>NC_135812.1:5528662-6873662 GCF_964213995.1 Mustelus asterias
ACCCCAGGGCTTAAAGACCGGATGCAGTCCATCAAACTCAAAATGCCCAGCCTTCACATCAAGATTGTGAAAGCATGACAGCCAGTTCTCAAATTCAGCTGGAAATTCATCCCCAGTTCCGCTCAAGAGTCCAGGGGCATAGATACTCCTTCACCGGCCCTAAATCCCCAAAATCAACCAGAATCTTCGAAATGTAGCAGGATTTGCAAGGGCTGAAGGTGAGGCACCACCGAAGATATTGTCCTCTTGGTAGACAGGGCTCCCTTCTCCGCTCCACCCATTCTCTTTAAGGTATCTCGCAATTCAGCAATGTGAGCACCAATAATCGGTGCCAGGGAGCCAAGACTATTGTCCACAACTTCACTCACAATGGCAGCCATCATCTCAAGGCCAATGGCATCTCTGAAGCATAGGCCCGCTCACCAGAGGAACCACCACTACAAACTGAGACCCACCCAGCCGTCTCTGACCCTCTTGATCAAAGGAGGACGTGATCGACTTAACTTGGCTCCCTTTGCCAAATTTTAGCCAGGATCTTCCAGGACCACAGCACAAATTATACACATCAGGATCAAATAATTATGAGTTGTGCATCAGGATTAAAGAAAGGATTAAAAGATGAGTAGCGCCAGCGCTCAGGAAAATGCAGCCGCTCCTGCGCATGTGACCCCCTTACTCTTTATTCTAACATTACCCTGATGTACATTTGGGTAATTAAAGTCCTCTAATATCACCATTATATATTTTTAAAAATTCATCCGTGGGACATGGGTGTCGCTGGCTGGCCAGCATTTATTGCCCATCCCTAGTTGCCCTTGAGAAGGTGGTGGTGAGCTGTCTTCTTGAATCCCTGCAGTCCATGTGCTGTGGGTTGACCCACAATGCCATTAGGGAGGGAATATCTTGCACATCTCTGTGATTTCCCTCAGATTTACTCCTCTATCTCTCCTCACTATTTGAAGGTACTAAAATATCTTTAGTAGCATAATCATCCCCTTTTACTTTTTCTACTCTAACCAAATTATTTCTGCCTGTGCCCCTTCCACACATCTGCCCTTTCCAACACAGCAATGTAGAACATAGAAACATAGAACATAGAAAAACTACAGCACAAAACAGGCCCTTCGACCCCACAAGTTGTGCCGAACATATCCCTACCTTTTAGGCCCACCTATAACCCTCCATCCTATTAAGTCCCATGTACTCATCCACGGGTTTCTTAAAAGACCCTATTGAGTTTGCCGCCTCCACCACCACTGACGGCAGCCAATTCCACTCGCCCACCACCCTCTGTGTGAAAAACTTCCCCCTAACATTTCCCCTGTACCTACCCCCAGCACCTTAAACCTCTGTCCTCTCATAGCAGCCATTTCCACCCTGGGAAAAAGCCTCTGAGAGTCCACCTGATCTATGCCTCTCAACATCTTATATACCTCTATTAGGTCTCCTCTCATCCCACGTCTCTCCAAGGAGAAAAGACCGAGCTCCCTCAGCCTATCCTCATAAGGCATGCCACTCAATCCAGGCAACATCCTTGTAAATCTCCTCTGCACCCTTTCAATCTTTTCCACATCCTTCCTGTAATGAGGCGACCAGAACTGAGCACAGTACTCCAAGTGGGGTCTGACGAGGGTCTTATATAGCTGCATCATTATCCCCGGACTCCTAAACTCAATCCCTCGATTGATAAAGGCCAGCACACCATACGCCTTCTTAACCACCTCCTCCACTTGCGGGGCTGATTTTAGAGTCCTATGGACCCGGACCCCAAGGTCCTTCTGATCCTCTACAGTACTAAGAGTCTTTCCCTTAATATTGTACTCCTTCATCCCATTTGATCTGCCAAAATGGACCACTACGCATTTATCTGGGTTGAAGTCCATCTGCCACTTCTCCGCCCAGTCTTGCATCCTATCTATGTCCCTCTGTAACTTCTGACATCCCTCCAGACTGTCCACAACCCCACCAACCTTTGTGTCGTCGGCAAACTTACCAACCCATCCCTCCACTTCCTCATCCAGGTCATTTATGAAAATGACAAACAGCAAGGGTCCCAGAACAGATCCCTGGGGCACACCACTGGTGACCGACCTCCATTTAGAAAAAGACTCATTTATACACACTCTCTGCCTCCTTTGGGCAAGCCAGTTCTGGATCCACAGTGCAGCAGCACCTTGGATCCCATGCCCTCTCACTTTTTCTAGAAGCCTTGCATGGGGGACCTTATCAAACGCCTTGCTAAAATCCATATAAACCACATCTACCGCTTTCCCTTCGTCAATGTGTTTGGTCACATTTTCAAAGAACTCCACCAGGCTCGTAAGGCATGATCTGCCTTTGACAAAACCATGCTGAGTATTCTTGAGCATACTAGACCTCTCTAAATGCTCATAAATCTTGTCCCTCAGGATCTTCTCCATCAGCTTACCAACCACTGAGGTTAGACTCACCGGTCGGTAATTTCCTGGGCTATCCCTATTCCCCTTCTTGAAAATAGGAACCACACCCGCAATCCTCCAATCCTCCGGCACCTCGCCCGTCTCCATCGACGAGGCAAAGATCATCGCCAGAGACTCTGCAATCTTCTCTGATCAGTACCACTATCAACGCCCCTTTTCCCCTCCCTTATTTTTTCTGAACACTTGTGTGCTTTAATGTGAAGTGTCCCATCCTCATCATTTTCAAGCTTAATTCATAATGTTCTCCACTCACCTGATGAAGGAGCAGCTCCAAAAGCTCGTGATTCCATATAAACCTGTTGGACTTTAACCTGGTGTTGTGAGACTTCTTACTGTGCCCACCCCAGTCCAACACTGGCATCTTCACCTCATGCCTACAAAACAATACTGACTGCACTTACAAAGTAATCCATTAATTGCAAAGCACCTTGAGTTGTGCAAAGATGCTACATAAATCCTTAATCTGGAATGCACCACCTGAGAGTGTCGTGGAGGCAGGTTCATTCAAGGCATTCAAAAGGAATTAGTTTGTGATCTGAAAAGAATGAATGTACAGGGTTATGGGTAGAAAGCACAACATCGTGGGCTGAAGGGCCTGTTCTGTGCTGTACTGTTCTATGTTCTAAGGCAGGGGAATGGCATTACATGAATGGTTTATTCAGAGTTGATGCTGACACGATGGGCCGAATGGCCTCCTTCTGCGCTATAACAATTCTGTGATTCTGTGAAATATGAACTCTGTTTCTTTTCTTAGTATGAAGTGGATAATAAGTTTTATGCATGAAATACTGTTTAAAGGAGCAGATGATGCTATAGAAAACATTGGTTTGTTGAGTTATGCTTTCCATTGTGCAACTTGACTCTGATGTAGAATTCCACAACCTGTGACTCTTTAGCAGTATTATCAAGTTATTTTGGACAGTGAAACACTGCAGGAGCAGTCACTATGTTATGAAGTGATGCTATTCTTAATAGTTTTGGCACAGAATCCAGAAAAATCAACTTCAAAATTTGGCAGAACTCTGCTCCCAAAAATGCATCAAGTGCAAATGAAATTTTAAAATGTAACGAGTTTTTGTTTTAGTGCTATTACAGGATAATAGCATTTTCTCTAAAGCTGCTTTTGTGGTATTTTACATCTACGGAAACCTTGTGCCTAATCCTGTGAGCCAAACTGTAATGAGGCTCAGCAAGTGGCTTAAGCTAGTTTAGAAAGGCAAACTAAGAGATTTAAGTCCAGAATGCTGTCTCTAAATCTTCTAACTGAAAAATGATTTACATCTAAGCCTGTCACTAAACAGAATGTGACTGCTTTAGAGTACCAAAATCTCCAAGGATACAGCTGCAAATGTGCACCAGGGTGAGGTAAAATATAACACTGTTGTGTGTACCAAAAAATAAGAACATGTTTTTTTACACCCTTTGTTTTGATCCCATATTAAAATAGAATGATCTCTTGTATCACTTCACTCATAGAAATATTCATTCATCAAAAAACTTCACTAAAATATTCAGTACTAGGCACTCATGTCAATCTGTGTTCTGAGCACATAATACATGGTAATAATATGGTATGACCAGAATATAATGGGGATTTTCTCAGGAATATATTCCCCAAGAACTCCTTACAGTTAAATCGTACAAAAAACAAATTATAACATCCAAAATGTTAACTTATCTTTTCTCTACACTTGCTCAGATCAATTGTGCTTACCAACAATTCCGGTTTTAAATTTCAGTAAGCAACATTTTAGAATAATCATTGAGATAAATGAGCCAGTAATTTTTTTTTCTGGGAAAACTTACTGTTTAACTGAAGATTATGTCAAGTAAGAAATGAATACATAAACAAGAGTGACTGTAAAGAAGTGACTGTATGGGGGCTTGATAATAGAAAGTAACATATTAAACAGGAGCCACATGTAATCAGTCTAAACTAAGACTGTACTCCTCATTCTTGTAGTTCAACTTTTGGCCTTCATTTAGTGGCTTTCACTATCAACATTCTGGGGGCTACAATTGACCAGAAACTGAACTGAACCAGCCAAAAAATAAATACTGTGGCTACAAGAGTAGATGAGAGGCTGGGAATTCTGAGGCTAGTAACTAACCTCTTGACTTCCCAAAGCCTGTCCACCATCTACAAGGCACAAGTCAGGTGTGTGATGGAATACTCTCCACTTACTTGGGTGAGTGCAGCTCCAACAACACTCAAGAAGCTCAACACCATCCAGGACAAGTAACCTGCTTGATTGGAGCCCTGGCTACTATCTTAAACATTCACTCCCTCTACCACTGGCGCACAGTGTGTACCATGATACATTGCTGTAGCACAAATATCTATTGCTCCCTTAAGTGGAACACTGGTGAACAATAGGTAGCAATGTTGAATGAGCACATTGACACAGGATTGCTTTTGACATGCAAGTCCTGTATGGTCTTCACAAACGTGAAGGAATCTTTCAGTGTGTATGTGGAAAACCTGCTCAAACCTGCTTTTAACAATTCACCCAGCCATTTGACCAATTTATGCAGTGCAGAACTAGCCATAGATAAGAGTGTAAAGGGACCTCACTTTTGCATGTTTTATCAGCACCCTCTTCTCATATAGTATAAACTTGTTGTTTTCCTTAACATTGGTATTCTCGTGAATTGTCCTGATGAGTTCAAGATGGCTTTTTTCCAGCAATATTCAAGTTCTGTACTAACAATCAGAATTTCCCTTGCCACCAGTGGGAATGCACCCACAAGATGTCCACAATCATCATGGGAATCTAGAGCAAAGGTGAGTAACGGTGGGATGGGTGTTGTAGGACAGCACGGGGGGTGGTGATCAGGGATATTGGGGGCAAGTGCGACGGGTGGCTTTCAGAAGCCTTCCTTTCCAATGCCGGATTCCTCAATGAGGTCGCTGGCAAACCTTCTGAGGGCGTGGGAATACTATGCTGTCCACATTTAATACATTCTGAGCCACCACAGAATTGCAATGGGCTCAGGGACAATGGGTGTCAATTGGCACATTAAAGAGGCCTAATTGGCATCTTGCCAGAGGGGGCTGGCTAGGAATCCCAAGTCCGTCCTTTCTGGCCTCCAACTTAATCAGGGAAGGTTTTGCTGTTGCCAGGATACTGATGTGGGACCTTCCCCATGATTATGTAGGCCAGGTTGCCATGTTTACCATGGCTATGGGCTGGATTAAATGCAGCCTTGCCTGAGCCAACAGAATTTAGTGGTGGACCAAGGATTACATGCAAGTGGTATGGCTTACCGGTGCTTCCTGAAGGCTGTGAGGAAAACCCTATTGGGGTCCCTCTTTCAAAGCCACCTAGTACCAGTTTGAGGGACTTGGCATCAGTTGCTGAAAGCCAACCGCTGTCCCACAATATTCGCTGACATCCTTAATCTCTCTTTACACCAATCTGAAATCCCTATCTGCTTCAAGAAGATGACCATCATCCCTGAACCAAAGAAAAACCAGGCAGCGTCCCTTAATGATTATCGTCCGGTAGCTCTGACATCCATCATTATGAAGTGCTTCAAAAGGTTAGTCATGACACAAATCAATTCCGGCCTCGTAGATTGCCTGGATCCACTACAGTTTGCCTGCCGCCGCAACAGGTCCACAGCAAATTCCATCTCTCTGGCCCTGCACTTAACTCTGAAACACCTGGATAACAAACACACTTATGTCAGACCCCTATTTATTGACTACAGTTCAGCCTTCAACACCATTATTCATACAAAACTCATCTCCAAACTCCGTGGCCTAGGGCACAGCTCCTCCCTCTGCGACTGGTTCCGAGACCTCTGAACCCACAAACCACAATCAATAAGAATAGTCAACAACACCTTCTTCATGATCATTCTCAACAAGGTTCACAAGGCTGTGTTCTCAGCCCCTTACTATACTCCTTATACATCTATGACTGTGTGGCCAAATTCCCCTCCAACTCAATTTTCAAGTTTGCTGATGACACCACCGTAGTGGCTCGGATCTCAAACAATGATGAGATGGAGTACAGAAAGAGATAAAGAATCTGGTGAACCTAGTGCGATGACAATAATCTCTCCCTCAATGTCAGTAAAACAAAGGAGATGGTCATCGACTTCAGGAAACACAGTGGAGGACATGCCCGTCTACATCAACGGAGATGAAGTGGAAATGGTCAAAAGCTTCAAGTTTCTAGGTGTCCAGGTTACCAACAACCTGTCCTGGTCCCTCCACACCAATGCTATGACTAAGAAAGCCCACCAACGCCTCTACTTTCTCAGAAGGCTAAGGAAATTTGGCATGTCAGCTACGACTCTCACTAACCTTTACAGATGCATCATAGAAAGCATTCTTTCTGGTTGCATCACAGTTTGGTATGGCTCCTGCTCTGTCCAAGACCACAAGGAACTACGAAGAGTCATGAACGAAGCCCGATCGATCTTGCAAACCAGCCTCCCATCCATTGACTCTGTCTACACTTCCCGCTGCCTCGGAAAAGCAGCCAGTATAATCAAGGACTCCAAGCACTCCGGACATTCTCTCTTCCACCTTCTTCCATCGGGAAAAAGATACAGAAGTCTGAGGTCACGTACCAACTGACTCAAGTGCAGCTTCTTCCCTGCTGCCATCAGACTTTTGAATGGACCTACCTCGCATCATGTTGATCTTTCTCTACACCCTAGCTATGACTGTAACACTACATTCTGCATCCTCTCCTTTCTTTCTCTATGAATGGTATGCTTTGTCTGTATAGCGCGCAAGAAACAATACTTTTCACTGTATATTAATACATGTGACAATAATAAATCAAATCAGATCAAATCAAAAACAGCCACCAACCCCCTCACCGCAATCTCACCCCTCACTGGTAGCCTGGGTCCCTCTGCAATCCTATGGGCCTCCCTCCTCTCCCTGGGTGCATTACCAGCAGCAGCAACTGTTCCCGGTGGCACTACCTGGAATGGCGAGCTGCCGGCCTCTAATTGGCTGGCAGATGAAATTTCCAATTCCAGGATCCTGAGTCCTGGGGAAGGCCCCGTACTGGTCAGTTAGGTGCGTAACAAGCATTTCCATAGAAAATCCATAGAATCCTATAGTGCAGAAGGAGGCCATTCAGCCCATCCAGTCTGCACCGACCACAAACCCACCCAGCCCCTATATCCATAACCCTACTTATTAACTTTACTAACCACCTGACACTAACGAGCAATTTACCATGGCCAATCAACCTAACCCGCACATCTTTGGACTGTGGGAAGAAACCAGAGCACCCGGGGGAAACCCATGCAGACATGGGGAGAATGTGCAAACTCCACACAGACAGTGACCCAAGCCAGGAATCGAACCCGGATCCCTGGCGCTGTGAGGCAGAAGTGCTAACCACTGTGGCACCATGCTGCTCCAGCCAGGCCCCCCTCCTCAGAAGCAACCTGTGGGCTGAACCTGCACTAATTACATTAAATTTCACCTTATCGGGTGGATGCGTCCTTTTCAAATCATGACATGTTGTGTAGACCAAAGAGCAGAAATAATCATGGATACTGGGGAAAGGATAAATCGGGTTATATATAAATATAAAATTACTTTTATATTTTCACCTACACGTTATTTTCAACAACAGTAAGCATACTCACTGTATAGCAGTAAATAAGCTGTTATGAGCTGTTTCAGTCCCTAAGACTTTAAAGTGTTCAAAATGCATTTGTGAATCTGAGAATTGCATGTTAGAACCGCTGCTTTGTAATTCTGTGCTAGCCATTATTTTCTACATAATTATTCTACTCAGCAGGACCCAACAACAGCTATAATTGTAGTTCAAAAAAGCAGATTAAACTTTTAAATGTAAAACCTTAATCTCTTAAGTGGTGCGATTTGAAAAGATAAGGAATTTACAAAGCAACAAATAATTTGGTTACTACTTAAGAGTGTTTAGGATTATATTTGATCAAAATAATTCATCTGTATTATTAAACATCTTCAAATGTACTGTGGCCTATTTAAATACTGCAAGCTGAATCATTGGATCAACTTCAAGCACATAACAATGACACAGAGACAACACCATTATCTCAGTGTGAGGGGTGAGCTGGAATTCAGAGGGATGTAAGTTATATTACAGTTGTAGAAAGCTCTGATTAGAATCTATTAGGAGTGCTGTGTTCAGTGATCAGTTCTAGGCACTGGATCTCAGGAAGGATATATTGGCCTGGGAGGGGTTGAAGCAAGATTCACAAGAATGATTCTGACATAAGCGTACATAAAAGCAATTATGAGGGTATGAAGATGGAGCTGGATAAAGTTAACTGGGAAATTAGGTTAAGGGATAGGTCACTCGAGATGCAATGGCAGAAATTTAAGGAGATATTTGATAATACTTGGCAAAGGTGCATCCCAATGAGAAGGAAAGACACAAGGAAGCATAGATGTGGCTATCTAAAAATGTTAAAAATAGTATCAAATTGAAAATCATACCATCCTGCAAAGGTTTGTGGCAGGTCAGAAGATTGGACAGAATATAAAACAGCAAAAAAAGACAAAAGAACAAAAAGGAGGGAGAAATTAGAGTACAAGAGAAAGCTAGCTTGAAATATAAAAACAGACAGGAAAAGAGAAAGTAAAGTGAGCGTTGGTCTTCAGATTGAGTCTGGGGAATTAATAATGGAAGATAAGGAAATGTCAGATGAATTGAACAGATATTTTACATCTGCCTTTACTGTAAAGAATACAAATAACATCCCAAAAATAATTGTGCATCAAGAAGTAAAAGGGATTGAGGAATTTAGAACAATTACAATCACAAGGGAAAGGGTACTAGGAAAAGTATTGAACTAAAAGCTAACAAGTCCCCAGGTTCTGATAGACTTCATCCTAGGGTCTTAAAAAGTGGCTGCTGAGGTAGCAGATGTGTTCTTTTTAATTTTCCAAAATTCCCTACATTTGGAAAGATCCCATCAGATTGGAAAATAACAAATGTAACTCTCCTATTCAAGAAAGGAGGAAGACAGAAAGTAGACTGGTTATCTTAATATCTGTTGCAAGGAAAATGTTGTAATCCATTATTAAGGAGGTTGTAGTTGCATACCTGGAAAATCTCAATATTACGAGGCAGAGTCAACAAAGTTTTGTGAAAGGGAAATCATGTTTGACTCATTTATTAGAATTCTTCGGGGAAGTAACTGGTAACATGGATAAAGGGGAGCCTGGGAATGTGGTGGTCTTAGATTTCCAGATAGCATTTGACAAGGTCAAAAGTTACTACACAAAATAAGAACTCATGGTGTAGGGAGTAACATAATACCATGTATAGCAGCTAAAAGGAAACAAAGAGTAGGCATAAATGGGTCATTTTCGGTTTTAGTCATGATGTGGAGAGGGCTTGCTGGCTGTCCTGTCTGGAGACAATACACATCTCTTTAACCTGTGCTTAATGCTCCCTCCACTCACATTGTCTGTATCTTTAAGATCTGGTTGGTTGTAGGGATTCGCATTCTAATCAGTATTCTGCAACTTGATTTTGTGTCTCTGTGCCCTGTTTGAGAGCAGATTTCCACTCCATCTGATGAAGGAGCAGCGCTCCGAAAGCTAATGGTATTTGCTACCAAATAAACCTGTTGGACTTTAACCTGGTGTTGTTAAAATGCTTACTCATTTTCGGTTTAGCAGAATGTAATGATTAGTGTGCCACTGGAGTCAGTGCTGGAGCCTCAACTATTTACAATCTATATCAATGATTTAGATGAAGAGACTGATTGTATAATTGCTAAATTTGCTGATGTCATAAATATATTTAGGAAATTAAATTGTGAAGAGGACACAAGGGGCCTGCAGAGGGATAAAGATAGGCCTAGTGGGTGAGCAAACATTTGGCAGATGAAGTATAATGTGGGAAAATGTGAACTTGTTGACTTTTGCAGGAAGAATAGAAAGGCAGCATATTATTTGAATGGAGAAAGACTGCAGAAATCTGAAGCACAGAGTGATCTGAGGGTCTTGGTACATGAGTCACAAAAAGTTAGAATGCAGGTGCAGCAGGTGATTCGGAAGGCAATTGGAATGTAAAAGTAAAGATATTTTGCTGTAGCTGTACAGGGCATTAGTGAGACCACACTTTGTGTAGTGTGACACAAAGACACGTCTAATGCGAATTATAGAATCTTACAGTTCAGGAGGAGGCCATTCTCCCCATTGTGTCTGCACCAATCACAATCCCACCCAGGACCTATTCTCGTAACCCCATGTATTTACCGTAGCTAGTCCCACTGACACTAAGGGGCAATTTAGCATGGCTAATCCACCTAACCTGCATATCTTTGGACTGTGGGAGGAAACCAGAGCATCCGGAGGAAACCCACGCAGACACGGGGAGAATGTGTAAACTCCACACAGACAGTGACCCAAGCCGGGGTCCCTGGCACTGTGAGGCAGCAATGCTTACCACTGTGACACTGTGCTGCCCCCCCAGCACCCCCTACCCCCCCAACCCGCCCCAATCATCAACAAATAGTAAATGAAAAGAAACTATTTATTTTGATGGATGAAGTCTAGGGCAAGGGGCATAATTTGAAAATTTCATCTAAACCACTCAGAGGTGATATCAGGAAGTACTTTTTCACACCAGGGTTGTAGAAATCTGGAATTTTCTCCCTTAGAAAACCATTGAGGTTGGGGGGAAATTGAAAACTACAAACCTGAGATTGATTGACTTTTGTTCAGTGAGAGGATTAAGGAATATAGAACAAAGTCGGGTAGATGGGGTTAGGATACAGATCAGCCATAATCTAACAGAATGGCAGAACTGACTGCTTACTCTTGTCATGGTTAGAATGTTCAACTTCTACCACAAGTAGTAGATGGGAGACTAATCTGGAGGCATTTAACAGGATGCTAGACAGACAGATGAAGGAGAAAGGAATAGGTTAGATGACATTAGATGAGGGAGGGTGGATGGGAGCTGGCGTGTAACATAAACCTGTTGGGCCAGAGGGCCTAGATCTAATCAATATTTATTGAATTTCCAGATGGAACTTGTTGGCAATGCAATTCGATATTCAGTTGTTTATTACAGCACTAATAAAAACAAACAAATAAAATACTGGCATCTAACTGGGAAAGTAAGCAATTAACGTTATTACTGGCAGAGTACAGAATGTCCAACTTCTAAAATCTTACCATCGCACATGGCTTTCAGCAGCCTTGGTGCCTAAAATTCATTCAGAGGGTTCAGTGGAACTGGAAATAAGCCAAGAAAAGTTTCCTGTAAACATGTACAGCCAATTCCTAAAGAGAGGCGGACAAGGCCCACATGATAAAGACCCTAGTGTTCATAATCTATGAAAGGTATTTTGCCAGTACCCACTTTCAGTTCCAAAAACCCCACTTTTTATGTTTTTATCAACCTGCTCCAATTAGAAATCGCTTTGTGTCCATTTATGATGGCAACTGCCAGTGTCAACTTGTCATGTAGGAATTACACTCTCCCACCAGCAGTGGCAATGTCGCATTTGTTTTGTATAACCCCCAGTCCTCACTCTGTAAGGAAGAGCTACTCCTATTCTCCAATTAGTTGTGATTTCCAAATTGCACATCACGGGCAGAATTTTATGACCCCCTTGTGGCGGGGCAGGAAAATGTGGCGAGTGTTCCAAAAATCTATTGACTTCAGTGGCACCAGAAAATCCCACTGGCGGGAGGGGCCATAAAATTCTGCCCCATGATTCAATAATGCCCTGCCCCAGATCCGGCTTCATATGAAGAGAACAGCTTGTCTCAGCTCCCTTACCAAATGAAGCATAATTTCTTGTGAAAAAGACAAGCAGCTGTTTCATCTGTTGTAACTAAGCGCACCTTAAACACGCCTAAAATTAATCCAGTAATATGCTGAAAATAATTCCTTTCACATTGGGGTTCCAACTTATTCTTTTAAGTAATTCCAATGTGAGCATTATCCTCTTAGATTTTCTATCTCAAGTTTAAAATTTCTCTTTTCTGTTAGCTAAAATCATGATTCGGTGCTGTATCAAACCCCTCAGGAGAAGCAACGCCTTGGGTTAATTAAAGGCTTTGTTTCGTGGTCAAATGAGGGCTCAGTCAGTACCCACCTACACGGACATCAGCACAGATTGCATCGCTTTTGTTCATGGAATGCCAGTTTTGGAGTAGCCATTAATTTCTTAATCCAGTAACAATCAAGCACTGCCAGAAACACACTGACAGCAGTGAAGGTAATATTTGGAAACTGAGTAGGCTTCCCACCTCTGAAAGCGAACTATTAAATGGGTATAAAAAAAATTTCCACTGCTAGGACAGGACTCGTACTAAAACTTTGGTCAAAGTATCTGATCTTAAAGGAATTCAGGCTTTGTTGGTTGCTGTTACAGGTATGTTACAGGAGGGAAAAATATCAAATATTGACAAAGGATCTGTTGGCAAGCCATGCAGGGAGAAATTAGTATGCGCTGCTGAAAGTGAGTTTAAAAAGATGGATTTGATTAAAAGTTTTAAAGGAGGAAGAAAAGAGAAAGAGGCACAGAGGTTTCAAGAGGGAGTGCTATTAAAAAGGGGGGGCTAAGGCAACAGGTAGTTCTACTATCAATAGTGGGGCAAAGAGAGGGCAGTTTGCAAAAATATGCAGAGTCGAGAATTTAAGGAGGTGGGAGCGGACAAAGAAGATAGCAGAGATAGATTGCAGTGAGTTTACAGGTAATTCGAAGTTAGAGATTTTAAATCTATTTCTGAAAAAGAGACATGCAGTCTTGCTCTCAACAGGACAGATTCACAAGAATACCAAATCTCAAAGGGAGCAACCACTTATATTGCATGAGAAGAGGATTCTGATTTGTTAGCAAGTCAACTTTGATTGGCAGAGGCAATGCCATGGAGAATGCATCAGGAAACAGTTAACTGCCAAGCTTTTGTTTAAATTCAAACAAGTCTGATTGACCAAGGCATTGCCATGAGGAGTGAACCAGGGACTGGCTGTGCCCCAAGCTTTTGTTTAGTTGAAAAAGGTACAATCTGTGGACATTTTCTTTCTGTAAGCAAAGGACAGGGCCCTGTGTATGAATATGCAGTGTATCTTCTAGAATGCTTAAATTACCCACAATCTAAACCTGACTATTAATCTCAAATTGATTGTCATTGTAAGTCTTAGCACAATTAGGATTGTTTTACAAGTGTAGTCCAATTGCAGAATCACATCACAATGTTGGACACTATGTCCTGAGTTTTGCAAGCAAGAGTTGGTTAAATATGGTCAAAACATTGCCTGTTGAAACAGCTGAAGGGACATGCTGTTTGATATGATCCCCCAGCCTGCATGCCCTGTGCTACACTGGCATTGAAATTCATATATTACATTACTCATTTGTGTGGTAGGCAGAGCCTTTTTGGCTTAACTGCAACAGCCTGTTCGTAGAGAATATACTACCTGTGTTGCTACTGGAGGAATGCAGCATGAAATGGCTAGCTTCATCTATTGCTCAAATTTATGAGACACTTTACTCTTCCAAGGTATCTGAGATAGACTGGACATTTCTCAGAACTGAATGTGTCAGCCTAAGGCCCATTCATGTGTTTGTGTGAAATACAGTTAACAATGATCTGATCAGGGTGGCTAATACATCAAGGGGCTGGAAACGTTGTAGGTTTGCAAGGAAGGGTGTTATTGGTAAATGGGACTTCTTATGGCACAGGATACGGGCTGCATTTTATAACCAATGAAGTACTTTTGATGTGCACTTTTGCAATGTAGGAAATGTGCAGGCTAACAACTGTCACCAATAATGACAAAATAGGAATGCTGTTAATTCTATGATTGATATAAAACAAATGTTTAAACTCAGCAGCTATTTAATACAACCAAATACTAATTTCTGATGCTCATATAAATAAAGTAATGAACCTATAGAATTATGCATGTTAATGAAAACATTTGAACTAAAACAGCTATCACGCACAAGCACAGCCAAGTGCATCAGAAAATCCCGCAGACGTTACTGATTTATTATTAGCAGGTGAACACTTAATGCTTCTGCAGGATGTTCCTTTATAGTTTGTTTTGTAACATACATCAGTCCTTTAAAATACGTGAATACATTTTTAAGAAGAATGCAACAAAATAAAAGTATTTTTCAATCATTATAAATCCTGAGAAATGTTAACTTTTATAATGAAAGAGGGGAAACTGGTGATAGTTTTGTCATTTGTTTCTTATGAAATAATTGATTTCATCGCCTGGGACTAGATAAATTATATAAATTACTAAATTTTCCATAAATCTCACATGAGGCAAATTGGAAACGGTCAATGGGCGGTGCCCCTAAGCTATAAATTAGACTTAGTGGTTGGCGGTGATTAGAAAAGTAAAGTGGGCTTGGAAAGTTTCCTTCCTTGAAAACTTTCCAGGACAAATTTGCACACTTTCCAATTTCAATATTGAACGTAAAAATACAATAAAAATTCACCTATTAAACACATGATATAAGGAACATTCAAATGTGTGATTAAGTCAAAATCATTCTGAGAAAGTAGTTGCAATTGAAAGCAGAGTTTGGGGGGGGGGGGGCCGTAACTATCCGTTAGAAAAAAGATGGAATAATCTTATTGGATTAACCAGGAAACTGGAAAATGGTTACATAACAATGTTAGTTTAGTTATTCAGTGCATCATCTACAGTGTATTGCTACATTGCAGTTTTATGACTAGCATTTTACTATTAATGCTTGATTAGAATTTTGCACCAGTTCCAATAAAAGCCGTGAGGTTGGATATCAACATTTTCTAAGGTGCCCAATTCACAATTCTGTGGCTGGGTTTTTAATTTCTATCAGACACACTTTTACTGAGTTTAGGCAGAGGATACGAAAAAAGTCCTTTTACAGTATCAGGGCATCTCTATCTGTAAACTCAGTGGAAAGGAAAATTGGTTCGCTTCCATAACTGGGATCCACAACATGGTTTTATGTGGGCTGCAAGTTTAAAGTCCCTTACTCACACCAAGCCACCACAGTTTTTTGAGGATGTCACAAGCTGGGTGGATAAATGGGAAATAGTAGATGCAGTGCATTTGGATTTCCAAAAGAGTTTCAATATGATGGTGGCACAGTGGTTAGCACTGCTGCCTCACAGCACTAGGGACCCGGGTTCGATTCCTGGTTTGGGTGACTGTGTGGAGTTTGCATGTTCTCCCCGTGCCTGCGTGGGTTTCCTCAGGGTGCTCCGGTTTCCTGCCACACTTCAAAGATATGCAGGTGAGGTGGTTTGGCCATGCTAAATTGTCCCTTAGTGTCCAAAAGATGCATAGGTTTGGTGGATTAACCATGGTAAATGCGCGGAGCTTTGAGGATAGGGCAGGGTGGTGCAGGGGCCTGGGTAAGATGCTGTTCCGGAGAATAGGTGTAGACTCAATGGGCTGAATGGCCTCCTTCTGCACTGTAGGGATTCTGTGGGAACTGGCTGTGGAATGCTAAGTGTGGGATTTGAGTGGTTGGTTGAGTGGTATCTGGCGGGGGTTTGGTAGAGGGGCAGTTGGAGGGGGGAGGTGGGTGGGGTGGTCAGGGGTTTGGGAGGGTAGTCAGGGGATTGGGTGGGGTAGTTGGGGGCTCCTGTGAGGAGGTAATTGGAGGGTGTGGGGGTAGTCGGTGGGTTCAGTGCGTTATTGTGGGGTGTAATGGGGTTGAGGGAGGGATCAGTACTATGGTTCCCCAGGAGTTAAAAGTGATTTTGATTCTTCTATAAGATAGCCAGAGTCATCCGAAGTCCACAATTTAAATTGTAATATCGGATCATTCCCATTGTAGAGTAATTGCGCAGCGGTAATCACCCTGCACAGGGAATCATCTGGCTTATGATGGAGGGAAGGTCTTGATTAAGCAGCTAAAGCTGATTTCACTTGGGACAGAACCCTGTTTTCCCTGATTCCTATTGACTTCAGTTTTGCAATGGCACAGTAATTGACTAGTTTGGATATGTCCTGCTTTTTGTGGCCAGGACATACCTGGGCAATTTTCAACATTGCTGTTTAGATATCAGTGTTGTGGCCGTATAGGAACAGCTTGGCTAGGGGCGCAGCAAGTTCTGGAGCACAAGTCTTCATTACAGCAGCCAGAATTTTGTCAGGGCTCTTAGTCATCGCAGTATCCAGAGCCTTCAGCCTCTTCTTGATATCACATGTAATGAATTAAATTGGCTGAAGACCAGCATCTATGAAAAAAGCAAAATACTGCAGATGTTGGAAAGCTGGAATAAAGGAGAAAATGCTGGAAAAACTCAGCAGGATTTTCCCATTCCGAAGTGTCATTTTGGACTTGAAACATTAACTCTGGTTTTCTCTCTCTCCAAACATGCTGCCAGACTGTCGAATTGTTACAGTATTTTCTGTTTTTACTGGCATTTGTGATGCTCGTGACCTCCTCCTGAGGTCACCAGCATCCACCCCGCACTTCTGGCTGAAGATTGTTGCAAATGCTTCAGCTTTCTCTTTTATATTGATGCGCTGTGATTCCCCCATGATTAAGAATGGGGATACGGTACGATGCATTAGTGAAATCGCATTTAGAATGTTGTGTACAGTTTTGGTCCCCTTACTTGAGGAGGGATGTAGTTGCATTGGAGCCGGTTCGGAGGAGATTTAAAGGAGAACTCCCTGGAGTTTAGAACAATGAGAGATCTAATTGAGGTGTACTCGATGATAAGGGGGATTGACAAAGTACTCATGGAAAAGTGGACATGGAGAGGATATTTCTTCTTGTAGGGCAATCTAGAACAAGGGATCATAGTTTTAACATAAGGTTTAGCAGATTTAAAACAGAGATGAGGAGAAATTATTTCTCTCAAAGGGTTGTGAGTCTGTGGAATGCCGGGACTTTGAGTAAATTAAAGGAAGAGGTGTTCAGATTTTAATTAGTAAGGGTTTGAAGGGCAATGATGAACGGGCAGTTAAGTGGAGTTGAGGCCAAGATGAGATCAGCCACAATCGTATTAAATGGCGGAGCAGGCTCAAGGGCTGAACTGCCTACTCCTGCTTCTAGTTCTTATGACTCTTATGAATTGTGGAGCCTCCTCCTCCAGCGAGCTGTTTAATTGTCTGCCACCATTCACGAGTGGCAGGACTGCATATCTTAGATCTGATCCATTGGTTGTGGGGTTGTTTAGCTCTGTCTATCACATGCTGCTTCCACTGTTTGGCATATATCCTGTCGTCCTGTGTTGTAACCTAACCAGGGTTGACACCTCATTTTGAGGTATGCCTGGTGCTGCTCCTGGCATGTCCTCTGCACTCTTTATTGAACCAGGGTCGATCCAGTGGCTTGATGGTAGTGATAGGATGGGAGATATGCCGGGTCATGGAAGTTACAGAGTGCACTTGTACGCAGTTCTGCTGCTGCTGATGGCCCACAGAACCCCATGGATGTCCAGATTTGAGTTGCTAGATCTGTTTGAAATCAATCCCATTTAGCATGGTGGTAGTTTCACACCACATAATGGAAGGTATCCTCAATAAGTACTGTGTGATTGTCACTCCTACCAATACTGTCATGTACAGATGCATCTGTGACAGGTAGGTAGGTGAGGACAAGATCAAACAGGTTTTTCTATCTTAGTTCCCTCACCACCTGCCACATACCCAGTCTAGCAGTCGTGTCCTTTAAGACATGTCCAGCTCAGTCAGCAGTGGTGCTAGGAAGCCACTCTTGGACAATGAAGTCCCACAGAGTACATTCTGTGGCCTTGCTACTCTCAGTACTACGCTAGCGTTCAACATGGAGGAATACCGATAGGGGATGCCAGTAGGTACTAATCCACAGGAGGTTTCCTTGCCCACATTTGACCTGATGCCATGAGACCTAATGAAGCCTGGAGTCAATGTTGAGGACTCCCAGGGAAACTCCCTTGCAACCATATACCAGTGTGCCACTACCTATGGTCAGTCTGTCCTGCCGGTGGGACAGGACATACCCAGGAATGATGACGGTAGTGTCTCGGACATTGTCTATCAGGTATGATTCAGTGAGTATGATTATGTCAGGCTATTCCTTGACTTATCTTTGGGACAGCTTTCCCAATTTTAGCACAAACTCCCTGATGTGAGTAAGGAGAACTTTGCAGAGTTGACAGGGCTGAGTGTGCCGTTGTTGTGCCTAGGTCGATGTCAGCCAGTCGCTCCAGTTTCATTCCTTTTAGACTTCATAGTGATCTGATACAGCTGAGTGGTTTGTTGGTCATTTCAGAGTCAACCACATTGCTGTGGGTCTGGAGTCACATGTAAACTAGGCCAGGTAAGGACTGTAGATTTCCTTCCTTAAAGGACATTAGTGAACCAGATGGGCTTTTACAACAATTGATGATAGTTCCATGGCACATTACTGAGACTAGCTTTTAATTCCAGATTTATTAACTGAATTTAAATTCTACTAGCTGCTGTGGTGGAATTTGAACCAATGTCCAAGGGCCTTAGCTTGGGCCTCTGGATTACAAATCAAGTGACATTACTTTCCACGTAAGGATGCTGCAGGTAACCCAATTTGGGGAAGGGCCAAATACTTGTACCAATAACATGATAAGGTGTTACATAATTCACTGACTGAAGTTAAATGGAATGAGCCAGCATGCAAATGGCCATTCTAGAATCCTAGATGTTTTCGTGGTGTCAAATACAGTGTCAACATATTATTTAAAACCACAATATAATTTTGACGCCAGATTCTAAGATAACGATCCATTTAGACACTTTCAGTTTCTTATTATCAGTTTACCCACAGCTACAGCAAGCTTGTCTGACCTGAAACTATGAAACTCATCACCTTAGCATCTGTTGATAAGATATAGATACAAACACAGTGCATATTTCTGGAAAATATTTAGAAACAATGCCCAGCCATTCAAAGCTCCACTGACTTCGTAGGGACCGGATGATCCCATCAGTGGGAGGGGTTGTAAAATTCCATCCTATGAGATCAGAAGATAACAATATATTTATTTTTAATTAAAACTAATAATCTTTTTTTGTCAGCTAAACTGGAACAAATTTGGAATCAAACTGCAAGGCTCCAGAAAAGGGTGGAGAGTGGGACTAAATAAATTGCTTTCGCAGAGACCGGGACGGACCTCAAATGGCTTCCTTTTGTGTTGTAACCACTCTATGATCCTAAAAAGAACAGTCTGCTTTTCTGTGTTGCATTTAAGGATGTATGAATATTTTGATGCACTTATTATTCATGCACATTTACAAACCATCTTGTTGTCTATCACCACATAAAATTCTATGATCTTCCAAATGTTATCCTTTTTTTATTGTCTACACATCTGTAGCTGGGAAGTTCAGCAGAAAATCTGACCCCAGGCAACTGCCAACACCAAAACTGGCCAATGAGTTCCTTCTTTCCAATTCTCTTTTGCTTTGAGGGAGCACGTCACTTTCCCACAGGAGTACAGCTGACAGTGGGAACTCACCTCCCATCAATCTATGGGGGCACAGTAAAAATATTCCATGTCAAGAATAATACATTATCAGGTCCACCAGCTCCCACTTTGGTGGCTATTTTATCTCCACATGGAGAATTGACAGATGATGAATACAGGAGGTAAGAGCCTGCATCTCCTGAGTTGTTTGGTTTTGGATAAGACTGCTTCCTGTTTAAAAATTCCCATATGATGGTTATTGGACTCATGTTTGCATGTGGAGTGAAATATATCTCTTTAAAGAAAAGCCTTCACTGCCCTCTCTCATCCCTTGATAATAAAATACCTTCCATACAGATGGCTTTAAGTGGTTCTTAAATCTGATCCATTTTTGCATCTGTAGCCAAAGAAAAGATGCACAAGATATCGCATTAAAGACTTGTTTATACAAAGCTATAAAATTGTTATGAATTTTAGTAACAAGTTTCAAAATGGTTCCCAAATACACTGAATTCAAGCCATCTAGTTGGATAACATTGATGGATAACTCAGTCTTAAAAAGAAGGCAAAGCTTGCATTTATATAGCAGTTTTCATGAATCAAGGTCATCCCGAAGCACTTTAAAGTTAATGGGCGCAATCTTACCTGCCGTTCACACCACACTCCCGCTGCAGCGAGGTCGGAGAGTTTGGCGGCCAGCTGCGGTAGGATGGGAAAATCTCGCTGGCATGGGAAAATCCCGCTGGCATGAATGATGGTAAGATTCCGCCCAATGTCAATGCTATATATAGGGCACACAGCCCCATGCATTCAGCCAGCTCCTACAAACAGCAATCTGGTCATGACTATTGTATACAGGGCACCAGGGATAATTCCAAGGGATAATTCCCTTGCTCTCCTTCAAAAGAGCGACATAGGCTCCTTTATGTCCACCTGAAAGGACAGACAGGGCCCTGGTTAATTCTCATCTGAATGACGACATTTCTGACAGCAAATCTTCTCAGTACTGGAGTTCAGCCTAGATTTTTGTGCTCAAGTCCTGGAGCGGGACTTGAACCTACACCTCCCTGACGCAGAGGTAATAGTGATACCCACTGAACTACAACTGACACTTAAAAGCATTAGCAAATGGTTCAGAAAAAACAGGATCACTTATGTATCATATGTTGCACAATATTAGTGAACAACATTTGAGTAAGGGAAAGCACATGAAGCTTTTATGCAACTGGATCCTTCCAAGCCACCCTGACAGATCAAACAGTTGTCACTACACCCAAGTAAGAAACACGGTGGCCCTAAAATTCTGATTGAGGCAGACTTTCAGTGGATCTCAAGCTGAAAATGAGACTCTGGTTCCAATGGAACACCAGCCCATATTCTTCATCCTGCCATTTTCCATGACAATGGATAGATCCTCTACCCATGTCCCCATGTTATGTAGGTATGAGAGAATCTCCAGCCTATGATGGGAACTTCATCCTGCAGAGGCCTGTTAAAATGTCCCAAACCTTTAATAAGGAAGTGTAATTAATCAGGGAAGAAGGGTGAAGAACCATTTATATTCCTAGCTGGCCTATCTGCTCACTAAGAATGGAAAAGCAAAACATGAGCCATTTTCTTAAGGTCCTCCTCTCTGTCACTGGAGCGGCATGGCATTTCACTGATAATTTGGTGTGGCATAAATTTACATGTCCTTGTAGGTATTAGGGTATCTATCCTGGCCATGTAAATCTCACCACTCTCAGATTTAGTATGGGGCTTGCAGCCCAGGTCCAGCGTGTACAGAGATCTCCTCTATCGCACTGGCTAGCAGAGATCAACCCTGGAATCCCTGCTCCCATGCCCACATGTCTTGACTTGCTGCAATGTTCCAATGAAGCTCAATGCAAACTGGAAGAACAGCGTCTCATCTTCCGGCTGGGAACTTTATAGCCTTCCGGTCTCAACATCGAATTCAACAACTTCAGATGATTTACTCTACCCCATGCTTTGTTTTCATTCTATTTTATTTAATTTTTTACTCTTCTCTACCTTTTATTTCTTTATTGTCTTTCTTCATTTTTCTTTCCTCCCACTCTTTCCCCCTACTGTATCCCCCTTCCCTTACCTTTTCTCCGCCTTTGCTTCTCCTTTTCTAAATCTTACCTCTGTCCCATCCATTTTCCTGAGTCTGAGAGCATGTACCAGCCGACTCAAAAACAGCTTCTTCCCTGCTACCATCAGACTTTTGACCTACCTCGCATTAGGTTGATCTTTCTCTACATCCTAGCTATAACTGTAACAGCACATTCTGCACTCTCTCCTTTCCTTCCCTATGTACGCTGTGCTTTGTCTGTATAGAGCGCAAGAAAAAATACTTTTCATTGTATATACCAGTACATGTGACAATAATAAACCAAATCAAATCAAAAATCAAATCAAAGAGTTGTAGCAATGTCAAATTCTGTGTCCATCGGCCAAACATGCTTTGGCTAAGCTCTCTATAGGCCAACTTTTCCTGTGCCAGTAAACTATTTATCAAAACAATATCAAAATTCAAGCTAAAGTTTAAAGTTTATTTATTAGTGTCACAAGTAGGCTTACATTAACACTGCAATGAGGTTACTGTGAAAATCCCCTAGTCGCCACACTCTGGTGCCTGTTTGGGTAGACTGAGGTAGAATTTAGCACGGCCAATGCACCTAACCAGCACGTCTTTTGGACTGTGGGAGGAAAGCGGAGCACCCAGAGGAAACCCATGCAGACACGGGGAGAACGTGCAGACTCCACACAGTTACCCAAGCCAGGAATTGAACCAGGAGTCCCTGGAGCTCTGAGGCAGCAGTGCTAACCACTGTGCCGCCCTCGACCAAATTTAGGCCATTTCCTTCTTAACTATTCTCGTATGATTTTAGAGTTGCCAAAAAGTGGTGATAATGGATATGAACATAGTTAGACCTGCAGAAGTGCTTTTCTGTACTACCTTGCAGATTTCTGCAGTGTACACTAGACATTGTGTGGCAGCAGAGTCTGTTTCTTATGACTTTTATATTATTTTTGCACGCTAATCAATGGGACTTTGTGCTGAGTCACAAATCAGTACGTAACACACCCTCCTATTACTTCCTTGCTGGAAATTGTGGCAGCTGTCAAAACTAAAATAAACACAGTAAAGTTTCAAAGAAGTATCTCAACAAAAATATGCCAAGCAAGTAGGGTGTGTAGTTTTTTTTAAAAAAGGGATTTGGCTAAATTAATGGTTTCAGCCTTAGGCATATTGTCAAATTGACCTGTGGTAATGCTATACCACTTAAGTGCATAATCTAACTCATGAATAGTTAACATGACACTGCTACAGAACACCTGGATCGTGAGCATTTAAGACCACAAGTACATCTGACTCGACATGCAGGAAAAATAGTGCTATATAGATAATTTTGAGCATGCCAAAGCAAAGGAATTTGGATTCTTCCACAAATTTTTGAAAGAAAAGTTTAATGTTTTAAGCATATACACTTGAATAAATTATTTCTTAAAAAGATACTGCAGGTATTTCAACCTACCAGGGCTCCAATTTTATTAACCCAGAACTGATTGATTTTCTAACCCCTGACTCAGAACCGTTTAGCTCTGCTTGGATTGAAATTTGATAAATAAATTTGATTAATAGATAAAGGACCTAGATTCAAATCCTCTCCTGTTCCTTATAAACTGCAAATATGCTGGCCTACAGATACCCTCTTCCAGCATCCGAAAATACTTTAAATATTTACATTTACAGAGCATTTTTCATAATCCCAGAAGTCTCAAAGTGCTCTACAATCAAGGAAGTACTTTTTGAAATGTAGTCACTGTTGAAAAGTAGGACATGTGGCAGCCAATATATGCTTAACACAGCCCTGCAAACAGCAATGTGATAATGACCAGATAATGTTTTCTGTGACGTTGATTGAGGGATAAATATTAGCTAGAACACCAGAATAACCCCCCTACTCATTGAAATAGTGACGCAGGATTGTTTACATCCACCCAAGAAGGCAGGTGGGGACTCGGTTTAACCTCTCATCCAAAAGATGCCACCTCCGACACCGCAGTGCTCCCCCAGCAATTTTTTTTTGGTCAGTCTTGATCTTTGTGCTGAAGCTCTGGAGTAAGGTTTCAACTCGGAACCTTGTGATTCAGAGGTGAGAGTGCAGCCAATCATACTTGTGTTCAAATTGCCATGCTCTCATTTAATTCTTCCCAAGCCACCTGTGGACTTTCTCAACTCCTTTCCAACGTTGCTTGGGATTGCATACAATTAAGATCTTTAAAATCCAACTTAGTGTCACTTGATTCATTGCACCTAGTGGTCCCTTAATAATACAGAAACTGTTCAAAAACAGATTTGCACTACTTACGTTTACATTGAGCTGTGCCACAACCAAATGAAACACTCTCCAGCCACTTCAATAAATGCAATGATACAGTATCATTTAACGTAAAAAATTATATATCACACGTTTGCTACATTACACCAGTGACTACATTTCAAAAGTACTTCATTGATTGTAGACTGGAGCTGTCCGGTAGTCATGAAAAGTGTGATATAAATGTGAGCCATTCTTTCTTTCAACCATTTACCAAAACATGGAGTACAGACAAGTCACTTAGAAGCTTTGTTGACACTCAGCACCAGAAACTCCAAATTAAATCTGAAACATGAACATAAAATGCTGGAAAAACTCAGCAAGTTTGGAAGCATCAGCTGAGAGCTCTCCCTACTGTTCTTATTGCAACATTTAATATGGGTAAGCATTAAGGTTGTGTTTAGGAGCAACAAAGACTTGGTAAATTTGGCCACATGTAATATACTAGACCATGTTCTGAATGATTTTTTAAAAAGCCGAATCAAATGAATAACATACATGTATGTGAAATAAAGCCTGAGCAAGAAAAATATGTTTGTAAGTAAAACCCAACAGTATAATATGATGTTTTCAGTAAGCATTATGGGTCAAAGCAGTCATGGCGCAATTGAAGGTCTGACACTGCATTAAGCAGCCAAAGAACATGCTTTCATATTTTTGGTGCAAACAGTTTAATGTGTTTTGTTTATATGTCAGATAAATTCCTTGACAAGCCAGACAACAGGAAAACCTAAATAGTTCAAAGAAAAAAAATTATTGATTCCAGGATAAGCATAAACGAATGTTATGGTTAAGTAGACATTAATGTTAATTAGCAATTCATTCTCTTTGTAACCTTATCTTGAAGATTAAGAGTCTTAAGTTTTTTCTGCATGATGAGCCTCACGTAGCGTAAGGACATTGTAGACAGCAACAAAGTCCTTCCTCGACTGTACAGAGACTTTGTGCTGTAATCTGTACTCAGTCTGAAAAATATGTTTGTAAGTTAATGGAGTTATTGATAATTAACCCTTCTACATTAGAAGTCCAATAAGAATGGAACAAGCATAGTGTAGGGTGTGGAAGGCAGACATGGGCTATTCATTAATGAGCCTGGAGCCAAGTTTATACTGGTGTATTCTGAATTGGTGCCAGTGTGAAACCAGCCACTGAGGCGAATCTGGTTTAAATCATCAATCAGATTTCAAGTGGGTCATAATGCACGCTGGTGGGCAGATTGTAACCGATTCTGTGTTCTATCTGACTGGTGCGCACAAACATATTAAAGATATAAACAAATGTGAACGGGTTTCTCCTGAATTTATTTTATCTGCATTTACTTGGTATAAAAAAAACTATCTACAGAAATGCCTGAAAGCAAGCTTTCTTTTGATACAGTTTAAGTCCTTTCCCAAATGCTAACGTTGGTAGGATTGCTGGAACTGCAATCTTCTTTTATGTTAAACTCAAGTTAATCTTTTAAGAACACACATTCCTCTTTCATGAATCTTTGTACCTTTTGCGCAGAACTGCAGGTTCAATCTGAGCAAGCACTGATCCTGCTGATACATGTCTCTGAGCTGCGACTCTTATCATTCCAATGTATCAGAAAACACTCACAAGTAACTGTGTACTTAAATTTTCTACTGCACAAACAATATACTGATACAATTAGTCAAGCAGGAAGTTATCAAGACACAGTGTCTGACTCTGCACTTAACATGCATGCTTTATAAAGATATGAAATGTGATGCAGACAGTCATTTTTTTCATGTCTGAGGTGCTGGTCATGAATCAAAGTGATTTAACAGATATCAGGCTGCCTGTGGGACATCAGATGTCGGCATGGATAAAAAAAAGTTTAGAAATACTGTACACAAAACAAGTCCTGCAAGAGGCTCTTTTGTTTGTCATCCGTTTTGACGCCCTTTGCATACTGCATTTGGGCCACTGTTTTATTAAAGTTATGTGGTTAATACAGTGCATGAAAACATAGGTTCAAAAAATAAGTTAACCTGAGATAATTTAGTTTAACTTTGCAATAGTGAGCTCTTGTTGATTTACATTGGGCAATATTTAAGATGATGATCTTGCCTTGTAACATGCTCATAGGCACAAAAACCAGAAGAAAACTGTTTACAATCACCTTGGTTGATACGTGTACTCTTTTTTTAAGTGAGCAAATTAGCTGAGGGGCCAAGGCCTAAACTGCAGGATATTATTAAGGGTAAACAGAGTAAAAGTCGTCAATAAAAAGTCCCACATAACCATCTCTGAATTATATCCAGATTGAAAGTTATTTATGATCTTAACTTCAGAAAAAATAGCAGACCCAACATAAAATAGTTATATTAACTAATATATATGACATTAACAATATAGCTGAACTGTTGTTGTCTCTGGAAGGAGTTCTGAAATAGGTTTTGGCTCACTGTTACATATGCAATATGCCTAATATCTGTTCAGGCAGGAGTCCCCAAAACTTCAGCCTTAGCTAATAGGTTGGTGGCACACTTTCAGTGCAGAATGTATGCACACATGTCACCTACAACTTAGACAAATAGACACCCATTTAATGCCTCCAAAATAGAAAAGGCACCGGCATATTTTTAACATCACATTGGCGACAGGGTCCTGTGCACTTGTGGTAAGTGATTGTGGTGATTGTCCCTTTAAGGATCTATTGGCAGAGTACAGGTCACGTGACCCAGGGAACCAATCAGGGAATCGGGTGAGGGGTCACCCTGGTGAGCTTGGGTTTCTGTTCCAGAACCTTCTCAGGAGCCGACTGACAGCCATGAGGCAGTAAGCCTCTGTATTATAGTTATATGTAAATAAATGTTGCAGCTGTTATTTGCCTAACTGGTGAACTGGAATTATTAAATTGATGGCAGGATAAAAGGAAAAAAAGGGCCCCAAGATCATGAGTATAAAGTCATGTTGAAGTTGAGAAACAGAAGAGTGTTTGGAAATATGTCCTTATTCGGAGGGGTAGTGTAATGATTTCAATTTGACCATTGAGGTTGGCCTATTGGAGCATGAACTCCCTGATTAAGGATCCAATTGATGGGCCAATCAGGGAGTCTTTGCCTTGTACTTAACCGGGTATGTCAGTTCCTCTGATACCCCCGGAGGTAGATTGTTAACTGATAGCACTCTATGTACTGCTGTTAGAGTTTGTAAATAAAGGGATTTTGGTGAAGGCACTTCTGCCTCCGAAGACTTTTTACTTTTGATCTTTTTGATGCCTCTGTGAAGGATGGGAGACAATACATTGAACGTTTGGGCTACTGTTTTCAGGCCAATGGGATAGAGGAGGAGGGGAAGAGAAAGACAATCCTACTGAGTGCATTTGGGACCCAGGCTACAATGTATATGCAGCCTCACACCACCAAGTGCAACCGCCTCCAAGTCATTGATTGAGATAGCTGAATTGGTGAAAACACAATACCACCCAAAGTCATCGGTTACGTTGCAGCGATTTAAGCTTAACTCAACCGGGAGAGTCCCTGGGGAAACTATTGCAACTTATATTACCAGCTTCAGACAGATCCCAGAGCACTGCTACTTCTATGCAGCAGGACTATTTAACCTGCAGGATAAATAATGAGACCATCCAAAGGAAGCAGAGGCAGATATAAATTTAAAGAGGGTACTAGAGATAGCGCTGGAGATGGAGAGCGCTAAGAATGGTGCACAGATGCTTCAGAGAATGCAAAGTGGCGCAGTTCCCCAGTTAAGGTAGGAAGCTGCAGTGGTGCCAAAACTGAAGATATAATTTTAAAACAGGGAAGGTCTTATGAGGAAAGGCTGAGGGACTTGAGGCTGTTTTCGTTAGAGAGAAGAAGGTTAAGAGGTGACTTAATGGAGGCATACAAGTTGATCAGAGGATTAGATAGGGTGGACAGTGAGAGCCTTTTTCCTCGGATGGTGATGGCTAGCACGAGGGGACATAGCTTTAAATTGAGGGGTGATAGATATAGGACAGATGTCAGAGGTAGGTTCTTTACTCAGAGAATAGTAAGGGCGTGGAATGCCCTGCCTGCAACAGTAGTGGACTCGCCAACATTAAGGGCATTTGAATGGTCATTGGATAAACATATGGATGATATTGGAATAGTGTAGGTTAGATGGGCTTTAGATTGTTTCACAGGTCGGCGCAACATTGAGGGCCGAAGGGTCTGTACTGCGCTGTAATGTTCTATGAAGCAAATACAGCCCCAAATAGAGTGAGCAAACTTAAAATGGCCAATCGATCGCTTAGGATTGAAGTAGGGTGTTACCGATGTGGGAGTAATTACTCCCCTGAAGCCTGCAGATATAAAGAGACTGAATGTTTTTTCTGCCACAGGAAAAGTCACTAAGGGCCCGATTTTACCATTTTCATTCTAAGTGCCGAATCTGGGCATAGTACAGACCAGACTTAGAAATCTGCTTTCAGGCGCCCCCATACGCTCTCAGCCGTCTCCAGTCCCATTCGTGCTGTGGGTGGGGCTTAGCGCGGCCAGAACGATCGGAGCTCTGAACTGTGCATGTGCAGTTAGAAAAAAATTGGAAAAAGCGCGTCCGTGTCAGATCGCTCCTGAGCCGCAGAAAGTGGAGAAAGCAGCCCGGGAGCGAAAAGCGGGAGCGAGGGTGTATCTCGGGGGGGGGTGGGGAGGAGGGTAAGATGTATCTCGGGGGGGGGGGGGTGCAGATGGATCTGTGGGGGGGGGGGCAGATGGATCTCCGGTGGGGGGTCAGGGGGGTCTGCTGCCACTCTGTGGGCGATCGGTGGGGGGAGGAGGGCAGGGGTGGCGATCAGTCTGGGTAGTGGGGGGTTGGATAAGGGGGGCAGTGATGTGTGTGGGTAGTGGGGGGGGGGGGTTGGATAAGGCGGCCAGTGGTGTGTGTGGATAGTGGAGAGGGTGGATAAGGGACACACACACACATCACTGCCCCCCTTATACACCCCCCCACTACCCAGACCAATCGCCACCCCTGCCCGCCTTCCCCCCACTGATCGCCCGCAGAGTGGCAGCGGACCCCCCTGCCCCCCCACGAGATCCATCTGCCCCCCCCAGAGATCCATCTGCCCCCCCCCTCTGAGATACATCTTACCTGCCTCCCTCCTCCCCCCCCCAAAACAACGATCTGGCCTCACTCCCCCCCACCGACAACGAACCTGCCTCACTCCCCCCCCCAAGAGAATGGTCTGGCCTCACTCCCCCTCCCCTCCAGAAGTACATCTGACCCGCCTCTTCCCCCCCACCACCAGACAACGATCAGCCCTCCCCCCCACCACCAGGCAACGATCAGCCCTTCCCCCCCACCACCAGACAACGATCAGCCCTCTCCCCCACCACCAGACAATGATCGGCCCTCCCCCCCCCGCCAGAGATACATCTGACCCGCCTCCTCCTCCCCCCCCCAACCAGACAATTATCTGACCTCACTCCCCTCCTCCCCCCTCCAACCAGAGAATGATCTGATCCGCCTCCCTCCTCCCGCCCCCACCACTGATCTGAGTCAGAGAGCCATTGGAAACACTGAACGCGCTCTTCAGAGGCTGGAGCACCCGACTCAGACTTTTATTCAGCAGGTCCGTAAAAGCGGGGTTCCGGATTGGTAAGCGCGGTGGTAAAGGGGGAAATGCTGATCGAGTTGGGCGGGCAGTTCATTAATTCAATTTAAATGCATGCAAATGCATTTAAATCGTCATTGCGCCCGATTTGAGCGCGGAACGGATCCCCGCCATTAGCGGGTCTCGGTAAAGTGGCGATCTGCGCGGACGCGGGTGCAGATCGCGATAAAGGCCTCACACCCGACTTTACCATGATTTCGCGCCCGAAAACGGGCGCAAATTGTTGGTAAAATCGGGCCCTAAATGTACCATAGAATCATAGAGGTTTACAGCATGGAAACAGGCCCTTCGGCCCAGCTTGTCCATGCCGCCCTTTTTTTTAAACCCCGAAGCTAGTCCCAATTGCCCGCATTTGGCCTATATCCCTCTATACCCATCTTACCCATGTAACTATCTAAATGCTTTTTAAAAGACAAAATTATAGAGTAATGTAAAATAAGTTTAGTCTAACCAACAACAGAGTTAGTAAGTGCATAATATGGAAGAATCCAGTACTGAGGATTTAAATATTCACTCATTGTTCAACGTGAATGTCAATACAGTAGCCCCCATCACTCTGATGCTTTTAATAAACGGTAGGCCCTTAAAGACAAAAGTTGGTGCAAGAGCCTCTGCCATGGTGATAGGAGAACACACATTTCGATATTTACAACACCTCGACTTTCTCAGGAGGCTAAGGAAATTCGCCATGTCCGCTATGACTCTTATCAACTTCTACAGATGCACCATAGAAAGCATCCTTTCTGCATGTATCATAGCTTGGTATGGCTCCTGCTCTGACCAAGACTGCAAGAAACTACAAAACGTCATGAATGTTGCCCAGTCCATCACACAAACCAGCCTCCCATCCATTGACTCTGTCTACACTTCCCACTGCCCCGGAAAAGTAGTCAGCATAGTCATGCACCCCACGCACCCCGGACATTCTCTCTTCCACCTTTTTCCAAACATACAGAGACAGGATCGACAGGCATTTAGAGAGGCAAGGACTGATTAGGGACAATCAGCATGGCTTTGTGAGTGGAAAATCATGTCTCACAAATTTGATTGAGGTTTTTGAAGGGGTAACCAAGAAGGTAGATGAGGGCAGTGCAGTTGATGTTGTCTACGTGGACTTTAGCAAGGCCTTTGACAAGGTACCGCATGGTAGGTTGTTGCATAAGGTGAAATCTCACGGGATCCAGGGTGAGGTATCTAAATGGATACAAAATTGGCTTCTTAACAGAAGCCAGAGGGTGGTTGTAGAGAGTTGTTTTTCAAACTGGAGGCCTGTGACCAGCGGTGTGCCTCAGGGATCAGTGCTGGGTCCACTATTATTTGTCATTTATATTAATGATTTGGATGAGAATATAAGAGGCATGGTTAGTAAGTTTGCAGATGACACTAAGATTGGTGGCATAGTGGACAGTGAAGAAAGTTGTCTCCAATTGCAATGGGATCTTGATCAATTGGGCCAGTGGGCTGACGAATGGCAGATGGAGTTCAATTTAGACAAATGCGAGGTGATGCATTTTGGTAGATTGAACCAAGGCAGGACTTACTCAGTTAATGGTAGGGTGTTGGGGAGAGTTACAGAACAAAGAGATCTAGGGGTACAGGTTCATAGCTCCTTGAAAGTGGAGTCACAGGCGGACAGAGTGGTGAAGAAGACATTCGGCATGCTTGGTTTCATCGGTCATTGAATACAGGAGTTGGAATGTCTTGTTGAAGTTGTACAAGATATTGGTAAGGCCACACTTGGAATATTGTGTGCAATTCAGGTCACCCTATTTTAGAAAGGATATTATTAAACTAGAAAGAGTGCAGAAAAGATTTACTAGGATGCTACCGGGACTTGATGGATTGAGTTATAAGGAGAGGCTGGATAGACTGGGATTTTTTTCTCTGGAGCGTAGGAGGCTGAGGGGTGACCTTATAGAGGTCTATAAAATAATGAGGGGCATAGATCAGCTAGATAGTCAATATCTTTTCCCAAAGGTAGGGGAGTCTAAAACTAGAGGGTATAGATTTAAGGTGAGAGGGGAGAGATACAAAAGTGTCCAGAGGGGCAATTTTTTCACACAGAGGGTGGTGAGTGTCTGGAACAAGCTGCCAGAGGTAGTAGTTGAGGTGGGTACAATTTTGTCTTTTAAAAAGCATTTAGATAGTTACATGGGTACGATGGGTATAGAGGGATATGGGCCAAATGCGGGCAATTGGGATTAGCTTAGGGGTTTTTAAAAAAAAGGGCAGCATGGACAAGTTGGTCTGAAGGGCCTGTTTCCATGCTGTAAACCTCTATGACTCTATACAAGAGTCTGAGGTCACATACCAACCGACTCAAGGCAGCTTCTTCCCTGCTGCCATCAGACTTTTGAATGGACTTACCTTGCATTAAGTTGATCTCTACACCCTAGCTATGACTGTAACACTACATTCTGCACTCTCTTCTTTCCTTCTCTATGAACAGTATGCTTCGTCTGTATAGTGCACAAGAAACAATACTTTTCACTGTATATCAATTCATGTGACAATAACAAATCAAATCAAATCAAAGAAGGAGTCCAGCATCGAGTTTGAGGGCCTCCAAGCAAGGATCTATCTCAATCCAGAGGCAACCATTCCTTTTTTAGAGCATGTCCAGTACCATAAGACTTGCGAGAAAAATTGTACATGGAATTGAAGAGGTTGGAAGAACTGGGTATTATCCAGCCAATTCAATTCATGGAGTGGGCAACACCATCGACCCTGTGATAAAGCCTGACAAGACCACCCATAATGTTGGAGACTACAAATTAACAGTTAATCAGGCTAAGTTAGATAAATATGCAGTCCTGAAGATTGAAGACCTGTATGCAAAGCTAACCAGAGATCAATCTCATACAAAACTGAATATGAGTGACACAAATCAGCAACTTGAATTAGACGACATTTGCTGAGGTTATGTCGTGATAAACACACACAAAGGTTGTTCTAGTATTTTCACCTGCCCTTTGGCGTGTCATCAGCATGTGCTATTTTCCAGAGAACAATGGAAAGTCTATTTCAAGGACTGCCACGAGTTGTACTATACCTGGATGATGTTTTGATAACTGATTGACAGAAGCTGAGCACCTAGCGAACTTAGAGGAGGTGCTAAAGAGATTTCAAGAGGCTGGAGTTTGCATAAAGAAGGAAAAGTGCACTTTCTCAGATATTGCGTAGATGTACAAGGATTACACCCCATGCAAGACAAGGTCAGAGCAATCAACAAGGCACATCTGAGCTCAAGGCATTTTTAGGAATGGTGAATTATTATGGGCATTCTTTACTGAATTTGTTGAGGTTATTGTCCCCCTTGCATATGCTGCTAAAGAGGCACCAGCGTTGGTTTTGGAAGATGTCCTAGAGAGAAGCTTTTGTTATGATTCAGGTTAGAAACTCCAAAGCATTTTCAGAAGCCCGCCTGAATCATAAATTTTGTATCTTGAATTTGGCTAGGATAAGCATGAGATGTTTCACTTCAGGCGTGATTCAAAAAACCCATTAGGGAGCTTTTATCAAACACAGTTTATTTAAGAATATAGTTAACACATTTGGTAAGAAAATTAGCAAGAACTTTTATCAATTCCAAACAAGAAACAAAACAACCACTATAATGTATAACTCTTAATGAACATCTCTAATGTGTTCCAATTAAAACCAAAACCCATAGACAACAACAACTCTTTTCACAGGTTTAACACAGCATGGGCGACTGCTCACATGATAATGGAAATTTGAGTCTCTTGGCTGAAATCTGCAGTTCTCTGGATTCACTCCAAACAGTTTGAAGACAAGACAGCTTCCCAAAGCACCAGAGAGACTCTGGTCCAGCCCCCAACAACAAGAGCAGACTTTCACCCTACAGGAAAACAAGATCTTGTTTTCAGCTAACCAACAGAATTTTCAAAACAACAGGGAGAGAGAGAAAATACTTTTTTTTAAGCTTGCTGTCCCTTCTAAAGCCCAACTGGAGCTCAAAACTGAAACTAAAAATAGCCCTTGTCACCCGACCTGCCCAGTGTTTTTTCTCCTCCCACCAATGATATCACCTAAGGCTGTGAGCATGAGACACACTGACTGTGAGAGCTGCAGAGATCATGATTTTTTAAAAATCTCTTAAAGGTACACTAACATCACAATTTTAACAGAGTGAAGCAATAGTTACATTCATCAAGTTTATTAGTGCATTTCAATCCATCTAATGAATTGGTCTGAACCTGTGACATATCTCCAAATAGCGTTGGTGGGGTATTGTCCCATGAGATGGACAATGGATCTGAAAGGCTAATACAGTATGTCTTCAGAATCCTCTCAGAAGCTGTAAAAGGCTACTCATAAATTGAGAAAAAGGGATTATTGATAGTTTTTGATGTCAAGAAATTCCACTAATATTCATATGGTTGGCATTTTACCATTGTTTTTGATTAAGGAAGACAAGGCGATCCCGCCAATCGCATTGGCAAGAATTCAATGTAGGGAGCTAATCCTCCCTGCTTATAAATATACCCAGTAAGAAGTTTAACAAACACCAGGTTAAAGTCCAACAGGTTTATTTGGTAGCAAAAGCCACACAAGCTTTCGGAGCTCCAAGCCCCTTCTTCAGGTGAAGAAGGGGCTTGGAGCTCCGAAAGCTTGTGTGGCTTTTGCTACCAAATAAACCTGTTGGACTTTAACCTGGTGTTGTTAAACTTCTTACTGTGTTTACCCCAGTCCAACGCCGGCATCTCCACATTATAAATATACCTTCAAGCATTGGCCTGGAATATACATAGCAACTTCGGATACACTTAGCCACTTACCTTTGCAAGACACTGTTGCACCTCCCCCAGTACTACAGGAAATTGTCACGCTGTTGAATTTCTTATGCATGTTGCCAGTTTCAGCGAAACACTTCAAGTAATGGACCAATCGGGATCCACTGCTGTCCAAAGTGAGGCACAGCGTAGAAATGGGTTGGGCTAATGAGCCAGTTACTGAAGAGATGAGACCATACTTTTTATGAAAAGGTGAGATGTGTTGCCAAGACGGCATCACACTTTGGGGAGCAAGAATAATCATCCCTGTACCAGGAAGAGAGTTGCGCCTAGCTGAATTACACAGTTCCCATCCAGGCATATCTAGAATAATGATGCTCACCAGGAATTATGTCTGGTGGCCTGGCATTAATGTTGACATTGAGAGCCTAGTCAAGCATTGTGATCAGTGCCAATTGCAACAAAGGTTGCCTGCTGTAGCCCCACTGCACCCTTGGGAGTGGCCTAGCCAGCCATGGGTATGGGTCCATATTAATTATGCTGGTCCTATCATGAGCACAATGTATTTGCTCCTCGTCAATGCACATTCAAAGTGGATGGAAGTGTTTGAGGTGAAGTCTCCTACATCGCACGCTACAGTTGAGAAATTTTGCCAATGTTTTTCCACCAAAGGAATAGTCTGATAATTGAACAATCTTCATGAGTTAGTTTCAGAACTTCACTGCCCTCAATGGTATCAAACACATTAGGACTGTGCCTTACCACCCAGTATCCGACGGACTAGCTGAATGAGCCATCCAAACCTTTAAGTCTGACTGGACCCTGGAGACCAGAATCTCAAGATTCCTTCTAGGCTATTGGACCATTCCATATACAACAACGGGAGCGTGACAAGAGTAAATGAATGCAATAAACGCTAGTAAAGACACCAAGGCAAAAGTTTAATAATGTTAAGTAAGTAAATATTTAGTGACATTAACAGTTTGTGCCTCATCTATGAATATTAGCCTGAGTACGCAACCAGCTTCTCAAATTAAAATGAAATAATTAAGATTATTTTATTTTAAATATGTCCAGCTAAGCTACAACGACAAGTCTTAACATTATTTTATTCTGCCAGTTCAGGATGGTTCATATTACACAGAAATTACGCATTGTATAAGGGCAAGGACAGAGGAGAAAGGCCATTCTGCCGTACTACCTCATCCTTCCATCGATTCCTACAGTTTTGAAAGACCAGAATCATGATTGATTCAGCTGGTAGTAGTCTTACCTCCAAGGTTGTGGGTTTAAGCCTCCAATAAGGAGTTTGAGTGCATAATCTAAGACAGCAGCTGGGGTTCAGTTCCAACATTGGGTCAGAATGCTGGTGGCAGCATCTTAATTGGCTGCCACTAGGCTCGCTGGTCAAATAAGGACAATGGGCTGGCTTTCCACACTGCAGCCCAATCAGAGAGGCAGTAGCTGTCCGGTGCCATGAAGAGAGAGGCTGCTGCTAAGGCTGCAAGAATGAGAGGGCCATTATGCGGTCTCAAAGAACAAAGAAAAGTACAGCACAGGAACAGGCCCTTTGGCCCTTCAAGCCTGCGCCGATCATGATGCTCTAACTAAACTAAAAAAAAGCCTTCTGCCCTTACTCGGTCCATACCCCTCTATTTCTTCCCCATTCATGTACCCATCCAGATGTCTCTTAAATGTTGCTAAGGTGGAGTTCCACCACCTCCTCTGGCAGTGCATTCCAGGCATCCACCACTCTCTGTGTGAAAAACTTCCTCCTACATCTCCCTTAAATTTTCCCCCTCTCACCTTGAACCTGTGTCCCTTATAATTGACACGTCCACCCTGGGATAAAGCCTCTGACTATCCACCCTGTCTATGCCCCTCATAATTTTGTAGATCTCTATGAGGTCTTCCCTCAGTTTGTCTTTCCAGTGAAAACAAACCTAGTTTTTTCAACCTCTCCTCATAGCCAACACCCTTGAGACCAGGCAACATCTTGGTGAACCTTCTTGGTGAACCTGTGCACAGCCTGCTTGCTTTGGATAAGGACACAGACCAGCATCTGAGTAGCAGGAGGGTAGAGAGAAGCATAGGGTGATCAATATTACAGAAAACAATGTTTTACACCTACTAGGGCGGCACGGTAGCACAGTGGTTAGCACTGCTGGTTCACAGCTCCAGGGACCTGGGTTCGATTCTCGGCTTGGGTCACTGTGTGGAGTTTGCACATTCTCCTCGTGTCTGCGTGGGTTTCCTCCGGGTGCTCCGGTTTCCTCCCACGGTCCAAAGATGTGCGGGTTAGGTTGATTGGCCTTGCTAAAATTGCCCCTTAGTGTCCTGGGATGCATAGATTAGAGGGATTAGTGGGTAGGGCCTGGGTGGGATTGTGATCGGTGCAGACCCGATGGGCCGAATGGCCTCTTTCTGTACTGTAGGGTTTCTATGATTTCTATGATACATCGCAATAGTTTAATCCACTATCAATGTTTGTTTCACATGTGCCCGTGATTTCTATTTCTACATCTCCCAGCAGTTGAAAATAGCAGATACTTAGTTTGTTGGATGGTCAGAATGAAAGAGCTATTTATGAATTAATTGGTGACAGTGAATTTGCCACCAATACTTTGTAATGTACTGATCTGTAGTGTGTTAAACAAAGTGTTTTAAAATACTTTATATGAACTCGAGCAATGAGACTGTACACTCTGCGTTCCAAATATGTCACTGTGCTGCATGTGCCAAAGACACAAGCGACTGAATAGCTGGGATACCAAATCCTGAATTATGACAAACTTTGTCTGCCCTAATCAAAAACAGTGACAGTACAGAATGAGGAACTGTAATGGTTCACTAACAGAACACAGTGGTTAGCACTGCTGCCACACAGCGCCAGGGGCCCGGGTTTGATTCCTGGCTCGGGTCACTGTCTGTGTGGAATTTGCACATTCTCCCCATGTCTGTGTGGGTTTCCTCCAGGTGCTCCGGATTCCTCCCACAGTCCAAAAGTTGGTTAGGTGTATTGGCCATGCTAAATTATCCCTCAGTGTACCCGAACAGGCGCCGGAGTGTGGTGACTAGGGGATTTTCACAGTAACTTCATTGCAGTGTTAATGTAAGCCTACTTGTGACATTAATAAAAAATAAACAAAGTAAACTGTGAATATAAAAAAAATCTTCTTGGAGACTATTTAGCAGATTTTATATTATGCCAAACTTTTCAGAATTGATTTATAATGTTGTAAAATTGAAGGTTAACAGAATTATTGGACACATGAGGTTCTTTGGTCTTCCACTGCCAAACTTCCTGTTGACTTCATCAGCAGTGTTCCCTCTAAGGGCAAAGGTTGTCCATTGGAGACTAGGTGTTGCAGTGTGTGAGAACACTGTATTCTTCCTCTGGGGCTGCATTTGATTCCAACTATGAGGAGCTGATGGTCTCCTTTTTTCTGTGAACAGTTAAGAGCCATATACAAAATGAGCTTTGACAAGCCTCATTTGGGATAACAGCTGGCTGGGAGCATGCTTCAAGGCATTAACACAATCAACGAGTTTCTATGACACCATGGGTAGATTTTTCACTGGCTCTGCCAGCTGAAAATGGGACTATGGTGCTAAAAAAAAAAATCATGGGATGAAACTTGCTGCCCTGGTCCCATTGGCAATCTGACAAATACCATTTTGTTAGATCCTTTTACTAGACATCTCAGGCATTCACCTGTTTTAGATGACCACCTAAAACAGGCAGAAAGTTTATATAGACATTTAAGTCCAGGTCCAATGATATCAATGTGACCCAAATGCTGTTTTGACTGATCAAGGTGAAAATAGCGTGGATTGGTGGAATATTCATTATACAGATTGAGTAGATCAAGTTCCCCAGGAAAGAAACGCACATAAATGACCATGAGATTTCCACATGAGCGAGAACCGTTCCATATTAGGAAAGGGTATCATTTCCTCAACATGCATGTAATCACCAGAAAATTATGCACTTCTGTGCTCAGTTCCTTGGGAATCTGTGGTTATGCGACATACTCCGGCAGTACGGACTCTCCTGGTTGTTTGATAAAGGGTAGCCCAATATACAAATGGTATTGGCATCTCTGCAGAGCTCTCATTCTCTGGCTGGAGATAGGTTCTTGAGTAATAAGGGGATCAGGGGTTATGGGGAAAAGGCAGGAGAATGGAGATAAGAAAAATATCAGCCATGATTGAACGGCGGAGCAGACTCGATGGGCGGAGTGGCCTAATTCTGCTCCTATGTCTTATGGTCTTATGGCTGAGCAAAGATGTGAGCTAGAGTAGCATTATATCAATAATAGAGCAGATAACTTGTGTGCTCAAGCAACACCTTTGGTGCCTACTTATACCAGGTGGGATTTTTTGCTGTACAGGCACAAAGAATATCCTTTATTGTTGTGGTTTGCTATGTCCTGCACAATGTAGCATTTTAACTCGGAATAAAATGGCACAAACCACAACAGAAGATCTGCCATCAACTGATGAAGGAAGCTAAAAGAATGCAACAATGGGAAAAGTGAAGGAAAGGCCATCGTACCAACCGACTCAAGAACAGCTTCTTCCCTGCTGCTGTCAGACTTTTGAATGGACTTACCTTGTATTAAGTTGATCTTTCTCTACACCCTAGCTTTGACTGTAATGCTACATTCTGCACTCTCTTGTTTCCTTCTCTATGAATGGTATGTTTTATCTGTATAGTGCGCAAGAAACAATACTTTTCACTGTATGTTAATACATGTGACAATAGTAAATCAAATCAAATCAAATCAAATCAAATCCCAGCATGCACCATGTATCCAGCCTAACGTTGCTGTCAGTCTTCTACACTACAGAACAGGTTCATCTACCCAGAAATAAAGACGGCCAACGCACCAAATATACTGACATAGATACCACCTGTCACTGCTGGTTTAGTTCCTCCTAAATACACATAGTACAAAGTTGCACTCTGCTTTGTGTGAATGTTTAATGGATGGCACCATGTGCTGTAATGTAAATTAATCACTAATCTGCTAATAAGATTTGCTGTGTAGTGTAGATGCTTCCTCGTGGTTTGAGCATGAGTGGAAGGCTGCTGATGTCCAAATGAGAGTTTTGAGGTACTTATTCGTTGTCAGTGCTCTGGAGGGCCTCAGTGTCTGCCTGCAAAGCTGAGTGCTAGAGGAAAGAGAGAAAGAAAAATAAAATAGCAGACACCTTGCTGAGTGCTAACTTTAGCCCTGCAATTGAGAAGGCAGTGGTGTAGTGTCAATGTTACTCGGACTAGCAATCCAGAGGCCCAGGCTAATGCTCTGGGAACATGGGTGGTGGAAATTAAATTGAATTGGTAAATCTGCAATGATGAGTAAAGTCTCAATAATAGGGACCATAAAACCATCATCAATTGTTGTGAAATCCCATCGGGTTCTCTAATGGCCAGTAGAAAGGGAGATCTGCTGTCCTGACCTGGTTTGGCCTACATGTGACTCTGCTGCTCTCTGCAACACCTCAGCTGCTGCTGGGACAGTCTGGTCCAGCTGGCTTTCATAGAAGAAACCCTACAGTGCAGAAGGAGGCCATTCAGCCCATCGAGTCTGCACCGACCACAATCCCACCCAGGCCCTACCCCCACACATATTTTACCCGCTAATCCCTCTAACCTACACATCCCAGGACTCTAAGGGGCAATTTTTTAACCTGGCCAATCAACCTAACCCGCACATCTTTGGACTGTGGGAGGAAACCGGAGCACCCGGAGGAAACCCACGCACAATGCACAATGGGGCCATTAGTTGAGTGCACAGTTAGGGAATTGACCCGCTGTCATCATGAGAGATGTCAACACTCAACAATGATGTGGAGATGCCAGAGTTGGACTGGGGTGGGCACAGTAAGAAGTCTCACAACACCAGGTTAAAGTCCAACAGGTTTATTTGGTAGCACAAGCTTTCAGAGTGTCGCTCCTTCTTCAGAAGAGTGAGGAGTTGTGTTCACAAACAGGGCATATACAGACACAAACTCAATTTACAAGATAATGATTAGAATCCGAGTCTTTACAGGTAATCAAGTCGTAAAGGTACAGACAATGTGAGTGGAGAGAGGGTTAAGCACAGGTTAAAAAGATGGGTATTGTCTCCAACAAGTGTTCTCCAAGGCAGTCTTCATGACACACGACAATGCAGAAACGCTGAGCAGCAATTGATAGCCAAGTTCCGCACACATGAGGACGGCCTCAACCGGGATCTTGGGTTCATGTCACACTATCTGTAACCCCCACAACTTACCTGAGCTTGCAAAATCTCACTAACTGTCCTGGCTGGAGACAATACACATCTCTTTAATCTGTGCTTAACCCTCTCTCCACTCACACTGTCTGTACCTTTAAGACTTGATTACCTGTAAAGACTCGCATTCCAACCATTATCTTGTAAATTGAGTTTGTGTCTATATATGCCCTGTTTGTGAACACAACTCCTCACTCATCTGAAGAAGGAGCGACACTCTGAAAGTTTGTGCTACCAAATAAACCTGTTGGACTTTAACCTGGTGTTGTGAGACTTCTTACAACACTCAACAAAACAGCCCTCCCATAGGACTGCATGGTAACTTCTAGACAACTTGTCCAATTCTAACCTGATTTAGTCCTCAGGTGATTCATTTCTTTGGCTCCCCTTTCCACTTATACTCTAAGAATCATGTCATGCATCTCTTCTGGCCCTTTGCGTATCCCTATTTGATGCCAAGTTCTGTTTTGGTGCTTGGGCTGGATAGGGTTGAAGCTAAAAGTGTTAGCAAGGCTGTCAAAGGTTGTCTAGCAGACGATGCAGCAGTTTTTCAGAATAGTGTCTGAGGTCCAAATATTTTTGGCTGCTTAATCAATGACCTTTCCTCTATTATGAAATCTGAAGCGGGGTGTTCACTGGTGATTATACCATTTATAAACTCTGTCAGCCAAATCTCCCAGTCGGCGCCTGGATATGTGCGCCCGATTCTCCCATCACGACGTGCTAATTGTTTGGCGCTGCTGGATTGGGAAATACACATGTCGGCCATTTCGCGGGATTCGCGCATGCGTCAGGAATGCTTGTGCATCTCCCACCGCTGAAGAGCAGGCGTGATCGAGACCACGCTGGAAACCGGCGGGAAGGCCAGGTAAGTGATTTTAATCTATTTGTAATGTAATTTAAATGAGATTATTGGGCCCGGGACTGAATTCTCTAGGCCCGATAGCATCTCCCACCCCGCCAGGGGTATTTCACTCCTGCGAGGTTTAGAGTAGCTCCCCACTTTCAGGGAACTAGCAAGAGACCCCGCTGGAGTGAAGGAGGGAAATCAGGGTCTCCCAGGGGTCGGGTGGTGGGGGGGGTGGTGCCCCCTGGGCACCCTGGAAGTGCCAGCCTGTGCCCCTGGCACTGCCCAAGGGACAAAGTGCCCATGCCCAGGGGGCACCTTGGCACTGCCCATCAGGCATTGGGCAGGGCTTAGGGATGATTAGTGGGGCTGGGTGGTCCTCTGCCACTCTGCATGGGGGTCAATCGAGGCTGGAGGGAGGCCAGCGATCGGAGCAGGCTGAGGGAAGGTGGTCTGCCGGGGGGGGGGGGGGGGGGGGGAGGGGGTCTGCCTCCCGTGGGGTGGGGTGGGGGGAGGTCTGCCGGGGTGGGGGAGGTGTGGGGGGGATCGTCACTGGCGGGGGGGTGGATAGGATGCCAGAGATCGGGGCACTCTGGAACGGGATGGGGGGACGGGGGGGGGAGGGGCTGGCCCGGGAATGCTCGTGGGGCTGTGATCGGGCTGTGTGGGGGGGGCAGCATTGCGGGCGTGCCGGGCTGGCCAGCGATCGAACTGGTCAGCAAACAGGAGGCTGACAGTTTGGGACCACTGTGCATGCGCAGAGGCCCAGAACTAACAGTCTCTGGCGTCAATAGGCCCCGTCCCCTGAGCTTTTAATGAGATTCACGATTGTGACCTCTACATTGCACAGAGTGTGGGAGATTCGAGTCTGAACTCCCACTGAAAAAACAACTACACCATTTTTCCCACCAATCCAGCACTTCGAATTTTTTTGGAAGAATCGCCCCCATGGTGTCTAAGCTTGCTGCAAAAAGCGGAAGAAAAGTAATTAAATAATTCAGAAGAATCGCAACTGAAAAATCAGCTTCAAAGGTCAGCAAGAGCCAGGATTTTCACAATCCTAAAACATAGCACTGAAATGAAGGAGTCTGCAGCTAGTTGATTCAAGTAGCCATTGTTTACATTTTTTTCAAGGGTGAAGGCAAGTATCACTGCAGCGGGAGCCCACCAAAACCACCGAGCATGGATAAACCCTTTGTGTTCAAGTGGAAGGTGGCGCCATCTTGAATTTCAGCAACTTCTTAAAGCTGAACCTACACTTAAAAATTTTTTAACCATGGATCAGAAATCCACTCTTCCAGACCAGTCACATAATTGGGGACTTTGGAGAAAAAGATTCCTCAATTACATGATTGCTTCAGGTCTACATAAAAAGAATGAAACTCAACAAGTTAACAAACTGCTTTACCAGTAGGCTGAGAGTGGGCAACATTATTGCTAGACAAAGAATCAACAAATCCCAAAAATGGTTCTTGAGTTTGAGACTGCAGCCATGGTTCCTGGGTGAGGTCAAAGATCCTGGATTTCCATTTTGGAATGTGGACATTTCGGTTAACACCTATTTCAAAACTTTAAGTTGGACACTGGAGCCGGTGTTCGAGTCCTATTGAACAGAGAATCATGGCTGGTGACCTTATGGCTAATGCCACCCTGCAGGCTGATGTTCAAAGATAAAAAAATCTGAGGGGCCTGGTTTTGGTCCACAACCTGGACTGCTCACTACCAAGCCACAAAGCCCATGTTGAACTTAACTTCTACAAAAATTGACAAAGTCAACCAACAAGAAGCTGGCTGCAAGTACAAAAGGGAATTCCTGAAGCTCTTCAAAGGATTGGGGCAACTGAAAAACACGTACAAGATCGCACTGAGGGAGGATACTACCCGCGTGCCCATTCAGCCCACAAAAGATTCCCCACCCACTCATGAAGCAAGTTTAGCAGCAGCTGGACAAGATGTCATTTCCCCAGTCACACAAACAACTGCATGACGTTCTGGGATGATCCCAGTCTCAAAACTAAACGGGTTCTTTGTATTTGCACGGACCTGACACAGTTCAATAAAGTTGCAGCCAGAGAAGTGCATCCCATGTCTTCAGTAGATGAGAACCTGACCAAACTCATGGAGAGCACGGTATTTTTAAAGCTGGATGCCAACAGTGGCTTTTGGCAACTTCTCCTTGACGACGGGTCCAGGGCTGCTGACCACGTTCATAAAGAACAAGAACAAAGAACAATACAGCACAGGAACAGGCCCTTCGCCCCTCCAAGCCCACGCCGCTCCCTGGTCCAAACTAGACCATTCTTTTGTATCCTCCATTCCCACTCCGTTCATGTGGCTATCTAGATAAGTCTTGAACGTTCCCAGTGTGCCCGCCTCCACCACCTTGCCTGGCAGTGCATTCCAGGCCCCCGCCACCCTCTGTGTAAAATATGTCCTTCTGATATCCGTGTTAAACCTCCCCCCCCTCACCTTGAACCGATGACCCCTTGTGAACGTCACCATCGACCTGGGAAAAAGCTTCCCACCGTTCACCCTATCTATGCCTTTCATAATTTTATACACCTCTATTAAGTCTCCCCTCATCCTCCGTCTTTCCAGTGAGAACAACCCCAGTTTACCCAATCTCTCCTCATAACTAAGCCCCTCCATACCAGGCAACATCCTGGTAAACCTCCTCTGCACTTTCTCTAAAGCCTCCACATCCTTCTGGTAGTGTGGCGACCAGAACTGGACGCAGTATTCCAAATGCGGCCGAACCAACGTTCTATACATCTGCAACATCAGACCCCAACTTTTATACTCTATGCCCCGTCCTATAAAGGCAAGCATGCCATATGCCTTCTTCACCACCCTCTCCACCTGAGACGTCACCTTCAAGGATCTGTGGACTTGCACACCCAGGTCCCTCTACACCCTTTATGGTTCTGCCATTTATCGTATAGCTCCCCCCTACATTAGCTCTACCAAAATGCATCACTTCGCATTTATCAGGATTGAACTCCATCTGCCATTTCTTTGCCCAAATTTCCAGCCTATCTATATCCATCTGTAGCCTCTGACAATGTTCCTCACTACCTGCAAGTCCAGCCAATTCCGTGTTGTCTGCAAACTTACTGATCACCCCAGTTACACCTTCCAGATCGTTTATATAAATCACAAACAGCAGAGCTCCCAATACAGAGCCCTGCGGAACACCACTAGTCGCAGGCCTCCAGCCGGAAAAAGTACCACCCTCTATCTTCTGTGACCAACCTTCTTGCCAAGCCAGTTCTCCACCCATCTAGTCACCTCCCCCTTTATCCCATGAAATACAACCTTTTGCACCAACCTACCATGAGGTAGGTTACCCCCTTCGGCTTCATTACCCCCTTCGGCTGATTCTACTTTAACTATCTGTCGTTTGCAATCACTTCGATATCAGAAATATTTCAATGTTCAATGACAACCATTTGTTAGGGCCTACAGGGGGTCATTTTCCACATTGGAAACATATTGGTTCATGGTACAATGGTGGAGGAACTTGACAAATGACTCACTGCAGGAAACAGGGCTGATACTAAATGAGAAAGGAGAGTTCCCCAAAATATCAATTCAGTTCGTGGACCATGTCATCAGCAATAAAGGCCTCACAGAAAATTAAAACTATTAGTGAGTTCCCAACCCCACCCTCGATTCCAGATCTCTAGCGATTCTTGGGAATGGGGTGAACCTGCTGGTAAATCTTTACCAAATTTTGCACAGGTCACAGAACCATTGAGATATCTGCTTAAGAAGGAGAGCTTGTGGCTCAGTGGTAGCACCCCTACCGCTGGATCAGAAGCTTCTGGTACAAGTCCGACGCCAAGACTTGTTAGCCACAGAAGGAGCGTTCAATGTGGTTCAACGGGCTGATAATCAGCTCAGAAATCCTTCCATCACTTCCCCCATCATTCCTCAAAGGGTTAAAAAAAACAGTACGCGTGAAGATACACTGAACAAACAATCAATAATCTGCTTTATAAGGACCAGAAATGGTGCTGGGGCTCACATCAAGAACAAACATTCACTTGCATCAAGTCAACCGACATTCTGGCCCTTTACAACCCATTCCTGTCCATCACCATAGCAGTGGATGCTTCACCCACAGTCCCTGGAACAGTCCTATTCCAAGAACAACTGGATGGAAGTTGCTGACCAGTGAACTGTACTTCCAGACAGCTGTCGAACACAGAGATGAGATACACCATCATAAAAAATGAAGCCCTGAGAGAGGTTTTCAGGCTATATCATCAGCTTCAAGGTCACAATCAAAACAGACCATAAGCCACTATTCTCATCACAGGTTGAGGAGGAGCTAGCAAAGATCCCCCCCAGAATCCAGAGATTTCACCTGCACCTCATTGGGTTTATCTACAAGGTGATATAAATCCAAGGTGAAAACCAAACAACAGCAGGCCCACTTTTCAGGGCTATTTAGGTAGACCTAGCAATGGTGAGCTAAAACCTTAAAATTCCACAGTAAAGCAAGTCCAGAGGAATGTTTAAATAGTTCAGTCATTAGAAAATGCCATTTAAAAACTCTGTTGGAAAGCCAGAATCCCGAGTTGGCATCTGAACATGAAAAAATATGACATCAATCTCATTGAAGAGCTGGAAGCCTATTCCCCATTGCCAAGGAAGACACCTGCCAGCAATCACAAGTCAACACCAAAAGATTCACCAGGAACAAAAATGAGATGAGGAGTGTGCCCAGTGATGGATTACTTTTCCAGATGGGTTGAGGTGAAGCAACTATATACGGCTACCATAGAAACAGTAACTAAGGATGTCCACGAACCACTGCATCCTGGATGAGATTGTGTCCAATAATGGTACACAATTTTCAAATGAGTATTTTGCGCATTTCAGCACCACATTCAGCTTCGTACCAGCTCCCTGAGATACCTACAGTCAAATTGGGAGGTGAAAGAATGTACTACAAAAACCCTCCAAAAAAAATATGGATTTTCCCACAGCACTGCTAACTCACAGGTTCACCGCGATACAATGTGGCTTGGCCCCTTCCAAACTCCTGATGGACAGCAACTTCTGCACACCATCTCCAATTCTGCCGAAAAAACTAATACCAGGGTTGGTAGCCAAGGGACACCAGAACACAGCGGCACTGTGGCACAGTGGTTAGCACTGCTGCCTTACAGCGCCAGGGACCCAGGTTCGATTCCAGCCTCGGATCACTGTCTGTATGGAGTTTGAACATTCTCCCCATGTCTGTGTGGGTTTCCTCGGGGCGCTCCCACAGTCCAAAGATGTGCGGGTTAGGTGGATTGGCCGTGCTAAATTGCCCCTTCGTGTCAGGGGGACTAGCTAGGGTAAATACATGGGGTTATGGGGATAGGGCCTGGGTGGAATTGCGGTCGGTGCAGACTCGATGGGCTGAATGGCCTCCTTCTGCACTGTAGGGATTCTACTCTATGAATCTTTTAGGGCGGCACGGTAGCACAGTGGTTAGCACTGCTGCTTCACAGCTCCAGGGTTCTGGGTTCGATTCCCGGCTCGGGTCACTGTCTGTGTGGAGTTTGCACATTCTCCTCGTGTCTGCGTGGGTTTCCTCCGGGTGCTCCGGTTTCCTCCCACAGTCCAAAAGATGTGCGGGTTAGATTGATTGGCCAAGTTAAAAATTGCCCCTTGGAGTCCTGAGATGCGTAGGTTGGAGGGATTAGCGGGTAAAATATGTGGGGGTAGGGCCTGGGTGGGATTGTGGTCGGTGCAGACTCGATGGGCCGAATGGCCTCCTTCTGCACTGTAGGGTTTCTATGATTTCTATGATACATCCATGCAAGAGAACAGTTCTACAGGTAGAAACGGGCTACCACCTATAACAAAAGGTACCACCTCCAGGCACCTGTCAGGACTACAAAATCATGCCAAGATCTGAAATAAAGTCCTCAGGAGACAGGATACCATCTTCGGAAAGGATGGTAATCAACCTCAGGCCTACTGAGTTGACCCCCCCCAGAGGGTACAGTTAGGAGAAACAGGAGGAGTTGCTTCCTCATCCCCAGACCAGCCATTTTCATAGAACAGTGGAGGAACATCGAGGAAGATACCCTGATGCCAGAACAATCTCCAAATCGATAGAGATTACCTGCAGCGACAGAGCTTACCACTCCTCCGACAGTAGTATGAACGAGCTTATAGGAGAGTTGACTGCCTGAACCTATGAACTCAAAGACTTGAAGGAGGAGGTGATAGGATAATAAGAACAATGTAAATACAAGGGATAAATTATACTAACTTGACATACATTGGATAAAAACTTTGGGGGGGGGGGTGGTGTGGTACAAAGGTCTGGCACATGTAGGCTTAATATTGGACGGGGTACAATACCGCTCACAGTGATATAAAAGAGCATATGGCCCATACCTAGGGGTTAGTCTGGTGTTGGACAGCTCATTGTGCACAAGCAAAAATAGAGACAGCTCCTAACTTAAACCCTTTACTGTAGCACGTTGCATGGATGTATCATCGCTTCTCGGCCTTTTGGCTAAGATCAAGTGTAGTCTGCTTTTTTTATACTTTTCCAATTCAATCAAATCAAATCCAACTCAGAGTATCAACAAGTTGAGACATTTCAGATCCAGGCTGACAAGACAGGGCGAGCGACCAAACCACCCTGTCCTGGGCCTGATCTACATGAGCCAAGCTGATTGGAGAAGGGGGAGGTTCCTCCTCCAAGACTTGAGCTCATTTGCATCTTAGCCAAAAGGCCGAGATGCCGCTTTAAAAAATTGCTTCATATGAAACATATGAAGCTTCAGTGTAACCTAATGACCTCAACCAAGTGCGGCCGACCATGGGCTGCCGACCATACTACACTTGATCTTAGCCAAAAGGCCGAGATATATTTGTAAAGTTTTTTCTGTTTGGTCCTTCTAGGGTGGCACAGTGGTTAGCACTGCTGCCTCACAGTGCCAGGGACCCGGGTTCAACTGCCAACTTGGGTCACTGTGTGGAATATGCACGTTCTCCCTGTGTTTGCGTGAGTTTCCACCGGGTGCTCCGGTTTTCTCCCACAATCCAAAGATGTGCAGGTTAGGTGGATTGGCCATGCTAAATTACCCCTGAGTGTCAGGGGGACTAGCAAGGGTAATGCATGGGGTTATGGGGATAGGGCCTGGGTGGGATTGTGGTCAGTGCAGACTTGATGGACTGAATGGCCTCCTTCTGCACTAGGATGCTATGATTCTATTTTCAAATAACACATTAAAGATTCTGCTAGATATACTGAACAGGAGAAATCTTCACAAGCACGTTCACAATGTACCTATATATAGCCATCGGGGAATTATTAGCTTCCAGTTTGTTGGAGGGGGAAGGAAGGATTAAAGGATTAATGAGAGAAAAGTATTAGCAACTCTTACATCTGAAACAGCAATTAAAAAATCCAAGTGGATAGATGGATTTCTCTGGTTTGCCATTTTGCAACGCCTAAGAAATTATGCAAAATAATTATTAGCATTCTCAGTCTGATTGGAAATGCTCTCAGGAAAATTTAGGTGTTCACATTTTTTCATTGGAGTGGTAGGTGATAAATCCAACAAAATAAGTTGGTGGAGAAATCCCAAATAAGCTTATGGTGCCAAATGAGCATTTACCTTCCCTTTTTAAATTTGCAATTCTCCTGCTACCCTTGTTTAAACGAACTGGATGGGCTATGATGTGGAGATGCCGGCGTTGGACTGGGGTGATTATCCCTCTCTCCATTCGCATTGTCCATAGCTGTAAAGACTTGATTACCTGTAAAGACTCGCATTCCAACCATTATCTTGTCTATGTTTTTGTCTATATATGCCCTGTTTGTGAACCCAACTCTCCACTCACCTGATGAAGGAGGAGCACTCCGAAAGGTCGTGATACCAAACAAACCTGCTGGACTTTAACTTGGTGTTGTGAGACTTCTTACTGTGGATGGGCTAGATTGCACCATAGTTGCAAATGAAGTTTCAATGAAGTTGCCAGGAGGAACACTTTGTGGGTTGGCATTCATCATCCTGGCAAACTTTACTTCTGCCTGATCCAAAGATGCAGTTTCCTGCTAGCTCTGCATCTGCCCAGTCAGAGCCTTTGGAACTCATGGGAGCTATCAAGTTTAGATATTTATCAAGGTTGAGTTTCAACTCAGAGTTACTAATTTCAGAAATCCCGGGCTGAAAAATAACCATGTTCAGATATTATAAGCTTGCAACAAGGCGGTCTAGGTGATGAAGTGTGTAGTCAATGTGGGGCTTGGCTTTGAATCCAAATGATTAAAGGATTGGCTGGATTTTCAGTTCTCACTGGAGTCGGGATCAGAGGTGGGTGGGAGCTAAAATTAACCCTGCCATCCGGCGTGCTGCTTCCCCAGCTCCATCCTGCCTTTGCCCATTTTTACGGTGACGGATTGGGCAACACGGTGATCCACCTACATGTGGCAGGTAGCCGATACATCTCATTAGGAACCAATTAAAGAAGGCTGTCTATAATTACTATAATTAGGCTAGCTATAATGAGTTAACCTCCATGTCCCCATCAAGCAGTGCAGCCCAGTGTAGGTGCCTGGAGGCAGCATCCCAGCAATCAGTGGTAGACCTGGGGGGGGTGGGTTTAGACCAGGATTGGGGAGTGGGGGCGGCGGTTAGACCAGGATTGGGAGGGGGCAGTGAGACTGAGATTGGGAGGGGGAGGGTTAAACCAGGATTGGGAGGTGGGGGGGTTCAGGACGCAGAAACACCCCTGGGTGCTTTCCATCTCTGGAGGAAGAATCCTAGCTGATGCGTCTCATCTATCCGCAGGCTGAATGGACCTCATATGAAGTGAAGAGTCTTGATTCAGTTCCCAGTGGACTGCAATAGCTCTGGGCCCGCCCTTCTTCCAGGCATGCCATTCTGCCAGCATGGCTCTGGGACACCCAGATTATGCTGAGCCAGAATTAGTGAACTGTAGTGGGGCATCTGTTTGGAGATTGTAGCTTGCCACAGGCTTCTAAGTGAGACCCTCAACCTCAAATTGGGCTGAACCTACCACTAAAGGGTTCAAGCAGCCAATAAGTAAAATCTACCATCAGATGGCTTCTGTTTCAGGATGCACTCGTATTGCCCAAATTTAACTGTGTGATAGCATAGCTCAGGGTTGTAACAACACTTTCCACATATCATCTGAACTGGATATTCATGTCATTTGCACATTTTGTTCAATCTCTTCAATGATAGACTGAAAAAAAACTTAGTAGAACAAGGCCAGATATGAATTGTTAACCTGAATTCGCAGCAAGTGAACATACAGAGCTATGGTTATGGGCTCATTTGAACTGGTTGATGCAGAATAATACAACATAATGAACATGCTATGCTTCCCCACATCAATGTTCTCCTTCTGAGCATGGTGAAAGCTAGCTCTTACAGCTTTTTGAGTTAAAAATCTCAATGATTTTGCAGTCTTTGCTGAACCTGGCAGATTGCTGCTCATTCATAGTCAAAAGGGATCATGGATTTTTTGATTTTGAGGAGCTCTTTATCAATTGCTGAGACAGATTATTGAATTGCTTATTATTTACAGTCTGTGGGTAAACAACAAAGGTCACCATTTTGACTACCTATTGTCTGAGTGTCTCTTTGAAATGGATGTGAATATATTTTGCTTTAAAAATCTAACATTAAACAGAAACTATTTTTTTCAATTCCTTCTGTGGAAAAATGATTTTAAAAGTGCCAAAACACTCCACATAAATATACCACATAAGAATCGCACATTTTAATCCTGTTATACAATAGATCAGCAATGGGCCACAACATGTGTGTGTGAATTTTAAAATCAAAACCATATCATCAAAATGAGAATGATTGTACATTTTTATATCATGCATGGAATAACTTTGTTAAGTCACCTGACAAACAATGTCAAAATTAACTCCTGAAAACAGCTTCATTAGTTTCCCATGAATCTTGTCTTTTTTTTCCCTCTCCTCCTGGGGATGGAATGCTCATATCTACCAGCTCAGCTACAAATGGATGAAGTTCACCAAAATAGAAACAAAAAAGCTCTGGGGTTTCCATCGTGGTACAGTGGCTTGGAAATTCCACGGGGATTCTTGTAGTATCCTGATACAACTTTAGGGACGGCACGGTGGCACAGTGGTTAGCACTGTTCCTCACAGCGCCAGGAACCTGGGTTCGATTTCCGGTTTGGGTCACTGTCTGTGTGGAGTTTGCATGTTCTCCCCACGTCTGCGTGGGTTTCTTTCAGGCACTCCGGATTCCTCCCACAGCCCAAAGATGTGGGGGTTTGGTGGATTGGCCATGCAAAATTGCCCCTTAGTGTCAGGGGGACTAGCTAGAGTAAATGCATGGGGTTATGGGGATAGGGCCTGGCTGGAATTGTGGTTGGTGCAGACTCGATGGGCTGCATGGCCTCCTTCTGTACTGTAGGGATTCTGTGATTCTATGGTATGAGATCCTCAGAACCTTCCAACCTCAGAGAAACACATCATTTTGGTCATATAATCCATTTCTGTGGAAATTTGACAGATTTCTCACCTAAGCTATGGTAGGATACAAGGAGAACCACAGTAGAACTTCAGAATCTTTTGGTTAGGATAAAGGAATCACTGCTGAAGCTATCAGTTTTGATTTGTACATGTAATATAAATTCACAATTAGAGGTTGCACCACCATGTAAACTGCTGTGTTATAATTGGACATTATAAAAAGGTCCACAAATGTTAGAATATTCTTCTTAGAGAATATTTTCCAATATTCCTTTATCAGACACATCATTATATTTGTGTATCTGCTCACCAAGGATTGCATCACACAGTTCAGATTAATAAGCGTGAGGTACAGATATTGGAAACTAAGGTAAAAATAGAATATCCTGAAAATTCAATTCTGTGAGCATCTACACAGAGGAAAATGGTTAAAATTTCAGTTATAGGTATCTTGCGCAGAGACTGAAGGCATCTCAAGATGTTAACACTTTTTTGTTTAATCCTTGTAAATTTTGCTTTGATATATCTGAAAAGTTAAAACTGAAAGGACAGCATTTTGTATTATTTATTTATTTTTGTCCACCTTGTTATACTTAATATAAAACTATCAGTTCTCTCTTGAAATTATGTATGGGGAGTCAGAGATTCCAAGATTGGGGTTTGGTGGGAAATACAATTGGGGATATTTTCGAAATTGAGTTTTGCTGAAAAAACAGACATGTTTGTCAAAGCTTTTCATCTTGCATTCATCATATTCGTCAATGCATAAGAATATCAGTCTAAGGGAAGACAACAAATTTACAGTAAAGAATAAGGGCCTGTGTATTAACATATGTAACTTCCAGTATGTTCTTTGCAGACAGAAAAAACATGTGCACACATTGCGCCTATTTTGGCTAAACAAAATAAATGACAGCCATTCGCTGGCTTTTTTCTTCAGGGCAATGCCTTAACCTTTCACAATCAAGCCGCCTGGCTTAAATTTCAAACAATGCTTGGCAGTTAACTGTCAGCCACTATCAACTGGTGCATTTTCCATGACAATGCCTCTACCAATCAGAGTCTACTTGCCAACCAAACAGCACTCTCTTCTCATACAGCATAGATTCGTTTTTTTTGCCCTGACCTTGGTATTCTCTGATGAGTGCAAGATGAAAAGCTTTGACAAAAAACTATTTTTCAGCACTACTCAATTTCTGTACTACCAAACATTTCTAATTGCTAAATGCACGAACTTACATTGTTCTTCAGTAAAATTATCACAGCAAAAGATGGAGGTTCATATTTTAGTTGGCTTTGACTTTGTTTTATATAAAGGACAAACTCATTCATTTTACCTGATTTTAAAAATGATTTCTTGGTTCTTAATTCTGTTAATAATTACTAGGTTGAAGGTGTAGTTTAGATTAAGTGTACTCAGGTGACAGAGTGATGGTCCCAGCTAACACCAAGGTTTCAAGCCTTTGGTTTTTCAGAGAAGTATTATACTCTAAATGTTGATCAAAGACAAGTTTAGCATTGTGTTTGTATTTTTGTGTTTTTTAAGTATTTTTATAAACTTTCTAATAATCAGTTTATGAGGGACCAAGTGGCATCTTAAAGGATTTCAAAAGATTGTTAGGATGATCTAATTAGTTTCCCTTCTGCTTTGCTTTTTGCTTACTACACATTTTTGATTTTCTGTTTTCATTTGTCCCTGAATTGGTGAATTTTTTACCCTCTTGGTTGTGGTTTCTTGTTGCTTAACGAATATTAAATTTTAGTCAATTATACTGCGCAATTTTGTACATAGGAGTGTGACCACATTTACAGATGTTTGTTCTCGTATTAACAAATCTCTAAATGAATTTGCCAACAACGCATTTGCAGATTTATTCAAGTTAACAATTAGATGAAAATCCTGGCTTTCAGATTACAAGCACTTCTGAAAACTTGCATATATTTGTCATCCCAGGAATCCATAGATTCCCTATAGTGCAGAAGGAGGCCATTCAGCCCATCGAGCCTGCACCAACAACAATCCCACCCAGACCCTATCCCCAAAACCCCATGCATTTACCCTGCTAGATCCTCAACACTAATTTAGGTGATTTAGCATGGCCAATCCACCTAACCTGTGCATCTTTGGACTTTGGGAGGAAACCAGAGCACCCAAAGGAAACCCACGCAGACCTGGGGAGAATATGCAAAGTCCACACAGTGACCCGAGGCCGCTAAACACTGTGCCACCGTGTCACCCACGTTGTCAATTTATCAAATGAAGACTCTGGAATTGTGTGGAATTCCCCCAAAACTGAAGTGTCATAATGGCAAGAAAATAGGAGCGATCCACCCCGGTCTTCCAGGCGTGCACTGCACCGCAATTGTCCGCAACTGTCTTGCGAGGTTGCTCTAATCTCACAGTGCAATGGGAGATCCCTTCCCTCCCTCATGGATGTTGGGCACCCCCCCCATCAGCAGCATGTTCCTCCCACTCCCTCCCCGACATGGGCACTGGCATCGGAGCAGCACAGCCCTCCCAACTGGTCCCCCAAGATGACCCCCGACATGCCCCCCTTTATGACCCCCGACTGTCCCCGCCCCCAGTATGATCCCTGACATGACCCAATCAGGACCCCGCCATGATCCATCCCTGCATGGAACCCCCCCCATGATCCCCCCCCCCAATCATAGCCCCTTGCATAGCCCCCCCATCATAGAATCTACCCAGGCCCCACCCTCTTGCCACTGCCCCGGCACACTGGCAGTGCTCAACTGACACTGTTGGGGTGCCTGGTGGGCACTGCCGAATGGGCACCATCCAACCATGGCTCCAGCCACCTGGGGGCTTCCACAGTCTCTGAGCCGCCCCTACGTGGCCATTGCACCAAGTCTCCACTGGTGAGTCGTGCTAGCGTGACCTCCCACCAGAGAGTGGGAGCATTCTGGGAGGGCGGACAATCGCGTGCCAAACTTGCTACTGAGATTGAAATCCAGTCAATCTCATGCAAATCAGCCTGGCACCCTTTTTGGATGCAATCCAGTTCACGCCATTGGAAAGGAGTTGGGATGGTTGCAAACTGTTTAACACTGGGTGTGAAACCGATTTTTAGACCTGCACACCATTCTTCAGGATCGGTGCGATCTGCGCCAGCATGCAGAGCTCGGAGAATCACCTCCTTTATTTCTTCCATATTGATTTATTTTACTTTTGTATGTTAAGATAATCGGGAAAAACAAACTGGAGTCACCATAGAAAACTCAGGATTCAGTTGAATTCTGCGCTTGAGATTCATTGAAAGAAGTCTCACAACACCAGGTTAAAGTCCAACAAGTTTATTTGGTAGCAAAAGCCACTAGCTTTTGGAGCGCTGTTCCTTCGTCAGGCACTTACCTGACAAAGGAGCAGTGCTCCGAAAGCTAGTGGCTTTTGCTACCAAATAAACCTGTTGGACTTTAACCTGCTGTTGTGAGACTTCTTACTGTGTTTACCCCAGTCCAACGCCGGCATCTCCACATCTTGAGATTCACTCACAGACACTAACTGTCTGTGCCCTAAATTACAAATGCCCTTAAGAAAAAATTACATTTCCCATTTTGGAATATGATGCAAAGCCAGCAAAACAAAAAGACTGATGGTTGGTATTTGAAGGGTTATTTTCTTGAATTGCATGTTGCTTGTTAGTGCTGTCTCTCTTCCTTTCGGTCAGATTGCTTATTTTGCCTTGGTACTTGATCTTAATTTGCCATTCAAACTAACCCAGGAAGTCGCTGTGCACGGATGTTAGAGAGAATGACACTGCACTGCCCTCTGCAGCAAGAAAATAAAACAAATGTCTTGTATTTTACATATTTGATGCATGAGGGAAGATTGGACTCCAACCAGCTTTTCAGCTCTGATTCAGATCCTTGCGACACGATGGCCAATATTTTCACTAATGTGTTAGTTTGAACCAATCTGCAAATGCAATGTTTCGTAATAAATTTATGGATTTGCTAAAAAAAAGGAAAAAAATCAACATGTGTAGGTGTAGTCACATTTTTCTGCACATATACGCAACATGATAAATTACCAAACTGTAACAGTTGGATGCCTTTATCCTGGTTTTTTATCAGTATAGATTTCTGCAGTGTTAAGTCAGACCAGTCTGGACAGGCACAGGAAAAATCTTCTCCATAATCATTCTTTAAATCCTGAACAACAGTATTTTACTCAAGTTTTGAAGCTGAATTATAACACCTGGCGGATCTATAACTTCATCTTTAATAGTCTTTTCAATGCAATCAGAATAATAAACATTAACTCAGTAAGTTGTGAAATCCTACAAGTCATAGATCACAGGTTTTGTCGCCAGAGTGGCAATTAAGGACCCACAGCCTTTGCTTGTGGATAAATCTTAAATATGGATGATCTACAGACCACTCAAATTCCATTCACACAGGGGGGCGATCGAAGTGCTGAAGGAGCGTGAAAATGGGAGAGAATTGTGCAGATGTTTTGGGCAAGCTCCCAGTCGCAATCTTATGACACAGAAAAAGAAGAGCCCAGATGTGATTTCCACCAGCAGGGGGAGGGGATGGAGCCTATTATCGCCAGGAAGCCAGCTGCTGAGCTCTAGAGCGCCATTGCATAGCTGCCCCAATCTCCCAGTACACAGAGTACATAGTGCACTGGGAGGTGTCATCCCCCATCACATGGCCGCCCCGGACATCACCGATCCCCACCCATCCCCTCCCCCAGATCGCCACCCTGGATGATGCTAATCCCCACCCCCCTAATCGCCACCCCGGCCAATCCCCACCACCCCCTGTTGCAGAGTACCCACCTTCCCTTGTTCCCACTACAGAGCTCCCTCTACCGCCTTCCATCCCCTATGGAGTTCCCGCCCCCTTCATGGCCCGATTCCAGGTCATCCTCAGATCCTGCCCCTAAGGCCTTGCCTCCTCAGGTCCCGCCCCCTTTTGGCACTGTCCAGTGGAAGTGCCAGAGGGCAGGCTGGCACTCCCAAGGGGAACTGCCCGGTCCTGCCCCCAACCCGCTGGGAGGCTTCAATGGCCTCTGTCCCACTGGCGAGGGCAGGGACATCTGGTCCCTGTTGATGGGGATCATACGTGATCCTCGCCGGTGAGGACCTCGACCGACGTGCAGATAAGGTCAAGTAAGCGCAGATGATAACGTCCAGGATTACATGCATATCGAAATCAGCTTCACACCTTTTATGGACGTGAAGCTGATTTCGCCGGCCATGCCGACTGACCAGTGGGGATGAGCCGGTAAGATCTCCCCTTAGTGTATCTTAATGGAATAACCTAATGCCCATTTCACCACTTATTCTTAGCATTGATGTGTGGTAATGCATACAGAATAATTTGGTTATTTGTACAGAGGCACACCTTTGATTCTTCAGAGATTGGGGAAAACAACACATGAGGTGCAGGTGCCTGTTAATTTTACTGATTATCAGCGGGTGCTCGCATTTTTCTCTTTTTTGTAAATGGTGACAATCTGACTTGTAAGCCACATTTAATGCCAAGCTATTTTACATCCTCCTAATGTAAAGCCATTTTGCAAAGTGCAACTAATGACAGCTATGAGATTCTGCAAGGCCTAAGAGTCAGCATTATCTATAGTTGGAAGCTTCAATTTATGTTGTACTCCAATTTGTTCTTATGGTCTTCAGAGCTGCAATCTGTGGTTCCATGGAGACAGAGGCCCCGACGAGTCCTACTTATATGTTACCATGGGCCTTGATTTGATTTGATTTATTATTGTCACATGCATTAACATGTATTAACGTGAAAAGTATTGTTTCTTGCGTGCTATACAGACAAAACATACCATTCATAGAGAAGGAAAGGAGAGAGTGCAGCTAGGGTGTAGAGAAAGATCAACTTAATGTAAGGTAAGTCCATTCAAAAGTCTGACAGCAGCAGGGAAGAAGCTGTTCTTGAGTCAGACTTGTGTATCTTTTTCCCGAAGGAAGAAGGTGGAAGAGAGAATGTCCGAGGTGCATGGGGTCCTTAATTATGCTGGTTGCTTTGCCGAGGCAGCGGGAAGTGTGGACAGACTCAATGGATGGGAGGCTGAGGTACAGATGTCAAAGCAACTTAAGGCATAGGCTGGTGCGACGGGATCAATACGCTGGAAATGTGGCCAAACTTGACTTCTGCTGTCCTCTGAAATGTACGCATTTTTCAACAGTAGAAAAAATGGGCTCAACTTAACATGTCCCTCAAAATCATCAGGTGAAATGCAAATATGCATACCAAGGAAACCTGTAGCCCATTCTATTATAAGCCTGGAAACAGTAGAATCATCTTTGTAGAAATTCAGGGCAAAGTCTCAAGTTTGACATTGAGCATGTGTGGAGATAGCTGATCTCAGCTAGGACATTATCATTTGTTTCAGGGAGCCAAACTTAAGATAAGCCTGGATTGTTGTCCACAGATTTTTCTGGAAAGTGAACAGATTGGTTTTAGTTACGGATATCTTCCTGGTTGAAAAGCTTGCCAATGCTCACTGTACAGTTTGGTGTCTAAGAATAACCAGTTTGTGTGAAAAACCAGAAAGTGGCCAGCAGCTTATGGAATGGAGCCACAAATCTGCACTTTCAGGAGAGGAGGGCAGAACTTGGTGAGGAAAAAGGCTTCAGTCGTACAATTGCCACATCGCCTAACAAGGGTGTCCTATTCTCTTGTGTGCATAAAACTGGGGGCTGAAAAGCAAATTTATAATATTTTATTCTCCAATGTCCAATTCACTACTGGGCTAAAAGTTCCATCCTCCTCTTAATTCTACCTTTGAACAAAGAACAACAACGAATAAAGAAAAGTACAGCGCAGGAACAGGCCCTTCGGCCCTCCAAGCCTGTGCCGATCACGATGCCTGCCTAAACTAAAACCATATGCACTTATGGAGTCCGTATCCTTCCATTTCTATCCTATTCATTTATTCATCTCGTTGCCCCTTAAGTGCCGCTATCGTACCTGCTCCCACCACCTCCTAGCACGTTCCAGAAATTCACCACCCTCTGTGTAAAAAACTTGCCTCGCACATCTCCTCTAAACTTTTCCGTACACATCTTAAACCTATGTCCCCTAGTACTTGACTTTTCTACCCTAGGACTACCCACTCTGACTATCCACTCTGTCCATGCCACTCATAATCTTGTACACCTCTATCAGGTCATCTCTCAACCTCCGTCATTCCAGTGAGAACAAACTGAGTTTATCCAACCTCTCCTCATAGCTAATACCTTCCAGACCAGGCAACATTCTGGTAAACCTCTTCTGTACCCTCTCCAAAGCATCTACATCCTTCTGGTAGTGTGACGACCAGAATTGTACACAATATTCTAAATGAGGCCGAACTAGGATTCTGTATAGCTGCAGCATGACCCACCAATTTTTATACGCAATGCCTCGACCGATGAAGCATGCTGTATGTTTTCTTGACTACCTTATCCACCTGCGTTGCCACTTTCAGTGATCGATGGACATGCACGCCCAGATCGCACTGCCCTGACAATACTCCTAAGAGTCCTACCATTTACTGTATGATTCCTACATGCATTGGACCTTCCAAAATGCATTACCTCACACTTGAAGTATTAAATTACCAATAATCTGCCAGTAAAAAAATGGAAATATAATATCAAAGGCTTACTTTTGGAAGAGAAGATTCGTTGTGGTTAGAAGTATTTCGCTTTGACAGTAAGCTCATGCCACCAACCAGCAGCAAGATTCCAGAAAGAGAATTTTTAAATGGTGCAATTTGTTTTGATATATCCTTGAACAGCCGTGCGGGTCTTATTGTCAATCAGTATAATGAGGAATGTAATGTTTTAAATTGGCATGTTTTTATTATTTGAATATTGGTTCAGAGAAATATTCTGGAACATAATGTTGAAGGTCGAAAAATCTCATCAATTGAATGGTGTATCCTGAAAAAAAGTATATTGCGTGACTTGTTTTAATAACTTGTGAGAGCTTTCCCCACTCCCAAAAGAAGTCAATAGAGGTTTAAGCGCTTGTACACAAGAACTGTTAATGCAACCCTTAATTTCCAATAAACCTGTCAACTAAGTGTCAGATCGTGTGAATTTAGACATGCCTGGCAAGTAATTTAAACTGTCAACTCTACATCTACAAATATGTCACTACTGACAACGTAAACACTGCAACAATATTCCTAATACCAACCTGTCAGTACAAACTGAAGGTAATTCCTAAACCAATACCAGTAAATTGTTTTTTGCTAAAAAGAGCTGTTAGAGCCTGCATATTCAGCCTCAACTCTGACCAGTTTTCCAGCTTCCAGGGTTTTCGCCAGAAATCGTGGCTCCAAATTGCAAAGCGGCAAATTGCACCAGATTTGCGTCACTCACCCTGCAGTTGCACCTGCTTTGATTCTAATCTGCCAAGATTTGCTCAATTAGCACATTTAAATATCCATCTCTGACTCTCTGGATATAATCCTGCACAAAACAAGAATAAACATAGAAACTAGAAGCAGGAGTAAGCCATTCGGCCCTTCGAGCCTGCTCTGCCATTCATTTTGATCATGGCTGATCGTCAAATTCAATATCCCGATCCCCCCTCCTCCCCATATCCCTTGATCCCTTTAGCCCCAAGAGCTATATCTAATTTCTTCTTGAAATCACACAACATTTTGGCTTCGACAACTTTCTGTGGTAGTGAATTCCACACATTCATCACCCTCTGGGTGAAGAAATTTCCCCTCCCCTGAGTTCAAAAGGTTTACCCCTCATCCTCAAACAATGACCCCTAGTTCTGGACTCCCCCACCATTCATTCTTTCTGAATCTACCCTGTCTAATCCTGTTAGAATTTTATAAGTTTCTATGAGATCCCCTCTCACTCTTCTAAACTCCAATGAACACAATCCTAACTGACTTAGTCTCTCCTCATATGACAGGAATCAGCCATCCCAGGAATCAGCCTGGCAAACCTTCACTGTACTCCCTCTATAGCAAGGATATCCTTCCTCAGACAAGACACCAAAACTGCACACAATACTCCAGGTGTGGCCTCACCAATGCCCTATACAATTGCAGTAAAACATCCCTACTCCTATACTCAAATCCTCTTGCTATGAAGGCTAACATACCATTTGTCTTCTTTACTGCTTACTGTACTTGTGCGCTAACTTTCAGCGATTGATGCATGAATCATAGAATCCATTCAGTACAGAAGGAGGCCATTCGGCCCATCGAGTCTGTACCGACCACAATCCCACCCAGGCCCTATTTCTGTAACCTCACACATTTACCGTGCTAATCCCCCTGACACCAAGGGTCAATTTAGCATGGCCAAACCTTGCAGTCTTGGGTAGAAAAGGAGCAATACCAAGCTGTGATGCAACCAGAAACAATGCTTTCTAAGGTGCATCTGTAAAAGTTGGTGCGAGTCATAGCTGACATGCCAAATTTCCTTAGTCTCCTGAGAAAGTAGAGGCATTGATGGGCTTTCTTAACTATAGTGTCGGCATGGGGGGACCAGGCACCCTCCCACCCCGTGATATTTGTTTTAAACTTATCTTAACTGTATCAGAATTGGCAAAAAAAAACAGTTCAAACTGTCTTGCTTTAGCCCAAGAGTGTAGGAAATGGGTCTGCAGGACACCCTGGGCATTTATTTTTGGCCCTACTGATCAGGTAATAGGAAGAAATTTGTGCTTGAGAATGACACATTGTGCTTTGTCCGAAGGAAGATACAAGATGGGCATGGCACCCTCACACAGAGATGCCAAAGAAGCCAGTCAATATGAGCAACTGGGGCCAGAGGTCAGAAGTAAGAGGCAACAGCACTCATACCAGGAAAGATACTACCCTGTGGAAGGATGTACAGACCTCGGACATCATAGCTCAATGTGACGGAGAACCAATGCTGAAGGCAACTGCGGTTAAGCCACAAAGTGGTGATATTATGTGCTATATGTGGTATGGCCAATAACAACTCGAGCCACATTCTATTGACCCCTGTGCCCTGCCAGTGGCTGTAAAGTCACTCATTATTGCTGTCAGCAAGATGGTGCACTGTGCTCACACACACACCTATGAAATGCCCCCATGTTGTCTTGGAGGAGGTGGAGGCAGGTTGCTCACCTCATGGTCTATACAGCAATGAGGAGCCTGGTGGCCAGCCCCGACGTGCAGGCACCCATTGGAGATTTCCTTCAGAATGGCCTCTGCAGGTCTGCATGGGCTTCACCTCCAACTATAACACCGTCTATATTTTCTGTAAGGGGGAGACACCTTTCTCCAGAACACCACCCTGGAAAACATTCCTTCCACAGTACAAAACCTTATCAGGCTAAGTTATAAGCATATATTGTTGGGGGGAAATTCTAAAGATAGACTTCACCTGCACTAATAACATTCCAGGTGAGAAACTGGCTGCATTCATATATAGCTTCATGGTCATAGAAATTCTGATAATATTTTGTAATTTATAAATCATTCAGCGTGGACTTCACTTAATAATTACCGTAAATGTAAGGAGCAATCGGAGAAGGTGTTTTGTCTACTTGGGGAAGCTTTTATACATGTGACATATTGTCACTGACAGGGTCATCATAATCAATCCAGAAGTTATTTTATTGCTTCTGTTGACAGATCTCATAATCCTTGGAGGCATGGCAGACAACGGCCTCTCTGCTGTGAGTCACTAAAGGACATGTGTATTAAGATTGTATATGAGTCTTTTATAATGCATCTATACATTTTCCTTCATTTGCACAGAAAGAGTTGTCCCTTGCACGTGATTGCAAGTTATGAAAATGTGTCCTCTCCTTCCCTGTACCCCAAAATAAAAGAAAAATAACTTTTGCTGGGCATCACCCTTGTAGTCCTTCCCTGCATACTTCCAGTGCATGGGGCTGATTCCCTGCTAATGTGATATAACGCACGAAAATGGTTTCACCGTTTGGGTCATTGTAACAGAGCCATTCAGAAGCAAAAAGGCATTTCTTAATAAACAAAATATTTCACTTCAACAAACCATTGCTAGTCAAAAAGAGCAAGCAGAAAGTAAACAACTGAAATAAGCTCCTGGACAATTTGTTGAGTATGTGATTGCCAGGATTGCTTTCGCATTCGAGCAAAACCGTTTGACACAACTATTGCCTCTCAGCGCAGTATATGAATATCCATTTCACACAGCCAGCTCAACACACTTAAACCTCCTATTGTGTCTCCTCTCATTAATTATATTTACTTTTTATTATGTGCTACCTTTTTAACTACAACCTCATACTTCTCATAATCCTCATTAAATGAGTGATATATGGACCTTAATGCACTGGTATCTTGTTACTGCCAATTATCAGCTGGTTTTTTTTGGACTATTTTACAGCAGTTAAGCAAACAAGGCTCAAAGAGTTTTTAAAAGCTGGGTTGTGCTTTCTCAGATCAATGACATTGATGGTCAGCTCAACCTGTGCTGTGAGTGGATTAAATCCATTTGCTTGCATGTCTCTTTCACAGAATCAGCAGATGAATACATGATGAACAGAAATGTTTCAAAAGAACTAGATGGTGATTATTTTTTTCTTCTCTTGTTCACACAACTAGAATACATTTGATAATTGAAATTGAATATCCACCGAAATAATGTATTGTTGCTTCTAACAAATACTAGCTTAAAAGCATATGATTAACTCAGAGCTGTATAGTGTTCACCTTTGACTGGTAATTTTTCAGAAATTCTCATGTATACTTGGCCTGATTGCGATCATATTGATTTGATTGTACTTGGCTATTGCAGCGTATCTTGCAAGCTATTAGAAACTAGTTTAAATAATGCTCTGTTACAGGAAGTATTAGGGGATCAAATTTAAAGGTGGCTAGAAATTAAATACTAAACAGACTGGCTGCAACATTTGACAGGATACAGACCAAGAGTGCCGTAGTTATCACCTATTGTTTCCACAATAAATGGAGGGTTTCTGAGGTTAAATCGTAGAGTGGATAATCATAGAATTCCTACAGTGCAGAAGGAGGCCATTCAGCCCATCGAGTCTGCACTGACCACAATCCCACCCAGGCCCTATTCCCGTAACCCCACATATTTATCTTGCTAATCCCCTGACAATAGGGGCAATTTAGCATGGCCGATCAACCTAACTCACACATCTTTGGACTGTGAGAGGAAACCGGAGCACCCGGAGGAAATCCACGCAGACAGTGACCCAAGAATGTGCAAACACCACACAAATAGTGACCCGAGGCCAGAAACCCGGGTCCCTGGCACTGTGAGGCAGCAGTGCTAACCACTGTGCCACCGTGCTGCCCTTTTCTGTGGCAAAGTCTTATAAATAAATATTCATATCTTTTATTGAGGAATTATTTAAAGCCCCAATCTACACCAGTGGCTATCTGAAGTAGTACATCAAAATTATTAACTTGCCTTTTATTACCTTTTTTTATAAATATGTCAATGCAGATAGGATGAACAACATGTAAAAATAAAGGGGCGCATTTTCCCGTTCTGCCGCCACGGGAATCGTAGCGGGTGAGGGGCGGATCATGGAAAGGCCCGTTGACCTGGGGTGGGATTTTCTGGTTTCAGGGCGAGTGCAGCCGGAAAATCCCGCCCAAAGACTTGCATTTATATAGAACTCATCCTGACCTCAGAATATCCCCAAAGTGCTTTATAACCAATTAAGTGCTTTTGAAGTGCAGTATGATTCTACAATAGTCTGAATTCAGCAACAGTTTTACAAATGGATCGTTAGTGAAAGATGAATTTTATTCACTATTTTGACAAAAAATTGGTTTCATGGTTTTTCAACAGAAAAGTCTTGAGCTAACCCAGCATTCAGTGAAACATGCATTAAAAACTAGTGATAGACTGACATCTACAGGTGCAGGTTAGGAAGTGACATATTGTCAGCACCTGCAAAAGTCTGGAATTTGCATACATGATTACTCAGCATCTTGGGTTGGAGAAGAGTTACTGTCCCATTGGTGAGAAAATAGAAATATTTTCAAACAACCTGAAAACAAGACATTCTGGCAAATTTTAATCCTTATGAGGGGAAAACAAAAAGTGGTTTATTGAGCAATGTCAGAGGTTTAAGAGACAGCGTCCATTTATCTTGGGCACCCAGCAATCCTCTGCTCTGAATGCTGATTTAGTAACTTCCAACTTTCATTATAACCCCCCATTATCATTACTGTAGCAAATCCTGGTAATCAATGGTGGGTCTATTAGTAATCATAGAAATCATAGAAACCCTACAGTGCGGAAGGAGGCCATTCGGCCCATCGAGTCTGCACCGACCACAATCCCACCCAGGCCCTACCCCCACATATTTTACTTGCTAATCCCTCTAACCTACGCATCTCAGGACTCTAAGGGGCAATTTTTAACCTGGCCAATCAACCTAACCCGCACATCTTTGGACTGTGGGAGGAAACCGGAGCACCCGGAGGAAACTCACGCAGACACGAGGAGAATGTGCAAACTCCACACAGACAGTGACCCAAGCCGGGAATCGAACCCGGGACCCTGGAGCTGTGAAGCAGCAGTGCTAACCACTGTGCTACCGTGCCGCCCCAGTGGGAGGCAGGTTGACATTTTGGGTGTAGACCATTTGCCAGGACACGCAGCACTGGGTCTGTGCCCAGATAATAACCCGTGTTTTTTAACCCGTGTTTTTTAAAAATCACTTTTTGGTACTGGTACACATAGTGTGTGTTTCCCGCATTCTTCATTTCCACTTTCTGCATCTGAAGGTTTATTTTTCCTTTCTTTCTCCAACTGTCCCCATTATCTTGATGTGAAGGTATATCCATTGCCTCATGGAGATGAATGTTTAGATCATCTAACAGTTGTAAATTAACCAGTTTAGAGGTCGTAGAATCATAGAATCTTACAGTGCAGAAGGAGGCCATTCAGCCCATCGAGTCTGCACCGACCGCAATCCCACCCAGGCCCTATCCTCATAAACCCATGCATTTACCCTAGCTGGTCCCCCTGACACTAAGGGGCAATTTAGCATGGCCAATCCACCTAACCCGCACATCTTTGGTCATTTAACCTCTTAACTTCTCTGATTTAGTTATCGATTGTACCTTCCTTTCCTTCATCTTTTCAAACCCTACTAAAATACTTGCCTATGCTTTACCTTTCAGTTTTGACAGAGTTTCATCCAGAATTTTTTTTTGCTTTTTTTTGCTGAGGAATCTACCATTTATTTTCAGCATTTTCAGTATCTGTTTTTTTTAAGCAAAAGAATATTCACTTAACAAATATTCTTTACTGGAGATGGGACCAAAAGACAGAGAAGGTAAATTACTCATATTGAAGACAACTGCTTCAGAATGCATCCTAGGTTGTTCCAAAAAAGGTAGAAATAGAGAGGCAGTCTTTTAATTCTTAATAGATAAAGGAGTCATGTTGGACAACAGAAGGGGCGGCATGGTGGCACAGTGGTTAGCACTGCTGCCTCACAGCGCCAGGGACCCGGGTTCGATTCCTGACATGGATCATTGTGTGTGTGGAGTTTGCACATTCTCCCCGTGTCTGCGTGGGTTTCCTCTGGGTGCTCAAATTTCCTCCCATAGTCCAAAGATGTGCGGGTTAGGTGGATTGGCCGTGCTAAGTTGCCCCTTGTCAGGGGAACTAGCTGAGGTAAATGCATGAGGTTACGGGGATAAGGCCTGGATGGGATTGTGATCGATGCAGACTCGATGGGCCGAATGGCCTCCTTCTGCACTGTAGGATTCTTTCCAAGAGCCAGCATAAATATGATGGACCAAATGGCCTTCTTCTATGCGGTAAATCTCTATGATCCCATGTAGGAAATTTTAAAAGGAAGTTTCACTTTGTTAATGTGTCCATGCTTCCAGCGATAGTCTTTCTCCTGCCATTGCACACCATTCTCTTGTGCCACTGTGCACCAGTTTCTCTCCTCCCACAGTAACATGAGAAATAATAGTGAGAATAGGCCATACAGCCCCTTGAGTCTGCTTTGTCATTCAATAAGATTATGGCTGAATTTCTACATGAACTGCAATTCCTCGACCTAACCTTAGATCCCTTGACTCCAAAAATCTATCAATTTCAGTCCTGAACAAGCTCATCGTTACTCTGGGATTGTAAATTTCAAAGATTTATAACCCTCAGAGTGAAAAAACATTTAGTGTTTGTGCAAATGAAAAAGGAACTGAGGGTTAGATTTTGATCTATTATGCTGTATTTTTGGTCACGATATTTCAATTTCGACAAACTCCAATTTTAGCATTCTCTTGAAAGTCAAACAGGTTTATGCAATTACTTGAGAATTAAAGTGGAATATTATTGGAACCCAAACAGTTTACAGCTTGCTTCTGTTCTGTATTGCATGAATCCTTGCTAAAGAACCATTTGTTTCTAAGTAGCACATAAGGACAGTCCTATAGCCACATTCACTGTAATGGTCTAATAATCATTAGAAGATTAGACTTGACTCAGATCTTACTTAGAACTGCAGAATGCACAACTGTAAGTTTCTTACCTCTTGTCTGCAGCTAAAAGTACAAAGGAAATATGGAGGTGACTAACCAACATCAAAGACACATTTAAGATAAACATTGATACTGAGAAGAGTAATTCCAATAGCTCTAACTTCCATCATAAAATGGGTCAGACAATTGGAACACGTGTCTGACAACTCAGTAAAGTTTAAGTTTGTTTATTAGTGTCGCAAGTAGGCTTACATTAACACTGCAATGAAGTTACTGTGAAAATCCCCTAGTCGCCACACTCCGGCACCTGTTCGGGTAGACTGAGGAAGAATTTAGCATGGCCAATGCACCCAACCAGCACGTCTTTTGGACTGTGGGAGGAAACCGGAGCACCCGGAGGAAACCCACGCAAACCCGGAGAAAGCGTGCAGACTCCGCACAAACAGTGACCCAAGCCAGGAATCGAACCCGGGTCCTTTTCCATCACTATCCTAAAGCTAACAGAGTTGTGGTCACTATTTGCCACATGTTCCCCCACCGAAACTTTGAAGACCTGACCGGGCTCATTCCCCAGTACTAGGTCCAGTATAGTCCCCTCTCTAGTCGGGCTATCTACATGTTGTTCCAAAGAACCTTCCTGTACGCATTTTACAAATTCCTCCCCATTCAGACTCACAGCCCTACGCGATTTCCAGTCTATACCAGGGAAATTGAAGTCTCCCACTACAACAACCCTATTTTTCCTGCACTATCCATTATCTCCTGACATATCCATTCTTCCACTTCCCTTGGGCTGTTGGGGGGCCTGTAATATACCCCCAACATAGTGACTGCGCCCTTCCTGTTTCTGAGCTCCACCATTGGTGGCTGTGTCTTCAGTTCAGACTATTAAATTCTAGTTCTAGCAATGAGAGTTGGAGAGCTGAAGCATTAAAATATTGCACGTGTCAACAATAGGACCATAAGACATAGGAGCAGAATTAGGCCACTCAGCTCATCGAGTCTGCTCTGCCATTCAATCAGGGCTGATATTTTTCTCATCCCCATTCTCCTGCCTTTTCCCCATAACCCCTGATCCCCTTATTAATCAAGAACCTATCTATCGCTGTCTTAAAGACACTCAATGACCTGGCCTCCACAGCTTTCTGCAGCAAAGAGTTCCACAGATTCACCACTCTCTGGCTGAAGAAATTCCTCCTCATCTCTGTTATAAAGGATCGTCCCTTTAGCCTGAGGTAGTGCCCTCTGGTTCTAGTTTTTCCTACTGGTGGAAACATCCTCTCCACGTCCACTCTATCCAGGCCTCGCAGTATCCTGTAAGTTTCAATAAGATCCCCCCTCATCCTTCTAAACTCCAATGAGTACAGACCCAGAGTCCTCAACCATTCTTCATACGACAAGCTCTCCATTCCAGGGATCATTCTGCTGAACCTCCTCTGGATCCTTTCCAAGGCCAGCACATTCTTCTTTAGATATGAGGCCCAAAGCTGCTCACAATACTCCAAATGGGGTCTGACCAGAAGTACAGCCTCAGAAGTACATCCCTCTCAACATGAATGCTAACATTGCATTTGCCTTCCTAACTGCTGACTGAACCTGCACATTAACCTTAAGAGAATCTTGAACAATGACTCCCAAGTCCCTTTGTGTTTCTGATTTCCTAAGCATTTTCCCATTTAGAAAATAGTCTATGCCTCCATTCCTCCTTCCAAAGTGCATAACCTCACACCTTTTCACATTGTATTCCATCTGCCACTTCTTTGCCCACTCTCCTAACCTGTCCAAGTCCTTCTGCAGCCCTCCTGCTTCCTCAATACTACCTGTCCCTCTACATATCTTTGTATCATCTGTAAACTTAGCAACAGTGCCTTCAGTTCTTTCCTCCAAACCGTTAATACATATTGTGAAAAGTTGTGGTCCCAGCACTGACCCGAGGCACACCACTAGTCACCCGCTGCCATCCTGAAAAAGACCCCTTTATCCCCACTCTCTGCCTTCTGCCAGTCAGCCAATGCTCTATCCATGCCAGGATCTTACCCTTAACACCATGGGCACTTAACTTATTTAACAGTCTCCTATGCGGCACCTTGTCAAAGGCCTTCTGGAAATCTAAATAAATCACGTCCACTGGTTCTCCTATATCTAACTTCCTTGTTCCAATGTCAGGCAAAGGGCGATCTCCGGATTGATTAAGCAAAGGGTGAAACAGTTGTACTGTGAATACAGTGCAGAATCTCTGATGGATAGACATTGGTTGCCATTTTTGCAGATAAAGTGAGTGGCTATGAAAAGAGCCTTTGGGTTATGATGTGGTGACTGCTTCTGAGATGCCTTTTTGTCTCTCCACATTTCTTTCACATTTCTTTACTGTTTTTCCCTTGATGGTTCTTGCAACACCATAATGTAAATCACTTTAAAGCAGCATTGATATTGACACGACGAAAGCAAAATACTGCAGATGCTGGAAATTTGAAGTAAAGATGGAAAATACAGGTCAGGCAGCATCTGTGGAGAGAGAAATGAATGGCACTGGATTTTGGTACCATTGTAATGAGGATGATCATCTCGCTGATTAGAATGGTGAGAACTTGTGCCCAATTCCATGTTTGGAAACTCATTAATTATGCACAGGTGAGGATTGGACCGAAACAGCTGTCAGGTTGGGAGATGATTCGTCCACCCACGGTTAGTTGGTGGGATTGAACATCAGGACCTCATATTTAACTACCAGTCAGATTCGTACATCTCACTCTCTCCAGCCCACCTGACTCCAGGACACATGCAGAGATGTCTTTCACCCAGAAGATGGCTGAAAGCCTCAAGAAGACGACAGCCGGCCCTCAAACTTTCATAAGTGCAAATCAGGTGCACAGGCATGTTCTGTATCCCAGGGACGGGTCCAGGAAGCAAACCAGCCTCCTCCTCCAGCAAGGGGGACATCACAGGGGAGGTCAACACAGCTGGCAAAAATACCCAAAATGCCAACCAGTGCAGGAAGAGGGTGAATTATCACATTCAGTCCATCATAGTACATCATCCTTCAACTCCCTCCGATACCAAACTCTCATCATGGCATCATGTACTCAAAGGGCTACTCTCTTCAGGGACCTCACACAACCATTAGCCAGGGACCTCACAGAACCATTAGCTAGAGACACATATCAACACTGAGTATCTCACGGAAACTTTCACATCTCCACCATAAGTTTTAAGTAAGTTTATTTATTAGTCACAAGGAGGCTGACATTAACACTGCAACGAAGTTATTGTGAAAATCCCTAGTCACCACACTCCAGTGCCTGTTCGGTTACACCGAGGAGAATTTAGCATAGCCAATGCGCCTAACCTGCACGTCTTTGGACTGTGGGAAAAAACCGGGGCACCCAGAGGAAACCCACGCAGACATGGGGAGAACGTGCAAACTCCACATGGACAGTGACCCAAACCGGGAATCGAACCTGGGTCCCTGGCGCTGTGAGGCAGCAGTGCTAACCACTGTGCCTCCATGCCGCCCCCACCATCCCATCTATCATGCTGCCTGCACTCCATCCTCAGGCTCTTCTGGGAACAGCTCACCACATACAGGGGGCTTGCATCTTTCCCACCCTCTGCTCCATCCATTCTCACCACATGCCTTTCTTTCATCTTCATCCAGGGCAAGCTGCGCACAACAGAAGGGGAAGAGCACAGACTGGTGGAGGGACATCTGACATCATTGCCCTTACACAATTTGAGAGGATGCAGCATGATCGCTGGGAGGACAGGGATCGCTGTTGTGGGGAAGAGGAGATCGGATTGTCCCACAAACCTCGTACAGATCACATCATGACAATCACAGTGAGTCAGATGCTATTTTATATTACTCATGTTCATCAACTGAAACAGTATTCTCTATCTTATAGGCACCAGCAAACCTTCCTGTGGAACAAGACTCCAGATCACTCTTGCAGCACTAACAAGTTAAAGATTGCCCCAGAAAGGACTCCTTCGTGCTGCAGTCTGCTCCTCTTAAACAGCCTTGGACTAACCCGACCTCATTCAGAATCCCTTCACTTTTGAATTAAAACTGCACAATAACTCCATTACAGGAAGATAGTAGTTCTTTGCTATTATTTTGAAACCAACTACGACACATGTGTCCAACACTTACCTGGATTCATCCAATGTGAAGGTAGAGCTTCCTCCTATCATTCGCCAGCCTCCCCCCCAATAATACTGGACCCTACAGTTGTTCTGGTGGACATTCCTACACTCCAACTGAAGCCGATCACTCCTGTAGTGCCCATGATCCACGTGGATCTCTAACCCCCCTTTTCTGGAGGCTGGGTGCATGGGTCACCCACCCAGGTACAAGCCCTCAGCAAAACTTCACTTTACGTCTTTCCCAAATATTGGCTGCAGGTACCTCCGGTCAGTCACCATACCTTCCATTACAGTCACCATACCTTCTGTTACAGTCACCATACCTTCCATTACAATCACCATACCTTCCGTTACAGTCACCATACCTCCCGTTACAGTCACCATACTTCCCGTTACAGTCACCATACTTCCCGTTACAGTCACCATACCTCCCATTACAGTCATCATACCTCCCATTAGTCACCATACCTTCCATTACAGCCACCATTCCTCCCGCTACAGTCACCATACCTCCCGTCACAGTCACTATACCATCTTCAGCCCAGTACAGAGACAGACAAAGCCATGGACAGCAACTGCCCTACACGCCAAGCTGAGCATCATTCCTATTGAGTACACAGCCATTGCCCCTCCCTGCAGCTCCCAATGATTACTCCTGCAGCATGCCCCCTATGGCTGTCTCCACTGTCTGACTGCTGACTATGAGGTTCACCCAGCCCCCGGGGGGGTCTCTGCTGTCTGACTGCTTTCCACAAAGCCCCAGGGGAGTCTCGCCTTTATGATTCATAACTGAAAGCTCTAGACCAGGGATTTTGACTTTCACACCGCTGCACATTTCCCGAACTGTCCCCAAATCTGCATGCACTGCTTCTCTCTTGAAGCACACTAACAACCCCCTCTCCCCATTCCCTAATCGAGAGCCTGTTTTCATCCCCTCCCTTTCACATATGTGGTTTCCCTTTTTTGTTAGCAATTCACTTACCCTTGTCAGACTCCAGATTCCCACCCATTGGACTGCCCACTGCTTCCCATCAATTCCCCTCCTCCTCCATTACCTTGCGAAGCCTTCCTGTCCCTCTGTCTTCTTGCCCCCTCCCCAGTTCTCCCAACCCCTTGGATAGTCTTCCTTCTCCGCTGCCTCCCCTACCCCGTCTGTTTATCCTGCCCCACCATAGCCCTCCCCAGCGCCACAAACTCCTCCTCTGGTTGATATGCTGGTTTCTAAATACCACTGCACAGTGCTGTCTTTCTGGACAATGGTGGCACCCAGTGGGAGTAGGTCCACCCCCACCCCGAATGTTCCCCTGGTGGCAACATTGTTCTGAAAGTTGAATGCTGCTGCAGTTGTGTCATATTAACCATAGAGACAAGCACCAGGTTGAGAGCAACCCTCTAGTCCCAGAAGTGTGGCATTCCAAGAGCATGATAATGAAACGGCCCAGTGCTATGGAAGGGAGGCTATTTGTGCTGCACCTTGACATCTCAGGCGAAATGAGGTCTGACATGTGCATGCTACCCATTTTTAATTGAGATTCGGACCAATGTGATTTCCCATTGGCATGACACAAGATTGGAAGGCGGCACGTAATTCCAGTGCAAATCTAATTTAATGAGTATTCATGAAATGGAAATGAATGCAAATGGCATTCACGCCACTAGTTGGCAAGATAACCGACCTGCCATTAACCCGCCATCGGGAGAATTGCAAATTGTTTTTATGCTGGGGCGTTTCTGGCTTTTTGGCTCCTGCTGGATTCTCTGCTCCCACCTGCCACAAAACCCTTCGTGGGCGGGATGGGAGAATTCTGTCCATTGTGTACATGATAAAGGCATAACCCAGTGGTAACCATCCACTGAAAAGATTTGAAGCCCTTCGTGCCCCAGGGTTTTTGAGGGTAAAGATTTATTCTGCTCCTGATTGCTAATCTGCTGGAAAGTGCAATCAGTTGAAAACAGGATTGAACCCAGCTATAATAACGACCATGACCAGTTCCATGGTCATCATACTCATGAAGAATAACCAATTTCATGAGAAGCTGGGGAGATGCCAATTAAAGTGAACTCATTGTCAGAAGGGGGGGGAATGAGAAGTACATTTGGAAAAAGACTTTGAACTCTGTAATTATTTACAGATGTTTTTCAGACTCCAGTAGCTTCCCAAAACTGTTTCTATCTCACAAAGGGGACAGGTAGTGTTTTTTTGACTTGGTTTTGGTGCTGCCAAGACATACTGAGCAGATTGAAAAAGTAGATGCTAAAACAAAATCAAAACCTGTACATTCTCATTACCAATCTTTGCAACTAAAATTACAAGGATGTTTCAAAAGTATTTAATTTTTAAAAGCCCATTATGCTTACAGGTTTGATTGAAGTCTTTTATAACAGACCCTATGCACATTCAGCAGTGTAAAATGGGTTTGAACAACGTGATTATATGTTACATATTTGGTAATGCCTTTAAAACCTAAAGCCAGAGTTGGATTCAGGTCCTTATGGACAAACATGTAACTTCTAGCTGCCAAAAGGACAATTTTGAATCCTTTATGGAATCTTTATAAAAGCTCTTGTCTTGGATAAAGCACAAAGTACACATTGGAGATTGATTCTCTAATGGAATAAAGGCAATCTTATAACACAATAATTGTATTCAGAGGGAGATTTTTTTTCTGCGACAGAGCTTTTCCTGGGCCAGAATAGACATTGTTTGTTTTTGAGGTGTTTTCCGTGTACACATCCCACCTGTTATATACACCCACAGCCAATAAAGACATGTCATGAGTAAGTGCTGCAGGCAACATTTAAAAATGACTCATGCTGAATGAATCAGTTTTTCTCTGTTTAACTTGTCATAACTTTTAAACAAAGATGATTTTTGTTTTCTTTCTAACACCTTTGAATGTAAAAAATCTTTATTTGTTCATTGAATGTGACAAGAGACATTAAAAGCCCATCCTTCCCTAGCTATCCACAGAAGGTGTGAGTGGGTGAATTGTTTCAGTTCCCATGGTGATGGTGCTCTCAGGATGACTAGCTGTGAATTCCAGGATTTTACCCCATTAATAATGGGGGAATGGTGATGTACAAGTCAAGATGATGTGTGACTTGCAAGGGAACCTCCCATCTTAGCTCTCTCATTTAGATTTGGCTGATGTTGAGAGAGCAGGCAATACTTAAGCATAACCTGAATCTCAATGCTGCTTCTGGGTCAGAAATCTCAGCTTTGGTCTAAATTTGTGCCCCCACAAAGGAGTAAATAGAGACTTAATTCCTTCCCAATGCAGGAATTCCAAGCCACGCACCATCCTGACTTGGAAATATGTGGCTTTTGCGACCAAATAAACCTGTTGGACTTTAACCTGGTGTTGTTAAACTTCTTACTTGGAAATATATCGCCATTCCTTCGCTGGGTCAAAATCCTGGAATTCCTCCCCAATAGCATTGTGGGTAAATGCACAGCACAGGGACTGCAGCGATTCAAGAAGGCAGCTCACCATCACCTTCTCAAGGGCAACTAGGGATGGGCAATAAACGCTGGCCAGCCAGCGACGTCCATGTCCCACAAATAAATAAAAAAAATTCTGGCCTTTAATTATTTTCTAAAATATGTGAGATATAATTGCTCATTCATACATTATTTGGTCAAGATTTCCTGTAGGTACATCACCAAAGGGTGTAGTAGTGTGAGTGAACTAAGCATTGCCTTTTAATTCTTTATCTCTTACTCAGAATATTAAAATAATTTTTATCTTTCATCATCCTATCAAGCATGATTACTGCTACAGGACTTATTTATATATTTCAATATGGCAGTACATTATCGCTTGTAAAATGTACAATGAAAACTATTTTTAAAAAGTTAGAGGGGCAAAATGGAGTAACCTATTTATAAATGAGGCCTCCGAATGTACCTGGAGACACCTGAATTTTCCGTGAACTCATCTCACATTCAACAAACCATGAAGCGCATATTTCATTTATGCTTGTTCAAAAACTATTAGATTTGCATGCAACTTTTTCAGCTGCCAAGGATTGGAGCAATTTTGTAGACAGGTACTATACAAATTGCACACCAAATTGTCTAAACAATCTCTTGCTCCGACTAGCAGAAATCAACATTCAACATTGCATTTACAGCCATAAGCATTGTTATAAATTGCATCCATTTTGAATACCAAAGCTGAATAATGTTAACTTTATGACCAGCTTTTAATAATAATTGTCACTCATCATTTCAACAGATAGCTTTTCTACTGTATAAACATCTTGATTATGACTGAAAACGTGAAGAGAAGAATGCTACATACAAGGGCAAGGGGGTCATAGACATATTTTCTTATGTTCTTGTAGGTGGTGACAGGGAGGCTATCTATGTTCTTTCTGTTGTTGCTGGTTTGTTTCCCACTTTCATCCTGCATCCCATCTATTCTTCATAAATTATCAATCTAGACAGAGACGTTAAGTCAGAAGCAAGCTCCATTGGGCTGGCTCATTCTGCAACTATTCAATATCTGCTGGGCCATTAATTGGCCCCTCCATACCAGGCAACATCCTGGTAAACCTCCTCTGTACTCTCTCCAAAGCCTCCACGTCCTTCTGGTAGTGTGGCGACCAGAACTGGACGCAGTATTCCAAATGCGGCCGAACCAACGTTCTATACATCTGCAACATCAGACCCCAACTTTTATACTCTATGCCCCGTCCTATAAAGGCAAGCATGCCATATGCCTTCTCACCACCTTCTCCACCTGTGACGTCACCTTCATGGATGTGTGGACTTGCACACCCAGGTCCCTCTGCGTATCTACACCCTTTATGGTTCTGCCATTTATCGTATAGCTCCTCCCTACATTATTTCTACCAAAAAATATAAGATATAAGATTTTGTGGGAGCTTGACAGGATACACACTGAGATGATGGCCGGAATTCTCCAGCTGTTCACGCCAGTGTGTTTCTCTGGTCTCACTGCAGTGAACGGAGATTTGGCTGTGTGCCAAATTCTCTGTCTTCCTTGCAGTGGCGATGGGGCGTGAACAGACAGGGAATTCCAGCCGATGTTTCCCTTCATGGGGAATCTAGAAATAGGGGCCGCGATTCTCCCATTGGGACCCGCAACTTTTCTGGCAGGTCCAGTCGGGAGAATCGCGCATCGGCCTTTTTCTGGGATTTGCGCATGCGCTGGGAACGCATGCGCATCTCCCAGAGCCGGAGAACAGTCAGAGTCCAGACCACGCTGGAAACTGGCAGGAAGAGAGGTAAGTCATTTGAATCTTTTTTAATGTAGTTTAAATATGCTCTGCATGTCAATATTGGGAACTTGCCAATCCCGATACATTCCCCCACCCCGCCAGGAGTACTTCATTCCGGCAGGGTTTAGAATAGCTCCCCACGTTCGGGGAACTAGCGGGACACCCCTCTGACGTGAATCGTGAAGGCAATCGTGGCCCTCTAGGGGGTTGGGCGGCGGGGGGGGTGGTGCCCCCTGGGCATGGGCATCCTGGCAGTGCCAGCCTATGCCCCCTGGCAGTGCCCAAGGGGCAAAGTGCCCATGCCCAGGAGGCACCTTGGCACCGCCCACTGGACATCGGGCAGTGCTAAGGGGCGGGGCCTAGGGGCGATTGGTGAGGGCGGGGGGGTCCTCCTGCCACTCTGCATTCAGATTGGTCTAGGCTGGAGGGAGGCCAGCGATCGGGGTAGCCAGCGATCGGGGTGGCCCTGGGTGGTCTGCCGGGGTGGGGGTGGGGGGTTTTGCCGGGGTGAGGGGGGGATCACCACTGCTGGGGGGGTGGGTTGGACATCGGGGCACTCCGGGACTGGGGAAGGTCGGGGCTGGCCTGGGAATTGTCATGGGGGCTGTGGGGGGATGCTGGAGGGGCAGCACCATGGGGGTCCCAGGCTGGCCAGCAAGTGGGGAGACTGATGGATCGGAGCCACTGCGCATGTGCAGAGTTCCAGAACTGTCAGACTCCGGCGCGAATAGGCTCCGCCCCCCCTGGGTTTTTAATGAGATTCACAATTGTGACCTCTGCAGTACACAGAGTGTACTGTGTTCAATACTGTGTACTGCCTATTAACTGTGTTCTTAAATAAACTTTGTTTGATAAAAGCTTCCTAGTGGGTCACTTGAATCATACCTAGAGTGAAACACCTAATGCTCACCCATGCCAAATTAAAAACCAATGGTCTAGGCAGACTTCATAAAACACTTTGGAGTTTCTGGCCTGGATTTTACCACTTATTGTAGATATTTTAAAAATAATTCAAATGAATCTTTGGGATATCAAAAATTAAATAATAAAGTTCTACAATTACCCAGTTAAGAGGAAGGAAAATTGAGGTACAGTATTTTCTCCATTAGTCCTCTTATCTACCTGAACCTTTAACAGGATGGAAACTACCACTGCCATAATTATTTTATCAATGTACGTGAATTAATTTAATCTCTCTTCTATTTTAACAAAAACATCAACCTGGTTATTTTTATGTGGCTTGTAATCTTGGTTAAAATAGCAGAGAGGAATTTGAAACAAGCATGCTATGTTTCATGCTATGTTCGCAACATCGCTTTCGGACATTTCTCTTTAACTTCATCCATATATATTTATTCACTTTACAAGGGGAAATATACTTCATATTTGTGTTTTCTTCCTTCTAAATAGTTCCAGATTTGTTACACACGGGTTGAAATGTCTGCCTCTGGAACAATCTTATTCCCCATCTCTGTGGGGCTGAAAATTTAATCATAGTGTGTGAGTATTACTGACAAATGCAAGCATCTATTGCCCTTCCCAAATAGCCACTGAGTAGGTGATGGTGAGCCATCTTCTTGAATTGCTGCAGTCCATGTGATGTAGGTCCATCCACAGTGGAGGGAGTGCCAGCATTTTAACCCAACAACAGCAGAGGAGTGGTGATATAGTTCAACATCAGAATGAGTTTTTAGCTTAAGTGGAACTTGCAGGTAGTGGTGTTCCCATACATCTGTTGCCCTCGTCTTTCCAGGTTCGGAAGGTGCTATCGATGGAAGCTCAGTAAGTTACTGCAGTGCATCTTGTAAATGGTACACAATGCCGCCATAGTTCACTGTTGGTAGATGGAGCGAATGTTTAAGGTGGTGGATGGGTGCTTTCAATCTAGCGGGCTGCTTTGTTCTGGATGTTGACAAGCTTCTTGAATATTGTTGGGCTCATCCAGGCAAGAGGAGAGTATTCCATCACACAGCTGATTTGTGCCTTGTGGGTGGGGACAGGCTTCAGGGAGTCAGAAGGGAGGTTGTTCACGTAGCAATTCCTGTCTCTGACCCAGTCTTGTTGACACAGTAGGTGGCTTAGTCCTAGTTCCTAATATTAACCATTTAAACCTGGTCCCTTCTCCTGCAACTAGCACTTGTCACCCCAAAGAAAATCACACATCCAGCTGGATACTGCTGCACTCTCTTTGGGGAGCAGAAGAATGTGGCTTTTCTGCCAGACAGCAATTATTCCAGTTATTTTTGTAAGGGAACCAATCATTTTATTTGCATGGTTCTTGGAGGAACATGTTACACAAAAATGACCTGTCTGTACTTTCCTTTCTCATTCTGTTCACTGATAATCTATTGTTAACAGCGGCTCTTCCTTAATTAGAAAATGACATCTACTCAAGGTTGTGAGTTTCTGCCATGGCCTTCATGTGATTGAGCAGGCTGATTTTCAACCTGCATATCTTTGGACACGTGGATCAGGATGTCCCACAGGGTAGTGGGATCTGGAGTGCAGGATTTGCTTCATTTTTCTCTTCTTCTCTGTTGCCACTCTGCCTTATCATTAAAATATTATGACTCAAAATGTGATGCAGCTTGATGGACAAGTTGCCGCCATACTGAATGATTCATAGAAAGCTCCTCCTAGTCATCAATGCCAATGCTTCTGTACGTCAAGGGGAGCTTCAGAGCATTTTTGAAGAGTTTTCTTTGTCCTACCCTGGAATGTTGGCTATTTCACTGTTGAGGAAGCAGGACCTGGGGCAGACATTTTTCGACCGTCTGGACACAGTTGTGGAATTTTACCACCTTGCCTGCCCGAGGCTCGTACGATCTCACCCAAGGCTAACGGAGAATGCTGTTCTGCGAGCCTCACCCGCCCCAATTCTGGGGTGGGCGTGCTGGTAAAATTCCTGCTAATGTCTAGCCTATTGAAGTTGATTTTGCAAGCGTTTTGCCTGAATGCTTGTGGTGCTGGCTTCACGAATGTCATGATGTGGAGATGCCGGCGTTGGACTGGGGTAAACACAGTAAGAAGTTTAACAACACCAGGTTAAAGTCCAACAGGTTTATTTGGTAGCAAAAGCCACACAAGCTTTCGGAGCCCCAAGCCCCTTCTTCAGGTGAGTGAAGAAGTGAGTCATTTTGAGTCATAATTCTTCACCTGAAGAAGGGGCTTGGGGCTCCGAAAGCTTGTGTGGCTTTTGCTACCAAATAAACCTGTTGGACTTTAACCTGGTGTTGTTAAACGTCTTACTGTGTTCACGAATGCCACCAACGTTTGTTTGGTAGTTTTCCCAGAGCAAATAGCAGAAGAAACGTTGCTGATGGAATTACTTGAGCACAATCTATCACAATTAATGTGAATGTCGTTCCAGTGTCATTTGTTATACTGTGCTTTACTCCTTGACTCACATATTTGACCAGCTGTCACAGTTACATGAGTAACACCTCAGGAAAGACGATGTAGTTACAATCAAATCACATCAAATCACATCGTGACTGAGTGGGGGCAGGCAGGTGGGGAGGGGGGGGGGCACAAAGAATAAATGGAATGTTGGTATTCACCTGTAATAGGCACACCTATTGTTCTAACCTGTCTGCCTACAAATTAAAATAGCCACCTTTCACCACAATTCATTTGTTAAGATTATCTAAAGCTGGGCAGCTCATTCACGGTTCATTCATCAGAAATGCAGTAACTATTTGACATGATGTGAGATAAACATCACAGTGCCACTTTTACTAACAATAAAGGCTGGCCATCAGGAATGCTTCAATAATGGGGCAGTTGATCCTTGTTGAGTGAATAACGTATTGATAGACCGGAGTTTCACCAATACAGGAATTTAGATGGAAATATTACCATTTACATGTTAGAGATTGGGTATTGCTAAATGCAAATTATGCCTTTCAAAAGAGAGCAAATACTTTGGAGATTTTCAGCAGGCGAAAAGTATTCTCAGCTGAAAATCCCCCAGATGGTCTCTTAAGATTATGTTTATGCTACTTCAAGCTTTGTATCTGGTACATTAACATTGAAACGTTTGTTTTTGATGCTCTGTGTTTACTAAACATAAAATGTCTGCAGCAATAAAAATGACAAGCAGATTAATTCCATATTACATCACAACTCATATCATGCAAATTTGCAGCAGACTTTTATTGACGAACACTGAGTAAGTGTAAAGACTTTGGGCTAAAAATGATTGTTAGTGATGATAGCAGAAAATGTTGAAAGCATTAATGGGTTATGATGTAAATGGGTTAAAGCCACTGTTAAAATAGCAAAGGAATGCTATAAAAACATGTCAGGCATTCATCAGCTATAATCAACAGTAATAATTTCTATCCATCTATTTCATAACAATTGCATTTCAGAATTTGCACACAATTTCTGCTGAAAGGAGCAGAAAACTCTTTTTGAAACATATTTAAGCAATAAAATTCAGAATCCCACATCTACGAAGCAATAAATAGCTCCTGTGAGCTTAAATTAATGCCAAGGTTAAAAAACTAAGCTATTCACATTAGTTTTTGATGAGTACACTGGGAAAATCTGAAGTTTATTGCTATTATGCAACTACTATTATACTACATGTCAACATTTCCATACAAACATTTTTGCAATGTTTTTGGTTGACTGAAGGTAGTTGTATAGGGATGTTAAGCAGCCTGGGAGTGAATATTACAGTGAGGTCTCATAGGGACACATTTTGTTTAACATAAAATGACCTGGTGGAGCTGGAAGTCTCATGTACAGTGGCTAAATTTGATAAGATATTAACGAATGAGAACTTGAATATATTTAGGAATAGGTGGGAAGTTTAGCCAAACATTTAGTGGACTCCCGGTATTCATAATACTAAGGACATTCTTTTGGAAAAAAAATTCTTATGACAACACTGGCACTCCATTAAACTATTAACTGTTCCCTACTCTTATATGATCTCGCTGCTGACAGATGTGACAGTGAGCTTAAGCTAGTTTCAATGCGAAGTGGGGCCCGCATTGCAATAAACGTAGACTACAAAATGTAGCCACTGTTGTTTTGAAGGCAACATGAGCATCAGTTTGGCTCAGGGCAGCACCGCGGTCTCTGAATCAATGTGTCAGTCGGTTCACTTCGGGACTGATTACATAATCCAGCTGCAACTGTATTTGCTGGAGGTGCTGCTTTTGGATCAGACGTGGGAAGCCTTTGTCTCTCTGTTCTGATGGATATAATAGATCCCATGGCAACAGCAGTAGTGGGGTGGGAGGAATTCTTATGGTGTTTGTTCTATCCCTCAATTAACTTTACCAAAAACAGATTAACTGGTCACTTTTTCAGTGCTGTTTGGGACCTACGAAACAACAGTACTTTAGGATACTGTAAAGATATGCTTACATAAATCCAAGTTCTTTTTTGAGTGGATTCTTTTAATAAGGCCAGTAGCTCATCTGCCAACTAATACGTTTAAGATAAACTACTCCTTTAAGTGGAAATAGACTTTTTTAAAAATCACAGAATAAGTATATTTAAATAGTGTTGTCAAAAACAAAGGTTTTCATGTGAATCGACAAACTTAATGGAAGGATTTCTGTAATGAAGTGATTCTGCTTTGAGGGGCCAGTGAGAGGTAGTGTTACACAGAAAATTCCCTCCAGTGATGGAAGGATAATTTTACAAGGAAGAAATTACTTCACTACAAACATTCTCCACAATACACACTAATAGCAATATCCGGACACTGTATACTGTGCTGAGCACAAACTCTGACAGAGCAAAATGAATCTGAAGAAACAGTTAATCTCAAACATCTGCTCAGGTTTAGCTAGTTTAAGAGCTTGAGAGAATTTTGTAAACCTGACATCTACCGGTATTTAGCTATCATGGGTTTTCTTTGCATGCGATTTGAGTCCTTATAACTGACAAAAGGCAGTAAGAAAACTGCAACACTTTCTTTTTTATTGTGTCTTTCTTTATCAGCAATGTTGTCAAAATAAATTGCACGTTCTAATAATAATCTTCAAAATTACAGATCCTCCATTTTCACTTTTTAACAGTCTAATTATGAATGCCTTTTTAAAAAAGATTGAAATTTCCATTCATTCGCAGTAACCCCATTTTAAAGCTGCAAAGTGCATACAACCCGGTTTAAGTAGACGAACAAAATCATTACATAAACAACATTCAATCTTAAAGAGACAAGAGTCAAATCTCAGCAATTATCACTTCCTAACCACATGATCCCAAGATAAAGAAAAGCAGGAACTTGCATGAATATATCATTTTATAACCAATGAAGTACTTTTTGAAATATAGTCACTGTTGTAGTATAGGAAACACAGTAGTCATAGAGGTTTACAGCATGGAAACAGGCCCTTCGGTCCAACGTGTCCATGCCGCCCTTTTTTTTGTAAACCTTTTTTTAGTCAAGTTGCACGTAACAAGCTCTCAAAGACAGCACTATGATAATCTGTTTTTGGGATGTTAATTTGAAGGATAAACATTGGTTGGAAGATCAGGGATAACTTATTTAAAATAGTGCCATGGAAATTGTAATGTCCAGCCGAGAGAGCAGATGGCCTTGGTCTCATCTGAAATACCTTTGTCAGTGAAGCACCCCCTCAGTATTACACTGGGAGTGTCAGCCTAGACTTTTATGTTCAACTTTTGGAATGGGATTCGAACCCATAACCTTCTGACTGAGAGATGAAAATGCTGAAGTTTCATCAATATATGAATAATATGGAAAATATAGTAAAACATCAAATGCAGGACAGCTCATTGCCACCAACCAATCTCATCCAATTTTGGTGACCTTCTATGAATGACTGTAGCCTAATTCAGCCTGGACCAATGTAAATGCCAAAATTACACATTACTAATGCACAATGCAGACAAGCTATTAATAACGAAAGAGCAGTCAAATATTGGAGTTCTATGCAGAACATTTTTTCATTGAATATGCACCTGCGATGAGAAGGAAAACTTTAACATGTAACATCTGTAAGAAAGACAATAGCCTCTTTGTCACAAAAACAGAAAATGCTGGAAAATCTCAGCAGGTCTGACAGCATCTGTAGAGAAAGAACAGAGCTAATGTTTTGAGTCTGGATGATCCTTCATCAGAGTCCTTTGTCACATTGCCCAGGCTTTATATAGTTATTGTTAAGAATTGTAACTACAGGCATACTTCGTAACATAGTTTTAAAAATTTTTTTGAAGTTTAGAGTGACAGCACTGTGGCACAGTGTAAACACTGCTGCCTCACAGTGCCAGGGACCTGGGTTCAATTCCTGGCTTAGGTCACTGTCTGTACAGAGTCTGCATGTTCTCCTCATGTCTGCGTGGATTTCCTCTGGGTGCTCCGGTTTCCTCCCAGAGTCCAAAAGACGTGCATTGGCCATACTAAATTCTCCCTCAGTGTACCTGAACAGGTGCCGGAACATGGAGACTCGGGGATTTTTACAGTAATTTCATTGCAGTGTTAATGTAAGCTGACTTGTGGCACTAATAAATAAACTTTAAGCTTGTAACATAGACCAATAGAGCAACAAAAAAAGAGAGTGCTTCCAAAATTCAGTTGAAAAGTAGAAGCTTCTTGACATAATTTGAACACGGTTTTCAAATTATCATCTGTGATTCCTGCTGGTCTAAAACTCCTAAAAGGCACAATTAAAATTATTTCTTATTTCATCCATGATAATTTCTCAGATTTACTTATTAAAGCATTTATGTCTGCAGTGCTCTCTTCTCATAAAGCAAATCTAACACTTAGTTGTTTTGAAGGGGTTATTATTGTTGATGCTTTCCGTATAAGAACTTACAATGTCATTACACATTCTTTAGTCTTTGTTGATCCTTTTAGTTGTCAGACAGAAAAAAATTACAATAAACCATAAATGAAAACACTGGGATTGAAATTCATTGTGGTGCTGCATTCAGATATACCAGCCATCTTGATACAAACAAAATATATGCAATTTTGGTGGTAAAAGCATAATACACCGAAATCTCCTCGATCTTTTATAATTGTCTACCAATTCCCTTGTCCTGAATATATTTCAACCATAATAATGACCCACCCCAAATTTGCAGAGCCTAAGACGCGAGTTAACTACAATTACACTTGGTTACACTCTTGAAATTATGATCAATTTTCAAGTAGTTTTTATAGTCCTTTAATGCACTTTTTCTTTATGTTTTCTTGTAATTCATCTTTGCTGTGAGCTGTCCTGTATTTTTTGTTTCTTTGAAGTTTTATGACACAAGTATAAATCACAATAAAAACAAAAAAGCTTCCCAGATTGCAGATCCTCAAACGCATGTTCCTATGAATGATGGATGAATGAACATATATATGAAAATGAGCAGCAGTAGGCCATTCAGCCCCTTGAGCCTATTGCACCATTTAATAAGATCATAGCTGATATGATAGTAACCTCAAAACTGCATTGCGCCTACTCCTGATAACCTAAGACTCTGCCAAAATCTACCCACCTCTGCCTTAAAAATATTCGAAGACTCTGCTTCCAAAACCTCTTCAGGAAAACAGATCTAAAGACTCACGACCCTCTGAGTGAAATAAAATGCCTCATCTCTGTTTTCAATGGGCGCCCCCTTATTTTTAAACAGTGACCCTTGGGTTTAGATTCTCCCACAAGAGGCAACAGCCTCTCTACATCCACCCTGTCAAGACCTCTCAGGATCTTGTATGCTTCAAGTTGCCTCTTACTCTTCTAAACTCCAGCGGATACAAGTCTAGCCTGTCTAATCTTTCCTCCTAAGACAACCTGCCCATTCCTGGTATTAGTCTGGTAAAGCTTCTGTGAACTGTTTCCAATGTATTTACATTTTTCCTTAAATAAGGTGACCATACTGTACACAGTACTCCAAATGTAGTCTCACTAGTTGGATGTACTGCAATGAGATGCATTGGAGAGTTGGCATCTGTAGAATGGGCACATATTTTGAGTCTGACTTCCAGGTTATGTCCCGGTAGCATCCTAGTAAATATTTTCTGCACTCTTTCTAGTTTAATATTGAGAGACAAAATGACTCATGTTTAGTAAACTAACTGCTTATGCTTTCAAACAGTTCCTTCTTAACAATTCTTCTTAAAAATAAATAAACCACAAGATTGGAGTGAAGCAAAACACATCTTCAGTTAACATTTGAATCTCTTGTTGGGGGGTAAGAAAGTGTCCTTGATTGCTGTATTGATCTCTTGGATTTACTTTGGCAAAAACACATTGAAATTCAGATCTTAGGGACAATTTTTGACCAGCACTGGCATGGGTTTAGCAGAGCAGCTATGCTGCCCCATTTCAAAGCCAGGGTTGAGATGGCAGAACGCTTTTGGGTACAAACCTGTTTGAATGCACCAGGTAGTTAGTTGTATGTGCCAAATAACTACTCAGCTGCAGCTTGACAGTACTGGGAGAAGGGTAATTCAGACAGCCTCATTGCTGAGGCGGTCAGTAGGTTGGGTCTGGGTGGGTCTCGTGTTGGGCCTGCAGCTGGATATAATATTTTCATAGGATTACTCCTGCGTAATTCCTGCCCCACAAAAGTTCTTTCAAAACAAGTTTTGGACCTATTCATGAGTGGCAACCAGAGCTCTCTTTAAGAACACATCATTTATTACAAAAAAAAGTCTTACAGTTAGTGTAGGATACCCATTTGCATGTCTATGTGGCTCTTGCCAGAGAGAGGTGGGTATACTGCTCACCCACTTACAGGTTTGTGTGAAAATTGCATCATGCGAGGCCTCTGGTGTCAATGGAGTGGCCAAGGTGCCTCCTGTGATTTCCAACTGGCCAACGTCTGCTTCTCAGAATTCCAACTCCGTTTCAACATTAATTTACACATACAGATTTCTGAACTGCATAAAGCGTCTTCGCTGAAATCATATATGGGCAGGACAAATGGTTAAAAATGTTAAAGCATCTGAGAGCAATTTAATTTTGTAATCCAAAATAGAATTACGTGTTTATTTCGCCAAAGTGAGTTTATAGAAATAATGTGGCCTTCATTATTTTACATTTATGTTCATAAATGGTGCAAGTTCAGATAATTTTATATCCTAAAGGTAACACTGCAAATGAGAATTTTTAAGAGAATTGGCTTTGGTAGTAGGTCAATAACAGAAGCTGCATGAAGTGAGTAAACAAGAAAAGTTTACAACAAAAGTTTAAAAGTAAACTATTCCTTGAGGTGTAGATATATCCACATACCCACATATAAGTGCACTTGTCTGTGACAGTACTAGTAGGAGTGACCAGCGCACAATCCTTGTGGAGACAAAGTCTTGTATTCACATTTACGATACCATCCATTGTGTTCTGTGGCACAACCACCACACTAAATGGGACAGAATCAGAACAGACCTAGCAGGTCAAAACTGGGTCTTCCATGAGGCACTGAGTCATCAGCAGCAGCAGAACTGTATTCAACCACAATCTGTAACCACATGACCTAGCATATTCCTTATTCTACAACTGCCATCAACCCAGGGGATCAACCCAGGTTCAACCCAGGGGAATTTTGGAGAGTAAGGCAGGAGCAGCACCAGGCATATCTAAAAATGAAATACAACCTTGAACCTACAACCAACTACGTGCATGCTAAACAGTGGAAGCAGCATGTGTTAGAGCTAAGCAATCTAATAACCAGTGGATCAGATCTAAGCTCCGCTACATAGCATTGCAAATGGTGGTGGATAATTGAACGACTAACCAGAGGAGGTGGTTCCACAAACAGCCCCATCCTCAATGATGATAAACATTTATGCTGGAATTCTACCGCCCTGCCTGCCATGGAATTGGAGTGGGTGAAGGGAGGACAACGGAAATTCTATTGACCTCGGGCGAGAATTTCCGGTCTCACTCAAGCGAGACCGCTAAATCCCATCCTTATTCTCTCCACCACCATCACATGGTAGCAGCAGTCTGTATGATCTAGAAAATGCACCGCTGCATCTCACCACTCCTCCTTTAACAGCACCATCCAAACACATGACCTCTACTACCTAGAAAGAGAAGGTAACAGATGCATTGGAACACCACCTCCACCCACAAGTCACACACCATCCTGAATTTAAACTAATTTGCCATCCTTTGTTGTTGCTTGTTCAAAAACTTGGAATTTTCTTCCTGGGATGGTTCAAGAAATTAGCTCACCACCACCTTCTTAAGGGCAATTGGGGATGGACAAAAAATGCTGGCCTTGCCAGTGATACTCACATCCAATGAAAGAATTAAAAAGTTACTGTGAATGCTGTGCCATTTACTATCTATAGAAAATGACAATATATCAATAGGAAATATGAGTCACAATTAGATACTGCTGGATGTGTTTTAATCCTCCTATTCCCTCAACAAATCGAAAATGTTTCCAAGTAAGAGAGAAATCGCGACAATGGATTTTCTGGTTATCTCTAAGTCTGCCTTTAGATCTTTTATTCATATATCATGACCTAGAAATTGGAAGGATCCCTCCGTCAACATGGGTAGGCCTGAGGAGTACGTGATATTGGGCCTAGGTCCTCATTTATATCAGACCCACAAGCTGCAGCAACTTTACCAGTATGGCAGGTGGCAAACTCCTGGCATGTTACTGAGTATTTGCATGCACCCCACCAACCATATGGAATGGCTTTTCTTAATGGCTGCAAAATGGTACAGCGCTATCAACTAGGTTTTCTTTATGGTTTCTCCCCTAATTTCCAATAACTCGTCCTTTCCTTACTGGTTAAAAGTTGTGTCAAATTAATACTATTGGACATGAATAGCTGCACTAATAAAAACTAGATTTATTTTACAAACTCCCTGCTCTGTTCTAATGGATGAGATATGGACAGCAGATGCTCTACCCGGAGACTGGTTTCCTTTGCCTCAAGGCATTTACATTCATTCCCATTACAGTATATTCTATTATATAATTACAAAATGAAATTAAAATATTTATTTTACCTTGTGGATATCCATGTCCCCTTCTTAGTCTATATCCTGCAATTAGCATAACTATCATAAAATATTTTCTTCTGTGTTGACTTTAGGTCATCTAAGCAAAGGACTATTTAAACGATACCTCTGTTATGTGTGTAAAGCTGGCATTAAATGATGATGATTAATGTTTGTGTTCCCTCAGACACAAAGAGTCTATTCTGTATAATGACAAATATTTCAACAGTAGATTCATATCTAGGATGGACAATTGCCTCAATATGGTGGCACTCACATCTCTTGCAAAGCGGACAACCATTAACCAATTTTTAAAAATGGTTCCTCTTTTGAGATAGATCATGATCTAGAAATTCAGTCGCACTACACAGAAAATGCAAAATGGGCACCTAAACATGGCAGCTGGAACCTCAAAGAGATATTCTATAAAACCTACTATCCTGTATAAGCAAATCTGGAGCACTACAGCAGGCATTATTACTATCATGATGTGGAGATGCCGGCGTTGGACTGGGGTGAACACAGTAAGGGTATTAACAACACCAGGTTAAAGTCCAACAGGTTTATTTGGTAGCAAATACCATAAGCTTTCGGAGCGCTGCTCCTTCGTCCATCTGAAAGCTTATGGCATTTGCTACCAAATAAACCTGTTGGACTTTAACCTGGTGTTGTTAAAACTCTTACATTATTACTATCATCAGTGATCAAACTATATCATTACCTAAAATAAGTTGAACTCCTGCGATAGGCAGTGTTTCTACTACCTCCACAACCACTTCTCCTGTCTTTATACTACTCATCAAATTTACTTTAGACAGGGGAATTCTTTTAACCTCCAAATGAATACTACTGACTCGAACTTCTTCCTTCAAGATTCCCTCTGAAGAGCAAATATATTCATTCCACAACATTAATGATCGACTTACTCCAGTGTCTCTGAAAATTGTAATAGCTTTACCCACTCCATTCCGTAAAAATGGAAAGACTTTTCCTTCACACAGAAAGTCCTTAAACACATCAGCCACCTGCTGTTCACTCTGCCCTGAACAAGCCGTACATTCTTTTTCACACATCCATCCAGTCCATTGCTTGTTTCTCGCTGTGTATAGCTCTTACTGGGTTTTCTTATTGCACAGTCTCGAACTTAATATTTCCTTTCTTAGAGCGGCACAGTGGTTAGCATTGCTGCTTCACAGTGCCAGAGACCTGGGTTCAATTCTGGCCTCGGGTGACTGTTTGCACATTCTCCCCAGGTCTGTGTGAGTTTCCTCCGGGTACTCCAGTTTCCTCCCACAGTCCAAAAATGTGCAGGTTAGGTTGATTGGCCAGGATAAATTGCCCCTTAATGTCAGGGGGATTAGGAGGGTAAATGTGTGGGGTTAAAGGGATAGGACAGGACCTGGGTCGGATTGTTGTCAGTGCAGGCTCGATGGGCCAAATGGCCTCCTTCTGCACAGTAGATTCTATGATAGAAGTCCCAAAATTCCAACCAATACGCCTATAAATCCCCAGCACACAGACTTTGTATGGCCCAGTGAGAGCATCTAACCTTCCTCATATCCTTTTTACCCTCAGCGTCTGCTTTTTTATTCTGAGGGGGAAACTCTTAGGAACTTTCAACTATTCCTTTTCTTACCCGACTTTCCTTTTTCTCACCTTCCCATTTTCTATCCATCTCAGACCTAAGAGGGTATTGAAAAAAAGGCTTTGATCTAAGGACTAATTCATAGTCATCAGCTGGCTCGGCAGTCTACCTGGCAGTGTTAACTCTTTCTTCCTCCACATGAGTCCTTATCACTGAAAATAATGAATCTTTGTATTCTTTCAAAATAATTACTTCTCTAAGTGCCTCATACGTTCCTTCTATCTTTAATGCTCTTATCCACCAATCAAAATTACTCTGTTTAACCCTTTTGAATCCAATACAAGTCTGTTCAAACTGTTCTCTTGCATTACGAAACATTTCTCTCTAAGCCTCTGGTAATAACTCATAAGCACTTAGTATAATTTTCTGCACTGTACCATAATCCCCAGACATTTCTTCTGACAAAAATGCATACATTCCATTAGTCTTACCTACAAGTTTACTTTGCAAAAGCAACGTCCAAATCTATGTGGCCATTTCATTTATTTAGGTTTTTTCTCAAACGAGTTGAAAAATGCCTTCACATGCTTCTCATCAAATTTTGAAAGTGCCTACATGGATCTCCCCACTACGTTCTTGTCTAGAAATATGTCCTCCCTTGCTTTTGTTTATTGTCTCTTATTTTGACTGCCAGCATTTTAAGCTGAATATCTGTCTCTCCCCTTCACTCTCTTTTCCCTTGCTAACTTTTCCATTTCCAATCTTCTTTCTCTCTCTTTCTCTTCAATTTAAAGTTTATTTCTTCCATCTGAAGTTATTTTTGTATTGCTCTCTGTCTCTCTTTGGAATGCTGTTCCTTTTTTCTTTGCCTTCAGTTCAGGCTTTTTTCATTTCCATTTCTCATTGCATCATTTGCAATTGAATTTTTGTCAACTCATTTGCCTCAGCTTTTGGAGAAGTTGGTCTCTCAGGCATCCTTTGCAATCTTAAATGCTTAGCTATACTTTCAATTATATCAGCTGTCTTAATCCCTGCAGGTAATCCTAATTGTAACATATCCATTAATTCCCTCAACATAGCTTTAGTTGTACTTTTAAAATTCTTCAAGATTGTACCTCTACTCCCAAGTAGGTCTTAGCTATCATCTGAGCCATTTTACAGTCACTTTATTTTAAAACCACACTGATTCTACACTCGCCTCAATATCATTACTTTTAAAGTCACTAATTCCAATACAACCAAGGAATTATTCTTTTAATATCCAATCAAAGAGCTCTCAATTTTCAAGTAGGTGAATACAGAATCTGTCTAAATTATTTGAAGGATGAACAGAAAGTTTCTTGTTAAAATGGAATGAAAGGATCCAAATTTGAAACTGGAAAAGTTAGAAAGACAACCTTAGGTAGAGATAAAACAATATTTAAATTGGATCGGCCAAATTACCTTTAACATATCTATTTGTTATACTCATCAGTGTACTCCTCCTTGGGATGAATTTCTGTTGTGCCTCCTGAATAATCCCCAAAAGCTCCTGCCATTGCTGTTTCGCTGTCTTCCCTGCTAGGCTCCCTTTCCAATTAACTCTGGCCAGCTCCTCCCTCATGTCTTTGTAGTTACATCGCCTTATCACCTCCACTGGAATTTTAGAAGTAGTGGGGTAGATGGTAGGATGCCCACTTATCCGGCCAATGATCTTTAATTTAGATACTAAGGGCTAGATTTTGTTCGGGGCTTTGGAATCTTGACAACAGGACCACAAGCCTTTTTGGGATCAAGACTGGTGGAACAACTTGTCAGAAAGTAGCCTCCTAATTGGCCTCTGAGCTCACTGTTCTATTAAGGATAGAGGGTGGACTCTAGATGTAGTTGGCCCTTTCAGAGGATGGGCATCTTTGAGGCTACCTGGCAGATCCACTGGGAGAGGTGGGCACAGCTGAGGCAGATTGGGGACCACAGATGCACCTCAACATGGAGGGGACATCACTGGCCTGCACACTGTTGAATAAAAAAAAGGATCAAAACTGTTACAATATTTTTTAAAAATCATTTATGGGATGCGGGTATTGCTGAATAGACCACCAGATTGCCCTTCCCTAATTGCCCTTGAGAAGGTGATGATGAGCTGCCTGAGTGCCTTAGTCCCTGAGATGTAGATACATCTACAATGCTGTTAGGGAGTGAGTTCCAGGATTTTAACCCAGCAACAGGGAAGAAATGGAGATATATGTCCAAGTCAGGAAGGTGAGTGAATTGGAGAGGAACTTCCAGGTGGTGAGGTTCCCAGGTATCAGCTATCCTTGGCCTTCTAGATGGTAGCAGTCATGAGTTTGGAAGATGCTACCTAAGGAGACTTTGTGAGTTCCTGCAGCGCATCTTGTAGACGGTACACACTGCTGCCACTGCTCATTGGTGGTGGAGGGATTGAATGTCTCTGGAAGGGGTATCAAGCAAGTGGGCTGCTTTTCCTTGGATGGTATTGAGCTTCTAGTGTTGTTGGAGCTGCATTCATCCTGCTAAGTGTTCTATCGCGATCCTGACTAGTGCCTTGTAGATGGTAGACAGGCTTTGGGAAGTCAGGAGGTGATTTACTAAGTCATTCCTAGCCTCTGACATGCTTCTGTATCCACAGTATTTAAATGCATAGTCCAGTTCAGTTTCTGGTTATGATAACCCCCAGGATGTTGATAGTGGAAGAATCTGCGATGGTAATGTCATTAAATGTCAAGAGGTGATGGTTATATCCTCTTATTGGAGATGGCCATTGCTCAACACTTGTGTGGCACAAGTATTACTTGCCACTTGTCAGCATAAGTCTAGACATTGTCCAGGTCTTGTTGCATTTACACATGGACTGCTTCAGTGTCTGAGGAGTCGTGAATAGTGCTGAACATTATGGAGTCATCTGTGATGTCCCCACTTCTGACCTGATGATTGATGAAAGGTCGTTGATGAAGCAGCTGAAGGAGGTTGGGCCTAGGACATTATCCTGAGGGACTCCTGCAGTGATGTCCCGGAGCTGAGATGATTGACCTCTAACCACCACAGCCACTTTCCTTTGTGCCAGATATGACTCCAACCAGCGGAGAGTTTCCCTCTGATTCGCACTGACTCCAGGTTTGCTAGGGCTCCTTGATGGCATAGTCAGTCAAATGCTGCCTTGATGTTAAGGAGGGTGGAAGAGCAAGCACTCTACAGGATTGATCTCAGCCATGACAGAGGTATTTTATAAACATGGCCCTCTTCTTGTAATATGGAAACTCTGACTCTGATGCCACCAACTCCACCCCATCCCCAGCCTGCTGCAGGGAGGCCACCTCCAAGGATATGTTGGTCTCCCCTTGTGGGCAACACTCCCATGGCAAATTGCCTCTAATTCAGCACATAACAATTTAAATTGGTTGCCCACCTTCATGAAGAGTACAGCCCTAGGGGATCTGCTTTCCCCTAGGAATGTTCCCTGGTGGCATGAATGCATTCAGGAGTTGCCCTGATGTACCACCACTTTCCCCCACCCCCTATTATCTCCCTTCCCCATTTCTAAGCTCGCCATGAGGTGGCCAAGAAAATTCAGCCTTAACACTTTAATGGTTCAGCTACTGATGTCAATTTAACACCTTACAATTCCACAGCAGTCAGATTCAACCAGTGCAAACACTAAGCTTGGCACAAATTCCAGAACAGATCCTGAAGTGCCATACTTGTTAAAAGAAGTTTTGAATATCATTTTTGAAGGTTTCTGTTATTACTGTGCCCATCAGCAATTAAATTGTATCAGAATAAAATACATAGATTTTTAAATGAAGTATTATGCAGGTGTTACGCTGTTATACCAATGAAAATTTTAGTTATAGCTTAATACACTGACAATTAACAAAGACGAAAACATTGTATTGGGAGGCTAGAATTCAAAAGATCCTAAACTGAAGAGTGTAACTGTTAAACAATTATTAAAATGTTACGTAAAACTAGAATGTGGAATCAGCTTATCTTCAAGAAAAGGACAACGAATATCTTGCTTACAGAGCCTTGTACCACTGTTTGTTGGTGGCAGAGGGAGTGAGCGTTTTTGGATGGGGTGTCAGTCAAGTGTGTGACTTTGTCCTGGATGGTGTTGAGCTTCTTGAGTGTTGTTGGAGCTGCATTCATCTGGGCAAGTGGAGAGTATTCCATCACAATTGTGACATGTGCTTTATAGATGGTGGACAGGCTTTGAAAGTTTACTTATCAGTGTCACAAGTAGGTTTACGTTAACACTGCAATGAAGTTAATGTGAAAATCCTCTAGTCGCCACACTCCGGTGCCTGCTCGGGTACACTGAGGGAGAATTTAGCATGGCCAATGCACCTAACCAGTACATCTTTTGGACTGTGGGAGGAAAGCGGAGCGCCTGGAGGAAACCCATGCAGACACAGGGAAAACATGCAGACTCTGCATAGACTGAGGAGTCAGGAAGTGAGTTACTCACTACTGGACTACTAGCCTCTGACCTGCTCCTGTAGTCACAGTATTTATATGGCTAGCCCGGTTCAGTATCTGGGCAATGGTAACCCCCAGGATGTTAATATTGGGGGATTCAGCAATGGTAATGCCATTGAATGTCAAGCGGTAATGGTTAGATTCTCTCTTGTTGGAGATGGTCATTGCATGGCACTTGTGTGGCATGAATATTACTTGCCACTTGTCAGCCCACGCCTGAACATTGTTTAGGTTTTGTTTCATTTACACACAGACTGCTTCAGTATCTAAGGAGTCGTGAATGGTGCTAAACATTGTTCGCTGATGACTGCACATTCTCACTTCTGACCTGATGATGGAAGGAAGGTCACTTATGAAGCTGAAGAAGGCTGGGTCTAGGCCACTAGCCTGAGGAATTCCTGCAGTGATGTCCTGGAGCTGAGATGATTGGCTTTCAACAACCACAACCATCTTCCATTGTGCTAGGTATGACTCCAACCAGCAGAGAGTTTTCCCACTGATTCCCATTGACTCCAGTTTTGCTAGGTCTCCTTGATGCCAAATTGGGTCAAATGCTGCCTTGATGCCAAGGGCAGTCACTCTGTGAATATGCAATGCTGAACGAAGCTTTGCTTCAATTCTGGCCTCAGGTGACTGTGTGGCATTTGCACGTTCTCCCCCTGTCTGTGTAGGTTTCCTCCGGATGCTCCGGTTTTTTCCCACAGTCCAAAGGTTGATTGGCCATTGTAAATTGCCCCTTAGTTTGGGGGACCAGCAGAGTAAAAAACTGGAGTTATGGCAATAGGCCCTGTGTGGGATTGTAGGCAGTGCAGACTCGATGAGCCAAATGGCCTCCTTCTCTCTGGAGAGATTCTCTGATTCTAAAACTCTAGTCAAGGGCGAAATGTACTGATTTATTTTGCAAGACAAAAAAAAGGGAGTATTTTCTCACCTCCCCTTGGCATCCTTCTCTCAGCAGGAGGCAGCATGCCGCACGCTGGGATCTTCTGATCTCATCCCTGTCAATGGGATTTCCCACTGACTGCACGCCATGCTGCCAGGAATCCCACGGCGAGGGTGCACCGTCAGCAGGGCAGGAAAATCCTGCGGCATGAACAGCCAAAGAATTCCAGCCATAGTAAATGCTGTTCTGTGACCAATGAGAGATGTTTTACTGGGTGATGATAGCTGTGATACTATTTTATCCCCAGCCATCAGATTCATTTGGAATCTGACTTGAAACTTTTTCCCCATTCCTTCACTATCACGAGATCAAAATCCCAGAACTACCTTCCTAACAGAACTGTAGGTGTACCTGCTATGGTTCAACTGTAGCAGTTCGACAAGACTGCTCACCACCACCTTCTCAAGGGCAAGGGCAAGCAGGGATGGGAACAAATGTTGGCTGTGCCACTGACACACTCATTTTAGAAAGAAATTCTGTAAATCTAGCAGCCCAGTGAGACTCAAGAAACTCTCCCAAAAAGGAAGATGAGTACTCAACATAGCTGATAATATGTGGAAAACTGCCTATTCCATAGCATTAAACACAAATCCAAGACCAATATCTGGGTTGCTCTGGAGTTTACTATACTTGAACTCATATCTTCTTTGAAAAGCGATGTAAATTAGAGCAACTAACTGAGTAGACTGGGGCTATACTCATTGGAATTCAGAAGAATGAGGAGATATCTTATAGAAACATGTAAGGTTATGAAGGGAATAGATCAGATAGAAGCAGGGAAGTTGTTTCCATTGACAGGTGAAACTAGAACTAGGGACATGGCCTCAAAATAAGGGGGAGCAGATTTAGGACTGAGTTGAGGAGGAACTTCTTCACACAAAGGGTTGTGAATCTGTGGAATTCCCTGCCCAGTGAAGCAGTTGAGGCTACCTCATTGAATGTTTTTAAGGCAAGGATAGATAAATTTTTGAACAGTAAAGGAATTAAGGGTTATGGTGAGTGGGCGGGTAAGTGAAACTGAGTCCACGAAAAGATCAGCCATGATCTTATTGGATGGCGGAACAGGCTCGAGGGGCCAGATGGCCTACTCTTGCTCCTAGTCCTTATGTTCTAACTGAGCCAATTCTTCATTGAACAGGATGAACCAACAGCAATTTTTACATTTGATTTAGAATTCGGATCCATGGAAGCACATTCACAGATCCTTTTTCTTCACAATGCACACTGTGATATTCATTATTGGTGAGGGGGAGTTGGGTAGTGAGACCAGAGTAATTGTTTGATTGTATTTTTAAAGTTACTTTTGCTATGCTATAACGTATTTCACAATCTATCCTTTGAACACAAAAGTCAATGTTAAAACACCGTACATCACTTGTATGTGTCACGTTTCACTATTTATGATGTTTGTATTCCAAACAATCTTAACACATTTCAAAACAAGGATGCCATATTTTACCATAATCTACATTTTCTATGAGATGATATCTATAATCAACAAGACAGTCTTAATCTAACAAACGTATATATTGATGTATTTACATTATACAAAAGAAAATACAAAAAAACTTTCTTGTAGCTTTTGCTTTTTCATTTTGATAAGTGATAAAACCTTTGTTTATATTTCTTACAGAATAGACTGCTGCATTGCTAAGAGCAGAGGTTGCTTTCTGTTTGCTCCATGCGTAGAACAGTATTTTTAGTCACTACAAGAGGTTTGTTTTAATTGCAAGAGGATGAAACAAGTGCTAAATGGATAGTGCTAATAAGACTAGCCTGTTTGAAAGTTTGGATTTAGCGTATAATTTTTGTCCCATTTGCTTAGGACCATAATTTGAACTTGCCTGGAGGTGCATGTTCAATATGTGAAGTCCATTGAGAATTGTTGTTGCACACACATGTTGCCACAAGCACAAGGTAATCTTTAGACGACTTCAATTATGGCAAGATTTAATGTTAGTAAAAATAAGAAAGATTTAGCAGACATAGCTTTCCTGCATATCTACTTGTGACAGGTGCTTGTCATGCGTAACAGCTAACCTTAGCAGATTACTTTGAGCATGACATCTTCTCCTGATAAACTTCTATGTCCTGGGGATGTGGAATACATCATTGACCTGTGATTTAATTCCATGCTTAACGTAGCAAATGCTTCTGGCATTGGGGGAAGCATTCACCTGTCCCATTCAGTATCTCAGTTCTCCATCACTTCTGTGCAGGTATCCAACAGCCTCATATGTGAACATGGCTTTCCTCTGGACAACTGTATTTTTCAATATAATCATTACAGTAACAGCTGACTTTTTACTTTAGCAGTTAAAATGTTACTCTCTATTAATTAAAGTAGCTTCCAATTGTATACTCTGGTGTCAAAACATATATTTTAGCACACGTATTCAAATCAGCAAACTCAGATATTAAGCTGTTTCTTTTAAGACCCTAAAAATGCAAATCAGCATTGATTTAACTCTCAATGAGAGGAACAACAACTTAGACTTACGTGGTGACAACAGCTGGTTAACATTGAGTCTTAGCTTTCCCCCTTCAACCTCTGCTCTTCAAAAGATTCACTTGTGTTGCTTAAATCAGAAAAACGTTTGTAAGTATTTTGATCAAAGCAGATATAAGGAGGTACTGTTGCAACTGATGACATTTCCTGATGCACCATTATCAAGGTGAACCCTTCAATGATGAAGGAATGAATTGGAAATCCAAGGGTTTCCCAAAGCAAACTTTAAGTACTGCCGGGTCTGATGGCTTATGTTCTAATTTCAGCATTAGAAGATTTGAACAACTGTTTCTGACAACTTCCATTGGTGTTTAAAGTGCATGTAAGTTAACCAGACAAGAAGCATTGACAGGTATCTCATGTAAAAATCGAACACTGAAGTTAGGTGGGCAGGTGACAAGCCTTGATCAGAGATACATAAATTATGTAGATGGCCTTTTGATCATGGCCAAACAACTGGGGCAGTCCTACCAAAAAAATTCTAAGTGCCGAACAAGCGGGAAACTGGGACAGACCTTTATCTTCAGCGAGAAAAAAATTCAAATCTTATACCACTTAGAGAAAAAAATAAAGCAAAGTGTGATTCTCACCAGTAGGGGGAGTGGCCACACCGGGAAGTTGGCTGCTGAATGCTAGAGGGTGCCAAAGCACATGCGCTTGATCTCCCAATGGGAGATATCTCACTCCCCCCACTCCCCCATTCATTCCCCTCCACTCCCACATTCATCTCCCTTGGTCGATCACCCACCTCCCTGTTCACCCCACATGATCACACCCCCCACCCCCGCACCATTCAACTCCCACTGTTGATTGCCATTCCCTTTTGTCATGTAGATGAGTCCAGTTGGCAATTTGTGTACAGCAATGAGATAGATAATCAGCTAATCAATTTCTGATGTTACTTGATGGACAAATATTGGTCATGCAGACAGTACTTCAGTTTAAGATTTAACCTGAAAGAACATCTCCAACAAGGTAACATTTACTCAGCAATATGCTAGTCAGCTTACATTTTGAACTCAGGTTTGTGAAGTGGAGCTTGAACCAGCAATCTTCTAACTCAGGATGAAATTGCTACTGCTGAACCAAGCTAATGTATAACAAAGGACTGAAAATTTCCTTCTATAATTATGTTTTTTCAGAGATTTCATACAAAGCTGAGTTAGTAATGTTTAACATTATGCATTTTCATTGAGCATTAACTTAAGTGATAAATATTTTTTCTGAAATGTATTGCAATGATTTGTTTCCATATGCATTTTGCCTTCAGTTAATCCTTTTAAATAAGCACCAAGACGTAGCTTTGGTGGTGTCAGATCCTTCCTGCACATCTGGATTCTCATTCCCTCCTAACTTGGCCACTAGGAAGAAGGTGGGCAAGAGACCATTGTCCACTTCCTTCTGGAAAGTGCCTTTACAAATGTCTGTAAAGAGAGGCAATTTTTCTCTAGGCTCATCCTGGACAGTTGAATGATGCAGGACTCTGTGCTCAATGGATTATTCACAGGGACACACACCAGACACATATCAAATGCAGCTAGAAGACCATCAACTTCGTGAAAGATGATCTTTGGTCTGCCCAAAACTAGGCATTCTTCCAGGTGCAACAAGCTGTCCACAATTGAGTGTTGCAGATGGGCACATTCCAAAGTGCAGAATACATGCTGAAAGATGCACTAAAGCTTTGGGCGAAATCAGCAAAGGCGCAATTAGAAAGGTTACTATCCAAGGCCTTCCAGCCAGAGAATCCAGAGGGGCTGGAAACTGGGTAAAAACCTTTGTTTATTTGTCTGACTTGTAAATATTAACTGTTAACTATATTACATATTAACGAAGCTTTTTTCCAGATCAGAAGTGACGTTCACGAGGGGTCACGGGCTCAAGGTGAGAGGGGCGAAGTATAACTCAGATATTAGAGGGATGTTTTTTACACAGAGGGTGGTGGGGGCCTGGAATGCGCTGCCAAGTACGGTGGTGGAGGCAGGCACGCTGACATTGTTTAAGACTTACCTGGATAGTCACATGAGCAGCCTGGGAATGGAGGGATACAAACGATTGGTCTAGTTGGACCAAGGAGCGGCACAGGCTTGGAGGGCCGAAGGGCCTGTTTCCTGTGCTGTACTGTTCTTTGTTCTTTGTAATAGTAAATGTAGTGAGTAACATATTGAAAGAAACTGATTTGATTTGCATTTCATGTAATGTCAACTTTCAATGGTCATGTAATGTACTTTCATTAATTTTATGAATGAAGTATATTCAATTAATAAGACAAGATTGTACACCAGCTTTCCAACACGAATGTCAAAAAATCCAAACACGACTAACTTTCAACCAATGAGTTGCTAAAGCAATAATAATACTGTGTTGGTTTTCTCTCTATAGGAGAAGGCAAACAAATCCTTAAATTACTTGGAATTATTTCATTGTGTAAGGTTGAGCTAGCATATATACACAGCTATCACTTCTCATACCATATGACAAAGCTGGCTTTTGTTGTGATTAATTGGGAGGTCAGTAGCAGCTGCACTGTGAATAAGACTGAATGATTATCTCCAATGTACTGCCGCTTGACAACGGCTATTCATTTTTTACAAACTAGGCAACTGTAAAGTTGGGTATACTCCAGACAGCTGCTAGTTACTTGTTCAAAAATAATTGATAGCTGTGTGCAACGAATCCTATTGACCTTTAGAATAAATATATTTAAAAGTTCTAATAAAACCATGAATCTAAAATTACAGCCATTGATTTCATATTTAAGTTTCACATACATAAAGTAGAAGGGTAATGTAGAATCAGAGAATCCCTACAGTGCAGTAAGAGGCCATTTGGCCCATTCAGCCTGCACAGACAACAATCCCACCCAGGCCCAATCCCTGTAACCCCACGTATTTACCCTGCCAATCCCCCTGACACTAGGTTGGCAATTTAGCATAGCTAATCCATCTAACCCGCACATCTTTGGACTGTGGGAGGAAACCGGAGCACCCAGAGTAAACCCACGCAGATACAGGGAGAACGTGCAAACTCCACACAGACAGTGACCCGGGGCCAGAATTGAACCCGGGTCCCTGGCGCTGTGAGGCAGCAGTGCTAACCACTGTGCCACCCAAAGTCTGCTTTATTATTATTTTTGAACCTAAACTTGAAAGAAATGATAAAGTAGCTGAACAATGAAGTAAATAACTTCTGTATTAAAATTTTGTATATTAGCAAACTTCTTAATGGCCTTGCATTATTAGTTTTACAGAAATTATAACCTGACATCTTAAAAAGATATTTCTTCACATTCTCAAATTACCCTGGGCCGACACCATTGTTTACCAAAGGATTCAAGGCCTCTCCTGCTGACACCATAAAATGCAAGTGTAGGAGACTGCTAAAAGCCTGGGTTTTCTGATATTCTGTTTGTGGGGAAGTAACCAGTCTCTGCCGATCACCTCCAGATAATCCACAATGGATAAAAAATCCTGGGTCTACCTCATCGGATCCGATTTTGGACATTACAACAGTGACGACACTGCAAAAGTTCTTCATTGGCTGTAAAATGCTTTGTGGCGTTCTATATAAGACCATAAGACATAGGAGCAGAATTAGGCCACTCGGCCCATCGGTTCTGCTCCACCATTCAATCATGGCTGATTCTTTTTCTCATCCCCATTCTCCTGCCTTTTCCCCATAACCCCTGATCCCCTTATTAATCAAGAACCTATCTATCTCTGTCTTAAAGACACTCAATGACCTGGTCTCCACAACCTTCTGCGACAAAGAGTTCCACAGATTCGCCACTCTCTGGCTGAAGAAATTCCTCCACATCTCTGTTTTAAAGGATCGTCCCTTTACCCTGAGGTTGTGCCCTCTGGTTCTAGTTTTTACCACTAGTGGAAATATCCTCTCCACGTCCATTCTATCCAGGCCTCGCAGTATCCTGTAAGTTTCAATAAGATTCCCCCCTCATCCTTCTACTATAGATGCAAATCTGATCTGCTTTAATCGTGATAATTTAAATGATTCCTCTACATTTTAGTAGGCAGGAGAGAATTCAATATGTTCACTATTGACCTAGCAATACCTGCAGCTGCTTATCATTTTCGATATATTGGGCGCGATGTTTTGCTGCAATTGTATAGGGAGTTTTTCCCACCCATTTTTTGGGCGAGCTGAGCTTAATGAATTTCCTGTGCAACAGGGAATTCACTCCGGTGGTCGGGGATGAAGGATGGGGGGGAGCATAGAGCCTAATCCCGCTGGAGAGGCTGGCATCAGACTGCTGAGATGGCCACTGCGCATGCACCAATCTCCGAGTATACTGGGAATTGCTGGGCCTCCAAACAGCCCCCACCCCCAATGCAGAGTTCAGCCCCATTCCCTCCTCTCCTACCTGCCCCACCCCATTGGTCTGGGTCTGCCCTCATCTGGCCATGCCCCCATCTGGCCACGCCCCCATCTGGCCATGCCCACTTTGCACTGCCCAGTGTGCCAGGCTGGCAATACCAGGGTGCCCATTGGGCAGTGTCAGGTCAGCACTGCTCAAGGGTACCCCTGCCCCCAATGTCCCAGGGGGCCTCAATGGCCTCCGGTCCCACCAGCAAGGCCATCATGCCTGGTCCCTGTTGCTGAGGACCATATGTGATCACTGCTGTGCGGACCTCCACTGGAAGGGTCAAAAACATTAGCGAGCCCAGACGTTAGTGTTCCGGACTTGCTAAATAGAAGCAAATCAGTATTGGCATATTGTAATCAGCCTCGTGCTGTTCCACGGCACGAGACTGATTACGTGGAAAAGAATGGCCCAGGAAGATTGTGACCGGCCGGACGCTGGTCGCAATTTTTGTTTTTGGCCACCCGCTGACATTTCCCGGCCCGCTGCGCTTGAGCAGCGCAGTGGGCCAGGAAAATTGTGCCCATTGTATCAGGATTTAATACAGAAACTGAATAAAACTAAAAGTTAAACACAAATATTAAGGACATTTCCTCCCAGCTTCCTCCCACAGTCCAAAGATGTGCGGGTTTTAAGTTGATTGGCCATGCTAAATTGACCCTAGTATTGGGGAATTACAGGGTAAATGAGGGTTATGGGAATAGGGCCTTGGTGGGATTGTGGTCGGTTCAGACTCAATGGGCCGAATGGCCTCCTTCCGTTCTGTAGGGATTATATGATATTTAAAAGCAGGTAAGCATTTTTAATGTAAATTTTGGCTAGATTATTTAAAATCAAGTAATCAATTTTATATTTAAATTTTGGTTATGGTAGATTAAATTTGATATCAATTATTTCCTTACATATACTGTATATAAAGTGGCCGCTAAACAATTCCTTCATTTCAAACTTGATATGGTATCTACAAAACATTTTAGCACTAACATTGGAACACTGGCGACAATTCAGTTTTGCTGCTGACCTACATAAAACCTTTATAAATAAACAAAAGGGAATAAAACAGACGCCAACAGTGATGCGGTGTCCAATTAACAGTTGCTGAGTTGTGTTTGGGTGTGAAGTCGTAACAGACTACTGTCAGTATTTGATTAATGAGTGACAGTAACAAGTATTCCAGCTGAGATCTCGAGAGATGTTACAAAATTATTACTATGATTTTGTGTTACTGTTTCATGATCAAGGGTTACTGCATGACTGTTCTGAGAATAAGCATCACCCTGCAGTGATGCTGTGTTAACTGAAGCAACATTATGTCCTTTTAACAATCACACAAACAGAAACACAAACACAAGATTATACATTTCATTAAATTTACTGTTGTTCGGCAATATAGTGTGATTACAGCTGTATTTCTGGTGACAAAACAAATGAATACCATTATTGGAAAGGGCATCAGAAATCATAACTCTGTGGTCACTGGGCATGTTAAATATATTATCGTCTCATAATTGTTGCACATTTATATTTAAAATAATGATTTTTGTATCCTTCACTTTAAAAAAAACCTCATTCCACAGGTATTATTTCCCGTTATAATGAGGGGCATGGAGTGGTAGGGTTTGAATTATAAACTTAGCATTGAGACTACCATACAGATGCACAGGAGAAACGGCAGCTCAGGAATAAGGGAAGTAAGAATCTTATGAAGTCTAGAAAGACTAGAGCAAAGGATAGCCCTAAATAAGTAATAGTGATTCTCTTCCACCTATCACACCACTCCATCTCCCCCCACTGCAAAAAATACATTTAAAATTTTTAAAAAGGAAAAAAAGTTGAGGCAACCAAAGTTTTAAAAGCAGAAAGCTTATTTACTTGTCACAAGTAGGCTTACATTAACAATGCAATGAAGTTACTGTGAAAATCCCCTAGTTGCCACATTCCAGCACCTGCTCGGGTACACTGACAGAGAAATTAGCACTACCAATGCACCTAACCTGCACATCTTTGGACTGTGGGAAGAAACCAGAGCACTCGGAGGAAACCCACGCAAACATGGGGAGAACGTGCAAACTCTGCACAGATAGTGACCCAAGCTGGGAATCGAACCCGAATCCCTGGCGCTGTGAGGCAGCCACCGTGCCGTCCAGAAGCAGAGCTGAGAAGAAAATTGCTGGAAATGAAGGAGCAACATGAAATGAGAGTTCTGACAGAGAACTTTACCAGAAATAATTTGGACAATTACATTATTTATTTATGTTGCTATTCAGTCATGGGATGTGGATGTGTTCATGATGTGTTCAGAGGTGCTGTTAGGGAGGGAGTTCCAGTATTTTGTCCCAGCAACAGTGAGGGATCAGCAATATATTACCAAGTCAAGATGGTGAGTGGCTTGGAGAGGAACTTCCAGGTAGTAGTGTTCCCCAATGCTGCCTTGTCCGTCTAGATGGTAGCGATTGTGGGTTTGAGGATAAGGGGTAAACCTTTTAGAACTGAGGTGAGGAAAAATTTCTTCACCTAGAAAGTAGTTGAGGCCAAAACGTTGCCTGATTTCAAGAATAAATTAGATATAGCTCTTGGGGCTAAAGGGGTCAAGGGATATGAGGGGAAGGGGGGATCAGGATATTGAATTCGATGATCAGCCATGATCAAAATGAATGGCGGAACAAGCTCAAAGGGCTGAATGGCCTACTCCTGCTTCTAGTTTCTAAGATGACTTAGGGTGGCCTCAACTGCAGTGCATCAATGCGTCAACGTCGGAGGAAGCAGATTTATGTTACAATTCCCCATTCAAAGCAATCTGTGTAACATCATCAAACTCTATTGGGAGTAGCCTTCAAATGCAACAATAAGTTCTAACTTTTGGAAAGATGCGATTATAAAAATAAAAATAAATCCTTGCATAATCACTGATGTACTTGAAGAAAACAACATTCACACTCAGTAAAAGTGCTCAACCAAAACAGGGAACATAGTCCTAATGCAAACACAAAAGATTATTTTTCCATGCATCTTTAAACAGCAGACTAATAATAATCAGGGAACCTTGATAACTCTATCACAACTAGGTGTTGTTAAAACACTTACATTTAAGGAGCTCCTTTATACCTGGAAAGGATAATTTGTTTTGTAACAAACATTACCAAAATTCACCATATAATGACTGCTTAAATTTTAGAAGGTTTGCAAAAACAAACAATAAACTTGGCCTTTATCAATTTGGATCTAGATCCTCTTATTGTTAGTAAATCAGCAAGACAGATTATACAACTAATGCCTAACAAAACGCTAGAGCAACATTTTAGCGCTTGTGCTAAGAAAACTTCACAGGCAGGTCTTGGGCGTTCTATAATCAATAGATTAAAAGAGATGTTCATTCTTATTAATGAGGATTGATAATAAACTTAAAAAGCACAACTATTTTGAAGGCCAGGTAGACAGTCACCCTCATTTCAGTATTCACAAAGCTGGTTTTGATACAGAATATCAAATTGTAAAATGAAATGTTTTGTTCAATGCTGGTGCTGTTCCACTGGGAGAAGGCTCCGTAATTTGTATATTTTTTTAGTACCAAAACATTGGTTGCAGTTTGGGCTTGTGTTCACAAAGTGCACCTGATGTGCGGTGGACCTCAGCCTTCCACGCTCAATAATACAGGAAATTGGTGCCCGCTATCATATTATTGGACTTTATGTTTTGTGGTTCATGCTTAGATCAGAGTATTGGAATATCATTTTCTCCTCAGTTCTACATTGTGGCTTTACAGTGGTATTTCTATGATTCCAAGGTTCTCGCATGCAGCTATGGGTCAAAGAATCAGGCTGCAATGTTGTTCTATATCTGATGTGTGCTCTTTTCAAGTGTAGTTTCCACACTAGGAGTATGGAGTTCATGCTCCATTGGCACCGCCAGGTCTTGGACTTGTATGTGGAGGCTAGTATGTCAAATCAGTTGAATTGTGTGGGCCTCCAAATAGGGAAAAATGTTTCCCTTTGGTGGAGTCCAGGTAGATGCCTGAACCTCAAAAAGATGATGGTTTTAAAAAATATTTCATTCCTGGAACATGGCCATTGCTGGCTGGCCAGCATTTATTGCCCATCCCTGGTTGCCCTTGTTCAGAGAGTCAACCACATTTCTGTGGCTCTGGAGTCACATGTAGGCCAGACCAGGTAAGGATGGCAGATTTCCTTCCCTGAAGGACATTAGTGAACCAGATGGTTTTTCTAACAATCGACAATGGTTTCACGGTCGTCAGTAGATTCTTAATTCCAGATATATTTTTTAAACGTTTTTAAAACCTATTTACCACATGTGGTAAGGTGTGGCCAGAGTTTGGGGGTAGAAGATGGATGGTGAAGTAGAACCCTTCCCTCATAGGAAGGGACAGAGGTCAGAAAAGCAACTTGCTGTCCCATGTGAGGTAGATGCAGGGCTGATGTTCCCAGTAGCCCCAGCAGAACTGGTGCTGGAGCTATTGGTTAGGTATGATCCTGGTACAATGGTCAGTGTTTGATTTTGAGAAATTTTGAGGAACAAATGTATCAGAAAGATATAAAAAGTGAAACTGCAAACATTGGAAATCTTAATTAAAAACACTAAAGGCTGGAAATGCAGAGAACATCTGTCAGCATCTGGGAGAAAACACAGTTAAGTTTATGGCGAAAAGTATCGAGCCAAAAATTAACCTTTATTTCAGAGACAGACACATCTGCTATACATTTATAGCATGTTCTGTTTTTGTTTCAAATATTCAATAAAATTATGTATTTTATACAAAATTGATCAGATTTTTATACTTCATTGGTGGCCTTTGTAACTTTGGGAATGAAACTGATTAACAGAAGTGTTAAGGGACATTTTTACACAGATTTATAGTTTTGCGCTTTTGTCTTACATTTGCATTAGGAATGCCACACGATGGAACTTAAAGGTAGGGTATTTACACCCTGGCACTTTACACTTGGATCAGACGTTGTAAAATCTGGTTCATTTGGCACACCTGCATCCATGCTTTCCTATTTTTAAAATATAGGACGGCAACTTATAAATCAAGGCAACCTGTAGGGATTTTAACTAACAAACCAGCCATAAAATAAGTATGCATATATATCAGGGATGGATTGCGCACAGAACTATTAACATGTTTGCAGCTGCTCTATTTTAAGTTGCACCAGGTACCAACTTGAATAACTTCAAGTTACTCAATGCACTTGGAAGCTCACAGCAAAGATGGGGGTAGGGTTTATATCAGTAAGCCACATTAGTATTAAAAGATCATTGTGTCTTTACAACATCTGCACACATAGTAATGCCTCAGGATGAGAAACTGGGATTAGCAAATACGGCATACACACCTTTGTTCAAGAATCTGTGATCGTGCACCAAAGCAGATAAACGTGTTAGGGCTTTTTCATACATTCAGCTTGTGCATGATTACAAAACATCACATTGAGTCAGAAGACAGTGGAAATTTTATATGCATGTCAAGGCATTTTTACTGGCATTGATTCACTTATCACCTTAAGTGATGGCTTACTAGTATAACAGTGGCATAGAATCAAGGTTGAGAGTTAGCCAGGGTGATGCTGTGAGCTCACCAACATAACATCCCCTATCACAAAGCACACACCTTGGGATGACTGAAATGTAAGAATAAACACATAAAAATCCTCACATATTGACATTCAATCATAACTGAACATTGTACATTCTGTACCTATGGGAGATGAAGGGAGAGGGGGTTGCACAATAGATAAACATTCATTTTGATTTGATTTTGAGTTTATTTATTATTGTCACATGTATTAACATACAGTGAAAAGCATTGTTTCTTGTGCGCTATACAGACAAAACATACCAGTCATAGAGAAGGAAACAAGAGAGTGCAGAATGCGGTGTTACAGTCATAGCTACGGTGTAGAGAAAGATCAACTTAATGCGAAGTAGGTCCATTCAAAAATCTGACAGCAGCCGGGAAGAAGCTGCTCTTGAGACGGTTGGTACGTGATCTCAGACTTCTGTATCTTTTTCCCGACGGAAGAAGGTGGAAAAGAGAATGTCCGGGGTCCGTGGGGTCTTTAATTATGCTGACTGCTTTGCCGAGGCAGCGGGAAGTGTAGACAGAGTCAATCCATCACGCAAACGCTGGTTTGCGTGGTGGATTGGGCTACATTCACGACCTTTTGTAGTTCCTTGCGGTCTTGGGCAGAGCAGGAGCCATACCAAGCTGTGATACAACTAGAAACAATGCTTTCTATGGTGCATCTGTAAAAGTTGGTGAGAGTTGTAGCCGACATGCCAAATTTCCTTAGTCTTCTGAGAAAGTAGAGGCGTTGGTGGGCTTTCTTAACTATTAGTGTCGGCATGGGGGGACCAGGACAGGTTGTTGGTGATCTGGACACCTAAAAACTTGAAGCTCTCGACCTTTTCTACTTCATCCCCGTTGATGTAGACAGGGGCATGTTCTCCTTTACGCTTCCTGAAGTTGATGACAATCTCCTTCATTTTGTTGACATTGAGGGAGAGATTATTGTTGCTGCACCAGTTCACCAGATTCTCTATTTCATTCCTGTACTCTGTCTCGTCATTGTTTGAGATCCGACCCACTACGGTGGTGTCGTCAGCAAACTTGAAAACTGAATTGGAGGGGAATTTGGCCACACAGTCATGGGTGTATAAGGAATATAGTAGGGGGCTGAGAACACAGTCTTGTGGGGCACCAGTGTTGAGGATGATCGTGGAGGAGGTGTTGTTGCCTATCCTTACTGATTGTGGTCTGTAAGTTAGGAAGTTCAGGATCCAGTCACAGAGGGAGGTGCCAAGGCCCAGGCCACGGTGTTTGGAGATGAGTTTTGTAGGAATAACGGCTGAGCTGTAGACAATTAATAGGAGTCTGACATAGGTGCCCTTGTTATCTAGGTGTTCCAGGTGTTCATACCTTAATATATAGAATTTAAAGTAATTCTTTGAAGACCACAATGTGAAACACCCACTCCCAAACAGATTCATTATTGACAAATGTATAGCAGCAGGATTGGTAGATCAGTTCTACCAAGTTATGGAAGACCAACTCACTGGAGATGGAGATGAGGTAGCGACATGTTGTGAAGGCATGCGGCATATTATTGCTTTAGGCTGAATGAGCAACAGGGAAGTTGGTAGAATTGAATATCTGCTCAGACATAGCTATGTCAGCCATATGGTCAAACAGCACCAGTAGAATCAAAGATAATGGCAGAGAGATGAACCTAGGCTTAGATATGGAAGCTGACCCAAATGTCCCCCTGAAGAGGCAGCACGCAAATGAAGAGAGGAAGTGGCTAAAGACGGAGTTCTGAACTGACTGTGCAGGCACAGGACAGGAAATGAACGAAGGTGAACTAAGAATATTCTGAGATACATTAAAACATGATAGGCATGAGTCTTCAAGGTGAATCACAGCGGAGAGGCACTGAGGAAGGACAGTGCAAATGTGTCACAAGTTGCAAAACTTGAGGAGGTACAGATGACACTTCAAAAAAAACACTGAGAAATTATGCAAGACCATAAGAAACTGGAGCAGTAGGCCATTCAACCCATCGGCTCTGCTGCACCATTCCACATGATATGGCTGATCAATTCATAGTATATTCACCACAGCAGGGAGTAATCTAACTGAAAGTTCTATTGTTCACAGAGATTAAGCATCAGATGAATAGAATCTTTTATGCTTACCTGAAATTGAGCAACATGTGCAACTTTTAAATTTCTTTTTTAAAGAACACAAAAGAGTACTTAAAGCAGGTATTTGCTGAATCCTACTAAAAGGAGGCAAACAGTGAGGGTGATTCTCCCATCCTGCTGCGCTGAAAAATTAGCGCAGCAGGATGGGAAATTTAAGTGGAGCCAAATTAGCATGATCCGCGCCGGGCGTCTAGCCCCGAGCATCTCTCGCATCCGGCACCGTCAGCTCTGCACCAGAAATAGGCCCGCTAGCCTCTCCCACACTGCTAGGAGTATTTCAACTCCAGTGGGGTTTGCAGTAGCTCCCCACTTTCAGGGAGCTGGCAGCCCGGCGTCGTTGGAGTGAAGAGGCATAAGACCATAAGACCATAAGACATAGGAGCGGAAGTAAGGCCATTCGGCCCATCGAGTCCACTCCACCATTCAATCATGGTTGATTTCAACTCCATTTACCCGCTCTCTCCCCATAGCCCTTAATTCCTCGAGAAATCAAGAATTTATCAATTTCTGTCTTGAAGACGCTCAACGTCTCGGCCTCCACAGCCCTCTGTGGCAATGAATTCCACAGACCCACCACTCTCTGGCTGAAGAAATTTCTCCTCATCTCTGTTCTAAAGTGACTCCCTTTTATTCTAAGGCTGTGCCCCCGCGTCCTAGTCTCCCCTGTTAATGGAAACAACTTCCCTACGTCCATCCTATCTAAGCCGTTCATTATCTTGTAAGTTTCTATCAGATCTCCCCTCAACCTCCTAAACTCCAATGAATATAATCCCACGATCCTCAGACGTTCATCGTATGTCAGGCCTACCATTCCTGGGATCATCCGTGTGAATCTCCGCTGGACCCGCTCCAGTGCCAGTATGTCCTTCCTGAGGTGTGGGGCCCAAAATTGCTCACAGTACTCCAAATGGGGCCTAACCAGTGCTTTATAAAGCCTCAGAAGTACATCCCTGCTTTTGTATTCCAAGCCTCTTGAGATAAATGACAACATTACATTTGCTTTCTTAATTACGGACTCAACCTGCAAGTTTACCTTTAGAGAATCCTGGACTAGGACTCCCAAGTCCCTTTGCACTTTAGCATTATGAATTTTGTCACCGTTTAGAAAATAGTCCATGCCTCTATTCTTTTTTCCAAAGTGTACGACCTCGCACTTGCCCACGTTGAATTTCATCAGCCACTTCTTGGACCACTCTCCTAAACTGTCTAAATCTTTCTGCAGCCTCCCCACCTCCTCAATACTACCTGCCCCTCCACCTATCTTTGTATCATCGGCAAACTTGGCCAGAATGTTCCCAGTCCCGTCATCTAGATCGTTAATATATAAAGAGAACAGCTGTGGCCCCAACACTGAACCCTGCGGGACACCACTTGTCACCGGTTGCCATTCTGAGAAAGAACCTTTTATCCCAACTCTCTGCCTTCTGTCTGACAGCCAATCGTCAATCCATGTTAGTACCTTGCCTCGAATACCATGGGCCCTTATTTTACTCAGCAGTCTCCCGTGAGGCACCTTGTCAAAGGCCTTTTGGAAGTCAAGATAGATAACATCCATTGGCTCTCCTTGGTCTAACCTATTTGTTATCTCTTCAAAGAACTCTAACAGGTTTGTCAGGCACGACCTCCCCTTACTAAATCCATGCTGACTTGTCTTAATCCGACCCTGCACTTCCAAGAATTTAGAAATCTCATCCTTAACGATGGATTCTAGAATTTTGCCAACAACTGAGGTTAGGCTAATTGGCCTATAATTTTCCATCTTTTTTCTTGTTCCCTTCTTGAACACAATCGGGACACCCCAGAGAGTCGGGCAGCGGGGGATGGTGCCCCCTGGGAAATTGGCACCTTGTCAGTGCTAGCCTTTGCCTCCTGACACTGTCCATGGGACAAAGTGCCATTGCTCAGGGGGCACCTTGGCACTGCCCAGCGGACATGGGGCAGTGCCAAGAGGGTGGAGCCTATGGGGGTGGGGTCTCTGGGGGCCATCGATGCGGGTGAGGGGGTCCCGCTGCCACTCTGCAGTCGGGATCGGTGGGGGACGGAGGGAGGCCAGGGATCGGTGCTGGCCATCGGGGTGCAGAGGGGAAGTGCGGGGGGGGGGGGGTGTCAGCCTGCAAAGGATGGGGAGGGGGGGTTTGGCATTGCGGGGGAATGGGGATGGAACAGAACAGTGAGGGGGGGGGGGGGGAGAATTGGGGGTTTGCTGGAGATTGGGGTGAGGCGCGCTGGAGATGGAGGGGGTCATGCCTGGGCCCAGATATGGTTGGGGGGCCAGTGATTGGGCCGTGGGGGGGTGGTTGCAGGGCCGATGATGTGGAGTCGCAGGGCTGGCCAGCAATCGGGAGGCCGGCAGTGCGGGGCCACTCTGACAGATCGACGCATGCACTGTAGCCTGCTGTGCTATGCTGCCGGCCTCTCCAGAGGGAATAGGCCCTGCCCACTGATTTCTACGTGATTCACGTGAGTGTGGGAGATTCATTTTGAAACTCCCGGTGAAAAAATCTGCGTCATTTACTCCGGTTTTCATGCGAATCTGACACTTCGAATTTTTTTGGGAGAATCGCCCCCAAGTATTTTTAAACAAAAACTAGTAGATTGATAGAATCTGCAGTAGTTTTAATGTCTAAGGCGGAAGTTTCCCATCCTGTCCGCAGGCGGGAAAGGACCATTGGGGTGGTAGGGGAAACTGGTTGGCCAGTGGGGTTGGCAGGGTGGGAAGGAGATTGGGACTGGCCCAAGGAGGTCCAATAGGCCAGCAATCAGGGGGGTTGCAGGGCGGGCCACCGCAGGCTTGTGATCGGGAGGTTGGTAATGGGGGGACCAGTGCGCCGATCTCCGCACTGACAGATTGGCGCATGCTCAGTGACCCACTCAGCACTATGCTGCCGGCCTCTTGGGCGGGAATAGGCCCTGCCCCCTACTTACCAGAGGGAATCACGCTGAGGCACGCTGCAATGCTCAGAGTGTCAGAGATTCGTTCTGGTAAGTACGCTCCGTTGGGCATTTAGTTTGTTTTGGGAGAATCCTGGCCCACATTGTTAAGTTAATAGTGCTTGTTTTGTTTGTCTTTCATATACAATAAAGTTTGTTTTTGCTTAAAACATGAAATCTTGTGGAATATTGGTTAAAAATGATGTGTTTGGATTTCTCTTTAAATGCTGGCCTTGTCAGTAATGCTCACATTCCATGAAAGAAAAAATGGCACAAATTAGTTTATTTCGTGAGAACCATTAAAGGGTTTCCCAATTTCCAATCTGCAGTCAAACACGTGGCCAGAAAGTATGTGCAAATAATGTAATCTAATGAATAAATTTAACAAGACTGCACCCACGTGCCCATTGTCTGAGCCTGTGCTACAGTCAGCATGGCCCCAGTTATTTCAGCAATGGGCAAATGCAGTATGTAAGTAAAATCTTCAATAAATTGGTGCTTCAGCAATTCATAGGTTAATTTATTTTGAAGTATTAGGTTGTATCTGGTCATGGCACTTAAGCATAGAAGGTAATGTTAGTATAATTATCAGTTTAATTTTCTCATATGTCATTCCTTTACCCACTATTTAAGGAAATAAATTATTCCCTGTCTTAAAACAACCCCCACAACTTGACTGGGCTTGCAAAATCTCACTAACTGTCCTGGCTGGAGACAATACACATCTCTTGTCCTAGAAACATAGAAAACTACAGCACAAAACAGGCCCTTCGGCCCCACAAGTGTCCTGGCTGGAGACAATGCACATCTCTTTAACCTGTGTTTACCCCTCTCTCCACTCACATTGTCTGTAACTTTAAGACTTGATTACCTGTAAAGACTCACATTCCAACCATTATTTTGTAAATTGAGTTTGTATCTTTATAGGCCCTGTTTGAACTGAACTCCCACTCACCTGATGAAGGGGCAGCGCTCCGAAAGCTAGTGGCTTGTGCTACCAAATAAACCTGTTGGACTTTGTGTTGTGAGACTTCTCACTGTTAAAACAACAGCCAGAGGAATGGCACATAATCTCACTAAATTACTCATCCACTGATATCATTAAAAGTAATTCCTATGCTGTTGTAATTTAGAACATTTAGAAAAAAAATTATATGTCATTTGAGAAAAATTTCATACATGCCATTCAAAATAATTCTCCAGAAGAATAATTTTATGATGAAACAATAACCAATCAACTGCTAAAGTTACCCTCTCCAATAGTACTGCAAACAGTAAATACCAATATGTTGTATAGTTAACATATTTAATAAAACCAGGCAACATATGTAATTTGCCAAGCATAGTCTGCAATTATTTTTCTGTGCTAAAAGGAATTGGCAATTAGGATCTGCTATCAATTAATAACATGAAATAACAAGATTAACTGCTGTCTTGCACAGAGCTTGCATATTGATTAGACTCGTCTGCTGGAAATCACAATGCAAAGCAAATTAATAAAGTCTCTGGTTTCCACTAATAAGGGATGAACAATCTGTTCAAGACAGAGCCTGGCGCTTAGAAACAGCTGATGATGCCTTCATGTGGCAGATGAAATCTTTATCACACGATGAATCCGATTAACATGCAATCACAAATATACAGTTTTTCAAAAAATGTATCCTCTTCCAATCGCCTCTCATGCCAGCTGTAAGGCTCTTTTACAGATTGGGGTCAGGTTGGTATGCAAGAAGACAGGACTAAAATGCAGCAAAAAATATGTACTTTAACATGAAAGTTAAAAACTCAACAGTCACCAATTTAATCTCATTCAGCAACATTGCAATCTGAAAATGCATTAACACCCTTGCATAAAAATAAGCGCTTCTTTGTTTGGTCAGAACTGAGAACTCCTACATAATACAAAGTTCAATGAAAACTTATTTCTTTCCTACCAATTAAGTTAAGCTCACTTTGGGTTCTATTTCATGTGCTTTTTGACAACATTATTCCGTGTAAAAGATGGGGTAAAGTAAACAATCTCCATGCACCAAGTGAGAACTTGCAATCAAAACAGGTTAGAGAATCAATCTGCAATACTGCAGTCCTATCATTAAGCAGTTCCTTTTTTTCATTAGGAGTGATAACAATTTATTATGTGTACATTATGCCATTCTCCATTGTTCAAAACTGAACTTTTGTTTTCCAAATATTTAATAGAAGTGTTCCAAATTCCGTATAAGACGTAGAAAGACTGTCAAGTGTGAAAAGCACCATTCCTGAGGTTGCTTCTGCTGCTGAGTTAGGAGCTTCTTGTGAGGGCCTCACGGAGGGAAGGGAAACCTGGGGCAATGCGGTGGGTGGGTGGGCAGTCACCATGGACCGATGGATTTACTCAAATTTGGGGTGGGGTTCACCTGGATCTGGGATGTTGACAAGGTCAAGAGGCTAATGGAAAGACACGTTAGTAATCACTATCCCATTGCAGCTGAGCTGCAACACAAACATGTCTGGAGTGTAACTACTCACACAATTATTCACACTCAAGCACCATTTATGTGTGTGAGAGCCATTGATTGCCGCTCAGCTGTTAATATTTGACGCATGAACTTCCAAAATCACTGATTTCACTGGGAAAGCAAATACAATTCCTGAGACAGTAAGCAATAGCACACGACTGCAGGAGAATGCTCCTAACCCTTGGCTGTATGCTGAGGTGTGTATTGACAAGTGCCTGCTCCACCCCCGCCCCCCCCCCCCCCCAATAAACCAAGTTGAGTGTAAGGCCTTGGAGTGAACCTTGGAATAATGCCTGTGTCTGAGATAAGAGCTCAGGATGCCTTGGAATGGCCAAAGCTGTAGATACTCAGTCATGTGGTGTCGTGTAAGAGCAGTGTGGGGTTTTGCCCAACAAGCATGCAAAAAAAGACTGGGCATCAATGTAGTGGCCAGAACAGAAAAAGATTGGTGAAGACAAATGTATGTCCCTTACAATCAGAAACAGGGGAATTTATAATGGGTAACAAAGAAATGGCTGACATACCTTGGTTCTGATTCACAAAGGAGGACATAAATGAAGTACCTGAAATTGGGCAACGCAGGGTTTAGTAAGGGGAGGAACTGAAGGAGATCAGTATTGGTGGAGAAATGTTGGAGAGAAGTAGGAGAGCAGTGTTGGGGAAACTGATAGGACTGAAGGCCGATAAATCCCCACAGCCTGATAACTTACAAGTGGCCCGAGAAATAGTGGATGCATTGGTGGTCATCTTCCAAGATTCTATTGACTCTGGAACAATTCCTACAGATTGGAGGATACCTAACATAATCTCACTATTTAAAAGGGAGGTAGAGAGAAAACAGGGAATTATAGACCAGTCAGCCTGACGCTGGTTGTGGGGAAAATTCTAGAGTCCACTATCAAAGATTTTATAGCAAAACACTGGAAAAGAGTGGCAGGGTCGGACAGTCAATATGGATTTACGAAATGGAAATCATGCTTGACAAATCTATTGGAATTCTTCAAGGATGATGAGGGAGAGTCAGTGGATGTGGTTTATTTGGATCTTCAGAAGACTTTTGACAAAGCCCACATAAGAGATTAGCATGTAAAATTAAAGCACATGGAATTGTATTGAGATGGATAGGAAACTGGTTGGCAGACAGGAAACAAAGAGTAGGTATAAACGGATCTTTTTCCAAATGGCAGTCAGTGATTAGTGGGGTACCGCAGGGATCAGTGCTGGGACCATAGCTATTCACTATATCTATTAATGTGTTAGGTCAGGGAATTAAATGTAATATCTCAAAATTTGCAGATGACACATAAGGGGGATGCAAAGATGCTTCAGTGTGATTTGGACAAGTTGAGTGAATGGGCAAATGATTGGCAGATGCCATATAATTTGATAAATTATAGGTTATCCACTTTGGTAGCAAAAACAGGAAGGCAGATTACTATCTGAATGGCCATAAATTGAGAGAGGGGAATGTGCAACGAGACCTGGGTGTCCTCGTACACCAGACATTGAAAGTAAGCATGCAGGTGCAGCAAGCAGTAAAAAAGGCAAATGGCATGTTAACCTTCATAGCGAGAGGATTCGAGTACAAGAACAGGAATGTCTTGCTGCAGTTATACAGGGCCTTCATTGTGTGCAGATTTGGTCTCCTTTTCTGGATGGATGGATTGCAGAGAAAGTTTACCAGACTGATTTCTGGGATGGCAGGACTGACGTATGAGGAGAGATTATATTCGCTCGAGTTCAGAAGAATGAGTGGGTAATCCCATAGAAATTCATGAAATTCTAACAGGACTAGGCAGGGTAGATGCAAGAAGGATGATCCTGATGGTGGGGGTGTCCAGAACCAGGGATCACAGTCTGAAGATACAGGGTAGACTGTTTAGACAGAGATGAGGAGAAATGTCTTCACCCAGAGAGCGATAAGCCTGTTGAATTCACTACCACAGAAAGTAGTTGAGGCCAAAATATTGTATATTTTCAAGAAGCAGATAGATAAAGCACTTGAGGCAAGTCAATCAAAGGATATGGGGGGGGAGACGGGATCAGGTTATTGAGATGGATGATCACCTATGATCATAATGAATGGCAGAGCAGGCTCAAAGGGCTGAATGGCCTCCTGCTACTATCTTCTATGTAAGAATAAAAAGCAGTGCCAAGAAAACAAATACCATGTTTATTCACCTCACTAGTAATGATCAAGAGAAACTGCCACCATGGATCAACCTGACAGCCAAACTTACCAGGTATGTTTCAACATAACGCAATGGAAGAAAAGAATGAAAGCGTACCCAAATGCCAATCCAACCTTCATCCGACAGCAAGAACCAGAACTAATAGAGCCTAACACTCCTTTGAAAGAAGGGCAATTGAGATATGTAGGGGATAGACTGCCTGAACCTCTAACTTCAAGGACTTGAAGGGAAGAGCCGGTGCTAGTGAGAATGTTGTAATAAAGCTGATACAGTAATAGCAATAATGTCAGAATAGCATTAAGACAGTAATAACAATGTAAGACATTAAGTACTCTAGTGCAACTCACATCGATGAGATAAAAACTTGGGGTGAGGTGCAGTATAAAGGTCTGGAACATACAGGCTAATGTAAGGGTGAGTACAGTCCCACCCATACACTGATGTAAGAAGGCGCATGACCCAGACCTAAGGTCAGTGTGGTGTTGAGCAGAGACGTATTATGACCTAGACCTGGAGATGACTCCTCACCTGTACCCTTTACTGCATGTATGTATATACAGTAATTACAGATAATTAATAAAGACTTGTTGTTAACATACAGAAGACTATGAGGACTTCTTTAACAAACACATCATCAACACTATACCAACACATAACCAAAAAATGGACACCTATTCACATATCAGAATCCTTCCATCCCATCAATGTAGATCTCATTGGTATAAGGACACTGACAAGCCCATTTCCCAGGCACTCTTCAATATACTTTAATCTTTTGTAGAATTCCTTAGTCATGGCCCAATATAAAAAGTTAGCAATTAAAAAAGAAAATCAGGCAGTTAAATGGGATCAAGTCTATTGAAGAGGGTCGCATTTGTTGGTTCTAGTTGCCTGTACCTTTTTCTAAACATTCTCATGCAATGTTAGTATTTCAATGGAACTCAATGCTTTCATATTGACAAAGGGAAACAAGAAAGGGAAGAAGTGGAAGTATTTTGTCACATGTATTAGGATACAGTCAAAAGTATTGTTCCTTGCACACCAAACAGACAAAGCAAACCATTCATAGAGTACATAGGGGAGAAGGAAAGGAGAGGGTGCAGAATCTAGTGTTACAGTAATAGCTAGGGGGCAAAGAAAGATCAACTTAATATAAGGTAGGTCCATTCAAATGTTTGATGGCAGCAGGGAAGATGCTGTTCTTAAGTTGGTTTGTTCGTGATTTCAGACTTTTGTTTCTTTTTCTAGACGGAAAAGATGGAAGAGAGTATGTCCAAGGTGCGTGGGGTCCTTGATTATGCTGGCTGCTTTTCCGAGGCAGCAGGACGTGTGGACGGAGTCAATGGATGGGAGGCTGGTTTGCGTGATGGACTGGGCTACATTTACAATCCTTTGTAGTTTCTTGCGGTCTTGGTCAGAGCAGGAGCCATACCAAGCTGTGATACATCTGTAAAGGATGCTTTCTATAGTGCATCTGTAAAAATTAGTGACAGTCATATCTGACATGCTGAATTCCCTTAGCCTCCTGAGAAAGTAGACGTTTCTTAACTAAAGCATCGCGTGGAGGGACCAGGATAGGTTGTTGGTGATCTGGACACCTAGAAACTTGAAGCTCTCGACCATTTCAACTTCATCTCCATTGATGTAGACAGGAGCATGTCCTCCATGACACTTACTATCTCCTTCGTTTTACTGACATTGAGAGAGAGATTATTGTCGTAGCACTAATTCACTCAATTTTCTATCTCTTTCCTGTACTCCGTCTCATCATTGTTTGAGATCTGACCCACTACGGTGGTGTCATCACCAAACTTGAAAATGGAGTTGGAGTGGAATTTGGCCACACAGTCATAAGTGTGTAGGGAATGTAGTAAGGGGCTGAGGACACAGCCTTGCAGAGAACTGGTGTTGAGAATAATGAGATACAGCAGATTAAGCATTGACCCATTTTCAGATCTACATTAAAAGGGTCCTATGTGAAATAGGTTTGGGCTAGGGAAGGTACTTTTATCAGGCTGGTACGGAGTAGAGAACACTCTACCCTGCAGCTAACCATTCTAAAATGTATCTAGCTACACCTTATTAGGGAGAGTTAGGAACAGGGTGTGAAGCACGAAATTCAAATCAAAAATTCTAAAGGAAAATAAAATAACCAGAAAGGATTTTTAGCAAGAACCCAGCTGTATAGTGTCTGGGATGTTTGCTTCCATTGCTATAGTTGCAGACTAACAATTGCAAACACTAAATATATGTAGGATCAATTTTACTACGGTTCAACCAAGCCAATAGGCATCTTGGGGAAAAAAACACTTCACACTGTTTACAGCAGTGGGGCATTTCTGGATTCAAGTCCATAGTTTAAAGGGTGTTAGCTCAACTGAAATCCAACTAGTTTAACACCAGATTTACATCAGATTGGCACAGTGCACAACTTTCCCTTATATATTTCATAGCAAAATATTTTTCAGTGTAAGTATCAACTTAATATCTCGTGGCACACAAATTGAACTGCAACAAATATAAACGTAAACATTTGGGCTGGAGGGTTGAGCTGTGTTGGACATAATCCAATATGATTAATCTTTTTCTTCGTATTTTTTGGTCCTTTGTTTTTAGAATAGAGTCAAGTAATGTTTGTGCTAAATAAAGATGCCTAAATAAATTATAGCCAATGCTCTAGATGATTATAGTGAGTTGATATTTGCATTGGATGTTTTCAGAAATTTATAATAGAAATGAATGTCTGCAATATGCTAGCCAAATAACTACAAATAATTACAGATTTGTTGTCAAAACCCAACTGATTCATTAATGCTCTTTAGGGAAGAAAACCTGTTGCCTTTACTTGGTCGGGCCTATATGTGATTCCAGAGCCACAGCAATGTGGTTGACTCTTAACCATCCTTTTAAACAACCTAGCAGGGTACTGAATCGCTATGAAAAATTAGAATCGACATGGACTGGAGCCGTTTAAGGCTCACCACTACCTTCTCAAGGGCAAGTAGGATGGGCAATATATTTTTCCTTTAGCAGCAATGCCCATGTCCCGTGAATGAAGGTGATTGTCATTGTTGCCCTCTCTCGGGTAATATCCATCTTAGAGTAGAGGGATTAAAACTCGACATAGTATTTCAAATGCGGTCATATTTTGTGATGAGATTCAACTGATCTTCTCGCGGAGCGGTGCTGGGAACTTAACAGAAAAAGGACTGCAGTTGGCAGACTTTTTAAGTGGTGAGGGCTCAGGGCATTTCGGTGGCACAGTGGTTAATACTGCTGCCTCACAGCGCCAGGTTTGATTCTGGCTTTGGGTGACTATCTGTGGGGAGTTTGTGAGTTCTCCCCTTGTCTGCATCCAAAGACGGTGGATTGGCCATGCTAAATTGCCCCTCAGTGTCCAAAGATGTGTAGATTAGAGGGATTGGTGGGGATAGGGTCTGGGAAGGATGTTCTTTTGGAGAGTTAGTGCAGACATGATGGATCAAATGGCCACCTTCTGGGGGAATATTGCGTAAATTGGAACTAATAGAGATAGCTTAGTAGTTAAGAATTGTACCTTGTCATGTTTAAGTATTTCAATTAGTAAAAGTTAAGATAATTAATTTGTTATAGTTAAACTACTGTTAAATAAAGTTTAATTTGATAAAAGCTTCCTAGTGTATCAATAGAATCACTCCTGGAAGGAAACAGCAAATCCTCAGACAAATGCCAAAATGAAAAAAATGGTTGGGGTCTGGTTGGGCTTCTTAGCGTACTTTGGGGTTTCTGCAGCAGGTACTCTAACATGAGCTAAAAAGCAGAAGGTTGCGGGTATTTGTTTGCCCAGCAGGAATCATGCGGGAATTAGGGATGGGCAATAAATGTTGACCCAGTCAGCAAAGCCCGCATCCTGTAAATGAATTTTAAAAATATTTCACCTCCTTTTCCCTTCAGGTCTTTGTTTCTAATAAGTAATTGGGGGTGCTGTAATCATCAGCATCCAGTTTCTTCTCCCTTTAAATGCTTGAAAGTTGTTTTTGACTCATCCATTTGTTAATGACAGAGAGGAAATCTGGCAGTTGAAAATGAACATTGTTAGAAGAAATGGGGAAAAGGTAGAGCTGGGTTTTATCAGCATATTATAGAAGCTGAATCAATAACTGCATGTGATGTTTTGAGGACCAGGATGTAAATGAAGCAAAGGAGGGACCAAGAATACGGTACTACTCTCACCAACGTTTACAGATATACCATAGAAAGCATTCTTTCTGGTTGTATCACAGCTTGGTGTGGCTCCTGCTCTGCCCTAGACCGCAAGAAACTACAAAGGTCGTGAACAAAGCCCAGTCCATCACACAAACCAGCCTCCCATCCATTGACTCTGTCTACACTTCCCGCTGCCTCAGGAAAAGCAGCCAGCATAATTAAGGACCCCATGCACCCCGGACATTCTCTCTTCCACCTTCTTCCATCGGGAAAAAGATAAAAAAAGTCTGAGGACAAGTACCACTGACACAAGGGCAGCTTCTCCCCTGCTGCTGTCAGACTTTTGAATGGACCTACCTCGTATTAAGTTGATCTTTCTCTACACCCTAGCTATGACTGTAACACTACATTCTGCACTCCTTCCCATCTCTATGTACGGTATGCTTTGTCTGTACAGCACGCAAGAAACAATTCTTTTCATTGTATACTGATACATGTGACAATAATAAATCGAATTAAGTGTTTTTGAGAAGGTAGAAGAAAATCCACTGCTGAAGATTTATATATTAAGTCAGATAAGAGCGGAATTGCACAGTCCCACAAAGTTAGGCAACAGAGAGCAGGAAGTGCAGAAGGGTCACACAGTCAACGAACAGGAGGAAGAATACCCCAGCTGCAGACACAAAATAAATCTTTGCGGCTTTGACTAAAGTTGTGGTAGTTTACGGAGGCCTGTTTTCTTGTCTTGCCTCTCAAGCTATGTAACAAATAGTTTTTAAATTGAGACAGGTGCCTATAGTCCTTTGTTTACCAACTAATACCAACTCTGACTAAAATAGTAATCTTGGCGTTGTTCACAGAGTAGAAAGGGCACTGAAAAATTCAAACGGATAATTATGGAAGAGGTGAATGGGGTTGTCAGGCAATAGCATGTTCAAAGTCATTGAGAAGGAAGTGAGATTAAGTTTGGGACAATATTTGGAAACAACAGATGGATGAAGGGTGCACTTACTGAAAAGAGGTCTATCAATTTCTGCTGTTGCGATGAGAGAGTTGGTTTCAACAAAGTTAACAATGACAGAAGGTGCTTATAGATGTTTATAAGGTGGGTGTAATTGTACTGCACTATCTATAGAGAAGGCAAAAAAAAATTACAGATGGGGTCCACAGTTTAAATTTAATTGTTTAAATGTTCAATTTTAATGGAGAGAGATTACAAAATGATGAGATCTGGATGTCCTCACATGAATCACAAAATGTTAGCACTCAGGAACAGCACGTGATTAGGAAGGCAAATGGAATGTTAGCCTTTATTGTAAGAGGGATGGAATATGAAAGTCTTGCTCCAATGTACATGCTATGGTGGGACCACACCTAGAGTGTTGCATATAGTTTTGGTCTCCTTATTTAATAAGAGATATACTTTCATTGGAGTAAATTCAGAGAAAGTTCATTTGGTTGGTTCATGAAATGAAGGTGTTGCCTTACGAGGAAAGGTTGAGCAAGTTGGGCCATACTCATTGGAATTTAGAAGAATGAGAGATAATCTTATTGAAACATAAGATTCTGAGGGGGGGCTTGACAGGTTAGATAATGAGAGTGTGTTATCCCCCCCAGACAAAACCTAGAACTTGGGTCACAATTTTGAAATAAGAGATCTCCCATTTAAGACAAAGGAGGAATTTCTCCTCTCAGAAGGTCCATAATCAATAGAATTCTCTATTCCAGACAGTGGTGGAGACTCGGGGTGGAGGGGGGGGGGGGATTCTAAGCGTCGAATTTGTGTAAAACCTGGAGTAAATCCCTCTGTTTTTTTCAGTGGGAATTTCAAAATGAATCTCCCAAACTGTGTGCACTAATGAGTGCACTAGCATGAATCACGCAAAAATTCAGGGGACGGGGCCTATTCCTGCTGGACAGGCCAGCAGCATAGCACTGAGCAGGCCACTGTGCATGCGCCAATCCATCAGCGCCGGCATATGCGCAATAGCCCCTCACTGCCAACCACCCAATCACTGGCCAGCTCAATTGCTGGCCAACCTCGCGATCCCCGCTTTGCTGCCCCACGAACATGTCCGGGCCAGCCCCTGACAACTCCACGCCCCCCCCCCCACCCCCTCCCCACCAGCCCCAATCTTCTGATCCCTGACCTCCTTCTATGCAGAGTAGCAGCGAGTCCCCCCACCCCCACCGATCACGCCCAGAGGCCCTGTCCCCTTTAGGCCCCATCCCATTAGGCCACACACCTTGGCGCTGCCCAATGCCCGGTGGACAGTGCCAAGATGCCCACTGGCCATTGACACTTTGCCCCTTGGGTAATACCAGGGGGGAAGGCTGGCATTGCCAAGGTGGCAATGCCCAGGGGACATCCCCCCTTACCCTGACCCTCTGGGGGGGCCTCGATTGCCTCCGTTCACTCCAGCGGAGTCGCTAGCTCCCCACAAGTGGAAAAACTGGTGGAAATCCGGCTGCCGGAGACTCTCAGAGGCCGTGGTGCCCAGCGGGAAGCCTGCAAAACGGCCTCTGCTTGAGTCTTGAGAATCGCCCCTATGTCATTAAATATATTCAAGGCTGAATTTTGCTCAATAATGGAGTTAAGGGTTCAGGGGGACAGGCAAAAAGGTGGAGCTGAGGCCACAATCAGGTTAACAATGGCTCTATTCTCTCTCCACAGATGCTGTCAGACCTGCTGAGATTTTCCAGCATTTTCTGTTTTTGCTTCAGATTTCAGCATCTGCTGTATTTTATTCCAGATCAGCTATGATCTTACTGAATGGCAGAGCAGGCTTGAGAGGCTGAATTGCCTATTCTTTCTTCTATTTCTTAACATGTTCTTAACATGGGCTAGTGTTTGTACAGCTGACTTAGCCCCCGCACCTTTGAAAAACAACACCACATCAATATCACTTAATAAAGGGGAGGCGATGGCCTGGTGGTATTATCACTGGACTATTAATCCAGAAACTCAGGTATTGTTCTTGGGACCTGGGTTCAAACGTGTGATTTGAATTCAATTAAAAATATCTGGAATTAAGAATCTACTGATGACCATGAAACCACTGTCGATTGTCGGAAAAACCCATCTGGTTCACTAATGTCCTTTAGGGAAGGAAATCTGCCATCTTAAGCCGGTCTGGCCTACATGTGACTCCAGAGCCACAGCAATGTGGTTGACTCTCAACTGCCCTCGGGCAACTAGGGATAGGCAAGAAATGCTGCCAGCCAGCGACGCCCATGTCTCACAAATGATAGAATAAAAATATCTCATAAACACCTGGTGATTGATGCTTTAGTAATTTGGTAAAAAAGGTATTTATGTACTTATGTACTGCAAGGATGAGATAAATCAATTGTTTTATTTTTAAAAGTAGTTGACATTTAATTCATTTTAAAGGATGACAAAGCTTTCAAAATGTATTAGAAAGGAGATGAGAAAATTATTAATTTTTGTGCCCTTTTAGGAAAATGGGAACAGCTTTATTAGAAGTTGTTTTTCAATGACAGAATTTTAGCTTGAGTACTGAAAGCCTCTGGGGCTTATGTGGAATTTATGGTTTCTATGAATTACACAACAGTCTGTTTATGAGTTCAGCCACTGACAATGCTGTTTGGAGTTAATTCCTACAATTCTGCCTGATAGATGGTATTCATTTTTTGAGAGCCTCAATTAAATAAAGCAAAATCTGGAAACAAAATCCTCAACAAAGCATTATTGAAGGATCAATTCCTAGTCAGTCACAAACTCTTGCCTTCCACAGTGGCGCTGAGTAACAGTGGGTTCTTTAATGTGTTACAGCAGGTGTTCATTTTATTGAACATACGTGGCTCTATACTGCAATAAGAAGGGAACAAAGTCCTCAGTATTTCATTATATAAGCTCATTGCTCCTATTGAATTTCATATACAGTGTAACGTCATTATAACTTACATTGCTTATAATATTAACAATTCCAATGAAAAGACACAACAATGAATACTTGAGCAGAATCTGCCTGGAGTGACCCAGATACAATGATGAGATTTAAGCTGATGTTGTAAGGTGTAGTTAGTGTGAATTCAGCATGATCCCTGATTTGGTTGCCTGCTAAGATGGCCTGCCATCTGTCCACAAGCTGCAAAGAAAACTGACACAAGGTGTGGGACTTTCCATGCAAGCTGCCGCGGGTTCTGCTGGCAGTGGGATCTTCTCATCCCACGGGCTTTCCCATTGAATGCACTCCTTGCCACCTGGATACCCGCGGCAGGGACGCACTGCCAGTGGGACCAGAAGATCCAGCCAGCATGAACAGCTGGAAAATTCTGGCCAGGGGCTGGAATTCTCCTATGCTCCCGCCAGTGGGATCAATGGCAGCCAGCAGGGAAGGATTCAGCAAGAGGCGGAAAAATCGGTTTCACCCCAGCATGGATTTACAGCGGGATCTTCCGCTGGTGCCCACTATGGCGGATTAGGAATTCCATTGGAGGCCGGCTTGAAACCGATTTTCATTCTACTAACGGAATACAAATGAAGGCCCAACCGGAGAATTTCTCCCATGCCGGATTCTCTGTAATGCCAGTGGGAAAACATGCCAGTCCTGAACACGTCTGGACCAATGCAACGTGCAAAAATCAGGACTTGCCTTTAGGGCTTTGCTCAGATCACGGACACCGTCAGAAGGTGGAGGTCTCCATGCAGCAGCTCTGGCTTTGCTGATGTGAGACCTGCGTTGGAACTTTGAGATATTTGGCATGCACTACAGGGATGAAGGTGTCGGGGATGGGTGAAGTTGGGATGGGGGAATGAAGGTGTCAGGGTGGGGGCCTGAAACTGGAAGCAAGGAAGTTCTTAGGGATGAAGCTGTCAGGGTGTAGGAAGGGGTAAAAGGGGAGAAGGGTGAAAGTTGAGAGATAGGGATAACAGAGAGCAATGAGTATAAGGGAGTGAGTTGGGAGAGGGGAGGAGTCAGGTGGGGGGAGGAGTTCAGAGGGGAGAAAGAATAAGAGGGAGGGAGAAGGGAGAGAAAGTTGTAAGGGAGAGGGGTCATGTCCATGTGAAGGTGCAAAGGAGGAGTTTGTAGAGTCAATGGCTGCCTCCTCATACCCACCGAGGAATGTGAAATAACTTCCCGGAGGCCGGTGTCCCTTCACCAGATTCCATTTATTTACAAACTTAATTCCACTCCCAAGAGTCCTTCAGGTACAAAGTCAGAAACCGGAGTGTAAGTGGCCCTGATATAGGTGAGAGTCCTTGATTGGACAGGCAATCATTACTTCAATCAGGGAACATCTTTTGCTGATTACCTCAATCAGGGAGTTCATACTCCAAGAGGCCAAATTCATGGGCCTTGTTGAGGTCATTACAGTGCATGTATCTGAGCTGGTGGAGGGTGCACGTGAGTGCTGTGATACCTCAAAAGGTGTGGAGCCCTCTTCTGCTCCCTCCTGGCTCCTTTCTTGACTGTGGCTGGGGTTTCAAAGGGAATCGTCCTCCTTGTCAGGTCATGGTCACTTCCTGAAGGTACCGACAAGCAAGAGAAAATCAAACGACAACATTAGCTACCTCCAACTTGGAGGCACATTTGACCCTCAGGTTTGCACTGAATGGATGAATCCTTACTTTGTGGACACCCAAGGCTAAGTTCCCCATCTTTAATGGTTCATTCATGCTTGACTCCCATGAGCTCTGATGCCCTCTCTTCAACTCTGCGAGAGCTTTTAGGTGTAGTCACACCCTCCCCCACCCCCAGTCCAGTCTTCTCCCATTCCGCTTACTTGTGTCGAAGCTTCTTCTGCTCAAAGAAGAGAACGCTTGAGGATAGTTGTATGTCCCATCGTTTGATGCACTGGAATTTGATTCAGTCCTCATTCCTCCCCTTGTAGGATAGTCCACTTCTGTGTGACAGGTGCGATTTGGGCAGAAGAGTTGTGGATCACCTGAACACACCAACATGCAAGGTGAAGGCTTATAGCATACGTGCATGTGATTTTGGTGGCTGCTAGTTCCCCGAGTCCCCTCCCTTTCCATGGGGCTTGTGGGAAAATTCTGTCCAAGCGAACAGGAATAGTACACCTTGATGAAGTTTTCACCTTTGAAAACAAAACTCCAATTCATTGATGATATTGACCGAAAAGGAAGATTGCATGTCACAATTGGCAAAGAACTTGGACTAGTAAGTAGTGTTGTTGCAACACTGTGAGCCTACAGTGGAAAAATCAAGTTTGTTCTTATTATAGATGAAATTCTGATCCAAAGTAAACACTGTGACCCATAAAGATTTTGATGAATCAACTTCTTGTGGTTTTAAAAAACAGAGAGAGCAACATTTCAGTGTTAAGTAATGTCTTAAGTGCAAAGGTTCAAAAAATTGCAAGTCATTACTTAAAACTGAAGACTGCTTTGGACTGGTTAACAAGAAAACGACAGCGTATGTTAAGAAAAGGACAAATACAATAATATGAAGCTATCTACTTATTAAATAATTTTATTTTTAAAAATATCTAATTTAAATTGATTATTTCTTAATTTTTCTCTTGCAACAAATAGCTAAATCCCACAATAGCAAAAGCTCTGATATAACAACCCTTTCTGCAAGTATATTGTAGCCAAATTTACCAGTGATATAAAGGTAGGTTGAAAAGCAAGTTATGAGGCGGATGCAAGAGTTGCAAAGGGATATAGAAAGGCTAAGTGAATTGGCCAAATTTTGGCAGATAGAATATAAAGTGGGAAAATGTGGGCTTGCCCATTTTGGTGGCAAGAATAGAAAAGCAGAATATTATTTAAAAGGAGAGAGACTGCAGAATGCTGACAGAAGCATCAGAAAAAGTTAGCTTGGAGGTGCAGCAACCAATTAGTTTAAAGTTTATTTATTTTGTCACAAGTAGGCTCACATTAACACTGCAATGAAGTTACTGTGAAAATCCCCTCCGGTGTCTGTTTGGGTATACTGAGGGAGAATTTGGCATCGCCAATGCATCTAATCAGCACGTCTTTCGGACTGAGAGGAAACTGGAGCACCCGGAGGAAACCCACACAGTCACCCAAGCCGGGAATCAAACCTAGGTCCCTGATGCTGTGAGGGAGCAGTGTTAACCACTGTGCTACCATGCTGCTCCGGAAGACAAATGGAATGCTGGCCTGTATTACAAAGGGTTTGGAGTATAACAGTAGGGAAAGCTTGCTACAACTGTACATTAGGTATTGGTGAGAGCACATCTAGTGTACTGCATACAGTTTTGGTCTCCCTACTTACAGAGGGATATACTTGCAATGGAAGCAGTTCAGAGAAGGTTCAGTGCATTGATTCCTGGGATGAAGGGGTTATCTCAGTGTCTTATTTTTGATTATAACTCTGAATTGCTTTGGGGTGTTTTTCTAAGTTAAAGACACACTATAAATGCTATTGCTGTAGTCACAGAGTGGAATATGTGGTAACCTGGGGGCTGCTACCTGTTATTGGCGAAAGCGCAGTGAGACTTGGCATGGGAAAAAAAAATCAAATGAAAGAATTAATTCTTTACTTGTGCTTCAACAAAATGTTCCTCCCTTTTAGGGATAGACACAGTAAGAAGTCTCACAACACCAGGTTAAAAGTCCAACAGGTTTATTTGGTAGCACGAGCTTTCGGAATGCTGCTCCTTCATCAGGTGAGTGATAGAGGATAGGGATAGGGATCTTTTAGATATGGAGGAATGAGGCAGTAACATAATTTTTATAAATCTTGCTACATTTAATATATTTGCATACACTGCACTGGTAGCCCATGCTTTAATGTAGAATTAAAACAAAAAGGTAATTGTACATTCATATCTTATCAGACATCTAAAATATAAAGTTGTGTTGATGGAAGAGATCTTTTGTATGCAGCATGGCAAAATCTATGTCTTGCTTAGTGATTCAATAAACCAAAAATGCTTCTGGACAGCAAAATTATACGAAAGGATGTGTATGATATATATGGATATATATTATATATACACATGTAACTATGACATAAGAATGTACATTTGACATATTTTTCAGGCCAAAATTGACACTTCAGCAACCACATTAAAGAAATACAGCTGTGTTTTAGCAATGTTTATACCGTGCCTCTGGCACATCCAGCAATGGTTTATGGGTCTGAGGTGCCACTGCTGGAATTACTTTGGAATATATGCACAGGCCCCCTGCTGATGGTGACACACGCTCTTCAGAATCCTTCTCACTCATCAGGCACCTCTCCCTGTCAACACTCTTTGCCTTAGTATTTTTTTTCTCTCTATCGTCTGTAGGACTTACTTTCTCTCTTGGCCAAACTGTATTTCTCTCAACATGCTCTCCTTTACTTATCCATGCTGCTCTCTGCAGAGATTTCAGCTTCTTTTGGCGCTACTGTTTTTCTATATATAGAGTTCCCTGATGTGAACAATGAAGAATGTAGACACTACAAAGAATGGTATTGATAAGCTACTTAGTAACAGAAAAGGAGCTAAAAGTTTGAATAATATGTGTATTTCAGCATGTCCAAACCAGGACATAAAAATGAAATCTTGTTAAATACAGGATATTTGAGCTAAAATGCCTTGGACAATTTCTTGTTTTGAAGTATAATGGATACGATTATTAGGTAAACATAACAGCTGTACTGTACCAGTAATTTTTCACGAAATGCAATGAAATAAATGATCAGAATGTAATAGCCAGTAAGCTCAATCTTCAGCTCTGACAAAGGTTCATCCAGACTTGAAACGTTAACTCTATTCTCTCTCCACAGATGCTATAAGACCTGCTGAGATTTTCCAGCATTTCCTGTTGTTGTTGAGCTCAATTCTTTACTCTGCTGCCATGCATAGAAGCCCGTGCCACGCATTCCCAGGGGAGCTGATGCTGAATTACAATATTGGCCCCTGAATCTACACCAGTTTCCTTTTGAATGCGTGTAACTTAACAAGGATGTTCAGCCCTCTATATGCATGTCGCTTTTGAGCCACTAGTTAATCTGGGTAATTCCCATTTCCTACAGAAGGTTAAGTGTTAAGACACCTGAGAACTTCAAATCATAAAAGAGGTGAGAGGCAAACATATTCCACAGATGGATTTAAAGCCGCATTTTGCTTTGCTAACTGCTTTTCAGAAATAAATTGGCAAAAGATTAAAGATTTATTTTAATAGTTTGAAACAAACTCTTCAAATTCACACCCACGGTAGACTACTCAATAGAAAACTGATGTCAATCATCAACAGACACAAGCTTTTGTCTAAATCTTGCCTATGCCACCATTTGTTAACTGTCCTTTATAGCAAGTGCATCTGTTAGCATGGGATCTTTGATTCTACCTATTGCTCACAATAACAGAAATGAAAAGCAGCAGTAGAACCAAAAATCTTATTACAAAGTAGTTTGGATACAATGAGTAAACAATGTTAGTTGTAGCGCTTGATGTGTAGCATGAATCCAATTGAATACATTAAACTTTTGGCCTCTGTTGTCAAAGCAGGAAACAGAGTAAGTCAAGACCTGCCGTAGGCAGAGACTGTCAGCTTTGTTATTTCTATGCTTTACAAAAACACAAAGTAAGTACAACTAGAAGCAGCTGATCACACAATTGAACATGAATCACCTGCTGTAATAGAAATCAACACCTTTGTAAAACACTTATTTTAGGATCAGAAATCTATTGATTGCTGACATCGGCTACACACATACATCCTTCTCTAAACAACTCTGCACAAATAATGCTGAAAATCCCTTCACTTGCACGCATATATCCTCTGGATTCAATTTTGAATTTTTATAGAAAGTGTTAGTAACTGACTATTGTGAAAAGCAGGATTAGATGCATCCTAATACAGGGTCAGTATTATAAAGGGTAATAAATTCAGCCCATTCCATTTTGTGTGTCATTTTTCAAAATCCTCACTCCATCTGTTTTATTTTTAATGGAAACCTGCTCTATTAAGAAAATACCAAAAACTCACATTTTCGTTGAAGCCTAGTTTAAGGGCAGGATTTTCCGGTTGCACTCGCCCCAAAACGGAAAAATCCCGCCCGAGGTCAACAGACCTTTGCATGGTCCACCCTCCCCTCCACCTCGCCCACTACGATTCCCGTGGTGGGCAGGATGGGAAAATCCCCCCCCCATACATATATATATATCCCACTCCAGCTTCTGGTAACTATCCATGTATCAAGAAGTTGGGCGGCACGGTGGCACAGTGGTTAGCACTGCTGCCTCCCAGGGACCAGGGTTCGATTCTCGACTAGGGTCATTGTCTGTGTGGAGTTTTCACATTCTCCCTATGTCTGCATGGGTTTCCTCCGGGTGCTCCGGCTTCCTCCCACAGTCCAAAGATGTGCAGGTTAGGTGGATTGGCCATGTTAAATTCATCCTCAGTGTACCCGAACAAGCACCGGAGTGTGGCGACTAGGGGATTTTCACAGTAACTTCATTATAGTGTGGATGTAAGCCTACTTGTGACTAATAAATAAACTTTACTTTAAGTCATATTGTAAATAGTTCCATAAGATTATTCTGATATAATAAATATGGTAGCATTTTTATAAATTTTGTTTAATGCAGAGATGCATACTGATTTTCTAAATGTTTTTCCAGGAAAGATTGTATGACCATAAACCCACAGGTTATTTCACAGGACAGTGACATTACATGCAATAAAATTCAAAATAATCTTTTTTAAAATCAATCATCAAAAGTACTAATTTATATTGAGCATTTCTATTAATCCTTATCCCAAGAAAGGATATCTATAGAAATCTGTGTTCACTTATTCAGCTTTAATTTTTACTTAGTTTAGTACTAATGCAAAATAGTTTTAGTTTTTGTAATAAAATTGTGGATTAAAAATTAGGTGTCAGGACTGAACAGATTCTGAAGAGAAGTAAAGGCTTTCCTCCTGTGAAGAATCATAGTTCACTTTGCTTTCGATGGCTCTGGATTCAGGCTTATACTATAAATGTTTAACACTGACTTTCAAATGGAGATACAGAGGCAGATTAAATGCCATTAGTCGTGATTGCCCCCCTTTCCATCTTTATGATGCTACTTAAATTCTACCCCCTTGACCAAGATTTTGGTCATGTGTCCATATATCTGCTTCTGTGGTTTGGTGTCAAATTTTGTTTGGTAATACTGTAAAGTGTTGCTATATTAAAGGCGCTATATAAATGCCCGTTGTTATTTTGTAAGTAATGGCTATTGAACCACAAATTTTCAAGCTTACTGAATGAGTTCTTATAAGATTATAACTCCGGAGTTATAAGATTATAAGACCATAAGACATGGGAGCAGAATTAGGCCACTCGGCTCATCGAGTCTGCTCTGCCATTCAATCATGGCTGATATTTTTCTCATTTCCATTCTCCTGCCTTTTCCCCATAACCCCTGATCCCCTGATTAATCAAGAACCTATCTATCTCTGTCTTAAAGACACTCAATGACCTGGCCTCCACAGCCTTCTGCGGCAAAGAGTTCCACAAATTCACCACTCTCTGGATGAAGAAATTCCTCCACATTTCTGTTTTAAAGGATCGTCCCTTCAGCCTGTGGTTGTGCCCTCTGGTTCTAGTTTTTCCTACAAGTGGAAACATCCTCTCCAGGCCCATTCTATCCAGGCCTCACAGTATCCTGTAAGTTTCAATAAGATCCCCCCTCATCCTTCTAAACTCCAACGAGTACAGACCCAGAGTCCTCAACCGTTCCTCTTACAACAAGCTCTTCATTCCAGGGATCATTCTTGTGAACCTCTTCTGGACCCTTTCCAAGGCCAGCACATCCTTCCTTAGATATGGGGCCCAAAACTGCTCACAATACTCCAAATGGGGTCTGACCAGAGCCTTATACAGCCTCAGAAGTATATCCCTGCTCTTGTATTCTATCCCTCTTGACATCACACAATGATCAACATAGTGTGCTTTTCCGATATTTTCAGTTACAATTCATGCTTAACCTTCCATACAGTTGGGGAAACAAAAGAGAAGAGTGAGCAAGATCTAGAGATTTTTGTGACATGGATTTCATTTCATCCAATCTTAGTTTGAATCATGTGCCAAGTCAAGGGGATCTCTAGCCATCCAGCAACAATGATGTTATCAAACAGGGTAAGCAGCCAATACATTGAAGTATTCCCACAGACAGCAACCCAGGAGGCAAAATGCACAAGTTATCCTGCACATTTGATTAAATGTCACAGAGCAAAACACATGCTTGGGGCATGAGATTAAGGTAGAAGCTGAAATAATAATAAAACACTTAAAAAATGCATTTTATATCAAAATGGAGACATTTGAGATTCTACCATATAATTTGTTTTTCGGGGCTAGAGAGATGTTTCAGTTGTAATTATGAATTTAGTGCACCCTTAAAACACTCAGTTACACTTCATTCAACCAGGCATTACTTTTTCAAAGGCTTTTACAAGAATACAAAGTGGTCAAGTCCTCATCAATTCACTGATTCCTAATTCATTGTGGACTGAGAGGGGGTGGGGGGTGTGGACAGGGAATTTCAACCTGTGGAAATCCCTGTCAGCAATTTCTAGACTTCCACATTTAACTACACAAGTGCGGACTCCAGATGCTTCTGTCAATTTCAAAGGAGTAAAGACAGTGAAAGCTGACAGTTTTCCCTTCATTAGCAGCACAAACGTTTGGCCCTTGTTCTTAGCTGTTACAACAAACTCCAGTGATTCATACAATTAGCAAGTAAAAAGCATGGCGGCTTGGAAAAGAGGACAGATAATTTTATTATAATTTTATCCTGAACTGAATGGATAATGTAAAAAAATGTAATCTGAAACAGAACTATTAATCTGACGGAAAATAAATCACATTATAATGCATGGAAATTATTTTATGCATGAGAAAATTTGCTTGAACACTTCAAATTCTAGTCAAATAATTTGTTGTACTTGTCACAGAGTCTCCACGGTTAGCAGAGAAAGATTTAAGCAGGATGAGTGTTCAATTGTGATCTATAAAAAAATTCTACTTTAATTAATTGCCACAATCTCTGACAGACAGTAACATCGTAAATGTCTTCTCTATCTGTACAAGTCTGCTAATGTTCTCCTTCAGTAGGCACTCTATCATGACTTCTGTCCATGCAACTTCCGCTCAATAGAATCAGATTGTTTTTATTCCTCTGCGAAGCACCATGACATTTTTCTACATTAAAGCTGCTGCACTAACTGATAGTTATGCTAGTTTTGCTGATCCAGAAAATCAAGAAAATAAGTGAAAAAGTTTTAAATAAATCATGGGTTCCCAGAAGAATTCAATGTCAAAGCTGGAGTTGGGTGTCTTCAGACATTTCTTGCCCGGAAAAAACAATGTACAAGGTGAGATAATACACATGCCACACTGTGAATCCCTAGCTGGAATCACTTGCGAGATCAGTAAAATAAATTACTGAATATTACAGAAAAACTATACAAATTTAAATTAGATAACACTAAATCAGCCAAACCAGCCCCCCTGAATCTCTTGCTCAACTTTTTGCTTGTTTTCCTTTCCAACTTTGTCTCTCTCAATTCTTTTGCATTGTGTGTCTGGAGAGCCTGGACTCCTGCCTGGCAGTTTGAAGAGGTAGAGCCTTTGTACCAGGATGTGCTGTGGATGGACCCAGTAAGGGAGTGGAGCGCAAAAAAAACCACGTGGTTGGAAAGCCATGAAAACAGGCAGAGAACCAGGGAAAGAACCGGGTGAATCACGAAAAGAGTCAGGTTTGGGTTGGGGGGGGGGGGGGGGGGGTGACGTACAGAAAGAGCTGGGGGTGTCAGGGGCAGCAGAAAGAGCTGAGAATGCAGTGGAAAGAGCTGAGGGGAGCAGTGGAAAGAGCAGGAGGCCCACCCCAATTCATCACCCAATTGGCAGCCGCCAGCTCCCTATCCCTGCCCTGTGCTCTTGCTCCCGGCTCTCGGACCTTGCTCTCGCTCTGCAGCCTCAGTCTCTGGTTGACTATAGTGGTGGCTCTGACATCAGTATATGGCAGTGCCTGCCCCAGAGTTCAGCAAGAGGGTGAGGGACCAGAGTGCAGCCAACGGCAAACTGGAAATAGCAACATAAACTTTTTTAAAGCCCTAAAGAATAAACAATGTTAAAGAGAAACAACTTTAAGCGGGTCATTCTAAAATAAGGACTTATTATATGCATGAGATTGATTATTCCATCCTCTAGTCCAGGCTATCAGATCACTACTTTAACATAATCACTTTGGAGACAATACTAGTGAACCACTAGTAAACCTACCTGTTTGAAACTTCTGTCAATGTCTTGTTCAGCCCATCACCACCAGTGAAGATACAAAACATTCAAGCTCCATGACTGCTTACACGCTAACTCACTTATGGAGTTACAGGTGGCTATAAAGTGTGTTTTTGTATTTGGTACAGTACTGGTAACTGTGTGATCTTGAATGCATAGCATATGAGCATATCAGTCCGATTCTTCTTTAACAGGTAAAGATAGGTATTATTATGGCTATTCAGAGGTTATGCAAGTGTTGTTCATGTACAGATACCGAAGCTAAATTAATATTGTACTTCAAGAAAGCTATTCCAGGCTAATCTGTTAGCATCTCAATTGAAAAACTTCTGCTAAAATGTCCCATTTTGACCTCAGACCTTTCTAGGCCAACGGGGTTTCTCCACAGGTTTCCATTGGTCTCTTAGCATTTTAAGTTTCTGTGGCTTGCGTAGGTGATGTTAATAGCCTGACAGCTGAAGGATTTTGTTAGTTATTTTAAAATCATGGAATTATTAACACATCTCCCACCAGATTATTCAGGTAGTAGGAGTAATACTGACCCAACTTCTGATCTTCTCATGGGCATCTTCCTGAGTCAATTGGGGCACTTTTCCCAAGATTGCCATTTGTGGGAAGTACTTTATGAATGAGGAAAGATACATTGATAAGCAGCCATTAAATGTAACAACTTCTTGTTTTCATAATTTTCTGATCCGTACACCTGACTTAAAGGAGTTTCATGTTCTGTTTGTTTAAGATACTTACACGTGCTAGGTTATTGCACTTATCTCTGCCTAAAATTACAAAAAGGAGGATCACACAAAAACTGCAATCACAAAATCTCTACAGTGCAGAAAGAGACCATTCGGCCCATCAAGCCTGCACCAACAACAATCCCATCCAGGCCCTATCCTCTGTAACCTCATGTATTGACCCTGCTAATCTAACTGATAGTAAGGGGCAATTTAGCACGGCCAATCAACCTAACCCGCACATCTTCAGACTGTGGGAGGAAACCGGAGCACCCGGAGGAAACCCATGCAGACCACTCTGCCACCATACCGTCCCAAATTGGAAATTATGGGACTTGTACAAATAATTTGTTCTTTAAGATCTCCAAATGAATGATACCTGTAAACATGTTCCCCTTCTGCCAGAAGTCAATTAAAACCAATGAATGTGAACAGCTCTTAAATCTAAGGAAACACTGCAAGACATTTTTTGAAAAGGCAGGTAAAACAGAAGTAAAACATTGGGTAGGATTTTCTAGTCTGGGGCCCACCCGACACTGCTTTAGAAAATGTTATGGCTACATGTACTTGGCAACATATAAATAATTTTCTGGTGTGTGTTCCCTACCTTTGGTTTTCCAAGACTTTTCAGTTGTATTATTTCAGCACCCATCAATAAACATTGAGGATTTGACTGGCTGACACAGTTTCTGCATTGTAAGTAGCTGGTCAAAGTGCATTCTTGCGAATTCCAGGTTGCATTTAATGATAAGCCAGTGTGTTGCATGCCTATCAGAAATTTAAAAAAAAACAGGGCAATGATTGTGGGATTGTGCACTGAAACACTCAAGATTCTGCTGACTACTCAATTTTACATTTGCAAAATGCTCGAGGTGTTTTACCATATCACAGTTTGCAGATCAAACAGACGTGAAGAAAGGAAAAGTAAATATTTGATCAAAGACAATGATTGGAAAAAGGAGCGCTGGGGTTGGCTGTGAGAATATAAACTTTAGTAGATATTAAAGACTGCAAGGAATTACAAAAGGTCGTGAATGTAGCCCAATCCATCACGCAAACCAGCCTCCCAGCCATTGACTCTATCTGCACTTCCCGCTGCCTTGATAAAGCAGCCAGCATAATTAAAGACCCCACGCACCCCGGACATTCTCTCTTCCACCTTCTTCTGTCGGGAAAAAGATACAAAAGTCTGAGGTCACGTACCAGCCGACTCAAGAACAGCTTCTTCCCTGCTGCTGTCAGATTTTTGAATGGACTTACCTTGCATTAAGTTGATCTTTCTCTGCACCCCAGCTATGACTCTCACACTACATTCTGCACTCTCTCATTTCCTTCTCTATGAATGGTATGTTTTGTCTGTATAGCGTGCAAGAAACAATATTTTTCACTGTATGTTAATACATGTGACAATAATAAATCAAATCAAAAATCAAATCAGATCAAATATTTGAATGGGGTTCAGGTTAGGAGTTAAATTAATATGGAGCTTTTGAAATTGGGAGAAGCCATTTTAAATGCTTATTCAAGCATAGTTTTCCTATTAAATTCATCATATGTCAACACAGAAAGAATGGCATGTCACAGTGATGCAGAGTATATAATGGTGACATATTGGGCTGATTTTTTGACTGGATATGGAGGTGTGTTTCCATGGTTACACAGTATTTTTTGGAAGAAATCCGATATTCCTCTGCATTCCCGACCCTGTGGTATTTTCCTCCAGCCTTTTTTCAGATTGGGAATGCTGTGTGCAAAACATACCCCAACCACACTAAAGTCAGGTTTCCCAATTTAAATGGGGGGGGGGGGGGGGGAGGGAAGGGGGAGGGGGGGGGAAGGGGGGGAGGGAGGGGGGAGGGAGGTGTGAAAATCAGTCTTCCTTCCGCACCATTTTTGCCTGATGCTTTGGGGGTTTTAGAAGCCCATTAACGGCATGCCAGGTTTGAGAGTTCATGAAGAAAATTGAAAACCTGCTGAGGAGTCTGGAACATTCTGGAATGTTTTCACATCTTCAACTGTCACTGTTAGGTACTGTATTGTTATGCAGATGTATTTTAATGCAATGATTCATCATAGGGATCTGCCCATTAAAGGTTAAGTTGACTACTACATTGACCACCCTTGTACATTCATTCACATGCACTATAGTTCTTTTCCAATGGTGAAAATACCATAATGCAGTAAAAAGGTATTACAAAATGAACCTGACAGCCAGTGTTCTGGCTGATGCAGAAACTGGCTTTGACGCTTGAAAAAAATCCAACCACTTGCTCCCTTCAATTGATTGACAGTCTAATTTGAAAGTAAAATGAGCACCTTCTGTTATTTCCTTTCCAAACGACAGTCTATGGTTTGGACTGCTGTGGTCATTATGAATGCTTGACTGAGTTTCACATGTTAATAGGTTTCAGCTCAGTAGGTGTTCCATTCATCAGAGAAGTTGCAATAACAGATTGTGCCCCTTTGATCTGGTTTCTGGTTTGTTGACACAAGCTCATAGAAATACAATTATTACAGTGTTTTTCTACATAGCAGAATGCATTTTATTTCTCAGAATCTATGATACAAAGGTTTTTATTAAATGGTGGGAAGTTTATTTTTTCCCAAGGAATGTAAAATAGATTCCATTTATATTGCATGAAATCTGGGGACTGTACATAGTGCATGCTGGGCACATGGTTATGGAGGATAAGTGGGGATCATAGAGATGGCATTAGATCTGAGGGGGCACAGACTAGCATGGGGAGTGGGTGGGGGGGGGGGGGAGGTGAGAGAGGTGAGGGTTAGGGTCTCTTTAAATACTTAGTAACTGGAATATTGAGTTGGAGAACAGAGGTAGGCTTTCTGACCAGCCTGTCTCTGGACCCACACTCCTCATGCACTCCAATGCAGCTCACAAACTGCACTGCAAACCCAATCCCAGTGGAAAGACAGAAATTTCATGGGTCAGGTGTGCAGTCTTTGATCCGCAAAGTGTGCTGTGTCGGGTTTTCCTGAGCTCAGAGGAAGATTCAGCTTATTAAGTCATTATTGCATTTTGGCACAAATAACCCCTTTTGTAAACCCATTAACAATTAGAGATCAAGTTATGCTGTAATTAAGAGCCAGTTCTGTGACATCTATCAGCTTTTGCATAAGTGCTAAGGAACATGTGAACCTGTTGCTACTCCAGGCAACTTTGCTAGTATTGTATTCTAGTTAAAATATCAAAACTGCCAAACACGAGAGCCAGCAGAATGAGAATGAAATACCAACTTGCTGGTTAAAAAAAGGACATTCGAATGATGAATTAAACCATGTGCATCCATTTGTAGATTTTCACAAAACAACATGGGCGGCACAGTAGCACATTGGTTAGCACTGCTGCCTCACAGCACTAGGGACACGGGTTTAATACCAGCCTTGGCTGACTGTCGGTGTGGAGTTTGCACATTCTCCCCGTGTTTGCTCTGGTTTCCTCCCACAGTCCAAAAATGTGTAAGTTAGGTTGATTGGCCATGATAAATTGCCCCTTAGTGCCCCAAGGTATATAGGTTAGGGGGTAAATAGGTGGGGTTATGGGACAAGCCTAGGTAAGAGTTAGTGCAGACTTAATGGGCTGAACCTTCTGCACTGTAGGGATTCCAACTCAGTTAAAAGCACAGGAACCCAAAAATTAGATTACTATCGTAGATCTGTATTTTCAGATATGGCATCTTTTCATGTTACAGTGATGAGAACAAATGAATATACAATTAAGATTAGTTTTAAAAAACAATAAAACACTTTAAAAATTGCAATAAGAATTTTGGGTTTTTTTGGACGTGAAGCTTTTCTCAATATATTAGTAATTACTCATAGCAGTTGCTGTCAATGCTGATATACGACTTGGTGAGTCAGAAAGTAAGATAGAAAGTTTGAGACACTAATGAAATGGACAGCAGGAATCTATCTTTTTTTATTGATTCAAATTTGCCAGGAACCAATCAATTTTGCCTAGGCACTTCAAGAGCAAAAAGGATAACCAGGAATTCCTGAACATATGTCTGTGACAGGTCTGTAGTTGGAGCTAAATAAAAAGAAACAGTGGTGGAATACAGATGTGACCTCATTCTACCCCATTTTCTAGTCTCTTGACTGGAGAGTTAGCCCAAGTAGGACCAAAGTTTCAGGCTCATCTTGAAGGAGTGGGTTTTGAAGAGGATCCTGAAGATTTGGAGGGAGGTAGTTCGGCTGAGGATTTTTGGAAGTTTCAGAACGTAAGACTGAGATGGTTGAATACTTCATCATGAATGGTACCTTAGGCATATGGGGAAAGCAATGGAGGACAGTCAGAAAAATGGAGGATGCACCTTTGAATATAGAACTGGAGTAGAGTGGCTTAGATATGGTGGGATTTGTTGTTGTGTAAGAATATCAAAGTTTTTCCCTTAGTTCCAGGTAAATCACTTGCAATTATTTATGTAGTTGATCCTTGGTTAAATTTAAGCAATAACAAGAAAATCATCGTGAGTTACTCAGGCATTTAATTTCCTCCGTGCACTATTTTTAGTGCATTGACTCATGTTTCATATATTCAAATTCTGATTGAGTATTTTAACTCAGTAATAACTAGTATATTTAATGGACAGTAATGGTAGCAAAGGGAAGAATGTAAAGATATTAAGCATTTTGCTAAAACAGTGCACAGAAAAAAATTCAAAACTCAATGAGTTTAGAATGCGGACTGACTGTATTCATACCTTGGCTCACTACCATGACTTCATAAGTCTGTGTGTTTTTCTTCAGGTTGTATATTCCTGTTTCATTTTCAACAACTAACAAGACTTCATTGGAGTCTGTGGTACAAGCTGCTTCATTCTGACAGGTGCAACAGAGTTTTTGAAGGTTGAATTCTTTGTTAGCACTTTGGATGACTTTCCTCAGTTTAGTCATGTTGTCTCTGCTATATGTAGTTTTTTCCAATAATTCTGAAAATAGACCTCAACTCTGTTAAAACATTAAATAACATCACCGATGTGTGTGTGTACACAGATCGCGTTAACAGCTCCAACAAGCTTTTTCTAAGCTTCCAATATAATTTTAAAGTAGTATTATGCAGATTCTGTCTCAGATAAAAAGTTTCCTCAACCCTAGAAATAAGAGTAACATTTTCCTCCAAACTATTCCTTTAAAACAATACGTCGGAAAAGAGGAATTTTACTCGAAAGTTTGCTCTTTTTTACTCAATTCACTTTCCGGTTCAACTCTACAAAATTTCAAAGTGTTGACATATTTTTTCAACATTAGGTTCATCATGATCTACACATCCTCAAGGGAACAAAGTTGAACTGGTAAACAGGTTGGGGCTCTTATTAATTCCTTCAGAACTAAAATGGCATTCTGCAATTAAATTAGATCTGAAGGCAAGCGATATTAGACTAGAAAATAAAAACAAAACATCAGCAAAGATTTAGCATTTAAAATGTTGGCTGAAATGTATATGAAAAGACAAAAAGAACATTCAATTATATAGCCATTTTCACTTCTTCAAAAAACTTTCCAAAGGCTTGCACAGTCAATTCACTAATATTGGACTGTGATCACTATATTAAGGAAGTGTGTCAGTTTGCACACAGCAAGGTCTCAAAATACAGCAAGATAATTGACCAGTTAATATGTTTGAGTGAGATTGGTTAAGGGGTAAATAAAAGCAATTTAAGAACTCCTTTGCTCTTCTTCAACTAAGGCTATGGAATTTTTTATCTGATTTATTTTATTTGATTTATTATTGTCACATGTATTAGCATACAGTGAAAAGTATTGTTTCTTGCGTGCTATACAGACAAAGCATACCATTCCTAGAGAAGGAAAAGAGAGAGTGCAGAATATAATGTTACAGTCATAGCTAGGGTGTAGAGAAAAATCAACTTAATGCAAGGTAAATTCATTGAAAAGTCTGACAGCAGCAGGGAAGAAGCTGTTCTTGAGTCGGTTGGTACGTGACCTCAGACTTTTGTATCTTTTCCCAACGGAAGAAGGTGGAAGAGAGTATGTCCAGAGTGCGTGGGGTCCTTAATTATGCCAGCTGTTTTGCCAAGGTAGCGGGCAGTGTAGACTTGGATGGGATGGATGGTTTGCGTGATGGATTGGGCTACATTCACGACCTTTTGTAGTTCCTTGCGGTCCTGGGCAGAGCAGGAGCCATACCAAGCTGTGATACAACCAGAAAGATGGTGCATCTGTAAAAGTTGGCGAGAGTCGTAGCTGACTTGCCAAATTTCCTTAGTCTTCTGAGGAAGTAGAGACATTGGTGGGCTTTCTTAACTATAGTGTCGGCATGGGAGGACCAGGACAGGTTGTTGGTGACCTGGACACCTAAAATCTTGAAGCTCTCGACCTTTCTACTTTGTCCCTGTTGATGTAGACAGTGGCATGTTCTCCTTTACGCTTCCTGAAGTCGATGACAATCTCCTGCATTTGTTGACATTGAGGGAGAGATTATTGTTGCCGCACCAGTTCACCAGATTCTCTATCTCATTCCTGTACTCTGTCTCATCATTGTTTGAGATCCAATCCATAAGAAGAAGAAGAAGAAACCCTACAGTGCAGAAGGAGGCCATTCAGCCCATCGAGTCTGCACCGACCACAATCCCACCCAGGCCCTACCCCCACATATTTACCCGCTAACCTATGCATCTCAGGACTCTCAGGGGCAATTTTTTTTTTTTAACCTGGCCAATCAACCTAACCCGCACATCTTTGGACTGTGGGAGGAAACCGGAGCACCCAGAGGAAACCCACGCAGACACGAGGAGAATATGCAAACTCCACACAGACAGTGACCCGAGCCGGGAATCGAACCCAGGACCCTGGAGCTGTGAAGCAGCAGTGCTAACCACTGTGCTACCATGCCGCCCCGGTGGTGTCGTCAGCAAACTTGAAAATCGAATTGGAGGGGAATTTGGCCACACAGTCATAGGTGTATAAGGAGTATAGTAGGGGGTTGAGAACACAGCCTTGTGGGGTATGGGTGTTGAGGATGATCATGGAGGTGGTGTTGTTGTCTATCCTTACTGATTGTGGTCTGTGAGTTAGGAAGGTCAGGATCCAGTCGCAGAGAGAGGTGCTGAGGCCCAGGCCACGGAGTTTGGAGATGAGTTTTGTGGGAATAATGGTGTTGAAGGCTGAGCTGTAGTCAATAAATAGGAGTCTGACATGGGTGTCCTTGTTATCTAGGTGTTCCAGGGTTGAGTGCAGGGCCAGAGAGATGGAGTCTGCTGTGGACCTGTCACGGCAATAGGCGAACTGTAAGGGATCCAGGTAGTCCGGGAGGCTGGAATTGATTCATGCCATGACTAGCCTTTCAGACTTGAAACTCGGAGTGTTTCAGATCCGACTTTTACACCCGTTCTCAGGCGCCTCCATACGCACTCTGCCTGAAAAATGATCAGTGATTCCGAATCGCAGTGCAGAAGCCTGTGGGTGGGGCTTAAAGCATCAGAAATCCTGCAGCTCCGATCGGTGTCTCCAACTGCGCATGCGCAGAAAAAGAATGATAGAACGCGGCTCCTCTGCCACAACGTTCTTGGGCTGGAAAATCCTCCCCCAGGCCCCCACAGACATTGCCCCACCCCCACAACATTACTGACCCTCTTATCCTCCCCACCCCCTCTGCCACCCAGACCGATTGTGGGCCCCTCCTCCCTTCTGCCCCCACTGATCTCAGGCAGAGTGGCAGCGGACCCCCCTTTGCCCCTTACCAATCTCAAGCAGAGAGCTGTCGGACCCACCTCCATCCTCCACCACCGATCTCAAGCAAAGAGCCATTGGACGCTCAGTACTTTCCTCCTCACTAAGTGAATCGGACTTTTGTGGAACACGTCTGTTTCGTGCCCATTCTGGATGGGCAAACGCAGTGGTAAAGAGGGAAGTGCCGGTAAGGTTGGGTGTGCAGCTGATTAAGTCAATTCAAATGCATGCAAATGCATTTAAATGGCCGTAGCGCCCGAAACAGGCGCAGTCCCGATTGCAGCCATTTTCAGGCCTTGGCAAAGGGGGAGCCAGCACGGAGGCAGGCGTGGATCACGCTACTCGCCTCACGCCTGACTTTACCAGGTTTCCGCGCCTGAAAACGGGCACAACTTGACAGTAAAAATCAGGCACCTTGTTTCCTGATTTTCCCTGCTTCTCAATGTAATGAGATTCCTGCCCAGAAAGGGCGGGAACCTGATCTAAATATATTTGATTGGATCTGCATATCATTAAAGGGCCTATCCACCACATGATCGCCCCATTAAATATTCAATCCTCGCTGACGTGATGTCATGTACCCATGAACCGATGTATCCAGAGCATTAGCCTGGGCCTCTGTAATATTGCCACTATCCCTTCTTACACTGAAGAATGCATAGTTTTTCTGTAGCCCAAATTAGGATTTAATGGGTATAATCATCTGCTTCTGAAAGTCTAGAACGTCACAGAGCACATGCCACACTCAGCATGCTAAGGACGGTAGTAAACGTTTCCAGTTCAATGCTATTACATATATGTGTTATGATGCTTCATAGGTAACTAGGGCTCATTCTCATAAGTGGTTATTGGACCTAAGCAGAAGAGTAATTCCTAAATACGCCTGAAAAAGTAATGACAATTACTGCTTTACAAAGTGACATGTAGATCACTTTTTCTGAAGTAAACATGACCAATTAACGCTAATATGCTGCTGACATTTACCTGCAGCGTTTTGCAATAGTTCAACAGCACACAATGCACAGTATAGTCCAGGCTGGCATGGCTGCAGTTTCTTCTCCTGAAATATGTAAATAGACAATGCATAAGGATGTATTGCATTTATTTTAGTCTAGGCTACTTTTATTTTTTTTGATATGTTTATTGAAAGTTTTCATATATTTTACGTAGCAAACAAACACACACTGCTTGTGTGTACATGCCGACGCGACTGGACTCAGGGCTCCCCGTGGCCAGGATACAAGCCCTTGGTACCCCCGACACCAACCCCACCCAATTGCACCGGGAATGACGGTGATAATATAAAAACAAAAAGGCAGAGGAACACCGTTGGAGAACCAACTGAGCGCCCAAATAGCTCAGGCTATAAATTAGCGAGTGGAGAAAAGAAAAAGAGAGAGAGAGAGAGAGACAGCGAAGGAGAGAGAAGAAAGAAAGTGAGAGGGGAAAGAGGAAAAAGAGAAAAGTTCTCGTGTTGGCCCCCACATTAAGCTACTTTTAAAGCAAAGGAAGTAACTTAAATTGGGAATACAACTTATAATAACACAAAGTATCTGAAGGTGCTTCACAGGATTATAAAACAAAATATGACATCAAGCCACAAAAGGAGATATTAGACCAATAGTTTGGTCAAAGCAGAAGATTTTGGGAGTGTCTTAAAGGATAAAAGTGAGGTAAAGAGGTGGAAAGCTTTAGGGAGGATATTTCAGAGCTTAGGGCCTAGGCAACAAAAGGTGAGGTCACCTAAAATTGGGGATGGTCAAGATGCCAGAAGTAGAGGAACCCAAATAATAATAATGGCATTTTATTTAGAAACACATTTGCAGCCTGAGGACTGAACTGCAATGTAGCTTACACTGAAAGATTTATATATAGACTAAGTAATCATATTTTAAAACATGTAACAATCATGTAACAAAAATGGACAAACAAATACAGCAGGTAACATGGGAGTGGTGGATGGGATACTAAAAGGGTAAAACTGAATTAAAATATACTACTACTCTATTCCTACATTACAGGCACTGAAGTACAGAAATATATTTTATAATTTATGTACTTCATTAAGGATCTGAGCCATGTAAGCAATGGAGATACATTGATACTTCACATCAGCATCTGATGGGGTGGATATTAGTCAAACATCTGAGTTACCTTGATTATTCTGAGTGTGGGGGTTATCTCAGGGTTGTATAGTTACATAAATAGGGAGGGCTGCAGCCTTGGAGAGGTTTGAAAATGAGAATGAGAATTTTAAAATCAAGACATTGCTCCAGTGGGCCAGCAAGCACAGAGGTGATATATAAATGGGACTTAGTGAGAGTTAGGACACTAACAGAAGAGTTTTGGTTGACCTTAAGTTTACGAAGGGAAGAATGTGGGAGACCCGCCAAAAGTACGTCAGCATAGTCAAGTCCAGAGGTAACAAAGATGTGCAGGTTAGGTGCATTGACCATGCTAAATTGCCCCTTAGTATCCTGGGATGCATAGGTTAGAGGGATTAATGGATAAATATATGGGGTTACGAGGATAGGGCCTGGGTGGGATTGTTGTCGGTGCGGACTTGATGGGCCGAATGGCCTCCTTCTGCACTGTAGGGTTTCTATGATTCTATGAAATGCATGGATGAGCATTTTAGCAGCAGATTGACTGAGATGAGACAAAGTCGTGTGATGTGTGATGAGGCAAGATATAGGTAGCCTGAATAATGTTGCAAGTATGAGAATGGAAGTTCATTTGGGGGTTAAATGTGACACCGAGGTTGTGAACAGATTGGCTTAATCTTAGACTTAGGTCTTTCTCTGCATGGAGGTCAGTGACCAGTGGAGTGCCCCAGGGATCTGTTCTGGGACCCTTGCTGTTTGTCATTTTCATAAATGACCTGGATGAGGAAGTGGAGGGATGGGTTGGTAAGTTTGCTGACGACACCAAGGTAGGTGGTGTTGTGGATAGTTTGGAGGGATGTCAGAAGTTGCAGCGAGACATAGATAGAATGCAAGACTGGGCGGAGAAGTGGCAGATGGACTTCAACCCGGATAAGTGTGTAGTGATCCATTTTGGCAGATCCAATGGGATGGAGCAGCAGTATAAAATGAAGGGTACCATTCTTAGCAGTGTAGAGGATCAGAAGGACCTTGGGGTCCGGGTCCATAGGACTCTTAAATCGGCCTCGCAGGTGGAGGATGCGGTCAAGAAGGCGTATGGCGTACTAGCCTTCATTAATCGAGGGATTGAGTTTAGGAGTCGGGAGATAATGCTGCAGCTTTATAGGACCCTGGTTAGACCCCACTTGGAGTACTGCGCGCAGTTCTGGTCACCTCATTACAGGAAAGATGTTGAAGCCATTGAAAGGGTGCAGAGGAGATTTACAAGGATGTTGCCTGGATTGGGGGGCATGCCTTATGAGGATAGGTTGAGGGAGCTTGGTCTCTTCTCCCTGGAGAGACGAAGGATGAGAGGTGACCTGATAGAGGTTTACAAGATGTTGAGGGGTCTGGATAGGGTGGACTCTCAGAGGCTATTTCCAAGGGCTGAAATGGTTGCTACGAGAGGACACAGGTTTAAGGTGCTGGGGGGTAGGTACAGGGGGGATGTCAGGGGTAAGTTTTTCACTCAGAGGGTGGTGGGTGAGTGGAATCGGCTGACGTCGGTGGTGGTGGAGGCAAACTCGTTGGGGTCTTTTAAGAGACTTCTGGATGAGTACATGGGATTTAATGGGATTGAGGGCTATAGATAGGCCTAGAGGTGGGGATGTGATCGGCGCAACTTGTGGGCCGAAGGGCCTGTTTGTGCTGTGACTTTCTATGTTCTATGTTCTATGTTCTAGACTGTTGCAAGGGAGAGTGGGATAGAGTTGGTAGCTAGGAAATTGAATTTGAAGCGGGGGACAAAAATTGATCCCTTTAGGCTTCCCAATATTTAATGGGAGGACATTTCTGCACACTGAGTACTGAATGGTACTGTATTAATGCAGATTTTTTAAAAAATGATTTTATCTGGGGTATGCTTTGTATGTTGAATGAATATGACAAATATACTGATGTTTACGAGTAACCAATTTTAAATTAGCTCTGAGTAAACGCGCAGTAATTACAATTAAGACCTTAAAAGTGGATTGGACCCTCCTACAGATTGGATTTTCAGTCCATGAGCACTGAGTTACTGGAAACATGAAACTGATATTTTATTTTTGATCAATGTTATACACCTTGGGGTAGAGTTTTCACTTTATTTCTCAAATTGTCTGCTTTGAAAAGTATTCCTTTCCCTCAGGTTTCCACTTAAAACACATGAGGATATTGCTGAACATAAACTCTGCCCAGAACCAGCTCAACTTTCCACTGTTAGGAACATAGGCGCAGAAGAAGTACATTCAGCCCATCGAACATGCTTCACCATTTAATTAGTTCATGGCTGATCCATAGAATCCCAGTAAGAAGTCTAACAACATCAGGTTAAAGTCCAACAGGTTTATTTGGTAGCAAAAGCCACTAGCTTTCGGAACAGGCTGTCCCTTCGTCAGGTGGGTGGGTGGGTGAGAACTCCCACCCACCTGACGAAGGGACAGCCTGTTCCGAAAGCTAGTGGCTTTTGCTACCAAATAAACCTGTTGGACTTTAACCTGGTGTTGTTAGACTTCTTACTGTGTTTACCCCAGTCCAACGCCGGCATCTCCACACCATAGAATCCCTACAGTGCAGGAGGAGGCTATCTGGCCCATTAAATCTGCACCAACTCTCCGAAAGAGCATCTCACCCAGATCCTCCCCACCGTCCTATCTCTGCAACCCCGTGCATTTACCATGGCTAATCCACCTAACCTACATATTTTGGTGAATTTTGTGAGTTACAATGAGATCATCTCTCATTCTTTGAAATGACAGAGACGACAGACAAAGTATCCTCAATCTCTCCTCATAAAACAATCCCACCATTGCAGAGATCAGTCTGGTACACTCTGTTGCATTCCCTCTATGGGATGTATACCCTTCCTGAGATTAAACCAAAACTGTATACAATATTCCAGGTGCAGTCTCATTAAGGTTCTATACAATTGCAGCAAGACATCTTCATTCCTATATCAAATTCCCTTGTGATGAAGGTCAACATACAATTTGCCTTCTTGATTGCCTGCTGTACCTGCATGCTAGCTTCTCGTGACTCATGAAGGACATGAAGATCACTTTGGACATCAAAACTTCCCAAAAGCTCATCATTTAAGAAATACGTTGCCTTTCTGTTTCTTTTTCTTCAAAGTGAATAAGTTCATTCTTATTATAGTTAAAGCTCAGTTAAAAAGAAGTCAAATTCACCCTTAAGAGTGAAACATAAACCCTAAGATTCTGGAAAGGTCCCATCAGACTGGGAAATAACAAATGTAACCCCTCTGTTCAAGAAAGTAGGAAGTCAGAAAGCAGGAAACTGCAGTCAGGTTAACCTAACATCAGCCCTACGAGCCTGCTCCACCATTCAATCACATCCTGACTGATCTCTCCCTGGTCTCAAATCCACCTCTCTACCTGTGCCCATATCCCTTTCCCTTTTTTAAAATTAGAAATATGTCTATCTCCCTCTTGAAACCGTTCAACAATTCAGACTCCACTACGCTATGGGGCAGTAAGTTCCACAAATTCACCATTCTCTGCGAGAAGTAGTGCAATCCATCCATAGAACCATACCCAAAGCATTCAATGTCTTCAGAGGAGATAGGAACATTTTTGACAGGGAAAAGTATCAAGAATGCAGCAAGTTTGATGAGTTAAATGTCTTCATTAAAATAAACTACTTCATACTTCTTAATATATCAAAATGCATGGCTTATGAATCAATATTACAGTTAGAAGCTAATATCTAAACGCTGCAGAATTTTCTTTATTAACTGTTTGTCCCTACTGCTTGTGGAAGAATCCTCTTCTCTTTACACCTACTCTTTGCTGTAGTTCTTCTTTTAGCTCTGCCCTTGCAAGACCTGTGTATCTTTAACCCTAAAAAAAAAGTATTATAAAAACATTAAAAACAAAAAAAAAATTCAGTCTGGCCATGTCCGTTCTGTCATTGAATCATAGAATCCTACAGTGCAGAAAGAGGCCATTTGGCCCATCGAGACTACACTGACCACAATTCCACCCAGGCCTTATCCCCAAACCCCTCACATTTACCCTAGCCAGTCCCCCTGACACTAAGGGGAAATTTAGTATTGCCAATCCACCTAACCTGCACATCTTTGGACTGTTGGAAGAAACCAGAGCACCTAGAGGAAACCCATGCAGACACGGGGAGAACATGCAGACTTCACACAGAGTGACCCAAGCTGGGAATCGAACCCAGGTCACTGGCAGTGCTAACCACTGTGCCACCCTTTGGCTCTACTCATTCCATTTAATTTTCTGAGGAAAGGCCAAAGGTAAGTCAAGTAAAACCTGAAAGGATCAATTCAACATAATATTCTGGGAATAGCTTTCTGAATTTGCACTCATGTGAAGCATAATCTGCTGACTTTGCATATTGGGGGATCAATGTCTAGAAAATCATGGACACGTCACTTTTTAGTTTCCAATGTGGGTCTCTGGATTGCAAGGCACCCAGCACAAACTCAAGAAATTGGTTAGCTTCTGTAATTTCCCCATTATTGTTACTATATTTCTCTCCATGTACCCAGGAGCTATTATGTTCCAGATATCATTCAATTAATGTATGTCCATCTCTTTTTGTTTCAGTAAGTTTCAATCCCACTCCGAAACAGATAACCATAAAGGTTTTTAATAAAGAAAGACAGGTAAGTATTTATATAACACCTTTCACGACCTCAGGACAGTCCAAAGTTACAACCATTGACGTACTTAAGTGGCACAAATTTTATTGCTTTAACTAGGAATCTATTTATATCCAGAACTTTGAAAGTGTGGTGGAGGAGAGGGAGGGAGGGTGGGGGTGTACATCCAAATTTGTTTAGTCTTTAATAGACTGTGAAAGTTGTTCTGGACAAATATCTCCTTAAATTGGATTTAAATAGTTCATATTAGACTCCCAACCAAAAAGATACATTCCACTGTAGCATTTCATTTACTAAAAAATAAAAACGATTAGACTGTTAACAGCCTGTGTGTTTTAGGATGTTGCTTTATTCCAAGAGATAGTTTTGTCAAAGAAGGTTTAGTGAGAGCTCACTTCAGCTTTGTATTTTAAATTATTTGCCCAGAATGTCCGTGCCCTCGCTGGGGTGGGGGAGGGGGTTGGTGGTACCCAGGAGGTACTCTGGAGACTGTACCAGAGGGCTCACTGGAGGTCTTCACGCAACAACTACAATAGGATTGCATGATAAGTTTAAACTTCTGATGTGCAATACTCTGATTTAAATCAGAGACTTTGGATGGTTCTGGCACTCTCAACAGAAATTACAAACAGTCGTGAATAAAGCCCAATCCATCACGCAAACCAGTCTCTTATCCATTGACTCTGTCTACACTTCCCACTGCCTCAGAAAAGCAGCCAGCATAATCAAGGACCCCATGCACTCCGGATGTAATCTCTTCCATCGGGGAAAAAGATACAAAAGTCTGAGGTCACGTACCAACCAACTCAAAAACAGCTTCCTCCCTGCTGTCATCAGACTTTTGAATGGACTTACCTCATATTAAATTGATCTTTCTCAACACCCTAGCTATGACTGTAACACTACATTCTGCATTCTCTCCTTTCCTTCTCTATGTGTGGTATGCTTTGTCTCTAAAGCGTGCAAGAAACAATACTTTTCACTGTATACTAATACATGTGACGATAAATCAAATCAAATCAGTTACCCAAGAAAAGTTATAAGAATTGAAACTACTTCTAATTCCTGGCTAACTATAGAGAACTCCACTGACCCCCACCTCAACTACCCACCTGATGCCTGACTACCCTTCCCACCCTGGACTACCCCCACCTGCAACTATATCCACTCTCTATGCCCCACCCCCAAATATTCTTCTCCTCCCACCCCCGACTGTTCTCCTGACTCTCCCCTGACTACTCTCACCTGCGATTATCTCCACAGTGACTATACTCCATTCCTGAATATCCTCCCGACCCCCGAATCCCTCACTCCCCAATAATTCCTGACCTGTCAACCAGACTACCCCATTCCTCGATTACCCTCCACTCCCTGCCTATCCTCCTGAATCCCCCAACTATCTTCCCAATTGCCCATGTCCTGATTACCCCCACCATCCTCCCCAACTACCCCCCTTCCCCCATGAAGGGGAATCCCTCAAGAAAGTTGCCAAGCAAGGGGTTACGCGGCAATCGTCCAGAAGGGCTAACTTCTCTGGACAATTGCACTGGACGGGAACCATCCAACAAAGCTATTTAAATTGCTAATGTCAGATGGTTCAGCTAATTTAATCCTGATAGTTACTCTGAAAGGGATGGAAGGAAAAAAAACACTTCTAACTCCCCTTCAAGCCATCTTGACTTGGAAATATATAAGTGTTCCTTTGTCACCACTGGATCAATATTCTGGAATTCCCTACCCAACAGTGCACAACTTTAGGAGATCACCTTCATTTTTCTTAAGGATGATTAGGTTTGGTCAATAAACGGTGGCCTTGACAGCAAGCCCAGATTCCACAAATTTTAAAAAATGACATCAACAAGATCCCACTGTTTGTATACTTTACAGCTTCTATGAAAAAGTTGCTGAAATTATTCAAGGAAGATCTATCTTTTCAATTACTTTTGAATTGTTTATTCTTATCCTTTATATTAGTGCCTGAGTTTTTCTACCACCAATGTGAAACGAACTGGTTTATAGTTACTTCCGAATGCTATCCCATTTCTCTTTGTTGAACTAACATTCAACACTTACCAACTTACAGACTTTCACAGTAACTTCATTGCTGTGTTAATGTAAGCCTTACTTGTGACTAATAAATAAACTTTAAAAAGACTTTCGGTATACCGTATTTATTTTGTAAGATTGTAAGAATTACCTTTTTCATACCAATATAATCTTACATAATCTCTATTATCCTTGAAGATTTCATTTATATTGCACGTATATTTCAAGCGTTCAACAAAAACACGTTATCTGCTCAGGCCCCACATCATTTATAATTAAAGATATGGCCATGTTTTGCTATTTACAAGTGACTTTTTTTAGAACTATGCTTCTGGTCACCTTCCATCTTAGTTAATTTCAGCTTACTAGAAAACAAGTTGACCATTTTAAAAAGTAAATTTTCTCTAAATTCAAGTCCTTCCAATATTTACAATGTGGACTAACATGACAAACTCACAGCTGCCTGGAGTTAAATCTCTCACCTTCAGAGCTGGCCTTTAGCATTTTTGTGGCAGAGATTATGATTTCTACAGCTGGTGAATTATTTCCCGATCCTTTCTTTAAAACCAGGGCATCACTACCTATATTAAAAACTGGATTAATTTCATTTATATTTGTATCCTCTTTGAGTCGCAGTATGTCCGCTGGATCTGAATATTTGTTCCCCTGGACAATTGTCCTATTATCTTCAGAATTTAAGGCTGAAATTGAACTTTTCAGTTTATCTTCGCTGCATTGAACAATCTCCAATGGGGAAGAATGCTGTTCTGGTATTAATAATTCAAATGTCATAACTGATGCTTTCTCTCTGGCTGTTTTTGACTTCCCATTGTGTTCTTCAAACTGTGAAATGGTATCATAGAGGTGGGGGTTGATACATTTTCTTCTTTTCTTTTTTAGCTGAATTCTGTTCATTGGTTTAGAAACACAAGATTTTGTAAGCTTATTTCTATATTCCTTGGGAAACAGTACTTTGCTGGATTTTTTACTGTGGGATGCATCATATATTCCATCAGTCTGAGTTGCCAGGCTGCATTTCTCATTATTATTCAAGCAATTTAGCTTTTCTATCCGTGTTTTGTTTTGCACGGGCCTTTTGGAAAGTATATTTACATACATATTTCTTAATTTATAGGTTGTTTCAGTTGGTGTATTTTCTGTCCTTTCTCCTCTCATTTTCCTCTGTCTCTTGCAACCAACGACACCAGATAAAATGGGCTTACTCTTCATTGAAGTATCCTCCACATGGTTAATTTGTGTGTTTGATCCACTCAAAGTGGGTCTTTCCACTAATTCCTCCACAAACAAGTTTTCCTTTGCTGCCTGAAAAATCTTCCCACTGTGGGATTTCATAGTCTTCCCCTTTGCCAAATGGTTCCTATTGTTGAAACTTTTCATTTGGCTTTGTTTGCGCTCTTTGCTCCATTTAGCAGGGCCATTTTTGTCTTTTTGGCTGGGCGTCTTATCTGATGCTTCTATGTCATCTTCATGCTTAGTTAGTGCATTTGGTATTGGCTGTTTAACACTATTCTCTTTTGTTACAGTTTTTCTACCTCTTAGACGAATGCGCTGATCTGAACAGTCTCCTTGGCCCTCCTGCACACAGGGCTTTGATAGACCCAAAGAAACCTTGTTAGGAAAAATGGCTTGGCTTTTCCCACTGGAAAAAGCTGAGGAATTATTGGTGCCTAGGAAAAGAAATTTAAGAAGGTGGAAAATAAATGAGTCACTTTTTAGCAATGAATTTCTCAACTACCGTCATTTTAAATGCAACCGATAATATTCAAGATATAAGAATTTTTAATTGAATGTATTGTCACAATTCAAATGAAGAGAACAATGTATCGACACTGATAGCAATCTCAGCTTATTAAAAATCCACTAAATAAAATACTGCGTCTAACTAAAAACTATGGGAAGGCGGAGTGGAATTGCTCATGGGAAATACAGTTTTCTGCTGAATAAAGTACAACAATCCAGTAAATTACATGCAAATTATGGACTTCAAAATATCAAACAGTATTAAGTTGTTTATATGAACATCTAAAGTAACATTTCAATTTGCAACAACATTTGGCACTCGGTGCTATTTTAAGATAAGTGGCAAGAGAGCCCAAGGAAAATGGATAGAAGTTTTTTAAACAATGAGTTACTATGGTGTTCTGAAATGCATTGCCTGGGAGGATAGTGAAAGTAGATTCATTAATAACTTTGAAAGAGGAATTGAATATTGAAAAGAAAAATATTTGCAAGGAATGAGATTAAATGGATATCTCTTACAATTCACTAAATAGGCTCCTTTTATGCTGTATGGTTCTATGGTGTTCGTAGTTTTAACAGATTTGCAGCTCAGTCCAGTAAAATAAATTTAAATTTCACTTGAGCAAGGAGAATAGTACAGAATTTTTATTCCAACCCTCATGTACTTAAAGAAAAATTCCTGTAGATTTCTTCCCCCGCACAGTCAAATCTGAACTTTGCCATTCAGGAGTATCAGAATAAATGATATTACAAGAAAGCATAAATCAAGGGGTTTCATGATCAATTTTTACAATATAACACTAAATTCAAACAACAGGTTCATCCTAAAGTCAAATGCCTCCTGCTTAGTCCCACTTTTTCTTTAAAATGGGGAATAGTCAAAAACTCTGTGGTGATGAAGTGACTTGGGGGTAACAGAACAACCCTCAACACAAGTGTGGCAACCAAAGTAGCTTCAGTTGATTACCTCCAATGCTTCTTAAGAATGGTTCATTTGGTATGTTTTGGGAAATTTTATTTCCCTGCCCCTCTCCCCACTTCCCTTGCCTTGTGTCCCCCTCTTCCCTTGCCTTTTGGGAGACGGAGGATTTGGACAAGGTTAATGTTTTCAATTTGAATAGCTTGAAAGAGTTCCAGTGAGATTCCATTCAAACACAATCTTACAATGTTCTGCAGAAGTGATGTGAAAGATACAACAATAAAAAAAAGCATGTATAACCAGGCAGATTTGTATCAGTATACTTAACCAATTTATATTAAACCTTGATATTATGGTATCCAATAATAACACTTATAAATAGGATAATACATTTGTTCATGGATACTGAAACTTCAAATTGCAACCATGTGAAATAGCATACTGGGGCTTCAATGTCTTGCAGCACGGAGTTACAGACTTTAAGCTCAGACCCATGATTTCCAATTATCTTATTGGGATAATATCTTAGCCATGCCACCACAATCAGAGGGTAGGTGCTCCTGTGTCTGGAGCCACAGACTGTGTCTGGGGCCATCTCCCACACTTTCTCGTGGTTTCAGAGCAAAATTGAGAGGGGGGGATGTGGAAATATCACATGGCGTGGGAAAATCAAAACGAGGAAAATAATTGTCTTTAAGAAACAAATCACTAGCGATTTGGTACATAAAATGTTCTAATATCATTCCTCCAGGGGTAATGCAGCAAAAATTAGTGACGTCAACTGAGAACTGTCACTTTGCCAAATGTCTATTAAAATTAAGAGCTACCAACTAAAAAGAAATGTTCTTCACATTACACTAACTATATGATTACTACGTCCGGAGATTACATTTTAACATATTTCATGATATCCTAAGCCAAAAATATAATACCTAGGCCATTTTGACAATGAATTCCAGATATGAAATTTAATCACATGAAATCCCTCCTGAGGAAATTTTACCTATTTTTATATTTGCTGTAGCAAGCAAAACCTTAAATCAATAAACATTTTGAAAACACAAGGTACAGTTCTCACGCGTAGTTAAAAAATACAGGTTTAACAGTTTGCTTTGATGACCATTTTAATCATTTAATTTTTACAAACAGAACTAAATTTACAGCTTCTGATGCAAATGTGCCAGTTATGTGACTGTGAAAAGCAGCTTTTCCAAATCTCCAAACTACACTCCTAAAGGAGAAGGATGCTCTATAGGAATGTTCTTCTCCCTTTTTTCCACTCTCATTATTTGGTACCCTGGCAATCCACTTTTCGGGTTGGGGTGCGACCAGAAATATATGTTGGGAACAAATTAGATTCAATCCACTAACAGAAATTAGACCTAACTGAGATTATTTTGCAAAACTGTACAATGAAATAGGAACAGATGGTAGTACTCCTGGAGGTAGAATATTGTCTCTGGCAGTGTCATTAAATGGGTGTTATCGGTTTGGCTGTTCATTGTGCACAGCGACTGATATTCAGTTCTACTGACTGCAATCAAATCAGTCAGTCGATCCAATACTATCTATTTTGTGCCACTGCCCAAGACAAATTTCTACTCCTCTGAATTTACAGACCAATGTCACACTAAAGGAACCAGGCTCCATGAAAAGGGGCACATTGCTGGGTTCATGATGATTTTGCTTTCTAACAATCGCATTTTCTTATTTAAAAATCAAATTATTTATGAAGTAGCAGACATAAAGAAGTAGGTTTTTCCAAGGCAACACACTCTGCCTTTCAGGAATTGCAGCTCGATCAACAATGGATTATTAATGTCAAAGCCTCTGGTGTCACAGCAGTTCTGCCAAAATAAATTCTCATAAAGTGCCACGACATTGCACAAATTGACAGCAATGCAAGATTAACTAAAAACTGCTCAAAAACATAATTACAAACCACTGCCTCATCAATAATTCTCAATGTTCGCTGTCAGTAGTTTTTGTCTTAGAAGGCTATTTGATATGATAGCTTAAGAACAAACATTATCATTGCATAAAGGTATTTCCATTTAATAAACAATGGTTATCTGTTTTTTTGTTCAATCTACTCCCATATAGCAGGGAATCTATGGTGGCTATTTTAAGATCACATTCCTGAATCTCTAGTCCACAGATGAACAACTTACTAACAAAATATCTCTGTAAACGTGCTTTGCACAACTACATATAGCTGCAATTAGATGTCTTTAGCATATTTGGATGTCAACTTATTGAGTGAATCAGCAACACATTGTGACAGAAGTATGATAGAATCCAACGTAATTCTGCTATGATTAATTTTCATGCAAAAGGCACTCAAATCTATTGTTTTTACATGGTTTGAATTTACTAGTGTCATTACCTAATCCTTTTGTTCAGTACCTTTGCAAGTGCTATGTGAAATGAGTTACAGAAATTTCAGTTCCTAGCTGGTGTTGGTCCAAATAACAAACTTGCACTGATTTTGGAGTTAATTGGCTCTTTTATACAGCAAGGTCCATATTGTGTAGCAAATTTAAAACACTGGTGCAGTAGAAAGTACACTTCAGAAGTTGGAACTGAAGCATATTGCTAAGACTGAGTCGAGGAATCTCTCCTCCCTCCCTCCCATTCCATCTGTGACCTGAAATTTCACAGGATGTTCTATTCCCCAACATGAACATTCCTAATCTTAAACAAAATCTTTAAAGAAAACCTATAGGCTAAGAGATTATATTAAATAGCTTGGCTTGATTGATAAACATATATTCTTAAATGAGAACAAGTCAACATAATGGGTCAGATATTTGTTTCATGTTAGTTAATATCTGTAGGGAAGTTTAGATGTTGTGTACATACGTAATCCGTTATCAAGCTTGTACCTTTATTTCTAGACCTGGACAGCCTATGATGTCTGCTCTTTGCTATTTTGTCAGTTTTTGTCAGCTCATCACCGTGCTGATGTCTTACACTGGCATCCTCCTCCTCATCTATCAGGATAGCTAAGTTAGGCACAGATTTGTCTTTCGCTACCAAGTTGGAACACAAACTGGTGAGATCATCTTCCTTCTGTTCAAAAACTGACTGTGTGATATAACTTTCACTGGGTTTAGTCAGCTTGTCAAAGTAGCTGGGTCCTCCATTTATACTCTGAAACCTTTCCATGCATTCAACTCCCTTGTTCTCAGGTGCAGCAGCAAAACCAAAAATATCATCAACTTTAACAACATCTGGTAAATTATCTCCCCTTGCTGTTTCTAAACATTCTTCCTCTGGATCCTTGTCAAAAAGTTCTGGGGTAAAACACCATGTCTCATCCTCCTTAACATCATCTTCTTCCTCTGCAGGCTGCTGCATATCAGTGCTAACTGCGGATGGTATTTCCATCACCTCTGCCTCATCCTCACTTAACAACCCCACAGCAGAGGAGGGTGATACAAGCATGGAGCTGTTATAAGAATTTCCTGCACTATCATAAGCTGTTTGGTTTTCTCTATTATCTTGTAGCTCATGATTTACTGCATTTAATAAATCCTCTCTGCTTATTGATGTAGTAGTATTTTCCTGTAACATGTTCTCAAACTTAAATGAAATGATTTCTGTTTTTTGTTGTGCCTGTCTAACAGATTTGAACATTGTGTTCTTATTATGATCATCTTGCATCAACTGAATAGATGGAAAATATGACTGCATTGATGGTGTTCGGACAGGTGTTGAAGTCAGAGGCCTTTTTGTGAAATACTGCATGATAGATCTTGATTCGTTTTTTGAGTCACCATCTTTACATTTATTCTCTTTTACACTGGCATTTCTGAAGAGTGGGGTCTTGGTAATTATGGTTGTAGGGTTTGTTTCCTCATTATCTGCAAAACAAACAATAATTATTATAATAAACGTCATGAAGTGCAGCAAAACTTTACCCCAACTGAGGGTAACATTAGCTTTTCACAGCTTTACAAAATCTACTTCGAAAAGTTAAATAAAACTGAAATAAAAGTTGAATAAATGAGTGAGCGTTTGAGCATCGATCATGCACTCAGGTCATGATTGTTGTAAAGAATCATGTTAAGTTCAGAGAAGTCTGTTATTCGCCAGTACAGTACTGAACTCTCATAGAGCCATTGTTGTGAAATAACTGGTCAGGTTTCGTGCCCCATACCATAGAAAACATATTTTAGAAATACAGTAAAGGACCCATTAAACTTGAACAATACCAAGGATGAGAAGATGAAAAAAAGCCAAAAGGAGTGGTAATGGGATGAGTAAAGAAACAAAAGATGTGCTTAGATGATGTGTGAGTGGTAGGATAGCAGCTACCTGAATGCAAAGTAAATGGATTAAGTGAAAACCAAACCAGCAAAACTAACTAAATTGGGGCTAGGGTCATAAGCACATACCTCGGTGGCTGAGAATCTGAAATAAAAACAGAAAATATCAGATCTGCTAGTGACTTTGGAGAGAGAAACAGTATTTATGGGGGGAATTTTACCAAAAAATGGCAGTGTTATTTCTGGAGGAGGAAAACCGGCATGGTACTCTCCAGAGAAACAGGCTGGATTTCTCTCCAGATCTTACAATACTCTGCCTAAAAAAATCAAGGGGTGTGTTTCATGCCATCATGCAGGACGGTGGGGCTTCAACACACCGGCAAAATGCAGCTGCACAGAGATCTTTAAAGGGTGCCCTGATCATAACTTGAGTAAACCTCCCCCCAGCTCTCCGTGGAGATCTCAGGGGCTCCCCTCCCCAACCCGGATCAGAGTCGGCACTTCGCTATCCATCCCTCCCTGTTGATGTCACATCAACGCAGTGTCAATATGTGGCGCAGGGGGAGGGGGTCACTTTATTAATACTAACCAGGTACTTCTGTAGGGTTCATTTTACTGGCATCATAGAAGGAAGGTGTAGGAATGGCATTAGGATTAGTCTTCTGGCTTGTTGGGAGAACATTAGGTGGGCTGCATTTCGGAATACCATTTTCCAACAAGATTTGTGTGCTGGCAATCTGTGACTGATGGCCCTTGTCCTCGATGTGTGCGGGTACTGTACTGAGAATCTTGGGTAAGTATTCAAGATCCTTTTGCTGCGCATTGGAAAACATACACAATGAATCTAAAGCACTGTTGAAATTGGGATGATGTTGGACTTGTTGACGGATCCACTTTGATAGGCCTATAAGTAAACAAAAAGTTGGAACAATCAATGAAAATTGAAAAAAAAAGCATGACAAGAAACATTTTCAACAGGAGAAAGTGTTTAAAAAAATGCTTTAAAGATTTTGGAAAGTCATTCTTTATGTGAATCAATAAACTTTTGTGTAAACAGAAATTTGGTAAAAACAATTCAATTTTAAACAAAAGATGCACCCATTACTACAAGGGCTTTTCTTTCAGTATTAGCATGTTACTGTAGTTATTTTCAAAATCCTAAAATGTATTGAATAAATAAATAAAAAAGTGGCTTAAAAAGAAAATGTGGCTTGCCCTGCCAGTGTTCTCCATATTAATTTACAACAAATAATTTACAGCAGGTTTATTAAAACAATTTACAGGATCCCTACAGTACAGGAGGCCGCCAGTTGGCCTCTCTGAAAGAGAGACCCACCCCTCAATCCCTGTAACCCCCGTACATTTACCATGACTAATCCACCTAACCTACACATTTTTGGTTACTAAGGGGAAAATTACCGTGACCAATCCACCTACCCTGCACATCTTTGGACTGTGGGTGGAAACCGGAGCACCCAAAAGAAACCCACACAGACATGGGGAGAACGTGCAAACTCCATACAGTCACCCAAGGCCAGAATTAAACCTGGGTCTCTGGCGCTGTGAGGCAGCAGCACTAACCACTGTGCCACCATGCTGCCCCACTGTATTTACTTTCAATACCATTCTTCATCCACTCCATTTCAAATCCAACCACTTCTGCAACTACTGCAGCACCGAAGCTCTTAAATGCTTAACCGACCAGATGAGCATTTTAACCAAATCCATCCCTTCCATTTTGTATTTTATATATTTGTACGCAAATGAATTGATTTTACCATTTTGCTAAAGTACATGAAACAATTTATAAAGTGCTTTCCTTCTCCTTTCCAAGTTATTTTCTCTCAGTTGGTGCTGTTTTGTCACAATTCCACAAGTAATGTCACTATGTTCCTGCTCAACATTCTATTTAACAGCCTATCCATTCTTGGTTAATTTCCATGTTTGAGATTATAATACACTCTAAACCAATTATTCCAATGAATGTTTTCATACAAATTATTTTTCTGGTTTGATAGTTGAAAATGCAACACTTGCAACTACTCGGTCAAGTGCTGTCTGCGTTTGGAATGGTTCCAATAATGTATTTCCAACCATGAACAGTGAAAAGAACCAAGTAGAAAAGAAATGAGCATACATGCATAAATTGGTCTAAGGGGGCGTTTTTTAAGATCTCTAAGCTTGATTTATGCATCAGTGCTTGAAACCTATAGTCATCCCAGAGCTTGCCAAATTTAGTAATAAAAAGACATGAAAATGGTGTATTGAAACAAAGTATTCAAGTACCTTGCCTGTTTTTAGCCATGCTCTGAACATTACTAAGCTCTCAAAAAAGAGTTTATTTTTTAAAAAAGGCTAGAAGTGAGAAATAACCTCAACAAGCAACTTTTACAGATGCACCATAGAAAGCATTCTTTCTGATTGTATCACAGCTTGGTATGGCTCCTGCTCTGCCTAAGATCGCAAGGAACTACAAAAGATCGTGAATGTAGCCCAATCCATCACGCAAACCAGCCTCCCTGCCACTGACTCTGTCTACACTTCCTGCTGCCTCGGCAAAGCAGCCAGCATAATTAAGGACCCCACGCACCCCGGACATTCTCTCTTCCACTTCTTCCATCGGGAAAAAGATACAAAAGTCTGAGGTCACGTACCAACTGACTCAAGAACAGCTTCTTCCCTGCTGCTGTCAGACTTTTGAATGGACTTACCTTGTTGATCTTTCTCTACACCCTAGCTATGACTGTAACACTACATTCTGCACTCTCTCCTTTCCTTCTCTATGAACGGTATGCTTTGTCTGTAAAGCGCGCAAGAAACAATACTTTTCACTGTATGTTCATACATGTGACAATAATAAATCAAATCAAATGCTAAGACCTTGCTAAAGGTAATTAATGCTGAACCTATGCAGAATTTCATAACTAGGTTCATATATGGGAAAATGAACACCCCATTAATGAAATTAACAAACAACTATATATAGTGCCTTTAATGTAATAAGCATTGCAATGTGTTTCATAAGAGCATTATAAAAGCAAGTATGATAAAGTCACATAAAGGGATGTTAGGCCAGATGACCAAGAAGCAGATATCAAGGTTTGTCTTAAAGGAGGAAGGGGAGGTAGAGACGTGGAGGGAATTGCAGAGCTTAGGATCTAGACAGCTGGAGGTGTAGTCAACAGTGGTGAAGTGCTCAGATTTGGGGATCTCAAGGGGCCAGAATTAGATGAGCACGAATGCCTTGGAAAATTAGAATCATAGAATAGTTACAGCACAGGAGGAGATAATTTTGCCCATTGAGTCCTGTGTTCTTCATGAGGTATTTAACTGGTTTCACTCCCTGCCCTTTTCTCATAGTCCTGCATTTTCTTTTTCCTCTGAAAGGTGCCTTCGCTATAAAAGCCCCAACTGTATCTGCCTCCATTATCAAGGTCTGAATTGTTTTAATTTTTTTTCCCTCTGTAGTGAATGAAATGCTGAGTAACAGTGTCAGTGATTGGGTGACTTTACAATGTGTTGTGAGGCTGGAGGGGATTACAGACATAGGGAGGGACAAGGCAAGTGGAAGGATTTGAAAATAAGAATTTTAAAATCAAGGCTTTAATTGACTGGGAGCCAATATGGGTGAATAAGCAATAGGTAAACAGGATAATGCATAAGACATAGACAGCAAACTTTTGGATGTCCTCAAGTTTTTGAAGGGCAGACTGTGGGAGACCAGCCAGGAATGTTCGAAGGATCAAGTCTAGAAGTAACAAAGGCATTAATGAGGGTTTCAGCAGAAAGTAGCTGACACATGGGCAAAGTTTGATGATATTCCCAGCTGTAATGGAAATGAACATAAAAGAATTTCCAGGCCTACTGTATAGATCCAGTAGGTATTAATCGGTATATCACATTGGAGAAGGAAGAAATCAGCCCAGGAACACAAAGTAGAGCTTGAGCAAAACAGATTAGTCTGGGAGCACAGAGGAGGGGAGAAAGAGTGGTCAGCTTGGGAAATCAGCACACAGGAGATATACAACTCACAAGAGATAGTAGATCTCTTACAACAGTGTCAAGTCACAGTATTCGGAAATAATTAAGGCGCATTGCATAAGGAGGATCAGGTTCCTCCAGAAAGCTGTGATTGACACTTCCCACCTGAAGCAAAAAGACTTGCAATGGCTTAGCTATTAGCAATGCACAGGCAGTGAACATCTATACTGCCCTCTATCTTAGCCTCACAGGCAACCAAAACAGGCATCATTACATTCAGGCACTTTGCCCTGTATTGCTCCATTAAGGAGGTTGTACCAAGCACCAGCCTATAATTTTACAGCAAGAACTGTAGCAGGTCAGTGACTGCAGGCAGGGAGGAGGATTCACTGTCCAGGTTGTTCACTGGACTCCGGGTGCGCACTATTATTTCTGTTATACAGATTTGCAATCATAGAACTATTATTTGCTACATCAGTTTTCCTTTTTGCATGTACTATACATACATATGCTTGTTTGTTTTTCACCAACCGATTTCCGAACATTTAATTCACCCCATTGATTTCTCAACAATTTGCTTCTTATCCTTCCTGAAAACGTTGACTGCTTATTGGTGGTCAATTTCCCCTCTGGGGTGGCAGAGTGGCACAGTGGTTAGCACTGCTGCCTCACAGCGACAGGGACCCAGGTTCAATTCTGGCCTTGGGTAACTGTCTGTGTGGAGTTTGCACATTCTCCCCGTGTCTGCATGGGTTTCCTCCGGGTGCTCCGGTTTCCTCCCACAGTCCAAAGAAGTGCAGCTTAGATTAATTGGCCCATGCTAAATTGCCCCTGTGTGTCAGGGGGACTAGCAGGGTAAATACGTGGGGTTACGGGAATAGGACTTGGGTGGGATTGTTGTCAGTGCAGGCTCGATGGACCAGATGATCTCTTTCTGAACTGTAGGGATTCTATGATTCCTCGCTAAGTATCCATTATCCAGGTATGAGTTTTGACAGTGGGTGTTAGAAAGCTATTTATCCATTGGAGCGCCACAGTAACGATTCATCCCATTTATGTCAGAGATAAATGTGCACTTTCTGACATATACACAGTTCGTCAGGAGTCGTTGGATGGTGATCAGGGCAGGAATAATTTCTAATTTTTCCATTTCCAATCCTGGGTACTAATGGAACCCTAAGGGCCTGACCCTATCACAGATTGGTGTGATCCTTAGGGATTCCCATGGCGTTGCCCAGGTGCACTTTGTTACTGGGAACAAGATTCTCAGGATCCTGACATCTAAGGGACTTTCTCCAGACCTTCCAGGGCATTTATTTCACTTAAACAAGACTGCTGCGACTGTCCACAAATGCTTGGAGAGAAACAGGAAGATAAAGGTGCCAAATTCCATTTGGCTAGCGCGTTATTACAAGTCCAAGAGGGTACTTCCACCCAACTGGAAGTATGAATCCTCCACAGCTTCAGCATTGGTAGCCTAAGAAGTTTCTTCATTGAAACAAAAGCAACATATGCTGTGGATACTCAGAATCTGGAAAAAAAGAACAAGCAGTGGAAAGACTGAGCTGGTGTGGCAGCATCTGTGTAGAGAGTGGAATAACTAATGTTTCAAGCCAGTCGTCAACAACTTAGCTGATTCTCTCTGCACAGATGCTGCCGGGCCTGCTGTATTCTTGGGGCACTGTATTTATTTCAAGTTTCTTCATTTGGACTTTATTGGACCTGAAAAGTAATATATTTAATGTTGTTAAAATAAAGATCATGCAATCAAGTACTGTGGGTTGGCACATTGCCCTTTAACCTTTGGAAAGCAGCCGAACTAATGGGATGAAAATTTCTCGAGAAAGATTCTAACTGAATTGAATTAGGGCAGTGTCGATCAGGTCTTAGTGCTTGAATCGCAGCATTAAAGTGCCTATTATTCAGCACTAATTGGTAGTTGACTCAGTAAGCCCTCAAGAATAGCTGGTGTAGCAAATGAAAACAACACACTTGTGTATTATGGGATGCTCTTTTAAAGCTGAAGTCTGTTGGAACAATGAGGAGAGATTTATTTTTACATTTTCTCTCAACGAAGGGGTGGAGGGCAGGTAAGAGGCTTAAGAAACACATGGGAAGTAGTTTAGAATATGTGCATGGTGCAAAGGAATGTAAAAATAAATGCAGGAAGAAAAGTGATGGAATAAGAAACCTTTCGTAAAGTTGGTGAATCTCCCATCTCTCCCTTTGCATTTGGAGGACTTCCCATTGTCCGCACTTCAAATGTATGGAATTCTAAAAGTCATAACACTTCACTCGAGTGTACCCTCTAAAATTTTACAGGTGCTTGTGTGCTCTATAAAATTTTACAAGTCAGGCACTCATGGGTACACGAGGAACTAACTACTTTTCCTTAACCCTTAATGCATTAGATCATTGCATTTGCTCTGTTAGTCGTAAGGCATTATTCAGCAGAGAGAAGAGTTAATGTGGCGCGATCTTAGTACAACACACGTTACATAACTTTGTGTTTTCAGCTAAATTCTGCTGCACTGGCAAGTAACAGCAGCATTACTTAAGAATCTGATGCAAATAAAAGTTTTATGGTCGAGTCATATCGCAAGCAGCTGTTTTGCATTATTTTCAAAATCTGAACGTCAAAACAGAGTTATAGCACCATCCAGTGACAAAAGGGCAGCAATTTGACATCCACAATTTTCATGCAGTATTTTATAGCAAACTTTCAGTTTGATCCAGCAATTCCAATGTTGAACAATATTACAGCTTTCGGTTTTGAAACACATTTTGTTCACTTTTTTCCTTAAGATTCTGACCCGAAAACAGAAATCACCTTCTTCCTTGACAATGCCTACCAATTTATGTAAGCGCATGTTATAGAGGTGCAGAAAGGCATGGTGGGTTGATTAAGCTATCCAATTTTCATTCCATCTCGAGAGACCAGACAAAATTAACAAGTGGAGAGTATACATTTTGATTTCTAGAAACAGCCAACATTAACCAAAATAGGCTAACATGAAAATGCATCTATAATACTTAAGTTACATTTTAAATAAATGCTGGCTAGCCAGCGACGACCCATGTCCCATGAATAAATTAAAAAAAATTAAGTTCACAGAGAAATGCAGGGGCTTGATGACTTGAGTTAGAACACAAAGAAGAATATAACAGGTTTAAGGTTTGTATCTTTAAAAACCATGTACACAAATCTCTGATCTCAGACAAACGCATCTGACGACGGAGCAAAATTATTCCAATTATTTCTAAGCAAATAATAACAAACCTAAAAAGAGCTAGAATAATTCAGTCAAACCACTCCCTTCCCAGAAGTTATCCTATCATTGTGACAATGAGATTTAAAACTTAACGGATATAAATTTAAGTTTGAACCTTGATCCCAACACCGCACATTCCAGCAAACTGGTGTGCCAATGTGTTGCACCATCTGGATATGTTTTTGTTACAAGGTGGAGGAGAATAGTGTGATACAGTGTATTACTCCAATGCACCGTATCACAGCGTGATGAGACACAGATTTGAGGCTTGGTTCACAGAACACTTACTTCTGACTCCAAGTCATGGAGAAGTCATGAGGTAGAGACCCGCGATTTCCGATAGGGAATAAAGGAAATCTTGGGGAACTCAATCACCTCCTAATTGTTAGTTCCATATCAAATAGGAGCAGGAGTTGTTCATACTGCCCCTCGAGCCTGCTCCACCATTCAAAGAAGATCATGTCTGATCTTCTATCTCAGCTCCACTTCCCTCCCCTATCTCTCGATCCCTTGATTCTCCTTGGTGTCTAAAATCTCAGTCATGAAGATAATCAATGACTGAGCATCTGCACACTTCTGAGGTAGAGAATTCCAAAGATTCATAACCTTCTGAATGAAGAAAAATTTCCTCATCTCAATCCTAAATGATCAAGCCCTTGTCCTGTTTCAGTATGACACTGGCAGTAACTGGGGAGCAAAGTGCTCATCTGCCCTCTCAAACAAGGGTGTTAAAGTTAAAGTTTATTTATTAGTCACAAGTAAGGCTTACATTAACACTGCAATGAAGTTACTGTGAAATTTCCCTAGTCGCCACAGTCCGGCACCTGTTCAGGCCAAAGCACCTAATCAGCACGTCTTTCAGTCTGTGGGAGGAAACTGGAGCACCTGGAGGAACCCTGCGCAGACACGGGGAGAATGTGCAGACTCCACACAGACAGTGACCCAAGCTGGGAATCGAACCCGGGTCACTGACGCTGTGAAGTAGCAGTGCTAACCACTGTGCTACCATGCCGGAACAGGATGTGGAGAAATCATTTAGAGAGAATACATTAATTACTTAAAAAAACAGGGTATGGCACAGCCAGATGTAATTCATATTTTTTTTAAAAGCAGCCTTTTGATTTATTCCTCTCAAAAGTACAACATCAAAATAATCACTTTAATTACATGGTATACATAATAATAATCTACTTCCTGATCTAACTGAGCTCCTAAAAAAGCCAGAGCTCACCAAATTCTCTCCACAGATGCTGTCAGATTTGCTTTTATCACCAAATTCTAATCAGTTTGAAAACAAAAAAATTAAAAGGACCTGACAATAGTACCTTACCATTTATATACTTTTTGGCATTACTTCTAAATCGGTCATCAACCAGGATCAGTGCTCCCCAGTCATTCCTATGTCGAATACACCTGTAAGTAAGTAAATGTAATTATAATCCGCTATTATCTTCTAACAAAACTACTCCACTCTGTAGTAAATAATATTTTCAGCTTTTAAAATGAACACTGATCCTCTGTACATTTCTGATTCTAAGTGTGATAAAGATCACTTCACCCTCTCAGCCCCAGAGAAGTTGCATCATGTGCAATGTAAGTTATGCTCTTTCTTCAGTAAGATGAAGATGTAGAAGCGATTGAAGTGTGGGTAAGTGTTAAAGATAAAATAATAAATAAATAGCATGTCTGAAAGGCCACTCATAGAAACTGAAGAAGTTGAGAGTGAGGTTGGATGGCTGTAGGTTTTGCTTTTCCCAAATGGTGAGTAGCCTGAGGAAGGGGGTTCTGAAAGCTTGTCAGCCACGTGGCTTGTTGGCCAGATCTGGAGGCAGTTTTCAAAATGCTGGTAAGTGGAGTGAAAAGTCTGAAAGAAACTGCTCCTTCAATCAAGGGCTGTTCCCTATCAGCAGCAAATGTGGGAGAGAAGCAGTCTGTGATTGGAAGGAGGAGCAGCAACACTGACTGCAGCAAGGGTGCTCCGGAGAGAGAGAGAGAGAGCGCGGGAGGGAGAGAGTGCGGGGGCTCAACCTAAGAGTTTGTCATAGAGTGGCATTAGTAGGGCCTTTCCAGTGGGAGATGGTGGGTAAAATGTCATGCTTGTCATGTGATGCATTGTACGACCAGATCATCTTGCCTTGTAATTGACAAAAAGTGGAGTGTGGGAGGAAATTAGAGTATCCGGAGAAAACAACAAACTTAGCAGGAGTGTTGGCAGAGGACAGGAAACAAATTGCCTATACACTCCTCAGTAAGAAGAGGTTTGTTTTAAAAGGAATGCAGTCAGGTGAACAATTTACTTCATGGGATTTGATCCTAGAAAATGTAATTATACAGTATAGCGACTGCACTTCTTGAGCATTGTAAAGATGTTTGCAATAGTTACACAGGTACCAGGGTAATTCAGCAAGTCACAGGTTGTGACGAGTTGTGCTTTATGATGTAGGCTGGCTAGGGATCTGTTCAAAATTGAAGCACAATTTATTGAGCTTTAACACCATGATCAATCAAATTACATTCACATAAACGCCTGTGATCAGATATCCTTCCAAATATCAGGATCATATGTTTGCGAATTGTTTGTCTGTCCATCTGTTACAACACCATCCAATGGTCTATTACAAAGCTGTTTTCCCAGAATCATACTTTTTTAAATAGAATCCCTATAGTGCAGAAGGAGGCCATTCAGCCCATGAAGCCTGCATCAACACTCTGAAAGAGCATTCAACCCAGGCATTACCCTCTGCCCTATCCCCATACATTTACCATGGATAATCCACCTAACCTAGGCATCTTTGGACACTAAGGGACAATTTAACATGAGCAATTCACCTAACCTGCACATCTTTGGCATGTGGGAGAAAACCGGAGCACCCAGAGGAAACCCACGCAGACACAGGGAGAATGTGCAAACTCCACACAGACAGACACCCAAGGTCGGAATTGAACCAGGGTTCCACTGTGAAGCAGCAGTGCTAACCACTGTGCCACAGTTACTTTGTTAAGTACATTTTGAGGCCTGCATCTTCACTCTCAGGATTTATAATATAGTTCCCCTCCTGGTCATTGGACCTTATTTAATGGACTACAACCCCCAAACACCCTTAGCCACTCACAAAACTCTGGCTGATTGGGAGTTTCTCAACTTGACTCTGAACTTTTACCTGCCCAGGGCTTGATTCAGTGCTCGAAATGCCTGAATTTCATACCACTGACTACCAGGGAGCAAACCACGTGTCCGTGAATGTTGGTCATTATATTTCCGTTTCAGTTCAACCTGGAGGAAACAACAAACACAAGTCAAATAGTTGCACATTAAAATTGGTAAAGCTTGTACAGCTTTGGATGTGCTATTGGAATTCTTGCAAATGGAAATCAGTTAGAAATTACAGAATTGATTTTAACTTTCACATTTTACACTAATACTCTGATGAAGGAAGCTCTTATGTATTCACAGGATTTAAATAGATAAAAACCATAAGATCATAAGGTATAGCAGCAGAATTAGGCCATTCGGCCCATCGGGTCTGCTCTGCCATTCAATTATGGCTGATAAGTTTCTCAACCCCATTCTCCTGCCTTTTCCCCGTAACGTTTGATCCCCTTACCAAGCAAGAACCTGTCTATCTCGGTCTTAAATACACTTAATGACCTGGCCTCTACAACCTTCTGTGGCAATTAATTCCATAGATTCACCACACTCTGGCTGAAGAAATTCCTCAACTTGGCTCGAAAGGGTCACCCCTTTACTCTGAGGCTGTGCCCTTGGATCCTAGCCTCTCCCACTAATAGAAACATCTTCCCCACATACACTCTATCCAGGCTTTTCAGTATTCTGCACGTTTCAATGAGACCCCCCTCATTCTTCTAAACTTCATAGAGTACAGACCCAGAGTCCTCAAAGGCTCCTCACATGTCAAGCCTTTCATTCCTGGGATCATTCTTGTGAACCTCCTCTGGACCCTCTCCAAGACCAGCACATCCTTCCTTAGATGCGGGGCCCAAAATTGCTCACAATATTCCAAATGTGGTCTGACCAGAGCCTTATAAAGCCTCAGCAGTACATCCCTGCTTTTGTATTCTAGTCCTCTTGAAATAAATGCCAATATTACATTTGCCTTCCTAACTATCAACTCAACCTGCAAGTTAACCTTAAGAGAATCCTGGAATAGGACCAAGTCCCTTTGCGCTTCCGATTTCTGAATTTTCTCCCCATTTAGAAAATAGTCTAGGCCTCTACTCTTCCTACCAAAGTGTATAACCTCACACTTTCCCACGTTGTATTCCATCTGCCACTTCTTTGTCCGTTCTCCTAACCTGTGGAAGTCCTTCTGCAGCCTCCCTCCCTCCTCAATACTATCTGTCCCTCCACCTATCTTTGTATCATTTAAATATAATGAAAAAATGATGTAATCAGTGAATGATGCACTATTCAATTTTGTATAAACTGTGTTCATCACACCTAGTTGCAGAATAAGATTTAAAGTCAACAAAGCGCTAAGTGGTTCCACTTTCACCCGGGCTTATTTTTCCTCAAAAATCGGCAAATTACACTCAAATCAATTGTTCTTCTATCTGCAAGACCAAAAGTGGAGTAGCAAGGTGTTGCCTTCAGTATAACAGCTGGAGAGGGTACAGTGTTCCAGAAAGCTGAAGTTGTTTTATTCATATCCAAGTTCAAGTGTGATTTCTCCCCAACAGATAATAGTGCCTTGCCAGAAAAGTAGAGCTGATTGTGCACAGCTGGGTGAAGTGGAATCTGTATACTGATTTTTGACAACTGTTTTTCTCAAAGGAAAATTCAGAAATCATACTGTGAAGGGTTAGTTAAAATGCTCCACTATAAAAGTTTATTTTAAATACAACATCCAATTTTCTCACTACATACGATCGCCTCACTAATTCAAATGACTAATTAGTAAGAAATCAGTGCTGTCATCACCAGGCTTCGTAAAACTAGATTGTCTCTTCCCGCCAGTGCACTTAAGTATGCTTCACACATTAATTTTTAAGTTTAGTTTTTAAATAAGTGCTCCTATAATGAAATTACTGCCCATATGTGTCTCATTCTTGACAAGTTACCTTGCATTAAGCGGATGGCTAAAATTATTTCAAAGTTAGTACAGTGGAGCCCCGTTGTAACACGATGGTTGTGGTCCATAAAATGTTATCGCGAAAGTTATCGGGGTCGCGCTAAATCGGGGTTGTGCTAAATCACTAAACCGGAAATAGTAAAAAAAGGGTCTAATGATTCATTGCGTCATATCCGATTTCACATTAAATCGGGGCGTGTTACAACAGGGCTCCACTGTAATTGACTGTCAGCTTGGCTCACTGCTAGTGTTCTTGAAGTTTAAAGTATATTTATTAGTGTCACAAGTAGGCTTACATTAACACTGCAATGGAGTTACTGTGAAATTCCCCTAGTCGCCACATTCTGGCACCTGTTCGGGTACACAGAGGAAGAATTTAGCACGGCCAATCCACCTAACCAGCACGTCTTTCTGACTGTGGGAGGAAACCGGAGGAACCCATGCAGACACGGGGAGAACGTGCAAACTCCACACAGTGACCCAAGCCAGGAATCGAACCTGGGTCCCTGGCGCTGTGAGGCAGCAGTGCTAACCACTGTGCAACCCCCGAGGTGGTCTATCCTGAGCAACACAGTTCTGGCATTAAGTTCTACTTCAGATCGATTTGATTTGATTTATTATTATCACATGTATTAACATACAGTGAAAAATATTGTTTCTTGCGTGCTATATAGACAAAACATACGGTTCATAGAGAAGGAAACGAGAGAGTGTAGGATGTAGCGTTACAGTCATAGCTAGGGTGTAGAGAAAGATCAACTTAATGCAAGGTAAGTCCACTCACAAGTCTGACAGCAGCAGGGAAGAAGCTGTTCTTGAGTCAGTTGGTACGTGACCTCAGACTTTTGTATCTTTTTCCCGACGGAAGAAGGTGGAAGAGTGAATGTACGGGGTGCATGGGGTCCTTAATTATGCTGGCTGCTTTAAAAATACAATGTTCTTAAAAACACAATGTAAGCTAACATTTCAGTGCAGTACTGAGTGAGTGCTGCACTGTCAGAAATGCCATCTTTCATATGAGCTATTAAATCTTTTGCCTCCTCTAACTGGACACACAGTACCATGTGACTTTTTTTGAAGAGCAGAATTCTGGCTAACGTATCAGCCAGAATCACCAAAACAAATGAAATTGGATGAGCCAATTTATTAGCAAATATTGCAGATGCCTGCAATCAGAAATAAGAACAGAAAATGCTGGAAATACTCAGCAGGTCCAGCAGCATCAGTGAAGAAAGAAACAGAGTTAACCTTTCAGGGCAAGGACGTTTCTTCATTTATTCCCTTCATTTCATAGATTTTTGTGGATCCTATCTGTGTGTAAATTAGCTGCTGTATTTGCTACCAAAAACAAGTGATTACCGTTCAAAAATTAATTCATTGGCAATGAAGTCCTTGGGATATCATGAGGATGTGAATTATACAAGCACAAATGGCCAGATCGGGCTTTGCTGAACTAATGTAAAATTATATTAGTAATATCAGTGCCAACCTACAGCCATAAGCAAATGTATATTTTGGCAGCATGGTGGTTGACACTGCTGTCACACAGCACCAGGGACCCGGGTTCAATTCCAGCCTCGGGTGACTGTCCATGTGAATTTTGCATGTTCTCCCTGTGTCTGCACAGGTTTGCCCCAGGTGTTCCGGTTTCCTCTCACACCCGAAAGATGTGTGGGATGGGTGGATTGACCATGCTAAATTACCCTTTAATGTCAGGGGGATTAATGGGGTAAATATGTGGGGTTATGGGAATAGGGCCTGGATGGGACTGTTGTCGGTGCAGGCTTGATGGGCCGAATGACCTCCTTCTGCACTGCAGGGATTCTATGATTCTTCTTTGATTAAAAGCGAATGAACTGAAGGTTGAGAACACACACAGCGTTATTTTATGACAGAGAGAACAGTCTTGTAAGTGCCATTCAAGAGGCAGACTAATGGACTGTCTTACACTACATGATAGATTTATAATGGAATACTGTTTGAATGGTGAGAAAATAATTCATCTAGACACAAGCTCACTCAAATTGTAAGATTCAATAAGTTTCTCTGTCTAACATATTTATGAGAGACACAGAGAATGTCTTCTTTTGAAAAATCAGATTCAAAATGCCCTATGGAACAAAGCTTTAAAATGTATGTAATTTTAAAGATTGCTTCAAAGACCCCCTTCAAGATGATTTACTGAAGACATATAATATAAATACAAATGTGCACAATCAGTTTAACTGATAATGAACACTCAGTTTTTAAAAAAAATACTGAGATAGAGGAGGCCTGGTTAAAGCGCAATTTCTTACCAAATGATGCAGACAGCTTATGAATCCTCATTCCCGTGTTAAGACTTGCAGAAACAGTGATTATTGATCTATAGATTATTGATTTATAGATTCTGATCAGTATATTGAGCTACAGGAGTTGAATTTCTCAGAACACAGGTTTTTAACCACACAGTAAATACTCACTCTCTGCTCACATGAGGTAAAAGATGCATTGATTTATCTACTAACAGCAAATACAATGGGCAGGATTTTCCAGCCTCACTCGCCCCGAAGCTGAAAAATCCCGCCCGAGGTCAACGGAACTTTCAATGGTCCGCCCCTTGCCTGTACCGAATTCCGCGACAGGCGGGATGGCAATATGTAACATCACAAAGGAATAAGATGATAACTCTCTTTTCTTTTCCCAAATGGGAAAAATGAAATGATCATGACTAATTAATTTTGAACACGACAAAATATTAAAGGCCAGGATTTTACAGTTAGTGCTGGTGCTCACCAATGACCTCAAAGAAAGATGCCCACAAAGATCTAGCAAGCTTGGTGGTGGAGATTTAATCTTTCCTGATCTTAATTTCATTCTGGCAATAGCTGTCAGGGATCCCTGCTGTTCAGAGGCAGCGATGTTACCTAGCAAGTTAAGCAGCCAATCACATTAATGATTTCTCACAGGCAGTAAACCAGGCAGTAGCACACATAGAATGATAGAATCCTACAGTGCAGAAGAAGGCCATTCAGCCCATTGAGCTTGCACCACAATCCCACCAAGGGATCCCCATTACCCCATGCATTTACCCTAGCTAGAGCCCCCTGACACTAAGGATCAATTTGGCATGGTCAATTTACCTAACCCGCACATCTTTGGACTGTGGGAGGAAACCGGAGCACCCAGAGGAAACCCACGCAGACACAGGGAGAATGTGCAGACTCCACACAGACAGTGACCCAAGCTGGGAATCGAACCGGGGTCCCTGGCGCTGTGAGGCAGCAGTGCTAACCACTGTGCCACCATGCCTCCCACACGTGTTTTATCAGTCAATTTTTTTATAATTTTAGTGAAACCAAAATAAAGATTGAGGTGGGACTAAGTTAGAAACTGAAGTATCATCCACATTAAAAATATATTATTTTTAAAATCTACAGAATGTATATCATGCAATGGAGAAATTTGACATTCCATGAATAAAGAATCGGTTGTTCAGAGCCAGAGAGGATGTTTAGCAGTATTATGACTTAGAATCCAATAAAAAAAACAGCTACACCTCATTCAACACGATGCAACTTTTTCAAAGGTTTTTTTTAAACAAGAATGGTAGTCTAAAATGTGAAAGTTCACATCAATTCTGTGATTTCTAACTGATTTCCATTTGCAAGAACTCCAATAGCACATCCTATGGAAGAGCAGGGAAAGCACTCACATTAGGAGTTGGATTTCCACATTCAACTCCGCATGTTTGTATACCAGAAGTTGCTGTCAGTTTCACTGAGTAATGCCAATGAATGTCTACAATTTCAACATCATTACAACTGCAATGTTTTGGCCTATATCTTTGCACAAACCTGTCACTTTAAATTTCATTCTGTTACAGAAATATTTGCATTTGAATGCTGCACAGACGCCGAAGCTAAAAAATATTTAAAAGCAATGGTTCAGTGTGTTTGATGCTTATTTCAATATGCTTGATTCAAACAAGCATAAACCAAATAATCTAGGTGGAAATCAAGCAACCATGAAGTATAGATGCAGTGTTCATTTTAACATGCCTTTCATTGATTCCAATATGCTTCCATACAATACAGTGCACAATCCTCACCTCAACAAATATGTGCAAGCTACAATCCAATGTGGAATGACAATGTTCTAAGAATTAGGAACCAATTTTAATGTACTTCACATAAACAGAATAAATGAACACAGAATCACTATGAAAAATGCACAAGTGAATGAGTACACTTCAAGGAACATACAACCGTTCTGACCAATTTGTAACTTAACTTTAGGTGAAAAGCTGCTTAAGTATACACATGATAATCTAACAACAGATCAGTTGTTTTTAAGTGCAGTACTCATGTGTAATCCCTTGTATTATTTATTCTTTTTCAAATTAATCAGATCATTTAATTTAATTGACCTTAAAGAGTTGGCATAAATGTATGGCAAGTCTTTTTTCCTGTAACAAACATTGCACCATATGATCTACCCACTCACCATTTTAACAATGAATTTCACAGGTATTCCTCTGTAATTATTATCATTTCAGTACATTTTGGCTGGGATTTTCTGCTCCCATTTTTCTCAGATGGGAGAGGAAAATCTCGCTAGATGTTCAAATTGTGCTTCACGCTGACATAAATGCGTGACATATTGTATGTACCCACTCCCCCGCCAGTGATGTAGCACGTTTCCCGATGTTCAACTTCGGGAACATGTGGCTATACTGTGCCTTTAAGAAATGTATTTGTGTCATGTTTCTTGTGCAGAATTTGTTTCAACTGTTTAATCTGTTTTATAATGTAATGCCACTTGTCTGTAACTGGTAGCCCCTGTTGTTACTGCAGCAGCATAATTGATCTTAATTTCTTGTGTTTGTTTTAATCTGGACTAATGCAGTTCTGTTATTTTTGTCTTTTTTCCCGCAGTTTTTCAGAGTAGGGTTTGATTAGGTTGATTGACAGGAAAAATCATGTGGCTGGGCAGGACTAGGCTTACACAGAGAAATAAGCTCAGTTGCTGTTTAGGATCTTACGGAGAGATAGTTCTCTCTGTGTCTCTCTGGGTTTGGAGACTGGGATCTGGCAGGAAATAAGTCTCTTTCTCTGGAGGCTGCTGTACTGGAGTCAGAAGACAGGTGTCTTTCTGTATCTGTCCAGAGAGATTAAAGGCTCAAAATCAAGCATTCACATGAACGATAGGTTTTTTTTTTGCTAACATATTCTGAAGAGGCATTCAGCCTCTGATCTTCGGGTAAGTGTTCTCCAAGGCGGCCTTCACGACACACGACAGCGCAGAGTCGCTGAGCAGAAACTGATAGCCAAGTTCCACACACATGAGGACTGCCTAAACCGGGATCTTGGGTTTATGTCACACTATCAGTAACCCCCACAGCTTGCCTCCTGGACTTGCAGAATCTCACTGGCTGTCCTGTCTGGAGACAATACACATCTCTTTAACCTGTGCTTAATGCTCCCTCCACTCACATTGTCTGTATCTTTAAGACCTGGTTGGCTGTAGAGATTCGCATTCTAACCAGTATTCTGTAACTTGATTTTGTGTCTCTGTATGCCCTGTTTGAGAGCAGATATCCACTCCATCTGATGAAGGAGCAGCGCTCCGAAAGCTAATGGCATTTGCTACCAAATAAACCTGTTGGACTTTAACCTGGTGTTGTTAAAACTCTTACTGTGTTTACCCCAGTCCAACGCTGGCATCTCCACATCAGGGCTACATTAGAACCATAGAGATAGCTTGCTGTTAAGAATTATACCTTGTCAAGTATTTCAATCGGTAAAAGTTACACTAATTTTTTTTGTTACATTTTAACTGTGTTGTTAAATAAAGTTTGTTTTAATAAAAGCTTCTTAGTGGGTCAATCAAATCATACCTGGAGCGAAACATCTTATGTTCACCCTGAGTCACAAAACTTAACTGGTCTCTCCAGTTGAAACCTGGCAAGCAGACCTCCCAGAGGAGCTCAGGTCAGTGCATCGATCAGGGAGAGGGTGGTGCCCGGGCAGGATGGGCTCAGTCAGAGCCCACCCCGCCAACCTTTTGACGTGGAACCCACCCCTTGATTTTTTTTTAACCAAAGTCCCGAACGATACAGCGGAGAAAGGTGCAGTTGCTGTCACAGCTTCAATGCAATTTTTCCCGCCCACTATCAGCCTTTGCTGATTTCCATTAAGATTTAGCCCATTGTTGTAATAGAAACCTTCAAGCTAATTGTAAATTGAGATAGCTCTGACCAACATTAAAAAACTGGGATTATCCATTTTAACCCAGTAAATCAAATGAAATCACTGATGTTTTTATACATTTTCCAGGCATCTCATTTATCAGAGCAGATTTCTAAATTTATGTCCACGCATGGAAATTTTCCATCAATATTAAACAGAATTGGGAACAAAACCTTATTTTAGTACCTGTGCAATGCTTTTTCCTAACATTTCAGGTCCAATATGGCTTTTTTTGGAACTGGCAGTGGGAGTTCCGAATAAGAGTCATATTGAACTTGAAATGTCAATTTTATTTCTCATCCATGCTGCCAGGTCCATTGAGTTTTTCCAGCACTTTCTGCTTTTATTTCAGCATCCACAGTATTTTGTTTTCAATTTGTGAAAATCTGGATAATCTATTGTTCAGAAATCCACTGATTTGTGTGTCCCTGTGGAGATTGTTAGATCCATAACGAGCCATCCCCATGTTCTAAGGTGTGGCCAAGGATCATGACCTGGCTGGCTGTAGAGATTTGCATTCTAATTAGTATTCTGTAACTTGATTTCTGTGTCTCTGTGCACTGTTGGAGAACAGATTTTCACTCCATCTGATGAAGGGGCAGCGCTCCGAAAGCTTATGGTATTTGCTACCAAATAAACCTGTTGGACTTTAACCTGGTGTTGTGAGACTTCTTACTGCGCTTACCCCAGTCCAACGCCGGCATCTCCACATCAAGGATCATGACACAAGGTAAAGGGCAATTAGAGCAATGTGGGGTCAGTTCAAGAAAATGAAATGAATGGGAAGCTTCGAGTTCAATACACAATTTTAGAAGCAAGTCCACATACTGCACGCGGAATTAAAAGGTTTCTATTTAATGATTAATTACATTTAGCTGAGACCTACCACGTAACTATCCATGAAGACACATGCTACCCATATCAGAAAATGGAATTTCAATCTGCAACAAATATCTATCCACCAACTGCACCATTGGATCGAAATCTTTGTTAAGTTTCCACATTTTGTTGTGAATAATTTATCTATTCTATTACCATCTGCAACTACAGTTAAGACTCCGGAATTTTACCTTGCAAGAGAAGAATACGTCCTTTCCCCTTTCTCTAAGAAAATACAGGATTAGAGCATTGAGCAGAAAGGGTTACTGAGAAGTAAAGTGCGTAGTCTTCTCGTGACGGACGAGGATGTCACTTTTTACTGGGGTTTTTATGTTCTACGTATACTACATTTCCCTTGCTTGTTTAACAAAAGTCGAAGATGCTGTGAAGAAAGAAGTGTTCCGCACAATTCACTGATTTTACATTAAAATATTCCGCTTCAGAAATTCATGGGAAAGCAATATTGTAAATGTTATGTGATAGAAAACATGGGTGCTTTTAAAGCTACAAAGTGCTTATGCACTCAACAGATTAATAATTATAAAAATTGCAATGGAAAGACTGACAAAGAAGAAGGTAATTTGTCCATGAAACACAAACAAACAAGATATGATCATTCACTGCTCACGCAACCTTTTTACAACTTGCAGTGAATATTCTTTTGACATAAAATGCTGCCGGCCAAAAAATAATTGCTGTTGACCATTATTTACAAATCTGATCATAATGATGCTCTACAGTTCATGTTAACATAGCATCTCAAAAGTATATCCTCTCAATTTAAACGTTTCACATAATCTCCAAGATAATTATTTAGAAGTTCTATTGTTACCAACAACAAATTTGTTTAGTTTTGCTTCAAAGAGTAAAGGTTTGTTGTGGTTCATTCAAGGGTAAATTTGCTAATGGGCAAAATCTAGAAATTCCTACCTGCTGGCTGATCATTTTGACCAGATCAATTCATATAATATTAAAAATGCGGACATGGGGCTCAGCTGAATGCCAAATGGGTAAAGGCATGTACAGAATGGTTTTTAGCCAAATAGATCAGAAGGCCTCAGTTTGACGATCACCGCAAAGACATCAAGGAATGCTATAATTGACCACAGTGCTCCTGAGCTACAGGGGTAGAAAATCAGTGCTTGTTCTCACTCTAATTGTTATCCAATAACTTCAGTTGAAAAGTGCATGTGGATGGGTGGATCTCGAGTGAAAATCTGTTTCAGGATATCACAGCCGATGATCAAATAACTTTCTAATTCTCACTTGACGGTTTGCAAAATAATGCCTTAACTTCCAGGCTCTCCTGTGTTGGATTGGGTGGGTACTGCAAAGATTCACTGGGGAACCCTGCTCGGAGCCTCCCAGGAAAGCTTTGCACAGCAATTGCACAGAATCATAGAAACCCTACAGCACAGAAAGAGGCCATTCGGCCCATCGAGTCTGCACCGACCACAATCCCACCCAGGCCCTATCCCCATATCCCTACATATTTACCCGCGAATCCCTCTAACCTACGCATCTCAGGACACTAAGGGGCGATTTTAGCATGGCCAATCAACCTAACCCGCACATCTTTGGACTGTGGGAGGAAACCGGAGCACCCGGAGGAAACCCACGCAGACACAAGGAAAATGTGCAAACTCCACACAGACAGTGACCCAAGCCGGAAATCGAACCCAGGTCCCTGGAGCTGTGAAGCAGCAGTGCTAACCACTGTGCTACCGTGCTACTGTGGCCGTGCCACAGAAGTGCAAACTTCCCCATGGCTTTGCATGACACTGGGAACCATCTGAAAATGCAACTTAAATTGCAAACTTTGAATGGTTTCGACAAGGTTACACCAATGGTAACCCAGAAGAAGTTAAAAATATTAAAACTTCTTCTTACATCTGGGTAACTGTTGTACAGATCCAGACCAAACACACAGAGAACTCCTCTACATCTCTAACCTCTGCAGGAAGCGCCCCCAAACCCCAACTACCCACTCCTTGGGTCTCCTCTCCCTCTCACTGATCCCCTCCCCCGGCCAGGATTCCCACACCCACATGAGACTCGTCTCTCTCTCTCCACCACCTCAGACCCCAGCCATTGACCCAACCAGACCGAAACTGAGGCACTCCGCCATCCGTGGCCCAACTGGACCCGACCAGACAACCTCCTCCTCACAGGCCCTATCCTTTCAGCCCTCTCAAAGTCTGATCCTCTCTCCCCACAACACATTCCTGAGGCCCAAATCTCTCCGCACACACCCTTCTGCCCCCGAGGCCAGACTCAAGGCCTGACCTCCCAACCTCCAACCCACTCGACCTCCCACTTTCCCCCAACATCCAATCCCCCCCCACCAAATCCTATTCACTTACCTCCTCCCTGGCCTCCTTCTCAACTCCCCATCTGGTATACCAATGGCCATTGCTTTCTTTCATTCTTAAGGGGAGTCGGTTATGTGCCCATTCTGTTTTTCTTCCTACACATGGTTCACCGGGATGTATGTTGGAGTTTCAGGAATGGAACCTTCATTCCCACTTGTATCACAACTTTAGCCAAAAATTTGAATACTGTCGTATTTTCCAGTTGTCTTTCAAACATTAGAATCTTTTCATTCAGCCTAGCAAATACTCTGGGAAGTTCAGTTGGCTTTGTTAAAGAGTTATCTAAAGTTCAACAGCTTCATCTGGGCATTCAGTTCTTTTAGAATGTTTTTTCCATGGTCACTGACTGCTCCTTCGACTCTTTTTTCAATTCATTTGTTAGATCTTCAATCTGTTTCATCAAATTTTCCGTAGCTGCTTTCAAAGCCTGGATTTGCTCTTCCATACTGTACATCTCATCCTTCATATTGTTTAGCTCAGATCGAATATCAAGAATTTCTTCAGTTTTCGTTGTTCATTCTGTTTTCAAGCCAACTGTTCTGATGCAAGAAAGTAAGTTGTGAAGCAGACATAAGGAAACTACTAAAAGATTACAGATTGACTAAGTGAGTGGGCAAAGATCTGGCAAATGGAATATGTGGAGAAATGTAGAGCAAGTAATTGGGAAAGCTAATAGAATGTCATCATTTATTGCGAGGGAAATTGAATACAAAAATAGGAAGGTTATGCTTCCTCAGTTATACTGGCACCAACTGGAGCACATTTGGAGTACTGTGTACAGTATTGGTCACCTTATTTAAGGAAGGACGTAAATGCGTTGGGAGCAGTTCTGAGGAGATTTAACAGAATAAAGCCTGGAACGGGGGGTTGTCTTATGAGGAAAGATTGAACAGGCTAGGTTGTATCTGCTAGAGTTTAGAAGCGTAAGAGGCAACTTGACTGAAACATATAAGATCCAGAGGGTTCCTGCCAGGTTGGATGCAGAGGGAGAATCTAGAATTGGGGGTCACTGTTTAAAAATAAGGGTGGCCCACTTAAAACAGAGGGCAGTGAGTCTTTGGAATTCTCTTATGAAAAGGTGGTGGAAGTAGAGTCTTTGAATATTGTTAAGGCAGGTGTGGAAATATTCTTGGTTCTCAAAGGGGTGATAGGTTATCAGGGGTAGGTGGGGATGCAGATTTGAGATGATTATCAGATTAGTCGTGATCTTCTCTAGGTTCCTGATTTCCATTTCAGCCATTTCATTTCTCAATGACTGAATGTTTGCAGCAAGTCTGAGATATCCAATGTTTTTCCTTCTCATTCCCTGGTCCAAATCTAGTTTCAAATCTTGCTTCTGTCTTTTCGTCATTCGGCTGCAGTTTGGAAACCTCTACTGTTGTGGCTACAATTATAGTCAGGTGGTTCAGCACAATCACCTGTTGCTGTAGTTTGGCTAATGTGTTGGGATTTTCAAAAATATTTATTTTTAAGATTTCCAAAATGTTCACTGTCTCTCTGGTGCCATCATGTGGTTTTCTTGGGAATTGTCTTTTGCTCTTTCATGGTTTTTTTCTAATCCTTTTTAAAGTTGTGTGCGCTCCATTATGTGTCAAAGGCTTTCAATATTTGATCAAAGCTGATTGAGGATTCATCAATGCACTGCCTTAGAATTACTTCATCAGAAAGTTCACCAAACAAATGTAAAAACACACTGATTTGGACTTCTTCTGATTTCCTACTTGGATCTGATATACTCTGGTAATTTTTAAAAAATATTTTCTAGGACACCAAATTCTGTGCTTGGTTTGGCTCTTGTATGAGTCCAACTGGTCTTTTGGTAGATTTTGATCTATGGTTATTTAAAATTAAAAGTATGTATAGCTTTAAATGTTATTAGGAAATCCAAGATGGAACTCTTGTACGCTTCTTTTTAATGACATTTCCTGAACTTGTCGGTTCTGATGTGGAGATGCCGGCGTTGGACTGGGGTGGCTTTTGCTACCAAATAAACCTGTTGGACTTTAACCTGGTGTTGTTAAACTTCTTACCTTGTCGGTTCTGGCAGGCTCCTCTAGTAATGACATTTGCGATTTTAGTGTTTAAATTTTCCAGGAGGCAACTGCCTTGATCAACCCAAGTCCTCCCCAGGTATAGTTTAAAATTGTTTATTAACTACTTATAACTATATACAGGGCAGCATGGTGGCACAGTGGTTAGCACTGCTGCCTCACAGCACCAGGGACCCAGGTTCGATTCCCGGCTTGGGTCACTGTCTGTGTGGAGTTTGCACATTCTCCCCGTGTCTGCGTGGGTTTCCTCCGGGTGCTCTGGTTTCCTCCCACAGTCCAAAGACGTGCTGGTTCGGTGCATTGACCATGCTAAATTCTCCCTCAGTGTACCCGAACAGGTACCAGAGTGTGGCGACTAGGGGATTTTCACAGTAACTTCATTGCAGTGTTAATGTAAGCCGACTTGTGACTAATGAATAAACTTTGCTTTCAATATCGTACAAGGTCAAAGCTGCAAGTGGCCTCCAGGCTTGCCTTTATACATGTCTCTGTCCAGTATAAGACTGCCCTGTGTTCCTTTACATCACACTGTAGGTACTACTGTACCCAGTCCCACTCAAACCATTTCTATGCCAAACGCTTATACGTCGGAAGCCATTGGAGATTACTAATATAGAGCATTTTATAACATTTAAGTTAACTCGGTTGCACAGTATGTGAGTTTGGCGAGACGCTCCTGCAAGTTGGCTTGAACTGGTTATAAATGGGATTTTGCTTATTTCCAGTTTCAGATGTTATCATCACCACTAGTCATTGCCAAAAACACTGTGGCTCAGCAGTATTAAGGCTCCCAATAAAATCAGTTCCCATCTCTCAATTTGGCACTTCAACTATTTTCTTCAAACACTAGTGGTATTTTTAAAAAATTACTGTATGGTCCAATGTTTATAACAGTTCACTTATCCAAAGAGGCACAAAAGAATTGCAATTGAAGAAATAGGATTCACAGTCACTGAATTACAATTCCAACCCAGCAAATAAAAGAATGAAGTGGGAGATAAAGGGAATCAGAGGCCTGGAAGCTCTCTGCCATGCAAAAATAGCAGAAATGGCCAAAAACCCTAAGTTCTGACCCAAAACACAGCATTTCCTATCTCTGTGGGGGTGAAGTTGGGCCAGGGTTCGTGCATGTGGGTTTTTTGGAGGCAGCTGACTATTTAATTCATCTGCTGCCTCTGCTGAAGTGGGATTATGGGGGACCAGGAGTGTGAAACTCAGCATGTGCAGACCATTTAAGAGCTGATCTGAATTTATAGAATCATAGAAATCATAGAAACCCTACAGTGCAGAAAGAGGCCATTTGGCCCATCGAGTCTGCACCGACCACAATCCCACCCAGGCCCTATCCCCATATCCCCACATATTTACCCGCTAATCTACGCATCCCGGGACACTAAGGGGCAATTTAGCATGGCCAATTAACCTAACCCGCACATCTTTGGACTGTGGGAGTAAACAGGAGCACCCGGAGGAAACCCACGCAGACACGAGGAGAATGTGCAAACTCCACACAGACAGTGACCCAAGCCGGGAATCGAACCCAGGTCCCTGGAGCTGTGAAGCAGCAGTGCTGACCACTGTGTTACCGTGCCGCCCAACTTGGTGGATTTGTTTGGATAGGCAAGTTATTTCTTTGGGGAGGTAAGATACCCTTTTGAATATGGTCCCAGGACACCTTTGGAATAGGGTAAGGCACCCTTTGGGATTGTTAAAATTAAACATGATTGTGTGAAAAAGTGCATAAATTTGCAGTTAAGTGAGCAGTTTGATTGACAGCTCCAAGTGGTTATAGCATAGGAATGTTTGCTTTCATTAGAGATTAGTTGAAGGAACTTCAATGTATTGAATGTTTTTTAAAAATCTATAAGAGTACCGTAATCAATTGGCAGATAACTTTATGTTGCATGGCTTTTCAGGTTTGCCCATGGTAGATATTAGGTGAGCTGACATGGTGGGGGTAAGGGCAAAGGCGGTGGGTGGGGAGCATGGGCTGGCACTAATTGGGCTTAAGGGTTATAAAGGGCATCGAGGATGTTGGGGGTATAGGGGTATGAGAGCCATGGAGTTGGGTAGAGGAGCATTTGTTGGCATGGGTATAAGGGGCCATGGGGATGGGTGGGAAGGCATGAGGTGGTATAGGAAGTATGTGGGTGTGTGAAGGCTGGGGGGCTGTGTTTTGTTTTAATAATTTTTTTAAAATATTAAATTCAGCAAAGTGCCAGAGGACAAAGGCAGGCCTTCTGCCCAGCCCACTTCTCCATCTGGCAGCCTCCACACTCTTTCCGGTGGTGGCGGGCCCATTTTCCTATCAAGCCCACTCCCTGAAATGCAAATCATAACTGTAGGCTGCCATTTTTAAAGGTCAGATTTCTAAGCGCTAGGAATTCTCCAGTCTCTACAAACCCAATCTGGGAGCGAAAATCTGGGCCAGAGAAATAAAATTAAACAATAAAAGGACAAGCAGCAGGAGATAATTAATGAGAAAGCTAAAAATGAGCGTAATGGATGGTAAATGAATCAGAATGAGTATGCTTTTTTAAATTCATTCTTGGGATTTGGGCATCACTGGTAGAGAAGCAGAATATGGAGGACGCTGGAAATCTGAAATAAGAACAGAAAATGCTGGAAAAACTTAGCACATTAGGCAACATCTGTGTCGAGAGAGAAAAACAGAGTTAACATTTCAGGTCTGTGACCTTCCATCTAAACTAGGAAAAGTTAAAGGTGGACTAGGATTTGAGCAAAGGGTGGGTGGGACAAGGGCAAAAGAAAGTTGTAAGACAGCAGAGATTGAATGATGGAAAAGTAAATCCTGCAGAGCCAAATGGAATGGAGATCATAGAATCCCTACAGTGCAGAAAGAGGCCATTTGGCCCATTGAGCCTGCACCGACAACAATCCCACCCAGGCTCTCTCCCCATAACCCACGTACGTACCCTGCTTGTCCCCCGACACTAAGAAAAAAATGTGCATGGCCAATCCACCTAACCTGCACCTGAAGGAAACCCACGTAGACACAGGGAGAATGTGCAAACTCCATATAGACAGCTACCTGAGGCTGGAATTGAACCCAGGTCCCTGGTGCTGTGAGACAGCAGTGTTAACCACTGTGTGCTACTGCGCTGCCCTAATTGGGCTGCCCTAGATGGGCAAGAAAAGAAACAAAAGAAGTGCCCAGAATTGGTGCGCTGCCAACTCCAGAAGGCTGTAAAGTGCCTGACTGAAAGATGAGATGCTGTTCCTGAAGCACTGAACCTCAATGGAACAGTGCAGTAGGCCAAGGACAGAAATGTCAGCATGACAGCAAAGCGGAGGATTCAAATGACAGGTCCCTAGATGTTTGGTGCGGCCGGGGGGGGGGGGGGGGGGGGGGGGGGGGGGGGGGCTGGGGGAGGGTGTGTGTATGTGTGTGTGTGTGTCATGCTTGCAGACAAAATGGAGTGGTTCTCCAGAATAATCAGCCAATCTGCATTCGGTGTCCCCAAAGTAGAAGAAATCACATTGTGAGCACCAATAACTGTAGTCTATATTGAAAGAAGAACTGTAAATTGCTGCTTCACCTGGAAGGAGTGTTTGGGGCCTTGGATGGTGGATGGATAAAAGATTGGTTAACTAACAGGTGGCAGACAGCAGGGGTTAATGGGTCATTTTCAAGCGACAAGGTGTAACTAGCAGAGATCAGTGATAGGGGTTCAACTACTTAGAATTTGTATCAATGACTTGGATGAAGGGATTTAATTTACGGTAGCTAAATCTGCTGATGACACAAAGATCAGTAGAAAAGTAAGTTGTCAAGAGGATATTAAGAGTCTATGAAGGGGTTTAGATAGGTTAAGTGAGTGGGCAAAAAAATGCAGATGGAGTATAAAATGTGGGAAAATGAGAACTTATGCATTTTGACAGGAATAAAAAAACTATTTTATCTAAATGGAGAGAGATTGCAGAAATGTGCGGCACAGAGGGATCTGAGTATCCTGGTACGTGAATCACAAAATGTTAGTATACAGCAAGTGATTAAGACGACCGATGGAATGTTGGCATTTATTACAAGGGGAATCAAGTATAAAAGTAGTAAGTGTTGCTACAGGACCTTAGTACAACTGCATCTGGACTACTATGTACGGTTTTCATTTCCTTACTTAGTAAGGATACAATTGCATTGGAAGCAGTTCAGAGAAGGTTCAATCGACTGACTACTGGGATGAGGGAGTTATCTTATTAGGAAAGGTTGAGCAGGTTGGGCCTATATCCATTGGCGTTTTAAAGAATTAGAGGTGATCTTATTGAAACATACAAGATCCTGAGGGGGCTTGACAGGATGCATGATGAGAGGACTTTTTCCCTTGTGGGGAAGCCTCGAACAAGGGGATACAGTTTAAATATCAGGGGTCTCCCTGATGAAAAATATTTCCTTTCGTCCTTGGTCTGTGGAATTCTCTTCCCTAAAGTGCAGTGAAGGCTGGGTCACTGAGTATATCCAAAGCTGTTTTTTGATCAACAAGGGAATCAAGGGTAATGGGGGCTGGGCAGATGCAAAGAGAAAAGTGTAGTTGAGACCTCAATCAGATCAGTCTCGATCTTATCGAATGGCAGATCAGGCTCAAGGGGCAAAATGGCCTCTTCATGCTTCTAATTCTTGTGGGTATATTGCTGCACATATTACAATGTTAGCATCACAACACCATACAAAATAATGCTCCACCTATTCGATGGTAGGAGGAAGAATTCCAAACATAACAAACTATTAAAAGAGCCGATTATTTAAACAGAATTTCTCTTTAAAGTAGTGGAAAATGAACGAACATTTGCAGCACATATAGCCAAACTCAAGCTGGCCTACATATGTTACAAAATTATGAGGAACACCACCTGTTAAAAAGGCAAAGACCAGTTAGATCACAATGATTGTGGTTGTTCAGGCACTGCCAGGTCTAATAGGACCGCAGTGACGTACTGATAATGTCACTGGACTAGCAATAGACAGTCCCAGGCGAATGCCCTGGGGACACGGGTTCAAATCCCAACACGGTAGCTTGTGGAATTTAAATTTAATTCATACAATATGGAATTGAAAGCTAATTTCAGTAATGGTGGCCATGAAACTATCATTGATTGCTGTAAAAACCCATCTGGTTCATTAACGATCCTTAGGGAAAGAAATCTGCTGTCCTTATCTGGTCTGGCACCTGTTCTGATCTACGTGTGGCTTCAGACTCACGGTAAGGTGGCTTACTCCTAACTGCCCTTTGAAATGGCTCAGTAAGTCACTCAGTTCAAAGGTGATTAGGGATAGGCAACAAATTCTTGGCCCTGCCAGCAATGTCCACATCCCATAAAAGAAGAACCATGGTGGAAAGGATTGGAGGAAAGGTAATGAGGGGGAAATATGAGGAAAGTAACAAGGGTTTTGATAACCAGCTCAGGACCTGATAATGCGTGCTGGGTCTGAACATAATAACAGTGGTAACCCCAGGTGATCTATTACTAAATGGCCTCTCTTGTAACCTTTTAATCTGGGTGAATCTAGTGTCAACTCTGAAGACTCCTGAAAATTGGGAAAATACAAAAATGGGGGAATAATAGATCATCTGCATTGCCAAATACTGTAACTCAAAATTATCTGGTTCCATTATGATGTTCAAAATTTCAATACCAGCTTTTACAATGTTCATATTTTTTCGTGGATACCAAACCAACTCGTTATTACAATGCAACCTTTGGCTATGTCCCAAGCACCTCACTGCATTATCCTGAGTGCATGTGATTGTTTCCATGATTTAAAAATGCAAATAACAATCTTACCGTCAACATTTAACTGAAGAGCTTTATTTCTATGATGGCATATAATCTGCAATATGTTGAGAGCCAGTATTTTCAATGAGTTGAGATCATGTCGTAAGAGCGAAGCATGAGTTTATGAGCCTCAGGTCAACTCCAAAGTATACTATTCCTTGGAACAAAATGTACACTCCAATATTCTGTACAACATCTTGAAATATAATGATTGCTTGCCCTGTTTTAACATTTTTTTTTAAAAAGATTATTTTTCTTTCTTACCATCTAAACCAGGAAGCTTTGTGAAATCAAATACTTTTTTCCTCAGGTTCAATTTATAAAACAAAGCAGCTTTATCATGCAAACAAAAGCAAAATGATACAGATGCTGAAATTAAAACAGAAAACACTACAAATACTCAGCAGGTCTGGCGGCATCTGTGGAGAGAGAAACAGAGGTAACTTTTCAGGTCAATGGCCTTTCATCAGATGGCATGAAATATTGGCTGGAATGTTTCTCCAGTCCCGCCGGCAGAGCACCCCCGCCCAATGGTTTCCTGCCAGCGTGGGGTGACATCAATGAAAAATCCCATTGACAGCAGCAGGACCAGAGAATCCCGCCGCTAGTAAAAAATTGACCACCTCCCGCTGGTGGGAAACACGCGGCTGGAGAATCTTGCCCATTAACTCTGATCTTTCTCCACAGATGCTGCCAAACCTTAGTATTTACAGAATTTTCTGTTTTTATTTCAGCTTTGCTATCACTCACAAGTCATTGGCTATACCAATGTATGACAAGCAGAAATAAAGAACAAAGAACAGTACAGCACAGGAAACAGCCCTTCGGCCCTCCAAGCCTGTGCCACTCCTTGGTCCAACTAGACCAATCGTCTGTATCCCTCCATTCCCAGGCTGCTCATGTGACTATCCAGGTAAGTCTTAAACGATGTCAGCGTGTCTGCCTCCACCACCCTACTTGGCAGCGCATTCCAGGCCCCCACCACCGTCTGTGTAAAAGACATCCCTCTAATATCGGAGTTATACTTCGCCCCTCTCACCTTGAGCCTGTGACCCCTTGTGATCGTCACTTCTGACCTGGGAAAAAGCTTCCCACCGTCCACCCTATCTATCCCCTTCATAATCTTGTACACAATCTTGTACATAATCTTATAATAATAACATTACATTAAATATGTGGCACAGGGAAAATAGAAATATAAGCAAAACTTACAAAATTCTGAAAAAATACATAAACAACTCCCGAGAGACAGTTACAAACTATTTTCAAATGAAGGTAAAATATAATTAAAACCGTAGTAATATCTACCTTTTGATGATTTCTATTTCAATGAAAACCGTTTAAAGCTGTAGGTTTAGCTCAATCAAAACTGCCAACCTACAATGTGGTCAAAGGATGGACTTGAGTAAGGTGTACTTTCCTACTGAAACGACAAAGCACAAGGCTGTTGCCTTTCTCAGCTATGCCAGGACATCCCAATTAATCCAGGACTCAGCTGAGCAGTTTATTATCAATGAAATTACATTTACTTTCCTGATTAGAATTGAGCATCTTTTTGGATAATCTTTGCAGTGAAATGGAATAAACTGTACACTCTGGGAGATAGGGAATTTATAGAAAAAAAAATCAACAGGTTGTACAGAGTTTAATACAGAAAATTCATCTTCGGGAAAAGTTAAATATAATTAAATAAATAAATATGGAAATTTACTTCTTATGGTAGTGCTTGTATAGTGTGACTTTGGTCTGCACTCAAAAGAGTTAACTGTGAACATCAAAGCCAGTGGAGATAAAGGACAGCAGCCACAGGCAGCATGTGTCACATTCATGCTATCAGAATCCATTTCAACTTATTATACTGCAATTTCAAACAGTGCATTTTTGTTTGATTAAAAATGACATGTTACATATGTGAAAAAGCCAATCCCTCCTGCTAGCAAATATCCAGGATGTGCAATAAACCACAGGCAACCAGGAATTAACCAAATGTCAGCAGAGAGCCCTTTCTTTACCTGCTCATCCTCAAAATAGACAATTAGCCACCAGCCATCCTTTACAGACACAGCAGCTCTGCGGATGATCCACAAGAGGCCTACGGCTAATACTCCCGTCTTGTAGCTGTCAGAGCAATAACTCTTTGATCTATCTGGGAGGTCGTGCAGACATTAGTTTAAGCTGAAGCCTCAGAGTGCACAGGTTTGCATCTGTTTCTTGTACTTTTAATATAAAAAACAGTATTATTAACACGATATTGAACTACATTAATTTATTAAATCTTTCCAACTGGGTAATCAAGGTAGAACAAAATAAGTGTGGGAGCCTGGAAGCTAATCTGGAGTCGTTTGGCCTTTAAATAGTTATCACATGCATAGCTGGAGAACACAATGTACTTTAATGTAAATCAAACTAATTAGCACCAGTAGGTATTGTATCAATTTGTATAAGATTCCTAAAGCATATGCAACACAGTACTGCAACTTTCTATACTACATACATCTCATCAAGTAGGCAACAAATTGGTTACAAAGCCACTAGCCAAGGTTATGTCTTCAGGGTGAATTGTAATTGCAACAGGGGATTCCAGCAACTGTAGAATTACTGGTACACCAGTAAATAACAACATTCCAAGTACTTGGAGAAAGCAGTAATTGCACCTCTTCCTTTAAAAAAATCAGTTCTCTTACTGTCAAGATCCTTTTGGAGGATAACATTTCAGCTACCTTTCTAATAACATCAATCTATAACTTCCAAAATAGGTCGATTAAAATAGGGAGGGTTATGGTGCTCTGAACTTTACTGGAATCTGGGAAATTATGCATTGGATTGGCGATAAAGATTCTACAACTAAAACACGGTTTCTGGGATCTCCCAAATCCATAGCAGCTCTCAACCAGCTTTTGAGCTTCACCTTGCCCCTATAGTGTGACATAGAGCCACTTTAGGATGTTGCCCTTAGCTGACATGACCCAAGGGCCCAACAGAGGGTGGGAGCCCACTCTGGAATCTCAGTATAAAAGATAGAAAAAAATTAACACACAACTATTATTGCCTTCCATAAAAAGGATTATTTTGGGCTGCTTCTCAGCTTAGTACAGAGCAAGATGAAGCTAGCAGTGAGAAAATTGATCAAAGTACACACTTTCAGACATCCTTTAGCAAGGCTGTTGTCTTCAATCTTAGTATTTGGCAAAGCCTCACTGTATCCTGCTTTGAAGACGTTAGTAAAGTGTTCACAACACAGAGTCAAATAATATTCACAGAGCTTTGCCCTTTTTAAGTACAATTTATAATCCAACTTTAACATTAATCTTTGAACCATCAAAGCCTCTGTGCAGTATTTGGAATGTTGTCAAGTTCATATATGTAAGCTTTTTTTTTATAAAAGTAGTGGAATGGACAGTGCTGATTTATCAATTTTTTGCAACTAAATTATCAGAAAAGATAGATCCGAAAACATTCTCAAAAACTTAATCTAATTTTAATCTAAATGGTGATTTATTGGCGTAATGGAAGAATTCACCCATCTGCATAATGAATTAGTGTCTAAGAAGGTGTAGGTCGCTGAATTGGGCAAATACATCCAACAAAGTCAAGGTACTGGACTCTAACCACCGTCAAGTATTCTGTTTTTTGCTAGACTGTTCTAGGTTGCTTTCTTCTAAATGTTGTATCGGACACAGCAATGTGCAAGTATTTAATACAGAATAGCATCCTTTAAGACAAACACCTTAACTGGTTATGGAAAGCAGGGAACAGTAAACAAATAAAAGTTTCTACTTATTGGCATCATTAAGGAAGCGGTAGCTCATGCAAATTTGCTGGGATTGAGTTTGTGTGGTTTCAACCCCATTCCTTTTGGACATGGTGCGAGAGCACACAACTGTCCCTTGGTTGACAATGCACTTGCAAACTTGGCAGATGGGGCAGGCTATTTTGGAAAATTTTGCACTGGTATTGCAGCTGAAATTCATTACTGGAGCATAGTAGAGATAAGCTCTGCAATGCATCTAACCATGTGGTGTCTGATCTGTTAGTGCTTATTTTGATACTGGGTATACTGTGAAGAGAAAGTGTTCTATTCCCCAGATTTAACATTCCTCATTATTGATAATGTCCACAGTAGAAATAATGTAGAGAGGCGCTATACGATAAATGGCAGAACCATAAAGGGTGTAGATACGCCGAGGGACCTGGGTGTGCAAGTCCACAGATCCTTGAAGGTGACGTCACAGGTGGAGAAGGTGGTGAAGAAGGCATATGGCATGCTTGCCTTTATAGGACGGGGCATAGAGCATAAAAGTTGGGGTCTGATGTTGCAGATGTATAGAACGTTGGTTCGGCCGCATTTGGAATACTGCGTCCAGTTCTGGTCGCCACACTACCAGAAGGTCGTGGAGGCTTTGGAGAGAGTACAGAGGAGGTTTACCAGGATGTTGCCTGGTATGGAGGGGCTTAGTTATGAGGAGAGATTGGGTAAACTGGGGTTGTTCTCCCTGGAAAGACGGAGGATGAGGGAAGACTTAATAGAGGTGTATAAAATTATGAAAGGCATAGATAGGGTGAACGGTGGGAAGCTTTTCCCCAGGTCGGTGGTGACGTTCACGAGGGGTCATAGGTTCAAGGTGAAGGGGGGGAGGTTTAACACAGATATCAGAAGGACATATTTTACACAGAGGGTGGTGGGGGCCTGGAATGCGCTGCCAGGCAAGGTGGTGGAGGCGGACACACTGGGAATGTTTAAGACTTATCTAGATAGCCATATGAACGGAGTGGGAATGGAGGGATACAAAAGAATGGTCTAGTTTGGACCAGGGAGCGGCGCGGGCTTGGAGGGCCGAAGACCCTGTTCCTGTGCTGTATTGTTCTTTGTTCTTTGATATTTCGCAAAATAATACAAATTTGAACACAAATTATACATATCCAGTGTTCCATAATCTGAAATGAAATTCTCACAATGTGAATAATAAATCTGATTTATTATTGTCACATGTATTAGTAGATAGTGAAAAGTAATGTTTCTTGCGCACTATACAGACAAAGCATACCAGTCATAGAGAAGGAAAGGAGAGAGTGCAGAATGCTGGGTTAGAGTCATAGCTAGGGTGTAGAGAAAGATCAACTTAATACAAGTTAGGTCCATTCAAAAGTCCGATGCAGCAGGAGAGAAGCTGTTCTTGAGTTGGTTTGTATGTGTCCTCAGAATTTTGTATCTTTTTCTCGATGGAAGAAGGTGAAAGAGAGAATGTCCGGAGTGTGTGGGGTCCTTAATTATGCTGACTGCTTTTCCAAGGCAGTAGGAAGTGTAGACAGTGTCAATGGGTGGGAGGCTGGTGTGAGTGATGGACTGGGGTTCGTTCATGACCCGTTGTAGTTTTTTGCGGTCTTGGATAGAACAGGAACAATACCAAGCTGTGATACACGCAGAAAGAATATTTTCTATGGTGCATCTGTAAAGGTTGGTGAGAGTCATAGTGGACATACCAAATTTCCTTAGTCCTCTGAGAAAGTAGAGGCGTTTGTGGGCTTCCTTAACTATAGTGTCAGCATGGGGGAATGGTCAGATTGTAGGTGATCTGGACACCTAAAAACTTGAAGCACTTGATCATTTCTATTTTGTCCCCATTGATGTAGACAGGGGCCTGTCCTCCACTATGCTTTTTGAAGTCGATGACTATCTCCTTCATTTTGTTGACACTGAGGAAGAGATTATTGTCGTCGCACAAGTTCACCAGATTCTCTATTTTAATTCTCTATTTAAGGAACTTAAAATGCTGTCCGGTTGAAAGATTAAATTCCAAATACCTTTGAACTTATTGATAAAATTAGATATGAAAAGTTGATTAATGTAAACAGTTTAAAATAACCCCATTAATTAAAGATGTGAATTACCACCCAAGTTTACTTTAAAGAAGCAATGGTTTTAAATTAACCCAATAATTTTGCTTTAAAGGTACATACTGTATATTTAAAACCAAGTAAGCATGCATCAAAAGTGTGTAGTCTCAGCAAAACCACAGACACAAACATGGATTCTAATACTGCAAGCATAGCAGATTTAAATGGAAAGCATGTTTAAATATTAAAAAAATTAAGAGCGAATGAACTGTTTTTGCAGTTTTAATGACTGCTAGTATCCTGAACAACCTAAATAAGTACTAGTTAAACTTACTCTGAGATTTTGCATTAAGCAGACCTTTCTACATGTATCATGTATTACAGGTAAACTAATTGGATTAGACACAATAATTTACAGTTGATCAAAGCAGGAACTGGAAAAGAGCTAGAGCTGCACGTTAAAAGTTGCCCGTGGCAAGTTTATAATTATTTTTAAAAAGCCAATCAAGCATGCAAGATTAAAATCTAACAGACCAAACATCAAGCTGAGCTGTAAATATGAGGGATATTTGGAATTACTGAATGGACTAAGTTGATTTAGTCCATTGATTCAAATCAATGTATAGCAAAAACATCAATCAACTAGGAGGAATTATTGCTGTTTATTAAAAATAGTAACAAATGCTGAATCTTGGGAATAGAGGAGGAAAGGGAGATAATTTCAGTTACCTACATTCACAATGTGAAACTCCTGCCTTCCAATTCATGGAAAGCGATTTGAAAATTTTCACAGCATTGTGAGCCACAATCTTTTTCATAAACAGTTTACTCTGGAATGTTCTGGTAAAGCAAAAAAAATGAAAATATAAAGTGTTCTTTTTGAAATGAGCAGCCATCGAATATTGACAAAACATTTTAATACTTTTGAAAGGCACTTCTGATTGAAAGGCAGCTCATAATCTTACAAGATTTTCCTTCTGTTCCTATTCTAGCTACTTCATAAATTTATGGACCATTGGGATTGTGCACAGTGAGAGTGAATGGGAAGGGGTTTGGGTCAATTGAGATTGTGTACAGTGGGAGTGAATGGGAAGGCGGTTTGATCCATTGTGTAGAATGAGAATGGATATAACTCATACAACCGGATATTTAAGTGAAAGTCACAGGACAAATCCAACAAGAAAGCCGGAGCTTGATAATCTGCTGAAGAACCTGGTTCCTCTCTTTCAGGTACTGATGGGCCTGTTGTCTTGCACATAACTTTCTTCTCATTTCAAACTGGCAGGTGTTCGCATGTTTTAACCTTCTGTCCATCTCTCTCCCATCTCTGGTGCAGACCTGATGGGCTGCATGGCTTCCTTCTGCACTGTAGGGATTCTATGGTTCTATTCTATGTTGTCGACCATTTTTAAGTGAAGCAATTCCCTACACAGTTCGACTGCTGATTGAAATAGTTTATTGAATTCAAATCTTCCATTTGGGCACACTATAACAATTTCATCTAATTCAATTTCCTTTTACTGTTTGAATTTGAGAGATTAGCTGTTATCTGCTGATGGAACATTTGAGATTCTACAGCTATCGGCAGTATTCACATGGCCTGTATACACAGAATTTTGTACAGTTCAGTTATTTATTACTGTCCATTCTTTTAATCATTGTTACACATGTTCTTAGGCTTGATGTGTAGTTACTGTTTGTCTGAAAGGGTGTACTTTGATCTATTTTCTCCCCACTGGCTTCATCTACTCTAATATTGTTTAAATCTCTCTTAATTTCAAGTGGAGTGAAAGTGAACAAATAAATATATTTGACAGGAACATGGCATTCTTTGACAGAATGGTCAAAATCTTAAAATTCCTAATCAAAATGTCCTGTTGTACTATACTGATTAAATCAACACCATAATACACCATTCCCTACATGTAAAATAGAATATTCGATACTGTTCAGCAAATGCTGTCAATATACCCATTCGAACAGTTATATGCTGCTACTCTTGTTGCACAATTGCTGTAATCTGGTCTGGTTGGTTAAAGCACCTGAAAAGCACAAGGAAATGTTGTGTTCTTGTTGCTGCACAAATCTCCAGTTATCAAATCAGGAATAACACAGCACAAAAAGGAGCCCATTGGGCCCATCACGCCTGTGCTCGCTCTTCAAAAGAACTATCCAATTAGTCCAACTGAATCGAAAAGGAAATGTTTCTTGTGTTAAGGTGAACATGATAGCAATTACACTATAAAATTTTCCTAAAAGAGTTCTGGAAGTTGAACTCTGGGTCTCCTGCTTATTAGGCAGGTGTCAACTAACTAAAGCACAGAACCAAATTACAGTAATTATGCTACTTTGATGTCAAAAGTATTAAAATGCTCAAAAAAATTAACTCTGTCCTGTTCCACTTACTTAGGCAGTGCAGTGGCATAGCTGAACCCCGCCACTAGAACAAAGTTCTGGTCGGGAAGGCCAATGGAAAACCATCCTGCTCTGCTGCCAATTGAGATGCTTAAGTGGTCAATTAATGACCATTTAAGGGCCTCATCCTGCCTCCTCTGGGATTCACCCAATTGTTAGTGGGCCTGTTGCCTGCAGTGTGCATGATAGGTGAACCTGTGTGAATTGCTTGTCACCTTAGTGGAGTGGTGGTCTCTCGATCACCTGATAAAGGGACTGGACATAGGGAGGGAGGGGCAGGGGATCCGCTGAGAGATACCCCCCTGCCCTTGTGTCTTATTACCAGGCCCTCCGATCACATCACTTACCTATACCCTAGATCCTCTATGATCTAGGGACTCTGGGGAGTGTCTGCCCAGCAGCAGCCACATCCACCTCAATGGCTCTGCCGAGAGCAAGAGTTGTCGGCCTTGGATGGTTGGCAACTCTTATTCGGCATGACTTCCGCCGTGCTATGTTGATTCCAGGCCTAACCACCGCTTGATTTGACATGGCCTGCGGTATGACTTAGCAGGCCTTCCTGAAAAAAGGCACTGCAGATCTCTTGTCAGCTGGCGAGGCCCCCCAGTGCAACAAGATTATGTCTGTCTGTTAACTCTGTTTCTTTCCACAGATGCCACCTGACCTGCTGAAATTTTCCAGTTATTTTTATTCTTATTCTATGTCTTTTATTCCTATTTTAAACTTTACACATTTAAAATATTTAAAGTTTAAAGTTTATTAATTACACAATGTAAGTAGGCTTACATTCACACTGTAGTGAAGGTACCATGGAAATCCCCTAGTCGCCACACTCCGGCGCCTGTTCAGGAACACTGAGGGAGAATTTAGCATGGCCAATTCACCTAACCTGCATTTCTTTGGACTGTGGGAGGAAACCGGAGCACCCGGAGGAAACCCATGCAGACGCAGGGAGAACGTGCAAACTCCACACAGATAGTGACCCAAGCGGGAATCGAAACAGGGTCCCTGGCGCTGTGAGGCAGCAGTGCTGACCACTGTACCACCCTTGTGCCACCCTACTTGTTCTATGTTCTTCCCCACATTAGAATAGTAAAATTATCTTTGTTGTAAGTGTGGAAAGAATATTTCCTCTTGTGGGAGAATCTAGAACTGGGCTGACTGCTTAAAAGTAAAGAAAAAAAAGGAGATCATTTTGAATAAAGAAATCTTAATTTGTTCCACAACTGCTTCCATAAGTGTCAGTCTTTTGCAGTTAAGAACATATGAAAATCCAGAGCATAAGCTGTTCAATCTATGGAGTCCACATCATCCAGAGTCCATGAATGGGTATTCAATCCCTGACTTCGCTCCCAAATCACCTGGTGTCTCCCATTTTAGAGAATCATTTATTTCCCGATCTCCCCCAGAAAAGTCAAGGAGTGTGTAAAATATGCATAACATTACACCCAACATCTCAACACATATTGGAGCATTTCCTTTTTAAATATTATAGATTAGTTCAAATCAGTTCTGAGATCTTATGTTTTAAAAACTGAAACTTAAAGCTTCAAATGTTATTTACATGTTTATTTGGCAATATTTCTGCTTTTTAAATTTTTCTCTGCCCTTTAATTTAATGTGTATTTTCATTTCTACATTCTTTTATAAATATGATTTTAAACACAATTTTGTAATAAAAAAAACATCATTCTGAATACAAGGAGGTAACATTTAGGATAAAAGATATTCAGCTCCTCTGGTTCAGTTTGTTATTTAGATCAATGTTGAGAACAGACCATTTTCACGTGAAGACTGCACTGGACGAAATATACATCACCACAAGTAGTCTCGAGACGAAACATCCCAAGGCCTTGTTCACCGTGGCCGGGGACTTCAATCAGGTCAAGCTCAAGAGCGTCCTACCAAGATACCACCAACACATCTCCTGTTCCACCAGAGGCCCAAACATCCCAGACCACTGCTACACAAATATCAAACATGCCTACCGCTCTATCACCCGCCCACACTTTGGTAAATCAGACCACAAGGCTGTGCTCCTGCTTCTGGCTTTCAAGCAAAAACTGAAACGGGAGAATCCATTAAAGAAAGTCATGCATTGTTGGTCTGAGAAATTGGATGATCTCCTATGGGACTGCTTTGAGTCAGTAGACTGGTCAATATTTAAAAACCCAGCGGCCAACCTGAACAACTATGCCACTACTTCAGTAACTGACTTCATTAGTAAGTGTGTAGAAGACTTTGTGCCAAAGAAGCAAATCCATGTGCTTCCCAACCGGAAACCATGGATGGACAGGGACACCCACTGCTTGCTGAAGTCTAGGTCTGAGGTGACCCTGACCTATATAAGAAATCCAGATATGATCCAGAGATCCATCAGAGATGCCTAAAGACAGCACTGGACCAAGTTTGAGTCCCAGGCTAGCCGCACGGACTCCCGCCAGCTATGGCAAGGTCTGCAAGACATAACAGGTGACAAGATGAAGGCATGTAAAATTGCCAGCACCAATGCACCCCTCCCCAATGAGCTCAACACATTCTATGCCCGTTTTGTGCAAAAATGTCAGTGAGAGCATGCCCTCCATCCCGGATGCTTCGGATGAACCTGTATCCGAGGTCACCATCACAGACATCAGAGTAACCTTCTCGAAAGTCAACCCACAAGCAACTGGCCCAGATGGGATACCTGGACAAGCACTCAGATCCTGCGTGAATCAGCTGGTGGAGGTATTCGCAGATATCTGTAACTTCGCTTTACACCAATTTGAGGTCCTTATGTTCTTCAAGAAGATGACCATCATCCCGTTACCAAAGAAAAGCCAGGCTTAATGATTTATTGTCTGGTGACTCTGACATCTATCATTATGAAGTGCTTCGAAAGGTTAGTCATGGTATGAGTCAATTCTGGCCTCCTAGACTGCCTGGATCCACTACAGTTTGCCCACCACCGCAACAGGTCCACAGCAGACGCTATCTCTCTGGCCCTACACTCAACCCTGGCACACCTAGACAACAAAGACACCTTTGTCAGACTCCTATTTACTGACTACAGCTCAGCCTTCAACACCATTATTCCTACAAAACTCATCTCCAAACTCCATGGCCTGGACCTCGGATCCTAGACTGGATCCTAGACTTCCAAATCCACAGATCGTAATCAGTAAGGATAGGTTACAACACTTCCTCCACGATCATCCTCAACAACGGTGCCCCACAAGGCTGTATCCTCAGCCCCTTACTATAGTCCTTATATTCCTTATACACCCATGACTATGACCAAATTCCCCACCAACGCCATTTTCAAGTTTGCTGATGACATCACCATAGTGGGTCGGATCTCAAAAAATGATGAGACAGAGTACAGGAATGAGATAGAGAATCTGGTGAACTGGTGCGATGACAATAATCTCTCCCTCAATGTCAAAAAAAAAGGAAAGAGATAGTCATCAACTTGAGGAGGACAGGCCTGTCTGCATCAATTGGGACAAAGTAGAAATGGTCGAGAGCTTCAAGTTTTTGAGGTGTCTTGATCACCAACAACCTATCCTGGTCTCTCCATGCTGACTCTATAGTTGAGAAAGCCCACCAACGCCTCTTCTTTCTCAGGAGGCTAAGGAAATTTGGCATGTCTGCTACAACTCTCACCAACTTTTACAGATGCACTATCGAAGCATTCTTTCTGGTTGTATCACAGCTTAGTATGGCTCCTGCTCTGTCCAAGACTCAAAAAACTACAAAGGGTCGTGAAAGAAGCCCAGTTCATCACACAAACCAGCCTCAAACCCATTGACACTGTCTACACTTCCCACTGCCTCGGAAAAGCGACCAGCATAATCAAGGACCTCACGGACCCCAGAAATACCCTCTTCCACCTTCTTCCGTCGGGGAAAAAGATACAAAAGACTGAGGACACATACCAACCGTTCTTCCCTGCTGCCATCAGACTTTTGAATGGACGTACCTCGCACTAAGTTGATCTTTCTCTACACCCTAGCTATGACTGTAACACTACATTCTGCACTCTCTCGTTTCCTTCTCTATGAATGGTATACTTTGTCTGTATAGCGCACCAGAAACAATACTTTTCACTGTATACTAATACATGTGACAATAATAAATCAAATCAAGTCTTTGGATGTACCCATTAAGAATTTCTAGCATTCTCTATTTTTGTTTTGAAGTTTCAAAATCAAAGAGACAGAAAAACTAGGAAATGATAAAGCTTTGTGTTTGTCAAAAAAAAAACACTGGTTCTTCAACATAAAACATAATAACCTGAACTATATTAATTGTTCCTTATACACAGAAGCATCATTAGAAGTGGAGACATGGCACATTAAAAGCCTGTAAAATAGAGTGTGTGTGCAGCAATTTGAGACTGCCTGCTCTGGCTATTATTGAACCAGAGAGCACAGATTTAATGTTATTGGCAAAAGAAAAAAAAAGCGAATTGCCAAAGAAAAAGCGATATGAGAAAAAGCTTTTTCAGACAGTGTGGTCAAGGTCTGGAATGCACTGCCTGAGCGTATGGTGAAGGCACAATGGGTCAAATGGTCTCCTTCTGCCTTGTAACAATTCTGTGGATTCTCTGTCCAGTTTTGAGCTCGCAAGCCAGTGATTTACAATAGTTAAATGAGTAATTACTAAGAAGAAACATCTGAGAAAAAGACCATTTAGTGCAAATCTGAACAGAGTTGCTCTTCTACTCAAATTATTTCTTGATGCAGTATTTTGCACTTGAACAAACCATATGCAGCCGTATAATTACATTTTAGACAATTTGCAATTTTGCCACTAATTCTGAAAACTTCTCCTCCAAAACGAGTTTGCACCAAAATCATCAGTGCTAAAGAATAGCAAGCAGCACATGGTTTTTTGCACGATTTTGCTGCTGTCAAGTATTGACACAATTGATCCTTTTCCCAAAGCTTTAAAACAAACATAAAGATAGAAATTGTGATTGGGATGCAGTAGTTTGTAAATTCTCCTCCTTTATTGGCCAATTGCTGAGAGTTAAAACATTTGTGAGCAAGATTATGTTTCAATAATGTGGCATATGTGGCATGCAGGAGGACTTGGAGATCAGTAAGTATTAAAATCAATTCAAGTTAACAAGTTTCTGAAAATGAGGTAAACATACTGTCTGAACACTGAGTGAGCTTAGTTTTCCAATGGACATAACTTACACCAACCTGTTGCAGTATACTATAAATTTATGATTTACCAGACTCTCAAAAATATTTTCTGAGAAAGATACATTGATTTTGCAGGTAGCAGCAAAGCAATGCTGCTTGATGACATCAGTGAGTGCTGCCCACAAGGATCTAGTGACCTCTGGGTGCTGACTTCCCCATACCAGATGGCAGTTTAAATATAGAACCAAGTCAAGGGGATCTTTTGGCAGGCAACAGCGGTGATGTCAGCGGCAGCTGAGCAGCCAATCACCTTGAAGTATTCATTCACAGCAGACTAGGAAGTTAAAGTAAATTAGTATCCTGTTCTTTAAATTTAAAATTTCAGATCGCAAAATAAACATTTCTGATTGGATTAAAATTGAAGCTGAAGGAAAGATTTTTATATTCAAAGTGCAACTTTTCAAGGGGTTTTACAGTATGACGAATAGCATGAGAGTGGAAGTTCTAGTCAATTCATAGATCTTCCATTGCTTTCAGCATTGGGGGGTTGGTGCACTGGGGTGGCCATTGCCATTCTTACCACTGCAGAATCCAGTGAGATTAAAAAGATAAAGATTGGGGATCACGTGATATAAGCGCAGGAGCAAATGCATTTCATGAGCTCGAGCAGTATTTCTCTTTTAATCCTGATGCACAACCCATAATTATTTGATCCTGATGTGTATAATTTGTGCTAGGTTCTTGGAAGATCCTGGTTAAATTATGGCCATTAGGAGCCAAATTGAGTCAAGAAAATTCATTTTCGATTGCAACGGTCAAGTTGGCCGAGGTGGGGTGCAGTTCGTAATGGCGATTTTGCTGGTGAGCGGGCTTATGCTTCGGTGACGTCGTTGTCTTGAGATGATTGCTGCCATTGTGAGTGAAGTTGTGGACAACAGTCTTAGTTCCCTGGCACCAATTATTGGTGCTCACATTGATGAACTGTGAGATATCCTAAAGAGAATGGTTGAAGCGGGGAAGAGAATCCTGTCATTTGAGAGGGCAGTTTCCTCGGTGGGGGCTCGCCTCCTGTTCTTGAAATTCCTGCTTCAGTATCTCAAACACACTGGCTGATCAGGGTAGATGGGGCCAGAGAAGGAGAATCCGTGAATCCAGTTTGCTGAGAGGAGCTGGGGATGAATTCCCGGCTGAATTTGAGAACTGGCTGTCATGCTTTCTCAATCTCGATTTGAAGGCTGGGTGTTGCGTTTTTCTTCGGTTGGTGATTAGGCTGGAATAGGTCGCTCCCCCCCACCTCTCCAAGCGCTCTTATATAGAGATACCCAGATTGTCCCGCTTCTTGAGGCTGGGGTTCACCTTGGGGAGGGTGTTCAGTATCATGCTTCTTATAAGGTTATGCTGTTCTGTTCCTGGCATCCATTTTGTAAAGGTCCAAGCTGCTAGACTACGCCTGGCATCTAATACTAATCCTGGTGTTCCTCTTTCTCTGGGCTTTCCTTTCTTTATCTGAGTAGGCGAGGTGATGATACAGGCTCTGATCTGTTAGAACATAGAACAGTACAGCACAGAACAGGCCCTTCGGCCCACGATGTTGTGCCGAGCTTTATCTGAAACCAAGATCAAGCTATCCCACTCCCTATCATCCTGGTGTGCTCCATGTGCCTATCCAATAACCGCTTAAATGTTCCTAAAGTGTCTGACTCCACTATCACTGCAGGCAGTCCATTCCACACCCCAACCACTCTCTGCGTAAAGAACCTACCTCTGATATCCTTCCTATATCTCCCACCATGAACCCTATAGTTATGCCCCCCATCCACCCGAGGAAATAGTCTTTGAACGTTCACTCTATCTATCCCCTTCATCATTTTATAAACATCATTTTATAAACCTGTTGTATTTAATTCTAGAGGGTTTCCCTCATCTTGTCAGAAGGAAGAGAACTGTATCTCTCAGAGATAGCCTGTTGATTAGCATCTTGACGATTTTTCTCTTCCTAGTCGGTAGGGTTTCCTTGGTGGAAAATGGTTTAAGTTTTCCGGTGAAGGTGCAGTCTGAATGGTGCCTCTGAATTGGCTGAAGAGGAGTGAGATCTGTTGTGTTGCAAGTCTTGGTGTGATGTAATGACCCTTGGCTTACTGACTCCGGTGAAAGCATGTAGAATCGCTGGCACCAATGCATCCCTCCCTGATGAGCTCAACACATTCTATACCCATTTTGAACAAGAGCACGCCCTCCATCCCAGAAGCCTCGGCCGAACCTGTATCCGTGGTCATCATCGCAGACGTCAGATCAGCCTTCTGGCTCTGATATCCATCATTATGAAGTGCTTCAAAAGGTTAGTCATGGCATGAATAATTTCCGGCCTCCCAGATTGCCTAGATCTACTACAGTTTGCCCATGGCTGCAACAGGTCCACAGCAGACACCATCTCCCTTGCCCTACAGCCTTCAACACCATTATTCCTACAAAACTCATCTCCAAACTCCGTGGCCTGGGGCTCGGCTCCTCCCTCTGTCACTGGATCCTAGACTTCCTAATCCGCAGATCGCAATCAGTAAGGATAGGCTACAACACCTCCTCCATGAAGATCCTCAACACCACTGCCCCACAAGGCTGTGTCCTCAGCCCCTTACTATAGTCCTTATACACCTACGACTGTGTGGTCAAATTACCCTCCAACTCAATTTTCAAGTTTGCTGATGACACCACTCTCCCCCTCAATGTCAACAAAACAAAGGAGATAATCATTGGCTTCAGGAAGTGTAGTGGAGGACAGACCCCTGTCTATATGAACTGGGGCGAAGTGGAAATGGTTGAGAGCTTCAAGTTTCTAGATGTCCGGATCACCAACAACCTGTCCTGGTCTCTCCACACTGACACTATAGTTAAGAAAGCCCACCAACGCCTCTTCTTTCTCAGGAGGCTACGGAAATTTGACATGTCTGCTGTGACTCTCACCAACTTTTACAGGTGTGCCATAGAAAGCATTCTTTCTGGTTGTATCACAGCTCATATCACTCCTGTCCAAGACCACAAACAACTACAAAGGGTCGTGAATGAAGCCCAATCCGTCACGCAAACCAGCCTCCCTTCCACTTCCTGCTACCTCGGAAAAGCAGCCAGCATAATTAAGGACCCAATGCACCCTGGACATACTCCCTTCCACCTTCTTCTGTCAGGAAAAAGATACAAAAGTCTGAGGTCACATACCAACCGACTCAAGAACAGCTTCTTCCCTGCTGCTGTCAGACTTTTGAATGAACCTACCTTGTATTAAGTTGATCTTTATCAACACCCTAGCTGTGACTGTAACATTACATTCTGCACCCTCTCCTTTCCTTCTCTATGCACATGCAATAAACAATACTTTTCAGTGTATACTAATACATGTGACAATAATAAATCAAATGAAATCAAAGAGTGCACACTGCCATACCATGTCTTGTAATGATGGCAGTATCCTGATATTTCCTTTTTCCTGGGGTCTTTCAAAGCTTGGAGGTATCGGGATGTTGAGTTAAGGTCCTAACTGGTTGCACTCTATCCCATAAGGGATCCTGTATATTGTGCTCACGGCTTTACTCTGTTATCCTGAGATCCCCCACTCTTTCTGGTATCCTTTATCTGTACAAAAGGACACCATCTACAACAATTACAATGAATGATAATCTGAACAATTTGTAGGAGTATTTTCTGGTCTTTTCTGTACGTATATGTGGAATAATGATCACTCAGTACTGTACTGGAATTTGTGGGGATGTGTTGAGTCATGCAGTAAAATGAAAAACATTAAAAACATTCATTAAAAAAATTGCAAACCTGATGACTGACACTCGAACCATCTAAAACTATTTTCCAGTCTTAGTCCTGGAATGATTCCTGCTGACACCTTTTGTTGGAAAGTCACTTGACTAAAGACCATTATAGAAGATTCCACTTTTAGCATAACATTTCATCTCAAAACTCAATTATTTACATGAAAGAACATGATTGTGTGTTTTTTCTTCAAAAGTCACAGGTTTACAAACAAGGCAAACAACCTCAGGTGGGCCAGAAGCAACAAAAGCATGTGGCTGTAACTTGGTGTTCAATATATTTAGCTCTGTTAAGCTATCAGCAATTACTGGGAACATCAAATCCCTAAGTATTTGCCAAATGCTACTGAGCTAGCTTGGGTCGTGCATGTACATTAGAAATTAGCTTGTAAATTCTGTGTGTTGGGAAATAGTGGGTTGTCCAACAGATGATGTCCTATAATGCAGAATTTTCTTCAAATAATTCACTAGAACTTTCAAATATGTCACTAAAATTAATAATATTTCAGAGGCAAAATTCAACTTGCCTGCATTGCACCAAACCATAACCAAATGTTTAGAACAATATGAAGCTACAATGAAGTCTGAGACCAGCTATTCACGATCTAGTGTTGGTCCTCAAAATTGCCAGCTGTCATAAACCTGGCGTGCAATACATCAATTATGAAGCAATCTGTGTCAAACAAAACTGTAAACAAAAGACAAAATAATCAAGTATGGCAACTTGAAAGCCAAATACCAAAAGTAATGCAGAAGCTAGTCAAAATGTTACTTGTGCAGAGATACAAATGTTGATTTACGTTATCCTTCCCCCAAAGCAATATTATAAGTATTGCTGGCTAGAATAAATGTAAGTATATATAAAACACTAACCTTAGAACCTAACAGAGTTCTGCACACTATTCTCTTACACTGTTCATGCTTCAGTTTGCTGATGATTGGGTAAAGATTGATAGGGTGGTACTTTGCTGGTTGGATTTTTCCTGTTTTTTATGGACAGGACATATCTGGGCAATTTTCTACTTTGTTGCACTAGGAAAATTTAGCTAGCGGTCTGGTTTGGCCTCGAATACAGGTCTTCAGTACCACAGCTGGGATGCTGTTGGGATCAAAAAGTCTGTGCTAAATTCTGTGTGTTCAGTTGTTTCTTAATAATATGTGGAGTGAATTGAGTTGGTTGAAAGGCCAGCATTTATGATTGTGTGGACACTTTTCTTCTAAACTTCTGAAACATTTCTGACTTGTGAAAGTAACAGTTTGATGAGTACAACTTCTTCCGGGGTGGCACAGTGGTTAGCACTGCTGCCTCATAGCACCAGGGACCCTGGTGCAATTCCCGGCTTGGGTCACTGTCTGTTTTGAGTTTGTGCATTCTCCCCATGTCTGTGAGTGTTTCCTCCAGGTGCAACGGTTTCCTCCCACAGTCTGAAGGATGTGCTGGTTAGGTGCATTGGCCATGCTAAATTCTCCCTCAGTGTACCCGAACTGGCGCCAGCGTTTGGCAAGTAGGGGATTTTCATAGTAACTTCATTGCAGTGTTAATGTAAGCCTACTTGCGACTAATAAATAAACTTTAAAACTAATCACAAAGGCAGACACTGTTGAAGATCTAATCAGTTCTTCAAATCAATGGAACTACTTTCTCAATTTAAAAAATATGGCAGTTTTTTTAATACTTTTCCAATTCAATCAAATCAAATCCAATTCAGAGTCTCAACAAGTTGAGACATTTCAGATCCAGGCTGACAAGACAGGGCAAGCGACCAAACCACCCTGTCCTGGGCCTGATCTACATGAGCCAAGCTGATTGGAGAAGGGGGAGGTTCCTCCTCCAAGACTTGAGCTCATTTGCATCTTAGCCAAAAGGCCGAGATGCCGCTTTTAAAAATTGCTTCATATGAAACCTCAGTGTAACCTAATGACCTCGACCAAGTGCAGCGATATGGCAGTTTCTTGATCAGAAATTAATGACAGTAAAAGGCACTGTGAGTTCAGCTGAATACATGTGGTGTAGCAGGTGTAGATTTTGAAGTCACTTCATGGCAATGGGTGAATGTTTTTGATAGGAGATCAAGCTGCAGGAAAAATTGGTGGTTGAATTTGTTAAAATGATGTTCAGACCAGGGGAAGTCAAAGATGAAATAGCATTTCTGAAGTTTGTACTTGTCTTGGTTAAAACCCTGGAGGCACCCAAGGTAGGAAAAATGTAAATGAGAAGAACAGCTCAATTGACATGCCACAGGGTGGTTGGAATGATCTTTGTGAGTGGAACTGAAATCTTCACAGAACTGACAAACAATCTATGTTTGGTTTCTCAATTTGGGAAAAAAAACTGCAGTGAGCAGCAAATATAATAGCTTAGATTGCAAATATGTTTGTCCTAATTTACTGAAAATAGAAATGCAACCGACGCAAAAAGGTAATAAAGAATCAAATAATTAAACATGGGTGACCGCCTTTCTTTTGCATTACCAGAAAACACCAGTAATAGTTCTGACTAAAGGCCTGAATGCAACCTCCCACTTCTCCTCAAATTAATGATTCTGGTAGCAAAAGTGCATTCTACATGCTTTCAAAGTTAATTCTCAGAGGGTTAACCCAATGTTTTGAAAAGATGAAATACGGAGATGATCGATTTCTTAATGAATGCTGCCACCCAACTAATAGTGCACTACTCATTTTATCAATCTTTAGCCATTTGCACTGGCATCAATCCAGAAATTCAGCTTGTTTGTGTAATACCTTACTAATGGGAAATTTCATCAGGGGAAAATGAACAGAGTATGCAGCAGTGCCTGGCATTTAAATACAATTTTCCAAATTTCAAAAGCCTCCAAGTTAGTTGAAAACATGGCACTAATTTTAAAGCAGTTTGAACAAAGAGAAACCATTCCTGCAAATCCAACAATTAAAGTATCACTTACATTTTACAGCTTACATTTAGTTAAAACTAGACATGCTCAATTCCAGGCAATCATTAAAAACTTTGATCTGGAGCCAAATCACTAGGTTTCAAATCCAAACAGTTTATTAACAAAACTAAATCAGGAACAGGCACATTTATTAACTAAACTAAATTGGGAAGTTGGTAGAGCAATGTTCTAAGCATATTCATCTTTATAAATATCATAATATTAAATGTGACAATTAAAAGACAACATTGGCAAAGAGGCGTGTAACTAATATCACATGTAAAACAAAAAGCCTTGTTGAATTTGGAGCAATAGAAATCAAGGCCAATGTGCTGTAGAATTGAGTGAGTGCACGAAGGTCTCCTTGACCACTAAACCTTTCTCTGGAGCTTCTTTCACACTCTGTCCATCATAGAGTCAGAGTCCCTACAGTGCAGGAGGGTGGCCATTTGGCCCATCGAGTCTGTACTGATTCTTATCGAGGCCCTTAGCTAGCCCTTAAACAATGAGTGTACTATATAGAAACAACCTTAGCAGATCCAAAATATGTTCATTCACCTGCTTCCACATCATTGCCAAGTTCCAAAACACATTTCTCACGTGAAGTAGCAACTTACAAGTATTTGCTGCAATCTAATGTATTTGCTGATCACAGTGAAGTTTTTTTTCCAAATTGGGAAATCAAACATATATTGTTTGTCAGTTTTGTGAAAATTTCAGTTCCACCCACAGTGATCATTCCAACCACCTTGTGGTATGTCATTTGAACTGTTCTTTTCATTTACACGGTTCCTACCTTGGGTCTCTCCAATGTTTTATAATGCTACTTAATTTTGTTTATTTATTAGTGTCACAAGTAGGCTTACATTAACACTGCAATGAAGTTGCACAAACTCCAGCACCTGTTCAGGTATACGAGGAGAATTTACCAGCACATCTTTTGGACTGTGGGAGGAAACCAGAACACCCAGAGGAAACCCACACAGACACAGGGAGAATGTGCAGACTCTGCACTGGCAGTGACGCAAGCCGGGCATCAAATCTGGGTCCCTGGCGCTGTGAGGTAGCAGTGCTAACCACTGTGCCATCGTGCCGCCCTATTTTTTTACCTCCTGTGGTCCAAACATGACTAGCAAATTCAGAGCAGAGTTATATCCCAATTTTCTTGCCAATTTCTCCCATTCATCTTCATTTCAATCCTTTGTATTTTAGAGTTATTTTGTCCCCTACTTTTGTCTTTTCACTACCTGACTGAAACAATCTTCTCATTATCTGTTTCTTTATGGTGGGAGTTAATATACTCAATGATTGATTTTTTTTTATCTGTTGCTTTCAGCCCTTGATCTGTTCAGTCTCCCAAATAAGGGCAGCTCATCTTCCAGTTCAGTTCTGATAAAGGATCCACACTCTAAAGAACAACCTATCCTTTCTCCTGACAGATGCTGTGTGCAACCTTTCAGCATTTTCTCTTTGTTACTATTTCCTTATTTATTTTAGCTGCAAATATCCCATTATCTATTATTTTCAGTAATGATATCCAGAGTGATTTTGCTCAAACCTTGATATCATTCATCATATTTTCAAAAATCTAAGGTATACCTGACAATCAGCAGCATACCCAGAAAATAAACTGCTGCAAACTTACAAGTAGCATTTTGTAGTAACTAGTTGGAATGAAGAAAAGCAAAACTGAAACAAAATCATACATTTCTGGTCTGCTCGTACTAAATTTGAGCTCTAGTCATATGTCTATGTCACTATAATGTGCACTGACCTCAAACAGAATTACAACAGTAAGCAATTATCCTCAAGTCTACTGATATGTCATGCTAAACCTGACAGTTCAAAGAATGAAGTTAATTGTTTTGACTAGCTGCCATAATTAGCCACAGTAGCTGTAATTGCCAATAGCCAAATTGACTGGGTTAGCAGCCATGAAAAAAACACTAGCAACCTGATGCCTATGATCTGTAAGCAAAATGATAATGTTTTTAAGAGAATTGTGTTTTTTATTATTTATTTCTGGCTTTAAGCTAATTCTTTTAATAACTTCAGTATTGACTTAATTGCTGAAACACCGGTTGGCCATCCAGGCAGCTTTCTCAGCTACAGATGAGATGCCTTGAAAAGCGAAGACTTAAACAAATCAAATTTCAAAACACATGGTTCAGGTAACAGTAGTGTTATGCGTTATTTTAAAAACTGTTTCTGTAGTTCAACATTTTGGACATCTGGCTGAAAAAGATGGAAATTTTTACCGTTTAGCTTGTGCAAAGTCAAAGAATTTCTGCGCCTTTTCTTCAACTGTGAGAACTAAGTGGAGAAAAAGTGTATTTTTGAGATTCAGAAGGTAAAAATGACCAGCTGACAATCAGCAGAAACCTGCAAATGCTCTAAAAATGGAAAGCTGATTCAGGTAGTTTTCAAGTGTGGTCTGATGGCACTTTTGAAGAGAGGCAAAAATTGATCACAGTAGTTAAAAGCAAATTACTGTGAATGCTGAAATCTGAAACCAAAAGAGAAAATGCTGGAAAATCTCAGCAGGTCTGGCAGCATCTGTAAGGAGAGAAAAGAGCTGACGTTCCGACGCTTTAACAAAGGGTCACCTGGACTCAAAATGTCAGCTCTTTTCTCTCCTTACAGATGCTGCCAGACCTGCTAAGATTTTCCAACATTTTCTCTTTTGATCACCGTAGTACCATTTAATAACATAAGAAAAGTCAGGGGTGAGGAAAAATATCTCTCAGCCCATTGATGCTTACCCCTTTTTACTCCTCTGCCTTGGATGGGATACAGTGTAGATTCACCAGAATTGTGTTTAAAGGATTATGAGAACAAGTTGCATAAATATAGCTTGTATTCTCTTGAGCTCAGAATGAGAGGGTGATCAAATTATGATGGCTAAAATTACTGAAGTATTCAATACAATAGATAGAGATGACAGTTCTTCTGGTGGGAGGGAATCTAGAACAAGGAAACACAATCTGGACATTAGAGGCAGATCATTTAGGAGTGAAATTGGGAAACACATTTTCCACACAAAGGCTAGTGGAAACCTGAAACTCGCTCTCCAAAAGGCTGTTGTTGCCTGTGTTTGATCAGATTGGATCTGACCAAGGCTCTGTACAACTGAAGCATAACTTCCTGCCTTTTGCATTCCAACTCCCTTGAGATAAAGACAACTTGCCCGAGATAGTGCAATAAGCATTATAATAAATAATGGAGCTTGTCCTATCCCGATAAATCTGTCCAAGACCAGAAGATGTGCCAATAGATAGGTAAGGCTCAGAGAAGGAGAAAAAAACTACCATATTTAAACATAATACAGACAACTTCTGACTTTTAAGGGGGCACTGGCAGGAATCCCCCTTAATTGCATTTCTGCGGTACATGAATAAATCGTTCATCTTCAACTAGCCTTTAAACAATTCAATAAAGAGTGAAACAAAAATCTCAACCAAAAGGCACTGAAGAGAAACCAGAATTTGAAGAAAAATGTGTCACTAATTAGCAATCTCATTTTCAATTCCTTCCATGCATATTTAAAAGAATTACATACTATAAATGGAATCCATTTTTCAGGTGAACCATTAGCTCAGATGGTAATACCAAAGACAACTCAATTCAACCAAAAGAGAAATCCTATATTATTATAAAGTTTATTTATTTGTGACAAGTAGGCTTACATAAACATTGCAGTGAAGTTACTGTGAAAATCCCCTAGTTACCACACTCCCATGCCTGTTCAGGTACACTGAGGGAGAATTTAGCATGGCCAATGCACCTAAACAGCACGTCTCTGAAAATAATAGTGTAAAAGCTTACTTGAATGTTTAAGATATATCTGAAGTCAAAAGTAATTCAATGTTAAACCAGTAATTCTCTGATTTTGGAATATGATCCATTATTACTTATTTGATGGAAATCAAATAAAAAAGACATCTGATCAGATTTTTGCCAAATTAACTAGTTCCAGTGGCGTAAATGGCATTGATTTTCCCATTTAGAGTTCAAAACTGGAGTTCCATAACTTAAAAAGAATTTTTGGCAGTAATTATCATAAGAATGTCTTGTTCAGTTCCTCACCCAACACTGAACAAAATTACAGACCTCACAGGCTAACATGGGTAGGAAGTCCATTCTTTGCAGTGTTAAAAGCCACAATGGAGCTTTAGCTATTCAGACTTCACTGTTGATTATATAAGAGGCTTGATCTCAAGATGATTTCAACTTGTGTGCTGAACCAAAGGAGTGCTTGTCTGACTCAGTGGCATCGTGCTACAAGAGCATGACAATAAATGGGGACTAGCATCATTGTGTCTTGACTTGCAATTCTTGGACGTAGGTATTCTGACAATATCCTTTCTGATCAACTACCATAAAACCACAGTGTAATCAGCTCCGAGATGGGTGAGCTTATTATGGTAATATAAATCAGGAAATCTCAATTCAATTCCTGGTCTGTGCTACGTTAAGTGAACTCATCCAAAATAGCAGCAGGGGTGCTTTAAATAAAACAAAACAAAAAAAAAAATCAGACAAGGTTTCTGCTTCCAATCATTTATAACAATCCCTGCTGCAACTGTTGGATGAAGGGAGAATCAAGGTCAGCTACGATGCCGCTACCATTTAATAACTTGCCAGCACACAATGTCTAGGTTCACACACATGGAAAGTTGGAGGCCACCCAATGAATGTAGAACTCTAAGCAGCAAACTACTAATAATTTCAGGACGAAGGTGGAGATAAAGTTGGCAAATTGATATACCATGGAATCGTTACTTGGAAGAATCACCAGTCAAAGTTTTAAAAATGAAATAAAGTGCAAGATTTTAAAACATGAGTTGGCATGAAACTGAAATGTAGTATATTTTGTGAATGGACAGATTGAACAGAAATTAGAATAACTACAAACAAATCTTCCCAATTCAAAGCTGATTTTTGCTGGCATGATCAGTATTCCTGCAGCTGTCATTAATAGCAAAGGAAAAACTGCAGTTGTTACGTGAAATTTTGCTCCCTATTGTTAACTGGATCCATGCTGGTTGGTGAAGTTAAAACTAAGACACAGCAGCTTCCTTTGTTGGAAAGTGTCTATTCACATGGTTCACAATCAACAGTACTCCACTCCACCAATGTTGCAGCTTGTACAAATACCCATCACCTGTTCAACCATGCAATTGTCATTAAACCTTAAACCACTGTGGGCAGCACAGTGGTTTGCACTGCTGCCCTACAGCATCAGGGACCCAGGTTCAATTCTGGCCTCGGGTCACTGTCTGTGCGGAGTCTGCATGTTCTCCCCGATGTCTGCGTGGGTTTCCTCCGGGTCTCCGGTTTCCTCCCACAGTCCAAAGATGTGCGGGTTAGGTTGATTGGCCATGCTAAATTGACCCTAGTGTCAGGGAGATTAGCAGGGTAAATGTGTGGGGTTACGGGAATAGGGCCTGGGTGGGATTGTAGTCCAGACTCGTTGGGCTGAATGGCTTCCTTCTGTACAGTAGGGATTCTATAACGTAATTGTCATTAAACTGTAACAATGTAATTAATAAGACATTGACACCTGATCACTCCTCAGCCTTTTGGCTGAAATCAAGTGTCAGATCAAGCCCAAGATGGGGTGCAATTCCTTTTCTTAACAGATTGGATCTTGTATGTCTCCCTTGTGGGCGATCATGAATTTAATTTGATTTTTGGAGCGAGAAAGGAGATGGATTTGGGACTGCCCACTCCCCACCGTGCATTGGTTTTGTAAATTTAATAATGGAGAAAAAAATTAAAAATAAAGCAGTAAAAGAAGCTACATAGAAGAATTTGTCATCCAAAACCTGAAAAAATAGTTTATTTGTTCCTCTAAATCTTATGCAATCATCAGCTTATTTTTTTTGTAGTCTGCAAACATAGAGCTCAAAATGCATATGTGTAGAGTGTGGTGAATAAGGTTGGTGAGCTACATCTGGTTGTCTTGGAACATGATGCAGTGGCACTAATAGAAAAGTGACTTAAAAATAATAAGGAACGGGTGCTTAATCTTCACGAATACAAAATGTTCAGGAAAGATTCGAGGATATAAAGAGTTCAGAATAATAAGGAAAGAAGAAAAAGGGAGATTGGGTGCCAGTACTGATTAGGGAAAAGACTACAACTTTGGAAAGTTAGGATGTTCTGAGGGGCCAAAGACAAAATCCATTTCGTTAGAGTTGAGAAGCAAAAAGGATATTATGCTACAGGGGGTATTCTACAGGGATCTAAATAGAGAGAGATAGAGGAGCATCTCCGCAAGGAAATCACAGGAAAGTACAAGAACTATAGAGTGATGAGTGTATTATTTATGCAAACATCGACTGGAGTAGTGTTAAGAATAAAGAGTAAGGAAGAGAAGGAATTTATAAAATGCATTTAGGGGAACCTATTTAACCAGAAGGTCCTTGGTCCCAACAAGATGAAGGCACTGGACCTAGTGCAGGGGAATGAGGTTGGTTAGATGAAACAAGTGTCTCGAGGGAACACTTGGTTCAGAGAGATCATTGTGTCATAAGGTTTAGATTAGTAACAGTGAAGAGCAAGGAACAATCTGAAATAGAATTTCTAAATTGGAAGATGTTTAACCTCAGTGGGATGAGAAAGCATTAGCTAGGGTAAATTTGAACCAAAGATTGACAGGAAAAATTGTATTAGAACAATGGATGATTTATAAGGAGGAGATGTTCCGGTTACAGATTACGTACATTCCAACAAGGGTGAAAGGGAACCAAAACCAGAGCTGGTTTAGATGAGGGAGATAGGGAGTATGATTTAAAAGAAAACAAAGAGGGTGTACAATGCATGTCAGATGAATTTTTCAGGAGGTATGTTCCTTCAGTGAAGGAATTATTATTATTTTATTAGTGTCACAAGTAGGCTTACGTTATCACTGCAATGAAGTTACTGTGAAAATCCCTAGTCGCCACATTCTGGTGCCTGTTCGGGTACACTGAGGGAGAATTTAGCATGACCAATGTACCTAACCAGCATGTGTTTCGGACTGTGGGAGGACACCGGAGCACCCGGAGGCAATGTATTTACAAGCCAGGATGGTTAGTAGCATGGAGGAAAACTTCCAAGAAGGCAGTGGTGATCCCATGTGTCACCCTATCCTTCTAGATGGTAGCAGTCGTGGGTTTGGAAGGTGCTGTCTAAGGAGCACTAGTGAGTTTCTGCAGTGTATCTTGCTAAAGGAAATGAAAGTGGAGATAGTGAAAGGGCTTGCCACAATTTTCTAATCTTCCCTGGTTAATGGGAAGGTACAACACCCAGTCCAACGCCGGCATTTCCACATAATGGGAAGGTGTCAGAGGATTGGAAAGTGGCAAATGTTACACCTTTATTCACGAAAGGGTATAAAGACAGTCCTTGTAATTAGACTTTTCAGTTTAACATCAGTAGAGTGCAAGGTTTTAGAGAAACAAAAATCAGGAAAATAATCAACAAGGAGTTAGGCGTTTGAGTTAATGAAGGATTGGCAGCACTGATGAGTAAAAGGCAGACTGAACCTGACTAACTGAACTATTTGATGGAATAACAGAGAAGGTTAATGAGGGAAAGTAATGTGTGTTGTGTGGATTTTAAAAAGCATTTGCCAAATACCATATAAAAGGCTGGTTAACAATTTGAGAATCATGGAATAGGAGGGTCAGTGGATAAAAAAGTTGGCTTAATGACAGTAGGTAGTGAGTTTTCCAGACTGGAGCATTGTTGACAATGATATTCTCCAAGGTTCAGTGCGAGAACCAATATATATATATATATATATATAATATATATTCTGTATCTATAAATTATATCTATCTATAAATGATTTGAATATTGGAATAGAGAGTTAAATTTCTAAATTTGCCAATGATACCACACTTGAAAGTGGAGCAGACAGTGAGGATGATACTAATCAATTGCAACAGGACTTAGGCAGACTAGCAGGATGGGCAGACAAGTGTTAGATGTAATTTAATACAAAGAAGTGAGGTGATATATTTTGGCAGTAGGGATGGGGAGAGGTAATATGGAATTAATAACACAGTTCATAAAGAGTGTACAGAGACAGAGATCGTGGGTTCATGTGCATAAATCTTTGAAGGTGGCAGGGCATATTGAGAATGTGGTTAGAAAAGCACATGGGATCTTAGGCTTCCTAAGCAGAGGCACTAAGTACAAAAATACGGAAGTCACACTGAACTTTTAAACTTTGGTTAGTCCACAACTAAGGCATTGCATCCAGTTCTGGTTACCACATTTTAGGAAGGATGAGGATCCTTGAGAGGGCACAAAGGTTTACCAGAATGTTTCAGGGATGAGTTGGAGTCATACAGCACAGAAAGAGGCCCTTTGGCCCAACAGGTCTGTGCCGACCATCAAGCGCCTATTTCTTCCAATCCCATATTCCAACACTTGGTCTGTAGGGTTGTATGCTATGGCGTTTCATGTGCTCATCTAAATGCTTCTTAAATGTTGAGGATTCCATCCTCTACCACCTTTTCAGACAGAGAGTTCCAGATTCCAATCGCCCTCTTGAGCGAAAAGGTTTTTCCTCAAATCTCCTCTAAATCTCCTGTCCATTGCGTTAAACCTATGCCCCCTGGTTACTGACCTCTCTACTAAGGGGAAAAGTTTCTTCCTATCTACCCTATTTATGTCCTTCATAATTTTGTACACCCCAATCAGGTCCCCCCTCAGCCTTCTTTTCTCCAAGGAGTACAACTCCAACCTAACTACCCTCTCTTCGTAGCTGAAACGCTCCAGCCCAGGCAACATCCTGGTGAATGAGGGAAGACAGTGGCGTTATGATATTGTTGCTGGATGAGTAAACCAGAGACCCAGGATAATGCCCTGGGAATCCATGTTCAAATCCCACCATGGCAGATGGTGAAATCTGAACTCAATAAATATCTGGAATTTAAAGTCTAATGATGACCATGAAACCATTGTCGGTTGTTGTAAAACCCATCTGGTTCATTCGTGTCCTTTCGGAAGGACATCTGTTGCCCTTATCTGGTCTGGCCTACTCTGGATCCACAGTAATGTGCTTGTCGTTAATTGCCCTCAGGGATGAGAAATAAATGCTGGCCCAGCCAGCGATGCCCACATCCCATGCACACTTTCTAACACAATCACAACCTTACAAGGGATTGTAGCTACAATGTTAGACAGAATGAAAAACAAGAAGGTAAGAAAGAAAGACTTGCTTTTACATAGTGTTTTCCACAACCACCAAATGTCTCAAAGCACTTTACAGCCAATGAATATGTTTTGAAGTGTAAGAAACGTGGCTCATCAAGCTCCCACAAAAAGCACTATGCTGATGACCAGATAACTTGTCTTTTATGGTATTGGTTTCAGGCATAAATGTTGGTCAGGACACCCTGATCTTCTTCAAAATACTGCCTTGGGATCTTTTACATCCACATTAAGTGGGCAGATGGCGGCTTATTTTAATGTCTCACCCAAAAGATGGCACCGTAGACAGTGCAATGCTCCATCAGTACTGTGTTTGATTTGATTTATTATTGTCACATGTATTAACATACAGTGAAAAGACAAAGCACACCATTCATAGAGAAGGAAATGAGAGAGTGCAGAATGTAGTGTTACAGTTATATCTAGGGTGTCGAGAAAGATCAACTGAATGCAGGGTAAGTCCGTTCAAAATCTGACAGCAGCAGGGAAGAAGCTGTTCTTGAGTCGGTTGGTACATGACCTCAGACTTTGACTATTGGACTATCAGGCTAGGTTAGAGAAATTGGGGTTGTTCCCCTTGGAGCAAAGGAGATTTTGGGAAGATCTGACAGACGTATGTGAGATTATGGCAGGATCAGATGAAGTAGACAAAGGAATGCTGTTCTCATTGGTTAATAGTACAAGGACTAGGGAACACAAAGTTAACATCTTAGGCAAGAGAAAAAGGGGATATGAAAAAGAACTTGTTTTTTAAACGTATGGTGGCAATGAGCTGGAACACTCTGCCTATAAGGATAGTGGAACCAGAGATGATGAAGGATTTCAAAATAAAATAGAATGGGCACTTAAACTTGCAGGGATACATATACATATGTAATCAGAAATTGATAAAATTAACACAGTACTGAACCATTAAGAAAGATTAACTAAATTTTTATTGTGCATTCAACTGAAACGGTCTGTCAAGTAAACATCATTAAGATCTCTTTAGATCTTTACTGACCCACAGGATATGACAGTGTATGCAGCACTGAATCAGCTGTTTCACTTAAATAACATGGAATAACTATAATTGTACACCAGATGTGACACAAATCCTTACTCAATACCATATGAGCTGGGATAATGACTGCTCTATAATCAATTTTAAGCAGAATCTGACACTAAAAGTGTGATTATGTGAAAAACTCCTGACAGTACTGATTGAAACAGAAGAGAAACTCCCTCAGATCAAGCACAATTGTTGCAAAATGCTCCTGAACTATGTCAGCTAAAGGACAATACATGACAATGATGAACAAGACAACCAATGTCACAATAATTGCATTCCCTGACTTCAAGCCTGACACATGTTGCAGTATGTCAAAGAAAATTATGTTTACTATGCGATTTGGCAAAAGTGATAGAAAGGTATTGAAAACCTACGAGTATTAATCTTTTGTAAAGGGCTTGCTGAGCTTGGCATTAGAAAGATTCAGTAATCACCAAAATACAGTCATCTTGCTTCACCTTGAGTAACCACTGTGACACTAAATGTCAGCTACAAACTGGAAAATACCAGCACATTTTGTGCAGTTTTTGCTACACTGCTCAAAAGTACAACATTAATTGTATTTACATAGATGTATCAATGACATCTAAACTGTTCTTCTTTAAAATGAATCTTGTTGAACAGAGAAAGATGAACTAAAATTATTTGTGTCAACGCTGAGTAACGTTCTTTTTTTCCCTTGAAAATAAATATGATAAAACATTCATTTGCAGCAAGCTGCATATGCCCATATGGTGAGCTGCCAAATGCACTGATCCCCTACTTTGAACTCCAACAGCTACACACAGGTAAGTTTAATTGAAACTGCTCCAAGCATAAAGATTACTCTTTTTAAAAAAATCAGTACTAACAAAGTACGGCACGGTGGCACAGTGGCTGGCGCTGCTGCCTCACAGCAAGAAGTCTCACAACACAAGGTTAAAGTCCAACAGGTTTATTTGGTAGCAAAAGCCACTAGCTTTCGGAGCGCTGCCCCTTCGTCAGGTGAGTGGGAGTTCTGTTCACAAACAGGGCATATAAAGACACAAACTCAATTTACAAAATAATGATTGGAATGCAAGTCTTTACAGGTAATCAAGTCTTAAAGGTACAGACAATGTGAATGGAGAGAGCGTTAAGCACAGGTTAAAGAGATATGTATTGTTTCCAGACAGGACAGTTAGTGAGATTTTGCAAGTTCAGGCAAGTCGTGGGGGTTACAGATAGTGTGACATGAACCCAAGGTCCCGGCTGAGGCCGTCCTCATGTGTGCGAAACTTGGCTATCAGTCTCTGGTTAGCGACTCTGCGCTGTCGTGTGTCGTGAAGGCTGCCTTGGAGAACGCTTACCCGAAGATCAGAGGCCAAATGCCCGTGACCGCTGAAGTGTTCCCCAACTGGAACAGAACACTCTTACCTGGTGATTGTCGAGCGGTGTTCATTCATCCGTTGTCATAGCGTCTGCATGGTCTCCCCAATGTACCATGCCTCGGGACATCCTTTCCTGCAGCGTATCAGGTAGACAACGTTGGCCGAGTTGCAAGAGTATGTACTGTGTACCTGGTGGATGGTGTTCACACGTGAGATGATGGCATCCGTGTCGATGATCCAGCACGTCTTGCAGAGGTTGCTGTGGCAGGGTTATGTGGTGTCGTGGTCACTGTTCTCCTGAAGGCTGGGTCGTTTGCTGCGGACAATGGTCTGTTTGAGGTTGTGCGGTTGTTTGAAGGCAAGAAGTGGGGGTGTGGGGATGGCCTTGGCGAGATGTTCGTCTTCATCAATGACATGTTGAAGGCTCCGGAGAAGATGTCATAGCTTCTCCACTCCGGGGAAGTACTGGACGACGAAGGGTACTCTGTCCACCGTGTCCCGTGTTTGTCTTCTGAGGAGGTCGGTGCGGCTTTTCACTGTGGTGCGTCGGAACTGTCGATCGATGAGTCGAGCGCCATATCCTGATCTTATGAGGGCATCTTTCAGCATCTGGAGGTGTCTGTTGCGATCCTCCTCATCTGAGCAGATCCAGTGTATACGGAGGGCTTGGCCGTAGGGGATGGCTTCTTTAACGTGTTTAGGGTGGAAGCTGGAGAAGTGGAGCATCGTGAGGTTATCCGTGGGCTTGCGGTACAGTGAAGTGCTGAGGTGGCCATCCTTAATGGAGATGCGTGTGTCCAAGTATGCAACTGATTCCAGAGAGTAGTCCATGGTGAGTCTGATGGCGGGATGGAACTTGTTGATGTCATCATATAGTTGTTTCAGTGATTGTTCACCATGAGTCCAGGAGCCTCACAGCACCAGGGACTCGGGTTCCAATCCCGCCTCGGGTCACTGTGTGCCTGGAGTTTGCACATACTCCCAGTGTATGCGTGGGTTTCCTCCGGTTTCCTCCCACAGTCCAAAGATGTGAGCATTAGGTTGATTGCCCATGATAAATTGACCCTAGTGTCAGGGGCATTAGCGGGATAAATATGTGGAGTTACGGGAATAGGGCCCGGGTGGGATTGTGGTCGGTGCAGTCTCGATGGGCTGAATGGCCTCCTTCTGCACTGTAGGGATTCTATGAAAGTGTTTATTATTGAGGTGTCAATAAATTCAGAGGCTTATAGTCACAAATTAGAAAACCAGGAAGATTATTTCGTTTCAATTTGAGGTTCGAGTGAGATTCCAAAAAGAACAGAATCCATACAGTGCAAAAGGAGGCCATTCAACCCATTGAGTCTGCACCAACTCTCCGAAAGAGCATCCCACCTAGGCCCTCCCTTTTGCCCCATCCCCAGAACCCCATGCATTTACCATCGCTAATCCAAATATTCTACACATCTTTGAGCACTAAGGGACAATTAAGCATGGCCAATCCACCTAACCCGCACATCTTTGGACTGTGGGAAGAAACCGGAGCACCCTGGGGAAACCTACATAGACATGGAAGGAACTGCAAATTTCTCAGTCATTCAAGGTTGGATTGACCCAGAGTCCATGACGCTGTGAGGCAGCAGTGCTAATCCTGTGCATTGCAATGCTGTAACATCACAAGGTCAACATACTATAATAATTAACAGAGTATGCAGGTTGAATATCGGTCAAATCAGCAGCTCTTGGAAATCTGTCACTCCCAGTTAAAGCTTTTCAAGTTTAAAGTTTAAAAAAGTTTATTTATTAATGTCACAAGTAGGCTTACATTAACACTGCAATGAAGTTACTGTGAAAACCCCCTGTTCTGTTAATTTGACCATTTCCAAATCGTGGGAAACAAAGGCATGGATTAAGTTTACGGCAGTAGATGGGCTGAGGTAGGGATGGAAGTGAGGGGTGTTATGAAGATGGAAGTAGGCGGCCTTGTGATGGAAGCTCAGCTTGAGATCAAATAGGATGCTGAGGAAAAAAATGATCTGGTGAACCCAGAGCAAGCACAAAGATTGCAGCCCATCACTGAATGCATCTAATCAGAGTATAAACTTGGTTTTTGGCAAGTGAGGGAATTTTAAGGGTTAAATTTAAGGGTTAATCTCTTTCCAAAATCTACTCTAGTTTGCATTTAGAATTTAACATTAACAGTAAATCGTTGTTAAGGTTTTTTCAGTCTTAGTCAGGGATAAACAAGTTCTCTACAGAAGAGGTAGCTGCAGTTACTTAATTAGGTAGCTAGTTTGAACTAGTTTCTCCAGCTAGCAGTGCTGACTCATCTCTGTAGAATTTCAGCTCGTATAAATAAAAGTGGTCTTGAAAACTGCACAAAGTAGGGAAGTACAAACAAGCAGCTTATAATGGAGTACAGCTAGTCCCAATGTGCACATGGGAATTTGATGCAGTAAAGGAGATGGGAAACAGTTAAGTAGTTGGTGAGTGCATTGCTAATTTATTTTTCAAAACTAGTATAATTTATGAGTAATTGTAAGGTTTAATTTGTAATTGTAAGGTTTACCAACAGTAGTAAAGCTAACTGAGAGTAGATGGGTTTACTAATTATAAATTAAGAAAATAATGATAAATTAATTAATTAACATATAACAAAGAGGGCAGGGCAAGTGCTATGTTGCAACAACAGAATATGGGAGTTTCTGGATGAACAGAGTGATGATGTGGAGATGCCGGCGTTGGACTGGGGTGAACACAGTAAGAGTTTTAACAACACCAGGTTAAAGTCCAACAGGTTTATTTGGTAGCAAATACCATTAGCTTTCGGAGCGCTGCTCCTTCGTCAGATGGAGTGGAAATGTGCTCTCAAACAGGGCACAGAGACACAAAATCAAGTTACAGAATACTGATTAGAATGCGACGGCCTAAACCGGGATGTTGGATTTATGTCACATTATCAGTAACCCCCACGGCTTGCCTCCTGGACTTGCGAGCTATCCTGTCTGGAGACAATACACATCTCTTTAACCTGTGCTTAATACTCCCTCCACCCACATTGTCTGTATCTTTAAGATCTGGTTGGTTGTAGGGATTCGTATTCTAATCAGTATTCTGTAACTTGATTTTGTGTCTCTGTGCCCTGTTTGAGAGCACATTTCCACTCCATCTGACGAAGGAGCAGCGCTCCGAAAGCTAATGGTATTTGCTACCAAATAAACCTGTTGGACTTTAACCTGGTGTTGTTAAAACTCTTACTGTGAACAGAGTGAACCAGAGCAATCGCGTCTTCAGCAACTGTCAGCAGCTTTGGTTCTGAGTGAGTGAGCCAAGCTGCAGACACTGCAGACAATGCATCAGGGAGGAGAAAAGTTACCTGGACATTTTATTCCAGGAGGTGGTCACATCCCTTAGACTAAGGTCTTCTGATTTGGTCAGTGATCAGGGACAGGAGGATGTGACTGCAACTGAGGCAGGAAAGAAGATTGGCAAGGTAGTAGTGGAGGGGCCTCAGTTCTTGCAATGTCCAATAGGTTTGAAGGTCTTGTGGATTGTGGGGACAAAAGCACATAGGTGGATGAGTGAACCGATCATGGCAACATGGTACAGGAAGTCATTCAATTGGGAGGAGTTAACAAGAACAATGCTAAATTTAAATAAGGATAATTACAAAGGAATTAGGGAAAAGTTGGCTGGCATGGACTGGGAAGGAGTTTAGCAGAAAAGACTTTTAATCAGCAAAGACAGATGTTTATGAAAATAGTTCATGATTTACAACAAAAATATATCCAGTGAAGGAGGAGGATTCTAAGAAGGGGATAAATCAACTATGGTTAACCAAGGAAGTTAAGGATAGTATTAAACTCTGAACCCAAGTGGAAGATGCCACTCAAACAACTTCTACAGATTTCTCATCAATTCCCCCAAGACGCTTGTCACTCTATCAGCCAAACTGATCTCACTGGAACTCTGTCTTTCATATGAGTATTTCCATTCCCCACTCTCGAAAGACACACCTTTGTAATCTTTTCTTAAATGATGTTTTTTCTTGGATGACTTCACCAACACTCCACCTCCAGGGTTTCAACTTCTCATTTCGATGTTCCTCTGCCCTGGAATGCTACATGCATTCAAATTTCACCTTCCACGCAATCTCTTAGATACCCAGCCGTGCCAACAGAACACCACTGCTTCACAGGCCCTTAGTAAACATTTACCACCTACTGGATCTCCTTAGATCTCTGGCCTCTCTACACCTTACAGCCCTGTCTTTTAACTTTGAGTCTCTGCTCCTCACTCTTATGTTTACTTAATAGGACCTTTTCCAGATTACTGGTCTTTCCCTTTGACTGGAAGGTCTCCATAGATCTTCATTCTGTCCCCCTCCCAAGTTTTGGGAAGAAGCCCAGCAAAACTGGAGTCAATCAGGATGGTGAGTGGTTGGAGGGGAACTTCCAGGTGATGGTGTCCCCATGTGTCTGCTGCCCTTGTCCTTCTAAATGGTAGCAACCATGGGTTTGGAAGGTGCAGTCTAAGGAGCCTTTGTGAGTTGCTGCAGTGCACCTTGTTGATGGTGCACAAAGCTGCCACTGAACGTATAAAGTCTTCTAGTCCAACAGAAAAAAACAAAGCTGTGACAACTTGTTTCATTGAGGCATGTAACAAAGCATTTTCCATTTTCATCTGTCACTCAGTTAAACCTAAATTATTTAGCACCTATGTGAAAATAAAAATCACTAAAACTAAAAAAGTACTGTACACTTAACCAAACATTTTCTTGCACCCTGGGATTAAGGTTACAGATTAATACTCATGAAGATTAGTAAATCGTAAAAACTTCTCCAATGTTCAGTTTTATTGCAACACCAGAAATACATTTAGTGTCGAGGAAGGTAGCAATTAATATACTGCCACTAATGAGGTAAAATACAAAACACTGCATATATCTTTTTTGTTCACATGTCACTGAGTACCCATTAAATTTCCACTAACTTAGAAGAATGGGCTTGATACTATTTTTAACGAGACACCAATGCAGAAGACCACAAAATGCACTTTGAAGGTAGTTACACACGCGGACGTTGGATTCCGCTAGCTCCATCAGATTATTGCTGGTAATGCTGCAAGTTGTGATGGAATGTCAGATTGGAAATATTAGTTTCAGATCCTATGCAGTGCAGCTTCGTTCTAACACTAACGTTTATTATAAAAGATGGTGGGAACAACAAAAGGAAGACCGCAATCAAGTTAGATGAAGTACAACAGCAGGCAAAGAAAGATGTTAAGAAGAGAAGTGATAGTGCATTTTTGATTGGTCCGCACAATTGGCAATTGCCGTAATTATACTGAAGTAGCTACTTTTTCATTAAGTTTCGCAAAATCAGAATTGTCACCCCACATTCATGCACATGAACCAATCAACAGGAGTCAGTGGCTAGAGACCAACAATTCCGGCTGATTAGTCCCTTTCTAACCCAAGAGTATTGAGGCCAATTATTGTATCCAGGGTGCTATTACAGCTGAAATTATGAAGATAATAGAATGCTATGTAGAAGTAGGCCATTCAGCACATTGTGCCTGCTTTGCCATTAAATACGATCGTGGCTGACCATGCACTTCAATGCCTTTTTCAACACACTATTCACACACTCCTTTGTTGTTTGGTATTTAGAAATATGCCAATCTCTGCTTTAAACATACTCAATGACTGAGCTTCCACAGCCCTCTGTAGTCGAGAATTCCCAAGATTCACAACCCTTTGAGTCAAAAACATTATCCTCATCTCGGTCCTAAGTGGCTTCCCCTTTATTCTGAAATTGTGTCCCTTGTTCTAGACTCTCCAAACAAGGAAAATATCTCACCTGCATCTATCTCACCATCCCTTTAAGTGTTTTGTAGGTTTCAATGAGATGACCTCTCATTCTTCAAAACTCTAGAGAATACAGGCCAATTTTCCCCTATTACTCTTCATAGGACAGTCCCACCATCCCAGCAACAAGTCTGTTGAACCTTTGTCGACCTCCCTTTATGGAAATAATTTATTTCCAAAGGTAAGTGGGTCAAAACTGCACACAGTACTCCAGGTGAGGTAAGCAAGACTTTGCTATTCTTGTATTCAAATCCTCTTGTGATAAAAACTAATATACCACTGGTCTTCTTAATTGCTTAAAAGCAAATTACTGCGGATAATGGAATCTGAAACCAAAAGAGAAAATGCTGGAAAATCTCAGCAGTCTAGCAGCATCTGGAAGGAAAGAGAAGAGCTGACGTTTCAAGTCCAGACGACCCTTTGATAAAGGGTCACCTGGACTCAAAACGTCAGCTCTTCTCTCTCCTTACAGATGCTGCCAGACCTGCTGAGATTTTCCAGCATTTTCTCTTTTGGCTTCTTAACCGCTTGTTGTATCTTCATGTTAGCTTTCAGTGACTTATTGACAAGGACACCCAGGTTCCTTTTTACAACAACATTTTCTAATTTCTTACCATTTAAGAAATACTTTGTACATCTGTTCCTTCTACCAAAGTAGACAACCTCACATTTTTTTCACATTATATCCTATCTGTCATGCTCTTGCCCACTCACTAAGTCTGTCCAAATCCTCTGGAAGCCAGTTTTTTGCATCTTCCTCACTACACATATTCCCAACTAGCTTTGAGTCATCTGCAAACTCGAAAATATTACATTTGGTTCCCATGTCAAAATCGTCGATATACATTATAAACAAAATTATCCAAAGTGGCCATTTATCATATCCTTCATAATAGGTTCTAGCAGTTTTCCCATTATCGATGTAAGCCTAACAGGCCTGTAGTTCCGTTTCCTTTCTTCCTTTTTTCTTAAATAGTGGGGTGGCATTTTCAACCTTCCAATCTGCAGGAACCATTCCAGAATTTTTGAATTTTGAAAGATGATCACCAATGCACCCACTATCTCCGTAGCTACCTTTTTCAACAGTCTGAGACATAGACTATCAGGTCCACGGGATTGATCAACCTTTAGTCCCATTAATTTCTCCAATACAACCTTCTTTTTTCTACTCATTTCCTTCAATTCCTCATTCTCTTTAGTCCCTTGGATCTCTAATTCTGGGAGATTTCTTGCATCTTCCTCAATGAAGACAGACAAAGTAATTATTTAGCTTCTCTGCCATTTCTCTAGTTCCCATTATAAATTCTGTAATGAATCCACATTTGTCTTAGCTAAATGTTTATTTTTTTAAAGACGCACCTATGGAAGCTTTTACAGTCCATTTTTAATTTTTTTGCTAGTTTACGTTCATATTCAATTAGACCATAAGACATAGAAGTAGAAGTAGCCAATGAGATCATGACTAATCTGATATAAACCTCAACTCCACTTTTCCACTTTGTCTATCTCAGCCTTGAACATACTTAATGACCCAACCTCCCTCTGTGGTAAAGAATTCCCACAGATTTACTACCCTCCAAAAGAAGTAATTCTTCCTCATCTGTCTTATTCTTCCTTTCATTATCAGTTTTTTCTTTGCCAAATTCCTTTGCTATATTCTAAAATACTTCCAATCCTCAGGTTTACTACTGTTGCTGACAATTTCACAGGCTCTTTCTTTTAATCATAAACATTCCTTAACTTCCTTTGTTAGCCACGGTTGACTGACTTTTCTTTTTGGGGTTTTGTGTCTTGAATGAAGTTGCTGTAAACTCTGTAATAAGTCTATCCATTGCTGATGTACTGTTATACATTTTAATGTATTGCTTATGTATTTTCCCAATCCACCACAGCTAATTTGCCCCTCGTACCTTCATAATTTCCTTTGTTCAAATTTAACACCCCGGATTCAGCTTGAATTACAGCACAGAAAATGACCATTCGGCCCCCAATGATTATAAAATTAGAAAATAAAGATCCCATTAATGAGTGAGATACTTTCACACAAGTGTGCAAGATATCAAATAATCAAATTTGTACTGAGATGTATGAAGAGTCTGTAGTTCCAAGTGTTTCTTTGTATAGTTGCTATAATATTTTTCAGAGCTATTCAATTTTGAGCGCCAATGTAAGGGACAGGTACTTGCAGTGATTAGTACCATGCCATGTGGCATTTCAACAAACACAAAACATCATGCTTCAAGAAATCATGGTGCAAATTTATCCTGGTCTCATCTACTCATCTCAATCCCAGTTGCTTCCAGGGTTTCTGAACAAGTGACATGATTAAAATCTAATGCAACCAAAACTCTCTTATGAACAGCAAATTCAATCTACTGTCAGCCAAGCAGAAGTGAAAAAAATCAAACAGCTTCCCTGGAGGTACATCACTGCTATATGCTTCATGCCATTGTGTCTAAGGTGAACTATAAGTGTCAATCATTATTAAGAATCCCCAAGGTGACAGCTCCACTTTTCAAACCCCGTGCACAGTTTGATCGAAAGTAAAATCTTAAAGGTCAATGCAACTTGCTAAGGACATGATAAACAAAGAAGAAGCTGGACTGCTCTGCCATTTTCACAGATTTATTATTTACAATTCAAAAAACAGACAGTGAAAACTAAAAGTTTTAAACTGATGTTTGGAAGATGTTGCACGGTTCCATTCCACTGCCGCTAACTTACCAGTTTTCATTTCCAACCAGTAAGGAGGGGAACAATTCCTATTTCACTTGTGGTGAAAAAAAAGTTCAACCACAATATAAAGACACTAAGAAAAAGAATCCAAGTATACCTTCCTGCTCCCCCATGTGACAGCTCTGCTGGAATTTCATACCCTTGTCAAGCAATTATTTTCTTACCAATAAAAATTTGGTTAAGAAAATTCTAGTGAGGTGGCTGAATCTCAATCCGATTCAGCTCCTATGCCTTCCATAAAGATAGAATTCACTGGTGTAAGTCTTGCTAGAACATCAAAGATCTCCAAGCAAAAATGATCAGCTAAATAAAGGAAATTAGTTAATTAGTGGAATTGATTCTGAAGGTCTACAATACATTTCAACTTATGAGTCTTTATGGGGCTTTACATGCAGAAAAAAGATGTTAGCTTAACTCAGCTGATAGCGCTTATGTCTCAGAATTCCATTAAAGGAAACATTAAATTGAGGCCTTGTTGCACTGTTCAAATTCAAAAGATCTCGTAGAATGAGGTGAATTTTGTATAGATACAAAAGTCTGAGGTCACGTACCAACCGACTCAAGAACAGCTTCTTCTCTGCTGCCATCAGACTTTTGAATGGACTTACCTTGCACTAAGCTGATCTTTCTCTACACCCTAGCTATGACTGTAACACTACATTCTGCACCCTCTCCTTTCCTTCTCTGTGAATGATATGCTTTGTCTGTATAGCGCGCAGGAAACAATACTTTTCACTGTATACTAATATATGTGACAATAATAAATCAAATCAAATCAAATCAAAGAAGAACAGGAAGTTCCACTGTTCTGGCTTGCATTCCTTCCTGAACACTCACGACTAAAAGCAGAGTGCTTTAACCAGTTCTTTGGTGTTTTGTGGGATCATACTTTATGCAAAACAGTTCCTGCATTTGTTTGTGTAAGAATAGTGGCTACTATATAAAAGCAATAAATAAGACTGTGAAACACTTTGGACGTCCAATGCCATAAAATACTGCGTATAAATGCAATTTCAGTTGTTTGCTCTTTCTATCCACCACAAAAAGGCACAAGTCAGGAGTGTGGTGGAATGCTCTCCACTTGCCTGGATGAGTGCGGCTCTAGCAACACTCAAGACGGTTAACACCATCCAGGGCAAAGCAGCCCGCTTGACTAGCACCATTTCCACAAACATTCACTTCTTCTACCACCGACGCTCAGTAGCAACAATGTGTACTTCTACATGATGCACTGCTGAAATCTACCAAACATCCTTAGACTGCACCTTCCAAACCCACAACCACTTCCAACTAAAAGGACATGGGGAGCAGATACATGGGAACACCACCACCACCTGCAAGTTCTCCTCCAAGCCACTCACCATCCTGACTTGGAAATATATCGCTGCTCCTACACAGTCGCTGGGTCAAAGTTCTGGAATTCCCTCCCTAATGGCACGTGGACTGCAGCTTTTCAAGAAGGCAGTTCACTACCACCTTCTCAAGGGCAACTAGGAATGGGCAATAAATGCTGGCCAGCCAGCGACACCCATGTTCCATGAAGGAATAAAAAGGATGGAAATCACCTGCATGATATATAGTCCATTCTTAACCCCTGCAGCCTTCCAACAGGAAATATGGCAAACACTGAAAAGCAATTCAGATCAACCTTATATCATATGGAAAACATATCCTTCACTCTACAGAAATCTCAATTTAATCATTTAGTAACAATAATGACGTAGAGGGAAATTACTGCAGCAGAATACTGCACATCCTTTTGCTATTTATTTTTAAACATTGCATTCTCATTTTTGAGGAAATTTAACAATGTGTAATAATGGCCAGAACAACTTAGTGCACCACAGTGAAGAGAATTGCTGAGAGGAAGTAAAATTCTCTGATTGCATTTCAAAATGGAAATAAAGCTCAATGCAAATAGGAATTTCAGACATTTTATGGCTCAGTGAGAAATGCGCCTGGTGTGGCATTCGGCCTAGAGACCAACAAAGTACAATGTTCATTCCCAGTAATTACGGAGCAAATCTCAGCTATTAAAACAATGAACAACTACATTTGCCACAACATCTTCAAGTTAGGGAGGAAGTTAAGAAAGCTGAAGAGAATCATTAGCGTTGGATGTTATCTGCTTGCCCCTGTTAATAATGCGCATTCGCAGACAAGAGAAGGAGACAGAGGGCTGACTCTGCCTTTGATGATTTCCAGAGAGAATAATAGCTAATTGAATGAAGTACAGATGACCCTACCACCTAGTATGAGTCATCACCTTTAGGAGAAGAGGAACAGAGGACAATTCATGCAAATATATCAAGAATTGGTCGGTGGCATACAGAAAAAAAGAGTTCCGAAAGAAATACAGCTGAATTTACAATGTAAAATATAAATAGAAAATGCTGGAAATACTCAGTATGTCAGGCAGCATCTGTATAGAGAGAACAGAGTGAAATGTTTACTCTGTTCTCTCTCCACAGATCCTGCCCAACCTGCTGCATATTTCCAGCATTTTCTGCTTTTACTTCAGATTTCCTGCACCTCATAGAAATCATAGAAACCCTACAGTGCAGAAGGAGGCCATTCGGCCCATCGAGTCTGCACCGACCACAATCCCATCCAGGCCCTACCCCCACATATTTACCCACTAATCCCTCTAACCTACGCATCCCAGGACTCTAAGGGGCAATTTTTAACCTGGCCAATCAACCTAACCCGCACATCTTTGGACTGTGGGAGGAAACCGGAGCACCCGGAGAAAACCCACGCAGACACGAGGAGAATGTGCAAACTCCACACAGACAGTGACCCGAGCATCGAACCTGGGACCCTGGAGCTGTGAAGCAGCAGTGCTAACCACTGTGCTACCGTGCCGCCCACCTGCAGTATTCTGCTTTTCAATTAGAATCTAAAATGTTTGTTTTGTAAGCCAACCAGCGTGTAAGCGACACAAAAACTATTATACAGCGCCACGTTGTACAATGAATCCAATTTCAGTAGGAGACTTCAACTGCAATATTTCTTACTTTCACAAATCAAGGGGAATAATGGGAAATATCTAGAGTGGAAGAACACAATATGAACTGTTCAAGTTAAGGGGATCGGAGAGGCAAACTCAAGTACACAGCAGTAAATTAGGCATGAGATTTACCCTTTGTTATCATTTACTTATGGGTTACTGGAGATTTGAAAAGTGGGAATAAGACTGAAAATATGCAGAAGAGAATTGCTGAAAAGCTGACCTTTTAATGTCTGTACCCTCACTTATAATAGTTTTGGCTGCCCGCACATATCTAATTTTAATCAGGTTCCAATATTCAATTTTTCCAATCAAAACCAGTCTAACCTTTTAAAAATAACAATTAATTTTTGTTTTAAATTTGAATAAATTTATAGCAGATCTCAGATCACTTTGCAGATCATTTACAATTGTAGTGAAGAAAATCAAAAAACACTTTAATAAAGTAATAAAAATATTTACCTACAGAATATGTGCACAAAATTATAATGGAACCTTTAGATCTGAAATATTCCTGCAATTTCCAATATACATTGGATTACTAGAAATTGGTTTATTAAGGCTTTAAGAAAAGCAGTTGTGTGAAGTTTGCTCTTGTACATAGAGTACTTTTCTTTTTAAATGTTAAATTAGCTTGGTATTACATTTCTGCCAGCAGACTTTAGGGACAAAATGCGACACAGATGTGTTGATGCACGAATTGCACAATAACAAAGGCGCTGGGACTTGACATATTTTTTATGTGATCCTGCAGGCATTTTTGTTCTAACCTATACATTTTTATGGGTTATTTTGCAAGTGGAAAGGTTTCAGCAGCCCATCCTTCCTTAGTTTTGATTACTTGCCTGGAGGTCTTTGACATTTGGAAAAGGAATGCCTATTGTAACCACTGCACGGGCGTTATCATCGGTGAAATCAAGTCCTTCACTGACTTTTCCCCTGCAAACAGCTACCAAGAGAGCTCCACCTAAGAATAAAAACAGCAAGGAAAATTAAGGTACTGCACCAAAAGGAAGGTTAAAAGGGTAAAGATAAATCAGCTTGCAAAAGATTACTAAACATGGATAGCTAAACATTTTGACTTGGGGCTACAAGGTCTAGCACACTTAGGTCATTTTAGTCCATTATAGATGCAGTTTAGACTCCACTAGCTTTGATCATTGCACCACATCCCATTCATTTAACCTTTTTTAAATTGGACTCTAACTTCCCTAATTTCTGACACGTGTGTGTGTGTGAGTGAGAGAGAGAGAGAGAGAGCCATCAGATTTTTATTGCTCACAGCTTAAATAGTTAATCACATTTGGATTCAGAAAAGGCATATTCTTGAGTAAAAGAAAGTTACAATCTTTTTTGCAACCAACCAAGGAGTTTGAATAGAGGGGAACCAGTTCACCCCTTCTTACCTGGTCATAAAACAGATAAGTAAAATAAATGCATTGAGATTAATTAGGATACAAGAGAAGGTTTTGGGAAGTACCATAAAATGACGAATACGAGGTGTTATAAGATGGTTGTGTTTTCAACTGTCTTCTTTATTTTTAAGGTAAAACAGATGCCTTGCATTGGACTCTGCCAGGCTACAGGCCAGGTTATGGCTACCAAGGGGGACAATGGGCTCAAGTCAAGACTTACTGAAACCCAAGTGCCATATTTTGCACCTAAACACAAAGAGGAAGGCAACTGTTCTTGCTTTGTGCAGACTTATAGACTCCTGGGCAGTCTCATTAAAAAAAAACCTCTAGACAGAGAGAAAAAGAGAAAGATGCGAGTCCCATAGAGAGGGAGAGAGAGAGAAAGACAGGAAGAGCAGTTGCTGGAATCAGCAGCACAGAAAAAGGCAGTTTTTCTCCGTTAGCTCCTGGACAGAATGCGGATGTGAAAATATTGTCTGGTTGAAGAGATGGAACCTGGGAACTTTAAGGCTAGGGGGAAGGAATCACTGGAGTGAAATATGGGCTACAGATAGGTTGGCATTTCCCGGCTGAGGTTAAGGATTTTCAGTGGTCACTGGTCGTTACAACTGATCAAAACAGGGAGAAGTGAGCTTGTTGGTAGCTGGGAGTAACTGGAGACTGTTTTCTGTAAAGACTGCAATTCCGCAGACAGCGTGTGGGCGTGAAGTTTAAGCGAGACGTCGGGTTTTCAAGTGTTAAATTTCTAATAAGGAATGCCTTTTCTGTAGCTTGGTATTAGTTCCCTACAAAGTAGCATTTAGTCAATTTTGATTTTAGTTTGTTGTCTTAAAACTTGAAATCTTGACACCCAATTTCTTTAAAGTCGGTCACTCGGAATTCAAACCTTTAAAAAGTCACCGGCCTCTACAGTGTTCGTAGCTCCAGAATTAGCTGTAGTTCTACATAATAATGAATACATCATTCAGTGTAGAGCTCCTCACATCCATATTTGATTGACTGGAAAACACTCATTGATTAAATTCTATTGTCAAAATAATATACACGTGGCTCTTCTTCCCCACATTAATGTCAGCATTGGAACATAATTTTTAACATAATATATGTATTTTTAGCTGGTAAATTATCACCAAAACAAAAATCATTCGTACATTCCTGAGTGTGCTGTATCAAACTTCATGTTGACATGGTCTTATAATGGCTTACTTCTGTTTATGGATTTGGTACTTAATTTGAGATTTAATCCACACAGGCTAATTGTACTTTAGTCCAAATTGAAATGGCAAATATTTTTACTGATTTAAAATGACTGATATTTTCTCTCTGATGTACCTTTGCTCCCTTTGTCCTTTATAACATTATAGTAGGACTGCAGCAATCCATCAAAGTCACTTTTGTCACCTCCTTTCGCCTCAACGACAACAGCTTTGATCTCCTCCAGTTTTTCCCACAATCCCGTGAGCATCCAGCGATTTTGTAGCTTGTCCAGCATCTGCAAAAAGGGTTAAGAAATATTTTTTTGGATATAGGAAGCTATTGTAAAGTTAATTTTAGAGTGATTAAGTCATACAGATGCCAACAACTAAATTAAAATCAGCAGCAATGTTGACAACCACTACACACATTTTCTAAAGAGTATTTAACAAGACAACAAAGTTGCTTTGGTGCCAGGGTTTATGTCATAACATTTTATTATTTACAATCCAGTATAACCTGAGGGTGTTTACAAATCAACTGAAAATGTACCTGTGCATTAGCCAGGCAATTTTCCACTCATCAGAAATGTGATCTCAAAAGTAATGTTAAATGTACAACATCCATCAGTGGAAACCAGCAATATATTTTTACTAGTAAAAAATCCAAATAAAGCACTAAGACCCATTCTGCAACAAGTCAACAAAATTGTAAGAATTGGAGGGCGGTGGAGGTAAATCAAAAGGGTATGCCACACATATGGGTTTTTAAATTTCTGTCGATTTTAGGTGGAAGTGAAAAACCACGATATAAACTCCACACGATGAATCCTACTTCCGCAGTAGAAACACATTTGTTTGACTAACAGGTGCACTTCCCGCTGCTTTGTCCGTCATTCATCAAGTTGATTCCAAAGGCGAGGGGTTTGTCGTATGAAGAGAGATTGAACAGTTTAGGCCTGTACTCTCTGGAATTTAGAAGAATGAGGGGAGATCAAATTGAGGTATACAAGATGATAAAAGGTACGGATAAAGTCGACATGAGGCGATGCTTCCTCTTGTGGGGCATTCTAGGACGAGAGGTCATAGTCTTAGGATAAGGGATCGCAAATTTAAAACGGTTGAGGAGAAACTACTTCTCTCAAAGGGTTGTGAATCTGTGGAATTTGCTACCCCAAAGTGTGGTGGATCTGGGACAGTGGGTAAATTTGAGGAGTTAGACAGATTTTTAATTGGGAATGAGTTGAAGGGTTATGGGGAGAAGGCAGGAAAATGGGAATGAGGAGAATATTAGCCATGATCGAACGGCGGAGCAGACTCAATGGGCTGAATAGTCTAATTCTATTCCTATATCTTATAAGTGATTTGGAGTTGGGGACCAAGTGTAGTGTGTCAAAATTCGCAAATGACACTAAGATGAGTGGCAGAGCAAAGTGTGCAGAGGATGCTGAAAGTCTGCAAAGGGATATAGATAGTCTAAGTGAGTGGGCAAGGGTCTGGCAGATGGAGTACAATGTCGGGAAACGTGAGGTCATCCATTTTGGTAGAATAACAGCAAAATGGACTATTATTTAAATGGTAAAAAATTGCTGCATGCTGCTGTGCAGAGGGACCTGGGTGTACTTGTGCAGGAATCACAAAAATTTGGTTTGCAGGTGCAGCAGGGAATTAAGAAGGCAAATGGAATTTTGTCCTTCATTGCTAGAGGGATGGAGTTTAAAAACAGCGAGGTTACGTTGCAGCTGTATAGGGTGCTGGTGAGGCCACACCTGATGTACTGTGTACAGTTTTGGTCTCCTTACTTGAGAAAGGATATACTGGGACTGAAGGGGGTACAGAGGAGTTCATTCCGGAGTTGTGAGGGTTGGCTTATGAGGAGAGACTGAGTAAACTGGGGCTATACTTATTGGAATTCAGAAGAATGAGGCAAAATCTTATAGAAACATATAAGATTATGAAGGGAATAGATAAGATAGAAGCAGGGAAGTTGTTTCCACTGACAGGTGAAACTAGAACTACAAGGGTCTTGGCCTCAAAATAAGAGGGAGCAGATTTAGGACTGAGTTGAGGAGGAACTTCTTCACACAAAGGGTTGTGAATCTGTGGAATTCCCTGCCAGTGAAGCAGTTGAGGCTACCTCACTGAATGTTTTTAAGGCAAGGATAGATAAATTTTTGAACAGTAAATGAATTGAGGGTTATAGTGAGCGGGCGGGTAAGTGGAGGTGAGTCCACAAAAAGATCAGCTATGATCTTATTGAATGGTAGAGCAGGCTTGAGAGGCCAGATGGCTTACTCCTGCTCCTAGTTCTTATTCAGTTGCACCATCTAAAACTGGCGACTTAGATAATGAGAGAAGGTGCAAGGCATATTCCCAGAAAATGGGACTGCAGCCTTTGGAGAGAGAGTCGACTTAATCAGCTTCTACAAAGACAGAAGACCAGGATTAGCAACCTACCAAACCGATTTTTTTTCAATTAGTCTTTCATGGGATGTGTGCGTCGCTGGCAACATCAACATTTGTTTCCCCACCCCTAATTGCCCTTGTACCATGTGGTTTGGTATGCTATTTCAGAAAGCAGTTAAGAATCAGCCACATCGCTACGAGTCTAGAATCGTATGTAGGCCATACTGCATAAGAATGGCAGATTTCCTTCCTGAAAGAACATTAGTGAACCAGATGGATTTTTACAACAATTAATGATAGTTGTCATTTTATAGTTCCAGATTTATTAAGTGAACTTAAATTCCACCAACAGATAATAGTCCAGAACAATTTAAAGGGTTAGGGCAAAAAATACTTCCAAAATTTAAAATATATGTGAAATTTGTTTCCAAATCATTAATTATCTCATTTTATAAAGTAGTTGACATCCCATGGCATTGTACTTGGGGAATTAAGACTAGTGTAATGTTATAATGAAATGGGATTAAACAGCAAGGGAATAATTAGACCAGGCCATGCAGGTATTATTTAATTTTTAATATTGTACATTCAGTTTTTATTATTTAATTCATAAATGTCTACGTCCACATTTAAATTAGAAACTGCTTTTGTCATGGTGTAATTACCCACTTTTGTCAGTGGTGGAAGTGCAAAATCTGTTATTGAATGTAATTCTGGGAGTAACTTTACACAGGCAGCTTCCATTATGGATGTCGATATGAGAATTTATGATGGAACCAGCTAAAGCACGTCCATTCAATATGCTATAGGTAGATGTGCAGAGTATTCTCAAAAAATTGAAAAGAGTTAATCTTTTTAATATCTGGTTATCCAGCTATGTAAAACATACTGTGATGTTAACATGAAAATTGTGACCATGAGATATCAAGAAAAGCAGATTTTGGCATCCTAAAGGATGTTTTGCTGACTTATATAGCTATCAATCCAGATGTTTTATTATTGAAGGCACCAGTGTACATTCAATTGATAGATGTTCATCCCACCAATTAGCAAGAAAGTTTAATGCTCAATTACTTGTTTCCTAAAGCATCATAAATTTACCAACAAGCACTCTACAGTTTTAGTATTGCAGAATTCGCAACAAGCAGGTTCCACAGCATTATTAATTACTGAAAACTCAAAAGCTTAAAATGTCAATATAGCAACCCCTAAAGGACTGAACACAGACTGTGCCCAACACCAATTAACTGTGGTCACATTTATTATTTCTCCCGAGGTATGCTAACTACAGATACCCAGCTGTGTTACTGTCAACAAGACAAGACTCAGTGCAGCTTTCACCATTATTAAAATCTTTATTAAGAAGCCACAAATGCTGATCACTCCACCCAAGGAAAAGAAAGCAAATTAAAAATTTGTGCCAACTTTGACAAATTCTTTGACTTGGATTAAAATATTGATTTTTTTAAAAAATTCTCTATGTTGAAAATGGAATGAGAAATGGGAATGAAAGTGAAAGTAACACACAAAGTACGTGATTTCCAACAAAATATTCTTAACAGAAATTTCCAACACACTTTATCACCATAGTCTGAATATAAATTAAATATTCCCCTGAAAAATAGATTTTCATATTAAAATAATCACTGCTTTTCCTACATAGAATTTAATTAATTTTATTTATTCGCTTGTAGAATGTGGGCATCGCTGGCAGGCGAGGCTAACATTTATTGCCCATTCACAATTGCCCTTAAACGGAACGGCTTGCTAGGCCATTTCAGAGGGTATTTTTAAGAGTCAAAATCACATTGCTGTGGATCTGAATTAACATATAGGCCAGACTTGGTAAGGATGGCAGATTTCTTTTCCTAAAGGGCACCAGTGAACCAGGTAGGCTTTTACAACAATTGGCAATGACTTCAGGGTCATCATTAGGTTTTTAATTCCAGATTTTTTTTATTGAATTCAAATTTCAACATCTGCCATGGTGGGATTCAAATTCGAGTCCCCAGAGCATTACACTGGGTTTCTGGATTACTAATCCAGTGATAATACCACTCTGTCATTGCATCCCCCTGATTCTGCTATACATGCTAGAAAGGAAGATAGGAAAAGCAAGATTGAAGGACAAATGAAAGGATACTGAAAATAAAGTTAGCAATAATAGAACAGTCAGAAAATGGGGAAAGGACACAAATGTGGAAGTGGAGATATTTGGACTACAATTATACTGCTACTTCTGTTTCTGTGAAATGGCTTTTGCTTTGCATAAATGTCAGGGTGGGGAGGGAAGTCCTCTGTGGGGGTCAGGAGTCGTGGGAGGGGCCAGTCTGTGCCTTTACAATAGCTACCGAGAAGTTAGAAGAGGTTTTAACTCTCCTAACTTTCGCTGAATAACTATTTGTGTAACACAGCTGGAACCATCTAAAGTTTACGATTTAAATCGCATTTTCGGATGCATCCCAGCGAAGGACAATTGCCCAGAGGAAGTTTGCACATCTGGACAATTGCCATGCCTTACCTTTGAACTTCCAAAAGGGATTCCCCAGCATATCTTTGGGTTTCTCCCCCAAATCCAGTGCTGGGAACCTCGGAAGTTACGGCAATTATCTGGTCATTATCATATTGCTCCTTGTGGACATTTGCTTTGCGCAAACTGGCCGCAGCATTTCCTCACTGCAGCAGTGACTACATTTCAAAAACAAATAATTGTCTATAAACTGCTTTGAAATATCTGGTTGTTGTGAAGTGTTATACAACTGTAATCTTTCTTTCATTTTTATTAATTTAAATAATTTAATGCAGTCATCCCCTCCCCTATTGTATTGGTGTTTAGTGGTGATATGGAACAGTCAGCATACATTAAAATCAGAACTTCACTTTGGAAGAATATCCAATAAGTCACCGTGGCTCCCCAGAGAGTGAGAAACTTGATTTTAATGTGCCCTGACTGCTTCATGCACTGTCACCACAGTATGTCTACAAAATCAAGAACAGAAAACTGGGAAATAACTTGAATCATTGGGACTAAAACAAATTGTTTTATTTCAGCAAAATGGCTTCCAAGTTTTTTTGAAAAATATAAAGTTAGATAACCTATTAAACATACTAGTACACTGTGGAGAGAGTGGCAGACTAGGAGGTGAATGGAAAAAAGTAGGAGATAGGTAGCTGGGGGAATGAATACCCATGGAAGCTCAGTCAGTGTTGGTAAGACAGGAGTGGTGCTGTTGAGTTCTGAAAAGACAGGATATATTGGAAGGTGATTGGGCTTCTCAAAAGCAAACCTACAATGACATCCAGTACAATGATTCACATGCAGGATTTGATTTGGATTTATTATTGTCACATTTATTCGTATACAGTGAAAAGTATTGTTTCTTGTGTGCTCTCCAGACAAAGCACACCGTTCATAGAGGTGGGGAGAGAGTGGGGGCCTTGATTATGCTGATTGCTTTTCTGAGGCAGAGGAAAGTGTAGATAGAGTCAATGGATGGGAGGTTGGTTTGCGTGATGGACTGGGCTTCGTTCACAACTCTTTGTAGTTTATTGCAGTCTTGGTCAGAGCAGGAGTCATAACCAAGCTGTGGTACATCGGAAAGGATGCTTTATATGGTGCATCTATAAAAGTTGGCGAGAGTTGTAGCGTACATGCTGAATTTCCTTAGCCTCCTGAGAAAGTAGAAATATTGGTGGGCTTTCTTAACTGTAGTATTGGCGTGGGGAGACCAGGACAAGTTGTTTATCTAGACAGCTAGAAACCTGAAGCTCTCGACCACTTCATCCCCATTGATGCAGACAGGGGCATGTCCTCCACTACGCTCTCTGAAGTCAATGATTATATCCTTTGTTTTACTGACATTGAGGGAGAGATTATGGTCGTGGCACCAATTCACCAGATTCTTTATCTCTTTCCTGTACTCTGTCTCATCATTGTTTGCGATCCGGCCCACTACTGTGGTGTCATCAGCAAACTTGAAAATCGAGGAGGAGGGGAATTTGGCCACACAGGCATAGATTTATAAGGAGTATAGTAAGAGGCCGAGGACACAGTCTTGTGGGCACTGGTGCTGAGGATAATTGTGAAGGAGGTGTTGTTGCCTATCCTTACTGATTGCGGTCAGTGGGGTAAGAAGTCTAAGATCCAGTCGCAGAGGAGCCAAGCCCTAGGCCATGGAGTTTGGAGTTGAGTTTTGTAGGACTAATGATGTTGAAGGCTGAGTTGTAGTCAATAAATAGGAGTCTGACAAGAGTGTCTTTGATATCCAGGTGTTTCAGGGTTGAGAGTAGGACCAGGGAGATGGTGTCTGCTGTGGACCTGTTGCGGCGGTACGCGAACTGTAGTGGATCCAGGCAATCTGGGAGGTTGGAATTGATCCGTGCCGTGATTAACCTTTCGAAGCACTTCATAATGATGGATGTCAGAGGCACCGGGTGATCGTCATTAAGGCACGCTGCCTGGCTTTTCTTTAGCTCAGGAATGATGGTCATCTTCTTGGAGCAGGTCGGGACCTCAGATTGGTGTGAGGAGAGGTTAAAGATGTCTGCGAATACCCCCCTTCTCCTCATCATTTTAATTCTTAGTGGTCCTAAGTTTCCCCAGAGGATTATTTTAATTGATAACATTTCAAGCAACAGTTTTCAGCCAAGTCAACAGTAACTTGTGCATTTATTAAGGTTTTATAAAAGTAAAATATAATTTTATTTTTTCCAGCTTTGAAAAAAGATGACCGCATGCTCACACAAACTTCTTCAAAAACCTGTGATACAATCAAGTTTTTAAATCAGGAGTAGATGATATTAAAATGTTTTATAAACAAAGTTAGAAGCAAATGGTCCCAAAATCTTGAGAAAAAAACTTAACATTTGCGATTTAAATTGCAACTTGACATCTAAGTAACTCACATTCAATGAATTTGCTGTGCAATCTTATGAATAAACGTGACAACCAACCAGCACCCAGCAAACATGTTCGATGACCAGTTAATTTGATTTTGATGGAGTCAGGGTTAGGGAAAGATATTGAGTAACTCAGAAAGGTGCAATGGGATTATTTACATCCACCTGAACAGGTAAGCGGGATCTCCATTTAACGGACAGCACTTTGGGCAAAGTAACCTTCCCCTGCATTGCACTAAAGTGTCAATTTAAATTATGCATTCGGTAACAGATGGTCATTCTTATGGAATATGCCTTTGCAAAGACAAACTGGAGGAGGATGCAGTGTTATTTGTCCAGGTTCATCTCAGGCAGCTCTGTGACGCAGGACTATTCCCAGGGATGCACACTGGGTTAAAGATCAACCGCTGCTGGAGGGTCATCAACTCGGCGAAAGACGCTCTTTGGTCTGGCCGAAATCTGTTGATCTTCCAGGTGCAAAAAATTGTCCTCGACCAGAGTGTTGTAGACTGGCACATTCCAAATTCCAGGACTACGTGCTGAGGGACACAAGCTTGGGGCAGCCACCACCAAGGCACAACGGGGAAAGGCCATTGTCTAAGGCTTTTCAGCCAATGTAGACTGAGGGGCTGGTAACTGTGGAAATCTCTTTGTGCTTATTCCTAACTGAATATAACTGTATTGAAGCACTTCATAATAGAACATGTCTAATGTATATAGTTTGGACAGAATTATATTCTCTGGAACTAAAATATTGAAATGTTTGTAATGTTCTCATTACTGAATTGAAGCCCCTCAGCGTGCATCTTGCTCTCTAGAGAAAATGTGAATATTGTTGCACTTTATTATAACAATTTCAAATGTTTTGTAATGTCTCTTTCAGATATTTAATGAATAAAATATATTTTTGCAAAAAAAAGTGTTCAGTCGTGAAGCAGCACATGACCCACAACTTCTCAATAGGGAAGAATGCATCCTACTCTGCCAAGCAGACAAGTAGACAACAAACTATATCTTTAAGTGGATCAAAAATATTTCTTTCTGTCTCAAGATAATGTTGGTGAATCTGGTTTACAAACAAGGTACTTTTTTTTCCTTAATTACAAATGCAGACAAACGTCCGTCTAAGTTTAAGGAAATTATGTCAATGTTTCATTGTATCCACAGTGCAAAGCACAATATCAGATCGATGTATTGTTTTTATTCAACCTGAAAACTATTTTCTCTGCAACACTTGCAACTTAAATTTGAAATTTTAACTCAATGCTTGAATATTTAAGTTAACCCTATGAAGGAATTTAATAATAACAAAGCACAAATCAGTTGAATTCAACATATCTAAAATCTCAGTGTATTTACCTATACTCAATATGTAATATTTGCCTTTGGTTTTAATATAAACCATTAGCTTTGATGTATAACCAGCCCACTTTATAACGCAAGGTCCGGTATGTTATTTCTTTGTCCAAGATGACAGTACCTCAATAAATTTATAATGTGAATATTTATGCCTATTCGAGCAGAAGGACAACAATGCTAGGGAACACGTTAATTTCTATACTTAAGTTAAAGCTATTTGACAGCATGGACAAAAGAAAATCATGAAAAAGTAGTATTAAAGGTTAAATTGTATATATGCATGTTTGCAGTGGCCCACTTCTGCTTCTAATTCGAATGTTCATATACAATATAGAATGTAAAAAAACTGGGAGAATTGAAAGCATTGATTTTACAGGGAGATTTAGGCATTATAGAGGAATTAAAAGAAACCTAGCTGTAAACTGGTCAGTAGTGGAAAATAAATATATTGGGAGGGATAGAAAAGATAGAGAAATGAGTGGCAATATTGATGAGAGAAAAAATATGCTATAAAGTGTACAGCATATGTTATACACAAGAAAGGGGTACATATTAAATCAACATGGTTGGGACTCAAAGTCAAAAATGGTTTGCTGTATTAATAGGAGTGCATCACAGACCTCCAAATAGTGGGAAGGAATGGAAGAGGAAATTTTCAGTCAGATTGAAGAAATGAATAAGAGTAACAAAATTATCATTCTGCAAGATTTTAATGATTTAATTGGGACAGTGTTAGTAAATGGAATAGAACTGTATAAATATGTGCAGTCCTTCCTCAAGCATTACATTAGTAGGGCTACAGTGGTAGAACTGATTGTGAGTAATGAAATAGTTCGGTGAGCACCTTCAGAGAATGACAACAGTACAAGTTTAAAAGCAGAGGAAATATATCAGAACACAAACTAGATCAGATTGGATTAGGGAACATTGTGGAAAATTGAGCAACGAGCTAACAGAAATGGGGTGGAAGGAAAAATTGGCACAATAATTAGTAGGATAATACAATACTGTATTAAAAATAAAAATACAAAGGAAGACAATGCAGATTACAGAGAGATATGACAGAAGCATTTAACATTATGAAAGTTTGGAACAGGTGGTTAGCAGATTGTTTCCAATGCAGAAGTTGACAGGTCAAAAACAAGGGGCCATAGATACAGATTCAATGCAAGAAATTTGCCAGAGGGTAAGAGAAACCTCTTTATAGAGATGAGGATGGGGAATTCAAGTGATTCAGGCAGAAACTAAGTTAACATTAAAGATTTAATCAGATAGCTGAATGAAGGAAAATGTTTGGAAGGGATACGAGAACAAATGGGAAATATTTTAGATGTATTTGCTCACGTGGAAGGTAAACTCCAATGCAAATTAAATGGCCTGTTTCCATGTTGAACTTCAAGGTATTTCTATGTACTGATGGACTCTGGACATTAGCTTAAAGTTGCTACTTTCTCAAGTTAAGTGAATTCAGCCTTTGCACAATTTTGGTTAGTTAGTTTGCTAGAATTCTTATCAAGGGTGTGCAGCTTCAAATGAGAGCCAAAGACAAAATCTTAAAACCAATTTAACTGTTAAAAAAAAAAGGTAGCAGCTATTTTTATTCTAATCTGGTCGTTGGGAGGCTGTAGTACTCATTCAACTTTAAATCCACCATAATATCACTGCTCCAGTGTTCATCGGATCAGTTAAAATAATCCTTTGGGACAAACATTGATCTAAAAGCCCTTTCCCACACGCCAACCTTTCAGTTCTTGCTTCTGGGTTTTGCCCATGAATAAGCATTGCAACAAAATCAAGGAGTACCTCCACTAATCTGGAAATGGGTCACAAAGGGTCAAGTTTACATTCTTAATCAGCACAAAACCTTTCAGATCTTAATATGTGAGCAGAAATGACTCCAAATGCTAAATCCCAATGGAACCATGCAGAAAAAATAACTTTCATTTCTTTTAAATTAATCATTAACCTCTTTTACTTCTACATTAGTGCATGCATCCCTTGATTGAAAAGAAATTACAGTATAGCTATATTTGTATTCTTTTCCAAAGGTTGAGAATATAGTGATCAATATGATCTATACCTGACATCCAGGGATTTTGAAAGCATGCACAGTGCCAATTAATTAAATGCCTATAAAAGTAAAAAATTTGTAAGCCCTTTAAAAATGTTTATCAACATTTGTTTGCATTTACTTTATTTTCGAGCCTTTAAATTCAACTCATTTAACAGGTACGTGAATCTGCACCTGACGTGCTGTAACCTGCAAGGCTACGAATCAGGTGCTGGAAAGTGGGATTAAAATTAGATGCTAGTTTATTTCTTCCTCTCTTTTTTGATGAAACTTCAATGGTTTCTTTCTATGCTACAACTTTTCTATGATTCAAGAAAAACTACGCTCTTGTCTAGCAACAGGGAATCAGAAAAAAGACCCACACAAAGAGAGGGATAAGGAATATCCTTTACTCGAGAAAGGATATACTGGCACTGGAGGGGGTACAGAAGAGATTCACTAGGTTGATTCCAGAGTTGAGAGGGTTGGCTTCTGAGGAGAGACTGAGTAGACTGGGGCTATACTCATTGGAATTCAGAAGAATGAGGGGAGATCTTATAGAAACATATAAGATTATGAAGGGAATAAATAAGATAGAAGCAGGGAAGTTGTTTCCGCTGGTGGGTGAAACTAGAACTAGGGAGCACAGCCTCAAAATAAGGGGAAACAGATTTAGGACTGAGTTGAGGAGGAACTTCTTCACACAAAGGGTTGTGAATCTGTGGAATTCCCTGCCAGTGAAGCAGTTGAGGCTCTCTCATTTAATGTTTTTAAGGCAAGGATAGATAATTTTTTGACCAGTAAAGGAATTAAGGGTTATGGTGAGCGGGCGGGTAAGTGGAGCTGAGTCCACAAAAAGATCAGCTATGATCTTATTGAATGGCGGAGGAGGCTCGAGGGGCCAGATGGCCTACTCCTGCTCCTAGTTCTTATGTTTTTAAAGCAACTTTAGTTTCAGTTGGGATGGATAGACCATAGAGTGAAGACAGAAAGATCTAAGACTCACTCTAACTGAAAATGATGCCAGACTGCTGAAGAAATTAGTTTAAGGAACTCATATGTATTGCTCTAAAATTAAAGTAATACCAAATTTAGAGTGAGTTTTCTGGACCTCAAGGGCGATACCAATTGTGGAAGGACTTCTAGTGCACGTTCAGAAGTCTACTGGGAAAGAAACGTCTTTGCAACTGAACCGAATCCCCCTGGCGTGAAAAGAGTGGTCCCTCTTCACTGGAGTGTTGAGTCCGTTGCTAGGATAAAAGGAATACTGTGAGTTTGGATAGATTCTTCTTGATATCTGTGTTGAAATCTTTCCAACCTTTTTGCTGTCTAGTGTCAAATAATATGTGGAATAAATGTTTTATCTTCTTGTTAAAAAGTCAATAGCAAATTCCTGTGAATCTGTTCAGTAAATACCCTCCACCATTTTCAAACACAAAATTTAAAATGATCTATCAAGCCAGGTTCCATTCTGGAATCAACTTGTCCAGTAATAACATCAGTTGGGGTCATAACAACAGCCACGGTCAAAACATAGACAAATGAGCTAAAATACAAAGTTGACGCAAGAGCAACTGCCCATGACATTAAGGCAGCATTTGTCCGAGTATGGCATCAAGGAAACCTCGCAAACTGATGTCAGTGGGAATCAGGGAAAACCCCTCTTGTTGGGAGTTATACCTAGCACAAAATAATACAGTTGTTATTCTTGGAGGTCAATTAACTCAGTCCCAAGGCATTGTTGCAAGAGTTCCCCAGGATAGTGTCCTAGGGCCAACCATCTTCAGTTATTCTATCAATATCTTTCCCTCTAAAATGTTCATTGAAGTGTTCAGTAATGTTTGCAACTTCTCAGATACTGCAGCAGTCCATACTCACATGTAGTGGGCCTGGAAAACATTCTAGCTTGAGCTGATAAGTGGCAAATAACATTTGTGCCACACAAGTGACAGGTAATGGCCATATCCAACAAGAGAATCTAATCATCTCCCTTTGACATTCAATGACATTACCACTGCTGAATTCCCCCACCTGAATCCTGGATGTTACCAGAAATTGAACCAGACCAGCCAGATAGCTACAAGAGAAAATCAGAGCCTGGGAACTCTGCAGTGACTAATTCATCTCCTGCTTCCTCAAAGACTGTCCACCATCTACAAGATACAAGGTGGATCATTACATGACAAAAGAAGGTTAGTTGGCCCAGAGTCTATGTCGGCTTTCTGGAGAACAATCCAATTAGGTCCATTTTCCTGCACTGTACCCCATGGCCCTGCCAGAGAAGGTGAGGGATAGGTTATGATGTGGAGATGCCAGCGTTGGACTGGGATAAACACAATAAGTCGTCTAACAACACCAGTGTGGTGATATAAACAGGGCCCAGTTTTAAGGCTGATAAAATTGGATATCCCAAATTAAAGAATTGGGCATATTAAAATCAAACACAGTCAAACCTCAGGCAGGCTAATTGTACAAATACACAAACGTGTCTGCGCCTGACCCATCAACCACCATCAAAGGTCGTTACAATCTATCGAGACTTAGCAAGAGATCATTGCACCTCATTGAAATGCACCGGCCTATTGTTAGACGCCCAGATCGGACCAGACTTTCTGTCACCAAGTGTTCCTGTAGATACCTTATCTGATAACAAGTTATACGTGAGCAACAGCATGGAGATGGGACACCTGGGGGCGGACCCTGGTGTCCTGTCAGGCAGACATCAAGAAACCCACTGGGTATTGGAACCTCATTGGCCGGAAGCCAGAGAAGTTTCTGGAAAGACAAGCAGACTGGGGGATAAAGAGACACACTTGGAGACACACAGGAACGAAGACTCGATGAAGGAGACGGCCTTTCCCATTTGGAAGACTGACCGAAGAAGGAAGGAAGGAAGAAGCTGCCATCGAGACTTACCTTCGTGACGATGGACCAGAGAGACTCAGAATCTGGCCTGCAGTTCAACCAAACCATCTTTACGGGTAGTATACTTGAATCTGCTGGGGTATCCTCTTGTTTTACGTGGGTAATTTAAGGGTTAATAGTGTTATTATTAATCAACTTGTTGAACTTTACTTGTGTTTCTTCTTTGTCCATCTTGCAAATAAGGACACCGGAGTAAAACCTTAGAGTAAGCAAACTGGTCGAAAGTATCTGAGAATTAACAGGTACTACACCAGGTTAAAGTCCAACAGGTTTATTTGGTAGCAAAAGCCATAGCTTTCGGAACAGCCTGTCCCTTTATCAGGTGGGTGGGAGTTCAGAACTCCCACCCACCTGATAAAGGGACAGCCTGTTCCGAAAGCTGGTGGCTTTTGCTACCAAATAAACCTGTTGGACTTTAACTTGGTGTTGTTAGACTTCTTACTGAGGGATAGGTTAGACAGTAGAGGAGATTAAATACCAAAGATATCATGGAACACAAGCCAAAAAGGGTGTTAATGGTAGTAGTAAAGAAATAAAGCATTAGTTTGCTGACGACACCACCGTAGTGGGTCGGATTTCAAACAATGATGAGACAGAATACAGAAATGAGATAGAGAATCTGGTGAACTGGTGCGGCAACAATAATCTCTCCCTCAACGTCAACAAAACAAAGGAGATGGTCATCGACTTCAGGAAGCGTAAAGGAGAACATGTGCCCCTGTCTACATCAACAGGGACGAAGTAGACAGGGTCGACGGCTTCAAGTTTTTAGGTGTCTAGATCACCAACAACTTGTCCTGGTCCCCCCCCATGCCGACACTATAGTTAAGAAACTTGATATGGTCCTGCTCAGCCCAAGACCGCAAGGAACTACAAAAGGTCGTGAATGTAGCCCAATCCATCATGCAAACCAGCTTCCCAATGCTGAGCCAAGATGGCTCCAAAGTGCCCGCCACCGCCACCAATCTGAGTTAGAGAGCTGCCAGAACCTCTGAACATACCTCCTGAGAAGGCGGTCACGGATCGCGCTACTCGCCTCAGGCCCGGCCTTACCAAGTTTTCGCGCCTGAAAACGGGCGCAACTTGATGATAAAATCGGGCTCTTTGCGTTTTTATTTCAGATCTCCAACACCCTTCGCATTTTGCTTTTATGTTAACATCCAGGACATAGCCTGTTTGATCAGTACCCCATCCACCATCTTAAACATTCGCTGTCTTCACTACCAGGACACTGGCAATTCTGTATACCATTTACAAGATGCATTCTAGTAACCTGCCATGCCTCTTGCAATGGAACCTTTTGAACGCAACTAGAAGGCCTTGGGCTGTAGACACATGGAAATACCGTCACTGTCAAGTTTCCCACCAGGCCACACAACATGCTGACTTGGGACTGCCATAGCTTCACTGTCAAGAGTCAAAATCACAAACTCCCCTCCTGCTATGGGGGCACCTACAGAATATACAGCATGGATTGCAGCACATGTTGCCCTTGCTTGCGCACTCTTATCCCATGAACGAACAAAAAAATTTAGACAAACATGGCAATCATTTTTGAGTGAACATAGGGAAAACCGCTGCTCTTTGAACTGCACCATGGGCTCATTAACATCCATCTGAGCCACTGGAACTGTTAATGCAGGCACTTATTTTAATGTGATCAAAGTAATTGAACCTCCCTGTTAATGTAATCAAATTAGCTGACCCTTCAAGCTCCCTCAGTACTGCACTGGAGTCTTAACCTGGATTATGTTGTGCAGTATGAAATTGAGGCCTGAGCCTATTACTGATTCAGGGAGAGTACTATTGCTTGTGTAAAGCTCAACTGTTAACCAAATTATAATACTACAAACATAGGGAATTCTGTCTAATTTAGAGAGATACTGACTTGTAATTTGGTGATTTAGACCAAGTGTCATGTATTTTCAATGATGACACTGTAATTAGCAGATTGTCACTGAATACCACAGATGAGGACAGTAAAAATCTAATTCAGAATGTTCTAAATTCATTTCTGTTTTAAAGAGAAAACATTGGCAATTTGTTCACATAGAGATTATTTGCTCCACTACTCAGAAACTACATACGGTAGGGCTGTCCATGCAAAGATATACAATTGGCCAAAACAAAGGAATAGTAGTTAACAAATTAACGTATACATTGTTGATAGCATAGCAAAATATTTAAATAGACAGATCAGACATCAAACAGGAACATGGAGGGAAAGTTAAAGGTAACTGAAGCAATTCACCAAAAGGTAGATTTTCAGTGGGCTTTTAAAAATGGGCAAGTCAAAGGGCTATGAAGGTGGATAATTTCAGAGTACAAGACCATGATGGCTGAACGCTCTCCGAGGAGTGATCATGTGGAGTGAGTTAAGAGGACACGCAAGTCCATATTTAAATATATTCAGGTTCAAGTTGGGATACAGGGTTAGAGAAGCTTGCAGAATTAGACTGCAGCAAGGTGATGAAGCGATCATAGAATCATAGAAACCCTCCAGTGCAGAAAGAGGCCATTTAGCCCATCGAGTCTGCACCGACCACAATCCCACCCAGGCCCTACCCCCATATCCCTACATATTTACCCGCTAATCCCTCTAACCTACACATCTCAGGACACTAAGGGACAATTTTAGCATGGCCAATAAACCTAACCAGCACATGTTTGGGTCTATAAAGAAGGATGAAGATTTTGACATGATTACATTTAGGATAGGAAGTCAATGGCCTTGAACATGATATCTGTGTGGGAGTTTGTGGGAGACATTGACAGGCACTGGCTTTTAGCACAGACAGTTATTTAAAGTTAAAACATGCAGTAACCGAAATGCTGCAGGAAGCTAGTCAGAGCTTGAGGCACTTTTAAGATAAGGGCAGACCCAGAACAATAAAGACTGATAATAAGATTAGCTCTAGATGGGTACACAAATACATAATTGCAACAAAAACCAATCACTGTATGTATAGATCGAAACCAGTCATTGATAGAGGAAATGTATCCATTCTATGAACAATGCGATGTTAACTGCCCATGTCTGTACCTGTCTGATTGTAACGATGTGTTAACGATCGATCACCATGATCTGTCTACTCAACTATAACGATGTGTTAAACGGCTGATGTCTGGACTACCTATTATCTGAAGGGTATAAAAATGATCAACTGCTATTGTATGATTGAGAAGGTAGCTGCCAAGTACTGCAGAGTACCAGTGCTTTCTCCCCAAAGCTTCGTGTCCGAAATAAAACTGTTATTGAATCTCCAGTCTGACTCCGGTGATAAATCTCCCACAACAACGCTGATGTTTTTTTGTCTTGCATGCATCAGGACAAATGCAAGAATGCCAAATTTCAAATGATCACAAAAATTTATACGACAGGATTGGTTGTTAAGAAACTCTGATTGGTCGAGGCATTGCGGTAGAGAAAGCAACAGGGAACTGCAGACTCCCCAAGCTCCCGGGTAATCCAAGAAAAAGTGCAAAGTTTGAAAATATTCCTTTTGCTTGCAGGGAACAGGTCCCTGCAAATGAATGTACGTCACTTCTAGTAAGTGGAAATGAGCCATGTTATTCGCATAACTATTATCTTAAATTAGTTGGTTAGTGCAGCTGTTACCATGCTCAGGATTGTTCAGCACGTGCTGCCCCAACCATGGAATCACAACTAACGGTTGACATTTTGTTTTGGGTTTTGCAAGTGCAGATTGGTTGAGTAAGTTCTTCATTTTGCCTAGTATGAACAACTGAAGGAATGTGCTTCTTGATTTGATCAGCCAACTGTTGGGACGTATGACCTATGAACATGGCATTGCATTGGCACTGAAATTCATATGCAATGTTGCTCAATGGTATGGTAGGCAGAATATTCTTTTGAGGGCTGATGGCTGCATCCTGCGCGCAGCCAGTGCATAATTGTAGTGTGAAGTGGCTTACTTAACCTGCTGCTCAAATTTTTGAAATACTTTATCTTTCCTGGGTAATTTAAGATAGATTAGACTGTTTTCAGGTCCAAATATTGACAGCATTGGCCCATTTACAAGTTTACACAATCCACAGCAAAAAATGATTTGATCAAGATAGCTATTGTCCCGCAAGGTAGCTTTGATGCGCTACATTTCTGCATCAAGCTTGCAAGGTGAGCAAATGGCTAGGGCCCTATTTACAAGATTGCTGATAAGGCCAATCTTAGCACTAGGAAGGCTGTTACATGTCAAGGTAATAGAGTTCATGATAAAAATGAGTCATGCATATACTGACTTATTGACGCTGGAGGAACAACACTATTATGATGATAACCACAGAAGAAAATCGCCAATGGTTATGTAATTGAAATGCCAAATCAAAGCTGAGCAAGTATCCTACCATTCCTGAGATGAAAGATTTATTTTATGAAGAAAAGATTGAACTGGTAGGTCCTATGCCCATTAGAATTTAGAAGAATGACAGGTGATCTTGTTGAAACATAAGATCCTGAGGGGAGTTGATAGGGTAGATACTGGGAGGATGTTCCCACCTGTAGGAGAGACTAGAACCAGGGAACACAGTTTAAGAATAAGAAATTTCACTTTTAAGAAGATGAGGATAAATCTTTTCTTTTAGAGTTGTTAGCATGTGGAATCCTCAGTAGGGGCTGGGTAGAGTTAGACAGATTTTGATGGGCAAGGGAGTCAAAAGTTATGGAGGAGACAGGAAAGTGTAGTTGAAACCACAACCGGATCAGCCATGATCTTATTGAGTGCAGGCTCCAAGGGCCAAATAGCCTACTCCTGTTCCAAGCCCTATGTTTCTATATCTCTCTGTGCCCACATAGAAGTCCAACTCATTGTAACAAAGTAACAGACTCTGTTACCTTGCCCCTCTCACAGCCAATCACCTGTACAGAATCAGGTTTGGAATTCCATTGACCTATCCACTATTCCTCTTATTTATCCACTAATTTACACTCAAATTACAAAATCATAAAAAGCTTCAGATCTGGAAGCTTGCATGCAAGTGGCAAAATATTCATGCAGAACATTAAAATGAGTTGTTTTATATTAACAGTTACAAGAATTTATGGAAAGATGTAAAGACCATTACATTCCATTATTAACCCTAACAATTTTATATTCACTTTGATTTTGTGTTGCACTGCTTGCATCCCTACTGAAGAACTTTATGCCATACATAGATACTTTTTGAACACCAAAGCAAAATACTACAGGTGCTTGAAATCTGATTTTTTTCCCCCAAAAATTCTTTTAAAGTTTGTCTTGTACCTATTGCAAGTATTGACCTCATAAGGATATAAATGGCAGGTTTCCCTCCTGAGTTAGTCATGTGCTGAAGGCAGAACTCTTTCCTGCTTTGGTAAGGTCACCATAGACAACATGGGGGTAAAGAAGCAAGGTTGTTGCAAATGGAGACACCTGGTACAGGGACTGGCTTAGAAGAGCACTTCATGCAAGTCAGATTAGGGCAAGGAAAAAAAATCTGCAATCCTTTAGTACTTCTTTAGATACCATAAGTCAATTCTGGTGAAACGGTTATTCCTTCATGGATGGTTTTAAGCCTTTTGAATATAGGGAACATATTGGGTGACAAAGTAGTTTACTGGAATAGCAAACTGCAAAATAGGGCAATGGTTTATATATTGGGTATGATGCACCATTTAAGTTGAAGTGTAATATTTTCCATTTCCTAAACATGTGCCTTATCTACCAAATTAGGGTGGTTTTGTTTTGCAGATCTAGCCAATGAGGACAGAGTAAGCTAATTCCAAAGCTTAATTCACCCAAGCCTCTTAAAACTGGGAGGAAGCTTTGTGCCAACAGTCCGAGCTATTTTCACACCTAAACCTTGAACTGAGCAGCCTGTTTGGCAAACGACTCTGCTGCACAGCAACCAATGAAGTTGTCGGTTCATAGTTAGTCATTTGTCAGCAATAGTTTTGGGGCAGAAGCCCGTAATGATTTTTCAATTAATTTGCATTTTCAGTAATATTTAAATTGAGAAAAAAAAAAACAGAAGACTGTTCATGAATTAGATAATGTAAAAAAAATACTTCATCACTGATCTGAAGTGTTTCTGCTGTGGTATGCGGTAGAAGGCATCTACTGACAGATCCCAAAATTCTTTCACACCTTTTAATATTCCTACTCTTTTTAAGCTGGTTAATGATTCAAATGAAAAATTCCAGTAATGGCATTTTTTGTTGGCTGTGTTTATTCTTGGCAGCACATTACTGTTCAACTGAATGGACAAGGACAGCAGAGACTGGCAACTGGGAGCTAAACTCAGGCCAAGAACTACGGCTGCTCCATCACTTGGAATTAAAAGCTTAGCTAAATCACTTCAGTGATTAATTAAAATACAATTACATCTGTTCACTCTTTTTAAAAGATGCACCTTCTTTAAAAATGTCCATAGAAAACCTTGAGTATTCAAACTCACCATGGTTTTGTTTGGTCATTTGAACATAAAAACAATAGAAACCAATAGAATTATCAAAGCAACCTTAATTTTCTCCCACCAATTTGACCTTCCCACACTGTATAAAATAAGGAAAAGGTAACATTTCAACATTTGCAAAACAATACTTCCTATGATGGATTTGAACACTATTATTTCAAATACTATTAACTTCCCAATAACAACAATAAGATAGATTTGCATTTAAACATGGTCTTATACTTCAATGTCTAACTGCACTTAAACTACTTTGAAATGCAATGATTGTTGTTATGCAAGCTAAATGGAAAAACATTTGCAGACAGCAAGATGATGTATACATTATTTAATTCATGGTGGCACAGCACTGCTGCCTCACAGCGCCAGGGACCCGGGTTCAATTCACGGCTTGGGTCACTGTCTGTGCGGAGTCTGCATGTTCTCCCCGTGTCTGCGTGACGTGCTGGTTAGGTGCATTGGCCATGCTAAATTCTCCCTCAGTGTACCCGAACAGGCGATGGAATGTGGTGACTGGGAGACTTTCACAGCAACTTTAGTGCAGTATTAATGTAAGCCTACTTGTGACACTAATAAATAAACTTTAAACTTATAAAACTTTAAACTTTAAAACTTGGTATTATTTGTGGGGAAAGAATGTTGACCAGGATATTAGGAGGATTTCTCATTTTTCAAATACCAACATGAGATCTTTAAATAATAATAAATATATTCACCTGATAGGAGCTCAGCTTACTGCCTCATTCAAAATATGACAATCGCAACAATACCTGTACTCCACTGCCAGCCTGATGTGTGCCCTAGAATCATAGAATCCTACAGTGCAGAAAGAGGCCTTTCGGTCCATCGAGTCTGCACCAACCACAATCCCACCCAGGCCCTATCCACATATCCCTACATATTTACCCACTAACCCCTCGAACCTATGCATCCCAGGACACTAAGGGGCAATTTAGAATGGCCAATCAACCTAGCCCGCACATCTTTGGACTGTGGGAGGAAACCGGAGCACCCGGAGGAAACCCATGCAGCATGGGAGAACATGCAAACTCCACACAGACAGCGTCCCAAGCTGGGATTCGAACCCAGGTCCCTGGAGCTGTGAAGCAGCAGTGCTAACCACTGTGCTACCGTGCCGCCCTAAAGAGGGTTTTTATCTCGCAACCTTCTCAGCCAAAGGCCAGAATGGTCACCGTGTGTTGGATAATGCCATATTGTCTCAATACAAACCATCCCACCTGCAGCTTGAGGAGCTCTGGCTCAGAGTTACTGAGCTGGAGTCTGAGCTGTGGACACTGTCAGCTGCATGTTTTGTTTCAGGGGGCGGTCACACCACTTAGGTTAGAATCTTCCAGTTTGGAAACTGGTCAGGGACAGCAGGTTATGATTGCAGCTGAGGCAAGCAAGGGGACCCAGACGGCAGGAGTGTCAGGCAATGCAACTGCCCAACTGGTTTAAGGTTCTTTCAGCTTGTTTGGATGAGAGTGGGGGCTACAGGATGGATGAGCTGACTGACCATAACACTGTGGTATAGGAAACCATTCAAGTGGGGGGAGCACATAAGAAGATAGTGGTATTAGGGGACAGTATAGTGAGGGGGATTGACACTGTTCTCTGTAGCAAAGAGCAAGCGTGCAGATGGCTGTATTGCTTGCCTGGTGCGAGGGTTCAGGACATTTGTTCTGGGAGAGGAAGGGTTCCATTGTCGTGGTCCATGTAAGCACCAATGACATAGGAAAAATGAGGAAAGAGGTCCTGTATAGAGAATTTGAGGAGCTCGGCACTAAATTAAACAACAGAATATAATCTCTGGATTATTAGCTGAGCCGGTGCAAATTGGCATAGGGTACATAAAATTACAGTGATGAACACATGGCTCAAAGAGAAGTGGGTTTTGGTTTGTGGGGCACTGATATCAATATTTGGGTAAGTGGGGGCTGTACCTTTGGGACGGCCTGTATTGAATCACTGTTTAACTCCTGACTCCCTAAATTCAGCTTGGAGAACCTCATCCCGTTTTGTTACCTTTATCGTTGGTGCCTATATGCATCACGACAGCTGGCTGTTCACCCTCCTCCTCCAGAATGCCCTGCAGCTCCGAGACATTCTTGACCCTTGCACCAGGGAAGCAACATACCATCCTTAAGTCTTGTTTGCATCCGCAGAAACATCTGTCTGTTCCCGTTAAAACTGAATCCCCTATCACCATAGCTCTGCTACTCTTTTTCCTGCCCTCCTATTTGGCAGAGCCAGCCATGTTGCCATGAAACCTGGCTGCTGGGGAGCCATTTCCCCCAACAGTATCCAAAATGGACTCCTGCACTGCCTTCCTACGCTTCCTCTGTCTGGTGGCTACCCATTCCCTATCCCCTCAGTAATTCTTATCTGCGGTGTGACCAACTCACTGAACGTGCTTTCCATAAGTTCCTCAGCATTGTGGAGTTGAGGATTATATCAGATCAGTCGCAATCTCATTGAACAGCAGAGCAGACTCAATGGGTCAAATGGTCTTTTGCTCCTACATCTTACGGTCTTATCTTATGCTCCCTATAGGATTTATGTGCACTATTGTGCATCAACTGCTCTAACAGTGATGCTCTTAAATCATATCCTTTAAGTCCTAACTCATTGGCCAGTGAAAGCTACTTTTCCCTATCCATCTCACCTGAATCATCCATTATTTTTGAATAATATGAGGTCGCCTCTCCCACACTGTTCAATTCCTCTTTTTCTCCTCCGCTACACGACTACTGCTCAGTTCTACACTAGCAGATGGCCCTCTCCCAAACGCTGACTAATTTGCGATCATGACAATCCATTTTCTTTTCTGGAATGAAAGATCAATGCTGCATAATCATCGATGCATTACCTATACTGCTAATCTTTGGTCATATCAGATTACAGAATAATTCAGAATAAGTTGCAGTGCAGATCAACATATAACTCATTATGCTACGGAGTTATTTGCTACGAATTTACTTTCCATCATAATCTGACCATTCAGATGATCACATCTGCAATGTCATACAAATGCAGGTCCTATATTGCAACCATTTGCCTGCTTTAATAGCTCTGAACATTATAGCTTCTGCATTCAAAGGTCAGAGTTTTATTGCAAGAGAGATGATTTGTGAAGCTACACAGCTGGAATTCTGTGCAAACACCTTCAACTAATTCAGAAAAATGCTGAGGTGCAACTCATTTTTAAGTCAAGTCTCTATTTTCTGCCAAGAGTATATAGAACTTTTATGATGCTGCTCTGATCACAATCACAGATACTGGAGAGCCTAATCACATTTGCTGCATGCGGCAGCCTCTGGCATGAAGTAGGTCACTGACATCCAGTTAATAGTCTGCACAGCTTTGGACAATCCAGGAAGAAGTGAGGTGTTTGTTCAGGAGCTTGAGAAATATAGCTACAATCTTTCATAAATGGAGGCTATGTAGTTTATAGGATGCCAAACTGGTTGATAGTGAATAGTAGGACTGATCAATCTTTATAATTCATAGAAACATTGAATCCCTACAGTGCAGGAGGTCATTCAGCCCATTGACTCTGCACTGACTCTCTGACAGAGTATCTTACCCAGGACCTCTCCCCCACCCTATCCCCGTAATCCCACACATTTACCATGGCTAACCCATTTAACCTATATATCTTGGGACACTAAGGAGCAATTTTGCATGGCCAATCCACCTAACCTGCACATCTTTGGACTGTGGGAGCAAAACGGAGCACCTGGAGGAAACCCACACAGACATGGGGAGAACAGGCAAACTCCACACAGTCACCCAAGGCCAGAATTGAACCCGAGTCACAGGCGCTGTGTGGCAGCAGTGGCAACCACTGTGCCACCATGCTTGCCCTCACCCTCATTTATCAAAATTTACAGTTATCTTTGACACTTCCTGTTTAAAGCTGCTAAATGAGTATAATGGAAAATATTGTTGTGACTGGGATGGGAGGAGTATACAGTTTATCTAGCCCCACTATTCCACAAGTCGCATCGTTATTGTAAATGTTTAACTCACTCACCAAAATGACCAATTATTTATCTTCGTTATTGTTAGAGAATTTAACTGGGAGTACATTAAAGGAAGAAATAGAGGCAGAGAAGCCAGAGAGACTTGCATTGTAAATCCTAGAGTTAAGAATCGGCATCTAAAGTTAAAGTTTATTTTATTAGTGTCACAAGTAGGCCTACATTAACACTGCAATGAAGTTACTGTGAAAATCCCCTCGTTGCCACACTTCGGCGCCTGTTCGGGTCAATCCACCTAACCAGCACGTCTTTCAGACTGTGGGAGGAAACCGGAGCACCCAGAGGAAACTCACACAAACATGGGGAGAACGTGCAAACTCCACACAGAGTGACCCAAGCCAGGAATCAAACCCGGGTCCCTGGCGCTGTAAGGCAGCAGTGTTAGCCACTGTGCCACTATGCTGCCCATAAAGGCACAGTTGCCAACACTGAAGCAATAAAAATGCAACATAGGCCAGAATTCTCCGGTCTCGCACGACCCACTACCGCTGCCAGCGAGAACAGAGTATTTGGTGCTCAGCCAATCTCCATTCACAGTAGCGGGACCGGATAATCACATCCGTGAGGTCAGAGAATTCCGGCCATAGTCAATGTTTACCTGTTGTAACTCTCAGCATTTTATATTCAAGACCTAGCTTATTCTAGTCTGGGACTTAACGTGTATACACAACTGAGCTTTTTTAAAAATCTAATTATTTATGCATATCTTGAGGACTGAGAGTCATCTTGACAAGACCCAAGTGCCCTGGCTTCACCTTAAAGGTTAAGGAACATGAACTTAGTAATCATACCTGCTGTGCTCAGCATGTACACCACATAATGATTAAAGATGTCTTTTTTTTAAAAAAGCAAGCCAATTTAGAAACAAGAAGTAACTAGGAGTTAGTCTAAGGCTCTAATTCAATGTTGGCGATCAGTTTCATCTGTAATGGTATGTTGCAAGTTGGCTAGTGGCCTGATTAATTACAGAAGGTTGCTTTGAATTAAATAATCTTTCTGCCAGGCCACCAATCTGGACTCCATTTGAGCCTGTTAAAATTCAAGCTCACTCTAAAAACTGTGGCCCAGTGCTCACAATAGGGATACAGGTCTGGATTTTAGCCTGGAGGTGAGTTCTGAACCAGAGAGATGGGTGAGGTGGGGGTGATTGAAGAGTGTTGTGAGCCAGAATCACTTAGAATCACTACAGTGCAGAAGGAGGCCATTCAGTCCATCGAGCCTGCACTGACAACAATCCCACACAGCCCTATCCCCGTAATCCCACATATTTACCCTGCTAATTCCCCTGACACTAAGGGGCAATTTAGCATGGCCAATCAACTTAACCTGCACATCTTTGGAGTGTGGGAGGAAACCGGAGTACCACGCAGACATGGGGAAAACATGCAAACTCCACACAGTCACCCAAGGCCGGAAGTGAACCTGGGTCCCTGGCGCTGTGAGGCAGCAGTGCTAACCACTGTGCCACCGTGCCGTCCTCAGAAGAACAGCTTTTCTAAATGTCCTGCAGAATTTAACTTCAGTGCCTCTTTGAATGTTTTTTTGTGGAGTTCCTGCCCATAAGTAGCCTAATTGCCAGCTGTGGGTCTTTCTTTCAGGGAGGAAGCCAGCTTCACAGTGCCAAAGGCTACAAGAGCAATTTAAGTGTATTGAGGAAGTGAGGAAGATCATGGGGGGAGCGGAGCAGTGGGAATGGAGTTCCCAATCACAGAGAGGGAGGATCCAGTGGTTATCAAGAAGGTTCCAATCACTTGGTGAAAGTTGGATGGTGGTCTGGGCAGAAGCAGATGACTGTGGGCAGCACGGAGGGCAGTGGTGGTGGATTCTGGATAGTTTGTTGGGCATGCATGAAACACTCCTGTTCCTCATGCCCAGTAGCATTGCTGTAAGGTACTTCTTCATGGATTCAGCTCTTTGCCTCTTTTTTAAGCTGCTGAGCTTCCAGAGGTCCAGGAAACACAGCCACCTGTGATTAAAAATAGAATGGTTGTTAAAATGAAGGCATATGCCCTTATCGTAGAATTTAAATGTTTCATGCAAATAGGTTGGTCTGTCACTCCCCCTCCTTTGTTACCTCGACTAAAACCACGAGTGGCAAGTTAGAGCCAGAGTTCAGTTTCTGTGCCAGATTTTTAAAGTCTCTGACATGACTCCCAACCCCCCTTTCTGGGGAATTGGCAATGCAGTCCGTAGTTCCCATAAGTAGATCATCACGCCTATTAACCAAAGCCTTGTGTGAAGAAAGTCAGCGCAAAACTAGTGGTACAATAAATAGTACAATCAAAACAAGAAAAAATATACGAATTATTTTCAGTAGCTTTTGACAGTCTCCTATGGGAGTTGTCTTCCCAGTCACCTTACATAAAACAGACAATGTAAAAGCAGGGAATTATAAAACATGCGACTAGCCTCAAATATACAGGGTATTTCTTCTTTGAGCTGGACAGGTTCCCCACATCTGACTTGCTATTGACATCTGACTGTCGAAATCACATCTTGTCCAACTCTCCCATACCTGTCACTGCTTTTAAACAATCCAATCTTCACTTCAAAAGTGTCCTTGATGCTCAGTCACTTAAAATGCAATTAGCTTGTAAACTCACATACGTATCCCAACAACTGAAACTATACGCTTGAGTGATGAATAAAAGAACATAAGAACATAAGAAATAGGAGCAGGAGTAGGCCATCTAGCCCCTCGAGCCTGCCCGCCATTCAATAAGATCATGGCTGATCTGAAGTGGATCAGTTCCACTTACCCGCCTGATCCCTATAACCCCTAATTCCCGTACCGATCTTAAATTTACATATCAAATTCACAATGTCATTCAGAGGACAAACACAATCAGTGCCATTTAAAAGCAAGCTTCTGTATCCTGATTCATTATGTGGAGATGCCGGTGTTGGACTGGGGTAAACACAGTAAGAAGTCTCACAACACCAAGTTAAAGTCCAACAGGTTTATTTGGTAGCACAAGCCACTAGCTTTCGGAGCGCTGCTCCTTCATCAGGTAAGTGGGAGTTCTGTTCACAAACAGGGCATATGAAGATACAAACTCAATTTACAAAATAATGGTTGGAATGCGAGTCTTTACAGATAATCAAGTCTTAAAGGTACAGACAATGTGAGAGGAGAGAGGGTTAAGCACAGGTTAAAGAGATGTGTATTGCCTCCAGCCAGGACAGTTAGTGAGATTTTGCAAGCCCAGGCACGTCGTGGGGGTTACAGATAGTGTGACATGAACCCAAGATCCTGGTTGAGGCCGTCCTCAAGTGTGCGGAACTTGGCTATCAGTCTCTGCTCAGCGACTCTGCGCTGTCGTGAAGGCCGCCTTGGAGAACGCTTACCCGAAGATCAGAGGCCGAATGCCCGTGACCGCTGAAGTGCTCCCCAACTGGAAGAGAACACTCTTGTCTGGTGATTGTCGAGCGGTGTTCATTCATCCGTTGTCGTAGCGTCTGCATGGTCTCCCCAATATACCAAGCCTCGGGACATCCTTTCCTGCAGCGTATCAGGTAGACAACGTTGGCCGAGTTGCAAGTGTATGTACCGTGTACCCGGTGGATGGTGTTCTCACGTGAGACGTGCCATCCGGCACGTCTTGCAGAGGTTGCTGAGGCAGGGTTGAGTGATGTCGTGGTCACTGTTCTCCTGAAGGCTGGGTAGTTTGCTGCGGACAATGGTCTGTTTGAGGTTGTGCGGTTGTTTGAAGGCAAGAGGTGGGGGTGTGGGGATGGCCTTGGCGAGATGTTCGTCTTCATCAATGACATGTTGAAGGCTCCGGAGATGTCGTAGCTTCTCCACTCCGGGGAAGTACTGGACAACGAAGGGTACTCTGTCCGCCGTGTCCCGTGTTTGTCTTCTGAGGTCGGTGCGGTTTTTCGCTGTGGCGCGTCGGAACTGTCAATCGATGAGTCAAGCGCCATGTCCTGCTCTTATGAGGGCATCTTTCAGCGTCTGGAGGTGTCTGTTACGATCCTCCTCATCTGAGCAGATCCTGTGTATACGGAGGGCTTGTCCGTAGGGGATGGCTTCTCTAACGTGTTTAGGGTGGAAGCTGGAGAAGTGGAGCATCGTGAGGTTATCCTTGGGCTTGCAATACAGTGAAGTGCTGAGGTGACTGTCCTTGATGGAGATGTGTGTGTCCAAGAATGCAACTGATTCCGGAAAGTAGTCCATAGCGAGTCTGATGGTGGGATGGAACTTGTTGATGTCATCATATAGTTGTTTCAGTGATTGTTCACCATGAGTCCAAAGGAAGAAAATGTCATTGATGTATCTAGTGTATAGCATCGGTTGAAGGTCCTGTGCGGTGAAGAGGTCTTGTTCGAACCTGTGCAAGAAGATGTTGGCATTTTGAGGTGCAAATTTGGTCCCCATGGCTGTTCCATGTGTCTGGATGAAGAACTGGTTGTTGAAGGTGAAGACATTGTGGTCCAGGATGAAGCGGATGAGTTGTAAAATTGCATCTGGAGACTGGCAGTTGTCGGTGTTGAGTACTGAGGCAGTTGCAGCAATGCCATCGTCGTGGGGGATGCTGGTGTACAATGGGTTTCAGGATGCCCTCGACGTAGCCGGAGAGGTTCTCGCACAGGGTCCCATTGCCAATACGATGGGACGGCCGGGTGTGTTTGCCTTGTGTATCTTCGGGAGGCAATAGAGATCTCCAACGCGGGGAGTACGTGGGATGAGAGCACGGACGGTGCTCTGAAGGTCCGGATCAAAGGTCTTGATCAGTCTGTTGAGTTGGCGGGTGTGTTCTTTGGTTGGATCTGCGGGTAATTGTCTGTAATGTTCCTCATTGTTCAGTTGTCGGTACACTTCTTTGCAGTAATCCGTTCTGTTCAGTATGACGATGGCCCCTCCTTTGTCTGCTGGTTTGATGACAATGTCATCCTGATTCATTCACAGACTGAAGTACCCGGCTGTGTTTCTGGAGGTTCGATCAAGGGATGTTAGCTTCAGTCTTAACTGGAGCCGTTTCAAAATGTCCATTAAGACATTCTCCATTTGGTACAGGATGGAAACAGAGCTTTCACCACAAGACGTTTTCCATCTTAATCAACTGTTCCAAATAACACACAACTACATTTATTGCACATTAAACCCTTTACAGACTTAATGCACTCATGCAAATCCAATTACAACTCATGCATGCTGCCATGAAGGTGGTTTTATTTAGTTCCTTGGATCACTGTGAGCATTGTCTCTTTTAAAAATCATTTCTCTGATATTTTCTCCTCCTGAAAGCACTGTCTCTTTTTCAGGAATGTTCCACAGCTGTCAAGTACATGTGCAGGCTGTATTCACATGAACCTTGGCAATAGATGCGAGAAGCTATTTTAGCATGAATGCATCACAGCCAAGCCAAATCCTGTTCTCAACCAATGTCTGTGTGGTAACTTGAGATCACAAGCAAGATCGAATGCATTGTTTAAAGAGTGATCTTTTTTTAATATATATATAATTAACAAAATTTAATACTAACAGTAATTCAGCAGAATAGTAATACTAATAACTATGAAAACAGGAGCATGAGTAAAACAGATCTTGCTTGCAGAACACTCTCTTGCAGACTGAAAAGCCCTCCAAAACCCACACATGCTCAGCACCCTCAACAGACGTCCGTCAAACAGTTACATAGGAGAAAAGGCTTATAAGAACACACTGTACTCAAAAATGACATTCTAACACTTCTCCCTCCCCCCTAAATTTCAATCCCCCACCAGGACAGAAATACGACAAAAGTAATGTGTTAACTATACGAAATTCTGTTAGCTTTGCAGTTGTGCTGTGATGCACGCAATACCCCTGGTGCATCTTGTATTGGTGAATCTGGAATCGTAATGTAGAAGTAGGCTGTGTCTGTAAATGAACGTTTCTCTTCCACTCCCACAGCAGGGTCCACTGGCAAACCTGGAAACCCAGGAACCACTTCCTGGTGAACGTCCACGTACCTTCTGCCATGTTATCAGTAACAGTTGCTGACTCCAAACCTTTTTCTGACTCTGTGTCGCACCGTAAACGAAAATGATCTTGGAGTCTGCAAACAACCCTTTCCATTTCGCAGTTTCACAACCCAAGATACTGGACCACTTTGGTTTAGAATTAGCCCCGATAATCACCTGCAGTTGCAACCAAAATTCCTAATATAGTCCTGATTATCTGGTTTGAACTGCCTCTCTTTGGCATGGCATTCATCTGCCTCCTTCTGCTTCTCTTGCCTATTGTGTCCACTTTTGCTCCGAGATCAGGATGAAGCACATCCAGGTGAGACTTCAACAATTTGCTGGAGAGGGCCCGGTTGTGGATTGTGGCATGATATGATACTGGAATAAAGATCTTGAGGGCTTTGTACTCCCTTGCCATTCTCTTCAATCCCTCCTTCAGAGCTTGAACAGCTCACTCTGCCAAACCATTCGAAGCTTGATAAAACAGCACAGTACGCACATGCCGAATTTGCATGAATTCTTGAAATAATTCCCTTGTAAATGTAGTGCTGCTATCCGAAAGTAGCGACTCTGGTAAATCACAAATTGCAAAAATTTGATGTAGCTTCTCAATTGTCACAGGAGCTGTAATATCACTCGTGAAATGTGTTTCCAACCATTTTGAATGCACATCTACAACAACCAAAATCATCTGGTTCATGAAAGGCCCTGCAAAATCCACATTAAGTCTGGGCCATGGATGATTCAGCCACTCCCAAGGCTGAAGTAGTGCTGGTGGCACCATCTTCTGGTTTATCTGAAAAGCAGAACAAGATTCCACCTTGTTCACCAAATCCAAATGCATATTCGGACACCAAACATTTGACCTGGCTACACTTTTCATTCAAGAGACACTTGGACAAGCCTCATGAATTTCATGCATGACTTGCGAATGACCAGAGGGTGGAACGACCACTTAATGACCCCTACAGTTAGGCATCCATCCTGCACACTTAAGTCATCTCACTTCAATGGAATTTTGCTGAACCAGTCATGCTCTAGCAAACTCAGCTCCTTTCCTTTGACCATAAGGTGGTGTGTTCTTGCTTCTTGACTAGTAAACGCAATATGGACTTCCAGCGTCCCGAGTGACGGTATGGACTCCCCGGTGAATATTAGAGGATTAATTTCTGCTGGAGCAAGGGTTGGCACTCATTTGGAGTCTCATGTCAACTATAGGTTTCCTCACTAGTTACAGATGTGGAGGCTCGTGTCCACTTCCATCTTGATCTGCTTACCCTGAACTACAACTGTAGCAAAAATAGGCTCTGCTTGCACCTTATTGACATTGAACATGTTGCAAGCTTGTACATTTATCTGCTCCAAACTTTCCACGCGGTGTGCAACTGATCGAGGTTTCTTTGAATTAAAACTTTCTTGCTCGGCCCTCGCTTTGCTCTACACACCCTTGCATTTCTTCACTAAACATCCTTTTTGCCACATCAGTGACAAACAGTGTCCATAAACTTGCAATGATTGGTATAGCATGGCCCTAAAACAATCGACTGCTTTCACCATTCTGCTTGCAGCTTCTCTCTGTACTTGGTACATTTCCCCCACCTGGGCACTACCAGTTGCCTACTTAACAGCTCTTGTATGACTAGCAGCCATTTCCGTGCCCTGAGAAAATTCTAGAGCCTTCTTAAAACTCAGTGTGGCTTCACTACTCAACAACCAATGCTGAATGTTGTTCCTGTTAATGCTGCAGACCCGCCCATCTCTGAGCATATCTTCTAAAACTGCTCCAAAATCAATGTTCTGAAAGCTGGCATAATTCTGACACAAAGTTAGCTACTGATTTACCTGCTTTCGAAAATGGCTATGAAATTTGAATCTTTGAACAATCACTGAGGGCTTCAGATTATGATGATTCTGGACCAGAGCAATCAAATCTGCAAATCAAATCTCTCCCATCTTCCATGGTGTGGCCAGATTCCTTGTCAATTTGCCAGTCTTCACCCCCACACACACTCAGATTAATCGAGTACTGCTTCGCCTCATCTTCTATTCCATTTGCTAAAAGGAAATGCTGCACCCTCTTCACATACTTAGCCCAGTCCTCGCTTCTCTTATCGAGCTCACCGACTGCCCCGAACATGGCCATGGTGTTGCTAACCTGAAATTCTGCCAAATAAACCCATGCTGAAAACTAACTACTCACGCTATACAATGCTGAACATCAAAAAACTTTGTTTTCTTTTCTCGGCATTTTCTCCTCATCAACAAAAAGATGTGGTAACTTGAGACCACAAATAAGGTAATCAAATGCATTGTTTAAAGAATGATCTTCTTTATATAAATAAATAACCATAACAGTAACACAGCAGAAGAGTAGTAACAGTAATAACTGTGAAAACAGGAGCACGAGTGAAACAGGTCTTGCTTGCAGAGCACTATTGCAAACTGAAAAGCCCTCCAAAACCCACACACGCTCAGAACCCTCAAAAGACGCCAGTAAAATAACTACATAGGAGAACAGGCTCATAAGAATACTGTGCTCAAAGTCAAAGTTAATTTCTTAGTCACAAGTAGGCTTACATTAACACTGCAATGAAGTTACTGTGAAAATCCCCTAGTCGTCACACTCCGGCACCTGTTCGAGTACACTGAGGGAGAATTTAGCATGGCCAATTCACCTAACCTGCACATCTTTGGACTGTGGGAGGAAACCCACGCAGACACAGGGAGAACGTGCAAACTCCACACAGACAGTGACCCAAGCCGGGAATCAAACCTGGGTCCCTGGCACTGTGAGGCAGCAGTGCTAACCACTGTACCACCCTCAAAATAATACTTTGTAACACAATGCCAAGTGACAGCCTTGGAGGTATTTCTCCTCCTTCATTCAGGTCAGAGAATCACTTACAATGGTTTGTCTTCAAGCTCTCACACCATTACCTCTGGTGCCCCCACTGATCTATCCTTTGCCCCTTCCTATTTCTCATCTATATGCTAGCCCTCAGCAATACCAGATGGTATTTCAGTTTTCATGTTTGTGCCTCTTTGATTTGATTTATTATTGTCACATATATTAACAATGAAAAGAATTGTTTCTTGCGCGCTATACAGAGCATACCGTTCATAGAGAAGGAAACGAGAGTGTGCAGAATATAGTCTTACATACATAGCTGGGGTGTAGAGGAATGCACGGTAGGTCCATTCCAAAGTTTGATGGCAGCAGGGAAGAAGCTGTTCTTGAGTCAATTGGTACATGACCTCAAACTTTTGTATCTTTTTCCCGACGGAAGAAGGTGGAAGAGTGAATGTCCGGGGTGTGTGGGGTCCTTAACTATGCTGGCTTCTTTGCCAAGGCAGCGGGAAGTGTAGACAGAATCAGTGGATGGGAGGCTGGTTTGCGTGATGGATTGGGCTACATTCAGCACCTTTTGTAGTTTCTTGCTGTCTTGGACAAGCTGTGATACAACCAGAAAGAATGCTTTCTATGGTGCATCTGTAAAAGTTGGTGAGAGTCGTAGCTGGCATGCCAAATTTCCTTAGTCTTCTGAGAAAGTAGAGGCGTTGGTGAGCTTTCTTAACTATAGTGTCGGCATGGGGGGACCAGGACAGGTTGTTGGTGATCTGGACACCTAAAAACCTGAAGCTCTCAACTCTTTCTACTTCGTCCCCTTTGATGTAAACAGGAGCATTTTCGTCTCTACGCTTCCTGAAGTCGATGAATATCTCCTTTGTTTTGTTGACATTGAGGGAGAGATTATTGTTGCCGCACCAGTTCACCAGATTCTCTATCTCATTCCTGTACTCTGTCTCGTCGTTGTTTGAGCTCCGACCCACTAAGGTGGTGTCATCAGCAAACTTGAAAATCGAGTTGGAGGGGAATTTGGCCACTCAGTCATAGGTGTATAAGGAGTATAGTAGGGGCTGAGAACACAGCCTTGTGGGGTACCGGTGTTGAGGATGATCGTGGAGGAGGTGTTGTTGCCTATCCTAACTGATTTTGGTCTGTGGGTTGGGAAGTTCAGGATCCAGTCGCAGAGAGAGTGGCCTAGGCCACGGAGTTTGGAGATGATTTTCGTGGGAATAATAGTGTTGAAGGCTGAGCTGTAGTCAATAAATAGGAGTCTGACATAGGTGTCCTTGTTATCTAGGTGTTCCAGGGTTGAGCGCAGGGCCAGGGAGATGGCGTCTGCTGTAGACCTGTTTCGGCGGTAGGCAAACTGTAGTGGATCCAGGCAGTCTGGGAGGCTGGAACTGATTCGTGCCATGACTAGCCTTTCAAAGCACTTCATAATGATGGATGTCAGAGAAGATAATCATTAAGGCACACTGCTTGGCTTTTCTTAGGTACTGGGATGATGGTTGTCTTCTTGAAGCAGACGGGGACCTCAGCTTGTTGTAAAGAGAGGTTGAAGATGTCTGTGAATACGCCCACCAGCTGATCAGCGCAGGATCCGAGTGCTCGTCCGGGTACCCCATCAGGGCCAGTCGCTTTCCGTGGGTTAACCTTCGAGCAAGCTGCTCTGACATTGGCAATGTGACCTCAGATACAGGTTCATCCAGGGCTTCCAGGGTGGAGGGCGTGCTCTCGCTGATCTCTTGCTCAAAACGGGTTAGAATGCATTGAGTTCATCAGGGAGGGATGTGTTGGAGCCAGCAATTTTACATGCCTTCACCTTGTAGCCTCTTATGTCTTGCAGACCTTGCCATAGTTGGCGGGGGTCTGTGTGGCTAGCCTGGGATTCCAGCTTGGTCCGGTAGTGTCTTTTGGCATCTTTGATGGGTTTCCTTAGATCGTTTCTGGCTTTCCTGTATAGGTCAGGGTCATCTGACTTGAACGCCTCAGACTTAGACTTCAGCAAGCAGTGAATATCCCTGTTCATTCATGGTTTCGGGTTGGGAAACACACGGATTTGCTTCTTTGGCACACAGTCTTCGACACACTTACTAATGAAGTCAGTTACTGTAGTGGCGTACTCGTTCAGGCTGGTCGCAGAGTTTTTAAATACTGACCAGTCCACTGACTCCAAGCAGTCCCGTAGGAGATCATCTGATTCCTCAAACGAACATTGCACGACTCTCTTTGATGGATTCTCCCGCTTCAATATTTGTTTGTAAGCCGGGAGCAGAAGCACAGCCTTGTGTTCTGATTTGCCAAAGTGTGGGCAGGTGATAGAGTGGTAGGCATAGGTAACCTTTGTTACCTATTCACTCACCTATTGCAATGCACATCTGGCAGGTCTCCCATTTTCTACCCACCATAAACTCTAGGTCATCTAAACCTCTGTTTCCCTGTCTTAACTCAAAGTAATTCCCACTCTTCTATCACTGCTGTGCTCACTGATTGGCATTGGCTCATCGTCAAGTAACGTTTTGATTTTAAAATTCTCATGCAAGTTTTTCCTTCATTGCCTTGGCCTTCCCTATCACTGAAATTTTCTCTAGACCCACAAACCTCTGGGATATCTGCACTCCTCTAAGTCTGTCCTCTCGTGCATCCACAATTTTAATTGCTCCGCCACAGGAAGGTGGTTGCGCAGTGGTAATATAACTGGACTAGTAATCCAGAGGCTCAGGCTAATGCTCTGGGGCCATGGGTTCAAATTCCACACATCAGTTGGTGGAACTCAAATTCAATTACTAAATCTGGAATATAAAAGTTGGTCTCGGTAATGGTGACAGTGAAACTATAACTGATTGTTGTAATACCCACTGTGTGGAGTTTGCACATTCTCCTCGTGTCTGCGTGGGTTTCCTCCGGGTGCTCCGGTTTCCTCCCACAGTCCAAAGATGTGCGGGTTAGGTTGATTGGCCAGGTTAAAAATTGCCCCTTAGAGTCCTGGGATGCGTGGATTAGTGGGTAAATATGTGGGGGTAGGGCCTGGGTGGGATTGTGGTCGGTGCAGACTCGATGGGCCGAATGGCCTCCTTCTGCACTGTAGGGTTTCTATGATTAATAACCCATCGGGTTCGCTAATGTCCTTCAGTCGCTGATGTCCAAACTCTGGAATTCCCGCCATATGCCTTTCCGCCTCTAAGACACTCCTTAAAACTGACCTCCTTATTTGCCTCGGCATCGTACTTGATTTGATAATGCTCCTCAGGATGTTTTATGTTAAAAATGCTTTATAGTTCTAAGCTGTTGAATTGAGCTTGGTGGTGTTTTAAATTACACTACAATTTACAATTTGACACACAGAAAACTTGTCACAAAAAAAGTGCTCAGATAGCAAAATTAACAGCTCTCCAACACATATCAATCAAATCTAGTCTTGGTTGTAACTTAATTAGAAATCTAGTAATGACGTTGGTAAAACAAATATATATAAATAACCTAAACAATGCATCAGATTTTCTGAAAAGGGTACACATGTCAGTTCTACAAATGCAAGTTCAATGGTGTGATTATTGTTGAGGGACACTGAAACACTTGGAAACAAAAGGAACAGAACTACATTCTCTGCCATAAATCAACACTAGTTTGGCTCCTCGGGATCAACATAGCATCAATTTTTTACAGACTACCTGAATAATGAAAAACATTAACGTTAATCTCAGTAATAAAACATGAAGTGTTTCACACGGCAGAACAAAGTGACAGTGAAAAATGCTATCATTATGTCACAAAGTGTGCTTGGCACCAAAAGTTATTTTTTTCTCTTCCATCAGGACAGCATATAAATAAAGAATATGTCCCACTTAGATGTGAATATACTTATATTACAAATAAGAGGAACCAAGTGACAGTGCTGGCTATTCTTCTTATACAAAAAGCTCTATGTTCCTCTCTGACTACTAGCCTCCAATATTTACCCCCTTAGCTCTCTTCACCATCCTGTCCTCTAATTCATTTCTCCACTTAATTACTGCTATGGACAATGATACTCTGAATTTCTATTGCTCATTCTTCCTAAACTGCTGCATATTCTAAGTTTGTCCTACATTTCCACTATTTACCAAAATAGTATCTGGAATGGGCAGCTTGTCTTACGAGGAAAAGTTGGACAGGCTGGACTAGGATCTACTGGACTTTAGAAGAGCAAGAAGCAACTTCATTAAAACCGTTAAGCTCCTGGGGAGTCGTGACAGGGTGGATGTGGAGAGGATGTTTCTTCTTGTGGGAAAATCTAGAACTCGGGGTCACTGTTTAAAAATACGGAGTCGCCCATTTAAAACGGAGATGAGGCAAACTTTTTTCACTCAGAGGGTAGCGAGTCTTTGGAACTCTCTTACTGAAAAAGGGGTGGAAGCAGAGTCTTTGAATGTTTTTAAGGCGGGATGGATAGATTCTTGGTAAGCAGAGAGGTGAAAGGTTATCAGGGGTAGGCGGGATGCAGATTTGAGGTTACTATCAAATCAGCCATGATCTTATTAGATGGTGGAGCAGGCTCGAGGGACGGAATGATCTACTCTTGCTCCTTGATCATATCTTCATACAGTCTGAAATTAAGGACACACATCATTTCATATGATGAGGGGTGACCTAATAGAGGTGTATAAAATTATGAAAGGCATAGATAGGGTGAACGGTGGGAAGCTTTTTCCCAGGTTGGTGGTGACGTTCACGAGGGGTCATAGGTTCAAGGTGAGTCGGGGGAGGTTTAACACGGATATCAGAAGGACATATTTTACACAGAGGGTGGTGGGGGCCTGGAATGCGCTGCCGGGCAAGGTGGTGGAGGCGGACACACTGGGAACGTTTAAGACTTATCTAGATAGCCACATGAACGGAGTGGGAATGGAGGGATACAAACGAATGGCCTAGTTTGGACCAGGGAGCGGCACGGGCTTGGAGGGCCGAAGGGCCTGTTCCTGTGCTGTATTGTTCTTTGTTCTTTATATTCTAATTCACCTGATCCTAGAACTTTAAATATGTCGAAATCCCCTTAGTCTTCTTATTCTCCAGACTTTTTGAACCCAAGCAAGGTACCTTCTAATCATTATTTTCTGATTTGCCCAGTCTTTTCTTTGATTCAGACCTACACAATGCCCTTCAATCGTATAACTAGAGCTGTGGAGAGGACTTTAAACTAACAGGGGGAGGGTTCAGTGAAGGGAGACATAGATATACAAAGAGAAAGGTTGAGATATCGAAACAGTATAATGACGTGGGTAAAGACAAGTAAAATAGGACAGGAAGGGACAGAGTTTAACAAAAAAAACATATATTAGCAAATAAGGTCATTGTAGGGAATAGAAGTAAAAGAAATTAAGCTTTTTTTCTGAATACATGAAGCATGTGCAATAAGATAGATCAATTAGTCGCACGAATTAAAGTAAACAATTTAGATCTAATCACCAATATAGAAACATGGTTACAAGGGTGGGAAATAAATATTCTAGGATACACAATATTTCAGAAAGACAGACAGAATGGCAAAAAAGGTGGGGTCGCCCTGATGGTAAAGGATGACATGAGGTCATGGATCTGGCCTCTGAGCATCATGAAATAGAATCAGTATGGGTGGAAATTAGGAATAGCAAGAGACATTAAACACTGAGGGGAGTAGTTTACAGGCCCTTTAACAGTAGTTATGCTATTGGGCAGAGCATTAAACAAGAAATTATTGGAGCCTGCAGCAAAGGAAATGTAATAATTGTGGGGGATTTGATCTTCACGTAGGCTGGGACAATCAAATTGGCAAGAATGATCTAGAAGATGAGTTTGTAGTATGTTTTTGTGACAGTTTCTTGGAGCAGCACATAGTGGAACTAACTAGGGATAAAGCTATCTTAGATCGAGAAACATAAAAATTAGAAACAGGAGTAGGCCATTTGGCCGTTTGAGCCTGCTCCTACTATTCTAGTGTCGTATAATGAAGCAGAATTAATTAGAAATGCCACAGTAAAAGATACATTTGGAAATCATAATCACAATACTATTCAATTCCAAGCTAGGTTGAAAGTGGCATATTTCAATCACAAAAAAAAGTTAAACTTTAAACTTAAACAAAGCCAATTACATAGGTATGAGTGGAGAACTGGCTATGGATTAATAGGGATAATGATGTGGAGATGCCGGCATTGGACTGGGGTAAGCAGAGTAAGAAGTCTCACAACACCAGGTTAAAGTGCTGCCAAATAAACCTGTTGGACTTTAAACTTGGTGTTGTGAGACTTCTTACTGTGCTTAATAGGGATAAACAGACTAAAAAGTAAATGAACAGTTGGAAACATTTAAAGAAACAGTTCAAAATGTTCAACAAAAATATATTCCTTTGAAAAACAAAAACCCAGCAAGAAGGATCCACTATGGTTCATTTAGGAAGTTAAGGACACAGTAGTATTAGTTTAAAAGAGGTTTACAATGTTGCAAAAAACAGTAGTTACTAAGAGGAATGGAGTGTTTTAGAAATCAAAGGATCACAGGGTTGAAAAAAAGGGAAAAAATAGAATGAAAGTAAACTAGCCAGAATATAAAAACAGAATATAAGAGCTTTTGTAAGTAGAGAAAAAGAGAGTAGCTAAAATAAATGTTGGTCCCTTAGAAGCAGAGACAAGAGAAATTATCATGGGGAATGAGCAAATGGCGGGGAGATTTAACAAATATTTTGTGTCACAGGAGAAGACATAAGTTCCATACCAGAAATCGCCAGTAACTAAGGGGCCAGAAAGCAAATTAATATCAGCAGAGATAAAGTATTGGAGAGACTTAAAGGACTAAAATCTGAGAAATCCCAAGGTCGTAATGGCCCACACCCTAGCATTCTAAAAGAGATAACTGCAGAGATGGTGAAGGCACTGGCTATGATTTTCCAAAATTCCTTAGATTTGGTAACAATCCCACTAGATTGGAAGTTGGCAAATGTCATACTGCTTTTCAAGGAGGGAGAAAGAAAAAAGCAAACTACAGGCCCATTAACCTAACATGGCTGTTGGGAAATTGCTGGAGTCTATTATTTAATAAGTCTTAAAAATGCACTTAAACCTGTAAAACAAAAAAATGTACTAAGAGAAGCATAGTACAATTGGAACAAGTCAACATGGTTTTAGTAAAGGGGAAACCTGTTTGACAAATTTATTAGAGTTTTCCGAGGATGTAACCAGCAGGGTAGATAAAGGAGTCCAGTAGATGTTGTATACCTGGATTTCCAAAAGGCATTCGATACGGTGCCACACTAATAGGCAAGGAAAACGGTCATGGATTTGGGGGTTATATATTAAGACAGATAGAAGATTGGTTAATAAATAGAAAACGGGCATAAACACAGTTTGTTCAAGTTGGCAGGTAGTAAACAGTGAAGTGCCACAAGAACCGGTGTTGGGGCCACAGCTACTATGTTAATGACTTAGATGAAGATACAAAGAGCAATATATGTAAGCTTGCTGATGATACCAAACAAGGTGGTAAGGTAAGCTGGGGGAACACAGAGAGGCTAGAAAGACAGGTTAAGATGGCAGATGGAGTATAACATAGGGAAGTGTGAAGTTATCAACTTTGGTCATAAGAATAAAAATGTAAATTATTTTTTAAAAGGTGAAAAACTTAAGTATTGATGTTCAAAGAGGTGTGCTTGTACAAGGAATGCAAAAAGTTAGCATGCAGCTACAACAAGCAATTATGAAGACAAATGTAATGTTGCCCTTTACTGCAAGGGGATGCTATAGTTAAGAAAGTCCACCACCCCTCTACTTTCTCAGGAGGCTTAGGAAATTCGACATGTCTGCTATGACTCTCTCACCAACTTTTACAGAAGCACCGTAGAAAGCATCCTTTCGCCCGCTTCGATTCCCGTGGCGGGTGGGCTGGTAAAATTCCGGCCACTCTCTTCCACCTTCTTACGGCAGAAAAAAGATACAAAAGTCTGGGATAATGTACCAACCGACTCAAGAACAGCTTCTTCCCTGCTGTCAATAGGACTTTAGAATGGACCTACCATATATTAAGCTGATCTTTCTCTATACACTAGCTGCGGCTGTAACACTATATTCTGCACTCTCTCCTTTCCTTCTTCCCTATGTACTTTATGATGGGATGTTTCGTCTGTTTAGTGCAAGAAACAATACTTTCCACTGTATCCCAATACATGTGACAATAATAAATCAAATCAAAAGCGATAATAAACATTTCTTGTCGCAGTTGTACAGGGTTTTGGTGAGACTACATCTGGAATAGTGTGCAGTTTTGGTCTTCACATTGAAGAAAGTACATACTTGCATTGGAGGCGATACAGTGAAGGTTCACTAAATTGGTGCTTGGATTGAGCAGGTCATCCTTTGATGTGAAATTGAGTGAAGTGACATATATTCTCTGGAGTTTAGAAAAACAAGAGGTGCTCTCATTGAAATCTACCAAATTCTGAAGGGACTTGATAGAGTAAACGCTGAGATTGTTTCCGCTGGCCGGGGAATCTAAAACACAGTTGGGGACAGGGTACAGTTTCAGGATAAGGGGTCAATCTTTTTTCTTTATTCGGATGTGGGTGTCGCGGGATAGACTAGCAATTATTGTTTATCCTAAGCTGTCCTTGAGAAGGAGGTGCTGAGCTGATGCAGTTCCTGAGGTGTAGGTGCACCCACAGTGCTGGTAGGGAGTTCCTTCACAGTTGCTGGATCAAAATCCTGGAACAGTGATATATTTCCAAGTTAGAATGGTGAGCGGCCTGGAGGAGAACTTCCAGGTTGGTGGTATTCCCAGCTATCTGTTGCTCCTGTCCTTCTAGATGGTGGTGGCCATGGGTTTGCAAGATGCTGCCTAAGGAACTCTGGTGAGTTCCTGCAGTGCATCTTGTACGTTGTACACATGCTGCCACTGTTCGTCGGTGGTGGAGAAATTGAATGCTTGTGGAGGGGGTAACGATCAATTGGTTGCTTTGTTCTGGATAATGTTGAGCTCCTCGAGTGTTGTCGGAGCTGCACTCATCCAGGCAAGTGGAAAGTATTCCATTACACTCCTGACATGTGTCTTGTGGATGATGGAAAGGCTTTGGGGAGTCAGGTGGTGAGTTACACGCCACAAAATTTCTATCCTATCACCTTCTCTGGTGGCCACAGTATCTATATGGTTAGTCCAGTTCAGTTCTGGTCAATGGTAACCCCAGGATTGTGGTGAATTCAGTGGTGGTAATGGCATTGAATGTCAAGGTGGTTGAATGTCTAATGATGATTAGATCCTCTCTTGTTCGAGACAGTAATTGTCTGGCACTTGTATGGCACGGATTTTACTTGCCACCAAGCCTGGTTATTGTCCAGGTTGCATTTGGACATGGACTATATCAGTATCTGAGGAGTCACAAATAGTGCTGAGCATTGTGCATCATCTGCAAACACCCACACCTCTGACCTTATGATGAAAGGAAGATTATTGGTGAAGCGACTGAAGATGGTTGGGCCTCGGACACTACGCTGAGGAACTCCTGCAGTGATGTCCTGGAGCTGAGGTGACTGATCTCCAACCACCAGAACCATCTCCCTTTGTGCCAGGTATAACACCAACCAGCGGATGGTTGCCCTCTCTCTTCACACACGCACGCACTTCCTACTGACTCCAGTTTCGCTAGGGCTCCTTGATGCCATATTCGTCAAATGCTGCCTTGATATCAAGGACAGTCACTCTCACCTCACCTCAGACATTGAGCTCTTTTGACCATTCTGAACCAAGGCTTTATGGCTGAGATGAGAAGAAATTACTTCAGTCAAAGTGTTGTGAATCTTTGGCATTTTCTACTCCAGAGGGCTGTGTAAGCTCCACCGATGAATACATTTAAGGCTGGGATAGGCTGATTTGTTGTCTCTCAGGGAATTATGGGGAGCCAGCAGGAAAATAGAGTTCAAGCCCAAGATCAGCCATGATCATTCATATTGGATGGTGAAGCAGGCTCTACTCCATTGGTCTACTCCTGCTCCTATTTCTTGTATTCACTTTGGTTTCTCAATGATGTAAAGAAAATTCCAGTGAGCACTAACATAAATATGGACTATTATTTTAAATAAAGTAACTTGGTCCAGAGATGTTTGGCTACTACCTTCAAAATTTCCTTCGCAACGATTTCAGTCCTCAAAATAATGAATAGAAAGCATCTCCCATCAAGCTTTGAGACAAGTACAAATAAATATTCTAAATCTCCAGTTTTATCAGTAAGCACCTAAATTTGATGAGTATTTCCTAATTTAGTCAACTATCAATCTATCTTCCTTACTCTTCATAAATGCACAGAAACTGAGGAATAGCTCGATTACCAGTTATCATATCATTTTTGTAATTTTATAGTTTCAGTCAGTCACAAGGGTGAAATTCCACTTAGTGGAACTCACTTATTGAGTTATAAGGAGAGGCTGGATTGGCTGGGACTTATTTTCTCTGGAGCGTAGAAGGTAATCTTATAGAGGTCTATAAAATAATGAGGGGCATCGATCAGCTAGATAGTCAATATCTTTTCCCAAAGGTAGGGGAGTCTAAAACAAGAGGGCATAGGTTTAAGGTAAGAGTGGAGAGATACAAAAGTGTCCAGAGGCGCAATCTTTTCACACAGAGGGTGGTGAGTATCTGGAACAAGCTGCCAGAGGCAGTAGTAGAGGCAGGTATAATTTTGTCTTTTAAAAAGCATTTAGACAGTTACATGGGTAAGATGGGTATAGAGGGATATAGGCCAAATGTGGGCGATTGGGACTAGCTTAGGGGTTTAAAAAAAAGGGCGGCATGCACAAGTTGGACTGAAGGGCCTGTTTCCATGCTGTAACCCTTTATGACTCTATTAACCTATAATGTGCCATATAATAGTTTATTTGCAATTATGTTATATTTAGCAGATGGCATATCAACCATTTTCTTATGCAAAAGAAAAAGAGCAATTTCAAGGCCTACATTTTTTCCCCACCTTTATAGGGAAGCAGTTTCGATGTTTCCATCTGACAGCTTGGATAAAGACTGGGAATTCACGATGTAGGAAATAATGGGCGTTAACCTACTTCCCACTCCCCTTGAGAACTGCACTTTCATTGATTCTAAAATGCAAAATTGATTTAACTCTTTTTGTCAACAGTGAAGTACATGTAACTTTCCAGTGCATGTTATAATTGCAAATAATTATATTCAATGTAGTAAATCACTGACTGAATATTGCCTAGCATCTAGACTGCAGGGTTCCAATTTATTTTCCATTGGCGACTTTAGATTTTAAGTGTAAAAGAATTGGCAAAAGTTTAAAGAACTTAGTACCAAAGTCTAATGTTGTCGACCAACATAAATTTTACGCAAGTTACATTTGTTCTGCAGGTTCTAACTTTTTGTCAGAAACATATGAGCAAGTCAGCTTATTCGCAGACTAGAGAATGCTCAAATCAAAAGTTAATATCTTCAGGTTATAAAGGCCTTTAGTTCTTCAGTTCAGTGTTCAAGCAATAAAAAGAAAAGGAAGATCTGAATTTAAATAGCACCTTTCATGACCATAGGATGTCTCAAAAGTGAAGAACAGGTCAAAAAGTTGTATCCCAATAGAAATGCAGTGCATTTTAACATTTTCTCTAAACCACTGCCCATAACCCCTTAAGAAAAATAAAGTTCTGCTTTCATTAACTTATACTTTGTGCACTTTAACTAAATTCCAGTCCTAAACAGTTGTAAAATTAATAACTTCTTGTAAAAGCAACAGTCTGCAGAGTATCAAGACTTCAAAATAACCACTTAGATTGTCTGTCTGGGACAAGTATAAGCATACTGTGAAGAGGACAAGTTTATCACTGCCTCTTCCAAAGGGAAGTGCATACGGTCTGAATTATTGAATTTAAGTTGAAACTACCAAGATCACAACCCAGGCAACAGTAACAGCATAGTTCCATTGCAACAAAAGCAAAAGGTTAACTGCAGTAAATTTCCTCTGTATTTTCATATACTTGTTTTAATTTTAACCGCAGTCACGGTTCTTTATGTGCACGTTTGGAAAGTGGTTCTGGAGAGAGGTGGAAAGGACGCCATTATTCTTCAACCTCCCCGACACCAATGACTTACATTATTTATGAGAATATAATTATCGCCATGCTGCTGTTTGTAGCACTTAAGTGAACATTCCTACAGTAGAAGCGTGAGCTTGAACTGCAGGACAGACTGTCAGAATATATGGAACAGAACAAATATCTGATTAAAACAAAAACTCCTCAGAACTTCATTCACTCCTAGTAAATAGCTGCAATTATTTTTGACAAATTGGACATTCAAAAAACACATTTTTCTGATAAAATTCCAACCACCTTTAAATAATTAAGTGATGGATAAAACTTTTTAAAGTCATTCAAATTAAATTTGAAGAGCATATTTTACATTGTACATGGTATAAACAGAACAGAAATCTTGTGGCCTGGACTTTTTCATTCAACTGTCCTTTAACTTGTACACAGTAAACTCAACAAGGAATAAGTCAAACAGAATCAGATCAGATGAGAGACTGCACTTGCTCAACCTTCCAGATGTTTCAAATGTTACTACTGTATCAAATCTAATCTATTTTCTGAAATCCTAGGAAGAACGATATACACACAAAAAAAAATAATTCTTCCTTATTAAGGTAGTCAGTCCAATCTCCTGTTACTGGAAAATGCATTATAACCTTTTGTTTGTCTTTCAATTGTCTTAATTTGATCATCACTTTCACAGCCAGATTAATTCTGTTCCAAGAAATTTGGAAATGAATTTTATTGGCTATCTGCCACCAACAAAATATCCTTTAGACTAAGCAACAGTCTGTCCAAATTTATGGACCGTTAGTAAAATTACAATCATTATACAGTAGTCAGTGTTTAAATCACAGAGAGAAAGAGAGATCGATCAATAGGCTACCTTTCAGTTTGTTTTCATATTCACAAAGTTTCCAAACCTCACTTACAGCTGATAAAACTTTATATCCGTTACAATTTCAGAGGTAAAAAGACTCTAACAAAATTTATTAATGGTGGAAACTGCAGTACTAAGTGCCCATTATTTATGTGCAATCTTTGAACCAAGTGCTGTACGTAGATGACACACTGCTATTTTCTACCAAGACAAGAGACAATGTTATCAAAAGACAGAAAGGAAGAAAATTAGAAAGACAATAAAGTACTGAGGTGCCTTAGCCAATAAATCGCCAATTCAATAATTGGATCCAACAACTAATTTTCTCCCTACACATACTGTATCAGTTTGTCATCATGAAGTATATAAAATTCTCAGAGAGTTTGGTGGATGAAGTTGAAAGATTATTGCCCTTAGCTGAAGAGTCTAGAACTCGGGATCATAGTCTTAGAGTAAGGGGCTGGTCATTTAAGGTGGAGTTGAAGAGGGATTTCTTCACTCAAAGGTTTGGAAATTTTTGGGATTCTTTACCCTAGAGGGCTCTGGATGCTTTGTTGTTAATTATATTGAAAACTGAGAATAAAGGAATTGTGGGTTGTAGCGAATCAAGGAATATAAGAGGAGGGGGCAAGAAAGTGATGGTGATGTAGTAGTTCAGCCATCAATTTATTGAATGGCATGGTAGATTTTATTGGTAGATATGGTTTATTTATGTTCCTCTATATTATCTTATGTTATCAGGAGATTCCAATGGCTTGATATTCATTTGCAGCCATTATTTCAAGGCCCATTAAAAGACAGGCTTGCAATTTCTGATTTCTCCATATAAGCAGTGCAAAGACATACAAGACTATGTTAATTGAATGACTCTTCAGTTTCCTTTCCCATTATTCAATAATCACCAGCCAATATCCATTGAAAGGATCTGTAAAGAGCTTGTAAGAGATCTCCCTAAAGGCAGTCATTTTTGATTGCTTCTTGGAAACTTAGATCTTTTTTCAGGCAGAGATCTTTGGCCAGAGCCTGGGATGTGGGTGCAGATTCAGTTTGGATTCAATAATATTTTGTCTAAAGTAGACGGTGTTCGAGATTCAAGCCGCTTACTAAATGGATAGAGCCACAAGCCTTCTCAGGTTTTGAACAATCAAAAATAAACTTTACTATACAAGTTCAGAAAGCTAAAATAATTTGCAATATCTATCTTAAACTCTAATATTCCAGGTAAGCTTGAGGTATATCTGAACTAACAGGTGAACTGTAGTCAGACACACCATGCTACACACTAGATGACAGGTGCAACCAAACCAGATTCCATGGATCTCTCAACAACCCACCCAGACATTTATCACATTGTCAGCCAACCAATCTCATTGAAACTTAATTTTTCTCACAAGGGCTTCCACTTTCCTCATTTGAAAAATTTGCCTTGGAATTCTCTTCAAAAGTTGCTGCCACTCAGGTATCTTAAAAAAATGGCTCACCTTGCAAGGTTTCAATCTTGCCTTCCGAGATTCCTTTCCCCTGCATCTCAGAATACCCTCACAAGCTTCACTTTCCAAGCACAATCACAGATCTTTGGCCGTGCTAAGCAGAACACTATTGCTTCAGCGGCCAGCAGCATAGCGTCACCGACCCTCGGTTGCCTTCTTGGATCTTCAGGGCTTCTTTCGTGCCCACTTGTTTAAAGTCTGTTCGCTGTTTAGCTAGTCTAGCTCTCTCTTTAACTCTCTGCTCCTTTCTTTTATCTTGGCTTAACGTGGCATACTTCTGTACCCCTGTCTTTGCCCCTTACCTGGAAATTGTGTTTGGGAACCTCTCCTTGTCCTGCTCCCATTTCCTGTTCGCTGGAACACCTATTAAATAATGGTGCTCTGTTCCAGGTCATTTGACATGCATTTTCACAACATTATTTTTCTTTTCTTCTGCATAGACATGCAGGGTTGATCCTTGGCCTGATGAGTGTAAAAAGGTAGTACGACGTATGTGTGGTCAGTTCCCGGCAGCCTCATCAATAAATGTGCTTCATGTAAGCAGCATGTACACTGCCCAACTGCTTACAAAGTTTCTACAGCAGAGGCCAAGGAATATATTAAAATTAAGAACGATTAAACTAATCTCTGTCTTTCCTTTTGTATTCAATAACTCTGTCGCAAAAAAGATCTGCTTAAAGAAATATGTTTAAATTCAGGACTTTTTAAAATTCAGCATCTTTCTCCAAATATTAAAAATAGTACAGAGCACATCCAGAACTTGTCACAGTTTAGAAGAATCATTTTTTTTTTGGTAACTGACATAATAGTACACAACTGAAACTCAGCTCATGTCTGAAATTACAAAATATATCTTGTTCTGAATCTTTTCTCTCAGAGGGTCATGAGTCTCTGGAACTCTCTTCCTCAAAAGGTAGTTGAAGCAAATCTTTGAATTTTTTTTAAGATAAGTTAGATAGATTCTTGATTAACAATGGGGTGAAAAATTATTGAGGGTAGACAGGAATACAGGTATACGGTTACAATCAAATCAGCAATGATATTACTGAACGGTAGAGCAGGCTCGAGGGGTAGAATGGTCGACTCCTGCTCCTAATCCATATGTTTTTGATCAAACCCTTTCAACTCACTTCATATTTTCTGTGGATGATCAGTCTTGTTGTCAATCACAAAAAAGGAGTTGCTGCATGCTGGAAGCTGTGGCCAGCAATCCTGTTGAGTTTCTTCAGCAAGAAAGAAGGAACACGCCTCAAGATCAAACCTCTCATGTCACAGATATCTCTAATGGTAAACGTTGGAGGAAAATATTTCGAACTTAAAGCACTAATATTTGAATAAATTTAATATTTTCCTCACAAATGTGTCTTCGTGTTACAAATCATAGGTAATGCAAGCAGCCTGGTGGTTAAGATACATGGAGATTTCAAATCCCAGCAAGATAATTATGAAACGGAATTCAATATATTTTGTAATTTGCAAACGGCTGTAGAGATTGATAGATTGCCATAAAAAAACTAACATGCTTCAGGGAAGGGAAGCTCCCAACAGTTATCTGGTTCAGTCTACATATGACTTCAGTCTCGATATATGACATTAAAAAAACGTCTAGAGGTTAACCAGCTAGTAAACCGTTATAAAGTAGAACAACAAGAGAAACATCAGCCAAACTAATTGACAATGTTCCAGCCATTGGACAAGACCATATGACCCAACATCTATGGACTGGTTGAAAAAGCAGTCCAACAGATTATTCAGGCAACAGCATATCATAGTTGTAATCAAAGGAACATACCCATCAACCAAAACCCCAATTCCTCCACCAGCATTCTGGGCTATCTCCTAGACTCATTAAGGCCAGGGTAGTGTATACAATCAGGTGGGTACAATCCAGCAAGCTCCAAAATTGACTTGGGTTTCGGGTCATATAAAGACAAGGAAGCCTTCTTCCATTTTCTGCTCTTTCTCCTACGTCTTCCATCCTGCTCCCCACCAAAGCCCACTCAACCAATAATTGAGTACTTCTCCATGTTGAAGACCACAGGGTGAGGGCTTTCCAAGAATCCTCAGCATGGGTAGCTCAGTAGTATGGGTGCTGACCGGGCTGGCTGAGTTCTGAAGGATGGCTGTTAGACTGTGTGTTTTCCAGCTGATGAGGGGACCAATATAAGAAAATTTTTGACATGATATCACTCTCAACAGCGTAATTGTTCTAAAGAAGTCCATCCATGATACAATTGGTAGGTGCAGCCTCCAGATAATCCTTATGAGGATACAGTCTTCCTTGTACTGTGCAATTGGCACTATGCTGAACAATAGACTGGTGAGAAATCTAGCAGCCCAAATATAGGCATGCATCAGGACAGGACACTAGACATCCTCCCCTGCTGTTCTTGAATAGTCATGATGTGGAGATGCCGACGTTGGACTGGGGTAAACACAGTAAGAAGTTTAACAACACCAGGTTAAAGTCCAACAGGTTTATTTGGTAGCTGTGGCTTTTGCTACCAAATAAACCTGTTGGACTTTAACCTGGTGTTGTTAAACTTCTTACTGTTCTTGAATAGTGCCATAAAGTCTTTTACATTCACTCAAGAGAACAACCACAGAAGATGGCACCTCTGAGTAGCACATCCTCTGTTCTGTACTGACACCCTAAATTAGGCACTGTATGCCTTTCTTCATTCTACAAACCTTTTTTCTACTGTCATGCTGTTTATTTATTCAACTTTTTCCCACTTCACTTCCTCCTCCCCCCAACCAAAACAAAAGTCTAGTCTTTGTTGCTTCTGGATTTACTGTACTACTTGTAGCTTGTATATATTAATTTTCCATTTAGCCAGATAGTATGACAAGGTGCCTGGAGACCTTTTTTCAGCAGCTGTGATCTTATACCAGGGTTGTAAAGTATCTATTGTGAATGTCAATAAAAACAAAAAGAGTTTCAAAGAGATACCTATGGTTTTTTTTCATAAAAACAACCATTAATGACTCTTCCACTACACACTCCACCAATTCCATAGTACAATATCACATGGTTTGGTATCTCCAAAATCTTTTGGTTGAAGCATTCGTCCAAGCAAAATCTGAATTATGATTTCTATGAAGGTGGGAAAGCTGGGTCCAATGGCAATTTTCCTCTGTTTATGTGAAGAATGAACCAGTTGAAAACTATTGCATGGAATACAGTTCAACTATCATTTATTTTGGATTGATCTGAATGGACGAATAACACAACTTGCATAACCACATCTATGGATAGTTAACAGACTAGATATTTTGTGAATATCTGAGAGTCACAAATCTGGCTAAAAGTCATAAATTACATTGTAGTATCGGCACACAATCTGGGGTACAAGTGGGAACCTTGAGAATTTAACAAAGAGAAAATATTATTTCAGTTTATCCAGTCACTTCCTTCTTTGGATCCAGACTCCACTTTTTTTTTCCTTTTCTGGTATAACACTCAACCATTTTTCTTTTTAAACTGGGTGAACCAAGTCGATATTCAATTTACTTGGTGGAACGTCATTTCATAAGATAAGAATATAGAATAGCTGGACTTCAGATTTACTTTTTACCATGGATCTCATGGTTTCTACATCCATGCTGTTTGTTGATTTTATGCTGAAAATGTGCATTCACTGTTCCTGCTGCAAGAACAGATATAGCAGTCTTAGATTTTCTTTACTGCTCACTGATTGAATATTCAATATTAAAAGTTTTTTCCTCCTTGAAATCTTTCCCAATACCACTATATTATTTGTAAGTATGGGGGTCGGGGGCACAACAATCCTCATAGCAATAAGACATAAAACCAGCCTTCTGGACATGCCATTTGTTAGAATAGTAAAAAAAAGGATAATTAATTTGCAAGTTTGTTTTGAGAAACCCGAGTCTATAATAGTTCTCAGCTCCCTTGTTTTTTAGCTGACCATTAAGTTTTGTATTGTTTACAGGAGACTCCACAGAAGCCAACCTTTGCCGGTCTTTATGCTCCACTTGAATTTCCTCCCTCCTTCCTCATCCTACTATCAGCACAACCCTCTTCCTTTCTGCTGGTTTGCCTTTCCTTTAAATACAACTATTCCCCAAGTTTCAGATTCTCACCATCTTCTGGGTAAACAAGCTACTTCTGAATTCCTGATTTGACATATTGCTGATCATCTTAGCTGCTCACAAGGAGAAACACACTTATCCATCACCTTAAACATACAGTTCCCCAACTACCAGTGCACAGTGGCAGCACAGTGTACCATCTATAAGTATTATGACCACAGCAGATGTCATTGCTGAGCAAGACAGACTCCAGAGTGAGGTTTGTATCACTGGTCACAAAACTTTTATTTTGCGAAAACAAGGAGGAAAGAACTACTGACTACAAATGCATAAAACTCCAGTACAACTTCAGACTTTTAACAATCAGATTTATTAAAAATAAAAACTTAAGCACACAGTATTAAAGTTACAGTTAAAACAGTGATAACAGAACATGGTTGTGGGTTTGGAAAGTGCTGCCAAAGGAACCTTGGTGAGTTCCTGCAGTGCATCTTGTTGATGGTACACACTGCTGCCACTATTTGTCGGTGATAGAAGGATTGAATGTTTGTGGAAAGGGTAACAATCAAGCTGGCTGTTTCGTTCTGGATTGTATTGAGCTTCTTCAGGTGTTGTTGGAGTTGCATTCATCCAGGCAAGTGGAGAGTATTCCATCACTGTCCTGACTTGTGCCTTGCAGATGGTGGACAAGCTTTGGGGAGTCAAGAGGTGAGTTACTCATCACAGGATCCCTCACCTCTGACCTGCTCTTGCAACCACAATATTTATCTGGCTAGTCCAGTTCAGTTTCTGTTCAATGGTAACTCCCCAGGACGTTGACAGTGGAGGATTCAGCAGTGGTAATGCCATTGAATGTCAAGGGCGATGGTTAGATCTTCTCTTGCTGCAGATGGGCGGCAGGTGGCACAGTGGTTAGCACTGCTGCTTCACAGCACCAGGGACCCGTGTTTAATTCCAGCCTTGGGTGGCTGCTTCAATATCTGAGTAGTCACTGAATGGTGCTGAACATTGTGCAGTTATCAACGAACATCCCCACTTCTACCATATGATAGAGGGAAGGTCATGGATGAAGCAGCTGAAGATGGCTGGGCCTGAGGAACTCCTGGAGTTGAGATTCTCGACCTCAAACCACCACAACCATCAGCCAGCAGGGCTTTCCCCAATTCCCGCTGACTCTAGTTTTGCTCGGGTTCCATGATGCCATACTCAGTCAAATGCTCCCTGGTGTCAGTGACTGTAACGACTGGAGGGACATAACACTGCTGTCAGTACCTGGCGCTCCTCAACAGATTGAAAATGGAATACTAATATCTTCCAAACCTTAAACTATGACTGTAGCTGCTGCATCAGGACCAGCATGGACATCAAGGACCCCTTCAACATTAACACAAAATATGACAAGGCTGCTATTCTTTTTCCTCTTGGTTAGTGATTTCATCAGGGCAAAGGCAATGATGGGTGCAGGTTTGGCCTCCCCTGGCAATGCCATTGGTTGACGGATCTGGATTTCAGAGGCTACATTGCCCTGCTGGCCGAAGAATCACACACACTCCAAGACATGACCCAGTCTTGAGAAAAGCGGCGCCAAGGTTGGTTTAAACATGAGCTGCAAGGAACCCAAGACAATAACAACTGGACGAAAACGAGGCCCTCCTTCTGTTGGGCAACAGAACACTGAGGACATCAATCGCTTGCCCTAGGAGACAACATTTCCAGGGAGGGTCATGTAGAGATTGATGTTGACATAAGAATCAGTAAAGCATCCATTTTCCATCAGCTCCATCGTGTGTGGATAGCCAACACCATCAGCACAGCCATTAAGCTGCAACTCTACATATCCATTGTGGTACCAATTGTAATCTATGCCAGCGTGACACAGATGAGAACAGCAAAGGTATCATGTAAGTTGAACATCATGCAGCAGCACTGCCGATGTAATAGTTTGGGTATCACATAGAGAGACAATATCAATGAGGAAATGCTACAGAGAACTAGTCATGGGCACCTATGAGACATAATGAAAGAGAACAGACTGTTGCTGGCAAGACATGTTCTTCGCTTTCTGGACAGAGGAACAGAAGCATGGATAGCACACGGCAGAAGGAGATTGGGCCAGTCAAAAAAGACAAAGCAAAGTATATTTAAACCAGACAGACCATCTGGTCTTGACCTAGGCACCGAAAACAATGATGGCAAAACCAGACCTGTCAACCAAAGAAAGTGCTCCTTACTAACATCTTGAGGCTCATTCCAAAATTGAGAGAGTTGTCTCACACACTAGTCAAACAACAGCCTAACATAATCATACCTTACAGATAATATCCAGGGCACAACCATCACCAGCCTTGGGTATGTCCTGTCCCATACAGAGGACCCAACAGAGGTGGCTGCACAGTGATATACAGTCTGGAGTGAGTTGCCCTGGTGTCGGCAACATTGACTCAGGACCCAATGGAGTCTCATGGCATCAGTTCAAACATGGGCAAGGAAACCTCCTGCTGCTTACCATGTACTCTGTGCCATCCCTCTCAATAGTGATGGATCACTATTCCTCCATGTTGAACACCACTTGAAGGAAGCATGAGGGTGGCAAGGATGCAAAATGTACTCTGGGTGGGGGACTTCAATGTCCATCACCAAGAGTGGCTCGGCTAGTTGGCAGATGACAATAAAATAGGTGGTAAATTGCATTGAGGAAATAGAAATTTGCAAATGGATATGGAAAGGATAGGTGAATGGGCCAAAATTTGGCAGCTGGAGTTTAACATCAATAAGTTTGAGGTTATCCATTTTGATCTGAAAAATAGAAAGGCAACTTCTTATCTAAATGGAGACAAACTTCAGAATGCTTCAGTGCAGAGGGATCTGGATGTCCTCGGGCATGAAGTGCAGAAAACTAGTATGGAGGTACAGCAGATTATAAGGAAGGTGAATGGAATTTTGGTATTTATTGTTAAAGGACTAGAGTATAAAAATAGGAAAGTGTTGCTGCTCCTGTAGAAGGCATTAGTGAGATTGCACCAAGAGTATTGTGTACAGTTTTGGTCCCCTTACTTGAGGAGGGATGTAGTCCTCCCTAACGGCATTGTGGGTCAACCCTCAGAACATGGACTCCAGCGATTCAAGAAGGCACCTCACCACCACCTTCTCAAGGGCAACTAGGGATGGGCAATAAATGCTGGCCAGCCAGCGATGCCCATGACCCACAAACAAATTGTTTTTAAAAGTTGCATTGGAGGCAGTTCAGAGGAGGTTCATTTGATTGATTCCAGAGATGAGGGGTTTGTTTTATGAAGAGAGATTGAGCAGATTAGGCCTATACTCTGAAGAGTTTTGAAGAACGAGAGGCAATCTTATTGGGATATATAAGACAATAAAGGGGATTGACAGGGTAGATCTCGAGAGGATGTTTCTTCTTGTGGGGCAATCTAGAACGAGAAGTCATAGGTTTTAGGATAAGGTTAGCAGATTTAAAACCTAAATGAGGAGAAATTACTTCTCTCAAAGGATCGTGAATCCATGGAATTCACTACCTCAGTGTAGTGGATGTCGGAGCTTTGAGTAAATTTGAGGAGATTGACAGATTTTTAATTAGTATTGGATTGAAAGGTTATGGAGAGCGGGCAGGAAAGTGGAGTCGAGGCCGAGATGAGATCAGCCATGATCGTGTGAATGGCAGAACAGGCTCAAGGAGCTGAATTGCGTACTCCTAGTTCTCTTATGTTCTCGTTCTTATGTCCATCATCTACAAGGCACAAGTCAGGAGTGTGATGGAATATTCTCCAATCGTCCGGATGAATGCAGCTCCAACAACACTCAAGAAGCTCTAGACCATCTAGAACAAAGCAATCTGCTTGATTGGCACCCCTTCCACAAACATTCACTCTCTCCACCAGTGACGAACAGTGGCAGCAGTGTGTACCAACTACAAGATACACTGCAGAAACTCACCAAGGCTTCTTCAGCAGAACCTTCCAAACCACTACCATCTAGAAGGACAAGAGCAGCAGACAAATTGGAACACCACTACCTGAAAGTTACCCTCCAAGTCACTCACCACCTTGACTTGGAAATACATTGCCATTCCTTCACTGTTGCTGGGTCAAAGTCCTGGGGCTCCCTCCCTAACAGCACTATGGATTTACCTACACCACAGGTACTGCAGCAGTTCAAGAAGGCAACTCACCACCACCTTCTTAAGGGCAATTAACGATTGGCAATAAGTGCTGGTCCAGCCCACAAAGCCTACATCCTGTCAATGATTTCTTTAAAAATTAAGGGGTCCTCCAAGAAGCAGAAGAATTAAGTCTAAGTCATTTAGGAGTGCAATCAGGAAGCATTTTTCTACACACATGGTAGTGTCCCCAGAAGGCCCATAGTGATGCTCGGTCAATTGAAATTTTCCAAGACTAAGATGAATAGATTTTAGTTAGACAAGGTTATTAAGGTTAATGGAGCAAGCATAGATCAATTGAATTTAGGTGCAGATTAGCTGTGATCCACTAAACAGCCTTCAGGGCTGACAGGCCCAGTGGGATGGAACATAGGAACAGGCATCGACTGAAGCGCCAAGGTGGATGAGAAAGACAGAATCTAGATCCCTAAAACTTATCTTCAATATAAACCAGTATGCTGCCGAAGTTCATTTGAACGCTATTCAACATAGTTAACAGTACTCCATTGAAAATGTTAACACCAGAAGAGAGTTGGAATTTCACAGCTGAGTCATCCTTGTGCACTAGAGACCCTCAGGTGTTTGGTAACCTTGGCCAATCATTTTCATAGTGTGCAAAATACTTTGTTGAATACTTCTACATTTCTTAAACAATCATTAAAGATTTCCTGCTTACCTCTTGGCTGAAGTGACATTAATATGGGCATTAATACTGTGTTACTTGCAATTGGTTAGCACTAGAGTAAGCAGGTGCGAAAGACTTTAAATTGAATACATTACCACTTTCAGGCCAAAACCACATAGAAAAAAAATCACAAACATGCATGCAAACAAAAACGATTCTGTTTTTACTGCTGCATTGTTAAAGAAATATTGCAAATAGTAATGGACTTCCTGGCATGAAATGTAAAGTTCAGTGTCCCAAGAGCCTTAATCATCTTTTAATCTATAAACAAAGATTCTGGAATAATATACAGATGTGAAACTGAAACCTGTAAGCATTTTTGGGCACAACATTAATAATAAATATTAAGTGTTATGAGTTAAATCCCCAGTATAAAGAGAATTCTTTTAGCTCATTATCCCATAAATCAAGGCTATACATTTGAACAGATTATTAGGTTGTAAGTTTTGTTGCAGAACAAAGCCAAGGCAGAAGAAAATTAAGAGCGCAGCAAGACACTGTTAAAATTTATGCAGGCCAGCATTTTTTCCATGTCTGCTGAAGGCTTCCACTTTGATATGACACATATTGAATGGATCATCCTAGTGCTAGGCGCCAGGCCAGTTTTTATCTTAATGCAGACAGGGCGGCGACACAGACCCTAATGGTCCTTATCTTGATCTTGTGTAAAAGCATCTTGGATTTCTGAGTGATCCTTCTAGTTTCTGACACTCCCTTTCTAACACTGCAGATGGGAAAGGCAGTTTGTGTAATAAGGAACATTACACTATTTTATCCCACTAACATAAAATACACCAACAATACTTACCTGACTAGTTTTAAAAAAACAAACCTCAAGAACTTCTAATACAACTTAAAAATACACAATATCAGTACCTGCAGAATTAATAATTTGGCCATTAATTTTTGAGGAACATTGAAGCTTTTTTTCTTCATCGCAGTGTTAATGTAAGCCGACTTGTGGAACTAATAAATGAACTTTAAACTTTAAAGAAGTTTCAACTTTGCACCCTGCCCAAGGTTTCTTTCTTTTTAAAAAAAGGAGTCTTTATAAAAGAATACTGCCCATTTCCCGACCATCATTGAATGTATAACGCAATTAGTAACAGCAATCCAGCAGGCACATTTTGCACATTCCCACTATCATTTGTGGAGTTTTAAGGGTTTTCTCCTTACACCTTCAATGGAAACACATTTAGCCACTGATTGCGGGATGAGGTTTTTATGATGACCTGGTATCACATAAATAGGACATACAATTGACAGATCTTTTGTCATGCAGCCAACTCCTGGAACTGTAGAACATTTGAATCTACATGTGGGAAAATTTTCTCCTGAACCCAAAAACAATCTCTTCCCACCCACTACCAAAGCCACTGGGATTATCACAAATGTCTTCAATTATATCATTAAGCATCTGGTATTCCAGCATTTTAACAATTCAACAGGTTTTTAAGTTTGCATTATATATTAATCATTAGATCAGTTAGTTGATAGGAAAACATAATCCAGACATTCTCATAAAATAGTTAAAGTGTTAAAGATTAAAATACAAATGAATATGTAATCATAATATATTTGGAGTCTAACTGCAGGTGTAATAGGCAAAATAGTACTCTTTCTTATAACCAGCATAATCTTCGCATAATCAGTGTATTTATCTCTTATGCCTTGACCACAGTTATTAAATAAATACTTTATTTTTCCCTGGGCCCAAAAGTTATAGGAAGGCTTTCTTCCAAATGTTTTCATTAAATGAGCGACAATTAAAAATGCATTCTCAGGAATTGCACACTCAATTGTTTGTCTTCCTGAAATGTTGTCAATTACAGCTGAAAACACTTGTCATTATGAGAGAAATTTTGGACTATTTGTTATTCTGTTGGGTAGACCTTTAACTTATAAGAAATGCAAGTCTCTTTCTGTTGCAGAATGTTGGAATACTTCATACCTTGTGCTGTTATTAAATAATGATTGTGTCTAAGTTTTCAATTCTGAATTTCTGGGGAGCTAAAGGGAAGGAACAGGAAAATGAAAATTCAGTTATGCTCTCCATGAAATCCTGGCCTTTACTATATATGCAATTCAAGAAAAAACATTCACAGGAGCATTCTGGGGGCGGTGGGGGAGGGGACCCCAACCCATTTCATCTATAAAGTGCAGTACAACCTCTCAAGAAAAGAAATATACATTAAAAGCAGAAATTATTTGAGCTATACTGAAAGATCTGCAAATCAGAAGTGGCAGCCACTAAGCAGAGGTGAGCCACTTCTGATGATGGGAGTACACACAGTAAGAAGTCTCACAACACCAGGTTAAAGTCCAACAGGTTTATTTGGTAGCAAAAGCCACTAGCTTTCGAAGCGCTGCTCCTTCATCAGGTGAGTGGGATTTCAGTTCACAAACAGGGCATATAAAGACACAAACTCAATTTACAAAATAATGGTTGGAATGCGAGTCTTTACAGGTAATCAATCATTATTTTGTAAATTGAGTTTGTATCTTTATATGCCCTGTTTGTGAACTGAAATCCCACTCACCTGATGAAGGAGCAGCGCTTCGAAAGCTAGTGGCTTTTGCTACCAAATAAACCTGTTGGACTTTAACCTGGTGTTGTGAGACTTCTTACAGTGTTTACCCCAGTCCAACGCCGGCATCTCCACATGATGAGAGTACACACAGCTTGTGCTGTTCCCTCGCCTGAGGACACAATTTCACAAGGAGCTTCAGTTAAAGGTCATGCACCAATCCCATATATACTCAACGTATATATACATATGCACACATATGCGCACACATTTCCTTTACAGAGAATACAATTAACAAACTGTTGACTCTGGTTTATCAGCCACTCCATTTGTCACTGTAACTACTTCGGCCTAATCATCGATTCCTACAAGTTACTTGAGAATGTTACCAAATCCACTCAACTCTAATGCTGACAGACATTTTAAATGCAAATAAATAATTCATATAAAGTGCATAATAAACACAGCAGGGTAATGTTTTTTGTCAAAAGGTAACCTATAAGCACACAATCGTTTGAAATGTGATATAAGAAAAGCTTAAGTGGAAGTGGGAGAACAAGGAGACATTATTCATCATAAAAACATATTTAAGGAAACATATGTTGCTTATTTACATTATGGGTGGGAAATTACATTATGGCTCGGAAAACACTTAAAATTCATAGATTTGGGACTATGCTCATTTTGAAAATATAATAAAGACCCCCCCCCCTTTTCCTTTTGGGAGAAGACAACAGTAGTTTTTCCACGGTTATTTCCAAACCTCAAAATTCAGACATATTGTGCTACAACAAAAATCACGAATAGATTATCAGCAAGATAAAATTACCATCTTCAAGCTATTCAGACTGATGCTAATATCTAACTGGTGTTCAACTGATGCATGTACAGAATTGAGCAATGGAGCAGTTTAAGTTTAAACCAACCATAACACTTGGGCAGGGATTCTCCGATCTTGTTTTCCCCACCATGCTGCCAGCAAGAATGGAGAATTTGGCACTCAGCCAAAACTCCATTCACTGCAGAGGGACCAGAAAATCCCAGCCACGGGCGAAGTCAGAAAATTCTGGCCTTAATCAACAAAGTTCTGCCTTTCATGCTATAATTCCATTTCAATACAGACTTTAATTGTCGGGCACTAAATGCAGAAATGTAGTTCAGTACATTTTGATATGTTACTACGATCAGAAAAATAAAACCCTCCACAGATTTACTTCACAGACTATCTGAGCTGCTTATTTGTACAAAAGAAAACAGTTGCTGACTTTCACTTTCTGATCATGCAAAATGCCATCAGTCACAAGTACCAGTGACAGTTTTGAAAAAGTTCCCAGTCTGTCACCCAACTACAGAGAATTATCATTTGTGACTGGAAGATGGACAGCAAGTGGAAAGTAGTGGCTGGAAGGAAAAGTAGAGACTGCATCCCCGAGACTAGTCTCTGACTGACAACTTGTAAAGCAGAACCGACAGTTCTAGGAATCAAACATGGCAGGTGGGCAGAAACTAGTTTTGCAAATAAAACAAAAAAATCCAATAGAAAGCAGCATTTCTGAAAATTAATGAATTATTTTCTAAATCCTTCAACACCATGAAGAAAATTTGCAGAAAAGCAAAGATTAGTATTTTCTGAATTCCAAAATCGTAACCAGCTAAGTTTATTTTTTTGTTGTGAACTGTTAGAGTTTCCAAAAGTTAACATTCAAATCAAATTTCTTGTTTTTAAACTATCCAAAGAGATAATCACCTGTATTTTACAGTACAGACTTGATATAGGTTAAAAACCCTCCTGACTTGGGTGATGAGGTGACAGCTCACAAGTTGTTTCTTCCAGAAAAGACTTCAGAAAGAAATTTTGAATCATGGCTAAACATTTTTATAATATTTTATTAATCACTTCCAAGTTATTATCTTCTTGGTTTCACCAACAGAATTCAATCTAACAAGAAGCAACACTAAAATATGTTACACTGATCAACTGCTAAGGCCTGGAGGGCAATCACCTATACGTCAGGTAATTATCACATACAAGAGAAAGCATAGCCACTACCCCTTGACGTTTAATGGCATATCAGCAACACCACTGATCACCATTGTCCAAAAGCAGACATGAAGCAACCAATCCAATACTGAGGTTACAAGAACATCACAGAAATTGGGAAATGTGCAAAGTCTGACTCAATTCCTGACTTCTCAGTGCATTTATGCCAACTACAAGGCTCATCAGAGTGTGACAGCATACTCACCGCTCGCCAAGATGAGATCATCTGCAACACTGTTTTAAAAGTTTATCATCCTGGGTAGAGCAGTTCACTAAATCAATGCCTCCCACAATGGACTCAATATCCACCCTATCCACCACTAGCATACAGGCTGCAGTATATCCAATTTACATGGTGCACCGGAGTAGCTCCAAGCTATTTCAGCATATTCCTCTTCTGCAAACTTTACCAAGAACGAACAAAAGCAGCATACTGTGGGAACACCATCATTTTCAAGCTTCAGTCGTACAACATCCTGACCTGGACATTTCAGTGATCATCTGCCGTTGCTGGGTCATAATTTTAGAATTCCCAACAACGCTGTGGGAGTACCATTACAAGGACTGCAGCAGCTTGAGGAGGAAGCTAATCACCATCTTTTCAGGGCAATAAAATGCTACCTTTAAGGAACTGCCCACATCCCAAAAAGCAATAAAAGAAATCCAGAGCAACTCAATTTTCAGTTCTCTTCTTCTTCCCACAAGGATACAGGTAAACTTTGTTTAGAATTAATGAAGAGCCCTTAGCCAAGATCAAGAACTTGTGCGCAAACCATTGATTTGAACACGCGTGTCTTCAAATGTACTGCTCCCCAAAGTGATAATGTGTTGTCATGTGCAAATACATTCTTCAAAATCCAAAATTTCTTCTCTATTAATTTTTGAAAGCCTATTGTGTTATGTATATAATAATACGGGCTTCCAAGTACAGAATTTGCAGTGCCATACCCACAATTAAATACCGCAAATGCTATGGCAATTAGTCAGTCATCAATAGAATCCAACCAATGAAACTATAATATTCAAAATGCTTAAAGCAATTTTAAACCATAATTTTGTCAATATAAAATTCAACTTACACAATGAAGTGGCCCATGACCTGTGTCATACCGCATTGCACTGACAATAATAAATGTTAGCAACAGCGCACGTCAGGCTTGATCACTACATTCTGTCCAAAAAGACATAACACCTCATGACATGGTCCTTTGTGTTAGTATACAGTCAGTACACTAATTGTATAAATACAGTACCTTACAAAGGTCATCTATTCTCGGTTTCTCATAATAAATGAGTATTTATTTCACTACCACATGCCGTACAACTATTTCATATTAAATATGTGCCAGATAAGTGTGCAAAACAATGCTGAAAAATTAGTTATACACTTACCAGCAATGAATTAAACACAGAGCACCATGACATGCAGAACAAATGGTTGGGATTCAGTACAGAAATTCACGTAGTTCTAAATAGGTTTAGAGCCAGTGTAGGCAAAAGTTATAATAAGACTCTTGGCACAAGGTCAAAACTAGAAAATAACCATACACTACAGCAATCCTTCCTATCCGTTGTTCTGTATAGTATACATCACTGGCTTTTGCCTCTGAAGTGAGAAATTGCTGGCTCCAGATCAAGTGGTGAAGAAGGCATTCGGCATGCTTGGTTTCATCGGTCAGAACATTGAATACAGGAGTTGGAATATCTTGAAGTTGTATAAGACATTGGTAATGCCACACTTGGAATAGTGTGTGCAATTCTGGTCACCCTATTATAGAAAGGATATTATTAAACTAGAAAGAGTGCAGAAAAGATTTACTAGGATGCTACCGGGACTTGGTGGATTGAGTTATAAGGAGAGGCTGAATAGACTGGGATTTTTTTTTCTGGAGCGTAGGAGACTGGAGGGGTGATCGTATAGAGGTCTATAAAATAATGAGGGGCACAGATGAGCTAGATAGTCAATACCTTTTCCCAAAGGTAGGGGAGTCTAAAACTAGAGGGCATAGGTCTAAGGTGAGAGGGGAGAGATACAAATGGGTCCAGAGGGGCAATTTTTTCACACAGAGGGTGGTGAGTGTCTGGAAAAAGCTGCCAGAGGTAGTAGTAGAGGCGGGTACAATTTTGTCATTTAAAAAGCATTTAGTTACGTGGGTACAATGGGTATAGAGGGATATGGGTCAAATGCGGGCAATTAGGATTAGCTTAGGGGTTTTAAAAAAAAAGGGTGGCATGGACAAGTTGGGCCGAAGGGCCTGTTTCCATGCTGTAAACCTCTATGACTCTAAGTGTGTGATCAGGTAGGAAACAATAACCTCTTGACAGAATGAACTGCAACACTATCAACACAAGGCATATGACTACTCATATCAGAGATACTTTACTTGAGGGAGGGGTGAAACACAATTTAGAGGGACACGGTGGTGTAATGGCATTTTCACTGGACTAGTGATCAGGGTAATGCTCTGATGACCTTGGTTCAAATCCCACCACAACAGATGGACTTAGAAGTCTAATGATGGCCATGAAACCATTGTTGAATATCATAAAATCCCACCTGGTTCACTAATGTTCTTCAGGGAAGCAAGCCTATGGTCCTTACCTGGTCTGGCCTGGTCTGATTCACAGCAGTGTGCTTGACTCTTAAGAGCCCTCTGACTGGCCTAGCAAGCCACTCAACTGCACCAAAATGCTACAGAGAATTGGATAAGGAATGAAATTGAACAGACCAGCGATTGGTGTTGACCTAGATACTGGAAATGACAACACTTAGCCCTGTTGAGCATGCAAAGTCCTCCTTGGTAACATCTGGGGACTTGTGCCAAAATTGGGACAGCTGTCTCAAAGACTAGTCAAGCAACAGCCTGACATAGTCACACTCAAGAGTCTAACCTCACAGAAAGTGTCCCAGACACCACCATCACCATCCCTTGGTATGATGGCCATGATGTCACCCATGGCTGGACACTGACACCAACCGGATCTGGTCATCAGATGGTACGATCTGCCCATCTCCACACCTGCACTCAACCACAGAGCGGACTGCAATACTGAGAACTCTGTTGGTCGCAGCAAAGCGAAGGTGCGCCCCCGCAAGTCTCACATTCCACACACAATAGCCGGCCACACATCAACATCCATTGTACAAAAAGTGATGCCAAAACCGAGCTCTTTGTACTGTCATTAGAGCAACTGCCACCCAAAGGTTTACTAGGAAGCGCAGATGCTGCTATCAATGAGCTTAGTGGTTTCCAAGCTTCAACCATCTATAAAGCAGCAGAAGCATCATTTGATAAAGGTGGAACCTGCAACAAGGACTGGTTTGAGACCAACTCAGCTGAGATGGCATCTGTCAATGATGCAAAAACAAAGCCTATATGAATGCGCAACATAACTCAACAGCTAAAACACTGCATTTCCTGAAAGTAGCCAAGGACAGCCATGCAAAAGAAGGGAGATACTGCACAAATAAACATTGGATCGACTTATGCAAAGAAATCCAAACTGCCTGTGACAATGGAAATCTACAAGCTATATATGATGTTCGGTTCTTCGTAGAGACTGTAACTTTTTTTTGAAAAGCAGATGAAATTCAAATTCCCAATTATTTATTAAAGAAATGAAGCCAGAAACGTCAACAAAACAAACACTAAATACTACCTATCCTGCAGCATCCAGCATTAACATGAGTTAAACATGAATTAACAGGAAAATTGTGATCAAATATAAACTATAAATTGCACATTAAATCACAGATAAAATTAAGACAGATTTTATAAATTAGCTCAGCAGCCCATTCATTTTTTATTTATTTATATTTTTTAAATATAGAAGTTCAGGCACAAATGCATTTTCCACAGTGTGGAGAAGATTGCCATTCAGCCTCGAGCCTGTACATTAACAGCTTGCAACATACTGCTCAACATTCTGAATGATATGTTTAGAATTTGTCCCCCAAGTTGTACTTTGCTTACTGGGAATTCTCTTTTTCCTCACTCATTCTCTCTCATCTGTGATTCAATTTCGTGACTGCTTTTAATGTGTCGCCATTTTACAAAAAAAAGGGGATTGGGTTGAGTGTTTACATTGTTGTAAAATAATGTCAAGGAAATAGTCTCTTGATCTGGCACCATGGGCCTCTTTTCAAATCGGGCCCATTTAGTTAGGTGTGTCTTCCATATTCGGGCGAGTCCCTGCAAGGGAGAGTGGCGGTGGATGTGACAACATTTTTTCCCCCTCTCTTCTTTTCAGACAAGCTTCTTTAGGATTCAAGTTCTTCTCTCGGACTTGCTGTTCCAGGTTCAAAATAACAGCAACAGCCTGCTGAAGAATCAAGAGCTTTGTCTGTGGTTTGTCACTCTTCAGATGGAACTGCACCATACAGCCAAATTTCTTAAATGCTTCATTAATCTCTCGCATGCACAGGTGCAGATTTTAATGATCACACTTAGTCATGGATTGCTTCAAACCAGAATTTTACCGCCTTGCCCACCACAGAATGGGGGAACAGAATTCTCCATTGGCCTCACTCAGGCAAGGCTCGTAAAATCCCGGCCTCTGCCTTCCTCACAAGGAATTTCAGCTCCTCCCCTCCGAAGAGCTATTCTGAACAGCAACAATCAGAGTGGCCTTCACCACAAATGGCACACAACTGCAGAAACCTACTTAACTTGCTCTGGATGGTGTAGATCCACCAATGTTATCTTAAAGTAACAGGAGCAGAACAGCAACTATATATTTGCCGAGTCTCAGCTTCTGGATCTAGCCTCCATTTTCTTCAGTTCTTTCACTTGCTTATACTGTGTCAGTGGGCTCAGCAGCAATTACTGCTAAGTTGGACTGACTTGTGTCCTTACAAAGCTTCCAACCAGAAGCTTTAGTTTTGGTTTCCATACCTCAATTTATTTTTTCTCCCTTAAAAACTAGGAGGATCAGTTCTTTTTCTATACTTACCTGCTCTGTTTCTTTTTCTGTTTTCCTTTTCAGCTCAGCTTCTGTTTGAGTTAAGGCCTGCCTTAGAAAATACAAAATTGAATTTAAAGAGATTCTCTGACAATGAAAGGATCAAGTGGCCGTTTGGTCCTCTCATCACCAAAGTTGTTCTCCTAAAATTGGCAGATGAAGAAGTACTCAGTCGGATTGCTACTCCATTCATAATTACCTTAATATCCAACCATTCCTATTTCTCTGACCTTCCAACTCAGGCCAGACATGATCTGTATAGTACATCAAGTCCTCCTGTAAAGCAAGTAAGTTAAAAGGACCAGAAAGTTTGACAAACTAGGGAAAAGGTAAGTGGATAAGATTAGTGGGTGGGATTTGGGGGGATGGGGGCTTTCAGGGTGAGACTTTGGGTGGTGGGGAGGGGGGTGGGGGAGAGCTCAAAGTGGTTTTAATTCTTCTAAGTTTTTCTGGGTGAGTAAAACAGTTGGAACCATCCTTAGTTTGCAATTTAAATCACATTTTCGGATAGTTCCCAGTGCAGGGCAATTGCCCAGAGGAAGTTTGAACTTCCTGGACAATTGCCGTGCAATCCTTACCCTGGTACTTGCAGGGTGGTTTCCCCAGTGCACAGTCTGGCTTCTGTGTTGGCAGATTTATTATGGACCTATTATTCTCCATGCATCAGCTATGAGAAGTGCAGGAAACAGGGTATATTTATCTTACTTTCATTGATCTGCAAAGGCATTTGACACCGTTAGCTTGACAAGACTTTTGGGAAAATTGGCTGTACACCATAGCTCCTCAGCTACAAAAACTCATGGACTGTCTCTCCCATGTCAGCAACTTGTTGTCCCTGATTATAAGCTTCAAGAAAGCCATAATCATGGAACAAGGTGCTGGATTTCTACCTTATTATCATTAATAACACCCACCACTAGAAGTGATGAGCAAATTCTGCTACCTTGGCTTTACGATGACAGACAATCTATCCCTCATTGCACCACTTGATACACGTATCAGGATAACTTCGACCGATTTAAGAAACATGCATGGAATATCAAGCACACACTTAGAACCAAGCTGATGGTTTATAAGGCCCCTCTCAGCACCTTGTTTTATGGCTGTGAAACATGGATGACACAAGTATGAGGAAAAGAAGCTCAGCAATTTTCACCCTTTGTTGTCATGAATGCGGCAACCCTCTCAAAGGCAGGGCTTCCACGTTTGATAGCACTTATCAAACAGAGGTGACTTCATTGGCTCGGGCATGTCTGCAGGATGGAAGGTGGTCGCATAACCAAAAACTCTCTATACAGTGAGGCAGCTGGAGCCAAATGACCATCAGCACTCACAAAGTTCCTCTTCAAAAATACTTGGAAACAGGTGCCAATGCCGAAAACAGAACTGTAACGACACTTGGAAGCTTAATGTGCAGCACTTGTAGCAGAGTCTACCTCTAAAAGATTGCCCCTTCAGCCAAGGTGCACAATGTGAAGATACCCCATTTGAAATAGATTGCTTGCAGTCTCTCCATCATCTTTCATAGACAGAAGGATGCCAACAGCTACAAACCTTGGCCTTTGCAGCCATCTGATGGATTTTCACAGAAACTACATTGAACATACATTATTTAGGATGCTGAACTCTCGGGCTATTCTTATGAGACCTTAAACAGTTTACGGGGCATCCCGTAAACCAAGGCAAAGCTTTAACTGAGACATTTTCCAACACTAGACACCACTACATTTAATTAAATCAATTATTCTGCAATGTCAACTGGTTTTAATGAAATATTTAATGATGCATTTGAGTGTACATCAGAAAAATACAATTATTTTGTTTAAGTCAATTTTTTTCCATTCATTGCGATAGACAATTCCATTAAGTGCAATACCATTAAGTAACTCCTTCAAATATATAACTTCTTTTTCACATTGCGACTGTACGATTAAAAATGCTCATTGAAAGTGACACAGGTCACTGAAAGTGGCAATGCACGTGGAGAAGGTAGTCAAGAAGGCATACGGCATGCTTGCCTTCACCGGCCGGGGTACTGAGTTTAAAAATTGGCAAGTCATGTTGATGCTTTATAGAACCTTAGTGAGGCCGCACTTGGAATATAGTGTTCAATTCTGGTCGCCACACTACCAGAAGGATGTAGAGGCTTTGGAGAGGGTACAGAAAAGATTTACCAGGATGTTGCCTGGTATGGAGGGCATTAGCTATGAGGAGAGGTTGGAGAAACTTGGTTTGTTCTCACTGGAGCGACGGGAGGTTGAGGGGAGACCTGATAGAAGTCTACAAGATTATGAGAGGCATGGACAGAGTGGATAGTCAGAAGCTTTTTCCCAGGGTGGAAGAGTCAATTACTAGCGGCATAGGTTTAAGGTGCGAGGGGCAAGTTTTAAAAGAGATGTACAAGGCAGATTTTTTACACAGAGAGTGGTGGGTGCCTGGAACTCGTTGCCGGGGGAGGCAGTGGAAGCAGATACGGTAGTGACTTTTAAGGGGCGTCTTGGCAAGTACATGAATGAGATGGGAATAGGGGGATATGGTCCCCGGAAGCGTAGGGGGTTTTAGTTAAGTCGGGCAGCATGGTCGGTGCAGGCTTGGAGGGCTGATGGGCCTGTTCCTGTGGTGTAATTTTCTTTGTTCTTTGATTTGATTTGTCAAAGTAGTAATTTGCTCATCAGCGAGTATAAATAAGTTTCAAGTACTTTTTGTCCTATTATTAAAAGACTGTCAGATCTCTAAATCGGGGAGGTGAGTGGTATTATCGCTAGACTATTAATCTAGAAACTCAGTTAATGTTCCGGGGACCGGGTTTGAATCCCACCACAGCAGATGGTGAAATTTAAATTCAATTTTTAAAAATCTAGAATTAAGAATCTACTGAGGACCATGAAACCATTGTCGATTGTCGGAAAAACCCATCTGGTTCACTTATGCCCTTTCGGGAAGGAAATCTGCCGTTCTTACCTGGTTTGGCCTATATGTGACACCAGAGCCACAGCAATGTGATTGATTCTCAACTGCCCTCGAGCAACTAGGGATGGGCAATAAATGCTGGCCAGCCAGAGACACCCATGTCCCAAAAAAAATAAATTGCCCCAGCTTTCAAAGTAATTTTCTTCTTTTCCTCAGAGTTCTTTGACCTATTTTGCGTTTAAGAAAGCTGAAGAATTTCTAGGCAATACTGTTTTGTCATCAACTAAGGAACCAACCATTTTTGTTCAATGCTTCTTCCAACAGCTGAGGGTCAAGGACTTGTGTTGTAAGGACATACAGATCCTGTGGCCTAACATTCTACAGAGTAAGCAATAATACACCACTATATCACAAAGTCACAAATGACATTTTTGTTTCATCGTATAATTTACTGTTAAATAAGAGATTTTGGAGATAAGTAAACGCACTTCAAAAAGCGACTTCAATGCTGAGTTCTCCCAATGGCTGAGCAGGTTGAGTCAGCATTCAACTGAGCTTTGCAGACCAAGATGATTCAATTTCCACATTTATGCATTTTTCATTAACACCAGTTGGAGAGTTGGTTAACCATGCTACAATTGATCTTGGCTTCCTTAAGAAATGGGAATAAAATTACCAATGATTTCCAAATCTAATATTTATCTGGTCTCCTTGCTCAATGTGCACCAGAGGGTGGCAGATAAAGGCAGGATCAAAATTGGTTGTGATTTCTGTGGTCCGGCAACCTGCCAAAACTCAGTGTCACGCATGAACATTAAGTGATGTATCAAATGTGCTCCACACCCATGCAGCTCCACACCAGGCAAGGAATCTAAGCCTTCAAAGGACAAGGGAGAAGCAAGCTTTGGTTGGTCATTCACCTTACATGTTCCCCCCAATAAAAAGCCTGGAGAGCTGGTTTGAGAAGGCAAATAACTGCTATCATTTGTACCTTCTACAGTCAAGGAGTCCCTGATGGTTGAGTTGGTTAAAGAAGTGCGTGTGAGCTAAACCATGTAGAAAGATAGATCTCAGATCTTCGTTGTTACTTAGTTTCAGCCTACCTGGCAGCAGGAGTATTACTCCTGGCCTTAATATCCAGGAGTGGGGAGTGAAAGGGGAAAATTTGGCAGTTTCCACTTCTAATGATCCACAGGTCGCTGCTAGAATCGTGCACATTCGTGAGGACAGGACTGTAAATGTTGCTGCTATCAAAGAGTGCATCAACACTCACTACTTAAGCTGCTATATTAAGAATGTCACTCAGATAAGATACCAGAATACACCTGACGCTCATGGAACCACACATGCTCAGAAAAGAAAGGGATTAGAAATTGTCGTAATAAACTAAATAAAAAAGCTCACTTAACAGCAACATAATGGCAAAACATTCAAAAACAATTTTAGTTTTCCCCTGCAGCAAAACATTTTACACAGTTTTAAGAGCACTAATGCCGAGTGGCAAAGCAATGAATTATGCCTTCAATTTCGCAATTCAAGTTAGACACACAGAAACAGGAATAGGCTAGTCAGCTCCTTCAGCCTTTCTAGCATTCAACGAAACCATGGCTGATCAGTATCCTAACACCATTTGCCAACAGTGTCGCCATAATCAACATTCCCCCAATTTATTTTTGTAGTGCACAGATGATTCAAGCACTAACCTCCCTGAAATTCATTTGCGCAGCCATATACACGTGGTAACTTAAAGGGGCCAGTTTGTGCAAAGCACACAGGAAGGTTTGGACTGCTGCACAGCCGTGCCACTTATGAGGAACATTGCCCCATATCCATTAATACCATTAACTAGCAAAAGATCTATTGATTTCAGATTTAAAATGATTATTTGAGTTGGAGTCTACAGCTTTACGTGTGTGGGAGCCACACTTCTGCCATCCTTCGCGTGAACAAGTGTTCCCTAACTGCTGTCTTAAAATGGCACGGATGTTAAGGTTATGTTCTTATTCCCAGCTATACCGTAAGGGAGGACATTTAACAGTGATTAATTTTTTTACTATAGAAATTGAGGGAAAAATCAAATTGCACTCTGACGCATCGCCTCTTAAATAGTCATCAATTATTTCCCTGCCCTTATAGCCAAGTGTGGACACTTCAATAAAAACCACACGAGGAAAAAATATAACCTCACAAAAACAAACAGTTTAAAATTTTGTCCATATATTGTCAACATCAGTCTCACAATAATCGTTCCTTTGATTTTTTCATCAATAGAACCACAGTAGTAGTGCAATTACTACACTTTAAGCTGTCGTATCCCCACCTGACTCCACTACCCCCGACTTCTCTTGATTATTCATAAATGGGAAATAAATGAATTCACAACAACAGTATTAACACTAAAATCATCACTTTCAATATCATTGTTAGGATTATCCAGTCACAACATACAAAGCACCACATTCCAACCAACATTATATCCTGCAATTTAAAGTAAAAATCCGCCTTGCAGAACACTATCACACATAGGGACCACCCGTTTACAGTGAACATTATTGCTGGTCCCAACAGCAAATTAATCATGATTGCATGACCACCCATGTAAAAGGACCACCAAAACGTCAGTCCCAAAGGTTGCAGTAATAAAATGTTTCATTGTACTTGTTAATTTTAGCTTCACTTGATAAACTGAAAACAAACAATAATCTCACATATATTTAATTCAGTAAGAAGTCTTCTACAAAAAATGCATTGTTTCAAATGCAAATTAATTGTAAAATTTAAAGATTTATTTAAAAGTATTCTGAAACTTAACTTTTTAGTCTCCAGAATCCATAAGAGTAATATATAGTTACAAAACGTCTTTTGATTTCCATTCATTGTTCATTATTGTATTCAGTTAGTACACATACTTAAAAATAGTACAATTTCTCCATTGTGGTGAAGGTTACTCGTCAGGAATAGGTTCGCATTAAGACCGTCACCTACTGCATTAGGTTTTCTCCTTACCTCTTTGATTTACACTGACAGTTTGTATTACTTGCCACTAAACAATGGACATTTTTTTAAGTAGCCAGAAAGAATTAGATCAAGACTCACCAAAACTCATTTAACTTGGCTTGTACAGTTGTCAGAGAGGGTTTACTTACATCCTTTTTGTCTACATTGGATTTCAGTGGATCCTTCTCGTGAAAAAAATTGTATCTAACAAATTGTGCCAGTCCTATCTTGTTTAATTATTCATTCTCTTTCTTCCCAGAGTAAAAGTTACTGTGATATTTACTATAAACATTTGCTCTACTAGGAAGAGTGCACTTCCAACAAATTATTCTCTTGCTCTCCAAAAGTGCATATTGAAAATATCTCCCAATTTTTATTAAATATTTTGAAGTCCAATACGTTAGTTCTCCTCTTAAAAGGAGGTCTGGCATTTAGGGTCCCTATTTGTTTCACCAGTTACTACAATGATGCATCTAACCAGAGCAACTCACAACCGCTTTGTGTGGTTTCATCATTTTTTTATGCATGTCAACATGGGACACATCCAGAAGTTTAAGTTTATTTATTAGTGACACAAGTAGGCTTATATTAACACTGCAATGAAGTTACTGTGAAAATCCCCTAGTCGCCACACTCCGACACCTGTACAGAGGGAGAATTTAGCATGGGTCAGTGCACCTAGCCAGCACGTCTTTCGGACTCTGGGAGGAAACCGGAGCACATGGAGGAAACCCACGCAGACACGGGGAGAACATACAGATTCTGCACACAGTGACTCAAGCCGGGAATCGAACCCGGGTCCCTGGAGCTGTGAGGCAGCAGTGCTAACCACTGCGCTACCATGCCGAAGGAAACAGGAAAGCATAGCAGGACCCAGATACACTAAAATTTTCAAACCTGCCTGCCTCTTGATTAGAACAGAGTCCATTTATAGAAATAGACAAATAATGGGGTTTGATCATTTTAACTAATGAAATTATTCACAGGAATTCAGAACCATAGAGATAATTTTTCTTCAGTTTTATTTCCCAGTCACCTTTAGTCCATTTTATTTTTTAACTGCTTATAACTTCATCTTAACTGGTACCAAATTGAAACGAAACAAACATACGGAGTGCAGCCATTGGATTTTGAAATGATTTGGCAATATTTGCTTTGAAATCAGCATTACTGCTTTTGTGAAAACGTAGACTGGCTAACTGGCTTCATCAAGTAAAATAACAACACATAGTGAGACAGTCGTCCTGTTACAATTTTGAATATTTTCTAAGCGTACAGAAATGTACTATTCTGCAGTGGTCAGCATCATAAACAACATTTTAAATGCATTAATAACACATGCGATCAACGAAATATTGGTTATTATTTTGTTACCTTGTATGAAGGTAGAAAGCAGAGTACTCCCTGAGTGACAACTTGACAAATCTTCAGCAGCAAACCTCCAACTTCATCCTGAAACTCAAATGTCTCTGTGTGTTGGAAAGTTGCACAGAGTTTTCGCCCATTTGGTCCCATTCCAATTGTTCCGACCCATACCTAGAAAAGAGTAAAAGTTCAGTTACAAGTACAACAATGGTGCAGGAATTTACAACTTAAATGAATTAATCTTGGTCCATACTGATGCTATTATAGAATTGAGCCAATTGTGTTTACATATGCAACATGGGATGACATTTTTATATGAACCTTTCTCTTTACATTATATCTTGCAACTTTCTTCCTCATCTCTGAATTTTACTTAACCCCTTAACACAGTATATCAATGGACTAACAGCCTGTCTAATGTGTCATCCAACTTCTACTTTAAACCTTAGTGTGAAATAACAAAGCTGTGTGCTTTTCCTTGCCAAGTCTAAAAATCATTCTTGGAGTTGCATCTGGGATGGCTACGATGCTCCTGGCCATATGCTTTAGTAATCTATCTTCAACACTTGCACGCCACTAAATGGTGGGAAAAGTGATGGAGATTTTGAGGCTAGCAGAATGGGGATAAAACCAGAAAAAGGGTATGATCTGGGAAGCGCCGAATAAGTAAGAACTAGCAAATAAAGAAGCATGTAGCTGAAACTCATTGAAACCAAATTTAATGCCGATGACAAGGAACATAGTTCTCATGAAAACTTAAACATGCTGAATGTGTCATACGCTTCCTAACAAAGAAAATATACAAATATTTGCTTCCTCAGATCAATTAATGGTTCCAGTCAAGATTTACGTGAGAGTAGCAAATACGTAAAAAACCTCAAAGATTTGATTTATTGTCACATGTATTAGTATACAGTGAAAAGTATTGTTTCTTGCATGCTGTATAGACAAAGCATACCATTCATAGAGAAGGAAAGGAGAGAGTGCAGAATGTAGTGTTACAGTCATAGCTAGGGTGTAGAGAAAGATCAACTTAATGCGAGGCAAGTCCATTCAAAAGTCTGATGGCAGCAGGGAAGAAGCTGTTATAGATATCTCACTCATTATATCAGAGACATAATCCGGTTAATTGTTGATAGCTATTCTGCCACATTTGTTTTTTCTTGATTAACTACATTATTGGTACAGTCAGCAAAAAGTTTATCAATCCTTAGAATTTATCTTAAAACTTCCCCAATAGTTTAAGTAAATGCATTGCATTATGTAGTACTAAGACTATCACTGGAAACCACCGACCTTATCTACAGTTGAGATTCTCCCATGCCGTTGCAGTGAATGGAGTTTTGGCTGAGCCCAATTCTCCATTCTCGCTGGCAGCAGGGGCAGGATGAATGAGATCGGAGAAACCCACCCTACATATCAGGTTAGGTGACATTAAACACCCGATGCTTTTTTAAAAAAAATTCATGGAATGAGGGCATAATTGGCACGGTCAACATTTGTTGCCCATCCCTAATTGACTTTGAACTGAGTGGCTTGCTGGGTCATTTCAGGTGACACGTAGGCCAGACCAGGTAGCAATGGCAGATTTACTTCCCCAAGAGACAGTAATGAACCAGATGGGTTTTTAGAACAATTGCCAATAGTTCCATTACACCTTCCCACACTACTATCCGCACAGTCCTCGATTCCCTTAATATCCAAAAATCTATGGGTTTCTTAAATATACTTAACGACTGAGCAACCACAACTCTCAGGAGAGAATTCCAAAGACTCACAACCCTTTGAATGAAGATATTTCTTTATATCTCAAGTTCAACATGAAAAATGATCACTTACGCAACATAGAGTTTGCTGGCATTCATAGAAGCATGCACCAGGGCCTTTAGCGAAGGAGTTGTGAAAATTATGAGGGGCAGCAGAACTATTGCTGATTGACACGGTTGCGGCTTGTCAATCTTTAGCACATTATCTTCCAGATTTTTCAATTTAAAGTTTAAAATATAAATCAGATATCATGGTAAAAGAAATGGATCAATTTGCCTTGTACAAAAAATATTCTTAAAATATTAAATCATGCATAGGGCATCTTGCACTGTATTAAAAACATAATGAAGAATAGTTTGTAGGAAACCATGAACAACAGATACTGAAATGTCATTAAAATTGCTGCAGGCCTTCAGCAGTGAAGTAGTTAAGGTATCTACCAGCCAATGTATTTTTCAACTACAGAAGCGTAACATAAGCTTCTGTATTATATTGCACAAGTCCAATGGAGGAAAACTTAAGACATTATGAGGCTAACTGTGTTGCTAATAACCACTGTTAACTCATAAAGTAGTACTCTAGCACTGATGTTGACTGACAATTTACAGATGTACAGGTAATTTCCCAACTGCTGACATTTAAACTAGAGCTGTAACAAAGTGTGATTTTTATTTAGCTTTGAAGCTCCAACTGTAAAAGATAATGAAGTTTTGGTCGCCATTTTGGATTAAGATTGCAGCTACGAAACACAAGCTCAGGAATGAAGGGAAAAGGGAAAAAACATGATCGTGGCATAGCACAAACAAAATGGCAAAAAACAGAAATATGCTGCAACATGATCTTTGACACTCAATGTTAGCACAGCAGAATGAAGTATTTCTAATACATTCCTAATGTAGCCTGAAACTGAGCACCCTTGTTCAAGATACCCCAGTCAGGGTAAACAACTTCTCAGTATCGACCCTGTCAAGCCCCTTCATAATCTTGAATGTTTCAAGAAGCATAATTTACCCTTCTATTTTTTCCTGCTTTGGTCTAAGTGTCTCCAAATAACCCTCCAGACAAATAATCACTGCATGGCTAACTTTCCTAGTGGAGCAAACCATAATCTCGCAGTTCATCAGCAAATTACTAAACCAACCTTGCTATGATCACCCCTACAAACATACCTTGAATAATCAAAAAAAAATCTTAGCATGCAGTCTTCAAACACTGTACACTACAACATCATGATTTAACAAAAATGAAGGCACTGATAGTCACTAAAACTGTGAATTTTGCTTTTTTAATCAAATTTTGTTTATTGAGGTTTGAGGATGAGGTGTTCAAATCTATTCCACTGAGAACAACTGAAATTCCTAAACTAGATTATCTCCAGAGCAAGCTTAATGTGGAGGAGGACACAAATTTTGCATTTATATCTCTATGATCGACCAGAAACTTCATAGATGCGATTTAAAAAAATAACAGGCAGTGTTGAATCCTTGTAAAAATTTTCATTTATTTCATATATTATCACAGTGTCATTCTTTATCTGTTCAAGTGGTGATAGGCCACAATATCTTTTAAATCATGAGGGAACTGCAACAGGGTAGATAGGGATAAAGTGTCCCTACTTAAATAAAGTTTATTCATTAGTCACAAGTAGGCTTACATTCAAACTGCAAAGAAATTACTGTGAAAATCCGCTAGTCGCCACACTCCGGCACCTGTTCGGGTACACTAAGGGAGAATTTAATACAGCCAATGCATCTAACTTGTACATCTTTGAACTGCAGAAGGAAACCGAAGCACCCGGAGGAAACCCACGCAGACACAGGGAGAACTGCAAACTCCACACAGAGAGTGACCCAAGCCGGGAATCGAAGCTGGGTCCCTAGCACTGTGAGACAGCAGTGCTGACCACTGTGCTGCTAATAGATTGTAAAATTAGACTGTAAAAGATCCAAGAAAGTGAGGGCAGAAATTTAAAATGATTTTCCAAGGAAGCAAATGAGATGAGAGAAAAAAATCTTTTCACACAACTAGTAGTTCAGGTCTGGAATGCACTGCCTGGAAGTGTGATCGAGACAGGTTCAATCAAGGCATTCAAGGTGGCATACTTGCAGGGGTATTTAGAAAAGGCAGGGGAATAGCACTAAGCCAGGATGCTCACTTGAGAGCTGGTGCAGACACAATGGGCTAAATGGCCTCCTGCTGCGTCATAACAATTTTGTGATTCTGAGAGTGGATTGCATCACTATGCTATTCTCTCATTGAAAAGGGAAAGAATAAACCAGAGTTTGTATGTGCAAACCTATCCTTCAGGTGAAATTACTGGGGTCAAATCTCACTGCAAGCTCTGTTCACCCTTACCTGAACTAAATGTAATTTTAGGGGTAAAAAGTTACAAACAGAGCTTTAGGCAAGCGTGCCTAAGCTTCAATAGACAATAGACTCTTGAAGCATGTGCATTATGTTGCCAACCCTCACCTTTTAATCAACGAAAGTGTGCAGGAAGATTGTAAAAACGTTCCTCCATTGAAAACTTTGAGAGGCACCAATGACAGACTTGGAAAATGCCCTTGCTTTTTACACACAGTTTTGCAATGTAATGAAAACAGAACATTTTAAATGTAAATTTTAAGAGCATATATCAGTCTTTTATTGCCGGCCATGCTATCTGCTCCTGTATTCATTACCTTGGTGGTCTCCCAGTCAACATTCTACACTAACATTTTGCAGACAAATGCAATTTTCACCCCTGGTTTCCTTTGATCTAATGCAGTATTTATTAATAAGGTTTAAATAAGAGTTAAGTACACACATGTCCTGTTCTGTATAAAATTCGTGCTGTTCATTATTTCAAGTTAACCAAAATAAAGAATGCTATTAGCAGGCCTCACCAGATGGTATAATCTCAAGTTGAAAACGTAAAACTAATGAAGTCTCAAACATTCCTGTGGTGCATCTACATAATGTGAAACTTTGAACTGATTTAATGGGCTGTGTATGTAGACTATATCCATGCTTCGTTTCGAGCTGTTTAACTCTTTCACCCATCTTGTCTCATCTGCAACCAGTCAAATAGATTCCAAGCAGATGAAGTTAGACATTTATATTTAATCAAGTGCCTACAGCAGAGGGAGAATAATCTCTAGATCTCCACATATATTTTTATAAACCAGTCTTAGAATAATATGAAAATATAACATTTTAGGAATAATTATTTTTAAGCCATCTATTTTACGCAAAATATAATGGGATATATTAGTGCAGATTGGGCAAATTGTGAGTCAGTTAGTCAGGATTACTTCTCTGGAAGACTTTGTATTTATCGAACACTTCATGGGTAACAAAAACTGAACAGAGATTACGGAGAAGATCACTGCTCACCACCACTCTCCCACCCCCTAATTCCGGCCACCACCTATATTCCACGAACAACGCATTTGCTAACTATTAAATTTCAGGTCAATGTGCAGGAGATTTGCACTCGATTTTCATCAGAAGCATCAGAATCTCCACTTCAGAAAGAAAGAGGAACCGACTAGTGTGCTTGGTCAATTACTATGACGGTGAATTCACAATCAGTGTGAATCTATTCAGTGTAGATGGAATATTAGATGAACATTTGAACTTTAATAAACATCACCTGAGAAAAGTGGGAACAAAAAAAAAGATAGAATTTGTATTCAAGATATGTCATCTCGCATCGTCAGGCACCCCAAACTACTTTACAATAAGTGGGTTACATCTACCGCTAACAACTTATTTGTTTGAACAATTCTGGAATTTTATGTACTGGAAATAAAACAGTAGGGAAAACATTTGAAAATAAAAGCCACCTTAATTACAGGTGGCCAATTAGCTGTCAATACATTGTGGCAAGAGTCGCAGCCAAGGAGACGGGAAGAACGTTGGATTTAATGGCTTCAAAATGGGTCACCACTTTGAAACTTGACTAAGTTATGACACATCATCACCTACACCATCTCTCCCTTTGAACAGAAGGCATTTGCGAATTATTTCTCCAAAGGAATTCAAAACACATGGTGGTAATTCAAGTGCTCCAGGTTTATCCCCTACTTGTGCTGTCATACCTTATTTATACCTAGGCCAACCACGGATGTGAATTGTCACTGAAGACGGTTGACTATATGAACAATAAATGGATGGTGGTCTAGGGAGGGTATAAATTCTGATAATGTACCAAGGATATTCCTGGCCAACCGTTTACTTTCACTGAAAATATTCTCTCTCTGCTTTCAAAAGTAAAGAATTTCAGGTGTTAAAAAAAATGCTTCTCTTCAAGGTCTATAACAAAAAACAGTTTAATATAGGCTGGATACATGTGCCATCATCACAAAGACTGGCAACTTAACAGAAGAGAAGTTATAACGTCAAGGTTGCCTCTGGTAATGTGGGCACTGAATCTGTAGTTGGAAAATAAACAATGCAACTGGTTACCTGGGAGTTGTCAATCACATGATTAGCCTCCAACTGGATACTGAACTTCACACCCAACTCTGAAGAGAATGAATCCATTGGGGACAATGTTCCAGATGTTAGCACAATTGTTCTCACACAATTAAGATCTGAAAAAGCCTACAAGAAAAATTAAATCAAAAAATATTTTAATTTGAACCTTCTACATTTAAATTCAGCTGTACAAACTCGTGTTAGGTGGTTAAACATAAAAGGTGAGAGATCAGGTTAAACCTACCAATCAGAACGTTTCTACTGCCAACTGGGCAGCAAGAAGCACAATGGCTCTCAGTCTGGCAGCAGGGGTGGAATGAAGAAAGAACAAGAGGAGAGAGCGGTGCGTGGGTCAGGAGGGGAATGGTGAACAGGAGGAACAGATGAGGTGCATGGGCAATGGGGGAAGTGGGAAGATTGTGCACAAATAGGGAGTGGGCGTGAGAGACATGGGAGAGGCGGAGCAGGGGGAGCCGGGGGGGCGCGGCGGGGCCAAAGGGAGGATGGCTAAGGTGGTCCATGCAGTCAGAGCATGCACAAGGCAATTATGAAGAGCTAGTGTGCACTCCATGGCACAGCTTGGAAAGACAGAACAAAATGATAGAGGGAAATTCACAAAAAAAATGAATAAAATCCTGACAAACAGTAAAAAAACAATGATTTAACAGCACGTAACTTAAAAATACAGCATTTTCTATTTTTTGCATTTGCCCATAGAATCAATTGACTTTCCGACAATGTAAAAGCATTCAGAGTGCAATTAGAATACAATACTCACCACTGCTGGATTTAAACACCAAAAGCTCAGGGTCAGTACAGCTGTCTTTTTGCGTGAACCTCTCCTGTTTCGAGGGCGCGCAAAGAAACCATTTTCATCAGGAATATCTGGCTGGTTTGTCCATTTGTAAGCCTGCTGAACTGCTATTCTGTAGTCATCGGCAAATCTATGGGAACAATCTATCATGTCAAAAATATGATATTGATGTTTTACCACTGAAATCTTCTTCTCAAAAAACAACACAATTGCTATTCATGAACTAATCGATCTTCCAACACCGAAGTCTTCTTTTAGCCAGAATGACGAAGCGTGCAAAGTTAGAAACAGGTTTGCAACATTTTTTTATTTATTAGTGTCACAAGTAGGCTTACATTAACACTGCAATGAAGTTACTGTGGAAATCACCTCGTCACCACAGTCTGGTGCCTGTTCGGGTACACTGGGAGGAGAATTTAGCATGGCCAAAGCACCGAACTAGCAGTCTTTCAGACGGTGGGAGGAAACTGGAGCACCCAGAGGAAACCCATGCAGACACGGGGAGAACGTGCAGACTCCGTACAGACAGTGACCCAAGCCAGGAATCGAACCCGGGTCCCTGGCACTGGGAGGCAGAAATGCTAAGTGCTAATGTCACCATTATTTGCTGAGAACAGGTAGCTAGCTATTCAACCCCCTTTCAATTAAATATGATGCACGAAGACAGAAGAGGCTAACCACTGTGCTGCCCTCCATACTAATCACTCCCTACCAGTATTCACTTGATCGGCATCTCATCAACCACTTTAAACATTCACTCCATCCAACAGTGGCACACAGTAGCAGCAGTATGTACCATCTACTACATGCACTGGAGTAATTCACTAAGTCTGCCTCAACAGCACCTTCCAAACCAGTGACAGTTTCAGAATATGAATTTTTGGAATATTTACCCACAAACAGTGTCACAAGTAGATTGGAAGTTTCATTATAAGCCACAATAGGAAGGAATGCCATGGTACATAAACAAGATTCCCCAAATCATTTTTACAAGTATTCAATTGCAATTGCTTAAGATTGGGAATGGAGACAAGCACAATGAAGGAACAAACTGAATTAGAATCATAGAATCACTACAGTGCAGAAGGGAGGCCATTTGGCCCATCGAGCCTGTACCAACACCAATCCCACCCAGACCCTATCTCAGTTACCACATGCATTTACCCGCTAATCCCCCGACACAAAGGGTCAATTTAGCATGGCCAATCAATCTAGCCCGCAGATCTTTGGACTGTGGGACGAAACCGGAGCACCTGGAGGACACCCACGCAGACACAAGGAGAATGTGCAAACTCCACATAGACAGTTATGTGAGGCTGGAGTTGAACCTGGGGCCCTGGCACTGTGAGGCCTCAGTGCTAACCACTATGCTACCATGCTGTTTTCTTAATTCTGTGATTACTATGATTTTCATTGAATAACCTCAGTGCAGTGTTAATGTAAGCCTACTTGTGACTAATAAATAAACTTTAACTTTTAACTTGTATCAGACAAGGAGTCTGATTGTTGTCAGCTACAACGAGGTGCCATTTCATTTTCATGCCCGACAAAACTGTAAGATGATTACAGCACATAATGGAATTTGCGCCATGGCCAGAAATTGCATTTTATAATCAGATTGTGCTCAAATTACAAGTAGTCTGAAACTTACAGTAAGCTTCTTAAACAAAGCATAAATGTTCATAGCGATATAGCTCCAGATAATTATTATACCACACTCCATTTTAATTGTAGGGTTTTATTAAACCACAGCTTTGAAGGTCTGAACAGATCCCATCAAAAAGATTCCAGCACTCACCTGCTCTTGTCCCTGAAGAGATAATCAAGCACCATGAACAGTCCTTTCAGTACCATCTGTGTTGAAGCACTTACAGTTGGGACTGTTACCGACTCCTGCTGTCCATTCCGCACAAGTACCTTCTCTTCTTTCTCCAGCACAGCATCCAGGTGTTTCTGCACATCGAAAGCTCATTCACATTTACAATTTAAAGAAAACTCAAATGCTAAAAACAGCTTGAAGTAGCACAGATTAAAGCAACTACTGAATAAGTTATGGCTTTTGCCCATTAATCGCCTACATTAAGTGCTGCACTTCCGAATGTAAACAGCTGTAGAAATAAACAGTACAGCACTGTAAAATCATTTACTTTAAATGCTTGCAGCTGACTGCAAACGTGGAGATCTCCATAAGTTGCACGCCTAAATATAAACAAGAAACTGACAACTGCAGACCAATAAAAATAAAGATCTATGAATCAGTCGATATGCTGAGGTTATCTATTTCACAGAAATGAACCTGGACTACTGGCTCTTTTGTTTTAATTGTGGGAATACTGAAGCAATTTATTAATACTAACAGCACTGCAGAGGTTTGCTATTCACACAAGAAATAGAAGCAGGATTAGGCATCGGGGCCTTCAAGCCTGCCCCGCCATTCAATACAATCATGGCTAATCTATGCCGGCCACAATTCCTCTTCTGTGCCATTTCCCATTAGCCCTCTCTTCCTCAATCTATCAAATATTTATCCACCTCCACTCTGAATACTTCTTGATGCGCGACAATCAAGCACGAGGTACAAGGCTTCAGCGATTGAAGGCTTTTATTGGCAAACAATGGAACTATCTAACACGAGTACACCAATTCAGACTGGAGGGGTCCCGCCTGAGCAGAGGGTCTTATACCTCTCCCCAGGAGGCGGGGCCCGACCGGGATGTGCCATAACAACATCTACCACAGGTAAACACCCTAACCCAACAACATTATAACAACCCCCACAGTGGCAACACCCTAACCCAACAGTAACATTGGAATAACCCCACAGTGGTAACCAACGATGGTTCACCACACTTCTAATGTTCAGCCTCCTTGGGAGCAGAGAATTCCAGAGATTCACTTTCTGCGAGAACAAATTTCTATGCACCTCGGTCTTAAATGACCAGCCCTTTATCTTGTAGCTATGTCCCTTGTACAAAATTCTCCCATTAGTGAAAACATCTTACCATCTACCCTACCCTGTTTAGAAAAATAACTAAGTTTTAGACATTTAAAATGTACTATACATATTTTTGAACTGTATTTTTGCTTCTCCTCTTCTGTCTTCGTGCATCATATTTAATTGAAAGGGGGCTGAATAGGCTACCTGCTCTCAGCAAATCATGATGGCACAGTGGTTAGCACTTCTGCCTCACAGTGCCAGGGAACCGGGTTCGATTCCCGGCTTGGGTCACTGTCTGTGCGGAGTCTGCGCGTTCTCCCTGTGTCTGCGTGCGTTTCCTCCGGTTTCCTCCCACAGTCTGAAAGATGTGCTGGTTAGGTGCGCTGGCCATGCTAAATTCTCCCTCAGTGTAACCGAACAGGCGCCAGAGTGTGGCGACCAGGGGATTTTCACAGTAACTTCATTGCAGTGTTAATGTAAGCCTAATTGTGACACTAATAAATAAACATTTGACCATATAACCACCTCTGCAGTGCTGTTGAAACATAGGTAACAGTTTGAATGTTAGACATTACCATCACTGAATTCCCCCACTATTAACCTCCTGGGGGTTACATTGACCAGAAACTGAACTAGCCATATAAATACTGTGGCTACAAGAACATTGACCAGAAACAGAACTAGCCATACAAATACTTGGCTACAAGGGCGACACGGTGGCACAGTGCTTAGCACTGCCTCACAGCGCCAGGGACCCAGGTTCGAGTCCCGGCTTGGAACACTGTCTGTGCGGAGTCTGCACATTCTCCCCATGCCTGTGTGGGTCTCCTCCAGATGCTCTGGTTTCCTCCCACAGTCCAGGACATGCTAGTGCATTGGCCATGCTAAATTCTCCCTCAGTGTACCCCAACAGGCGCCGGAGTGGCAACTCGGGGATTTTCACAGTAACTTCATTGCAGTGTTAATGTAAGCCTACTTGTGACACTGATAAATAAACTTTAACCTTTCAGCAGGTCAAATACTAGGCATTCTGCACCTTCTTAGTGGCATTTAGAAATAGGCAATAAATGCTGGCCTAGTCAGCAATGCCCATATCCCATGAATGAATAAAAAAGTCAGTTTTTGATCCGATTCCAGATGACAGAAGTGCCAACACCCTCGGTCTACATGTCATGAAGACTGTAAACCTAATATAGCTTCAAACCAGGTTTAAAAAGTGCTACGGTAGCCAATGCTTTTTTTTTTGTCACTTCATAAACCTAAGCAAAGTTTTGTTTGTTGCTATGATAAATATTCGTACTCACTCTAAAATCATCTATGATATATTAAATATCTTGTATGCACTTTTTCTCAACTACTTTGATCTCCATATTTACAACTGGCACAAGTATATGTAAACTTGCTGCATGATAAGGATACTTCCACACCAGTTGTGGCGCTGCAGCACCTCCAGTGAGAGGGAAGAGGGTATAATTACAATGTGACAGGTATACATAGGCAATTTCTATTATAAAACGTAAACACTGCAATTTAGAATGAAAGTAGAATAAAGACAGAATCTATGTTCTTAAAATAAAACCAAATTGCTTCTCCATGCTAGGCTCAACAATCCCTCCAGCCTCTAACCGCAGTAATGTATTTTGGAAGCATATTTAGTCTTGACTCACGTGTCCAAAATGACAGGCAATCAACCAGTTTAAAAATGAAAAATAAATGTCATGCACAGAGCTCTGGTAGGGAGGCTACAGCTCATTGCTACACAACAGGTATATGGTCAGCTACAAATTATAGTCGGCACTTAACAATACAACTTCTAATTCTGTGGAAGTTCTTTACATTGAAGTCTCAGCTAGAATTTAGTCAGATTGTGGTAGGGGAAGCAAGATATGGATTCCAAAGTGCAATTCTGAAAGTACAGAAGGTTACATACTATATCTAAGGCTTTGTGTCTTATCAAAGCCTCACTACACTAATTAAAGAGCCAATTTACCTGTAAAATGGAAAACGTAGCACTAGTTAATCCCCAGTTATGAAAAATGTTCAGCATTTCCTTGCCGTTCCAGACTTTGCAGGACGTTTCATATTCCTTCTCCACCAGATTGCCAGAACTTTCTTTTAGCCAGCTAGAAACAAGATATTGAAACAAATCAGCCATTAATTCCTTGTCGTGAGGCAAAACCTAAGTGAAAGTTTTATAAGTCTCAAGCCCAAATGAATTTCATTCTAAGTGAAGTAAATAATACCAACTGACAAAAGTGTCATGTCAGAATTAGAAGCAAATGATCCAAGAAACAAAAGTATCACTAAGCAAAGAAATGTTATGGGGAACTCTGTTCATTCCCAAGTACACAAAATAACCATAAAACAAGATTTCAGAGCAGCAGGGAATGAATGAGGTAAGGAATGAATACATTAGGTAAAGTGAAAGAATTAAAAGGAATCACAGAGGAAATGAAAAATTAGAGTTGGATTTCAAATAAATCACTGGAAACAAAACATGTCAAAAGTAACATTGATGAGTCAGGTTTAATATTTATTGCATGATATACCTGCAACTAAGAACATCAGAATGCACCCGATTCTTCAGGAAAACCAAAATTCTTCTCAACAGAATCTGCTAATTTTACATAGGACTTAGAAAAAGCAAGATATTTTGGAGAAAAACCAAATTAATTAGTACACATACCCTAATGAAAAACAAATATTTGTCTATTTGCTTTCTGAACACTTTAAACTAAATAAGACGCTTATTTATAATTCAGAGCAAGCAGTTTAGTTTTCTTTTTGGAGGAAAAGGTTGTGATAAATATAGCTCCTTCAGCCATCTACAATGTTGCAAAATCAATGTCTTAAAACTCTGTAGAGCAGAATATTTGAGCAATAATCTCACCAGATGGTTCTATGTTATAAACTGGGACAGAGAGGACTTCACAATCATCTGATCCATCAGATGAGACTATAGAGCCTTGCAATCAGAGCCACATATGATCATTCAAAAAATGCATACGCTATGGATTTTGTTGGAGCAATTATATTTATTTTTTATTTTATAAAGAAATTTCACCAACAGTTCTGATGCTTCAGGTAGCTAAAATGTGATATGTCGGTACATAAGGTTTATTTATTAGTGTCACAAGTAGGCTTACATTAACACTTCAATTAAGTTACTGTGAAAATCCCCTAGTCGCCACACTTTTGCGCCTGTTCGGGTACACTGAAGGAAAATTTAGTATGACCAATGCACCTAACCTGCACGTCCTTCAGATTGTGGGAGGAAACCCATGCAGACATGGGGAGAACATGCAGACTCCGCACAGACAGTGACCCGAGACGGGAATTGAACCCAGGTCTCTGGCGCTGTAAGGCAGCAGTGCTGACCACTGTGCCACAGATCAACAATTGTAATTTTCTTAATACAATTTTATCAAGCATTAACTAAAAAAGTATTACTAATAAATATATTTAAATAAACTCATCACAAGCAAACTATTGCATACTTAGTAAAACTATAGCAGACTGTGCGCAGTGCCTCATGATTGCTTTTCCTTATGTTTTGGTTGACCATGCTATCCAGTTCTTCTCGAGCAAATAATAGCTGGCTTTCTGTGACGCTAAAGCTGGATGACTCCCGTGCACAATCTTCAATATTATGCGCTTCATCGAAGATAACGATTTGGTTTTTCAAGTTAATCTTCATCTATCTCAAACACAAAAAACAAATGTAAAGCAATATTCCAGTACAGTATGCAGATTACTAGTCTAGTCCATGAGGAACACAAAATTATGTGATAAATAATTTATTTATAAAGCACTTACACTCTCCCTTATCTGTGGGTCCATTAGATAATTGTACGGGCAAAATACAATGTCTGCCTCTTGCATCAACTCACGTGCTACAAAGTATGCACATGAACGAAGCTTCTTTCCAAGGCTCACCAACTCTTCAATGTCCCAAGCCAAATGCATACCATGAATCCACTGTAAAGTGTTCTGTTCATTCATTTTGTGGACACCCTGATAAAAACGGCACGATCTTCTCTATAACAGAAAAATAAACATAATATCTTAATTGCATAGAGGAAAGAAAGGATCATCCTCAATCACGTAGAACAAAAAGAGTAACACTTTAACAAGTACTGGTTTCCTTATCAACAATTCATCTGGTATTTATATATGGAAATTTTTTAATAAGCAATGGGCACAATCCTTTAAAAAGGACATCAGACAAGACCATTTTTAAGAAAAATATTTTGCTCTTCTCACTGGAAGGCTTTATTCATAGTGCCTTGATCCATGATTGGAGTTTTAAAAAGCTGCTCAACATTGCATACAGTTGGGGCGACAGATAAGCTAACTTGCAGAATGTCAATCCTGCTACTTTTCTGTTTACCTTTTAAAGCACTGGCAAATTGAGCTGATCTGCCTGGCACTGACTAACTTTACATGGCTACTTAAAAACTTCTCCTGTTATGAAGACGCTGGAAAATCTCTGCTGGTATTGAAACAAAAATAAGTGGATCCGAGATAGTGACAAAGCATATGAAGTGCAGTTGGAGGAGAACAAATGGAAGTCTAGATCCGGAGTTAATCAGTGGGGGATCCTCTGGGAGGGAGCATGCGAGTTTTTTAAAAAAGGAAAGCAAGTGGTGAGGTTGTTTCCCCTTGTTTAAGAGTCTAGGGCCAAAGAACATAAAATCAGAGTAAAGGGGCATTTGATTTGATTTATTATTGTCATATGTATTGGGATACCATGAAAAGTAATATTTCTTGCACACTATACAGACGCAACATACCGTTCATAGAGTACATAGGGGAGAAGAAAAGGAGAGGGGACAGAATATAGTGTTACAGTAATAGCTAGGGTATAGGGAAAGATCAGCTGAATATATGTTAGGTCCATTCAAAAGTCTGATGGCAGCAGGGAAGAAGCTGTTCTTGAGTCAGTTGGTATGTGACCTCAGACTTTTGTATCCTTTTCCTGATGGAAGGAGGTGGAAGCGAGTACGTCTGGGGTGCATGGGGTCCTTCATTATGCTGGCTGTTTTTCCGAGGCAGCGGGAAACATAGATGGAGTCAATGGATGGGAGGCTGGTTTGAGTGATGGACTGGACTATGTTCACAACCCTTTGTAGTTTCTTGTGATCTAGGTCAAAGCAGCAGCCATACCAAGCTGTGATTCGTCCAGAAAGAATGCTTTCTATGGTACATCTGTAAAGATTGATGAGAGTCATAGTGGACATGCCGAATTTCCTTAGCCTCCTGAAAAAGTAGAGGTGTTGGTGGGCTTTCACAACTATAGCATCAGCGTGCAGGGACCAGGACAGTTTGCTGGTGATCTGGACACCTAGAAACTTGAAGCTCTCGACCATTTCCACTTCATCACCATTGATGTAGACAGGGGCATGTCCTCCACTACGTTTACTGAAGTCGATGACTATCTCCTTCGTTTTACTGACATCAAGAGAGAGATTGTTGTTGTCGTACCATTTCCCCAGATTCTCTATCTCTTTCCTGTACTCTGTCTCCTCATTGTTTGAGATCCAACCCACTGGTGTCATCAACAAACCTGGAAATGGAATTTGGCCACACAGTCATAACTGCACAAGGAATAATATATAGCATGGGGTTGCTCATTTAAGACAGATGAGGAGGAATTTCTTCTCTCAAAGGGTAGTAAATCTGTGGAATTCTTTACTGCAGACGGCTGTAGAGGCTGGGTCGTTAAGTATGTTCAAAGCTGAGATAGCTAGGTTGTTAAACAGTAAGAGAATCAAAGGTTATGGGGATAAGGCAGGAAAGTGGAGTTGGGGGAGATTTGATAGAGCCACTCGGGAGGGTTAAACTACTTTAGCAGGGGTGGTGGGACTCAAAGCAGTAGGGAAACAGAAGAGAAGGTTGAGGACAGCATGGAAGTTAAAACGAACACATTAAATAATAAAGGCAGTGTCAGTAATCCTTGTACTAGACAGGTCAGGCAAAAGCAGGGCAGAGAACAAGAGAAGTCCAGATTAAACTGCATTTATTTCAATGCAAGAGGCCTGACGGGCAAGGCAGATGAACTTAGGGCATGGGTACATAGGACTGGGATATTACAGCTACTACTGAAACATGGCTAAAGGAGGGATAGGACTGGCAGCTCAATGTTCCAGGGATACAGATGATATAGGAAAGATAGAACAGGAGGTAAGAGAGGACGGGGAATTGCCTTTTTGATTAGGGACAACATCATGGCAGTACTGAGAGAGGATATTTCTGAGAGTTCACTCACTGAGTCTAGGGGTAGTACTGAGAAATAAGAAGGGGGAGATCACTTTGATAGGATTGTACAATGGACCCCCAAATAGTCAGCAGGAAATTGAGGAGCAATTGTGTAAGGAGATTACAGATAGCTCCAAGAAAAACAGGGTGGTAATAGTAGGTAGATAGTCAACATCTTTCCCCAAAAGTAGGGGAGTCTAAAACTAGAGAGCATAGGTTTAAGGTGAGAGAGGAGAGATACAAAAGGGTCCAGAGGGGCAGTTTTTTTTCCACACAGAGAGTGATGAGTGTCTGGAACGAACTGCCAGAAGTAGTAGTAGAGGCGGGTTCAATTTTGTCTTTTAAAAAGCTTTTAGATAATTACATGGGCAAGATGGGTATAGAGGGATTATGGGCCAAATGCGGGCAATTGGGACTAGCTTAGTGGTAATAACTGGATGTCATGGACAAGTTGGGCCAAAGGATCTGTTTCCATGCTGTAAACCTCTATGACTCTATATCAGATCAGTCATAATCTCATCGAACAATGGAGCAGATTGAATCGGCCAAATCGCCTACTACTGCTCCCTCGTTTTATGGTGAGAATGTCAACAAGTGGGTGAAGTTATCAAAGCCAATACACTGGCAGGTGAGCGGTTTTATAGCATTCACTTTTTGATAGGTTATTGCAGTTGGTCGTGTAAACTAAAGGTGAAGAAGGCAAGACATAATGATAAGTTTCTGTTTCGATTTTTGAAACAAATTGGTCTGCATTGGCCACCTCGCTCAGTATGGAATAAGTGCAGAAAGGGCCACGGTTTAAAATCTCATCCAAAAGACAAAACCTCATAAAATAAAATATGCTTTCTCAGTTCTTCACTGGAATGCTAGTCTAGATTCCACACTTAAGTTCCGAGATGAGGCTCGTTCTCTTTTGTCTCAGAGGCTAAATTTATACCAGTGTCAATTAAAAATTTGCATTAACGATTTCAAAGTATAAAAACAACTAACTTGGAATAATCTGGTTGTAAAATAGCTTCAAGAAATAATGCAACCACAAGAATCATAAGAACTAGGAACTAGAGTAGGGAACTTAGCTCCTCGAGCCCATTCTGCCATTTAATACAAGCGTGGCTGATCTCAGCAAATGCTGGAAAATCTCAGCAAGTCTGACAGCATCGGTGGAGAGAGAATAGAGCTAACACTGAGTCTGGAAGACCCTTCGTCACAGCTGAAAAGAAGGAAAATTGGACAAGATTTCTACTATCAAGGTGAGTGGAGGTTGGGGTAGCTATAATTGATAGGACTGACATAGACAAAAAGACAAAGGGAATGTAAATGGTAATGATAAAGGCTGAGAATGGTGCTAAGAGCGTCCTTTAAGAGGTGAGATATCTTTTCGGAGAGTTGATGTCGTCTCAATGGGCTGAATGGTCTCTTTCTGCACTGTCGGGATTCTATTCTATAATTGTATATTCTCGTTTATTCTAACCATATCAAAAAGTAACACTTAACTGTTTAACAGCTCAGAATGTCTTGGAATTCCTCTGTAGTCCAAGTTCTAAACCAAAATACAATTAGGTAGCTTGCACAATTTGCATCTCATTTATACTACAGTATGCTAAGTTATTAGAAAATGCCATTTATTTAAATCAATCTGTATTTCTCAAATGCTTCTCATTATTTTTAAGGGAATGAAAGAAGATATTGGGCATTTGAACTCAAGAGAATGATAGTATTGGAAAGGCAACATTTTTCATCCAGAGACAGTACTAATCATTCAGTGTTCAAGCAGGTATAGTGTGGGTACAATACAGACAAATTTGGTGTGCATCTCCCTCTAGCGACATGTAGAAGAATCATTCCTATTTTCAGAACACTACTCTCCTTTCAACAAATGTATAAATGGTTTTCACTGGAATTCCAAAGAGCCCAAGGAGGAAAGTAGCATTTTACTGCACATTCGATCAGTTTTGTGTTATAGCTTTGAAGTAATTTATTAAATATGCACCAAATAAAACTTCAGAAGAATGCCCTCTACTCAAATACATAAGCCTATACTAATAAATGTTAAACATTTAAAGAAAAGCAAATTACTGCGGATGCTGGAATCTGAAACCAAAAGAGAAAATGCTGGAAAATCTCTGCAGGTCTGGCAGCATCTGTATGGAGAGAAAAGAGCTGACGTTTCAAGTCCAGATCACCATCTGTCAAAGCTTTTCCAGCATTTTCTCTTTTGGTTTTAAACATTTAAATCTTGGTTTTGCTCTTGTTTTAATCTTGTTGTTAACACTAATAATTTTGTAATCTCATAGCTCTATATCAATTGCACGTGGAATTTAAGCAACTCTTTTTTTTGATTTATGTCCAATTCAATCCAATCCAAGTCCAATCAAAGTCTCCACAAGTGAGACATTCCAGATCCAAGCTGACAAAAAATCTCCTGAAGATAAAAGATAGAATGTTGTCATATCTGGCAGTTCTTTGGTTTGTCCTTTGCGTGAATATGTCCAGTGCTTTTTAAGCAAAGCCTCCATCTTGAGTGTGTCAATCTTCCCCACACACCCTTTTGTTTTTTCAGAAAAAGAGCAAATTGATATAAAAAGACAAATTGGACAATTAATACTCCCGCCAACTGAAACGGGATGGCGGCAAAATTAGACGCCTTTCCCTCACCACTTCCTGTCTTGGGCTTGATCTACATGATCCAACCTGATTGGAGCAGGCATTGCACCTCCTCCAAGGCTTTATCTGATTTGCATCTTAGCCCAAAGGCCAAGAAGCAAAATTTTTATTTTTTTATACTTTTCCAATTCAATCAAATCAAGTCCAATTCACAGTCTCAACCAGTTGAGACATTCCTGATCCAAGCTGACAAGGCAGGGCATGCAACCCATCTTGGGCCTGATCTACATGAGCCAAGCTGATTGGAGTAGGCGCAGGTCTTCCTCCTCCAAGGCTTGATCTCATTTGCATCTTAGCCAAAAGGCCGAGATGCGCTTTTAAAAATTGCTTCAAATGAAAATGAAGCTTAAATGTAACCTAATGACCTCGACCAAGTGCAGCATCCGCATAACTACACTTGATCTTAGCCAAAAGGCCAAGACGCAAAATGCTGATGCAAACCACAATAGGTGGAGAAAGTGGCAAGGAGATTTTAAAAAACACCCTCCTGGAGTCAGTTTCAGAGTAACATTAACATAAACCTGGGAATAAGGATACTGACATTTTTTTCATTTCTAAATGGTGTTAGACCAAGAGAGGACAGTGGAGTGTAGAGGTGCAACACCAGGAAATACTGATGAAAGTATCACCCAGCAGATGTATATGAAAGGAAGCAAAATCAGTTCAAATTAGATTTAGGAGGGTTGAAGTGAGTTTATATATTTCAGATTAGATGCATTTTTAAGGCAGAGTTGTTACATAAAACTGACTGCATTATGTAATTACACAACTAAGCCATGAAAACAAAGTTAGAATAGCTTGATAGGATTTGGAAATTAAAAACAATTTTGCGACACTAAAACTCAATTCAAGTCCACTGTAGATGCAGAGGGGAAACACGCCAATTCACACTTCTGGCCATCAGCAATTCTTATATAAGAAATAACATTTTCAATATTCCCTTAGAATTAATAGTGCCATATTCTCAGAAGACTTTAACATGAATAAGATTTCTGCATGGGGTTCAATTAGAGGTGCTAGAAGAAATAATTTTATTAATTGAAGACAAGTGGCAAAGAGGAATGAACATGGCAAAGATTATGCTTGATTCATCTCAGTGCACATACTCACTTAGATGCATCATCTTAGCTCTTTAGCAGCACTCTGACCTCGAGAGTCATTTAAGCACACAATTTTGGCTGACATACAATGCAGTGCTGAAGGAGCACTGTCAATTCTAATCTCTCTCTAATGGCTGGCAGCCTCGCCATCATCAATTGTGTATTTCCAAGAGGTTTTGGGTGTGGCTGTCTTTGGCAACCATTGTTTCAAAATTCCATTATTTTGCATTTTTAATGTCTCTTCCTCAGACAGTTATGAGTTTTGAAACCAAAAGAGAAAATGCTGGAAAATCTCAGCAAGTCTGGCAGCATCTGTAAAGAGAGAAAAGAGCTGACATTATGAGTCCAGATGACTCTTTGACAAAAAAGGGTCATCTGGACTCGTAACATCAGCTCTTTTCTCTTCTTACAGACGCAGCCAGACCTGCTGAGATTTTCCAGCATTTTCTCTTTTGGTTTAGATTCCAGCATCCGCAGTAATTTGCTTTTATGAGTTTTGATAGATGTCTGAATTTTAGGAAATGGCTCATTCTTCACACTCCTCCGAGGATGATTTGTTGGATTCTCACCTTCACCTTGAAATGTAGCCTTGCAGTTTGCCCTGTCTCAATTCAAACTTTCTAGTAAGTTGAAAACCATATTTTAAAAAGTAAATGGGCTTTGTCTAGTAATACCTCCCCATCACAAATAAATTAAATGAGAATCACTTTCATCTCCATATAAAGTATAAAAACACAAAAGTGATGAGAATGTGGATTTGCTACCACATGAGCAGTTGAAGTGACTAGCAAAGATACATTTCAGGAAAAAAATGCTAAACACATGAGGGAGAAAGGAATAGAAGGATAAGGTTAAATAAAGTAGTGGGAAGAGGTTCAAATGGAATATAAATACCGACATGGATCAGTTGAGCTGAATGACCTGTTTCTCTGCTATAAATTTATGTAATTGAGTTTAATAATGCTTTTATTCCCCATTTCATAATGCCAGAGCTAACCATTAACCTTCAAGGCAACACGGTGTGTTGGCACAATAGTATGCTATGCAACTGAAGAGAAGAATATTGTTTTTCTCTTTTTCCACCCGTCTTCATCCAAGATTTCTATTACTCAAAAAGTTTCTAACCTTTGACCAACCTGCTCTCAGAAACGAAAGCAAAAGAACAACACGGGTAATGTTATTTTTATACTAGCGCGGTATTAACCTGCATTCCAAAGAAACAGGATTCATGAGCTGTCTCAAAGTTTAAGCTATTAAACCTAGCTGCCTTATCTATAGATCCTTAGAAAATGGTTCTGCAGGTTCATCAGGATTCAAGAGCTGAAATTCAGCAGTTCCCCAGAATCCAAAATAAACCTACATGAGTATGGATGATGACAGTCTTCTCGCAGTCCACTCTATTACCTGATCTTAGGTCACAACCTAAAGTCATCTCACAGGACATTGAACTTGTTGTTAAATTGACCCCCCAGCAAATCAAGTAAATTAGCATAAAAACAGCTGGAAAGAGTTAACCTAGCCAGCATATGCCTCTGTTGCTAGTTCAATAGCAGCAGCCTCAGAGTAGGTCTTGCTATTTCAAGTGATGTTTGCCACAAAACGGTTCTAAGGATTTTTTTCTTAAATAGAGGAAGCAAGTGTTCCATACCTTCTCTATGCTTTTAATCAATTGTCATGATACCAAATTGCTAATATAATTCATACAAGTCCTGACATGTAAATGAAATGTAATCTCATTCCATTAATAGATGCAGTTTTGGGCTTTCAAACCACATTAGGCATACAATCACACAACTGAATCAAAGATATCAACTTTTACTTCTATTCACATGAAGTTCTAAATAGGTCAAGTTACCAATGGCTCCTCTGAATTCACCATTTGATTCACATTACAATTGTATTTCTTTTATTCACATCACAGGCAAATAATGTCCAACTCAAAATGGAATAATTTTAGAACTCTGCATTTCTGAAAGCAAGAGTCAATTTAGACATATGTCAGATAGTTTCATAATGATGGTTTTTAAAATGGCATGTGTAAAGTGCTACCTTAAAATATAATACTTGATTCAGCATTCCCAGGTCAATTCTCTGATAGACACAGTCCTTGGGCATTTTAACACTGTTGACTGCTGAAGACCATCTATTACAACACTGTAACACAAGCATTTGGATATAGCTATCACTGGAAGTGTGATCATGTATTAAATATGCCTTTAAACATCCTTTCACACTCAGTCTGCCATCCATTTCTCATCTTACGATACATTGTTTAGAAACAGACATGCCAATGGTGCCAGTGTAATTGCTGATTGTTACAATTCAAACCTCCCCTTAGGCTATAGAATGTGTAACATAAATGCTAAGCTATACTTGATAAGCATAAGTCTGTTTTTATCATTCTGACATGAGCTGTAACACAACTCAGTGATTGAGTGGCTGTATTCTTCATGTTAATTGCCACCTGGGGCTGTGGTAACAGGATTGCTTAAAAGGTAAAACGTAACACAAGGTTTGTGTTACAATATTTGATGGTATCTCTCAACAATTCAGTTGTACAGTGGTCTGCTGGACTCTTCTACTTCACCCGTCCCAAAGGAGCCCTGTCCACCATTACTTGCTTTTTATTATGTGTAAACTGTAGGTTAAAACTGTCTATCCCTGTCTATGCCAGTTTTCAATCTTCAATAAAATTCCGGGAGTAAGTACATCGGAATTTAAAATGATACCTCATATGAACTTGCTGCAATTAGCTGTACTGTTTATAACAAAACAAGGTACATTCCGTTCTTGTTAATACTACGATCAGAAATTAAATTAGACAAACATGTCAGTAATAAAAAAACTGTACAGGAAATCAACCTTCTAACAAAGCTTTAGCGTACATCTTTAAATCAACGCTTTCAAAAAATATATCTATACACTTTTGTTTGTCAAACAGAACACACAGTGCAAACATGTTTTGAATCCAGTCCTGGAGGAAACTTAATGAATTATAAACCTAAGCAAAACAATTTATATTAGATAGCTCTCAGTCCTAACAAGAATTCTGGGTCACCAAGGCCACAGCCCAGAAACTGATTATTTTTAAAAATATAAACTTTGCAGTTTTGACAATACTGAAAAGCAAGCCAGCTCTCTGAAATTCTTATCAACTTGTATAGATATATCAACTTTAAATCTATTTCTCTAGTTTCACCACAGACTGTACAAAACATCATCATAACCAGGGAACATAGAAGATAAGAGCAGGAGGAGGCCATTTGGCTCTTCAAGCCTGCTCCGCCATTCATAATGATCATGGCTGATTGTCCAAATCAGTAGCATAATTCTGCTTTTTCCCCATTACCTTTGATCCCATTCACCGCAAGTGTTATATCTAGCCACCTCTTGAATATATTCAATGTTTTGGCAACAACTACTTCCTGTGGTAATGAATTCCACAGGCTCACCACTCTTTGGGTAAAGAAATGTCTCCTCACCTCCGTCCTAAACGGTCTACCCTGAATCCTCAGACTGTGACCCCTGGTTCTGGACTCCCCCACCTACTTGACAAAGGACTCTGAAAATGCTATGCCTATAACAAACACAGTAAGAAGTTTAACAACACCAGGTTAAAGTCCAACAGGTTTATTTGGTAGCAAAAGCCACACAAGCTTTCGAGGCTCTGAGCCCCTTCTTCAGGTGAGTGCTGGACTCACTCACCTGAAGAAGGGGCTCAGAGCCTCGAAAGCTTGTGTGGCTTTTGCTACCAAATAAACCTGTTGGACTTTAACCTGGTGTTGTTAAACTTCTTACTGTGTTTACCCCAGTCCAACGCCGGCATCTCCACATCATGTATAACAAACACATCAGGATAATATACAAAAGTTCATTCTTGCTGCCTCTTTTTACCCTCATTTATACTTTCAGCCCCAGTGAACTAAGTAATTTCTCAACTAAATGTGATGTCCCAGGTCTTCCAAATTAAGTTAATTGCCAGAGTATTAAAATGAATTTTAAAAGTTTACATTTATATAACATTTTCACCACCTCAGCTTGCCCGCAAAATGCCTAGAAGTAAAATAGTACTTTTGAAGTGCACTCACTTGCAGTTTAGGAAATACAGTGGCCAATTTGTGCACGGTTAAGTCCCACAGCACTACTAGTGGTAATCAGATAACTGGTTTTTGGTGATGGCTGAAAAATAAATATTGGCCAGGATTCCCAGGCTTTTATTGAAAATAATGTCATGGGGTCTCTTACACGACCTGAGATATCAAAAAGGATCTCGTTTTTTTAATCACTTCTCAATAAAAGACAGGCAATGCAAGCAGAGGTATTCCTCACAGGCAGGCTCAGAAAGCCTGATTGCCATTGTTCAAACTGCCAGCACACGCCATGTTAGAGGATCCTTGATGTGGAAAGGTATCTGTACAGCGAGGCAACAGATGGTCACCCGAGTACCTGACCACTCTCTCCAAGCAGGACACTCAGAAGTTCGACAGGGACTTGGTGCTTTCCTTTGTCCTTTCAAAAATTAGTGTCTTCTGGCTCCTAGTAACAAAGATGTGGAGATGTCGGCGTTGGACTGGGGTAAGCACAGTAAGAAGTCCCACAACACCAGGCTAAACTGTCCTAGTAACAAATTCAGGGGGAAAGATTTAAAGTAACAAACCGGTACTGAAGTATAGCAATCACCAGGCAGTTCATGATTGACACTCTGCCCCATTCAGAGCAATCTCAATGTCCACAATAGGCAGTGATTTTTCTCTTCAGTTCTATCCAATTTGTGAGCCAGCTATCCACTGCAGGGTTCAGGTAGATATCCAGATACAACAGATATGTGGTGTTCCAACTAAAAGCAGAAATCTTCAAACAGGGAGGCTACCTTTCATGAGTTTACACTGAATCAATGCACCTATTCCAATTGATTCTTGTAGAGGTTGCTGTAGAGCACAACTGCCATTGCTCATGCATCCCTGCAAATCAGAGGAATCCTTCTCCATGAGAAGCAAGTCATAAGCACAAACTTAAAGTACTGCCTCAAAGTCCAGCTCCCACATCACATAGGTTGTTAGTGGACAAGCAAACAGGCAGGTCTGTACTTTAAAATTTGATTTAAACATTATCCACTTCCTGATATGCTGCTGCTGGTTTTTTTAAACATACAGGAATTATTTGCAGCACGAAGTGCAAACAGAAAATTACAATAATAATCAAAGCCCGTTCCATCAAATTGTAATATTCCTCTCAATTTTACTGTAACATTCAGTGATCATCTATATATTTATTTTGAACTTTACGTAATTGGATCAATTTTTAAAAATGATCTCTGACTGTCCTTCAGAACTGCAAATGATCCAAGGTTGTTGTCCATGTTGTTGCATATGGGTACTGAGTCAAATTCCAATAATCGCATCCAAAATAAATACATACAACATGACTATTCCATCAGCTCCTATATTGCAGGCAAAAATATAAATATTTGAGAAAGCAGAACTAGTTTGCATCAATCAAGAGTCAAAAATGAAGCCACTGAGTTTCTAATGACTGAATTACTCAACACAAGTGCAATTGAATTGTTGCATTTTTGATAAGCAATGATGCGGAGATGCCGCCATTGGACTGGGGTGGGCACAGTAAGAAGTCTCACGACACCAGGTTAAAATCCAACAGGTTTATTTAGAATCACGAGCTTTCGGAGCTCACCTGATGAAGAAGCAGTGATTCCACAAATAAACCTGTTGGACTTTAACCTGGTGTTGTGGGACTTCTTGTTGATAAGCAATGATATTAAACAAAACATTCTGCAGTTTCCAGATCCATTTAGTATCTTATATTTGGGAAGAAAGGAGACTGCCAAAGATATCCTATGCCTGGTTGGTTAACAAAGAAAACTGAGTAAATATTACTTACGTCCTTTCCTTCTAGGAGTTCCTTGCATTTCTCATTCCTGCTGTAGCTGCTTGAGACTTCAGGGTGAACACAGGTGTGATCTCTGCTAGACAGGATAGTCATCCGAACATAAGAGTAATTTGTACGCCGCAGTTCATGAGTGATTTGTGTTATCTGCTTGTGTGTTCGAGTCCCAAAAAATATCTTTGGGATTTGTGTTTTCCCATTATTCTTCCCCTTTGCATCATCTTCATCTTTTCCACTTGTCTTTGAATTAGTACAAGCACACAGGGTACAGGGGCTGGATACCTTTAGAGAAAAGTAACCAAATAATTAATTACCACTTCATTTATTTGCAACAATTTGTAGTGCAAAATGTTACTATTACATTAGTTTACATTCTAATCATTCCATTAATATTTAAAGTTTTTTTTATACTACATTCACCAAACAGATTGAAAACTGTATCAACTGTATAAGTTGAAATATAAACGGTGCCAACCAATATATGGTTGTCCAAAACGTTTGGAATTTAACAATTCAGATGAAGCAAATGGTCATGGTGGCACAATAGTTAACACTACTGTCTCTCAGTTCCAGGGACCCAGGTTTAATTTCAGCCGTGGGTGGCCATCTGTGTGGAGCTTGCACATTCTCCGTGTGTCTGCGTGGGTTTCCTCCGGGCGCTCCGGTTTCCTCCCACTATCCAAAGGTGTGCAGGTTAGGTGGACTGGCCATGCTAAATTGCCCCTTAGGGTACCAAGATGTGTAGCTTAGGGGGATTAGTGGGGTAAATATGTGGGGTTACTGGAAAAGGGTCTGGTTTAAGATGCTCTGTCAGAGAATCGAAGCAGACTCAATGGGCTGAATGGCCTGCTTCTGCAAAGAAGGGATTGCATTGTATCTTACAGAGTTGCTGCTTTAGTCTTCTTGTCTGTCAGGCTGTATTATATTTATAAAAATGATACTGTTGTGGATCTGGAGTCACATGTAGACCTGACCAAATTAGGATGGCAGATTTCTTCCCCGGGGACATTAATGAACCCAATGTGTTTTTTACAACAATCAACAATAGTTCCAAGGTCATCATTAGGCTTTTAATTCCAGACTTTTTATACTGAATTCAAATTTCACCTTCTGCCATGGTGGGATTCGAAATCGGGTCCCCTGGGTCTCTGGATTACTAGTACAATGACAATACACTATGTCAGCGCCTGAGCAGGATTACCAAAGCAAAAAGCTTTGGACAGAGGCCATCAGTCCATTTAACCTACCCCTTGAATTCTATTTGTTTCCTTACTGTGATCCTGCAACTAAATATCAAGTATTATTTTTAAACTGAAATTCATCCAGAGCATTTAAAACAAAAACAAAATGTCTGTTCTACCTTGTCAGATGGTAATCTATCCCACACTTTGAGGTTACTTAAACTTCCCTTTATCTTCTAATACGTTAAATGGTTTTCCAAGTCCCTAATTCCTGTACCTAAAAGAACTCGCCTGAATCCAAATGCTCTGCACCACCTTCTCGAGAAAGTAAAACCTAAACATGGCCTATTACTCCTTAGGCAGCCTGTTGAAATCATATCTTTAAAATTATATTTTCTTTTGAATGTGGAAAGACACAATTTGGACACTTGTGACCCTTTTTTAAAAAAAAAATCCAAGTTCCCCTGTCTTTTTCCAAGAAATCACCTGATTTGTAAAATCAAAGGCAAGTGATTTACTGGAAATCATATAACAGACAATCTTTAAGTTATGAACCTGTTCTTTTGAACTCAATGTATTTTGAGGAATAAGCCAAGAAGGAAGGCTGCCCTAACTCGTTCTCTCCCTATCTTGCCTGAAACTCCATGTGCAGTTATCAACCCGCAGCCAGAGATTCCACATCTGAGTATAACTTGTCTGCATTTTATGCTTTACCATTATTCTTCCCTTTTGCATCATCTTCATCTTTTCCACTTGTCTTTGAATTAGTACAAGCACACAGGGTACAGGGGCCCTAATAAAGGGAGTTGAGAAGAACTGATCCAACTCTATATTCTCCTCCATGCTGAAGCTCCAATGGTGAGAACCTCTGGACATGTACTGGGACCAACGGCCTCACCTTCACACCAGGGAGCTCCAGATCGACAGCATCAAAACTCTGCAAACTTTATCTTTATTTTAATGAAGCTTATCCTCCAAAGCTCATCTCTGCAGAAACCCTATATTTTGTCCTTTGTTTGTTTGAATGTGTGCACACTGGGTTTTTTTTAAAAAAAGAATATATAGTTAGACTTCCAGAGTACCATTGTGTGTCAAGTCTTGCAACTTATTTCATACAAGAAGTTTTGTTTTAAAATAAATCAATCATTCGGAGTTTATTGAAAGAAGCTTGATTCAAGTCTCTTTTATCCTGAGTCAAACAGGAACAAAGGTAAATAATTGGCCATTTTGGTGATTGACTTAAACTTTTAAACTAATAGTGCGACCAGTGGAATAGTGGGGCTAGGTTAGCTGCGCATTCCTCCCATCCCAGTTATAACAAGCCTCACAGCTTCTTCCATTCTCTCACCAATAATTGCACATTTTTCAGGTAATATCAAGACCAAAGTACTGAATAAATTACTCAATATGGCTCACAGAGACTGGATACAATTTCAACATTACTCCCTTAGACTATGTCAATCATAATTTTAGCAATACATATAAACACTATTTTGTTTTTTTACACTGCCTGCAAATGCCAAAAGCTTTAACAACCTATCCATCAAAACTCCAAAATCTCTTCCCTGCTCCATTAACACAAGCACTTTGCCATTTAATCTCATTACTACTTTCATTGCTTTACACTAATGCTCCAGCTGCCCACCTACCTAGCATTAGTTATCATTGGCCACTGCACCCAATTTGGTATTAGCTGAAAATGTAGACGTTTGGAGCAGGGAATTTTCTCCAAAACCATTTATACAATATCAGCCAGGGCGGCATGGTGGCACAGTGGTTAGCACTGCTGCCTCACAGCGCCAGGGACCCGAGTTCAATTCCCAGCTTGGGTCATTGTCTGTGCAGAGTCTGCAAGCTCTCCCCGTGTCTGCGTGGGTTTCCTCCGTGTGCTCTGGTATCCTCCCACAGTCCAAAAAACGTGCTGGTTAGGCAGATTGACCATGCTAAATTTTCCTTTAATGTACCCGAACAGGCGCCAGAGTGTGGCGACTAGGGATTTTTCACAGTAACTTCATTGCAGTGTTAATGTAAGCCTATTTGTGACACTAACAAATAAACTTTAGATGCCCAACACCTATACGGTATGACACTACTGGCAATTTAGTTTCCACTCTGGCAGCTCCACACATGCCACTATTCATTATCTATCTTTCAGTCAAGGATCAATACAACCTAATGCTTGCATCTTAGAACGTCTCTAATGTACAAAATTCCCAACGTTCCTGAAATTCATTTAGCTATCCACTGCCTCAGACTTATCCAGCAGACCTGTAATTTTTTCAAAGAACTGCACTGAACATTCCTACTGGTGACACTTTTGATTCTAAGCCTCGTTGGGCTGTGCAATATGTTTCATTCCTCTTATTGTCCAAACCTTATACGAGCAATTTCTTCTGCAGGCTTTCCATTTTAGTGAAGCCTGAGAAGATATATTACTACCGTTTCAGTGTGAAAGCTACCATACTTATGACATTGTGGAGGTTGTCTTTAGTTGGGATAACAGGACGAGAGAGAGAGAGAGAGAGAGAGGCAGACAGAGGGAGGAAAAAGAGATATAACGGCAGAAAGAGAAAATGAGAGAGGCAGGGGAAGCAGATGAAAGCATGGAGTGAGTGCAAGAGAAGGCAAGTTCCTCAGTGTTCTTCGCCAAGTTGCCATTCTTCATGAGTCTGAACTGGAATGCTGAATGACTATTCAGCTGTAGGGAACATTGTGCGCATATGCTTTTCATCCAGAACAAGATCACTGGCTGAATTTCCTTTTTCAAGCCAAGAAGGGGCTTTGCATCCTAAATCCCAAAATTTTTGTCAGACTTAAATTGATTTCAAGATGTTTTAATGCTTCCATTGTTAAGAATTATTAACTATAATTAATGGTTTAACATACAATGGAAAGCCGATCAGTGTGTGTTTGCATTCCTCCAAATAAACACTGCAGCCTTGCAGTACTACAACTCTCAGCACACCTTTATTCTCCCAAACTTTTACCCCGAAACAAGCAAAATATATTTTCACCCAGAACAAGATCCCTGGCTGAAATTTCCTTTTCAAGTCAGGGAGCTTTGCACATAAATCCCAAGATTTTTGTCAACGTTAAATTATTTTCAGGGAGTTTTAATGCTTCCATTAGTTAAGAATTATTAACATGGTTTACCATGCATTATTTCATTGTTCACACCAATATCAATTTTCTCTACTTGCAATTGGCAATGAGAAAAAAATACTGAAATGCAAATATTCTTTTAAGAAATTGGACAAAACCAATTTAGTTAACCAGGAATAAAGAATGAAATATTAACTACATTTTATAAGAGCCTTTTGAGAAAAAAGTCAGGCAAACTTTCAAACTACTGTGTTCAAAGGTTACCCTGTTGCTGTTCTATACTATCCGCTTCTAACCAGACCATATTCAAACAGAAAGAAACACTCTTCCCTTTTAACTTAAACCAGTACGATCATCCTCCACCAACAAATGCTAAGTCACTATTTGGGTTATGCTACAATACTAAGGATCAACTTGTTTTTTAGCCTCTGATCTGTGGAAAACCAAGTTCAAATTACCCACTATTCCACTCACTCAATCTTGTCTGCCATTAAATATTACAATACATGAAAGAATAGGGGTAAATGTGACCCATCCTGTGCTGTCAGTTACTGGAATAAAAGGTTCAGTGATGTGCCAAATAAACAGCCGTTCAAAGTAGCTAATGTTACATCGGTGCAGGAACTCTAACATTCTCCTCTCAGGTTGCCAATAACAGCAGATTTTGTTACACTACACAGGTAAACTAAATAGCCTGATCGAAATGTCCTGCCTCATATTGAATAATTACTTATTCATTGAAAGGATAAAAAGAAGAATTATGAATGGGGCTCTTGTCAGCAGCAAGGCAGGAAACAGCTGACACATGGATGTAAGCTATATGTGCGGTGATGTCGGACAAAGTTTGTGCCCATATAGTAATACTTGTAGCTTGTAATGAAAACTACAGCAAGCCTTTGAACCCCCTATTTGCTCAGAGTCCAGAGATTAGGTATGATTTTGATAACATGGCACTGAAAAAGTTACCAGAAATAATGCACTGAATCAACTTCATTTGACTGTACAAAACTTCAAGATAGAAGCAAACCATTTCTCAATTTATGTTTAAGCTCCTTAATAATTTCAAAACTATTTGCAAAGAGCTTCCTAATCGCCCAGAAAGAGCAGAGAAAACAGTCTTTTTGATTTTTACGTTTAATATACACTGCCTGGTACCCAATCCATATTTTTTTTCCATTTCTTGGGGCTCTCTACATCACACAGGCATCTTTTGCTGAGAAGAGAGTCCATCCAACTACTGATTTAATCACATGCTTTGAAAAATATTATGTTTTCAATCCCAGATCATCTTGAGTGTCACTGACGTCAATGGTGTGGAAAAGCCTTCAACGCCAGAAATACTGCATGCTTAATCCATGGGAGGGATTACTGTAGTGGCAAGTCAGTCTATTCATTATTAAACAGACTGAAAACATTTCTTTGTTCTGCTACAAAACAGAGAATTAATATTTAGCGTGCATGGGATTGCAGCCCTGCCAATTTCACTTATTTAATATTTTTGGTTGATAATCACAAACCAAATTTTCACTATTTCACACTTCATATTCTGATAACAAAATAAGAATTAAAGGCTATTTTCTATAGAATGCAACTTTGCCAAAGTCAATTAAGCCTGATGAAATACTTCACCAGTGATTTTTGGTTTCAAATGAGTCACTTGCAATTTGCTTAACTGTGCCTGTATCCAAGACCATGAAATTACTGGTTATTTGGCCTGTAAATTATCCTTCATGTTTACAGAAACACAACATTGTCTAAATCAAAACGAAGCCAGTTGTAGAATGAATCATAAGACTAGGTTCCTCAGGGCTTGGTATTAGGCGGCATAATTTTCCTGATATATATCAATGATTAGACTCGAGGTTAAGGGCATGATTAAGAAGCCATGATGTGGAGATGCCAGCGTTGGACTAGAGTGCGCACAGTAAGAAGTCTCACAACACCAGGTTAAGTCCAACAGGTTTTTTTGGAATCACGAACTTTCGAAACACTGCTCCTTTATCAGGTGAGTGGAAGTACTAACTCAACCAGGCAGAAGCAGGAGTTGTTGGATGAATGGAAATTGGGTTGGCTTTTGTTGAGGGAGGAAACTGAGAGGTCCATAGGCCATCCTGGTGGGTGATGGAGGTATTGAGGGACTAGATGCTCTTGGTGAATAGGAGACAACAAGAAACTGTTAAAAGTGGTGGTGGGGGAGATTCATAAAGTCCAACGAGACAGGACAAGGAGAATATACAGTTGAAATAGGAAGAAATAATTTCCATAAGGCAAGAACCATGGTCCACCAGAGCAATCCAGCTTATGGATCTTGGGAAGGAGATAGAATTGGCTGTGCAGGGTTGTGGAACTATGAGGTTGGAGGCCGTGGAACTATGAGGTTGGGTTGTGAAGAACATCAGATGAGATGAGGTCAGTAGTTGTCTGGGAAATTATCACTTGATGTTCAGGGGAGACAGAACAGTGAGTCAGAGAGTTAGCATTCAGTCTCCGCAAGGTAGAAGTTTGATTGCCAAACAACATTGGCTGGGATTTGCCCAAAAACATTCTAAGTGCCGAATTTGTGTAAAAACTGGAGTAACTCCCGCTGGTTTTGTTAAAGCAGGATTTTCAAACTAAATCTCACACACACCGAGCACCGCAGAATGCCCTATCGTGAATCATGATAAAAATCAAGGGGCGGGACTTATTCCCACCCGTGAGGCCAGCAGCATAGCGCTGAGCGGACCACTGCGCATGCATCTGTCAGAGTGGAGATTGGCACATGCACATGGCCACAGTGGCCCCACACTGATGGCCTCTCGATTACTGGCCAGCCCTATGACCCCGCATCACTGGCCGTGTGAAAAAAACCCATTCCCCGCCTGCTGGCCTCCTGGACATCTCCGGGCCAGCCCTGACCCCAAATAGGCCCTACCCCATCTGGCCCTGCCCCCATGGCACTACCCGATGCCTGGTGGGCAGTGCCAAAGTGCCCCCTGGGCATTGCCACTTTGCCCCTGCGGCAGTGTCAGAGGGCCAAGCTGGCACTGCCAGGCTGCAAATGCCCAGGCGGCAACCCTCCCTTGCTCCTGGCCTCCTGGGGGGGGGGGCTTCCATGGCCTCCCTTCACTCCGGCGGGTTTGGGAAATCCAGGGCCCAGAGACACACGGAGGCCGTGGCTTCCAGCGGGAAGCCTGTTAAACAGCCTCCGCTTATGTCTCCCAGCCCGCTGCACTGCTAGAGCCTAATACCTTTGTCAGCAAGTTTAACGACAAAAGCAAAATACTGCAGATGCTGGAAAGCTGAAATAAAAACTGAAAATATTGTAAATATTCAGATCAGGCAGCATCTGTGGAGAGTTTAATGAAAATGTCAGGAGCACACTTTAGAAAAGAGTGGTTACAAGTTCAGAAAGAGCAGTTGAGGTGGGCAGTGAAATTGAGATAGCCAATGTTACAAATAATACATTTACAAACAATACTGAAGTTTTTGAATTTGCCCTTGTTGTCAGAGAGAAGGACCAAACAAGATGGCGTGCTTCCCGAAATAAGTTAGGAAAATTGGTAACCTGTAAATGTCTCAAGAACCTGAGATAGCATCCTGCTCATTTATCAGCTAAGAAATTATTAATTGCCTAAACAAAGATAAAGAATTAATTACATTTAAAATGGAGGATGATTTTTTTTAAAAACTCAGAATAGTTGAGATTGAGACATTAATCAGCATGCCATGCGGTGATGGCCCAAGACAGTTAAATATAAATGTGAGAAAATTAAAGAGCAAAGCACAAGTGTATGGTCAACTTCTGTCTAGTCTCTGTAAATATTTCAATTATCATCAATGCACAGAGCAAAAAATGTGTACTAGCAAACTGAGTTCATTCCAGGAATTTAAATCGGAAATTATTTTATAATCTCTTTTGTTTTTCTATGCTGCTTATGGATTAGTAGCGATTAACGATCTTCTGAGCTTTTAATACCTTACACCATACTGTTTCACCCAAAGATAGCAGTTGCATTTTCTGCATTGGAGTAATCATGATGGAAAGCCACCATCTAAATCCACTAAGGTCAACTGATCACTATGTCAAATCACAGGTGGTGCCGTGGCTTTCACAATATTTAATCTAGATGATGAAACTTGGATAATGGTATTTTTCTTGGCCACCTGCAGCATTCTTTTATTACCAGTTTCCCATTTCTTACATTAAAAAAAATCTTTGCAAACAAAGATTCCTTTTCTCCATGTCCTTTTTGTCACAGTCTAATAATACAAGTAAATCATTTACTTGATCCCATTGAACCATTTTGCATTGTTGTGTTGCTGGGTATTGTCCACATTACTATGAGTTTTAGTTCACTAAATTGATGCTGGAATTTTTAGTTAAACTCAGATAGGACTGAATGCTTAAAATATTTGGGGGGGGGGGGGAGGAAGAAGAGAGGGGTAAAATTGAGAAAAAGGGAGAAAAAGACCTCTCTCCCACCCATCTTCCCCCTCTCCCTACATCTTCAGCTGTCACAGCTTACCCTCCGATTTCAGCTTCTCTGCCGTTTGGCCATTCACCCCATTATCTCTATGGACTGCCATTAGCACCTCTTAACCTTTTCCCTTGTTTTTGTGGCTATGACCTATCTTTCATTCCCTCACCCTACAGTATAAATATCTCCCACTTTCTATGCCTTTTAGCTTTGACAAAGGGTCATCTGGACTCGAAACGTCAGCTCTTTTCTCTCCTTACAGATGCTGCCAGACCTGCTGAGATTTTCCAGCATTTTCTCTTTTGGTTTCAGATTCCAGCACCCGCAGTAATTTGCTTTTATTCTTTGACCAAGCTTTTGGTCACCTGCTCCAATATCTCCTTATGTGGCTCAGTGTCAAATTTTGCTTTATAGCACTACTATTAAGCATCTTGTATCATTTTACGTTAGAGATCATATATTATATACCTATATACACACATACAAACATATATATATATATATGCTATATTGTTGTATTCATCATCTTATTCATTATCTTAGTTCCAAATAATTATTGACTATAGTTTCAGTCCACCTACAAACAACAAAGAAAAGTTCAGCACAGGGACAAGCCCTATGGTCTTCCAAGCCTGTGCTGATCATAATGCCCTAATTAAACTAAAAGAAAAACCCTCTGCCCTTATTCAGTCCATATCCCTCTATCCCCTCCCTATTCATGCACCTATCCAGATGCCTCTTAACTGTTGTCAACATGCCTGCTTCCACCACCTCCTCTGGCAGCACATTCCAGGCACCTACCACTCTCTGCATGAAAAACCTCACCCGCACATCTCCCTTAAACATTCCCCCCCCCCCCCCTCTCACCTTGAATCTGTGCCCCCTTGTAATTGACACTTCCATCCTGGGAAAAAGCCTCTGACTATGACAATCTTGCTGCTTCTGCAAGCTACCATTTCAACCCAAACACGGAGGTGTTGTTGACCAATGGCTCTGAAACTGAAAATGCTGACACTGTTACACCACTAATTATATTTCTATTAAATACTATGAAACTTCAAAGAATAACAGTCACAATTGTTGTTAAGACTGCCTCCTGTTGGTGAAACATTGGTTTCAAAGGTAGAAAATTCTTTCATTTTATTAACCACAGATAAAATCGTAGTCTATAGTTGTATCCCTTGGGAAGCTTCTTAATCTTCCAGAACTCGTATCCTGAACCATTAAAAAGTTCAACCGACAATGGTTTTCTAATCAACAAATATGATTGTAAGTGTAGTTTAACAGGTAACAAGTACATTGTGAACTGACTCTTTCACTGTTGAAAATGAAAAGAGAAGAAAAAGGTGCCACATAAAGCAAACTTTTTCCACTTCATAGTTACAAAGGCATCTGAATGATACAATTCTGAATTCCTACCGTGTGAAATCTCACACTCTCACACCTGAATAAGATACCAGAAGTGAAGTGAGCTTGCAATACTATCACTCAGCATCCATTCTTTCTGATCCTTTTCTTACAAGAGGGTTGCTCTCCTTCGATGATCTCATGATACGCGACACAAAGCAGCTGTTTATGCACTCTCTGTAACCAGCAGGTGAACTCAATTTAATATTTATCACAGGCACTCACTGATCGCAGCTAACTTAGCGAACATTTTAATTAAGCTGGAGTTTATTTCAAAGGGCCCATTCAAAATGTCAATCAACAGGAAAGGGATCAAATGCGGTGTCAGGTGAGAGAGTGTAATACAAATCCGCAACTTTCTTCATCCTATTACTGTAAATTACCCTCAGACACTGCTATGACTTCCATTGTGACAGACTGCCAGTCTCCAGAAATTTGTAATTGAAGTCGTTCTTAATCTATTATGAACATTGTAAGGAAACCTCAATGCAGTACAGCATTGTGCTAAAGACTGTCGCACTAGTACTAAGATTCTTTTCAATGCATCACTGGATGTACCAAGTGCTTTTAACAGTCCTCAGAAGTTCCAGTTCTTTTCTCAACCTGTAATGTGTTCGTGTTTTGTGTGTAAATATATACGCACATGAAATATTGTGAATGCATTGCATTCACTACAACAAGCTGCTTCTTCCCAGAAATAAACCTTCCAGATTATGCAATCAATTTTTAAAAAAAATCAACTACACCAATCCAATTTTCTCCAAACCTCTTTACAACCATATCATTATTCAACTTTCTTTTAAAGTCATTAAATAACTCAGCCTTAACTTACTGTTGTTAAAAATATTCATTTTAGTAAATGGTAAAAAATAATTTCTCTTGATCCTTAGCATTGACTGCTGTTTAAAAACTCACACTTCTATAAGAACTGCATTTTCTTGGGAGCAGTTTCCCGAGGGGCAGACCAGTGCCATGATATGATCTACTATGTGGCTATATCACATTGCTATGGAGGTAAGGGGACATGTTAGCATATCAACAATTTCACACTCTTAAGACAGCCATTTCCAATTTCTTTAAATTTACTGCAGATTTTGTAAATTATTCTTGATCTATATACGTTGCTGGATTTTCTAAAAGCAGCTTCTGGTTTCCTTTCACATACTGACTTAATGTTTGCAACTTATCCTGAAAATGTGACCTTTTTTTGCATCTTTCTACATACTTGCATAATCTTATTAACATATTTCTAAATTACTACATCACATTCCCACTGAGTTCTGACTCAACAACACTATCAGTATCCATCCTTCAAATAAGTCTGGGTTCCCTAAAGGCATTTTGCGAAACCATTAAATTTATCTTCATAAAACTTGATACACTGTTATCTTTTGACAGCAGCAATAAATGTACATTTGTTTAAAAATATTACCATACACTGTCAGTCATTCATCATAAATTGCAGGAACTTGGCTTTTAGTAGCAACACAAATGAAAAAAAGGAACTCAAGTAAATAGGTCCTGGAAGAATTATGTTAAAATACTGAAGTCTGAAATAAAGCAAAGCTCCAATTACTTATTCACATATTTGCATATCTGTAGCATTATTTGTGTATCTGCTCACCCCACACCATCCCACACACTTTTCAGCTCCCCTCTACTTATTTATCCGTGTTAAATAGTCAGTTAAATGGCTGCTTACTTCAGTTTCTCACATTCACACAACCAATATTAATAAATCCCTGCCCATCAGCTCAGCAGAAATGACAGGGCTGTCTGATTTTATTCCTCAATTGTCAATTCTGAACCAGTCACTGACGATTTCAAACATTAGTAGCCCTTTCTGTGAAAAGTCACCATTGACACTGTCTGCCTCGCGCTTCCCTAGTCTTCCTCAACTCTTGTACCTATAATTATCCAATATTTTCCACAGGGCAACACTTCAGCCAATCACAGTTGGCTTGCCAACCAATGAGCACTCTTTTCTCCTGCAGTATAAATTGTGATTGTATGAAATTTGGTATTCTAGCCTTTGTCCTAAGTGGTGCAAAATGAAAAGCTTCAGCAGCATGTCTCTCTTTTTAGCAATATCCTAATATTTCTCTTAACCAACTCATTTCTCCCATTTAGATCTTTTCCTCATTAACTTTTTTCGTGTTTCAACATAATTCCATCTAATATGGGGATAACTTCATAAACTCTTATCCTCATTTTGTGAAAATGTATTTAGCCTTCCTATATCTTTGCTAATCTTCCAAAAGCAGCAGAAAATAGTGCAATCCTTTTGCTGTCTTTACAACACCCATTCTCTGACATTAACCAATCATGGTATTCGAATTATTCAGCATATTCAACAGCACCTCTCCAACTCTGCGTGCAAATCTTTTTGATAGCTCCAAAAAGAATGCTCTCAAGATTTGCTTTAGCAGGGCAACAAATAGCAGAAGTTAGATTTGCACTTGCTTGTTTAATCATGATATCTTGAACCACAAGTTGCTGAAAAAGGGCAAGATAATAACATCAAAGTGAGGGAAACCGGACATTTGAGACCTCACGAGAAACAGGGCAGGCAACTATGCATCTTCTTAACCAATTAAATTAATGGTTGGGAAATTAACAGTGCCAGGATTAGCAATGGTGTGAAAGTTAGAGCAGGTGTCTTCAACGGCAAATCAGGCAGAGGAGGGAAAGAAAGAACGGATTTAGAGGGAAACAAGAACATAGAAAGGCCAAACTTTAAAAAAAATCCAGCAACAATTAAAACCTGAAGAAATTAGATGTATTAATTTTCAGCAGAACAACGCATCTTGAATAGCAATCTTTGGACCTCTGCGTTTAACTGCACATCTACCTTTGCCTGAAGTAGCAGAAAAATTTGCACATAAAGAACGACTAACGCTATTAGCCTTACCATTATTTTGACAGAAAATTATGGGCATGACCTTTGTTCTTCATATTAATGTGCAATCCAGATTTTCTACTTTCCAGGTATACCTTATCAGTTAGTTACTGCAAATATGTTTTGGATTTTGTAATTTGGCAATGCCATTAGCAAATCCAAGATTACATATAATTTTCTGTTCTACATCATCTGTTTTATTTACTTTTCTCTTGCCTTTTTTCACCAATCCCAGTTTCAGTTTATTTCATTAAACCTCCTGTAATGGTACTAGAGAATGCCACTGCATTGTGTTAGAGCACAGGCTGCATCTCAACAGTGAACAATGAAAGTCTGATTCACATCTCTGAGTTTCTGAGCTCAAGCATAATAGTTCTTTCCTACTGCATGCTGAAATTGTTTATTGCAGATTATTGCTCAAGTTTATAAACCAAGTGGTCATTCGTGAAATATGTTCTCATACACATAATTGTTGTGCAGCTAAATACATTCAATATTCTTTCCAACAGTACAAGAGCGGCACATTGACACAGTGGCTAGCACTGCTGCCATACAGCGCCAGGGACCCAGGTTTGATTCCCGGCTTGGGTCAGTGTGTGGAGTTTGCATGTTCTCCCCGTGTCTGCGTGGGTTTCCTCCGGGTGCTCCAGTTTCCTCCCACAGTCTGAAAGACATGCTGGTTAGGTGCATTGGCCGTGCTAAATTCTCCCTCAGTGTACCTGAAAAGGCGCCAGAGTGTGGCGACTAGGGGATTTTCATGGTAACTTCATTGCAGTGTTAATGTAAGCCTACCTGTGACTAATAAATAATTTAAATTATAATGTGTGCATACATGTATAAATAAACATTTTTTAAAAATTTGGCTACAACAAAATAAAAAGATCAAAATAGGAATACAGAATAGAAATTACAAAGCAAGGGATAAGAGTAATCACATCCTATGCAAAAGTCAACACACATTTGGAATGCACAAACAGGAAAAGTTTGTGATGAGCATTGCAAAAATGTATTGTCAATGCAAAGCAGAATTGAAGTCTAAATATACCTTTGGCAATTTGCTATGCAGAATGTAGGTACATAGGTTGCGCCATTACCGCACAAAAAAGCCACAGAAAGTTTATGGGGAAAAGTATCAAAAGTATTTTCATGGCAACCTCAGAAGTATTTGAGACTTTAATTACACAGCCCTCCCAAACTAAGCCCGCAGCAGTTTATAATCACAGCAGAATTTGCAACTTATTTTGCTGACCTGAAATTAACTTTGGGCCAAATATATAATTTATTTAAACTCAAAGATCCTTGTACCTCTGGACATGACCATTCTTTCACGAGTCTGCCTCCAGAAATATGGGGTGGCTTAAATACTACGTAACCCTCACATGAGAACATTCTAGTGTGTGTATTTCTAGACACTTAATATTTCATCAGTCAATCTTGTTTTAACAAATCTCCAACAAGTTTTGTTGTCAACGTTCCCTCATTAGTATTGACTTGAATGCCCTATATTTATTGTACATGATTGCTTTAACTGTTCTCCTATTTCAAGTAGAGTTTGGAAAGAGAAAGAAGTTTTAGATCTTTAATACTATGGTACCAATGATATACGGATCTGGCACTGTAAATAAGGAACAGCTGTTCCTCGCTGAACTGCGTACATATTTTACCAGATCAATGCAATTATTCAACATTAACCCTTTCAAACTCCGTGCAGCAGAAAATAGCCATACTAAAATTCCTAAAGGTATGTGTGGAAATTTTTTAGTAGTCACCTTTTAAAAAAAATTCACCTCAATATACCAATTACATCCTCTTTAAAAATATATATTTTACATACTTAATTCCGTGTTTAAGTTTATCGGCTAAGAGTTCATACATTATTTGATTCAAGACATCTAACACCCCTCTCAGACTTGCCTTCCGATTTTCCCGACCTACCTGAAAGTGTCTTGTGTTCAGTTGGCACCGTTACTGATCTCAAGGCCAAAATCTAGCAATAGCTTCGTTTCTGTGGCCTTTTTCAAATAAACATAATATTTCCATTTCAGGTTGGGGAGTCAGTGACAAGAGGTCATCAATTTAAAATTGCTACTTAGAGAGAGGAATGATGTCAAGAGAAATTTATTTAGGCACGACAGAGCATAATGGAACAAGAAATGTTTAGGCAGAGGCCAATGCAGCTTTTAAGGGAAAACTGGATAAACGTTACAAGCCACATAGGATACGTGGAGAGAAGGGAAGTAGAATTGGGTACGGAATCCTCAAAATTGAGCTCACACAGATACAACAGGCCAATGGCTTCCTTTTGCACCATAAATATCTAAAGAATTTTGAAAGGAAAGAAGAAAACTTTGAGGGGAGGTCTTTTTTTCTTCATAAGCAATGCAATATGGTCTTAAATAAATAAATATTCAGAGGTGGTCGACTTAACAGGACCAGTGATACAAATCATGCAAGTAGGTCTGTTACTGCAGAACAACAACATCCCCTAGTGTCCACTGAACTGAACAACACATTGCACTTTTTCAATACCCACAGGAAGATTGGATGGGGCAAAGAACAAGATGTATTATTTTCAAAGTGGTGTGTTAATTTTTATTTCCAATTCTAATATTTATTTTAATAGGCTTTTTGAGAACTTCACCTGCAGTTTTGTTTTGTACTTATATTTTGAAAACATAAAATACTTTAGTATTCCAAAACAATTAACAGAATTTTAACTTGTGATCAACATTTATCTCTAGAACTATAGAAAGTCAGTGTACAGAAATTGGCCAATAGTTTTCCAAGTCCAACAAGAACTAGCCATTTTGTGACAATTCCAAAACATCTATGGTTCTCCCTAGTTGATGCGTGGCTGGCATTCTCCCTTCCACCCAAGATGGGCATCATAAGCCACTTCTAATGGATATCCCTCCATACCACCTCGCTATCGAGTTGAGCAAAGCACAAAAAGAGCTGTGGTAACTGGGAGTGCCCAATGATGTAGGCATCATGCCTAAACCCATAGTATCATAATGTGGAGTTGCCCTCATTGGACTGGGATGGGCACAGCGAGTAGTCTCACAACATCAGGTTAAAGTCCAACAGGTTTATTTGGTAGCACGAGTTTTCGGAGAGCCGCTCCTTCAGCAGGTGACCCTCACCGAAATTGTCCTTAAACAGAAGGAGGGCGGGCTTCCAATTTTTGGGCCCACTCACCATCTGTAATTTCAGAATCAGTCGCAATGTTATCAGGAACCCCAGGCAACATCATGCCTGATATAACGTTCAATTGAGGGGGACATTCATCAGGATGTTGGAGCAGTTATCGAGCTGGTGGCTAAGCTGTGCAGACTGCGACACAGCAGGAAGGGCAAGAGTTCTTGCCAGATTATGTTTCTTGGTTTGGCTATGAAATTAAAAATGGTATTTCTATTGCTTTGAATCTTGTTAAATCTGGCAAGAGTTACCTGGATGCTTTGTTTTAGGATAGGACCTTGCAGTTTGGGAAGTGTTCAGGGACTGGAAGGCGTGACTGCAGCTGAGGCAGGTAAGGGACCCCAGAGGACAAAAATATCAACTTCTGCAATTGTCCCACATATTTGAGGTTCTTTCAGCTTGCTTGGATGAGAGTGGGGGCTGCAGGGTGGATGAGCTGACTGACCATGGCACTAGATGCCATTCAAGTTTGGGGAGCACTTAGGAATGTAATGGTAGTAGAGGATAGTATAGTGATAGTGATTGACACGGTTCTCTGTAGCAAGGAGCAGAAGTCCAGACGGCTGTGTTGCCTGCCCAGTACCAGGGTTTGGGATATCTACTCAGGGCTGGAGAGGAATTTGGAATGGGTGGAGGAGAATTCATGCTGGTGGTCCATGTAGGTACCAACGACATAGGCAGGACAAGCAACTAAGTTCAATATGAGGAGTTCGGCATCAAATTAACATCAGTGAAATGAATGTGTGGCTCAAAGCCTGGTGTGGGAGAAATGGGTCAAAATCCTGGAACTCTCTCCCTAACAGCACCGTGTGTGTACCTACATCACATGGCCTGCAGCAGTTCAAGAAAGTAGCTCACCACTACCTTCAAGGGCAATCAGGAAGGGCAGTAAATACTGGGCCCATATCATTTTAATTGGGAAAAAAAAAATCAATCCCTCAATCATTTGTGCTGCTCTTTTCTGTAGCCTTTCAGTACTTTGAAAAGCTGATTGTACACAGTATGCACAGTGTGGCTGTACCAATGATTTATAAAGTGGCAGAATCACCTCACCATTTGGTTCAATATTAACCTCATAATACATTCCAACATCTGATTGGCTTTATTCATTCCTGCAGGACTAAAAATTACTCAAAACTGGAAAATTTATAGTTCAATCCCTTTCAAAAACAACGCTATTCAAAGATATAATAATACCCCATGAGAAGTTAGCTACACACTATCGAAGTAACTGTTTTATAGTATCATAGAAATCATAGAAACCCTACAGTGCAGAAGGAGACCATTCGGCCCATCGAGTCTGCACCGACCACAATCCCACCCAGGCCCTACCCCCACATATTTTACCCGCTAATCCCTCTAACCTACGCATCCCAGGACTCTAAGGGGCAATTTTTTTAACCTGGCCAATCAACCTAACCCGCACATCTTTGGACTGTGGGAGGAAACCAGAGCACCCGGAGGAAATCCACGCAGACACGAGGAGAATGTGCAAACTCCACACAGACAGTGACCCGAGCCGGGAATCAAACCCGGGACCCTGGAGCTGTGAAGCAGCAATGCTAACCACTGTGCTACCGTGCCGCCCAGTATGGAGTACAATCCACCTAGATCAAAACAGCTTTATCTGAATTAACTTTGTGACCGTCGGCAGGAACTAGACATTACAAATTAGTACCCCGCTTTCCATTTTGACACACCAGAGCACCCAGAGGAAACTCATGTAGGCACGAGGAGAACGTGCAAACTCCACACAGTCACCCAAGGCTGGAAGCAAACCTAGTCCCAGGCACTGTGAGGCAGCAGTGCTAACCGCTGTGCCACCGTGCCACATATGGCACGTTAACCTGTTAGGTAAGTTACTGAAAAAGATTATAAATGCCATTAATATATGAAGCCTTCTCACGGCTGTCATTTTCTGTTTATTCCTCTCCTAAAATCTGCAGCACAAATTGAATTTTCAAACAGGGTTTTTTGATCTGCAAGTCTAAAACTCAGTCTTCCAGCATAAGTCACAGATTTTGTTTTTGCACTGTATTTAAAATTGAGCATTGAACGATATTCAATTCTCTGCTGTTTAGGATAAAACAAAATACGCATCATTTTTAAAAAAAAAGAAAATTGGCATCAAATGTATTCAACAAGGAGACTTACCAATGCTTCTTGGACATGCTGGGCCTCAGAATTCAAGTTCATTTTCCATGGTCGTGATCCATCATTGTCTTCGTCCGAAATTGTTTGATCATCAATATAACATACTCCCTTCTCAATACACCTCCGCTTTCGAGCCTACAAAATAATGGCACAGAAAAAAATGAACTAGTCGCCTATTAACAGTTATCTCATTGCTGTCCTAAATGAGTACTAGAACACAAGAAAATAAAAGCACAGTAAAATCAAAGCTGCTCATCCCCTGTAGTTATACTGACATATTGGTTTTATCTTTTGCTACATATATGAACTTTTTGCATACAATTTCACCTTCCAGTTGAAAATCAATAGCATTCCCCTAAAGCCTCCCATCCATTGACTCTGTCTACACTTCCCGCTGCCTCAGCAAAGCAGCCAGCATAATTTAGGACCCCACGCACCCCGGACATTTTCTCTTCCACCTTCTTCCTTCGGGAAAAAGATACAAAAGTCTGAGGTCACGTACCAACCGACTCAAGAACAGCTTCTTCCCTCCTGCTGCCATCAGACTTTTGAATGGACTTACCTTGTATTAAGTTGATCTTTCTCTACATCCTAGCTATGACTGTAACACTACATTCTGCACTCTCTCGTTTCCTTCTCTATGAACGGTATGTTTTGTCTGTATAGCGCGCAAGAAACAATACTTTTCACTGTGTGTTATTACATGTGACAATAGTAAATCAAATCAAATCTAAATGTTCACCTTTTTATTTCTATGCTAACTTTCCTTCCTTTGTTGTGTAGTTGGCAATAATTCTGGGCAACAACGATGCACTGGCTACAACATCAAAGGTTAAATTATGTCTAAATCCCTTGAATGTTGCATTAGTCAAATAAATGATATATTAACTTAAAAACATTATTTGATGTATTTTAACCTCATGGTTGACTTTTCCATGATTTGATCTAATCACAATATTAAACCTACAGTGGGTTATCTAGCTCCAATGGCTATTCTTATTTCTAAAACATCCAACAACACCCTAACCAGTTTGCAAAACTTAAGTTATTTTCTGGTTAACATCTGTTCCAAGAGTTTTATTGTATTAACCAGTGCAATTGGGGCACGCACAAGATGCCAGAATGGTATCCAGGATGTTAGCCTGATTCGCAAAATCCAACGAATGCTAACTCAATTATGCAATTTAGAACTTAAAATTTTAGCCATGTGTGAATAATAGTTTGAAAAAATACCTGTGGGTCATTTAAAGGTATACGGATCCGTTTCTTCTCTGTTTGAAAATCATCATCGCCCTCATTTAAAGATGTTTTCATCATGGCATGCAATTTGGAGGTTAAGGTGTCCCTAGGTCTACTTGCAGCATCTGGGAAACAAAAAACATGAAGTATTTATATCCTATATCCACAGAATTACAACATTTATCAGACATTCGCTCCATTAAAAAAATTATGTGAACATTCTTAGAAGAATTCCACTTTAAAATAGCAGTTATTACTCTTCCTGTGATGCAAGTAGTTGGCCTCGATCTATCAGAATTCTTCTTCTTCTTAGGCAGTCCCTTGGGATCAAGGATGACCTGCTTCCACTCTGGTAACTCCATTTGTCAGTCATAGTTCCTTGCCACACTGGAGCCTCATTATCTACTAGCAAACCACTGTCATACAACAACGCAACTGCAGATGAGTAAAAACAACTTCATGTTTTAGATGTCACCTCTCCTCTCCAGGTTCTCGCTGCCCTCTGTCTCTGGACTTGCTGCTCTCTTTGCAATCTCTCTGGTACCACTGTTTCCTGCTGCTTGGCCTCAGATCAGCCTGACTGTGCCTTAAAATATTTTTTTATGCTCAGGTTTCGTCTTTGTTCTATCTGTCTCAACTGATCCTGAATATAATCTCATCTCTAACTCAGCAGTTCGCATCTGTTTCTCTGGGATGTTTTGGTCCCAAATAACTCTCCACCATGTTTAATTTAAAACCTTGAGCAACCCCCAGCCCCAGAAGGAAAAGGAATGGAGGGAGAGAGATGCAGTGGATGGGACAGAGATATAGGTAGGAGAAGAGAAGATGGAATTGGTGGCAGAGAGGGAGGAAAATGCAAAGGAGAGACAGCGGAGAAAAATGTATTGAAAACAAATTGGAGATAAGCACGACTAGGGAAAGAAAGACAGTCAGAAAGTGGAAGGCAAAAAGAGAAGATGAGGAGAGGAATAACCATGAGCAACACCAAATCTACCATTAGTATATTATAACTCTTGCTTATGGTATGCACTTTCTGTCTCCATCAGCTTTCTTGTCATGCAACCATCTTTATCAGCATTTTGTATCGTAATGAGAAATATTTATTGGACTATAGTTTCAGGCATGCTACCACTGGATGTCACTGTGGCATAAAACTTGTCATTTGGCTCCCAACCAAAGTTAGGTTTTTAATGTAATTGATTCTCCAACGCATTTCTTAATATATGTACATGATAAATATTTATTTAAATTAATATCTCATTTTCAATATATATATTTTAAAGGGTGCATGGATACGCACTGGAACTGCCAATACTTATAAAGGTCAACAGCCATGAGCTGGAAAGTGGGATTAGGCTAGGTAGCTCTTCTTCAGCCAGGTAAGACATGATAGGCCAAATAACCACCTTCTGAGCTACATTTTTCTGAAAGTGCTATGATTTTATTGTCCCATTTCTCTCTTTTCTGCATCAGCCACCCGCCCACAATTGCACCCATTTTTCATTTACTTCATCATTCCTATTTTTTTTAATTCATTTTTATTTGATGCTACTGGAAGCATGCATTTATATTGCCTTCTAGCAGCCTCAGTTAATTCGAGCTATTTATTTATTTCCAACATGGATATTTTCTAATTCATTTTGGTCGCAATATTAGTTGTCTTCTACCCTTGGCATCAATATACTTATTTTATTCATGGATGCTGCCAAAGCGCCCAGCTGATTCTGTTAATTGTTTAATTCTTAACTCCTTGGCCTAATAATTGTGGTCTTGTCCCAACATACTTACTTAATTCTGGAACTATTATTTATTTCATTCCTGGACCCGATATCTATTTAATTCCTCATCCAAATTTTTTTTTTATTCTGTTGACCCAATATTGTGTATTTAATTCTGTTGCCTACAATATTTTTTATATATTTCCTGACCAGTGGTTAGCACTGCTGCCTCACAGCGCCAGGGACCCGGCTTTTGAATGTTCTCCCCGAATTTGCATGTGTTTCCTCCGGGTGCTCCGGTTTCCTCCCACAGTCCAAAAGACGTGCTGGTTAGGTGCATTGACCATGCAAATTTGTCCCTCAGTGTACCCGAACAGGTGCCGGAGCATGGCGACTAGGGGGTTTTCACAGTAACTTCATTGCAGTGTTAATGTAAGCCTACTTGTGACACTGATAAGTTAAACTTTAAAATTCTGACCCGTTCCTTTATTTATGTAATTTCTGCCTCCTAATATTGTATCTTTGCCATTATATTATTTAATTAATAAATGAATTCCAAGCCTGCCTGTTGGTCTTTCTGCTCAGCTCCAATACTACTTACTTAACTCACCTGATGAAGGGGAAACGCTCCGAAAGCTCGTGCTACCAAATAAACCTATTGGACTTTAACCTGGTGTTGTGAGACTACATACTGTGCCTACCCCAGTCCAACGCCGGCAACTCCAAATCATCACTTATTTAACCAACGAGCTGATGTTCTAAAACATATCATTCAATTCACCTCAACAACACCATGGATTTCACACCCTGTCACTCTTCAGACTCTTTCACTATATTCTGGTACTTATTGTGAGCAAGCTGTGGACGATCTTATTGTATTGTAAGAAATGTTTCATGGAAATAATACTGCTTTGAATGGCTCCAAAACTTTAGCTCCTCATACTCAATGGGAGAACTTTTATATTATATCTGCAACTGCAGATTCTGGTCCCAGGATTGGCCACAAACTCCTAAGTTTTTTTTAAGTTTATTTATTAGTGTCACAAGTAGGTTTACATTAACACTGCAATTAAGTTACTGTGAAAATTCCTTAGTTGCCACACTCCAGCAGCTGTTCAGGTACACTGAGGGTGAATTTAGCATGGACAATACACCTAACCAGCATGTCTTTTGGACTGTGGGAGGAAACCGGAGCACCCAGAGAAAACCCACAGACACTGGGAGAACGAGCAGACTCCACACAGCCAGTGACCCAGGCTGGGAATCGGGTCCCTGGGGCTGCCATGTGCACTTCTCCACTTATTGAGCTGAGGGTTGGAGCATAAGGAGAGACAGTTGTTGAGTAACCCATTAAAGGGTGGGGGTGGGGGGGGAGAGGTGATTAAAACTGCTGAGTTTGTCCTTTGTGTTTTACAGGCTGTGGTTATAGCAATAATCAGGTCACAGAGATGAGACAATTAAACCACACCAACCAACAAAAAGCAAACAAAAAAAAAGCAAACTCAGTCTGAACTCCACAGCCAACATTACTGCCTTGTAGCTCAGGACCAAAAAGTGTTGTCTCTCGACCCCACTGCGGATAGCAACAGCAATATAAGGCTCTGACACATATAGGTTTACCGAGGGACTGAGTACAGTACCACCTACACACAGATGTAAGAGAACACGAGCCACACCTAGGGATCACTCTAGTGTGGACAGAGTCGTGTGTACAAGGGAGCATGGAGACAGCTCCTAGCTTAAACATTTACATGTTTATGTCCTTACGTACACAGTTTTTGTAGTTAATAAACATATTCAGTAAACGTGCTTTCAGCTACAAAGAATTCATAAGACCTACCGAACAGTATCCAACACCTTATGACATGACAGCAGCGAATGCAAAAAACACAAAAACTCGCAAAAATGCTGAGAAAAACTAAAATCCTGCAAGACTAAAAAAATTCAAAGAAGCATTCTGAACATAAGAAAAGATCGATCCAGATATGAAGAGGAAAATCTCCAGGGAAAAGCTCAAAAGGCAGGCTTGGAAGCTGATGGTAGAAATTAAAAATTCTTCATAGCAGCAGGAGACTCCACAGGGTTGCTTAAAACTCGAGCTTCAATTCCCAGAATGCAGAGTCACTAGACCTACCAGGGTGAGCTAAAGCTTTTAAGTTCCAGGATAAAGCAAGTCCTGAAAAACGTTTAAATAGTTCAGTGGTCAGAAACTTCCATTTAAAAACTCCCTCAGTCAAACCAAGTCGGTGCTTGAACACATGCCGTCCAAGCTCGCTCCAAAAAAAGGGGAGAAAAGTAATTAATTAATTTGGTGTCATCATGTATCAGTTGCTGAAAGTAAGTGTGCAGGTACAGCAGGCAGTAAAGAAGGCAAATAGTATATTGGCATTCGTAGCGAGAGGATTTGAGTATAGGAACAGAGATGTTTTATTGCAATTGCATGGGGCGTCAGTGAGGCCACATCTGGAGTGTTGTGTGCAGTTTTGGTGTCCTTAGAGGAAGGATGTTTTTGCAACCATAAGCGCTTCAATCTCCGACAACTTCTGATGAGGTCAACACCGTGACCAAAGAGCAACGGCTACAACTCCCAGCCAGCATGATAGTGCCACAGATTCTGCTGGAACCAAGTAGTAGTGGTCCATTGCCAACAGTACAGCAGACAGCCAAACACAACAGTGAGCTTACTGCAAAAAACATTCTCATAACAGGAAAGGCCATCTTCTGTCACAGAAGACAACACAATGAAGGAACAAGAGGGAAGAAAACAACGTGGAGATGAGCACATTTGTCCATCTTGCAAAAAAGTGGGATGGAACAACAGCCACCTATAACCAAAACTGCTGAATTGACAGAGCAGTTCCATACAAAGGATGGGGAAAAAAAATTAAAATATACACAGATTCCAGAACTAACTCCAAATGAACAAACTTTACCCACAACGACAAAGCCTACTATGCTTCCAACAGTAGTTTAAGGCCTCCAGACCTCCTGAACCCATGAGCTTAGGGACTTGACAACGATGTAAATGCAAAGAGTAGCTAGAATAACTTGAATAGAATCGCTAGAATAAGCTCTGATGAAGGGTCATCCAGACTCAAAATGTTAGCTCGATTCTTTCTCTATAGATGTTGTCAGACCTGCTGAGATTTTCCAGCATTTTCTGTTTTTGTAACTTGCAATATATTGGATAAAAACTTGACAAGGGTGGGGGGCAGTTGTCGTATAAGGGTCTGGCACATATAGGGTTAATGTGGGACTGAGTACGGTACATATAGTGATGTAAGAGAACACATCACCCACACTTGGAGGTCAGTTTAGTGTTGTCAGTGCCTTGTACACAAGCAAGCATGCAGACATCTCCGAGCTTGAATTTTTTACTATATATGTACATGGTTCCTGTAGTTAATAAATACAGACTACAAAGACTTCCTTAAGACCTACTGAACAGTAGCCAATATCCTTCAGCAGCAACCCACAGTTTGAGAACCCCTGCCTTAGTGTCTTAAATTTTGAACTCTTGTCCTAGGCTTTAAGTATCTTCAGAGTTTTATCTCTTCAACTATACAGCTTCACCACCCCCATCACAGAAAGTTTTAATTCCTCTGACTCCACATCTTAAGCATCCCTTCACCCATCACTGCAGCTGTGCTTTTTGGTACCTTTCCAGGCAAGGATCTCTAAATGACATTTGGCACTGAACAGAATGCATAAAAAGTGATAACACTTAAAAAAATTGTGTAACCATTTAGTATTTACAGAATGAATTTAAATGAAAAATTATTGAACATACAGTGGATAAATAGATTAAATAAATTACAGAGTGTTGTTACCTTGGTTTGAACTTGATGCGGATTTTCCAATTTCAGCAACAGCGGAACTGGGCTGACTTGTTGCCGCTGTTGGAGAAGAAGGCATTCTTGCTGTGTGACAGGCACAATTACACACTTGCACTTTTTCTTGTTTCTTACTTTCATTTGGATAACTTTCATTTCCAGATTTCTCTGCACAAGACAAAGATCATTAATACTAGCAGGAGCGCAACAACTTTTGTTACCCAATACTAGGAATGTCACAATTCTATAATATATAATATAAAGAAAATAAATTGATGCAATGCCGCAAATTAGAACAGAAATGTACAATAACAAAAGAATGTTGGCTACAGGTTCAATTTTCAACAATTCTTCATCTCCACTATATCCAATTACAAATTGGATCAAGGTGTGTCTTAAAATGTAGGGGGAAATCAGAGAGAGGTCTCCCCTGGACCTCTTCCGTTCCTCTCAGTGACCAGTCAAAACGAGCATTAGGAAAGGTTTGATGCCAGATCACTCATATGCACTCTCAAACGCTGTAACGCTATAAAGCTAAGAAAGATAAGAGGGTTCAAAATAAAATGGTGCAACATATTTAATTAGTTGGCAAGAGGCTGACTAATAAAACAAGTCACGCCCCAGTCAGTGATGAGTCAGATGATCTCAGCCCAAATGGTCATGGTACCCCTAGGTTATGGTCTCCCCCTTTCTATGCCTTTTAGCTTTTACAAAGGATCATCTGGACTCGAAATGTCAGCTCTTTTCTCTCCTTACAGATGTTGCCAGACCTGCTGAGATTTTCCAGCATTTTCTCTTTTGGTTTCAGATTCCAGCATCTGCAGTAATTTGCTTTTACCCCTAGGTTATGGATGTTTGGGGAAAAAATAATGTACAGTTTCTGCTCCTGCATATTTGGCAGGAGGCAAGAGTGGGAAGAGCTTTAGTAAATACAATTTTTACAGAAATACTTAGGGATAGTGAATCAAGCTCCATCAAATATGAGGTTTTTTTAACCAGAATTCTTGTAACATAATAGATTAAACTAGAAGACCATAGAAGCACTGAAAAAGCAAATATCTTCCTGCAACACAGACCAATTTAGAAATTCTCATTTTTTTTTATTCATTCATGAGACATGGGCATCGCTGGCTGGCCAGCATTTATTGCCCTTGGAAGGCATTTGAGTCAACCACATTACTTGGTCCTGGAGTTACATGTAGGCCAGACCAGGTAAGGACATTAATGTCCTTCAGGGAAGGAAATCTGTGAGCCAGATAGATTTTTCCGACAATCGACAATGGTTTCGTGGTCATCAGTAGATTCTTAATTCCAGATATTTTTTGTTGAATTCAAATTCCACCTGCTGCCGTGGCAGGATTTGAACCTGGGTCCCCAGAATATTACCTGAGTGTCTGGATTAATATTCCAGCCATAATACCACTAGGCCATCACCTCCCATAATTTAGACAATCAATAGATCCCAAAACAAGTTTACAGCAAGACATCTAATATTATCTATGTAGTCACGCCTATATATTCACTATTATTCATAGTAATTTTCTTTAACTTATTTTTCAGAATGGCAAAAAACAGGATTATTACATGCCATCCAGAAGCAGAAAATCTGACTAGGAAAAAAATGAATAGTTGTTTCCACTAACTTTTGGTTTAATTCCATTTTCTCAAAAGTGTAATTTTATGTCAATAATGATGAATGACAAGAATTAAAAAATTTTATATTTCTGTCTTCTTCATGAGTTCTCTGATGGAAGGCAAGTCCTTGGAGATTACTCGGCAAACCACAATTAAGTGCCATGATTTATTTTACTATGGTCGGGCGAGGAGGCAGATCCAAGTCTCCCCCAATCCCCCTCCACATTACTACAGTACCCATCAAAATATCACATTGTTCATTGATCTTAACCCTAATTGGCAAATCAAGCACTTGCTCTGCAGAACAAGAAACTTTAAGATGAAGCTGAAGTTAATTCTGCATGTATCAAATTGGCTGCTGTACATCACAGGATTACCCACATGATAATTTACTTGTGTAAATTGACTTATTTTTCACTCATGAATTATTGTCCATTTGCAAGGAGATAACTTTTGTATCAAAGCAATCACTGAAACAAAACAAAAGGTTAACCCATCACAGCTTCAGACAGTACCCAAGAAATAAACAGTAAACCTTACCATACTGAGATCGTTGCCAAGCCAATGTGGAGCAAAGCAGTGCAAGACTCTTTCCACTCCCAGTTGGACTCTCTAACAGACAGTGCTTTTGGCAGTTCAAACCTCGAACAATCTGAACAAAAGCAAATCAAATCAATTGGGCTTCTGCCTTACTACAGCTAGTCATAACGTCAAGATCAAAAGAGTAAAGAACAGTGAGGTCATTGTATTTTAGACTGTAGTGCTAAGTTAGCATTGAAGAATACCTGCTAAGCTTGTGAGCTAGGCATCCAACTAATGCAGAAACCAATCCCCAATTGAAGCAAATGAAAACTATACACCCACAAGTAGCCAGATACAGAATGCAAACATTCTTCCTTTAGGATGATGTGGAGATGCCGGCGTTGGACTGGGATGGACACAATAAGAAGTCTCACAACGCCAGGTTAAAGTCCAACAGGTTTATTTGTAATCACGAGCTTTCGGAGCACTGCCCCTTCATCAGGTGACTCACCGATGAAGGAGCAGCGCTCCAAAAGCTTGTAATTCCTTTAGGATAACATACCACATAAATCTGCAAACATTAGATTGGCGAGTTAATATTTAAGAACCCTCAAATGTGCACAGTGGATCTGTTGGAGTTTAAAAAGGTGATAACATTTTGTTTACCAGAGCAAACCAGCTGTAATTCTTGCTTATAGGCTTTCTATTGCTTGCCCAATTGGTGGCCAGGCTGGCTGATTGATTTTTAACAATGCTGTGAACGTGTCTGCCCAAGTATTAGATTACCAACTGTGCTGTGCAGGGTTCATGTGATTGACAATTTCCACCACCAGTATGTTACCTGAGAATCACCTTTGCCCATCTATCCCCTGCCCATTCCTTAGAATAACAACTAACTGGTCACCGTTCATTCAATTGTGTGTTCAATTACCTGAATATATGAAAACAATACTTACTGAATTCATCATAGCAAGCTGAGATGGGTATGCCTTGCATGGAAAAAGAATTTTCACGCCACCAATAGTGTATTCAGAGGCTGATGATGCCATTTTAATGCGTCAATCGTGATACACATGAAGAAAGCAAAGACTTAGTGTTTCAATCTGTAAAGGAAATTTATAACATGTTTATCTGGACTCATTCCATTTTCAATACCACTCAAAAGAGCAATCATTTAAACTCAAAACTGCAGGGATTCAGGGTAAATCTTCAGAATTGATAAGAAACTGACTGAAGTACTCACTGTAAGAGCCATGGTAGGCGGAATGGGGGCGCCTGGGGTATTCTGGGTTAAGTTTTGGGACTATGCTGATTTTAATTTATACAAATGAAATGGATTCTGTCATGCAATGCCATGTGAACAAGTATCAGATGATAAACCAAAAGGTCACTGGAATCAGAACAGGGGCTCAGAAATTAACAGAATGAGTTGGACAAAATATATATGTGGGAAGAATGGCAGCTGAAGTTTAATGGAGAAAGTACAAAGTACTGCACGTGGCAAGAAAAAAAGCAACATGAGTGGTGGTGAAATAGCTGATGGTAACGCCAAAAAAGTGGACCTTAACATGCCTATCAAACCAGAACAGCAATTAACAAAGGAACGTGAAACTACATTGTGTTGGAGGCAGAGAACACCAATAAAACTGACACTACCTCCTCTCTCCAAAGTCATTGCTCCAAGTCATGAGAAAAGAAAATTGAGGAAATATGAGTTTTACAGCATGGAAAGAAGGCATCTAAAAAATTACTTCATGGAATTATATTGGTTGATAAGAAAAGGTAAATCTGGATTATTATTTTAAATTTTGGAAGAAAAATAAGTGCAGAAACATTCAAAATAGTAAAAAAATAAAATTTAGGGCTACCATTAGAAAATGCTTCTGAACAAAGTGTGATCTGCAGAATGGACATCCAGTTACATTAATGGAGGTGAAAATCATGGACTCATTCAAGAATTTTGGATCTTTAAAAAAAAGGGTAAACTTAGATGGTCCTAAGCAACATGATCTTGTGCGATCACAGTGACAGGTGTACAAGTCTGTGTGGCACAATGAACAATACCGATATAGTCCCTCATGTAAACACAAAGTATCAAGATGCCTATTAATCAACTTTGCATGCCTAAATTATAAACTAAGCTAATAAATAATTCTGAGACATCTGTTGACATTGCAAAACCCTTCGGGCTGAATGCTTGGCATTAAATAAATATTGTAAATATAACTTTAATTCTAAGTGTAGAAGGTTAGAAACTGTGTTGACAGAAATCAATCTGTTTTTCCATTTACATTTTTTTCTTTATTCTTTCATGGGATGTGACATCACTGACAGTTTGCCCATTTCAGAGGGCAGTGAAGTGTCAATCACATTGCTGCAGGTCTGCAGATTGGCACCTTGAACATAAGAGTGGGAATTCCCACTCACCTGAAGAAGGGGCTTAAGGCTCCGAAAGCTTGTGGCTTTTGCTACCAAATAAACCTGTTGGACTTTAATCTGGTGCTGTTAAACTTCTTACTGTGTTTACCCCAGTCCAACGCCGGCATCTCCACGTTAAAAGGTAAAGACAGGGATACAGTTGCAACAATTGAATGACACAAAGCTATGGAAGAATTAATAGATACAAATAGAAAAGTCTTGAAAATTATGAAGAGGTTTGATAGGGTAGACAGAGAGATGTTTCCATTTGTGAAGAGTCCAAAGCTCAGAGCTAAGTACAAATAGTTACTAATGTAGTTCAATGGTGAATTCAGGAGAAAATCTATTACTCAAAGTATGGTTAGAATGTGTACTACCACAGGATGCAAGTTACAGAAAATACAAGATGCGCTGAAGGGAAGCTAAGTGAGCACACCTAGGAAGAAAAAGGAGTTAAATGATATTTTGAGATGAAGTAGGGGTGAGAGAAGGCTCACGTGGAATATAAACAACATAGCGTCGAATGGCCTATTTCTGGGTTTAAATCCCATACACTGGGTCTCAGTGTAATCGGTGAGGGAAGAGCTGATGGGTAAATAAATGGGTCTTTTTAGAGTTCAGGAATGGTGGGGAGACGGCAGAAAGGGAGTGGAAACGAGCAGATGACAATTTCAGTGGCAGAAAACAAATATTTCTGTAAATTCATTGAGCTTCACAACCATGGTTTATGAGGTGAAAGGCTCAACGTGCTTCATTTTTCACAGTTATCTTACTCACAATTCTCCAGTACGGATTTTTTTTTTACTTCACGCAATCAGACAACATTACTTGGCGCCTTCGGCTCGAGCATCACGCATGCGCCGGACATAAATCCCCGACTGCCATGGGTCAACCTGCGGGCCAATCAGCAAAACCGGCTCGAAGTTCAGCAGCCAATCGACGGACGGGAACCCCGGGATCATTTGTACACCAATCGGCGCGGGCGCGGCCCTCAATCCGCAATCAGTGATTGGTCACCAATGGACCAGTGAGCGCCAAGAGAAAGCGTGATAAGCCAATTGAAAGGCTCCTCGCTTCAAACCAATCAGCAGGGGTAAGGAGACGCGGAGCGAATGAAGGAATGGGTGGTGGCGGTCCCGCGCGGGCGGTTGCTACGGTTACCCCGGCACGACCCACAATCCCATGTGGTTGGTTGGTTGGTACGGTGTCTCGAGCGGAATTGTCTGTTGGTTTCGGTCAGAAGCACTTGGAGGAGCTGAGGGAGAAACCAATTTGGAAAAACAAAAATTATCTTTAACCGTATCCCTCCTCTCTTCGAGTGTCCTGTAATTGCGGAATCACTCGAGGTTGTTTAAATAAACTTCAGTTTGATAGTTCCGCCAGTTGGGAAGTTAAAATTGGGCAATCGGGTCAATGGCGAGGCCGCAGAACAGGATACGTTCCTCGGCCAACAGGGTTACGCGACTCCGGGGACTAAGTTAGAGCTAGGCCCCGTTCATCAATTTTATTTCATTTTTTTTTAAATAGAGAAGGACGTTGTTTGGTTCCTTAAAAGGTGCGTAATTTAATTGCAATTAAACGGTGAATATTTTTATTATGGTCCAGTGAAGTAGAGAGGCAATTTTCTAAAAGTTTTCCTGTGTTAGAATAATTTTAAAATCTTGCATTATTTGTCATCGAAATAATGCACTTTACGATAAATAGGGATGTTAATTTTTGCCCTCAGTTTTAAATTATTGTGTAACATATTCTGTTTAAGAATTATATGCAACAAGGTTGAAATAGTGAAGTTAAATTTTTAGGTTTATAACTTTAAACCGATTTCTGCAGAGTATCACTGCAAGTACGCCAACATACAAAAAGCCCTTATGAAGCAACATGTTTCCTTCGACTTGTCCAGAACTTTAGTTGTCTTTTGAACTTGTCAGTTCCTTGAATTTGTTTTCACAATGACATTAGGATGAATCATAGAATCCCTACAGTGCAGAAGGAGGCCATTTGGCCCATTGAGTCTGCACCAACTTTGCAAAAGGGCATCTATCCCTGTAACCCCATGTATTTACCCCACTAATCCCCCTAACCTACATATCTTTGGACACTAAAGGAGCAATTTAGCATGGTCAAGCCACCTAACCTGCACATCTTGAATGTGGGAGGAAACCGGAGCACCTGGAGGAAACCCATGCAGACACTGGGAGAATGTGCAAACTCCACACACACACACACACACACACACACACACACACACACACAAGACTGGAATCGAACCCAAGTCCCCCAACTCTAGGGAGGGGCTAAAAATGCTGGCCAGCCAGTGATGCCCATGTCCCATGAATGAATTTTTTAAAAAGCTGCTGCGTTTAAGACCTACACCACAGAATCCTGCAACAACATCACATCAGGGCAAGGCTGCATATTCTCCCTATTCCTTTTCCTCTTGGTTATTGTTTTCATCATGAAGAAGACGATGGTTGCAGACTTTGATATTCCCTGGTTAAGCTAACTCTCCATCAACAACAACACCATCAACTAACGGACCTGGATTTCACTGGCGATGTCACCTTGTTGGCGTGCACTACAACACATGACCACAAGTCTTGACAATAGTAGTACCAAGATTGGTCCACATATCAGCTGCGAGAAGATCATGACAATGCTGACTGGATGGCAGCAAGCCCCCTCCTATCCATCAAGCACCAGAACTCCAAGGATGTTGACCACCTTCTTTACCAAGGAAATAACATTTCCATGGAAGGTGATATAGAGATCGATATCCACACAAGAATCTGCAAAGCAGCGTTCGTCTTCCAATAGCTCCAGAAGGTGTGGGCAACCAAGATCATCAACTTATTGTAGCGCCAACCGGAACTATGCCAGTGATATATGGGATAAAACAGCAAAGGTGTCATGTAATTTGGCCGTCTTTCACCAGCGCTGCCTGTGTAAAATCTTGGGCATCACATGGAGAGGCAGCTTGACCAGAGAAGCAGTACTACAGAGGACTGTTGGGTCTCTGTAGGACATGGTGACAGAGAGACAACTGAGGCTGACAGGATATGCATCCCAGAGTGACGATTGAGTGGACACCATCAGATGGAAGAAGAAGACGGGCCAGTTAAAGAAGACCTGGCAAAATAAGTTTAAGAAGGACCTCCCCAAGAGTTAAACAACATCTGATCTGGAACAAAACAGATTGCAATGGACCAAGGCTAATGACAGATTCTTGCTGCCCGTTCCTGTTGCCCATTGTCGAACATGGGACCAAGTGTAAGGAAGTAATAAAGCTACTGCATTCCCCAGATTTATTCAATTGCAAATAACATTTTTTTTCCTTTTAGGTGCCTTTGTCAAAGATGACGGAGTTTTCATGCCTGCAGTTTGTAAGTTCCTTTGCATTTGAGGCAATGCAGAAGGTGGATGTGGTAAAACTTGCAGCTCTGAGTGATCCAGAGCTGAGACTACTCTTGCCTTGCCTGGTGAGAATGGCACTTTGTGCCCCAGCTGATCAGAGTGAGGCCTGGGCTCAAGACAAAAAACTCATTCTGCGTCTCCTGTCTGGGGTCGAAGCTGTCAACTCTATTGTGGCATTATTATCGGTGGATTTTCATGCATTGGAGCAGGATGCTACCAAAGAACAACAGCTGAGGTATTTATTGTACATCCTAAGTTTACATAAGTATCACGCAATCATTGATTTATCTCAATTCCTCAGCCCACATTGATAAATGCACCACTCATTACGAGCAAAAAATGAAATGTCAGGTTAATGCTGCAATTGTAACTTGGTAGAGTTGGTAGAACTCGTGCCTCTAAATTCGAAAGTCGTGGGTTGAACACCTACTGCAAAGTCTTGACCACATAATCAAACTTACATTCGAGTGCAATACCAAAGGAGTGCTGCATTGTCAGAATGCTGTCTTTATTTTGCGAAGTTAAACCAAGGCCTTGTCTGCCCCTTTGGCAAATGTTTGAGATCCCATGGCACTTTTCCTCCCCAGTAGGGTGGCCAATATTTTTCCTTCAACCAATGTTGAATTATGGAATTAGCATCACTAACACAGATTATTACACAGATTATTTGGTTATTATCTCATTGCAGTTTGTAAAACTTTGTGTACAAATTAGTTGCCATGTTTCCTACTTTGTAATACTGACTAGGTTGCAAAAAAATACTTTGGGCTGCCACAAAGTGGTGAAATGTTCTGCACAAATGCAAGTTTATTCTTTCTTGCTTTAATTACTCCACCATTTCTTGTTTTTGAAGAATGTTCCTCAAAAGTTGTCACTTTCTTTGACAGGCACAAGTTAGGTGGAGCAAATGGGGAGAGTATCCTAGTATCACAGCTGCAACATGGCTTGGCTTTGGAGTTTGAACATAGCGACTCACCTCGTCGCCTCAGACTAGCACTCAGCGAACTGCTGGTGATCATGAACAAGGTAATGGAGGAGGGCCTGAATGAATCTGATAGAAGCTTCCCCGGCCATGGAATTTCAATATTCAGGTCCAGATATGCTCATACCCGACCTTGGAACAGATTGAAGTTGCCCTCACCCGATCTCCATGTTTTGTGCAGTTACCAGTAAAAGAGGAATGAGAGCCAGTGGATAATGAGCAGATCCCTTACTGAAGCCAGAAGCTTAATCAAAAAATAATGGGAAGAGCCACATTCAGAATGAAGCCAATGTTTGAATTTTGGGATGGGTGGGGGAGTAGTAGAAAGTGGTAGTGCTGCAGTCACCCATGATGCTGTACATAGGAATTGTGAGACAGGAAAATATTAAAGAGTATCTAATGTCTTTCATCCTGGTGGGCATAAGATACAATAAGAGTTCTTGATGTGTCACAGCCATCAATCTCTGCCAATTAGTCTACAACAGACCCAGATATTGTGAAGAACTTTTGGAAAAGTCCCTTGTTCCTCCGTACTAGATCAGCACATGCCATGTCTTGGATCTATAATAATCGTACACTGTTTAGTCTTTGCATTTTCTGAATGGGTGGGATGGATTGGGGTTGTGGTGGAAACTGACACAAAATGATTTGTGGTGGGGAGGAGACATGGTGGGAGATGAAGAAACAATAAATTGAGGGTCTGCCTACCTGTTAAGGTGGATACAAAATGTCCTGATAACACAAAATTCTACTTAAATGCAAATTCCTTCTTTCCTAATGACCTGTTACAACAGTGTCAAATCCCCTTTGAATGCCTTCCTTTTGAGATATCCCCGGTGCTATAAATTGGCCATGGCACAGTAGTGCTACATAGAGGTGGGATGTGCATTTGCATCCGCCCCCCCCCAAAAAAACCGGTCAATTCTCAAGCATACTTTAAAGTCTATGTTTCATCTACAGAGAGGGTGAAAACATATCTGAGTTACTTAAAGTCTCGCCAGCTGAAAGCAGCTGAGGACTGATAGCAAGTCTGGAGCCTGTATTTTTAGGTGGGAAGGCATTTGGAAAAAAAACAGAGGAATAAAGAAATGGAGAAATTCATTTATGAACAAATTTTAATTAACTTTTTTTTGTGTGTATATGTGTTAAAGGTGTCTGATTCAAATGGAGATTTTTTTATCAAGTCTTCAGAATTGTTTGAGAGCCCGGTGTACTTGGATGAAGTTGCAGATGTGCTGTGTATCCTTCAAGCAGGTACGATTCATATCACTGATGAAGTTAAAGATCATAACAGCGTTTTTAGATTTACGTAGCATGTGTTTGAAGTATAGATTTGGACAAGATATGGATTAGTCACATTAGCAGCACTAGAGTGTTACGCGCTAAAACTGATAAGCAGAAATATTAAATAGTGGCTGATGAGCTAACTAATCTGATTGCAGAAACCAGTCTGCTGATGGTGAAGCCCATCCAGTGCCAAGAATTGAAAATAACTCATCAATTTGGGGAAAGTAAATTTCCTGCTTATCCTAATTTCCTTGGGGCTATTATACAATTTGACTTTGGTGTTTTAACTTTAACCCTTAGTATAACCCATTATACTCAATATTGTTAATATATAATTTGTATGGTGCTTTATTTCCCCCACCCCACAGAACTGCCATCACTGTTGCCAATAACTGAAGTAGCTGAGGCTTTGTTGCATGTGCGGAATGGATCCTGGTTCATGTGTTTGTTAGTAGCCAACGTCCCTGACAGCTTCAATGAAGGTAACTGTCTTCATTTAACTCCATTACTGGTGTAATGAGCAGCTTGAGAAAATCCATGGGCCAGGAGTAGAATAATACATCGAGGTTTTATTCTTTCGAATTTATGTTCGTTCTTGCTAAGATCATTCACTTGGGTATCGGGGTAGAGAGAGAATATCACATGTTATCAGTAGTCGCATGATGTCATCTCCGAAGGGTGCAGAGTGATGAGCTAGATAATTGCGCCATCTCTTAATGAATTGCTGTTGTCATGGAGAAGCTCCAAATGAGACTCATTGTTTTTATTTGGAAGAGAAGTATTTCACAAGTTACCAGGTACAGCAAGCAATTAGGAAAGTAAACGGCATGTTGGCCTTTATTGCAAGGGGCTTGGAGTACTGGCATTAAGAATGCTTGCTAAAATGTACAGTACTTTGGTGAGATCACATCTGGAGTAGTGTGTGCAGTTTTGGTCTCCATATTTAAGGAAGGATATAGTTGCATTGTGGGCCATACAGCCACAGTTCATTTTACAGCACAAAAGAGGTCCTTCTGCCCAACATGTCTGCGTTGGCCGGCAAGCACCTATCTATTCTACTCCCGTTTTCCAACACTTAGGGCCCGATTTTACCAACAATTTGCGCCCGTTTTCGGGCGTGAAATCGTGGTAAAGTCGGATGTGAGGCCTTTATCGTGATCTGCACCCACGTCCGAGCAAATCGCGACTTTACCGACACCTACCGAATCGGGCGGCCCGACGATTTAAATGCACTAGCATGCATTTAAATTGATTTAATTACCTGTCTGCCCAACTCTACCATCAATTCCCACTTTACCTTCTTCTGTTCCGTTCCGGATCCGCGCTTTTAGCGACCGGCTAAATAAAAATCCGAAGCCGACACTGCAGCTTCCGAAGAGCGGGGTCAGAGCCTGCAACGGCTCTCTGACCCAGATCATCCTTTGGGAGGGGGGGGGGGGTGGGGGTGGAGGAGGGAGGTGGGTCAGATGTAGCTCTGGGGGTGGGGGGGGGGGGGAGGAGGGAGGTGGGTCAGATGTAGCTCTGGGGGGGGGGGGGGGGTGGAGAGAGGGCTGACCATAGTCTGGTGGTGGGGGGGAGGCCCGATCGCTCACTGGTGGGGGGGGGGGGCGGGGGGCAGATGGATTTCTGGTGGGGGGGGGGCAGGGGTGTCCGCTGCCACTCTGCAGGCGATCGATAGGGAGGGAGCGGGGGGCAGAGTTGTCCGCTGCCACTCTGTGGGCGATCCCTCCTCCCCACCGGAAGAATGAATCCCTCCTCCCGGAGTGATTCAAGTTCATGATCTTTCATCTGAAACATTAACTCAGTTTCTCTCTCCATACGTGCTGCTTGAGTATTTCCAGAATTTTCTGTTTTAACTTCCAATGTGCAACATTTTGCTCTTCTATCTGGAAGTTAGTGCCTGTTCTGTGTCTTGCTATCTGGAGGAATATGGCTCCAAATATTCTGGAATCCTTTTGATGCCTCATCCAAACGTCTTCAAGTGTGAGTCTAGACGGTGACCACTGCCAAGCTTTTTATCCAGCACAGCATTGTAACTGAGCTCAACATTGCTCTCTGAGTGTTTTACATGTTTAAAATTAACAAGTTAAGGTCACTGGATATTGATCAGAAGCAGGAGTAATTGAATGGGTTTTGTTCAGTTTAGAATAGAGACTGAAGCCCTATCTGGCATCAGCTGGAGCTTGGACTAGGGATCAAATACAGGGATTTTATGATCTCTGCGCCTCATGTAGCAGGCCATTTACTTACTGATTCATACTTGGACAGCACATATGGAGAGAAAAACTGAGTTAATGTTTCAGATGAAAGATCATGGACTTGAATCACTCCGGGAGGAGGGATTCGTTCCTCCGGTGGGGAGGAGGGATCGCCCGCAGAGTGGCAGCGGACACCCCTGCCCCCCCCCCCCCCCCCCGCACCAGAGATACATCTGGCCCGCCTCCCTCCTCTTTCTCCCCCCCCCCCCCCAAGAGATACATCTGACCTGCCCCCCGCCCCCACCCAGAGAATGATCTGTGTCAGAGAGCTGCTTTCTGCTTTTTTTTTCCCGACACAGACGTGCTTTTTCAGATTTTTTTCAAACTGCGCATGCACAGTTCAGAGCTCCAATCGTTCTGGCAGCGCTAAGCCCCACCCACAGCGCGGATCGGACTGGAGCTGGCTGAAAGCGTATGGGCGCGTCTGAACGCCGATTCCAAGGTCGGATCTGTACTACACCCAGATTCAGCACTTAGAATCAAAATGGTAAAATCGGGCCCTTAGTCCGTAGCCTTTTATACTATGACATTTCAAGTGCTCATCTAAATGCTTCTTAAATGTTGAGGGCTCCCACCTCTACCATCCTTTTGGGGAATGAGTTCCAGATTCCCACCAAAAGGGTGAAAATGTTTTTCCTCAATCCTCTCCAAATATCCTGCTCCTTGCCTTTAAATCTATGCTATTGACCGCTCTACTTAAGTTTCTTCCTATCTACCATATCTACGTTCCTCATAATTTTATACATCTCAATCGGGTCCCGCCTCAGCCTTCTGTGCTCTAAATAAAACCCCAGCCCCGAGCCCAGGCAATTTGCTGGTGAATCTTTTGTGCACCCTTTCTAGTGCAATAACATCCTTCCTAAAGTGTGGCAACCAGAATTGCACACAGTACTCTGGCTGTGGCCTAATGAGCGTTTTGTACAGCTCCATCATAACTTTGGATTGTCCTATGATCAGAGGCTGAGTATTCTCTGGAGGTTAGAAGAGTGAGACGTGAGCTAATTGAAACATGCAAGATTCTGAAAAGGCATGATGGGGTAGACACTGAGGTTGTTTCAACTGCTAGGAAATCTAAAATACGGAGGAACTTGTTAGGGACCAGACCAGAAACTTAAGGTACATTATGAAGTTAGCCGAGACCCCAACGTTTTTGATTTTGGCATTAGATGGCATAAGATGTTTCACTGCAGGTATGATTCAATTGACCCACTAAGAAGCTCTATTAAAACACACTTTATTTAACAACACAGTTAAAGTATAAACAAGAATTAGCATAACGTTTACCAATTGAAATACTTAAACATAGAAATCATAGAAACCGTACAGTACAGAAAGAGGCCATTCAACCCATCGAGTCTGCACCGACCACAATCCCACCCAGGCCCTACCCCCATATCCCTACATATTTACCCACTAATCCCTCTAACCTACACATCTCAGGACACGAAGGGGCAATTTTAGCATGGCCAATCAACCTAACCTGCACATCTTTGGACTGTGGGAGGAAACTGGAGCACCCGGAGGAAACCCACACAGACACGAGGAGAATGTGCAAACCCACACAGACAGTGACCCAAGCCGGGAATCGAACCCAGGTCCCTGGAGCAGTGAAGCAGCAGTGCAAACCACTGTGCTACCGTGCCGCCCCTTATAATGGTTTCTTATGACAAGGTATAATTCTTAACAGCTAGTTATTTCTATAGTTCCAATGTAAGCAATATTCCAACAGACATTAATCCCTCTTCAGAATAAGTTAGCAGAAAAACAGATATGCTCACGTGTGCTACGTTTCCAGCCTTTTAACCCCCTGGACAGATATAGAAAGACACCTGTCTTCTGACTCCCATACAGCAGCCTCCTGAGAGAGAGAGAGACTTAATTCTTGGCAGATCCCAGTCTCCAAGTCCGGAAGAGAAAGAGAGACACCTCTCTCTAACAATTCCAAGCAGGAACTGAGCTTATTTCTCTGTGTAAGGCTAATTCCACCCATTGACAAGATCTTTCCTGTCAATCAACCTGATCAAGCCCTACTCTGAAAAACCCCAGGGGAAAACACGAAAATAACAGATACATTAGTCCAGATTAAAACAAACATTCTAGCAATTAGGAGCAGTTATGCTTCTGCGGTATTAACAGGAGTTGCCGGTTACAGACAAAGTGGCACCGCCAAATAGAACTGATTACTAAAAAGTCCTGCACAAGAAACATAACGTAAATACATTTCATAGAATCCCTACAGTACAGAAGGAGGCCATTTGGCCCTTCGAGTCAGCACCAACAACAATCCCACCCAAGCCCTATCCCCATAACCCCGTGTATTTAACCTCCTCATGCTCCTGGCACTAAGGGGCAATTTAGCATGGCCAATGCACCTAACCAGCACATCTTTGGACTGTGGGAGGAAACTGGAGCACCCAGAGGAAACTCATGCAGACACGGGGAGACGGTGTGGACTCCACACAGACAGTGACCCAAGCTGGGAATTGAACCTGGGTCCCTGCCGCTGTGAGGCAGCAACGCTGACCACTGTACCGCTGTGTCATCCACCTTCCTGAAAGGCATAGTATCATCACACACTGTCTCTAGGTAAGAGGATGACGATTTGGGATTGAGATAAGGAGAAATTTCTTCACTCAATGGTTTGTGAATACTTAGAATTCCCCACCCCATAGGGTTGTAGATGCTTCGTCGTTGACTATATTTAAGGCGCAGGGAGACAGGGTTTTGGTGTCTCAGGAAGCCGAGGGTTATGGGGAACTGGCAGAAAAGTAGTATCAAAGCCCAAGAGCAGGCATGATCCTATTAAATGGTGTAGGTTCAAATACAGTCTACTCCTACTCCTATTTCTTGTGTTTCCCTCTTCCTAACAAGTCCACTTCTGGTAGCTGGTTATATGGCAGAAAATGTCTAGGAGCTAGTCATCTGTACATCTGCTTGACCAAAGGTGGTACTTGCATCTGGGGATGTTCACAATTGAAGAAAAATATTAATTAAGAATATAACTAGAGTAATGCAAAATATAACTTTCGATTTTCACCAAGTTGTGATTTGCCATATGAGAGTACTGTGGGTTTGTGTGTAACTCAGCCTTTTGCTGTTCAGTTTGCAGAGGCTTAATAAAAAACGGTGAGCGGCAAGATGAGGAGAGTGTTGGGGGCCGACGCAGAACTGAGGCACTTCGACAGCTGTGCAAAATGAATCCTTCCCAAGCCTTAAATGTTCGGGCCATGGTGGTAAGAGATGATTTTGCACTTTGTAGACAGTGCAGAGGCGCTATCAGAAACCCAATAACACATCATTTCAAGAGACTGCGATAATCAACTCAAGTGCCCACTGCTCCCTGGCATTGCTTTTCTGTGGTTATTTTCAGTTGGTATCTACTTGACCAACATGCAGCAATGTAACAATTCATCCATCTTAATTTAAGAGCAAGTCAATTTTCATTCACATTCATCTGCAGAGTACTCCTCCGAGGATTGTGGTGGTTGTCCTTAAAGAGGATATGATTTATTTGCTGAGTGGTGTTGCTGCTGAGCTTTCTTGGCAATGCTGCAAATATACTGAAATGAATTTTTATCTTTGTGTTTCTCTGTCATAATGAAAACCTTACCTATTTATAGCCAATACATCATCTGTTTGAATTCAGTACAATTTACGAAAACTATCACTCGCCGACGTTGTGCATGCGAGTTTCAGAGTCTCGTTTTCTTTAGAAGAACTAAATAAAGCCAGTTGCTTTTAGGTCAGATGACTCCTATAAAAGGCAACAGTATCATTTTGAGAACGCGGATTGAGAGTTATGTAGGGAGTCTGGAGTTTCAGCTCGGTTGCATTGGTAATTCATCCAAAATTGAACAAACCAGCACAAAAGATCAAAGAATTTTAAGGGCAAATTACCTCCTGTGGGAATAGTTACATGATCTTTTTAAAATTACTCTAGAAATTACACTCAAATTATTCTAAAACTGACTTCAGGCTGAATTAATCACCAAACCAGGCTTGCACTAATTGTCCACATTTGCCACACTTCAAGAGGCTTTTAAACTTAAGCTTTTGATTTTGGTGTAAAGACACAAATAGGCACTTTGAGAAACTGGGATCTTTGCACCAATATAACTAGTAAATCATCTAGTTATTTTCCATTAGTAAAATCAGTTTACTCAGGTGATTCTTATTTTTTGTGATGAACCCATTTTCAGTTGTCTTAATAAACTTCAGGTTGCCACTCTTAATCATATCAAGGAATACTTTTAATGCTAATTTTTAAATTGCATTCTGTGCTGCTACCATTCAAAGTTTCTATGAAAATGTTGCCCAACTACACTGGTTCTTGGAAGATTTTTGCAATCAACATGAAAATTGGTTTGAACGGAACTTTGAACAAAAAATTCACTTTGCAAAACTTGTGAGTTTAGAGTAAAATTTGCATCCTGATTGTAGATTGCACCCAAAACAGAAGAATTTTTTTTTAACATTGCAAGGAAGGTAGAGATAGGAATTTGGTTCTGACTAAGTGGGGAATCAACAGGAGAGAAGAGTGCCTCATTGTAGAATGATCGTTGTGGATGGAGTGGAATGAATGGCCTTTTCTGATCCTGGATTTCCTTTTTTTGGTATTGTGTAACAGGTGGAGGAGTGCCACCTCCCAGGCCTTGGAGTGGCTCTGACCCTGGATCAGTGCAAGAATGATGGCTCTGAAGACACAGTGACTGACCTGGTCTCCTTCGTTAGTGGCTTATTACTAGGAACTAATGCGAAAGTCAGAACCTGGTTTGGAATGTTCATCCGCAATGGGCAGCAGGTAAGAAGTAAGGATAGACTGATGAATTGGTCTCATCCCATTGATTTGGAATATAAATTTACGGTATAATGGGCACGCCATCATAGAATCCTACAGTGCAGAAGGAGACCATTCGGTCCATCAAGTCTACACCAACCACAATCCCACCCAGGCCGTAACTTCATAACCCCTATGCATTTACCCTGCTAATCCCCATGACACAAAGGGGCAATTTAGCATGGCCAATCCACCTAACCCGCACATCTTTGGACTGAGAGAGGAAACCAGAGCACCTGGAGGAAACCCACGCAGAACGAGGAGAATGTGCAAACTCCACACAGTGACCCAAGCCGGGAATCGACCCGGGTCCCTGGCGCTGTGAGGCAGCAGTGCTAACCACTGTGCCACCCTGACGGGTCTACAGCCTACCCCGCACTCTGTAGTGATTAGATTCCTCTTCCTTTTCACTTTATTCAGAGAAATATTGGAGACTGACCAGGGATGTATACTCAGACAGCCCCGTATGCCACGTGCTAATGCCACAGTGTCAACTTTTCTTGATGTTTAAAGGGAAGCAATGTTATCTTATTACACCAGATAAATTCCTTCTTGGTCTCCTGATGACCAATAACAACCTGCTTTTATGTAGCACCTTAATAAATGTTCCAAGATGCTTAGCACACAGTGAATCGAACTGACTGAAGATTGGCATCTGTGATGCTGGGAACCTCAGCAGGAGACTGAGATAGATCAATACACTCACCACTTCTGGCTGAAGATGATTGCAAATTCTTTAGCCCTGTCTTTTGCACTGACTTGCTGGGCTTTGCCACAATCCAGGATAGGGATTTACGTGGAATGTCCTTGTTGTTTTATTGTCCAGCAGCATTCGTGACTGGATGTAACAGGATCGCGGTGTTTTGGCCTAACCTGTTGTGGGATTCCTTGGCTCTCTGTGGAATGCTGCTTCTGGTGTTTAACATGCATGTTGTCCTGTGTTGTAGCCTCAACAGGTTGATATCTCATCTTTGGGTATGCTTGGTGGTGCTCCTGGCATGCTCTCCTGCATTCCTCATTGAGCCGAGGTTGACCTTTTGGCTTTACAGTAATAGTGAGGGATATGAGATTACATTGTAGGTGAAATGCAGTTCTCCTACTGAAGGCCCACAGTGCCTTGATGCCCCAGATTTGAGCTGGTATATCTGTTCTGTAATAATCACATTTTAATATTGTAATAGTGCCATCATACAACTTGGAGACTGTGCAGTGGTCATTCCTCTGCCAAACAAAGGAACACGCCCTTTGGCTCACCAAGCCTGCGCCAATACGCGGTTTCTATCCTTCTGTTCACCACCACCCCCCCCCCCCCCCCCCCACCCCCCCCCCCCCCCCATTCATGCGTCTATCAAGATGCACCAAAATCGTTGCTAACGTGCCTGCTTCCACCAACCCCACTGACAGTGTGTTCAGGCACCCACCACCATCTGTGTGAAAAACTTTACCTACACATCTCTCCTAAACTTACCACATCTCACCTTAAATCTGTGCTCTCTTGTAGTCGACCCCTCCACCCAGGGAAAAAGCCTCTGACTATCCACTCCATCTATGCCTGTCATAATGTTGTAGACCTCTAACAGGTCGCCTCTCAACCTCCATCTTTTCAGTGAAAACAATCTGAGTTTATCCAACCTCTCAACATGCCTAAAACCCTCCAGACCAGGCAACATCCTAGTAAACCTTCTTTGCACCCTCTCCAAAGCATCCATGACCTTCTGGTAGTGTGGCGATCAGAACTGCACACAATATTTGAAATGCGGCCTAACTAAAGTTATATACAGCTGTAACATAACTTACCAACTTTCATACTCGATGCCCTGCCTGATGAAGACAAGCATGTTGTATGCCTTCTTGACCACCTTTATCCACCAGTGTTGCCACTTTCAGGGATCTGTGGACCTATACACCCAGAGCCCTCTTTATGTCAAGGCTCCTAAATGTTCTGTCATTTACTGTATGATTCCCATCTGAATTTGATCTTCCAAATTGCATCACTTCGCATTTGTCTGCATTAAACTCCCATCTGCCATTTCTCTGCCCAAGTCTGCAATCTATCTATATCCTATTGTATCCTTTGAGAAGCCTTGTCACTATTGGCAACTCCCATCAATTTCTGAATCTTCAGCAAACTTACTAATCAATACTAATACTGTTATGGACACTTGTGTCTGGAGTCACTTATAGGACAGACTGGGTAATGGTGGCATATTTCCTTCTCTGAAGGACATTAATGAACGAACACGGAACAAAAATAAAATATAAAAGTGTGCAAAGCATAGGGATGCAACATTGAACTTCTGACAAAGAATCCTGAATTTTTAACTAATGTATTCATCATTTTGATTCTTTAAGTTAAAATTGATAAGCTGAAGAATATTTCATATCATTGGAAGTGACTATTTGACCTCTTGACAAACTGAAAAGCTCCATTGTGCATGGTATTTCTTAGGAAGAGGAACTGTTTTTTTTAAGCTTCTCTGTACCATTAGTAAACCACTGCTGGTTTCATGATCATTATTACTGATATCAGATATAATAATTGAATTTAAATTCTCCCAGCTGCTGTGGTGGGATTTGAACTTGTGTCTGGAACATTAGTCCAGGCCTCTGGATTACTATTCCAGTAACACCATCACTTTGCTACCATTCCTGTATTGTATGGGATAGTGCAAGAAGGTATATGTGAGGTAGAAGATTAGTCACATTCTTCTTGAATTTTGGAGCTGGTTAAATTGCCTTCTGTTGCTCTTATTTTCTTATGTTCTTGGGTTGTAAAGATGTTACACGACAAATACTTAGTTACTAACCTGCTAGTTTATTCCTCAGCCCTTTAAAATCTATTTGAGGACCAAGTGTAATTCTCAAGATTTTTGTTTTGCAGAGGAAGCGAGAACGCAGCAGCTCTGTGCTGTGGCAAATGAGGCGACAGCTACTGCTGGAACTAATGGCAATTCTCCCGACGGTTAGTAGTGGTCGCATTGGTGAGGACACAGCAGACACCGACATGGAACCTAACATATCTGTGTACTCTGCACTGAAGGAGGAAAATGTGGTGAAGGCTAGCGCAATGCTGCGACTCTACTGTGCGCTCATGGGAATCGCTGGACTCAAGTACGGGCAGTGATAATACATAAAAAGCTTCTGGGTGGGGATTATTGTTTAAGGGATATTGTATGTGTCTGTCATAGCTTACTGAATTATTAAAGATTTGCATCTTTACCCTGAAGACAGGGTAAAGATGCAAATTCGCATTTCACCACTTTTGCAGGTAAATACTTTACAAGTCACACAAACTTAAGCTGTTGAATAGCAACAAATATTTTAACACTTTTTTTCATAGCTTGATTATGCTGTATTTATTGCGGAAGATCATTTGGTCTGTTATTGGAATCTGAAAAATCCATAGTTACATTTGCTGTAGGTCTAATTACTTCAGCGATGGGATTTGCCCTCGGTTATCACTGGTATATATATGTATGAAAATGTACACAAAACAGCTCCAGCAAGGTTGCAACTTAAAACCTTAGTCTCCAACATTCAGCGGCTGTCTACTTGGGATTGTGGTGTGGGAATCAAGTTTGTCGGCTCTTGGGCGAAAAGGAATTTTGTTGTCACACTTGGCTGATCACTTCTGCTGGAAGTCCAATCTTATCAAGTGTGTAATCAGCAGCACCTTTGTTTTCGGCAGTATAGAATTGTAATGCTCTGTGTGATATTGTCATCTAGGCCAACTGATGAAGAAGCTGAGCAGCTTTTACAGCTAATGACGAGCCGCCCACCAGCAACTCCAGCTGGCGTACGCTTTGTGTCCCTGTCCTTCTGCATGCTGCTGGCATTCCCCAGTTTAGTCAGGTGAGTCAGAGATCTACCGTTGTCTCAAGGTCCGGATAGGAAAGGGTAAAATCAGCGAGGGCTCTCGCCTCAACTCCTTATCCAGTGACCTTGCTGTAAATTGCGCGTGTGAAAATCTGGCAAAAGCAAAATGAGACTTGGCTGAAAATAATCATGAATGAAAAATACCCACATGGTAATGGTCCCTGTGAACTCGCAAGAGATGAAGAAATGAAATTGAGAGATGATGGAAAATAAATAACACGTGCACTTATTGTAACACAAGTCAAGGATTTTGATATTTGATTGTAAGTATATATATATATATATATATATGCTGAGCATAAAATTTGCCAGTTAACGACAGATTTATCCTGTAATAAACCTCATTGTGTATCAAAGATATAATGCACTTTGGCAATCTGCATTAGCACTTGACAGCACTAAATAATTGAAAATAGACATGACAGTCGAAACTGGGGAGTGACATTTAAAACTGTAATCTAATCTTTGGTTACAAAAGATAGTCTAAACCATATATTTTATCCATTGGTTTATGTGTCATTTCAATCCTTTGACTTCATATAATAACGTATTTTCTTTCTTTAACTACAAACTGACAAGTTAATGAATAAAATGTTCCACCTAGTAGCAGATAAGAAGCACGCTGCTGAAATCATGCAACAAAATAATGGTTCACCTGTCTGTCACTTGTTTTCGTTTATAAAGCGACCTGTTTGGGGGCAAAAATTAGCATAGTTCTTCATAAACACCTTATTCCTGTGGGGGTGAGCTATTGTTCAAGGTGAGCTAATGTATTCCGTTAAATATAAAGAAAGAGCCCTTAATCAAAGAAACAGCAGCCAGGGAGACAAAACCCAGGAAAAAAAAGTTGGCGCAAAAAATATGATCCAGGTTGGAAGATGCAGGAGTGTGGATACTGGGAATTCTGCCTGGAAGGACTCTGAACACTGTAAGCTGGGACATGTCCAGCTGAACAAGACAATGAAGAACATCTCAGGAGCAATCCAACAAATACAAATTGACTACCAATGCAACATTGCGCCACCAGAAATCCATCGTGAAACTAGCACGGTACGATAGCTAGAAAGAATGCATACAAATTCGGACCTGCCACTGGTAGAAGACGTCACCCACCCACCCAGCAAATACCTCATCCCAAGATGACCAATCTGGACCAATGTGCCTGAACCAGGCAATTCTGCGAAGGACCTGTGGCACAACACCAACAAGCAAAGCCCAGAATCCGTATGGCATATGAATCAAACTGAACAGGTGTCTCACTGGAGTTGGACCCTGTCCCAACAACCGCTTCCCCTGGGAGACCACGATCACCCCTGTGAAACTGCCGAAGTGCAAACCATGGTGCATTAAATCGACAAGTGTTTCAGTGGCAGCCTCACTGCCCTACACCAGGCTGATGAGGCTGCCAACTAGCTGAAGAATTTCAAATTTGACATCTAGCTATTCATCAGTGCATAAGTACAGGATTGAACTACATGGTGAAATAATTGTCTGGTTCATGTAAAGCAAATAATCACTTCAGCATGGTCCTTCACTAAGCTGCCAAAGGGAGGGCGAATCAATCAAATGATTTCCAGTTGCCTGATCGCAGCATGATATGAACTATAGGCTGAGAATAGGTTGCCTTCGTGGTTAAAGTACGATGTGTGGACCAGGAAACCAATAGAGATACGTCTAAGAACAAAATGCTTTGCAGAAGCTTGGATCCATTAGGAAGTTAGAATGCTGTAAAGATTTTAAAAAACACACACACACACATTCCACATGGAGTAGGGAGCAAAATTCAATTACTTCATTTTATCATGGGAGGCTGTGGCATAGTGGTATTGTCACTAGACTAATAATCTAAATACCCAAGGTAATGCTCTGGAGACCCAGATATGAATCCCGGCATGGCAGATGGTGGAAATTGAATTCACTGAAAATCTGGAATTAAAAATCTATTGCCTCATGATCAACATTTGTCATAAAAACCCATCTGGTTCGCTAATGTCCTTTAGGGAAGGAAACCTGCCATCCTGAACTGGTCCGGCCAACATGTGACTCCAGACCCACAGCAATGTGGTTTACTCTGAAATTCCTTTGAAATGGCCTAGCAAGCCACTCAGCTCAAGGACATTCAGAGATGACCTTGCCAGCGATTCCCACATGCCATGAAAGAACTGTGTTTTTAAAAAAATCACAGCCAAGCTGAGCACAGAGGAACACAAACCAGAGGAAGTGTCATGCACAGGCCACCAAGTGATTGGATTGGAGTATCACTGACAGAGGTATGGGCTGGGTCAACCATCCATGTTCTTTATGCAGAGCCCAAGAGTTCTCACTCTGTGTGACTAGGCCAAACAGAAACTCTGCCCCCAAAAAGATTTGCAGATGTGGTTACATCTATATGAGTATGGATGATCGCAGGTACAAAATGGCTGAATGGTTCCTTCTCCAGAACTGACTAAATGAGCAAGTAGCATCTGCTTCTCATAGCCTAGGCGAGGCTAGTGTGAAAATTGGAAGGGGAACTTGCAGGTGATGGTATTCTTATGCATCTGCTGCTCATGTCCTTTTTAGGTGGTAGAACTTGCAGGTTTAAAAAGGTGCTGTCGATGAAATCTTGGTGAAGTGTAACTTGTGTGTGTACAGTGATGGAGGGAATAAATGTTGATGGATGGGATGTCAATTAAGCGGGGCTGCTTTGTCCTAGGTTGTGTTGAGTTTCTTGAGTGTTGTTGGAGCTGCACTCATCCAGACAAGTGGAGGCTATTCTGTCACATGCCTGATTCGTGCCTTGTAGATGCGGGACAGGCTTTGGGGAGTCAGGAGGTGACTGTGTCAGGCTGATGCTTGCCTAGTCTGTAGGCCAGCTCTGCCAATTTTGGCCCACGACCCCAGATGTTGGAAAGGAGGGTTGACGGGGCTTAGTATGCCTAGATCAAAACAGGTGGTCTGTCCAATTTCATTTTTTTTTTCTTTAATTTATTCATTCACAGGAAGTGAGTTCACTGGCAAAGGCCAGTGTTTCTTTGCAATCCTTTTACCACCTTTGAGAATGTGATGGGAAGTTGCCTTCTTGAAGCTGCCTTCTTGAAGCTGCAGTCTGTGCAGTGAAAGTACTCCCATAGGGCTTGTGGGGAGAAAGTTCCAACATGCCAGCAATTTCCACACAATGGATGGTGTGGTAATTTGAAGGGGAGCTTGCAGTTACTGTTGTTCCCATATGCCTGCTGCCCTTGCTTTTCAAGATAGTCGGTCTGAAAGGTGTTGTCAGAGAAGTTACCACAGTGCATCCTATAGATTCCTAGACAACTCTCCTCCCTCATGCGGCACTGCAATAAATTTGTGTCGATCAGCTCCTGGTTGTTTCTTGGGAAATTGCTGGTGTCTTTTACCAACCTAAAAAGCATTACACTTTTTTTTTAAAGTAATTCATTGTTGGGAGTGCTTTGAGATGTTTCTACCGAATAAGTTTTTGCATAAATATAACTTATTATTAAATGACCAATGATGTGTGGCAAGGAATAACTTCAGTAGCACAGGAAAAAACAGAAAATGTTAATTGTGCAGGCTTGATCCCTACATTCAGAACTTAATACTTCAGTTAATTGTGTTTGCAGCACACCTGAACAAGAGCAAATGACTGTGATGTGGTTAAGCTGGATGATTAGAGAGGAGGCATATTTTGAGAGGTGAGATTCAATATTGGGTATTGGCTTTCTGCAGTATTTCTACCTTTCATTTTAAAATCAGGTCTTGGGTTAGATTTTTCAAATGATGTAAAGTTGACCGGGAATGGCTAAAGTGTAATGGGTTTTCCCCAAACTATTACACAGCACACTTCCAAATAGCCAATTCAAGCAACTTCAACTTGGCCTGGGAGTAGCCTTCTAGCTCATATTGTACCAAATCTGTCGAACACGCAATGGGGAATGATGAAAAACTGAATGGGAAAATATCTCAGTAAAGTGATTTTTGTTTTATCTGTCCGAGCTAAGTTCGGCAATAGGTCATGTGTTCAAAGTTTATCCACAGTAATGGTATGAAGTGAAGTAACACTGTTTTCTCATGTAATTTCAAGCACCACAGGGGTATCTGCTTCATTTGGTGAGATGCTGCTATTGGTTGCAATGTACTTCCACAGCAACCAACTCAATGCCATCATTGACTTGGTCTGTTCCACACTGGGTATGAAGGTAAGTCTGACCCCCATCCTTTTTTATTGCATTAGTTTACAGGAGTTGAGAAAACTAAAGCAGTTACCCTTAAGTATTTTAATTTATTTCAGGGGATGTTTAATCACACGTTCTCATTCTTCAATTAGGGCTGCCCATCATTTGTAAGTGATCTGATCTATGCGGCAGCTAAAACAGTCTTGGTCACCAGTGCACATGCAACAGGGGCCAAAGATCCCTACCAATGTGTTCGGCTGTAATATTGGAGCAGATGTTGAAATTCGGTAGTGCTGTGGTTGTTAACATCAAGAATTTCCAGCTGTTCGTGATGAATATTGAACAAGTAGAACACAAAAAAATGAAAAACCTTTGGTATGTTTTTATGCGAAATTGAATCTGGCAGGAAGGGAGCAGAAGTGATGTCCAAAGATGTGCGGGTTAGGTTGATTGGCTATGCTAAAGTTGCCCCTTAGTGTCTTGAGATGCGTAGGTTAGAGGGATTAGCGGGTAAATATGTAGGGATATGGGGGTAGGGCCTGGGTGGGATTGTGGTCGGTGTAGACTCAATGGGCCGAATGGCCTCTTTCTACACTGTAGGGTTTCTATGATTTCTATGTGATAGGACATGACAATAATGTGCTGCCATCAAGTGGTAAAAATTCAAGATGTGCTTGGGAGTTTCCTTGTCGCAAGTTCTCGATTGAGCTTGTCCCATTGAGATGAAACACTGAGCAGTGTGGGGGTGAATTTTCCTCTCCTCTCCTGAGACCAGCTGAATTGAGCCATTGAGTCCACTTCTTCATCCCTTTGAGGCTGTTATTACAAAGTAATTAATACAGAAGCAGAGGTATTCCCCCTCAGAGGTCTGAAGGATGGTTTGACAGCAAGAAAGCTAATAAGTACCCGTTGGAGCAGAGCATCTGTGGAGTGGCAATCATCATCAGATTGTAATTCCGCTCCTGTATATTTACTTTAGTCTGGACCAGCACATTTCTTGCCTGGACCTCTGCCCCGGGTTTGGTGAGAAATGCAAAGTGCAGTAACTCCAGAAACCTTCCAATGCACGACAGGAACATCGAGGGAAGTGAAGCCATGTCCCTTTTTTTTGCAGTACTTAAAATGAATAATGCCTCTTTTTGGGAAAATCGATTCTTTTGACCCAGAGGATGAACACTGGGTTCAGTATATTGAAAGACTGTGCTATTTCTTCGCTGCTAATGAAATTACAGGAGAGGATAAGCAAAAGGTCTTTCTGCTTACAGTATGTGCACCCCAGACATGTAATCTCATTAGAAATTTAACATCCCCAGAAACTCTACTAAGTCTTTAACCAGCTTGTAACATTGGTAAAGGATCATTATAATCCCACACTGTCTTTCAACATGAGGCATTAAGTTTAAATCTGTTGTAAGGGACCCAGGGAGACAATTGCAACATAGAGGGCAAGACTAAGAAAATTGACGGAGCCATGCAAATTTGGACCATTGCTAGGTGACATGCTGCGAGACAGAAGGTTTGCATATGGAAAAGGCTGCTGGCAGAGGATAAGATTTCCTCGGAGAAAGCCATGGAAATTTATCAGGCAATCGAGATTGCGGAGAGAGACCCTCTCGAGTTACAGTACGTACATACAGACATGGTGAATCAGCTATGGTGCAAAACCTTTGCAAGTTGAGTGCGCAGGAGAGACAGAGCAGAGTTCACCAAAAAAAAACAGGTCAAAAACCTTAGAAATTCTGACAAAGATTATCGGTGTGGGAAAAAATGGAAATTCCAGTATTTTATTTGTTTTGGCTGCATTCAGAGAGGCCACATCCGAATTAAGTGTCGAGCCAAACAGAGCGCACTTGACTTAAACAAAAAAAAAGACCTGGACTTCTGTGCATAATTTAGAGCATGATTCCCAAGTGGAATCTGAGATATATCAATTGAATAATCTCAAGAGGAGTGTATCGGATCCTATTGTAAGAGTACCCCTGGTAAACAGATGGCCACTAAGCACGGAGATGGATACCGGTCCTTCTGTTACCATTCTAGGGGAGCAGACATTTAAATACTTCAAGATGGAGTTGGATCCCTAAAGTTAAGTAATACAAGAGCAAAATTGGCGCCACATACCGGGGAAACGCTAAACGTTTTGGGAACTACTTCCATGCCAGTGACTTAGCAGCACCAATCTACACATCTGCCAATCACTGTCACAAAAGGCCAGGGACCAAGTCTCATATCTCATCAAAGAAAACTAAGTTGGCTAGACATTTTCAGTGTAACTGATGGTAGTTTACATGAAGTTTTTTAAAAAATACCCCAAAGTTTTTCAAATTGAATTCGGGGAGTCAAGACTAAAATCCATATTAATTCAGATGCTACCCCAAAATTTTTTAGAGCTTGCCCAGTACCATGCAGTACTAAAACGTCGATGCAGAACTTGACATTTGGACCCATACTGAAATTTGACAGGACTGTCTGCATTTGTGGGGACTACAAATTGACTATCAATTAAGCAGCCAGGCTGGACAGATATCCAATTCCAAAAATTGAGGATCTTTATGGGAAGGTAGCAGGAGACCTAACGTATACAGAACTAGACATTGAGCCGTGCCTATCAACAATTGAAATTGGATGAGGATTCAAGAAAATTTGTAACAATTAACACCCACAAGGATTTATTTCAAAACACCTGATTATTTTTTGGTGTGTCTTCAGCATGTGCTATTTTTCAAAGCCCCATAAAAGATTTATTGCAAGATATATCCATAGTAATGGTATACCTAGATGATGCTTTTGTCACATGAGTTTCCCAAGAAGAGCATTTGACAAACCTTGAAGAGGTTCTTAAGAGATTCAAAAAGGTGAGGTGCAACTTAAAAGAGACGAGTGTACCTACCAGGCCCATGAGGGCATGTCCTTTGGATTTAAAGTTGGTGCCAAGAGGCAACACCCTCTAGAAGAAAGCGTAAAAGCTATAAAGGAAGTACCAGCACCTCAGAATGTGTCAGAACTGAGATCTTTTTTGGGCATGGTAAATTACTGTGGCCGGTTTAAACCAAACATTACCAGCACCGTTACATCTGCTTTTAAAGAAATGTCAGCATTGGTATTGGAGCGAGTCACAAAAAGAAGCCTTCAAGAAAGTTAAACTTGCTTTATAATCTTCAGACTTGCTGATAGTTTTCAACCCAAAGAGAGAGAGAATCCTAATGTGCGATGCTTTGCCATTTGGTTTGGGGCAGTGTTACCTCATAGAATGGAAAATGGCATAGAATAGCCTGGCACCTTTGCATCACAAACCTTAACTGATAGCAAGAGAAGATACTCCCAAATTGAAACTGAAGGGCTAACCATCATTTAGAAAATTCCACAAGTATGTTTATGGGCATCAGTTCATGATCACCGATCACAAGCCACTGTTGGGGTTATTTTGCAAGGGCAAACCTATTCCTCCTTTTGCATCGGCCAGAGTCAAGCGGTTGGGTTCATTTTAGCAGCGTACAACAAAATATTCCAACGCAGACCAGGTACCAAAGTATCTGTGGAGGGATACAAAAGTAACACAGATGCTCTGAATTGCCTTCCACTACCTCAAACCATATCACCATCCACAGTACCACAAGAAATATTGTTAGCCCTCAACCTTTTGGATACACTGTCAGTATCATCGAAGTAGATTCAGGAATTGGACTCAAGGTCCAGTCCTGTGCAGAGTAAAGCGTGTGGTCCTCCATGGATGGTACTGACAAGTCGGACCAATTCAAGCTGTTTCAGCTCTGCAAAGGTGCACTGAGCTGTGAGAATGGAGTGTTGCTGTGGGGGTCTAGAGTAGAGCTTCCAGGCCCAGCAAGAGGAACATTGCTGCAGGAATTACACAATACTCCGAGGTCAAACCAACCTGAAGATGCTCACCAGCGGTTATATTTGGTGGCCAGGCATTGATAAGGATATTGAAAATCTAGTCAGGCATTCTGATCAGTGCCAATTGCAACAAACACTGCCTCCTTCGGCTCACTTCCACCTGTGGGAATGGCCTGTGCATGGTTACATGTAGATTTTGCAGGTCCCTTTAAGGGCGCTGTGTTCCTGATTATTGCTGGTGCTCATTCCAGGCAGTTTGATATTCATGAAATGGGAACAACATCATCCACAATGAAAAAACTACAACAAACCTTCGCTACACATGGCCTGCCAGAAGCTTTGGTCTCTAATATTGTCACTGCATTTACAGGGGGCAGAATTTCCACATTTTATGTAAAATAATAGAATAAAACATGTGTGCATGGCACCCTATCATCCAGCCTCGAATGGCTTAGCAGAAAGAGCTGTACAGACGTTCAAGTCAACGATGAAAAACAGCGGGCACACCATTACGATTGAAGCTTGCTCGATGCCTCCTTACTTAGAGGACATCACAGGTTACGATGGGAGTCTCCCCCCAGAGCTACTATTGGAGAGACGCCTCTAGACCAGACTTGACCTAGTGTTCCCCAATTTAGTGGGAAAGATGAAAATGAAACGAGGTATACAAATGGGGTATCATAACTCTGTTAAGGGTGACAGGTCATTCGAGGTAAATTACTTGGGTTAAACCTTAAAGTTCCAGTTGAACACTGAGTCCCTGGGTAAATCATGACAAAAAGAGACCCAGTGTCCTATCTGGTTGACCTGGCCAAAGACAAGAAATGAGGAAACATGTAGACCACATAATGAAGAGAGAAATTAACACAAATACAAGCAGAGCAGGATGATCCAGCAGCACTTACCAACATTTCTCCAATAGTGCCAAGCAGATGGAGTTCAATCCAGATAAGAACAAGAACAAAAAACAATACAGCACAGGAACAGGCCCTTCGGCCCTCCAAGCCCGCGCCGCTCCCCGGTCCAGGATTGAATCCTGAATCCAGGATCCCCGCCCAATTTTCCAGCCTATCTACATACCAATATCCTATCCACCGAGCTGTCCCTCACAGCTACGATGCTTTGTAGCTGTCTAGATAAGTCTTAAACGTTCCCAGTGTGTCTGCCTCCACCACCTTGCCCGGCAACACATTCCAGGCCCCCACGACCCTCTGTGTAAAATATGTCCTTCATATAAATGCGAAGTGATGCATTTTGGTAGAATTCAAGTAGGGGGAGCTATACGATAAATGGCAGAACCATAAAGGGTGTAGATACGCAGAGGGACCTGGGTGTGCAAGTCCACAGATCCTTGAAGGTGACGTCACGGGTAGAGAAGGTAGTGAAGAAGACATATGGCATGCTTGCCTTTATAGGACGGGGCATAGAGTATAAAAGTTGGGGTCTGATGTTGCAGTTGTATAGAACGTTGGTTCGGCCGCATTTGGAATACTGCACCCAGTTCTGGTCGCCACACTACCAGAAGGACGTGGAGGCGTTAGAGAGAGTGCAGAGGAGGTTTACCAGGATGTTGCCTGGTGTGGAAGGGCTTAGTTATGAGGAGAGATTGGGTAAACTGGGGTTGTTCTCACTGGAAAGACAGAGGATGAGGGGTGACCTAATAGAGGTGTATAAAATTATGAAAGGCATAGATAGGGTGAACGGTGGGAAGCTTTTTCCCAGGTCGGTGGTGACGTTCACGAGGGGTCATAGGTTCAAGGTGAGGGGGGGGGGGAGGTTTAACACAGATATCAGAAGGACGTATTTTACACAGAGGGTGGTGGGAATGCGCTGCCGGGCAAGGTGGTGGAGGCGGACACACTGGGAACGTTTAAGACTTATCTCGATAGCCACATGAATGGAGTGGGAATGGAGGGATACAAAAGAATGGTCTAGTTTGGACCCGGGAGCGGCGTGGGCTTGGAGGGCCGAAGGGCCTGTTCCTGTGCTGTATTGTTCTTTGTTCAGTGGGATTGGTTATTTCAGAGGAAATGGAGCCGATATCGGCACTAACGCACCTCCTGAAACTGCAAGACATCTGACTACTAAAGACATTGCTACCTCAACTGAGGCAGAGCTGTCAGAGACATTCTCAGAGAATTCAGAAGTCTCCTGATAGACTGTATTGTGTTATCCATCTATTCTTGTAAATAGTTGCCTGTTAATAAATAGGATTGTAAAGAACTTAGAAGGGGGAGAGAGATGTGGTAGTGCGACGGTTGAGTGCAAATCCAAGTAGCGGCTGGAAAGTAGCGATTGAGTGCTGACAGTTGACCCCCAGGTAGATGAGGAGTAAGGTGGCTTTCGTCGTCCTCCCTTGTACAAAATGTAATTTAAATAAACAATTCTATTACTTTGACCTGCTAAATAGTTATTGAGCCTTGAATTTATTAAGAAACCTACCTCATCAGTCGCCCATTTTGGAAATCCCAGCAACGTGAAGCCAGAAAATAACTCCATAAGTATAAATTTTGTAAATGTGCAATGTTATGAGATGAAGTTTGCTTGTGAGGTCTGAATTGAGGCTATGCTACTGTTCTGTCTGGTCTATCATATTGAAAAGAAACTGAAAATAACAGCCTTTTAATTTCTGGCTTAGATTGCAATTAAACCAAGCTCACTGAACAGGATGAAAACCATCTTCACACAGGAGATATTCACAGAGCAGGTGAGCCGACAGCTTGCACACACCTTGTGCCTTTAAATTTGTACACAAGGAATTCTCTTCCAATTTGAATCTCAAATCTCATTGTACTTGACTTGAGACCTCTCACAGAAACATCCCCAAGTGTATCACATACAAGAAAATGCCATTTTGGAATGAAGTCACTGTTGCTACATAGCAAATGTGGTATCAGTTTTTGTGCAACAAAGCCCTCCCCCTCCATACAAGAATGAATTGAATAGCCAGTTAATCCATTTTTGACAGTGATTGAGGGAGCAGTGTTTTCCAGGAAACTAAGATGTGCTTTGAATAGTTCCACGGGATCTTTAATATTCAGTTGAGCCATCAGAACTGATAGGACTTCCACTTAACAATTTATGACTACAATCTAGAACATTTCCCATCACACTCCACCACCTAGCTGTTACATACAAATACTATTGTCAAGCTCCAGTGTTATGCTGATGGGAAAATCTCATTTTTTTCACACGTAAGCGGTGCAGATCCAGTCGATACCAGTTTCAATTCTGGTATTGAAATATTTGATCCGAGTTGCAGCAGCTTTGTGTTTGCAGTGTTGGGCTTGTGAGGGGAAACGGTGAGCAGAATTCTTGGACCTTAATGCTATCGAGTGAATCTCACGTGAAACACACATGTATGTGCTGACACCAGCATTTTCCCTGCTATAATGCTCACTTTCTCAGCTCTCACTGCCATTTGAGCAAGGTATCACAAGCAGATACTATGGAGCTGTACAACAGCAAGTGTCAGGGGAGGTTGCAAACTAGAAGGAAAATACTATGTCAAATTTTTAATTAGGCAGAAAAAAATGTTATCAGTCACAGGACTGTTGTGAGAGTATGATGGCTTTAGCTTTCCACATTCCATTTTCGGCTTTTTGCAATGTTCCAGTGAACCCCAACACAAACTGGAGGAACACACCTCATCTTCTGATTGGGCACTTTATAGCCTTCGGGGCCGAACATTGAGTTCAACAACATCAGAGCATGAACTCTCCCCTCCACCTTCACCCCATTTCCATTTATTTTATTTCATTTCATCTTTTCGTCTCGTTTGTCTGTTTTTATCACCTTTCATTCTTTTATTTTTCCACATCTCCAATCTTGCTCTCCATCTTACCTCCAAGTGCAGCCCCTCCCGCCACCACCCCACTTCATGGCAACTGCCACGTTCCTCAGGTAGGCCTTAATCTGTACCTCTGTTCTGCCATTCACACATTCTGATCACTTAATGGCCACTTTTGGCACCGTTCTCAGTCTTCTTCATCACCATTTACATTTCCTTTGTTCAATTACAGCCACCGCCGCCCCCGCCCCAAACAACCCACCCTCTAGTATAAATCTTGACTGATTTTTTTTTTACACTCAGCTCTGATGAAGGGTCAATCCAGACTCAAAGTTGGCTCTGTCAGACCAGCTGAGATTTTCCAGCATTTTCTGTTTTTGTTTGTGTTGGCTTTATCTTTGGTTATGTTTAGAAAAGACAGTGCAGACCACAGACAAGTTCAATGGAAATACTAACCTTTAGAAATTAAATTTTTTTTAGTTTCTCTTGCATCATCTAGGTTCATATCTTTGCTTTGAAGTGTAAATGCCACCTAGTGCCCAGTGTGGTGGCATTGTGCTTTCAGGTGCCTTCTGGGGTACCTGAGATGTCGAGCAGATGTCACCCTAATCAGCTGGGGACTGGGAAACCAATTGTTCTTCCATTCACTCTAATGCTGAGGGTTAGAGTTCTTGCTTTCCATGCTGATTAAAGATTCGTTTTTCTTTTCACAGATATATAATATTTATATATGAAGTGTGAACATCGCAAAAATGCTATCACTCTGACCCCATCATTTAGTGGAATGTTCAGCTGGTGGGAGAATTGGTGCAGTTCCAGGGATCTGCCAGTACTTCTTTATAGTCAGTTACCAGATCATGTGCCATCATGGTTTCCCCTGCTGACCCTTCTCCACATCATGACCCTTGCCTAGCCAGAGGTGAAGTGCCTCAGCATTTCGTACAGGCCTAAGCTCAGGAACATAGGCAGGAGAAGGATAAATGGAAACTTCCTTACTGCCATTGTGTGATGCAAGGTGTGGGATGACTTGCTAATCATATTGTTGTAATTCTTTCTAATTCTAGGTAGTTACTGCCCATGCTGTGCGAGTGCCTGTAACCAGCAACCTGAGTGCTACTATCACTGGGTTCTTGCCCATACACTGTATTTACCAATTGTTGAGAAGTCGTGCTTTCACAAAGCACAAGGTTTCCATCAAGGTACTAAAGTATTATTACCACATTTATCATGCTCCATTTCTTTCACACAATATGGACTTGTTGTTTGTCCATGGCATTACCTGAATGCCTACTAAAAATAAGTCAGTGTATGAAGTGCATCTCATTTCTCTGACTGCTTTTCTTGCAATGGTTGCTGCAGATGATTTGATTTATTATTGTCACATGTATTGGGATACAGTGAAAAGTATTGTTTCTTGCGCACTATACAGACAAAATATTACATTCAGAGAGTACATAGGGAAGAAGGAAAGGAGAAGGTATAGAATATAGTGCTAAAATAGCTGGGGTCTCGAGAAAGATCAGCTTAATATGTGGTAGGTCCATTCAAAAGTCTGAAGGCAGTAGGGAGGAAGCTGTTCAGTCGGTTGGTACATAGTCTCCGAGTTTTGTATATGTAGGGTGGCAAGGTGGCACAGTGATTAGCACTGCTGCCTCACAGCGCCAGGGACACGGGTTTGATTCCCAGCTTGGGCCACTGTCTGTGTGGAGTTTGCACATTCTCCCCGTGTCTGCCTGGATTTCCTCTTGGTGCTCCAAAGATGTGGGGGTTAGGTGGATTGGCCATGCTATATTGCCCTTTAGTGTCAGGGGGACTAGCTAGGGTAAATGCATGGGGTTATGGGGGTAGGGCCTGGTTGGGATTGTGGTTGGTGCAGACTCGATGGGCCGAATGGCGGCCTCCTGCACTGTAGGATTCTATGACTTCCCGAAGGAAGAAGTTGGAAGAGAGTATATCCGGGTTCGTGGGGTTCTTGATTATGTTGGCTGCTTTTCCAAGGCAGCGGGAAGTGTCGACGGAGTCAATGGATAGGAGGCTGGTTTGTGTGATAGACTGGGCTACGTTCACAACCCTTTGTAGTTTCTTGTGGTCTGGGTCAGAGCAGGAGCCATACCAAGCTGGAGATTCTGTAGATACGAATATGGACCACAATCAGGCAGGGGGCAAGGCTAGCCCATTGCACGCAGGGTGTGCTGATGCCTGAGATCGTGGTTTGCCTCACCCAGGGTAGAGTAAAGGATCAGGATAGCCAATGAGGTTGAACTGAGGTTTCACCTGATGGAATTTTTTAAAGCTATCTCCGCCTTTTGATTAAGATGAAGTGTTAGATTAAGCCCAGGAGGGGGTGCAATGCCTCATCCTGTCAACTTGGACCTTGTTTGATCAGGCTCAAGATGGGATGCAGTATCTTGTCTTATCAGCTTGGATTTAGTTTGTCCCTCATGTGGGAACTATGATTGGACTTAATTTGAATTAGCTCTTTTTGATTAGAAATAAAGTACTGAAAGGTACCAAATTTTAAAAAATGGAATATCTGGACTTAACTGTTGATATTCCATTGAAAAAAGCGACTCTATGAGAAGGATGATCCTCCCGGGCTAACCAAGGAATTTAAAGATTTTATCAACTTGAAAGAAAAGACTAGCATTACTGCAAATATTAGTGACAGGCCAGGAGATTGGAAAAAAACTTTAGAAACCAGCAAAGGATGACTTAAAAAAAATCAGAAAATTAGCAAGAAATATAAAAACAGTAAAAGATATTACAAGTGGCACGGTAGCACAGTGGTTAGCACTGCTGCTTCACAGCTCCAGGGACCTGGGTTCGATTCCCGGCTTGGGTCACTGTCTGTGTGGAGTTTGCACATTCTCCTCGTGTCTGCGTGGGCTTCCTCCTGGTGCTCCGGTTTCCTCCCACAGTCCAAAGATGTGCGGGTTAGGTTGATTGGCCAGGCTAAAATTGCCCTTAGTGTCCTGAGATGTGTAGGTTAGAGGGATTAGTGGGTAAATATGTAGGGATATGGGAGTAGGGCCTGGGTGGGGTTGTGGTCGGTGCAGACTCGATGGGCCGAATGGCCTCTTTCTGTGCTGTAGGGTTTCTATGATTTCTATGAAGTATAAAAAAGATATAAGTAGCTAAAGTCAGCATTGGTCCCTTTGAGGATAAGACTAGGGAACTAATCTTGAAAAATAAGTTGTCCACTTTGGCAGCAAAATAGAAAAGCAGAATATTATTTAAATGGAAAGAGACTACAGAATACTTGGGTACAGAGGGATCAGGGTATCACAAAATAATTAACATGCAAGTACAGCAAGTGATTATGAAGACAAATGGAATGTTCTTTTTTGCAAGGAGAATTGAGTATAAAGGTAGGAAAGTCTTGCTGCAACTGTACAGTGCATTGGTGGGACCACACCTAGAGTACTAAGTCCAGTTTTAGCCTCCTTACTTAAAGGATATAATTGCATTGGAAGCAGGTTAGAAAAGTTCATTCGGCCGATTCCTCATTTCAAAGGGTTTGTCTTTTGAGGAAAGGTTGGGCCTATGCTCATTGGAGTTGAGAAGGATGAGAGGTGATCTTCTTGAAACATAGATTATGTAGGGTTTGACAGGATAAATACTGAAAGAACTAGGGGGCACAAGTTTAAAATAAGGGGTATCTCATTTAAGACCAAGATGAAGAGGATTTTTCTTCCCTCGGAAGGTTGTTAATCCTTGGAAATTTCTTCCACAGAGATCAGTGGAGGCAGAGTCATTAAATATATAGGAAAGTGGAGTTTTAACTATGATGTTTCTTGAATGGTCAAGCAGGCTTGAGAGGCCAAATGGCCGATCCCCTACTCCTATTTCTTACTTTATGAACATTTAATATTTGGGTATTTGGGTTTGATTTCAACCAAGACTTTTGGCATGAATTTTCTGTTCCAAGGCTCTTTAACGAATATCTAATGTTCAAGCATCTGAGATTAAATTCAACCAAGACTATTGGCATGAATATTTCTACTCTAAGGCTCTGTAATAAAATCTTAATTGGCCTGCTCGGGTTTTAGTGCGTGAAGAAAAAATGCCTGGACCCCAGTAAGCATGTAGTCTTTTCCAAATGTACATGTAAGGGCATTGAAATTCTGTCTGCAATCCAATTTGTCTGCATTCCAGTTTCTAATGTCCAGGATCAAAACCATAGTAATTGTATTTCCTTTGAAAGCTGATGGGGAAAAAACATGACATTTAAAAATTGTTTGTTGATTTCACGTTTAGGATTGGATTTACCGACAAATGTGTGAAACGACAACTCCTCTGCACCCTCAGCTAATTCCTCTGATTGATGTTTACATCAACTCCATCCTCACTCCTGCATCCAAGGCTAATCCTGAAGCCACAAACCAACCTATCACGGAGCAAGAGGTCCTCAATGTGTTCAACGGCCTTACTTGGGTGAGCCCACCATCTCCACAACCAGCACGTTTGAAATGAAGTTTAAAGTTGCCGTTATGCTGTATATGCTGCATCTATACTGTATCTTAGAACCATAGAAAAGTTATGGCACGGCGAGGCCTTTCAGCCCATCGTCTTGGTGCCAGCCAAAGAAGAGTAAAAAAGAAACTAGCCGCTCATTTTAATTCCACTTTCCAGCATTTCCAAATGCATCATCAAGGTACAGTATACCAATAGCAGTAACATGAAAACCTGATAAAGATTGTTAACTTAACTTAGAAGGACAGATGCAGAGGACACCACCACTTGAAAGTTCCCCTCCAAGTTCCACACCATCCTGATTTGGAACTTTATCGTCATTCTTTCACTGTCGCTGGGTCAAAATACTGGATCTCCCTTCTTTACAGCGCTGTGGGTGTACCTACACCGCATGGACTGAAGCAGTTCAAAAAGGTAGCCCACACCATCTTCTCAAGGGTAATTGGGCGTGGGCAATAAATGTTGGCCTTGCCAGCGACACCCACATCTCGTGAATGAATAAATTTTAAAATTGTCTTGTTTCAATAACTGGTATGAGCATTATGCTTTATTGGAAAACTGCAGTAAATCAGGGAAGAGAAGTAACATTGTGTTGTAAGTTTTCATTTTAATCCTTTGACATAATGGGTGGGATTTTATGGCCTTGCTCAAGAGAGACCGGAAAATCCCACCTGAGGTCGACGGACATTTCCGTTGTCCGCCCCTTGCCTGCTCCAATTCTGTGGCGGGCAGGGTGGTAGAATTCCAGCAATTGACTTGTGAACCGGTGCACAAAGGAAAGGCAGGTTCCTGGGTCTGAGACACAGACAATCCTCATCCGCATTGAGGTATAGTTAGGCAGCTTGAGGGATACCTTGCAAGGATTCTTGTACCTAATTGGTATAGAGGGAGTGACTGCCATTCTGGAGTGCAGAGTGGAAAATGATGGGTAGGACAGGATTTGATTTAGTGTGATACTTCTAGAGTTGCACAACCCTCCGATATTTGGTGCCAAAAGAGAAGAATGTGACCGAGATAATGACTGACAATTGTCTATGGAACCAAACCCAGTAAAGAGCTAAAAACCTTTGAGTAGAAATAAAATCCTAGGATTCAAAGTCTTAGCTCTGAATCAGAAAGTTAATTGTAAGGAATGGGAACATTTGATGGGATGCCCATCCTTCAACCCAGTATAATGTATGTTAATTGGGTTTATTGGTACAGAATTGTCATATTCTGGGTGATTGAATCCAAAGTTGTATAATTTCTGCTTTTTGGCTCTTATTTCTGCAGAGCTGTTTTTCACTACAAACTAAACTGGGAAAAGCTTCACCTCAGTGAGGGTTTTGTCTTCCATTGAACATTCCTTCATTTTAATACTAGATGTAACAAATGATTTAGCTGCATGAAGTATCCCAGTTACTCATTACTTTGGTGAACAGATTTGTATTAAAGTTGTGACTAAAGAGCACATGTAAAAAAAGGTTACAAGGTCACAGACTATTAAATACGAAGTCAACCATTTAGAGGAAGGTGCTTTAACCATTTTCCTATTTTTATAAAACAGGGTGAGAACAACCGATGTCGACAGAGGCACAGCATCACAGCCCAGCTGCTGGTTCTCTATTACACACTCTCGTATGAGGAGACTCTGCTGTCCAATGTTAAGCCATTAGGTATGTGTGTGTTCCTGCCTCGACCAGTGGAGTGGGTTTCTTTTCAACCTCCTCCTTCTCATTATCCCCACCCTGAGAATTTCTTCCCATAGGCGCAATCATTCAAGTTAAAGGCATGTTGGTCACACACACTCATACTCTCTCATACTGTTACGTGCATTTTCATGCATGCATGCACAAATACACTCGCACTCCTCCACATCTTATAAAACAGGGTGAAAACAACCAATGTCGACAGAAGCACAGCATCACTGCCTAGCTGCTGGTTCTCTATTACACACTGTCGTATGAGGAGACTCTGCTGTCCAATGTTAAGCCATTAGGTATGTGTGTGTTCCTGCTGGCATGGTGGCATAGTGGTTAGCACTGCTGCCTCACAGCGCCAGGTACCCAGGTTTGATTCCCGGCTTGGGTCACTGTCTGTGTAGAGTTTGCACATTCTCCCTGTGTTTGCGTGGATTTCCTCCGGGTGCTCCAGTTTCCTCCCACAGTCCAAAGATGTGCAGGTTAAGTGAATTGGCCATGCTAAATTCTCCCTCGGTGTACAAAGAACAAAGAAAATTACAGCACAGGAACAGGCCCTTCGGCCCTCCAAGCTTGCACTGACCATGCTGCCTGACTTAACTAAAACCCCCTACCCTTCCGGGGACCATATCCCTCTATTCACATCCTATTCATGTATTTATCAAGACGTCCCTTGAAAGTCACTACTGTATCCGCTTCCACTACCTTCCCCGTCAACGGGTTCCAGGCACCCACCACCCTCTCTGTAAAAAATCTGCCTCGTACATTTCCCTTAAACCTTGCCCCTCACACCTTAAAGCTGTGCCCCCTAGTAATTGACTCTTCCGCCCTGGGAAAAAGCTTCTGACTATCCACTCTGTCCATGCCTCTCATAATCTTGTAGACTTCTATCAGGTTGCCCCTCAACCTCCATCGTTCCAGTGAGAACAAATCCAACCTCTACTCATAGCTAATGCCCTCCATATCAGGCAACATCCTGGTAAATCTTTTCTGTACTCTCTCTAAAGCCTCCACATCCTTCTGGTCGTGTGGCGACCAGAATTGAACACTATATTCCAAGTGCAGCCTAACTAAGGTTCTGTAAAGCTGCAACATGACTTGCCAATTTTTAAACTCAATGCCCCGGCCGATGAAGGCAAGCATGCCGTATGCCTTCTTGACTACCTTCTCCACCTGCATTGCCACTTTCAGTGACCTGTGTACCTGTACACCCAGATCCCTCTGCCTATCAATACGCTTAAGGGTTCTGCTATTTACTGTATATTTCCTATCAGTATAAGACCTTCCAAAATGCATTACCTCACATTTGTCTGGATTACACTCCATCTGCCATCTCTCCTCCCAAGTCTCCATCCGTTCTATATCCTGTTGTATCCTCTGTTGGTCCTCATTGCTATCCACAAATCCACCAACCTTTGTGTCGTCCGCAAACTTACTAATCAAACCAGTTACATTTTCCTCCAAATCATTTATATATATTACAAACAGCAAAGGTCCCAGCACTGATCCCTGAGGAACGCCACTTGTTGACGAAGGAGCAGTGCTCCGAAAGCTAATGGTATTTGCTACCAAATAAACCTGTTGGACTTTAACCTGGTGTTGTTAAAACAGTGTTTACCCCAGTCCAACGCCAGCATCTCCACATCATGAACGCCACTTGTCACAGCCCTCCATTCAGAAACGCACCCTTCCACTGCTACTCTCTGTCTTCTTTGACTGAGCCAGTTTTGTATCCACCTTCTTTGTACCTGAACAGGTGCCAGAGTGTGGCGGCTAGGGGATTTTCACAGTAACTTCATTACAGTGTTAATGTAAGCCTACTTGTGACTAATAATAAACTTTACCGTACTCATTGTCAGATTTTGAGGGAAATAATCCCTGAATCTGCAGCCTGCCTAGTTTTCTTTTAATTTTTCTGTCCCACTTTACCAATCGACCAGCCAGCAGAACACCAAGAAAGGCAGCCAAAAACAGTCTTTCCCATGCTGTAAAGTAATCCAACTTATTTGTGACAGTCATACCTCCGGGTTCAAGTTCTAGTCCAAAGACTTGGGCACAAAATCCAGCTGACTATTCAGTATAGTACTGAAGTTTGGAAGTACCATCTTTCGGATGAGGATTTAAACCCAAGACCCTAACTGTCCCTTCAGGTGGATGTAAAGATCCCACAGGACTATTTTGAAGGGCAGGGTCCCCAATGCCTTTGCCAATATTTATTCCTCGACCTACATCACAAAAACAGGTTATCTGCTCATAATTGCCTGTTGGAACTTACTGTTCCCAAATTTTCTGCCATATTTCCCCTATTATTAGTGACTACACTTCAGAAATATTTAGTTGGCTGTGGAAAGCCCTTTGAGGCATCCTGAGGTGCTATACAAATGTAACTTTATTGTTGCTGCTTTCAGTTAGCCAGATAGCTACCACCTACCTCTGTTCTGTTAAACTGAGTTGACCAAACAATGGTTTTACTTTTGCAGTTTAAAGCCTGGCTTTTTTAATTTGGATACTGCTCAGGCTCTATTTCTGTTGAAGTGGCTCACTGGTGAACTTGCTGACTAACTCCCTCATTCTTGCACATTTTTAATAGCAGCAGTACAGAAGAAACCCAAGTCTTACTCTGCAGCCCTGATGGACCAGATTCCTATCAAGTACTTAATTCGCCAGGCACAGGGCCTTCAACAAGAGCTGGGAGGTAAATGCACAGGTTTCACTAGTGTCTTTGGGCTCTATTGGAACTCGGGTTCTGACATGAGCAAATTGCAACCCAGCCCTTCTGTTTTTTATTTTCTGACCTAGCTATTTGTATTTAAAGATGCGTCTTCTTACAAATTATTATTTTCAATCCAACCAGTTGCATGCATTGAAAGAAACTTCTATTGGAATTTATTTCTAGATAAAACGATTAGTGGGTAAAGGTGGTGTTTGTTATGGTACTGGACTATTCCAATCGAGTTTTCAGGTTTGTACAGAGTTAATTAGTCACAGCTGGGGAGTGATTTGGATGCTCAAAATTGATCTCGGCAACCCGGGCCAGAGAGGAGAGGGGAAAGAGGCAGACAGAGTTCCATCTCCCAATATAAAAGCAAAATACTGCGGATGCTGGAATCTGAAACAGAAAATGCTGTAAAATTTCAGTAGGCCTGACAGCTATGGGAAGAGAATAGAGCCAATGTTTTGAGTCTAGATAACTAAGTGTCCATTAAGTAATCAGAATGATCACTTAATGGACACTTTTAGCACCTTCTCAGCCTTCTGTATCCTCATTTACATTCCCTTTGTCCCACTCCACCCCCTCCCCGCCCCCCCATAGTATAAATGTCTGCTGATTCTCTTTGTTCTTAGCTCTGACGAAGGGTTATCTAGACTCGAAACGTTGACTCTATTTTCTCTCCCCACTGTTGCTGTCAGGCCTGCTGAGATTTTCCAGCATGTTCTGTTTTGGTTCCATCTCCCAATTGCTGCCCATTGGCCCAGCTGGTAAGTGTGCAGGACACAGGATGAGGACAGGATCAGGTATGGCTATCAAAACAGAAAATACAGGGAATACTCAGCTGATCTGGCAGCATCTGTGGAGACAAAAGAGTTAATTTCAGGTTTGTGACTTGTCATCAGAATTGGGAGAAGTTGGAGTTGTAACAGGTTTAAGGAAGTGAAAGTTGGTGGCGGGGAGACAAAAGGGAAGGTCTGTGATAGGGTGGGAGGCAGGGGATTTTAAATGACAAAGTTTGATGGCGCAAAGCCAAAGAGAACGATAACTGGACAAGTAAACAAGAGATAAGATGATCTAGAGTAGATGGATATACCAGAATGGTGCTGCCTGACAGCAAAAGAAAAACTAGAGAGAAAAACCTACAAAATAAAGAAGCAACATGGGGGAAGGCTGTGAAATTGGTGAATTTAATGCTCAGCCTGGAAGGTTGTAAAGTGCCTTGCCAAAGGATAAAGCACTGTTCTTCAAGCTTGTATTGAGTTTTATTAAGATGCTGCAAATCAGAGTTGGGCATGGTACAGAATTGAAATGACAGGTGATTGGGAGTTGGGGTCACACTTACAGACTGAACAGAGGTGTTCTGCAAAGGTGATCACCCAATCTGCATTTGGTCCCTTTGATCTAAAGGAGACCACACCATGAGCACAAGTAAATTGCTGTTTCACCTGGAAGGAATGTTTGAGACCCTGTGCAGTGAGAAGGTAAAAGGGCAAATGTTGTATCTCTTGTACCTTGATGGAGAGATGGGATGGGTGTTGGGATGATGCAGGAGTGGACTTGGTTGTCACCAAGGGTACGGTCCCTTCAGAATGCTGAAAGGGGAGGTGAGGGGGAGATGTGTTCAAGTATGATGCCTTCCTGCTCCCGCTATCAATGCTCGCAGTTATGAGAGTTGCTGGGCTGCTGCTGCTGTTGATGAAATGAGGATGGGAGGGGGAGGGAGGCAGTCAGTAGATGTTACTGAATAATGACTGTTGATCATGATTTTCCTGACCCATTCTGAACTGATTTTGAGGTTTTCCTGTCCCGTAGGCCTCCACTCTGCATTGCTGCGTCTGCTGGCCACGAACTACCCTCACCTGTGCATGGTGGATGACTGGATGTGTGAGGAAGAAGTGACAGGCACAGATGCGCTGCTCGCTCGGATGCTGCTGACTAACCGGGCCAAACACCACTCGCCAAAGAAACTGCAGGAAGGTAATGGCATGAAAACTGATCTGTGGTTACATGCCTCTGAGGAGTTGAAATGACACCGATAAATCAGTAGTAGAAAAACTTCTAAGCACTTCGCAGGAACAAAGTATTTTATTATTATGCACGCCGGCTGTAACAAATTGGTTATAATTTCCACCTTTTATCACTCCCATTTTGGTATTTGTCAGGCACTTGAGAGTATACCCTGCATGCTGACATTCCCTTTCATTGTTTCATTCACTTACCTGCACAATGCCAATTGGTTCTGTCATCTCCCAGCTTTCCAGATGGTTTCTACCAATTACACTCAATTGATGCAGACTTTGGAGGACTTGATGCTTCTGTCTGCCAGTGAGCTGATTCCATTTGCAGAAGCATTGATGTTGGATTTGTATCGGTTGCTGGATGCAGATGTTCCCCGACGAATCCTCCAGATAGTCAACCAACTTTGGATGCTTCTCAACACCGTTATGCCAAGGAGGTAACAGCGCCTCTAATATCAATATTAACTAATGGTGCACAAGTTAATTTATCTGCTATTTTAAGTATCATTACCTTGAATAATCTAAAGAGAAGTTTCTGGAGCTGCTATCTAAGTTGGGGTATTGATTTACTGATACTATTTTATAATCTCTCACTGTCTTGCAACAGACGGTGCATCCATACTATCTCCAGTGCGGAGTTGGGATCATTAGTATAGTTACCCAGGAGTTAGAACTGCTTTTAATCCTTCTAATCTTTCATAAAATCATAACATTTTACAGCCCAGGAGGCTATTCAGTACATCGTGTCTGCACCGACTTCCGAAAGAGCTACCCAGCTAGTTCTATTCTCCAGCCCTATCTCCGTAGCCTTCTAATTTCATCACTTTCAATATACAGCTGTCTTTTGAAACCTCCTATTTCTGGGTAACTGTTCTGATAAGTGAGTTGGAACCATCCTAAGTCAGAAATTGAAACGTCCTGTGCAATTCCTGGAGAATCCTTGAATTGGGACTTTGCACCTTCTAGAGCAAATCTAGTTTCGACCATCCAAAGACTGGAATATCTGGGCCAATGTTAACTGAACACTCTTTGTAGGCAACTTATACTTTAAATGCCACCCTTCCTTCCTCGCCCAACAGAAAAAAAAAACGAACCTCGCACTAAACTTTAATGTTGACGTTCAATTCTCAGAATCAAACCAAAGCTTCCGTGGGTTTATTCCTGTTTTCTTTTCTCAGCTTGGTAACTTGTTATCTTACAAAAGTCTTTCACAGTGAGGTTTTCTTTTCCTGGTACCCTCCCTCTAATCCAAGCTAGATAACTCTCCCAGCCTTGTTTTATCTCCCCACAAATTTGATTGTGTCAATCCATGTGCAAGCTTCCACCCACATTCCAGCATGGTGAACCATATTGACTTTTTGGTCTCTGACTGCTCCGTCCTCTCTCGGACCCAGGCAGACTCAATGCTGTCTGTGATAGTCAGTGATGTTCTAGGAAAGTCTGTAACCTGACCCTTACAATGGCTTCCTCTGCATCCTTCTCCGTAGTAACTAGAAATACATGGGCTGTGTATCAAGGTAGAAATGTTAATTAGCTATCCTTGAGAGCCCAAATCTCTATCATGAAACTAAATGGATTGTTTGAAGCATAACTGTTTACAGCCCAACTTTCTCCACACTTTCTGGGACTTTGAAGACTCCCACTCTCCATTGTTAACAGACAGGCTGCTGCCATTGTCTCCAAGCATAAATACTTTTCACCTTCTTCCTAGTAAAATTATCTAAGCCGCCTTTTGATCCCTTACAATCAAACTACCTAGGCTTACTGTCAGGCAGACTTCAAAAGAAATCACGTAACCCCCTACATTTACCTTTAATTTGTAGAACTGTCCCAAACATTCTTGCTTTGAATCTCAATTCAAGAAGTCAGCTCACCACCACCTTCTCGAGGGCAACTAGGGATGAGCAATAAATGCTGGCCAGCCAGCGACGCCCACAAATGAATTTTTTAAAAAACTTCCATAATTATAACACATGCCTCACTTAAATGAGCATTCTTCAATATGTGATCCTTGAAGGTCAATGTTGAAAGTGTATGCAATAATGGAAACATCCTCATGAAGTCTAATCTTAACATTCATAGAGGTATTCTTGCCAGCAGTGGTCACTTTGTGTGATTCCTCTCTGGCCCAGTTTGCTGAAACCAAATGTAGAGCCCAGGGAGAAATTAGTTAACTCAGCAGAGATTCTGGATCAAACCCGGGCTCAGCCTGCTCTATGGGGCTGTTTCTAACGGACCAGTGAATTAACCAACTGAAGCTTTGCAGCAGCTTTATTTCTTAAATTGATAGGTCTTTCTTTATGCCAAAGGTCATTCCAGAGTGTGGAGTGAGATGGGTCAGTTAAATAATTAATGATCAGCATGGACATGTAGCTCTCTTCTTTAATCATTCTGATCATTTGCAAGTTTTCATTTTAAAAAGAGTTTTATCATGAGCAGGGTTCACTATAAAGAGGCTTCACTCTTAAGAATTCTGATTGAGTACTGCCTTGTCAGCTTTCGACAATCTCTGTAAAACACAGCTAACATCATGTCTCTCGTGTGTTGTGAAGGCTGTGGGTGATGACGGTGAATGCCTTGCAGCCAAAAGCCAAGCTGCTGCGCCAACAGAAGTACACTCAGAATGACCTGATGGTTGATCCACTGATTGTGTTGCGATGTGACCGGAGAGTGTATAGGTGAGTCACCAATAATAACAGAAGCAAGAATCTCTTCTAATGTATCTATTTGGCTCAGTAGCACTGATGCTTCAGTCAAAAGATCTAGCTTGAAACCTAAGAGTGATGCATGCGTTCAACTGAATGGACATTTTTCAGCTCTTGAGCGTTCTAATCGATTTTCAATTTATCTTCATCCTGTGGATTTGGGCATAGCGTACAAAGCTAGAATTTATTGCCAACCCTATAGTTGGTTTTTGAGTATGGTTGTGCTTGAGCTGCTGCAGTCCACGTGATATTCTTTGTTACAGTTGAGTGGCTTCCTATGCCACTTCAGAGAGCAGTCAAGAGTTAACCATGTTAGTGTGGAACTGGATTCATTGTTGACCTGGACTAGGCAAAGGTGAGAGTTTTTCTTCCCTAAAGGACAGGTTGACAGCTTCATGATCACTTTTACTGATTCCAGGTTCTTAATGTTTAGGTCTTTTGTTTTTACTGGAGGCAATAGCGAAGTGGTATTGTCACTGGACTAGTAATCCAGAGACCAATAAAATCTGGAATTAAAAGTCTAATGGTGACATTGAAACCACTGTTGATTATTGTAAAAACCACCAGGCTCACTAATGTCCTTGAGGGAAGGAAATCTGCTACCTTTACATGGTCTGGCCTGCATGTGACTTTAGACCCACAGCCTTGTGGTTGATTTTTAAATGGTCTAGCAAGCTATTCCATTCAAAGGGCAATTAGGGATGGGCAACAAATGCTGGCTCAACCAGTGATGCCCACAACCCATTAACAAATTTTTAAAACATGAACATGTTTTCTAGATTACAGTGGAGTGTTTTCAGAAGCTTTGCCATTATTGTGGCCATACTGATGGGTGGAACCTCCTGCAGCAGCTTCTCAGTAACATTAGGAACAGGAGGAAGCCGTTTGGCCCCTCGAGCTTGTTCCCCCTATCATTGAGATCACGGCCATGTCCACTATTTTATGGGCAGTCAGTTCTTTCAGTGTCTTTATTTATTTTCGACCTATCCCCATATATCTACCCTTGCTTCATTTCTCTTAGAATTTTGTTAGCCGAAAATATTATCAATCTCTGATTAAAATTTGATCTAGTATCAATTGCTGTTTGCAGACGAGAGTTCCAAGTTTATACCATTTGTGTGTAGAATTATATTTAAATTTCACTCTTGAATGGTCTGTCTCTAATTTTTAGATTATGTTCCCTTACCCTAGACTCTCCAAATAGCAGAAATCATTTCTCTAACCTATCAGTTACCCATATTATCCTGAAAAGTTTGAACAATTCACCCTCTAATCATCTAAATTACAGAAAAGACACCCCAATTTTATGTAATCTCTTCCCGTAATTTAACTCTTGATATCGAGGTATCATTCTGGTGAATTATGTTGGGATGGAGGAGTTATCTTCCGAGGAGCAATTGGACAGGCTGTGCTGTATCCATTGGAGTTTAGAAGAATAAGAGGTTCTCTTATTGAAACAGACAAAATCCTGAGGGGACTTGACAAGGTGGATACTGAAAAGATGTTTCCCCTTGTAGGAGAGACCGGAATCTAGGGACACAGTTTAAAAATAAAGGGTCATCCAGAGACGAGAAGAAATCTTTTCTCCGAGGATAGTGAAACTTTGAAAGTCCCTTCCCCAGTGAGGCTGGATCTATGCATGTTTTTTAAGATAGAGGTAGATAGACTTTTGACTAGCAAGTGAGTCAAAGGTTATCAAGACTAGCGGTAGTGGAGTTGAGACCACAATCAGATCAGCTGTGACCTTATTGAACAGCAGAGCAGGTTCGAGTGACCAACTCCTCCTTGTTTGTATGTTCGTACTCCCTCAAAGGCCAACATATCCTTTGTTAATGTAAGGTGCCCAGAACTGAACCTTTCCTCCTTTTTCTGCTCCTGGGATATTGTTTGTGGGGTTTAAGACTCGTAGATTTTGGCTGCTACCAGGTTTGCTGTGCATTGTACTAAGTAAGTATTCTTGGAGTTCTTGGTGCCTCTCCCATGCAATGTTCTGTGGGCTGTGATGTTTGAGTTGTTTCTGGTCTTTGACCTGATTCAGGTTACCCCAAGTTTCATTAAAACATGAAAATCAAATGTTTATCGCTTGGCAAGATATGTAATGTTTCATATGTACTATTGTATGGGCAGTCAGTTGTTTCGGTGTCTTTAATTTATTTATTTCTTAATCCCAGGTGCCCCCCCTTAATGGACATTACCCTTCACATGCTCAATGGCTACCTTCTTGCTTCAAAAGCCTACCTGAGTGCCCACCTCAAGGAGAATGTGGATCAGGACAGCAAACCATATCAGAATAACACCATGGGGGTAATGGGGCAACCGGAAGCCCCTGAGGTCACAAGAGAGGAGCTGAAAAATGCACTGTTGTCAGCCCAGGTAAAAACAGGAATCAGATTATGTGTGCCGCAGCATCTAAGGGGTTTAGTCTAGTGTGTGTTCTGAAATGAATGGTCGTATTTTACTTAGCTGTTGCAGGGTTAGTTGTAGGAGAAAGTGAATCCCAGGAGAATGGAAATTGGAGCGGGGATAAAGCTTACAAAAGCAAAGTGAGAGGGAAAGGAAAAGTACTGGGGACACTTAAGGGACTAAAAGCTGACAAATCCCCAATACCTCATGGCCTACATCTTGGGATTCTAAGAGAAATAGCTGCAGAGATAGTGGATGTGCTGATTATGATTTTTCTAGACTCTAGAATGATCCCAGCAGATTGGAAATTAGCAAATGTAACGGTTATTCCAGAACAGAGTGAGAGAGAACTGGGAACTACAGACCAATTAGCCTATCAGGAAATTGCGAGAATCTATTATTGAGGAAATGCACTTAGAAACAATGCACTTCAAAAATCATTGGATCATCAGAGAAAGTTAGCATGGTTCTATGAGGGGGAAACGTTTGACAAATTTTATTCAGTTTTTTGAGTGTATAACTATTCAGGGAGATAAACGGGAACCAGTACATGTAATATACTGCAATTTCCAAAAGACGTTTGGTAAGGCACTACAGAAAATGTGAAGTGATCGTGGAGTTGGTGTAATTAATGTATTAGCATGGATATAGGATTGATTAATGTACAAGAAGCACAGGGTAGGGATAAATGGGGCATTTGCAAGTCGGTAGGCTGTAATTAGTGGAGTTTAACGGAGCAGGCCTCAGCTACTTATATTCATGACTTGCATGAAGAGCCTGATAATGTAGCTAAGTCTGCTGATACAGAGCGAGATGGGAATGTAAGCTGTGAGGAGAACACAAGGAAAAGTTAAGCAATTGGGCAATCAGTTGACAGGTTGGGTACAGTTTGGGAAATAAAGAGGTTATTCACTTTGGTAGTAGAAATAGGAAAACAATGTTTTGTAAAAGGTGTGAAACTTGGGTGCACTCATATAAAGAATGCAAAGCAAAATACTGAAGATGCTGGAAATCTGAAACTAAAACTCCTGGGAGTACTCGCTCGGGTCCAGCAGTATCTGTGCAGAGAAAACCAAAGTTAACATTTCCGATCTGTGACTTTTCAGGGATCAATTATTTAGGACTTGAGCTGAGGAGGAATTCCTTCACTTCGAGGAGTGTGTATTTTTGGGACAGTCTAGCCCAGAGAGCTGTGAGGGCTCCATTGTTGAGTACATCAAAGACTGAGATTAATAGATTTTTGATCTCTCGGCAAATCAAGATCTCTGGGGAGTGGACAGAATAGTGAAGTTAAGGTAGACGAGCCATAACCGTACTTGAGGGACCAATTGATCTACTCCTGCTCCTATTTCTTATGTTCTTATACACGCTTGCACTCCCTGTCGTCACAGAACTCTGATGGAGTCCAGGGCTAGGAGCTCCCAAGTGTGATTATAGAGGCACCCCCCATGATTTAAAGTTCGGAGTTTGCCAGCGCTGTCTACTTTGCAGCATTGTATGAAACCAGGTGGGAGGGTGATCCTGCCAGGTGCAAACTTGAACCCAAAAGCCCACACTGCCCACTTCAGTTTACCTGAAATAAATTAGAATCACAGAATAACACAGCTGAGGAGGTGGTCATTTGAACTATCGTGCCTGTGCTGGCTCTTTGAATCAGCTATCCATTTTGTCCCACTAAGCTTACCCCTTCAAGTATTTCTTCCAAGTTCCTTTTTAAATTTATTATTGATTCTGCATCCATTAACCTTTCAGGCAATGCATTTTGGATCATAAGGTTATGGGGATCTATAAAAAAACATTAATGGCATTTAGTTGAGTTGAAACAAATGTGTTTGTACACTGCCTTTGATTTTTTTTTTTGTTTTGGCTACTTGGAAAAAGAAAATCTGATGCCCTAACATAAATGGACTCTCCTTACAGGACAGTGCAGCTGTACAGATTTTGTTGGAGATCTGCTTACCTACCGACGAGGAGAGATCTCACAGCGCAGGAAAGGTCCTGAAGCAACAGGGCCAAATCGACAGTCTGTCTGAATCCTTGGAGAACACGCAGGAGACTTTACTGAGCAATGTACGGGAGGTGCAGTGCCTCATCTGCTGTCTCCTGCATCAGATGTTTATTGCAGATCCAAATATTGCCAAACTCGTTCACTTTCAGGTTTGTACTGTATATTTAAGCAATAAATTTAAGTAATACTTGCATTTCTTAGTGCTTCATGGGAAGAATTACTTTTCAAGTGCGCACTTGTGCCTGAAGCATCTCTTAACAGTGATGAGATGATTGATTAGTTTAATTTATTCTTGATATTACCTAAGGGAGGAATGTTGGATCAGAACACCAGGCGAACACCATAATGAGCCATAAAGCTCTGTACTGTCCACTTCCAATAGACAGGCAGTGGTGGGGATGATATGAAAACAGAGTGCTGGAGATACCACATCATCTTGGCAAGAGAGACAGAGTTGATGTTCAAGTTTCACAACCAATAATTCTGCCAAAGTAACTAACCTGAAACCTTAACTCTATTTCTCTCCGCAATTGCTGTCAGACCTGCTGACTATTTCCATCATTTTCTGTTTCTATTTCATATTTCCAGCTTCCACTGTACATGGAATTTTCATTAGTGGCAGGAGTGGTCCTTGGGTTCGAAGTCTTGTGTAAGGGTGGTGGCTTTGGCAGTGCGGCACTACTTCGTACTCCACAGGATTGTGTTTGTTCAATGCTGTTTTCATTTTTTTTTGTCTTTCACTTTCCCTTTTTTTCTTTCCCTCTTCTGTATTTAATAATTTTGGCCAAACAATGGGCTGTGTTTCATCAGCACAATTCAGTTCTGCACCCAGAAAACAAGAATGTGTCGTCTCATTACAAACAGTAGCATTGAGCAAGTTGGCCTAGGGCATCTCCTGCTGTGTGCTGAGCCAAATAAACCCAACCTTACGTAAAAATCAGGGCGTGGCATCATGTACTTAACACATGGAAACACTATCATGCAATTGAAACATCCATTCTGTGATACACTTGCTGAAGCAGGTGTTATTGAGTGTTTAACCTCCTTATAGATTTTATAGCTCATGGAATCTACGGTGCAGGAGGAGGCCACTTGGCCCATCGAGCCTGCACCTTCAACAATCCCACCCAGGTCCTATCTCGGTAACTCCATATACTTACCCTCCTAATCCCCCTGACACTAGGGGACAATTTAGCATGGCTAATCAACCTAACCCGCACATGTATGGACTGAGAGGAAACTGGAGCACCTGGAGAAAACCCACGCAGACATGGGGAGAACATGCAGACTCCACACAGACAGTCACCCGTGGCCGGAATTGAACCTGGGTCTCTGGCGCTATGAGGCCTTCTCCCTGTAATACTTTGAAACTAATCTCTTACCAAGAGTCCTAGGTAAATTTGGTTTATTTTAAAAATAAAAATGACTCACTTGAATTACTCAGTTGAAAATTAACCAAACAGTGTGGAGCTGAATTACACAGATGACAGGAGTTATATCAGGACGGGTCGATAAGGTGGTTAAGAAGACAAGAGATACTTCATTAGTCATGACGCACAATATAAGATCAGGGAGGTTATGTTAGAACTGTATAAAACATTAGGTCTCAGCTAGGGTACTGCTTACTGTCTGGTCACCACAATGTTAATGTGTGATCAGACTAAAGGGAGTATAAAGGAAATTTAACAGATGTTGCCAGATAAAACGTTTGGAGTCTGAGGTTGTTTCCTTTGGAACAGAAGCTTGAGGGAAGATTCAATTGAGGTGTCTTAAGATTATATGGGTTCAAGGTGGAAGGACTATTTCTCTTAACAAGAGATTAATAACCAGGAGGCATAAATGTAAAGTAATTGGAAGAATGATCATGAAGAGAGTTCCAAATGCTCATGACCCTTTGAGTGAGAAATTCGCCTCCCCTCTGTTTTAAGTTGGTGACCGTTTATTTTTAAACTGTGACCCCTCGTTCTAGATTCTCCCACAAGAGGAAACATACTCCCCATTCTCCACATCCACCTTGGCAAGACCCCTCAGGATTGTATATGTTTCAAATTAAGAAGGCGTATGGTGTGCTGGCCTTTATCAATCGAGGGATTGAGTTTAGGAGTCCGGGGATAATGATGCAGCTATATAAGACACTCGTCAGACCCCACTTGGAGTACTGTGCTCAGTTCTGGTCGCCTCATTATAGGAAGGATGTGGAAAAGATTGAAAGGGTGCAGAGGAGATTTACAAGAATGTTGCCTGGATTGAGTTGCATGCCTTATGAGGATAGGCTGAGGGAGCTCGGTCTTTTCTCCTTGGAGAGACGTGGGATGAGAGGAGACCTCATAGAGGTATATAAGATGTTGAGAGGCATAGATCGAGTGGACTCCCAGAGGCTTTTTCCCAAGGTGGAAATGGCTGCTACGAGAGGACACAGGTTTAAGGTGCTGGGAGGTAGGTACAGGAGAAACGTTAGGGGGAAGTTTTTCACAGAGGGTGGTGGGCGAGTGAAATCGGCTGCCGTCAGTGGTGGTGGAGGCAAACTCAATAGGATCTTTTAAGAGACTCCTGGATGAGTACATGGGACTTAATAGGATGGAGGGTTATAGGTAGGTCTAAAAGGTATGGATATGTTCAGCAACTTGTGGGCCGAAGGGCCTGTTTGTGCTGTAGTTTTTCTATGTTTCTAAATTGCATCTTACTCTACTAAACTCCAACAGATACAAGCCTAGCCTGTCTAACCTTTCCTCATTAGGAAGCTGCCCATTCCAGGTATCAGTCTGGTAAACCTTCTGTGAACTGCTTCTTACACATTTACTACTTTCCTTAAATAAGGTGACCAATACTGCACACACTACTCCAACTGTGGTCTCATTAGTGTCCCGTACAACTGAAACATAACCTCCCTGGTTTTGTGTACAAGAGAGCTGAGGAGAAATGTTTGCATTGAGAGGGTGGTGAAGGTCTGAAACTCACTGCCGAAAAGGATGGTGGAGACACAAACCCTCATTGCATTTGAAAAATACTTGGATGTGAGCTTGAGGTTCCGTAACCTACAGGGTTACAGACCAAGAGCTGCAAAGTACAAGTAGGCTGGATTGTTTTTCTTTTGGCTAGCACAGATATGATTGGCTGAATGGCCTCCTGCCATGCTTCTATAAAGCACCTTCCACCTCCTCAGATTGTCCAAAGCTTTTCACAGCCATTAAATAACTTTTGTACTGTAGTTACTGTTTTATTGGCAAATATGGCAATCAATTCCCACAAAGTGCCACAAGTCCAGTGAGATGATTAACTGCTTCATCTATTGGGACAGATGTTGCCCAAGGTATCGAGTGAACACCTTTCTTACTCATGGAATGTTTTGCATCCACATGAACAAGGAAGTAGGGTCCCACAACAAAAACAGAAAATGCTGGAAAATCTCAGCAGGTCTGATAGCATCTGTGGAGAAAGAATAGAGCCAAAGTTTTGAGTCTAGTTTTTGTTTCCGATTCCAGCATCTGCAGTATTTTGCGTTCTCTCTTTCCACCGATGCTGTCAGACCTGCTGAGATTTTCCAACATTTTTCTGTTTTTGTTTCAGATTCCAGCATCTGCAGTATTTTGCGTTTTTATTAAGGAAGTAGGGTCACCATTTAAAATTGCATGTGAAATATGGCTCGCTCCTCTGACAGTGCAGCACTCCCCCAACTTCTAACTCTTGAGTTGAGTGCCACCAGTGGACCAATCTACCACTTCATTTATTGGCAGTATTCTTACAATAATGCTATAGCACACCTCAGTCTCGTCAAGGGTTCCTTTTCTAGTGGTATGTTTGTAAAAGTACATGACTATAGACCTCAGATGGGGGTAAAATCGGGTGCATTCTGACACCACTGCATGGTCAAAAAATTTGTATCACGTGCTATATGTGAAATGCCATTTGAATGAGCTAACACAGGGCACCATGGATTAATAATCCAAATGTGGAGATGATCTCTGGGTAAGCGTTCTCCAAGGCGGCCTTCACGACACACGACAGTGCAGAGTCGCTGAGCAGAGACTGATAGCCAGCTTCCGCACACATGTGGACGGCCTCAACCGGGATATTGGGTTCATGTAACACTATCTGTAACCCCCACAACTTGCCTGGATGTGCAAAATCTCACCAGCTGTCCTGTCTGGAGACAATACACATCTCTTTAACCTGTGCTTAATGCTCCCTCCACTCACATTGTCTGTACCTTTAAGACTTGATTAGCTGTAAAGACTCATGTTCCAATCATTATTCATGTAAATTGAGTTTGTGTCTTCATGCCCTGTTTGTGATCAGAATTCCCACCCACCTGACGAAGGAACAGCCTGTTCCGAAAGCTAGTGGCTTTTGCTACCAAATAAACCTGTTGGACTTTAACCTGGTGTTGTAAGACTTCTTACTGTGTTAATAATCCAAGTAAGAGTTTTAACAACACCAGGTTAAAGTCCAACAGGTTTATTTGGTAGCAAATGCCATTAGCTTTCGGAGCGCTGCTCAGATGGAGTGGAAATCTGCTCTCAAACAGGGCATACAGAGACACAAAATCAAGTTACAGAATACAGATTAGAATGTGAATCTCTACAGCCAACCAGGTCTTAAAGATACAGACAATGTGAGTGGAGGGAGCATTAAGCACAGGTTAAAGAGATGTGTATTGTCTCCAGACAGGACAGCCAGTGAGATTCTGCAAGTCTGCAAGCTAATGGTATTTGCTACCAAATAAACCTGTTGGACTTTAACCTGGTGTTAAAGCTCTTACTGTGTTTACCCCAGTCCAACGCCGGCATCTCCACATCATTAATATTCCAATACAGGGAGGTGATGGCCTAGTGGTATTATCGCTCAACTATTAATCCAGAAACTCAGCTAATGTTCTGGGGACCCGGGTTTGAATCCCGCCACGGCAGATGGTGGAATTTGAATTCAGTAAAAAAAAATCTGGAATTACGAATCTACTGATGACCATAAAACCATTGTCGATTGTCGGAAAAAACCATCCAGTTCACTAATGTCCTTTAGGGAAGGAAATCTGCCGTTCTTACCTGGTCTGGCCTACATGTGTCTCCAGAGCCACAGCAATGTGGTTGACTCTCAACTGTCCTCGGGCTATAAGGGATGGGTAATAAATCCTGGCCAACCAGCGACGCGCATGTCCCACAAAAAATACTGGCAGCACCTGCCAGAGAAGACTTACAAAATCTTGGAAATTAAACACAGATTTATTCAATAAGTTATAGTTTTAAACTGAAAGGCTTATAATTTTAAATTTATTGAGTATTGTTTTCTCTACTCGGATGACAATGTGTAGCCTCTTAAAAGTGGATTTGAGCACCAGCAGAGATTGGCCCTCTATACCCTAAATTCTCATTATTACAAGATTTCCATGGCTCATTAGTGCCATGTCTTGTTAAATTAATTGTCGATTATGTTTGTACAGGGTTACCCAAGTGAGTTGCTGCCTCTGACTGTAGCTGGAATTCCCTCCATTCACATATGTCTGGATTTCATTCCAGAACTGTTGGCACAGCCGCAACTGGAGAAGCAGGTAATTCAGTCACTACCTAGAATTATGCTATGTGTGTGTTCATGATTAAAAGGCAGCTCCAGTCAGCAAACAAAAGGCAGGCTGATTGAAAAAAGGTGCTTGAAAAATATTGAGTAATGTTCTGCAATTTTTTCTCCATCTAGTAATCCTGCACATACTTCACAGGCATAATCTAATATCCTGTACTCCAGAATGACAGAACAAACACTGTCAGTATTTCAATTCAAAACTGCTTAAGATGAAGCTTTGAAATGCCACCTGTTCTTTCTGACAAATATCTCTTGCCTGTGAGAAAAGTTCCAGCGGAAACGACTCTACCTCTTTCTGCTACCACGAGGCCGCTTTACATAAAGGCAGCTGACCACATGCTTGAGACTGCTTGCAAGGGAGGGAGTGAGGGAACACAGGAATAGGCCATTCAGCCCATTGAGCCTGCTCTGTCATTCACAATGTTCATGGCTGAGCATCCACAGAAAATAGGACCAGGAATAGGCCATTCGGCCCATTGAACCTGCTCTGCCATTCAATATAATCATGGCTGATCATAGAAAATAGGAACAGAATAGGACTTTTAGCCCTTCGAGTCTCCTCTACCATTCAGTATGATCATGGCTGATCATCCAACTCGGTAGCTGATCCTGCCTTCCCTCCCATATCCTTTGATCTTTTTTGATCCAAGAGCTATATCTAACTCCTACTTAAAAACAATGTTTTGGCCTCAACTGCTTTCTGTGATAGTGAATTTCACAAGCCTCCCGCTCAGGGTGAAGGAATGTCTCCTCATTTCAGTCCTAAAAGGTTTACCCCTTATCCTTAGACTATGACTCGTGGTTCTGGACACCCCCACCATCGGGAACATCATTCCTGCACCCACGTTGTCTAGTCCTATTGGTTTCTATGAGATCCCCCCACCCCCACCCAAAATTCTCCTGAACTCCAGCAAATATAACCCCAACTGACTCAATCTCTCCTCAGGTGTCAGTCCCTCCATCCCAGGAATCAGTTCGATAAACTTATCTGCACTCCCCTTATAGCAAGAACATCTTTCTTCAGATAAGGAGACCAAAACTGCACACAATATTCCAGGTGTGGCCTCACCAAGGCCCTGTATAATTGCAGCAAGACATCCGTGCACCTGTACTCGAATCCTCTCACAATGAAGACCAACATACCATTTGCCGCCTTTACCGCCTGCTGCACCTGCATGCTTACCTTCAGCAACTGGTGCACAAAGACATCCAGGTTTCGTTGCATATTCCCATCTCTCGATTTATAGCCGTTTGGATAATAATCCGCCCTTTCTGTTTTTTTGCTACCAAAATGGATAACTTTATCCACAATATTCTGCATCTGCCATGCGTTTGCCCACTCACTCAGTTTGTTCAAATCACACTGAAGCATTTCTGCATCCATCTCTCAGCTCACTCTCCCACCCACTCAACCTCATTATTGCATTAATTTCCTCTTTAACCAGCAATGCAACTCCCCAATGTCTTTTCCTTTTTGTCTGTCCTCCTCAAATACTGAATATCCTGGATGTTCATTTCCCATCCCTGGTCTAACCAACGTTCATCTGTGGTTCAAGTTTAGCTGTGATGTGCTGATTATGTCTCTGGGCAGCTTGTGTTTGTGAAGGAGATAAGAATTGAGCCAGTTATGCTGACCACCTAAAGGAAAGTCATGGCTTTACACCCACTTCTGACCAATTTAGAAAAAAGCAGTGTCTTAAAACCACTAAACCATTGTGAACTTAATCAAAATTAATTATGGAAAATAATCCAACCCGACCGGAGTAATTGGGTATTTTCTACTTTCAGATGTAAGAGAGCTGATCTATCTCCACACATTAAATTTTCACCTTTTTAAGTTTATTGCATTCATTCAGGGGTGGAAATGTTGGCATTAAACCTTCTATGCAGGTACTGTACAGTTATGTAGATTGAAGCTTCTGCTTAAACACATCTTGACCTCCACCTCGGAGGAGCACTGGTGTAATTTGATTTTATTTGCCACACTAACTGCCTTCGGGTGAGATTGCGGTTTATGGTGGTCTGTGAACTGTTTTGGCCTATGGATTCTTGTACTCCTACTGTGAAAGTCACTGTGCCAGTTGTCCGGGTCCTGTTAATTCATGCTAGATTCAAAACCAGCTTCCTGAGTCTAATGCATTGTCCTGATCAGATTCAAATCAGATTTAAACTGATCATTAATTGTCCATAATAAAATGTAATATGCACAAGTCCTTTCTATCATTCTAATATAAGATTTATCTCCATTTAGATATTTGCCATTCAGCTTTTGTCCCACTTGTGTATCCAGTATGCACTACCGAAGTCTCTCAGTGTAGCCCGCTTGTCTATCAATGTTATGGGAACTGTACTCACAGGTGAGGTCCTCACTCTCTTTAATTTTAGCATGAAATGTAGTATGAGACTAGGTCATTATATGAGAACATGTCTGTGTTTCATTCTATGCAAATCTCCCTTGCTCAACTCCACTTAAAGGGGTTGATATCCATCTTTCCAACCCCTAAGGTCACTGCTCAAAACCATTCTGTGGAGCCTGCGCAAGTGTGTTGTGAGTTGAATGCTGAATTTGCTCTTGGGAGTGAGCCTATCAGTTTTTAACAAGTTTATTTATTAGTGTCACAAGTAGGCTTACACTGTAATAAAGTTATTGTAAAAATCCCCTAGTCACCACACTCTGGCGCGCTTTCGGGTACTGAGGAGAACCTAGTATAGCCAATGCACCTAACCAGCACGTCTTTCAGACTGTGGGAGGAAACCGGAGCACCCAGAGGAAATCAATGTGGACATGGGAGAATGTGCAAACTCCACACACACACTGACCCAAGCTGAGAATCAAACCCGGATCCCTGGTGCTAATCACTGTGCCACCATGCTGCCCTCAGCAGCCAATGCAGGGTGAAACTAGCATCTGGACAAATATCGTCATAATATTTTTCCAATTTTGTATATCGACCATTATGGAAACTGAGGTTTTACTTTGCAACCACCATTTTGTAGCCATCAAAAGCTTTCCAACTCTCTCCATTCCAGTCTCAGTAAATACAGATTACCAATTAGTGTTCCCCAAATCCTAGTAACTTCAAATACTGTTATATAATCACTTTCTCCATCTGTAACCTCAATGTTTAATACAAAATACTCATGTCTTTTGTCAAAAGGTGGTAATTGTGGAACTTTTATCTCCATACTGAATAAACTTTGAAACATGATTCACTGTTGTATCACTCTCTCCTTGTGTAGTGTTGACCCAGGCGAAGCGATTTGCCTTCTTCATGCCTACATTGCCCTGTTTGGTGTCTTTCTGCCGAGCTTTTCCTCCATTATATGATGATGTAACCTCATTACTGATCCAGACTGGACAAGTCTGTGCCTCACATGTTGCCACTCAGGCACAGGATATTGACCCCATCATTACACGTATGTATTTGTATTAATTATGATTGTTATACTTCATTTTATTTTTAGATTTGTCCATTGCAGCAGCAATGGAGATAATATTTCCAAGTTTGCTGACAACACAAAACTTTGTGGGAAAGTGAATGGTGAGGAGGATGTTAAGCGGCTTGAAAGCTGTTTAGACAAGTTGAGTGAGTGGGCAAATACTTGGCAGATGCAGTATAGCATGGATAAATGTGAAGATATCCATTTCAGATGGAGAAACAGAATGAGAGAGTATTATTTAATTGGCGATAGATTGGGACCTGGGTGTCCTAGTACACCAGTCACTGAAAGCAAGCATGTTAGGCTTCATTGCAAGAGGACTCGAGTACAGGAATAAGGATATCCTCCTACAGCTGTACAGAGCCTTGATGAGACCACATCTGGAGTTTTGTGCACAGTTTTGGTCTCCTTATCTAAAAAAAAGGATGTACTTGCCATAGAGGGGCAAGGGAGGGAATTGCTGGGGCCTTGAGAGAAATCTTTGTATTCTCACTGACTACAGGGGAGGTCCCAGAGGATTGACAAATAGCCAATGGTGTTCCTTTGTTTAAAGGTAGCAAGGATAATCTATGTAATTACAGGCCGGTGAACCTTACGTCGGTGGTAGGGAAATTATTGGTGAGGATTCTTCAAGACAGGATTTACTCCCACTTGGAAATAAGTGGATGTATTAGCGAGAGGCGACATGGTTTTGTGAAGGGGAGGTTGTGACTCACTAACTTGATCGAGTTTTTCGAGGAAGTGTCGAAGATGATTGAGGGTAGGGCAATGGATGCTGTCTGCATGGACTTAAGTAAGGCCTTTGACAAGGACCCTCATGGCAGACTGGTACAGAAGGTTGCACAGGATCAGAGGTGAGCTGGCAAGATGGATACAGAACTAGCTCGGTCATAGAAGAGGGTAGCAATGAAAGGGTGCATTTCTGAACGGAGGGCTGTGACTAGTGGCGTTCCTCCAGGATCGGTGCTGGGACCTTGGCTGTTTGTAATATATATAAATGAGTTGGAGGAAAATGTGACGGGTTTGATTAGTAAGTTTGCGGATGACACAAAGGTTGCTGGAATTGCGGATAGCGATGAGGACTGTCGGAGGATATAGATCGGTTGGAGACTTGGGCGGAGAGATGGCAGATGGAGTTCAAATCGGACAAATGAGGTAATGCATTTTGGAAGGTTTAATACTGATGGGAAATATACAGTAAATGGCATAACCCTTAAGAGTATTGATAGGCAGAGGGATCTGGGTGTACAGGTCACTGAAACTAGCAACGCAGGTGGAGAAGGTAGTCAAGAAGGCATATGGCATGCTTGCCTTCATCGGCCGGGGCATTGAGTTTAAAAATTGGCAAGTCATGTTGGAACTTTATAGAAAGGCCGCACTTGGAATATAGTGTTCAATTCTCATCGCCACACTACCAGAAGGATGCGGAGGCTTTGGAGAGGTTACAGAAAAGATTTACCAAGATGTTGTCTGGTATGGGGGGCATTAGCTATGAGATGAGATTGGAGAAAGTTGGTTTGTTCTTACTAGAACGGAGGTTGAGGGGCATGGACAGAGTGGATATTCAGAAGCTTTTTCCCAGGGTGGAAGAGTCAATTATTAGGGGATATAGGTTTAAGGTGCGAGGGGCAAGTTTTTTTACACAGAGGATGGTGGGTGCCTGGAACTCGCTGTCGGGGGAGGTAGTGGAAGCAGGTACGATAGTGACTTTTAAGGAACGTCTCGACAAATACATGAATAGGATGGGAATCGAGGGATATGGTCCCCGAAGAGTAGGGGGTTTTAATTCAGGCAGGCAGCATGATCAGTGCAAGCTTGGAGGGCCGAAGTATCTGTTCCTGTGCTGTAATTTTCTTTGTTCTTTGAACAAAGGGTCACAGTACATTTAGGACTGGAGCTGAAGAGAAACTTCTTCAGACAGATGAACCTGTGAAATTCTCTATCACAGAAGGCTGTGGAGGCCAAGGCACTGAATACATTTAAGTAGAAAATAGATTTTGTCTCTAAAGGTAGCAAGGGAATATGGTGCTGAGATAGAAAATAGGAGCAGGAGTATGTAATTTGGCCCTTCAAACCTTCTCTGATCCTGTTTCTATAATGCTTCCTTTGAGTCTCCGTCATCCCACAAGGTGTTTGGGCAGCTTCTCCTAACCATGAATCTTGAAATATGTACTCAGTTACAATGCCATATGACTAATTGGTTTTGAACACAGAGCACAATGTCATTGTAATTTGGACACACTTCTGACAACAGCATATTAAGTATTTGCACAATTAGGCTCTCTTGTACTGGAGGCAATTCACTAAATGGCAAAACTGGCATGTTTTACACAGGTCTCAAGTATCTAAAGGAGAAGGCTGAAGTAACCCCTGAGCTCCATCGCGGTGCAGGTTTGGATAGGATTAAAAAGGGTAAGACTATTGTACCAGAGAGTTTGGACCCTGATGTGCTTCTGTGCCAGCGTGTTGAAGCAACATTTCTGGAGATAATAAACACAGCTGTTGTTGGAGTTTAGCGACAGAACTGAGAACGCTGCATGCCAAGAATATGAAAACCATTACACCATCTCACGTCTGGTACAACCACAAAATGACTGGTGGGTTTCAGGCCAGCTGAAACAGCAGCTTGCATTGTAATCAGATGTATTTGGGTATGCTGTGCCCAGCAGATGCCAATATTTGTCTGAATACTGAAATGGATTACAATGTCGTCAGCACAGGACTACCATTAGATGCACTGATAGGTTGGACATGTTGCTGTGATGAAAAATGTACATTTAAAGAGGGAATGCTTTTATATAGCTGACCTGAATTAATTTTCTGACCCCCCCACAGTGCAGATTATACTTTGTAATAAAGAATCTTTGTTTATACACTGAACATAATGTAAAATTGTGAATAATTCAAATGTCAGTCTCTTGGAATCTGAAATGACACTGCTATATGTCTTTCATTTACCTCAAGCTAACTTTTTTTCCCTATTGTATTCATCATTGAAAGCGAACACAATTATTTTCCATCTCCCTTCTATGCATTTTTAAAACCTTCTGGCATTTGTTTCCTACCACAAAAAAGTTCAATGAATGATACCAAAATTGTATGAATTGAAGCAAATTGTATATTGAATAAGCATTGGGCTAATTTATGTTGGAATCTCTGCCATAATACTGCAAGAAATAGGAACATACCAGTCATTACTTCTAGCTTGCTCTGCCATTCAGTATCATGGCTGATTGTGGCCTCAACAAACACTATTCCTGCCCGCTTTATGCCTCCCCTCCTAATAACCCTTGTAGATCAAACTTCTGTTAGTCTAAAATATGGTCTCTGGGGGAGAGAATTTCAAAGACGTACAAGAAAATTCTTCTGGTCTCAATCTTAAATGGGAGACCCCTTTATTCTGAAACTTTTCCTGGCAAGCCCTGATAGACATTGATCTTTTAATAAAATCACCTTGCATTCTTCTAAATGCAAAAGTGGATCAGCCCAACCTGCTCTGAACAGGAAATATTATCTGAACTACTTCAAACAAGTAAATCCTTCCTTAAGTGAAACCAAAACTGAATGCAGTACACCAGATGTGGTCTCAACAATGCCCTGTATAGTTGTAGCACGACATTCCTACATTTATCCTCCATCCCCTGGTCATAAAGGCCAATATTCCATTTGCTTTGAGAAATCATCAGCCTTTAGCCCTTTTTTTCCCATAGTAGTATTTCTTTAGTGATTGAATGTTTTAAGTTCCTCACTTTTGATTCTCTACTAAACGTCCCTGTCTTCAATTTCTCATGTGGATAAATTCATTCACACCGAGTCTTTGTACACATGTTTTTTATCAAATACTTTATTTAACAATACGGTTTAATTATAACAAACCCCCTTGTCCCCAGTGTTTCCTGCCCAATGAGTGGATTTTCTATCCATGCCACTATGCTACTTCCAACACCATGCCCTCTTATTTCATCACTAAACCTTTTGAGGTACCTTGACAAATGTCTTTTGGAAGTCCAAATACAACACACCTACAGTTCCACTCTGGTTGAGACTTCCTCGAAAAACTCTAGACACTATTTCCCTTCCATGAAGCTATGCTGATTCTGCTTGATTAGATTATTTTCCAATGTGCCACTATTACTTAACTAATTCCAACATTTTTACAATAATCAATGTTTGGCTATTTGGCCTCCCTCCCTTTTTGAACGGGGGTGTCACATTGGCGGTTTTCCAATCCTCGGTACTTCTCCAAAACACAAGATTTTAGAAAAATTACAACCAATGCATTCAGTATCTCTGTAGTTACTACTTTTAGGATCCTAGGATGCAAGCCATAAGGGCCAGGGAACACATCTGCCTTTAGCCCCATTGGTTTGTCTAATATTACTACTGCCGCTGGCACTCAATTCATCCCATATTCTTTAGTGTTAATGGGATGTTTGAAGTATCCTCCACCATAAAGGCTGATGCAAAATACATTTAACTGCTGCCATTTGCTTGTTCTCCAGATTTATTTTCAAAGGACCCATCTTCACTTTGACCCTTCTCTTCCTTTTTATATATTTAAAGAAGCTGTTGTCAGTTTTTAATATTCCTAGCTTGTTTGTCCTCAGTTTATTTTCTCTCGATCTTTTTAGTCCTCCTTTGCAGTCTTAGGGCCATCACTGACTTTTGCCTCCTTACATGCTTTCTCTTTCTATTCTTCCGAGAGGATCTTTTACACTCAGGTCATTTATTAAACCTGCCTCATTAACCTGGTGTTGTGAGACTTCTTAATGGGTAAAGTCCAACAGGTTTATTTGGTAGCAAATACCATAAGCTTTCGGAGCACTGCTCCTTCGTCAGATGGAGTGGAAATGTGCTCTCAAACAGTGCACAGACACAGAAATCAAGTTACAGAATACTAAATCTCTACAGCCATTGTCTGTACCTTTAAGACCTGGCTGGTTGTAGAGATTTGCATTCTAATTAGTATTCTGTAACTTGATTTCTGTGTCTGTGCACTGTTTGAGAGCACATTTCCACTCCATCTGACGAAGGAGCAGTGCTCCGAAAGCTTATGGTATTTGCTACCAAATAAACCTGTTGGACTTTAACCTGGTGTTGAGACTTCTTACTGTGTTTACCCCAGTCCAACGCCGGCATCGCCACATCCAAGATAGTCAACCAGGGGGCAGACTATAACACATTGCTCTAAGAAGCTATCCCTAATGCACCCAGTTGTAGCTACTCTTTCCAACTTGATTAACCCAATCAACAAGAAGATTAAAGTCACCCATAATTATTGCTCTATTCCTTTTACATGCTATTATTTGTTGAATTATACCCCTTCCTACAGTGTGGCTACTGTTTGGCAGGAGTAGTCTGTAGCCCCTCAATTTCTTCTTTCCCTTGCTGTTTTACCTCTGCCCAAATGGACTTTACATCAGAGCCTAGATCATCTCCCACATCTTAACAGTGCTACACCACCACTTTTGAGGTCCTACTTTTCAACTTACTTCCTAACTCCCTATATTCATCTATTAAAACCTCATCCCTTTTTTAAACCTATCTCAATGATATGAATGTGTACCATGACCGCTGGTTGTTCACCCTCTCCTTCCAGAATGTCCTATAGCTGCTGAAACATTCTTGACCTTGGGTCATTTCTGTAGCTGCATACTAGTCTCCAGGTTGGTATGTTGCCTTCCTGGTGCTATCAGGTCCTCTTACAATTGAATCCCCGAGAACTATTGCAGCCCCACACTTTCACCTCCTCTCCTATGCAGCAGAGTGAACCGTGGTGCAATGAATTGTGCTGTTACTGCTTTCCCTGGAGGTGCCATTCCTCCCAAAATAGTACATCTGTGTCACGGAGTTCCTGCACTGCCTGTCTTGTCCTCTCACTCTGCTTGCTGGTCATCCGTTCCCTTTCTGCCCGCGTACTCAGCCTGCAATGTGACCTCTTCTCTGTACGTGCTATCCACGATAGCTTTGCGGATGCTCCAGTGTCTCCAGCTGCCACTCCAATTCCAAAACCCAGCTGCGGGCACTGGAAAAGATCCCGACCTCCCATAAGGAGCATACTCTGGCTTGAGCTCGCCTGCCATGACTTATCCCTTTAAATTAAATCTTTTAAATCAAGTACTCTAGGGCTTATCTTTCCTAATCCTAGTTACCACCGAATATACCACAAAAAGACCTAAACCAACAAGTGATAAAAGTAATAAATACTTACCCAACCTTACCCACTACTTACCATTCAGCTCTCTCTCTTGTAGCCTCTACTGCTGCAGAAGAAGACGACCAATCTCTGAAGATGTTAGTAGTTGGAAATCAAAGGAAAAAAATGCAAAAAGCATCTCTTTCTCCTCTGCACCGAATTCCTGCAATGCTCCAAATTGTCATTACCCACACTCCCTCTGGCTGTGTCTCACTCAATGTGTTCTCTCCCACTGATCATGTGCTTCTAATAATTACTCTTAAAAATAGAGTTGAGGTTACCTTTATTTATTGTCTGAGGTAAACTGCATTCAATTCTGCATATTTCTCCCTTTAACACTGGCTGCTCCTAACAGGTTTTAATGCAGAAATGGGAGTTTGGAAATTGTGATGACCCAACTGCTTTAGCTATTGTGCAGTAAAGGGAAAGGCAATGTTACAACTTTAAATGTTAATTCAGTTGTTGTTAGAGGTGTCATACTGATAAAGGTGTGCGCAGGGTGCAGCCCCATTCAACAAACGCACTGCAAATTGTTTAGAGCTAACCAACAGTGACTACACCTGAAAAACAACTCATTAGCTAGAAATCTAAGGAACTATGCAAATTCTTTCAGAATCACCTCAAATAGAAATTAGCAGTCTATTTTTAATTTTGTTTCTTCCTCAGGAATAATTTGATGATTCAGTTGCCACTGTGTCATTAGTTCATGACTGAGTTTCCAGCTGACTCAATTCACAGTTTACTACCAGTCAAGTATACTACCAATTTAGGGTAGCACTGTGGCACAGAGGTTAGTACTGCTGCCTCATAGCACCACGGACCCGGGTGACTGCACATTCTCCCCGTGGGTTTCCTCCCACACTCCTAAAATATGAAGATTAGGTTGATCTGCCATGCTAAATTTCCCTTGGTGTCAAAGGGATTAAGCAGGGTAAATATATGGAGTTACAGGGAGGGCTTGGGCAGGATTGTTGTTGGTGCAGGCTTGATGGGCCAAATGGCCTCCTGCACTGTAGGGATTCTAAGTAATGCTACGAAAAGGTCACATACTCTCTAACCTGGATAAATAGAGAAATGAAAACACACAAAGGGCACACCGAAATTATGAATAAATTATTTATTTTCATTTGGAAATGTTTAAAAAGTATAAACCTTTTCAACAATTCAACCATAATTTGTACTTTAAGCTTTTTTGGACTGTATGTAGCTTTTAGTGTTTGCCACAATCTCCAGACTAAAATTTGTTCATAATTCATTAAAAGACTCTTAAGGAACTACAACTGCAGCTTTGCAAGCAGGATGTTTTATACCAATGTAGGACACAAAGAGAAAAAATGGACTGGTCCTCACCACAGCTGGGGTTTTCATCACTGCTTGCCCAGCTGTTACAGGCAGCCAACTGTTCAGCAAAACATGACATTGTTCTCCCAATATTTTTTCTCTTTTTTTTAAAAAATAAGCAAGGCATCAACTCTGTAAAATCCAACAATTAATAAAATTTAAGGAGTTTTTTTTTAAATCTACTGCAATTTCAGCTCAAAAAATCTATAAATATTTTGACAAAAAAGATTAAATTATGAAATTTAAATAAGACAAAAAAACGTTTAAGCAATGCACTATTAAAGTACTGGGATTGCTAGTGTTTGCACAATGAAATGGACCACTTTCAGATCCTGGTTTCAGCATGACCAGGAAGTCAACAAAAATTAAACAGGGTACAGACAGTCTGTAGGGACCATACGCTGTGAAACTCCAGAAATACAAGGAAAAGCATCGGCTTTCAGGCATTTTATAGTGGCATTCATACCTTATGACATGACCCGGTTAAAATGACTTTTTCTCTACATCAGAAAACAACCTTAGCAATAAACTGTGGGTAACAGTGGAAAACCTGCTCTGTATTGGAACTCCATTTAATAAAGCCATTATTTCCCATTTACTTAAAACTGCATAACCACAAGGCCCTGCACAGCAGTCAGATGCCAAGGACAACAATGAATATGATTTAGGTGACAAAAGTGTGGGAAAAGATCGTGTATTGGAGTTAAAGCAAATTGATCACAATTACTGTTTATATTAATGCAGAAGATTTCAAAAATTCACAGCTACCAGCAGTGGTCTGCAAAAGTAATTATAAATTTAAATGAACCGAAATTTTACAGCAAAATAATATCCAATTTACTGTTGCTTTACAAAAGATTCTTTATCAACTTTTTTTTAAAATTAGATACATTTTACAGTAAAAAAATCAAAAATTCTGAAAGTAAAGCAACATCAATGGAAACCAAAAGATGTGGAACAACAGTAAAGCCAGTAGCGCAAGTATCTGGTCACTAATGTTCGGTGATTATCATATTGTTACATTGCTGAGTATCTGCTACCCCCCGCCGTGTATAGCATTCCCAATCATGACATTGGGGAAAAGCAACCTGCAACAAGTGGAGGTACACAGCGTTCCAGGGTTATGTCTTGAACAATTTGTGCATCCACATTCTCACACTCAATTAATGATCTGAGGGCCTTACAACTTGAAAATGAATACCTCTTGGCAGGTGGACGAGGAGGAAACAGATTGAAAGAGAATTTTACTTAACCCGCTTTGAGCGATCTGAGATACTATATTTAGAAGTGAAATGTGCAGATATTGCAGTTCTTCAAAAGTCACCGTTCTAAGGACAATTCCTCTATAGCTCAAATCTGCTTGAATTATGTGCTTAAGCATCCAGATCAAATGAACAAAGGAATCCCTGTGCACCTTTTTTTTTAAAAAAAAAGCTAAACACTATACAATACAGATATGGTACTGGAATTATTCTGCTCTACATTTCAATAACCTGGAAAATTATAAAATTTACAGCATTTAAAGGGGATAGATTAAATACAAGGAAAGAGCAGAAAATGAGGTGAGATCCAATGTGGGGCGAGAACCCACAGAAGCACTTGGTAGAGCAATACCATCCGGTGCTGTGATTGTTTTGATTATTTAAAGACACCCCACCAAAGAATGCTTGTTCCACAACAAAAACATGAACCATGATTCAAATGACCTAAAATGATTGTTAGAATTTGACAAAAGTTGAATTGCTTCTATTTCCTATGTCAAGTATTCAGTTTATTTGCATTAAGGGTTTAATATGTGAAGAAACTACACAAACTGATCACTGTACTCTATAAATGGGATGGCTTTAGGGAGTACAGATTACAGCATATGCCCTATTATAGATTTAATACACATTCGTAACCTTACTATCTATACTCTTAAACATACTGATTTGGCTGTAAATTTCCTGCAGGACTGCCCCCAACACAGCTTTACTGTTGGGTCAAACAATTAAAACAAGCGAGGCAAACTGGTTCTTTCTCATCTTCACCACCTGGCTTTGCAGAGGCTTGAAAGAGATTGTCATGCTGCTGCAAAGGGCATCATCCAGTGACAAGAAAAAAAATAGCTCAAGTCAAGCGAAAGGTAAAGGAATTCAAGAGACTGGCAACTCAAGAGTCCGACTCACTGATTAAGGTTGGGAGCCAGATGTTCGACAACTTTAACAAGAGTGCCTTCAGTTCAAGAAGCAGCCCAAATGCATTAATGGGTTGAGATCACGCAGTACATTAGTAACAAATATGCAAACGTTCTTGTAAAATTCCTGTGCCATTATTTCATGACATTATCAGCTATTTTAAATTAAGTTTATCATAGCATTTTTAAGGCTCAGTGCAATCGTTATTAAAAAAAACAGCTTCCCTAAAAGTAATTTCAGCAAGGTATAGCAATTATGTATATAATTAAACAATTGAAGATTTTTATAAGTTAAGCACGCATATTAAAACCTAACAATAGAATGGAAAGGGCTTGAAGTGTTGGAACTCACTTTAGTGTTGCACAACTGTACAGAGTAGTGCTGTGCAGGGTTTCAAGCAGTTATTGGCTATAACAAAATGTCTGCAGGTACCAGAGAGGTGCTGTCATTAAATCAAAAAGGTCAACCACTTTTTGCACGGAAAGGACTTTAATCAAATTTCACAGAAACCTGATCAAAGACTTCCTGCGATATCCAGGTGTGAACAACTCAGATAAGTGACCTGGGACACCCACCACTCGCCACAAATTCATCATTTAAAAAAATGTACTTAATCAAATTTTTATCTAATTTTCTAAGATGAAATTGAATTGCATGTTTCTGCCGGGGACTATTCAACTGGTAATTTAATAAATTAATTTTAAATTCATGGATGCTAGAAGCACAGTTGTAAACTCGGAAATTTTTAGAATTTATTTTAAAATATTTTCAGTTCAAAACTGTTCTGGTCTCACTGTTGACAGGTTAAAATACAATTAGGAGTTTTCGTACTTTTATTTACTGCATGTTAAAGTTTATGTTGCACACATACTCAGATATAAAATATTAGAAATCTATCTGCACACGCTTCCTGTGAACTCTTTCCATCACAGGTTCTCATGTCCATATTTATAAGGAAAATTGTCTATGTACATTGATCAGGCTGTGATTACATCTTCCTCTCCAAGTGCAAGTATTATAGCATCACCACTGGCAGGAGGGTATAATTACAGACTGACATGTTTAACCAGACAGTTTCATGTTGATGCAGGCATTTATAATAGGAATATTAAAAAGGGCAGAACATGTGACTTTAAAATGAGGATTGAATTTCATTTGCACTACCAGGTCCAATTATCCTCTTCCCTATCCTCTTTCAGCTGGAGTCTACAATTGGTCTTGACTCAACATGTGTAACACCACAGGAGATTGACTAATCACGTGTCATGAAATCAACTCTGCTGGCTTTCTTTCAAATTCCATTGCAGGCGAACGTGTCTCTGAAGTGATGGCTTTGAATTTCACTTGCTAAAATTAAAACACCCTTTACTTTAGCTTCAAACTATTTACTCCATTTAATTAGTTGTACTTAACACTAAATCATTTTATCAAAATGTACATTTTACTTCAGGCATGTTTAAAAATTTTAGGTTGTTAAAAAGGCACTGTGTCTACATAGGAAATTGACCAATCATTAAAACGTACTGAGAAATATAACCTTCCAAAAAGAAAACCTCCGCAAAAAGAGTAGAGCTTAGAGTGTAACATGACATAGGGGCAATAAAGTGTTGCAAAGACAGATTTCCAGGTGGTAAATCTTAAGAATCCACCAGTTCCCCTGTTTTTTTTTTAAACATTGCTCTCCCCTCCCTTGAAGACCTGTACCTTAATCTGTGTTACCCACAATTGAGTGCTGAAGCTCTTTTTAAAAATAACAAGTCACTCCAATACTTTGCAATATTCCTATAATTGTACAGAGAGATGATTAACAGTGGTGAAAAGACTTTTGCTATATTTTATACAAAAATAAATCAAGGAGCTATGCAGTCTGATAATGGAAAAAGTATCAGGTCTGGTGATTATTAAATCACAATATAAAACGGAGAACAACAAATGAGAAAGCATACTTTTATGACTTTCTCTGGAAGGTGGTACCTGGATCAGTCAAGCGGTCCATTTACTAAAGCCATCATCATTAAGTTCAGACAATGATAAGAGTCTGGCCTAAAAACCTTAACACTACAACAGACCAACACACCTGCATTGCATTGATTCAATTTTGGAAAAAAAATTCTGTTGCTACAAAATTTAGTTACCATTCTGCACAATTTTTTTTTATACAGTAGTAACAAATTAAAGTTACTGACTTTTTTTATATACAAATAGGCAGGTCATTGGGACTGACCTTGACCAGAGCAGTCCTCCTCCTCCTCCTCTGCAGTCCCGTTCCCTACCCCATCCCCCAACCCATCCCCTTTTAGCGCTGGCTTCACAATGCATGATAAGAAATGCTATAAGATGTACTTTTCAGTTATAAACACAGTGAACATATTTACTGTACAAGTACTCTGCATCCACAGCTTTGCTGCATTTTCACCACACACAAGGTATGGTTAACACTAACCCCACCCCTACTAAAATGTACACTGAGCCAATAGATATTTGCTGCTCTCCCTCCCCCAACTTTATAGCAACCTACTGCAAACTTTTAAGACGATTATAGATATTTAGTACAACAAATGCTTTAAAGCCTGAAGGTAGTATAGACCTTCTTGAAAAATTAAAAAAAAATACAAAATATAAGACAATTTATACAACATTTAAAAACTTACAATAAATTAAGATGCAGGCATTTTTGGATAACTGCCTGTGGCTTTAAAACCCACTAAGCAATTAAGGAGGGCATCCTGGGGTCCTTCAGACCCAATTCCAAGAATCCCTCCGAGTTCTCCATGAGTAATGTACGCTTCCCTTCCTACCGAATCCTGCTCTCGATGATCCTCTCAAACGATATCCCTTTTCCAAGAATTAGTCCTGGACCCCCGCAGCTCCCTGGCAAGGTCTACAACATGCTTGTGATGAAGTTGTACAGTTGCGTCAGCACCACAAAATGAACAGGGAGGCAGGAGCGACGGTCCTGGGTGGCAGGGTCACAGGTCAGCCAAGAAAGAGCGTTGTATTGTTCTAGAACAAACCTGGAATTCAAAGGCATTTTAGAAAAAAAGGAAATATTTACAAGGTCAAGCAGGTCTCAACTTGTTGCAATTACAAAAACAGTTTTATAAAATACATATTGGGATTGTGTCTTTATAGTTTAAAGCAACATGAATGGGTCATGTGATCTTTTCTGAAGTCTGTCAAACAACAGGACTGTTCAAGATCAAAGGGAGACCTGGTTGTTTGCTGGAAGAAGGTGCAAGGTGGAAACAATAACAGAAGCATCTGTGTTTACAGTGGTTAGAATGTTAGTCTCCAAGTCCTAGAAAGGTGTTGAGAATGTCCAGTCATAAACAGTTATGTTTTAAACAGTCTATATGCAGGGACCGGGGGGAGGGTGCCTGGGTGGGATGTTCTCCTGGAGAGTTGGTGCAGACTCAATGGGCTGCATAGCCTCTTTCTGCACTGGAGGGATTCTATGATTCATGTTTGGATAAAGGCTGTAATGAGGTCTGGAGTCCAGTGGCCAAACTGTCAACAACACCTTCCATCAACATGTTAAATGGTAAATTGCCCCCTAGTGTCCCAGGGGGTTATAGTGGGGTAAATCTGTGGGGTTGCGGGGATAGGGCCTGGGTGGGATGCACCATATGGATTCTATGAATATTTACTTGCAAGATAAATAAGAGTTGGGGTTTAAAGGATAACTAATCAGCATTTCTACCTGGATACAAGGCCCATGTGATTAACATTGACATGGAGATGAGCTTTTAGAGGATAAGGATTTATAAGATGCCCCTAGAAACAGTCACAAGTAGTCTGCTAGGAGCAGAGAGAGAGCAGCTAGAGGCCGCAAGTCTCAATGGTTCACCAAGCAAAAAATGCAGGTAGGTGCTCGCATCCAGACAGAAAAGATCAAATCTGTGAGGATTTGAAACAAGGCTGAATGATCCGCCTAGTTTGCACTAGAGGAAGAATCACCAGGAGGAACCCTCACATTGGAAGACAGTTCTGAGGTTAAAAGTTACCAGACTGGGAAAGAAAAGGAAAAGGACCTGAGAATCTCAGAGTCATTCTGGGAAAATTGAATGTCGATGTAAGCAATGGTAGGAAGTATAATTGTGGAATTCTCAGTTGTATTAACAGTAAAAAAAAAGGAAGTTCTGTTTGGTAGTTTAAAGTAGAAGTTGCCTACGCAAAGTATTTAGTCAATGTTGCTCCTAGTTTGTTTGTTACCATAAAAAGTCTCAGACATGAAATCTTGTGTCATCCTTTCAGCCATTAACGGCAAGTTCAATTTTTGTTTAAAATGTTAGTGGTCTCTACAGAGATCGAAACAATTCCCCTGTATACCACAAGCCACAAATACATCTAATTTGGAATTCCTTTTAACTGCTGATGAAGCAACTGCACAAAGGAACACAAATAGAAACACAAATAAGCTGTCAGGCTACCTCTGAAACAGCTTCTGAGAGTACAGTTGAAACGCATCAACGTTTCTCACACAGTGCAATGCTGTGTGCAAACATGTCAGCCATTCTGTGCTAACATCCAACCAAACTGAAAGGTGATAAATAACTGGCCTGGTGCTGGAAGGAGGATTTACATTCATCAAAACACTATTCAGAACTTGCCTCTCATCTTCAAACGTGACACTAATAAAACTTTATCTGTTTTGAGAGATTCCCAAATCGTTACCTTCACACACAACCTACATATAAGAGACCATTTATGTTCAATTTTACAGTCAGGTATTTCATTTTCCCACGAGATTGGGGTGAAGGCTCAATAATGCGACACAGTGAGAAATAGCTAAAAGCAATCTAAGCCCTCCAAAATTACTTCTAACTTAATTCCATAATAATACAGTATCCCATACCTGAGCACATCAGAGGTCTGGTTTGAATCAAGTGGGTGGGAGTGCTTACTATGAAGCAACTCATCCGAATGCACTGAAGGCACATGGAGGTGCAACGAGGCCTGGAAGCCAAAAATAAATTAAATTCCTATAGGTTTGTACATGATCGAGCTCCACGTCTTACTGCATTACAATAGCTTCCACTAGATGGCAGCAGTCATTGTCAGCAATTCATTCTTAAAGTAACTACAGTAGTAGGTGTAACATTTATTTTAATGTTATAAATTTCAACAGAAGTTACGGATTTGTCCTTGAATTTATAAAGTAAGTTAATTGTTCCACCATCAACTTTTACTTTAGAGCACACCAGACAGGAAACAATAGTTTCTCCTTTGCTGACATCCCCGAAAGCAAAATATCTGCACTCCATCTATTGTTTTTGATTTGATTTATTATTGTCACATGTATTAACATAGTGAAATATATTGTTTCTTGCGCGCTATACAAACAAAACAGACCGTTCATACAGAAGGAAACAAGAGAGTGCAGAATGTAGTGTTACAGTCATAGCTAGGGTGTGGAGAAAGATCAACTTAATGCAAGGGAAGTCCATTCAAAAGTCTGATGGCAGCAGGGAAAAAGCTGTTGAGTCGACTGGTACGTGACCTCAGACTTCTGTATCTTTTTCCTGACGGAAGGCGGCGGAAGGGAGGGGAGCATGGGGAACTTAATTATGCTGGCTGCTTCGTCGAGGCAGTGGGAAGTGTAGACAGAGTCAATGGATGGGAGGCTGGTTTGCGTGATGGATTGCTTAAGGTGAAATCTCATGCTTTCTGTCCATTCTAAAACAAGAGAGATCGCTACCTGGCCCTTTCATTTGGGAGGGTTTCATCACAATGTATGGGTAACACCCAGGCATTTCTGCCTACTCACTGTGTTTCACCCCTACTCAACTTGATTTTCCCCCCAAATTTTGAACAATAAATATTGAACAGCAGATGGGAGGGATGATGACAAAATTGTTTGTTTATTAGCAAGATTGTGTTCCAGAAAAGTACACTCCTAGCAAGTCTGGGGGATAAAAAGCGCCTTTGGTAGTTAACCAGGGATGCAGGTCCACATTGGAGAGCAACTTACTGCTCCACACTAACTAGCAGCAAGTGTCATCTAAACAGTCAGCAAGGTTTAATGGTGATTTATTCCAGAGGACAAACTGACCTTCAAACTCTCCCCAGGTTTCCAAAACAATACATGCAGAAAGTGCCTTGGCTTACCTTGAGGAAAAGCGGACATTGGTTCTGTGCTTGAGGGCAGGCCGACCAAAACCAGTCAGGAAGTGGCCCAGCCTTAGCTGTCGAGACAAAATATCCTAGTGCCAGGGGCTGCTGCAAAATGGTTACTTCATCATGAGATTCCTGCCGGTCTGTGCACTGGCCCTGAAAAATTAACAACAAATTAGTTCTGATAATTGACAGATTGCAGCAGGTAATTTAAAGTAAAGTTTATTTATTTGTCACAAGTAAGGCTTACATTAACATTGCAATGAAGTTACTGTGAAATTCCCCTAGTTGCCCCATTCCGGCGCCTGTTCAGGTCAATGCACCTAACCAGCACATCTTTCAGACTGTGGGAGGAAACTGGAGCACCCAAAGGAAACCCACGCAGATACGGGGAGAACACGCAGACTCCACACAGACAGTGATCCAAACCGGGAATCGAACCCGGGTCCCTGGCACTGAGAGACAGCAGTGCTGACCACTATACCACCATGCCGCCCAGTAATTTGTGGTCATTGCTAGTTTATAGGATGAAATGACTATTAGGTTTTCAAACAACTGAATAACTTGGGGTAATATATATCCTCACAATTGAATAATGCAGAAGGAGAATAGAATTTTCCACTGTCCATCCGCTCAAGAAAGTGGTAGATACTTTTTTTTTATTCAATGGATGTGGGCATCACTGGCTGGGACAGCATTTATTGCCCATTCCTGATTGCCTTTGAACTGAGTGGCTTGCTTAGTCATTTCAGAGGGCAGTTAAAAGATAATCAAATGCTGCGGATCTGGAGTCACATGCAAGCCAGACCAAGTAAGGATGGCAGATTTCCTTAGCTAAAAGGACATTAGTTTTTACGACAATCGAGAATGGCATCATAGTTATTAGACATTTAATTCCAGATTTTTAGTGAATTCAAATTAACCTTCTCCTGTGGTGGGATTTGAACCCAGATCCCCAGAGTATTACACTGGGTCTCTGGATGACAGGTCCAGTGACAATACCACTTAGTCATTGTCTCCCACAGAACTTTTAGGATGAGGATGGGGAGTTTATAGAATTTTGACACAGGAGCAGTGATACACATCCAAGTTGAGTTGGAGTGAAGTGGTGCAGGGAGGGACAATGGAATCCAGAGTCAACGGGCATTCCCCTCTCCTTGTTCCTTTGGGTGACCGAGGTCAGGGGTTTTGGAGGTGCTGCTGTGGAAATCTTGTTCAGTTGCTGCAGCACATTTTGTCGATGTTACACACAGCAACTTAAATGCACCAATGGCGGAATGAGCGGGAGCTTAAGATCGGACCAGATAAATCAGCACAACTGTCACACACACAGAATTTTACAGTTCAGCTATCCATTAGCTGTTTTTTTGAGCAGAACTTCTCCATAAACCTTACTTCACTTATCCTCTCTCCTGGATAATTTACGCACCACACGCATGTCATTGGGAATTGTGAAGTAACTTTAAAGAGTATGGAACGCAAACAAAAACATTATTGATGGGCAACTGCAATATTTTAGCACCTGCCACAATCTTATACTTCAGCCAAGTTTTGTTGTTACTTTCAAAATATAACCCGAGATTGAAATGGCACATGTAATCTAAAAGCACGAGAGAAATCTGCTGCAAGACTTTCAACTTTTTCTTGAGCCAGGCACAAAAGGAGGTAGAAATTGAGAAAAGGCCATTAAACATGGCCCAGAAAAAGCAAACATCTTAAGAGTTAACACTTGACTGTATGTAAACTTTATGGGAGAATGCTTGTGGCAACGATTTCCGTTTCTGGCACAATTCCACCACCTCCTTGTTAACATATCAGAGCCCAGAGGTCCTGAGTTAGCAGAAACTTTGCCCAAGACAATTTAATCACACTGGAGTGTGGCACCTGTCATAATCTTCTGATGGCATGCTGTACCACTCAGTAGGCATGCTGTACCACTCAATAAATGTCAGCACACATCATGGATTCATTGAAAACGAGGAAAACTGGGAGCAAGGGGGTCGGAAAGGGAGACAATTCCAAGGAAATCTAAAGAAAATTGTACTTTTCTCCTTGAAAAGAAAGGAGATGTTATATGAAAAGGAGACATCCAAAATAATGACCCCGACAGCATTATAAAGGGACAGAGAGTCAAATTGAAACAGCGCAAATTCAAGATCATCAGCAAGAAACTACTTTTTTTTTTAAAAAGGTTAATCAAAATGTGGAAAGCTCTTCCAGGCAGGATAGGAGAGAGCAGAACTTTGAATTATTTAAGAAACATATTATTAGGGGAAAAGAGGCAAAGAAAAAGATGGCAGATCCCTAACAAATGAACAACCACAGCACTGTGGCTGCACCGACACCTCAGGGACTGTAGCAGTTGAAGGCAGCTCACCACCTTCTCAGGGGATGGGCAATTAAGTGATGGCCTAACCAGTGACACGCATATCCCTAAACTAATAAAAGAAAAACAAAAATGCACCAAATAAACCTCCCCTCTGTATCCAATAAAGTGACTTAGGTTGAAATGTTTTAAAAGGTGGAACAAATGTGATGATGACAGAAAAGCCTCACCTTGCCAGTATCACCACCGTGTGGGTAATGAGAGCCTGGTGAATGTACCGGTGAAGTGGATGGAGATGCTGGCAAGTTAATTATGAGATCAACATCTGGGTCCAGTAGTTCAAAGATCCCCATTTCCTCTGCAAATCAAATCAAAGGGAGGTAGGTCAGAATAAAGTACAAGATTCAAAAACAACTTATAAACGCTCAGCATTTTCTCTGTGACCTGTTGCAATCGACTCGATAGCGAAAGTTGTTCAGTTACTTAGAAACTTAAAAGTGACACCACTTCATTCATCCCAGACCAAATTAAAAAAGTAGGTTCAAAGACAGATGGTCCAGTGAAGAGTTCAATTTAGCTATCACCAGCAGATGTGGCTAAATAATTCAGAGCAACACCAAGATACTCCACTGGAAAAACACAGCATCTGTGGAGAAAGAAACTGAGTTAACATTGAGTCCGTATGCCTCTTCTCCAACCTCAATTATCAATCCCCAAGTATTCTTCAATCATCAGGGATATTTGACCTTTCGGAAAGACAGGCGGGAAGAGAAATGTGGTGGGGTAGTATTGTTAGTAAGAGATGATGTAAAGTCCATTTGGGTGGAGGTAACAAAACAGCAAGGGCAAGAGGACATTGGGGAGTCTATACACTATCCTACCAAACAGCAGCCATGGTGTAGGAAAGGATATAAACTAAGTAATCGGAACATGTAAAAATAAAGCAACAACTATGGGTGACTTCAACCTTAATGTTGATTGGGTGAATCAAGTTCGAAAGGGTAGCGACAACAACAAATTCATAGAGCACATTGAATAGTTTCTTAGAGCAATATGTCATGGAGCCAACCAGGGAACAGGCTATTTTAGATCTGGTAATGTGTAATGATGATGTGTAATGATGATGTGGAGATGCCGGCGTTGGACTGGGGTAAACACAGTAAGAAGTTTAACAACACCAGGTTAAAGTCCAACAGGTTTATTTGGTAGCAAAAGCCACACAAGCTTTCGGAGCTCCAAGCCCCTTCTTCAGGTGAGTGGGAATGTGTAATGAGACAGGTTTGATAAATGATCTCAGAGTAAATGATCCCCTAAAAAGTAATGATCATAACATGATAGAATTTAATACTCAGTTTGAGAATGAGAAACCTGGATCGGAACCAACTGTATTTAGCATAACTAAAGGGAATGACAACGAAATGAAGGTAGAGTGAGCTAGTGTGGACTGGGCGGATAGATCAGCAGGAAAGACAGTAAGCAAGCAGTGGCAGACATTTAAGGAGGAAATTCATGACTCTCAGCAAAAATATATTAAACCAACCAACCATGTTACCAAGGAAGGTAAGGAGAGTTGGAAGAAAAATCAGTGATAGCCCCAAAGACTGGGATAAATTCAGAATCCAACAACAGAGGACTAAAAGGATAATAAATATAGATAAAAATAATCTACGAGGGCAAAGTAGCCAGCAATATAAAAACTGACAATAAGAGCACCTTTAAATATATAAAAAGGAAGAGAGAATGAATCTGGTGAGATAGTTATGGGGAAAAAGGAAATGGCAGAGGAGTTTAACAGATATTTTGTGTCAGTCTTTATGGTGGAGGACACTGCAAACATCCCATTAATACGAAAGAATATGGGGAAGGAATTAAGTACTATCACTAGAGTAGTATTAGATAGAATTAATGGGGCTAAAGGCTGGTCAAGTCCCCTGGCCCAGATGGCTTGCATGCTAGGATCTTAAAAGTAGTAGCTACAGAGATAGTGGATGCATTGGCTGCAATTTTCCTAAAATCCTTGGATTCTGGACAAGTACCAGAAAATTGGAGAACTGCCAATGTGACATCCCTATTCAAAAAGGGAGGCAAAAAGCTGGCAATTTTCAGCCAATTAGCTGAACATCTGTTGTTGGAAAAATGTTGGAATCAATTATTAAAGAACAGCAGCATAAAGCCATAATCTAATCGAGCAGAGTCAGCATGGCTTCGTGTCAGGGAAATCGTGTCTAGAGTTTTTCAAGGAAGTCTCAACCAGAGTGGGTTGAGGGGACTTCCAGAAGGCGTTAGACAATGTATCTCACAAAAGCTTAAGTCATTAGCGCCCATGGCATTGGAGGTAGCCATGGAGAGAGAGAATAGGCTAATGGGCAAGAAAGAGCAAGTGGGGATAAGAGGTTCTTTTTCAGATTGGCAACCTGTAACCCAGTGGAGTTCCTCAGGGATCAGTGCTGGGACCCCAATTGTTTATACTATATTTTAATGACTTATGGGGCAGGAAGCAAATGTACTGTAGCTAAATTTGCAGATGACAAGAATAGGTGGAATGGCAAGTTGCAAGAGGGATACAGTTTAAAAGAGACGTTGATAGGTTTAGTAAAGTGGACGAGAAGTTGGCAAATGGAGAATATGAGAAAATGTGAAGTTATTCATCTTGGAAGGGAGGAGAACAAGAGAATTATTTAAATGGAGAAAAACAGTAGAAAGTTGCAATACAAAGGGACTTGTACACAAAACAGTTAGGATACAGGTGCAGCAGGTAATCAGGAAGGCTAATGGAATGTTGCCATTTATTTCAAGGGAGTTGGAGTATAAGAGTAGGGAACTCTTGCTGCATCTGTACAAAGTACTGATGAGACCACATCTGGAAAAGTGAGCCGTTTTAGTCTCCTTGCGAATGAAAGATATTATTTCATTGGAGGCAGCACAGAGAAGGATCACTAGGATGATCCCTGGTATGAGGGATTTTCTTGAGGAAAGATTAAACAGGTTGGGACTCAACTCATTGGAATTTAGAAGAATGAGAGGTAATTTCACTGAAACATAGAACAGTGCAGCACAGAAACAGACCCTTCGGCCCACGATGCTGTGCCGAACACAACGCTAAATTAAACTAATTCCTTCTCCTGCCCTTGGTCCATATCCCTCTATTCCCTGCATATTCACATGCTTATTTAAAAGCCCCTTAAACACCCCTTTTATATCTGCCTCCACCAGCACCCCTGGCAGCGTGTTCCAAGCACCTACCAACTTGTCCCTCACATCTCCTTTGAACTTTGCCTGCCTCACCTTAAATGCATGCCTCCAGTATTAGACATTTCAACTCTGGGAAAAGGATTCTGACTGTCAACCCTATCTATGCCCTTTATAATTTTATAGACTTCTTTCAGGTCTCCCCTCAGCCTCTGCTGCTCCAGAGAAAACAACTCTAGTTTGTCCAGCCTCTCCTTATAGCTCATATCCTCTAATCCAGGCAGCATCCTGGTAAACTTCTTCTGCGCCCTCTCCAAAGCCTCCACATCCTTCATGTAATGTGGCCTAACCAAAGTTTTATAAAGCTGCAACATGACATCCTGACTCTTGTGCTCAATGTCCTGACCAATAAAGGCAAGCATGCCATACGCCTTCTTTACCACCCTATCTACTTGTGTGGTCACTTTCAGGGAGCAATGGACTTGAACCCAAGATCCCTCTCTACATCAATGCTATTCAGACTCCTACCATTAACTGTATACTTAACCTTAACGTTTGATCTCCCAAAGTGCAACACTTTGCCCACGTTAAACTCCATCTGCCATTTCTCCCTCCATATCTGCAACTGATCTAAATACAAGCATGGTTCTAGTTTTTCACCCACCACAAACTATGATGTATTGAAGCCAAATGTAGCACCCCTGCTGTTACTCCAGCTGTAATAAGCTAACAAGGATCAGATACTGAACCCAGCGCCTTCTTGGATATGAAGAGCTGAACTAGTTATTAGATCAACTCATGGAGCCATTGCAGCAGCCAAGAAAAAAGGAATAAAGGCAAGGCCTTAACAGTTGGTGCAGGAGAGAGGGTTTTAGATTCCTGGATCACTGGGACCATTTCTGGGGAAGGTGGGACCTATACAAGCGGGACAGTCTACATCTGAACCAGAACGGGGCTAACATCCTTGCGAGACATTTTCTTAGTGCTGTTAGGAGTTAAAACTAATTTGGCAGAGAGAGGGGACACAGACTGTTAGCAGAACAAGGACACGGAATCATACAGCAAAACAAAGCAGTCAGAGGAAGTGCAGCTGTATTAAGGACTAAGGCCACGCTGGATGGCCTCTACTTTAACACCAGGGGTATTGCAGGTAAAACGGATGAGTTAAGGACGATGATTGACACGTGGAAGTGTGATACAGTAGCCAGAGACATGGTTAAAGGAAGGACACGACTGGCAACTCAACATTCCGGGATATAGAATCTTCAGGCAAGACAGGGAAGGCAAGAGGAGACATTGTATTATTAGTTAAGGAATCAGTTACTGCAGTAAGGAGAGATGATATCTTAGAGGGGACTATGGGCCAAGTGCAGATGAGAGTAGGTGGGAGTTCAGGTGCTTCTAATGTGACAGTGTGGATTCAATAGGCCGAAGGGCTTCTTCTGCGCTCTATGATTCTAAAGCCAGTTAGTTTCTGCTTCAGAATCAATCCAATCATTTAAAAGTGAAACACATCTATCTAAACCGATATTCAGCGATTCACCACCATCAGGTATTGATGCACCAGCTGAGCCACCATTAACTAGACAGGGTTCATTCCATAAATCAAAAGAGCCAAAACAAGAACAAGAGATTATGCCCCAATTCAAACTTTGGAAATGCACTGTAAGAATCCAGCTGATACAACAGCAACGGATAACACACAACATGACTAACCAACGTTTATTTCGTAGCTCCCAGTTGGCACCTGCACCATAGCAGAAGTAGGGAACACGAGGATGTGAGTGCACGATGTATCCTGCGGAGTGCTCAGCTGTGATGTCTGCATGTTGAGTGATGTACCACGACCAAACACTGATCCAACTGACACAGAATCTGCAGGAACATTTATAAAACACAACTTAGTCATAAACTTATAGTTCAAAACAAAGATTTTCTGTTAAGTACCCAACAATAGACCAAACAAGTTTCTTTCTAATTACTTCAAGATATGAACATCCAGTTCAAAAGAACGTTCAGCTCTTTGATGCAACTAATTGGCTCATGTGGTTCACACCAGTGTTCAATTGAAAAAAAGTTGAAAACACTATTTGCTGAAAGCTTAGAGAAATCTGCAACACATTCTCTCTGCACATGGAGTTAAAATACACTCTGAACCCTGATTTTAATTACCAGAACTAGAAAAGATTTAACAATTTCCATATTGTGCACTCTCATTCTGCTGTAAAATAAAGGCAATAATTTGTCAGTGCTGAAGATTTCATGGCACTATTTGAAAAAAGTATGGAGTTCATAGAAATCATAGAAACCCTACAGTGCAGGAGGCCATTCAGCCCATCGAGTCTGCACCGACCACAATCCCACCCAGGCCCTACCCCCATATCCCTACATATTTACCCGCTAATCCCTCTAACCTACGCATTTCAGGACTCTAAGGGGCAATTTTTAGCATGGCCAATCAACCTAACCCGCACATCTTTGGACTCCCAGCACCTTGCCCAACACCCCTCCTTTAGCCACTCTAAACAAGTCATTGCTTCTCAGAGACATTATATAATGGTCGCTTCCATTAACAGTAACTGCACTTCAAAAACAAATTTGTGAAGCACTCTTCAGATGTTTTGGCAACATAATAGGGCGCTCCACAATACAAGTATTTCTCAAACACATTTACTTTTAGTAGATATTTAAATCCTTTTTGAATTCATTCCTTTTCACAGTCCTTGTGTCTGTACAAGAAGCACAACAAAAATTCACGTTCTGTCACACAGACAGTTTCCTCAGTTCCACTCTACAACAAATACTGTATTTTAGATTGCAGCCATGCCGAATGAAAATAAGTGGGACAGTTTCAATGTAGAGGCAATTGCTCATAAATGACAAACATTTTTTTTTAACAAACTACATAACAAATTATCTGCACGTCCAGTTAACACAGTCACACTCCCAACATTTGAATAGCGGAGCAGGCTCGAGGGGTCAGATGACCTACTCCTGCCCCTGGTTCTTATGTTCTTATTCATATTGTGATGGTACTGTGCCTTTAGGAAATATATGTATGTATGTCTCATAAGGGGTATGTTTAGAATTCAGATCTGTTTTACAGGGTGCCAAGTTGTCTAGCAAAACCTTTAAACTGGTAGCTGGGAGGACAGGATAAGTACTCATTTTAGACCTGGAGTGTTTGTTTTAAGCAGAGCTAATGCTTTTGTGTTTATATGGGACTCCCCCAAGGGTTTCAGTGTAGAGTTTGGATTAGGTTGATTGACAGGGGCAGTGTCATGTGCTTAATGGGAGGAAATAAGCTCGAGGGAAGAAATACTGTTTTAAAATACAAGTAGTTGCCGCATGGGCTGCCGAAAGGAAACAGATGCTTTTCAGTCTCTCTCAAGAGATGTTCTGAAAGCTCCAGGACTGTTAACCTAAGACAAGAAAGTATACCTGTGTTTTGCTAACTAATTTTAAAGAGGAGTTTAAATCTATAAAAGGAACATTGCTTGAATTGGAACTCATAGCAATAGGTTGGCAGTTAAGAATAGTTTCTGATCTGGTACCCTAACACTATAAGTTTAGTAGCATCTGCAAATGTTATAATACTGCTCCATACATCCAAGCCTAGGTAATTTCTAAAAATTCAAAACTGGCCCTTGAAGAACACAACTACAAAACACCTCTCAATCTGAAAAACATTCATCCATCCATCCATCAGGTAGATGTGTTTTCATAAATTATTAAATTCACACACACTTCACATATAAACTGTGAATAGAAAACATCTGCCAGGCCACCAAGAGCACTGTTCAAATGGGAGTCGAGATGTCCAACCAGAATACAGGTACAACTTGTGTTCTTTAGCACGTTAATCATTTAAGAAACCAAGGTGGTATAAAACTACATCAGATCATAAGAGCATGTTGCATTCCTTACAGGTTAAACAGACTGCTGAAAAACTACATTCCACAAACTATTCTTACCAGGCATTATCACAAATGATCCCTGTGGCTCCATAGCAACTAAACAAGCACTAAGGATGCTTGGAGAATCAGCTGCAGAAATACCACACATTCTGCAAGTGTCCTTCAGGTGCCGGCTGAGGGACTGCAAAGTGCGACGACCAAGCAAGCAACTCCAATCTGCAAGAAGTGTAAAAAAGCAGCATGAGTTGGAGAGACAGCATCGTAAGCATGCACTGGATTTTAAAGCACTTTTGTACTAATGCTTTCCTGATTGCTGTGTCCAGTATATTGCAATAGGCTAGAAGTCACTTTTGAGGATACTGGCAGATAGATGAATGTTAAACATTTGCATAACATTCCTTTTTCTGCTATATTAATATAGGCATCAGTCTCCATTAACCAGTAAAGAAATCTCATATCAAAGGGTTAAACATTGGTCCAATATTCTAAAATTTCTAGCCTTAAATGCAAGTTCAATTTCCAGTTGTTCCCAGTCAGCTGATCTATTATGGCAATATAAGTATCCTCAGTTCACCGAATTTAGCAAAAAATAAATAGTTCCTGCTCTTGATCACTATCAGATTGGCACGGTGGCACAGTGGTTAGCACTGCTGCCTCAGTGCCAGGGGCCCGGGTTCGATTCCCAGCTTGGATCACTGTGTGTGGAGTTTGCACATTCTCTCCATATCTGCGTGGGTTTTCTCCGGGTGCTCCGGTTTCCTCCCACAGTCCCAAAGATATGCGGATTAGGTGGATTGGCCATGTTAAATTGCCCGTTGGTGTCAGGGGGACTAGCTAGGGTAAATGCATGGGGTTATGGGAATAGGGCCTGGGTGGGATTGTGGTTGGTGCAGACTCGATGGGCCGAATGGCCTCCTTCTGCACTGGAGGATTCTATGATTCTAAATGAGACCCGCTAGAAAGTTCCATTGTTTTTACAAATCAGATGAAAAAAGATAGAACAAACTGCCCTCTAACCTACCACTTTAATCTATACATGAACAAGGACCATTTAATGAAGCCTGCTGCTATCTACCAGGACTTAGAATCCAGGAGGGGGGGGGGGGGGGGGGGGGGTGAACAATTCTGCACATACAAGAAAGGTAAAATAGAATATAAACAAAATTAGTGTCATAGACGGAGTGTATGTTGCATTCTTACAGGCTCAAAAAAAAATGCTGATCTACAACCTAAAATTTACAAGCATCTTGCTATAGTGTTCGCCCAATGACTGAACTCTGCTTGGCTTAAAGTTCTCTCTAATAGTGGAAAAATCTTGTAGGTTACGTGATAGAACATAATTTCTCTTATAAAACCACATATCAGCCAATTTAGTGAGTAATAGCACAGGTCTGGTAAAATTGTTCTTAATATATATATATGTTTGACTGTTTCACATGCGTCTTTATGAAAATGATCTGCATTAGTCAGTGCTCACATCTGGAACCAATGCTTCAAGAATAATTTTCCAGTTACATATCAGGAAAACTGTTAAATAAATATGCAGTGTGCACGATTGTAAGATGCCGCAGGAGGTTCATTTGCTTTACTCCTTTAAGTTGTTTTACCTTTTAACTCTCCATGTCCTATCCTCCCAAGACGTCCAATAACAACTCTCCAGGGTAGTGATGTCATTTGTATGATGCCCAAACACCAGTCCCAGAGTTTTTGCAGACCCATTCTCCGGGGTGAACCTTTCCGCCTACGAGCCCTATCAGATTAAACACAAATTACCTCTTTAATAAGAATTTAAAAATGTTGGATATATTCTGCCTGTATGGAGAGAGAAAGAGAGAGTTAACGTTTCAAGTTGAAGAACATTCTTCAGAACTGGAAAATGTTATGAGATGTAACAGGTTAAAAGTACAGAGTCAGGAAAAGGTGGAGGTGGGAACGAACAAAAGGGAAGTTCTGTGAAAGGCAGTCAGTAGAATCGAGAGAAGGATAAATAAGTTCCATGGGGCAAAAACAGGCTAAAATAATGGCTCCACTAGGGCAGACCTGTTTGTGGATCTTGGGAAGGAGGTGAAAGCAAGCTGTGTGGAGTTGAGGAACTATGTGGTAACCGCCACTTTATCATCCCTCTTTTCCCTTTCAAATGCAATTGCAATATAGGCTGGCATTAAATTGGGTATTGAAAATAATGCATCCACCTACCCCATTTTCTCAGCAGCTGACTCATACAGGCACTAACATTTGCGTGGGTTGTTGCAGGGGGCAGGAAATATCCAGCAACCCGAGAAAGATCAAAGTTAGGCTTGATTGTTTAACCACACGGTCAGAAAACCCAACATTCACAGCCCTGGTTCATAAGGGCCACTTTGGCAAGGTACACAGGAATCTGACTGGAACCCATGGAAGAGTGATAACAGCTACAAGTTAATTCCTTCCAAGGTATAAAGATTTTCTCAGCATTTCATAGAAATCATAGAAACCCTACAGTGCAGAAGGAGGCCATTCGGCCCATCGAGTCTGCACCGACCACAATCCCACCCAGGCCCTACCCCCACATATTTACCCACTAATCCCTCTAACTACGCATCTCAGGGACAATTTATAACCTGGCCAATCAACCTAACCCGCACATCTTTGGACTGTGGGAGGAAACCGGAGCACCCGGAGGAAACCCACGCAGACACGAGGAGAATGTACAAACTCCACACAGACAGTGACCCGAGCCGGGAATCGAACCCAGGACCCTGGAGCTGTGAAGCAGCAATGCTAACCACTGTGCTACCGTGCCGCCCTTTAACTTGAGGAGGTGAAAGAAAAAGGGTGTACAGAAGAAAAAAAATCCAAAGATAGAAGCAAAACACAGCAGCACCAAAAAATACTAATTTGCTGAGTCACAGAATAGTCAGATATGTAGGTACACACTGACAATTCTCCAAAATACTGGCTCGCAACAGCACTATCAAATGGGAGAAATAAGAGAACCTCGGTGTGATGGTAATAAAGTGATTGGACATCCTAAAAATGGTTTAATCTTGCTTTTTTTTCTGAACATTTCCCCCTCACTAATGATTTTGCTGACCATATATATTTTTACACTAGTCCTTCACAATGTAAAAATTAGATGTTAGCAGAGCAAACCACACACAAAAACTTCTATCTATATAAAAAAAACAATCTTGAAGACTGGTACAAGTCTGCCACACAATGCAGCTGACGTGGTGCCAATACTTCTTAAAGCCATTCAGAGGTTGGGCAGTCCTATTAGGGACTTCAAATTGCAATTGGAATTACGTTGCACATAACTCTCCATATGTTGCCAGTATGTGTCTCTAACGCCTGCTTTTTTTTTCAATGCACCTTCCAGATATACTAATCTTTTTATGTGAAAACAAACTGGGAGGTACACCTGGTCTAAACAGAATCATCTGTTCCTTTCTGTAAACAACTGCCAGTCTGGGCTGCAAGCAAGAACTCTCTGACTAGACTGGTGAATTAGTCTGTATTTTGCTGTTTTTCAGTTGTCTACATACCTGTTTGGTACATCTATATTAATAACGCAGGTTTCCAGCAATTCTCCATAGAGATCTGTACATGTTCCAAGCAACCACCTCTGATCATGTGACAAGCAATAGCCAACAAAAAGAACATTGTACTTCTGGCTAGCCTCTCCAAACGTCTCTCCAAGCTCAGTCTGCTTATCCTTCACTGGAGCCAAGATAAATGGCGGGCTGTAAATCCGTAAATGCTCTGGTCTCTGTAGCAAAAAGAAACGATAGGTTCAGAATTAGGTCACATTTTAAGCATTTCAGCTCCACAAATAGTTCAGTGAGTAAGCACACCTCGGTGATCCATAACAGGGAGGTCCGAGTCATCCCATTTCCCTATGTTTTAACAGGGATTAAAGTTTCAAAGGGGATTTACATGTTAAGGACATTCACTCTAGTTAGGGGATATATTAGAATTGTGCAGTAGTTGGACTTACCCTGCACGTGGCATCCAATAGAATGGACAGATACTGCTAGATAGCAGAGACATTCTTGAGCTGCACTACAGCACTTGAACCTCCTCACTGCCAGTGAGCCAGTGCGGGATGATGCCAGGACTTCTTCAGCATCCAACACTGCCTACAGGGTAAAGGTGTCCCATGGTAATGGTCTTAACTAGTGGGACTTAAATTGAGACCAGCGGTGAGTGCTGCCAGTTAAGCTGGGGGCATGCTTTGCTGATTTGGATTCTATGCCCAGTCTCTAGTTGGGCACTGCTATCAACAGATAGGCTTCATCTGTGCTCTGATATCTATGGATACCTATACATAAGCAGGACTAGCAAGATGCCCATTGTGCTCAAATCCAATGGAGATACGGTGTCAAAATACTCCAGATCTTTTCTGAATAATCTCCATTTTTAAAATAAGGCTTTTTATCACACTACATGCAGGTTAAGCTCAATACTATTCTCTCTCAGCCACAGACACCCCAAGGTAAGTGCTGCAATCCTGAGTGTTGTGATGACAAATGTTTTGTTCAGTGTTCATGGCCATCTTTTACTGACAAGGAGTAATTATAATATTTACAAAAGGGGTTGACGCAGTCATTTTCTCCACTCAGTGCATCAGAAATCAGAACATTAAAAAAATCTTGCCTGCTGGCATCCCTATTTTTAAGCAGAGCACCTCAAAAATGCAAAGCAAATGTTTTATCAGGACCATACCACTCTGGCCCAAGGGAAAATCTACATGATCCAATTCTTACAGACAGCCATGAGAATTTTTTAAAAAACAATGTAGAAACAACAGATTCCATGCTAGACCTGGACAGAATAACAGACATATCCATGGTGGCCACATTGGTGGCTTTTTCCCTGGAGTGAATCAGAAGTGGACCAGGGGATGTGGAGAACGTGGAACAAAGAGTTTTTTAAAAAAACAGAGACACATTACTTACATCTGGACTCTTTAAGGTGCTGTCTAAGGCCAATCCTGGGCCAAAGCCAGTCAGTGCTTTGACATAGGTGGAGGGTGGTAAAGATCTCCGACATTGAGTGAACACAGAAAATGCCAATGATTTAAGGTGCTGGGAATACAGGTGCCGGTCATCATTTTTCACAGGTTGCAATAGATACTGACATGGAACAATCTGTGAAGAAAAAGATAGATTTTTTTTTAATTTGGAACTTAACCCAGGCCCAGTTTGTTAGAAGTCTTAAACAAGTAAGCCTCATTAAAATCTTACTCTAATACTTGGAAAAATTCCAGCCTCAATGAGATGCACCAAGCCCTGCTTGAATGTTTAAGCTCAGGCAACAGGTCGCTTCCACTCCTGGAGCATGCAAGAGAAATGTAATGGGACCAGGCTTTTTGGTCTTTCCATCAGAGGAGAAATAAGGGCCATTCCAGAGACTGGAAACTCATTTCCACATTACAATAGTGATTACACTTAAAGTACACCACTGGCTGTAAAAACACTTTAAATATCCTGAGATTGTGAAAGGTGCATCAAAAATTCAAGTCATTCTTTTCTCTTTGATGTCTTTGTACTATTCTGTAACTCACTAGATCAGAACAGTTATTAACAACGATGAGGAGGGAACTATCGCTCCCTCCAGGGAAGCAGCATTTATGCTGTGATGTTCCACAATCCTGGACATCGTTTAGTTATTTTCCCAGACAGCATTTCTTCATCAAACAGCTTCAGAAACAGTCGCAAAAGCTGTGACAATTGTCTATAAGAGGTAGCACAGAGAAGAAAGGCAGAAGTCAAAGCTAGCCCTCATAACTGCCCCTTCAAACATTGGGAACTGGATAACAAAGAAGAACCAGATACCACAGCTTGTCTTTCTATTTCCTCCCATCCTCTAACCAGCACTGCCAAAAGGTAATCTGTATTGGAGCCTCAATTATTCGTTAAAGATTTAGTACAATAGAAAGCAGTGTAAATAGAAGTATAAAATGACACTGGACCTAATCTTCCACTGGGTGGCAATCAACATCAGATTGCTGGAGATGCACATTTCTCACCCAGGCTTCCAACCTGGGCCTGCTGAGAAATGCGCAGCACAGTTACATCTGAAGGCCTTCTACACGGTGCAGGATCACCGGAGGAAGTAATGTCATGCCCCCTTTCCGTAGCACTAGCTGCCATATAATAATAAATTTAAAGGTTCCCACCAATTTGAGAGGAGGGACAGTGAGTGAGAATGTGAATGTGAGTAGTTTACAATGACTCAGATGTAAATAAAGGATGTCATAGAAATCATAGAAATCATAGAAATCATAGAAACCCTACAGTGCAGAAGGAGGCCATTCGGCCCATCGAGTCTGCACCGACCACAATCCCACCCAGGCCCTACCCCCACATATTTACCCGCTAATCCCTCTAACCTGCGCATCTCAGGGACAATTTTAACCTGGCCAATCAACCTAACCCGCACATCTTTGGACTGTGGGAGGAAACCGGAGCACCCGGGGGAAACCCACGCAAACACGAGGAGAATGTGCAAACTCCACACAGACAGTGACCCGAGCCGGGAATCGAACCCAGGACCCTGGAGCTGTGAAGCAGCAGTGCTAACCACTGTGCTACCGTGCCGCCCATGTCATGCCATGGTTAGGGATAAGCTGTTGTATGAAACTAGAAAGATCACAGGTAAGAAGGTTGAACAATTCAAAATGATTAAATGAAGCTTAGAACTGTTTAACATATTGAGTCTGTCTATAGAATATACAGTTTAACAACAAGAGACAGGAAAAGAACAAGGCAAAATGACTAGACTGTTTGCACATTTTTGACTGCATTACTACACTGATCATAATTGTGTTGCCAAAGAACAATTTAGAATTCAAATCACCTTAGACTTTGTTAATGTAGCTCAGGGGGTAGCTCCTGATTATGCACCGATCATCTTTGATGTAATTATGAATGCTGCATTAGATGTGTGTCAGGAATGGTGCAAATCAATTTCCTTTACAAATATGGAAGGAGAAATCCTGGATACCAGAGCCAGAGGGATAAAAGGGCTCTCCGAAAGGGTCCTGCACGCAGCTCAGACCTAGAGTCAATCTGTGTCTAAGCTGCCTTATTACTCCACAAATGCTCAAGCTGTTATATCAAAATGACTGTCCGCCAACTTGGTCTCATCGAGTCCCAAATAGAGGCTTAAGCAATGTACAGAACGTGAGGTTATCCATCCAGTACCAAAATACGTGATAAAAAACTAGAAGCAACGGAGCTTAAAGGTAATTTAAGAGCCACAATTCAAGAGACCAGACAGGAAAGTAGCTCAATAATTGGCCACTTCAGGGCTTCGATTAGGACGAAGGCAACAGGGCTGCCCTGGTCCTCACTCAGCTCACTAAACGTGCAAGACAGGTCAGGACAGGTGAGGGGGTAGCAGGAAGGTCACCTGGGGAATTTTACATGCCCACCTCCCACCTGTAAACCCACCAGCAAGGAAATATAAAATTCTGCCCATTAACTTTGTGTTTCCCTTTCCACATATACCTCCCGGCTGAATATTTCCAGCACCTTCTGCTTTTATTTCAGATTTCCACCATCTGCAGTATTTTGCTCTTGTACACTAAAATAATCAAAAAAGTTAATGGAATCTTACCTTCTGTGACTAGAGGGTTGCAATATAAAAGGGGAGGAGGTTTTGCTACAGCTATACAAAGCCCTGGTTAGACAAATCTGTGTACTGTGTTCATTGTTTTTGTGCATTATAGAAATGATATATGGGCATTGGCGCAGCACATTTTCAACAGACTGTTACCAGGGATCCAAGGGACGGTTAAAGGGTGAAATGATTGAAACCTTTTAAGGAAGATGGTAGGGAAACAAATTCTGCTGGTGGGGGAATTTTGGAAAAAAGGATCATAACCTTAAAATCAGAGCCCGACCATTCAGGAGTGAAGTTAGGAAGCACTTCTTCATGCAAAGGAAGGTAAAAGTGTGAAACGCACAGAAAAAAAAAATTCAGAAAATGCTGCAGTTCAATGTCCAATTTATAGTTTGAGGTGAGCAGATTTTTGCTCGTTAAAGGCTATTAAAAGACATGGAGCTATGGCATGCAAAATGGTCAATATTCCATTGAATGGTGGAACAGGCTAAAAGGGGCTGAACAGTTTACCCTGTTCCAATGTTCCTTTTGCACATCAGAAATCTGACAACCCATTCGCACTTTCCAATTTGATGTTGCCCTGTCCTCACAGTTGCTTGATTGAATATGATATATTGAAAATGGAAACTCTAGATCAGATGAACATCTCATTCACTGCAAGAGGAACCATATAACAACAACAATATGGAAACTTTTAATAAGAACATAAGAAATAGGAGCAGGAGTAGGCCATCCAGCCCCTCGAGCCTGCCCCGCCATTCAATAAGATCATGGCTGATCTGATAGTGGTTTAGTTCCACTTACCCACCCGCTCCCCAGAACCCTTAATTCCCTTATTGATCAGAAATCTATCTACCTGTGACTTAAACATATTTAACGAGGTAGCCTCCACTGTTTCAATGGGCAGAGAATTCCAAAGATTCACTACCCTCTGAGAGAAGAAGTTCCTCCTCAACTCGGTCCTACACTGACTCCCCCTTATTTTGAGGCTCTGTCCTCTAGTTCTGGTTTCCTTTCTGCCTCTCCCCTGTCTAGCCCCTTCATTATCTTATATGTCTCTATAAGATCTCCCCTAGCCTTCTAAACTCCAACGTGTACAGGCCCAATCTACTCAATCTCTCCTCATAAGCTAACCCCCTCATCTCTGGTATCAACCTGGTGAACCTTCTCTGTACTCCCTCCAAGGCCAATACATCCTTCCGCAAATAAGGGGACCAAAATTGCACACAGTACTTTAATTTCATGACAATCATGATTTTCCTATGTCTTTAGACTGTTTTTGCTCAGTCGCAACATACTGCAGCATCATCTGACCTAAAGAACAACACTTTGGCCTCTGTTATTCTTATGTTAGCCCCTCTGTTCATAGAATCTCTACAGTGCAGAAGGAGGCCATTCAGCCTATCAAGCCTGCACCAACAATCTCCACATCCCAACAATCCCACCCAGCCCCAAACCCCATAACCCCACATATATGCCTGAACCCGGGTCTCTGGCGCTGTGAGGCAGCAGTGCAAATTCTGTGCCACTGTGCCCCCTCTGTTACTCCTATGCTAGCCACTAGACATTACAATCAGCACAAATGGATTGTCCCTTCCCCAGCTAAGCACTACTTCTTTTAAATGTTGCTCTGCTAACTGACTTAACTGGATCTATCAATGTGTTTTGGGGCAAAACCAACTTCTTACACTTCATGCCACAACCAGCAGCATTCTTGAAACACACTAACACAATACTCCCATTTACGTCCTCCTGCCTCACCCAAAACAAAAAATCCACTGAAGTGATAATTGATGTTAGTATTTAATTGAAACACCACAAAATCATAGAGTTCTGATCAATCGTTAAGCATCTGAACTAACAAGAGTCAGCCACTCTCTTGTCCTCAGGCCAGCTGGTACTGGCACAGGAATAGTTTGGTTACAAATACACACACATCCATTATTTTGTTCAGATTCTGTGCCGCAAAAGACTACAGAGATCAAAACAAACAGATTACATATGCACAAGCTGAGAAAACACTGTTCAAACAAGTGGCTCAATCCAAACATTTCCTGCTTAATCAAATAGAGAGTTTTGAATTAATTGTGATATAACTCAACAGTTCCAAATACCGGAACATATACGAACATACAAATTAGGAGAAGCAGGCCATTTGGCCCCTTGAGCCTATTCCATTTTTTAAAAAATATTTTTTTAAAAACAGGATATGGGCATTGCTGGCTCAGCCATTTGATAAGATCATGGCCGGTTGGATTGTGGCCTCAACTCTACTGTCTATCCCCTTTAACCTTTTGATTCCCTTGTCATTTCAGACTCTAATTCAGCCTTTAAAATATTCATGATCCAAACTCAACTGCTCTCTGCAAAAAAATTCCACAACTGACCCTTGGTAGATAATATGTCTCCTAATCTCTGTCTTAAATAGGAATCACCTTATTTTCAAAGTGTCCCTAGCTAGAATCATAGAATCCCTACAGTGCAGAAGGAGGTCATTCAGCCCATTGAGCCTGTACCAACAATAATCCCACCCAGGCCCTATTCCCATTCCCCACATATTTACCCTTCTAATCCCCCGACACTAAGGGGCAATTTAGCATGGCCGATCAGCCTAACCCGCACATCTTTGGAGTGTGGGAGGAAACCGGAGCACCCGGACGAAACCCACACAGACACGGAGAGAAAGTACAAACTCCACACTGACAGTGGCCTGAGGCCAGAATTGGGTCCCTGGCGTTGTGGGGCAGCAGTGCTAACCACTGTGCCGCCCTTAGTTTTTCCCACAAGGGGAAACATTCTTTCAGCATCCACCCTGTCCAAGCCCCCTCAGGATGTTTCAATAACATCAACTCTCATTCTTCTAAACTCTAATGGATACAGGCCCAACCTGTCCAACCTTTCCTCATAAGATAACCCTTTCATCCAGGAATCAGCTTCTATCCTCTCTCCGGTAAGGAGCCAAAATGGATAATTATTATTGGAGTTATTTTAATATCTAATAGACTATCCAGTGATAGTGTTACAATACAATTCTACCTAAAAGGTTTGTGAATTTTTGTAAGAATTAATTAATTCTCCAAGACATTGTTCACCAGAGATAAATACAATAAGATCATCTGAGCAAAAGAACAAAGGCAAAAATAATTCGTGCAGCTAGGGAAATCATTAGAATAGCATTAAAGGGCCTCAGAATTAGCATGAAGAAGAAAAAAGGGAAGTGCAAAATGACAAATGTGGCTTGAACAAAAAAGATTTCTAAGCTTTTCATAAAACCATGTACTTTGGCTGAGTGAACGGCGAGGTTGGTATACCCATAAACCTCACAATTCAAAAACAGAAAACGCTGGAAAACTTCAGCAGGTCTGACCGCATCTGTGAAGAGAGGAGAGAGCCAGTGTCTCAAGTCTAGACTCGAAACGTTGGCTCTATTCTCTCCCCACAGATGCTGTCAGACCTGCTGAGGTTTCCCAGCATTCCTGTTTTTGTTTCAGATTCCAGCATCTGCAGTATTTTGCTTTTAACTTCTGTCAATTGTTTTGCAACGAGCCACTGGAAAGGAACTTAGGAGTAAATAGGGTGATGTGGCCCTCCAAATCTAGGGAAATCACGGCTGTGTAAATCCATTCATACCACCTTGTAGAGTATGGTAAAACAATGAGTGCTAAATCCATTACATGGGTTCAAAGTAGTAGTTTTGGCTTGGTTTCAAGTGAAGTTACATCACATGCAGTTCTTAAAAGTGGAATAAGACCCAGTTCTCTGAATGCTAAAAGTAATTTGTACCAGGATAGAGGAAACACATTATAAAATGCAATACGTTACTACCTCTTCTACAAATATAAAACCTTACACTTTAAATCATTTATTTGATCATTCTACATTTGAAAGAACTACACTCACCTGCACAGATATTGCATTCTTGATGTTCTGTGGTAAAAAATGAATCATCTCCAGGTAACAACGCAATAGGCCGAGCGTCCAAACATTTGAAGATGATGACCTTTCATCCTCTGAATTGTAAGTAAAAGGATCCACAATGTACACAACAATGGATGGTGGGTAATTGATGGCATGAGACTCCCCCTCTGTCGGGACACCAATTTTATCCCTTTCCATGGTACTGCAATGTAGATATAAAGTATAAAAATCAAATCAGCACATATCCTAGCACAACAAAGGCAGCACATAATTATCCAAGTTGCTTCATTAATAATACGATAAAGGTATTTTCTGGAAACTGGGAAGCACTGCATCAATCAATGTCTTCCTCTTCTCGGACTTGAACTAAATCCAGTTCATTGTGAAGGGATCCAAATCTTAGGATAGCAGATTGGAAAGATCCCAAGATGTACATGTTTGGGCAGTCTAAATTCAGCTAATAGTCAGCATTTGCCAATACATTGGTGAAAGAAAAATTGTGTTCGATTAATTTGAGAAAGTAACAGACAAAATGGATGTAGGGGAACCTGTAGATGTGGTGTACTTGAATTTCCAAAAGGCATTTTGACATGGTTCCACACTAAAGGTGACTACACAAAATAGGAACTCTTGGTGTAGGAGGCAACATGTTAGCATGTATAAGAGGACTGGTAGCTAATAGGGGACAGCAAGTCGGAATAAATGGGTCATTTTTGGTTTGGCAGGCTTTAACTAGTAGAGTGCCACAGGGATCAATGCCAAGGTCTCAACTATTTACAATCTATTTCAATGATGAAGGGACTGAATGTACGGTTGCTAAATTTGCTGATGATACAAAGACAGGTAGAAGAGTAGATTGTGAAGAAGACAAAGTGTTTGCAAAGGAATATAGATATGTTAAGTGGCAAATGGAGTATAATGTGAAAAAATATGAACTTGTCCACTTTGGTAGGAAGAATAGAAAAGTAGCACATTATTTAAATGGAGAGATTGCAGAATTCTGCAGTACAGAAGGATCTTTGTGTCCTTGATGCACGAATACAAAAAGTTAGTATGCAGTTGCAGGAAGTGATTAGGAAGGCAAATAGGATGTTGGCTTTGATTGCAAGGGTAATGAAATATAAAATTAGAGGACTTTGCTACAATTGTGCGGGGCATTGATCAGACCACATCTGGAGTGCTATGTATGGTTTTGGTCCCCATATTTAAGAAAGGATATAATTGCATTGAAGCAGTGCAGAGAAGGCTCACTTGAGTGATTCCATAAGATTGGAAAGGTTGGGCCTGAATCCACTGGAGTTAAGAAGAATGAGAAGTCATCACATTGAAACATACAAGATCTTCAAGGGACTTGACAAAGTGGATGCGGAAGGGATGTTTTCTTTTGGGGGAGTCACCAGATTGAGGGAACATGGTTTAAAAATGGGGGGAATCCCATTTAGGGTGATAATTAGTATCCCATTGTTTCTTCAGAGGATTATTAGTATGTGGAATTCACTTCCCCAGACAGCCGTGGAGGTGGGAATATTTTTAACGTTGACAATCAGATCAGCCATGATCTTATCAAATGGCAAATCTGACGCGAGGAGCCAAATGGCCAACAAGCTTTCTTCTGTGCCCTAAATGACCATGATAAAGCCTGATTATGATCAGAGTATTTTACAGTTCTGGGTACCACACCTTAGAAAGGATACATCAACTTTGGCAGAAGTACAGCACAGATTCGCCAGAGGGCCAAAGATTAAATTATGATTTCATAAACTAGACTTGTACCCTCTGGAACATGGAAGGTTAATGGGTGATTATATTCAAGTTTCTGTATTTTGGAAGGAACTAATAAGGAAAAGACAGAGCAAAGTTTTCCACCAGTGAAGGTATGCAGAGCAAGTGGACATCACCTTCAAACCCAAGCAGAGGCAGTCAAGAGTGAAGTTAGGAAATATTTCTATACTAGCTTACATAATTTTAAATTGGAGATTGACAGATTTTTGTTAACCAATGAAGATGGGCCAAGGTGGTAGATGGAGTTAGGATATGAAACGCTTCAGGCTCAGGGAGCTGAATGGCTTCATGGGTAGATGGAGTAAGGGATCAGTCGTAATCTTACTGAATGGCAGAACAGGCTAGTGGGGCTGAATGGCCTTGTCCTGTTCCTATTAAGTGATTGTCTGATGTCAATCCAGTGCACTGTGACAATATTTATAATTTGCATTTCAAACACCTGTGGACAGTCCAATTAACCATTTTATATACAGGATAAGGAGGAAACCAAGTTCCTTATAATCTAGTTTGCATCCAGTAATAATGATGACAAACAAGTTATAACAAATGGCTAGCTTTAACATCCCTAACATTTGTATATGAATTAGATTGCAATTGCGTGAGTAGACATTTTTACCATCACACAAAATACATCCTTCTCACCTCTCTGGAGGCTCCTGGTGTTGTTGCGTTGCTCCACCCGCTGTTGAATCACCAGATGTCCCATTATTCTGCTGGACTAGCTGCCCAGTCTGGGATGCTGAACCTTGCATAGACACAGCACTGGAGGAATTATTCAAATGTGTAAATGGAGGAAAGGAGGAAGACGGCTTTACTGCTGATGATGCGCTGGCCACATTTACAGGTGCTGAGACCACATTCAATGGATTACTACTGGTGACGGTGGCTGTTATGGCAGTGTTTGCTAAAGTACTGGCTGGTACAGGAGCAGGGGTGGAGGATGTGGTAGATGAACCCCCAGCAGGAACCGGTACTGGAGTTTGAGATGTACTGGACCGACAAGAGGAAACTAGGTTAGGCTGCGACAGCAAAGAACTGTCCAATGTTTGACCAGCAAGGAATGGGCCTGAAAAAAGAGGAAATAAGCTTGTTTTAATATATTATTAACTTCAAATCTCTCAGGCATTTATCAAAGGAACTAATTTGCACAGATAAAAGCAAAAACACAAAGCATATCAAAGCAGGCATCCATAAAGGGGAGGCAAGTTATTTTTTCAGGTTGAGACTTCTAAATAATTTTTTTTTAAAGTTCCCAATCTGAAACGTTAATTCTTATTGAAGGATCCACTAAAAGCGCTGTGCATTGCCAGCATTTCCTGATTCTATTCCCAGCATACATCTGATGTCCGCACAATCTAAGACTGAATAAGCAGCACATGTGAGTAAACGGGAAAGTGAATCCAAGTATCCTTGGGCCTCCTTTTGAACAATATTGCATAATGGTGTGCAGCTACTGGCAACAGTGACTAATAAAAAGGTTTCAGGAAATGAATCCTATTTGCAAAAAGGAAAATGGTTGTACAATCCACAATACAAGTACTAGACAGCCAGAATCTGCACTTCTGTTAGATTCTCATTCCACAATGAAGAAAAACAGAAGCAGCAGACAAGGAGAATACAAGGCAGAAAGATTCAAAACTGCTGCAGGTTTTCTTTAAATATATCAATGACCAGTCATGCCCGTAACAATACAATATTTTGCTTGACTCAAAGAAAGAAAGCAGCAGGTTTAAACCTTAACCAATACAAGACAAAAACTGAAAATGCTGAAAAATCTCAGCAGATCTGACAGCATCTGTGAAGGGAGAAGTTTCACGGCTGGATGACCCATCATCAGTGATCAAGATATATGTTCACTTCTGAATTAACCGAAAGTGATGTTTCATTACCTTTACTGCTGTCACAAGTACTTACCCAGATCATGTCGGCACACTTGAGCGTAAAGTTTCAGTTTGGAAAATGCTTCACTGCTAGCATTCACGCAGTGCTGAGAGAACCAGTCATTTACCGGCTGCGCTGCAATTTTCAAGGCTGCTTTGGTCCCCACTTCCATGATCCCATCAGGAAGCAATTTCGAGATGGGCCTGTGCTGCCCAAGTCTGCAGGACTACATTTCAAACAATTTTTTTTTATTCTCGTCATTAATTCTGCATTGAAGCTGTACATCAATCAAACTGTCATTATACCAGCTAACAATGTGAAAGAAATTAAGTTTTGAACATATTTAAGATATTCACATGAATCAATCATGATTGGCAACTTACCTCATAGACTGCACTCAGATCACGGAAGAAACTCCTCGCTCCATTCAAAAGTGCCTCGTTTTCTGGACAAACCACAACGTAGCCAATATCCCTTTGTGATCCATATGGCTCAAGGAGAAGTTTCTCCCAGTATGGCAATGCAAATGGAGATAACACCAGAAAATCGCATTCATAACCCAACATAAATGTTGGGATAGGTAGTGGTTCCGGAGACTCGTCTGTACCTGAGAGAGAAGAATGCCCAATAGTTAAAACCTGCTTGTCTAAAATATCCAAAACATTAGACCCTTCTGCTTTGCTTCAAGTGTCTCGTTTCTATAAATTTGAGTATTCATAATTTGCACAATACAGCTGCATCTTTATAAACACATAGTTTGAGGTTATTACATCAGCTTGGCCCTCCTGATTATGCCTCTTTAGTTCCGAGCCCCTCACCAGATGTTGAGGACATAATCTAGACATAGATTTCACAGAAACAGGCTTTTTGGTCCAACCAAACCAAATTGATGTTATTCCTCCACACAAGCTGTACTGTTAATGCTTTGTGCCCGTTATATTAAGGAAAACTCTCAAGTTCTGCAAAATGCACTCTGCCTGGTCTTTGAATGAAATGTTATTTAAACAATAGGAGCTTGAGTTAGTGTCATAGAATCTTTTATGCAAATTCAGGGGATTAGCCTGGTTTCTTCACCAATATTTATTTTTCAAACCGTACCATTATCTGCCAGATTAATCTACATACGATATTCTACTCCAGAAGTTCTTTATTTTGAACCATTTGAAGATGTTTTGACAACATCGCAATCCAAGAAAAAAGTAAATGGTTTAAGATCATTGTTCTAATAATATTTCTGTAGGATGAGCACAAAAGAAGCTTGATGTCAGCTTGGTTCAGTGGCAACACTCTTGCTTAAGTGAAAAGGCTGTGGTTTTAAATTATGAGACCCAAGCTCATAATATCACTTCAATGCAGCACTGAGGGAATACTGCATTACTGGAGGCATTACCTTCAAATAGGGCAAAACCAAGGCCCCATCTGCCCTCTATGGTGGCTGTAAAAAGAAATCTCATGGCATTATTCAAAGAAGCCAGTGAATTAATCTTGTATTCTAGCCACCTTGTATTCCAAAATTAGCTAGTCATTATTTAATTGGTATTTGTGAGACCTTGCTATGTGCAATCTAGCTGCTTACTAAAAAACAGTAATTCCATTTCAAAAAGGAATTCATTGGATGTTAAGTATTTTGGAGAATCCTGAGGAAATGTTACGAAACCATTTAATCACAAGATATTTTTCCACAGAAACCATCAGTGATTGTTACTGAAAAAGGTAATAATGAAAAATGACAATCAATCATTCAGTAAAGGAAGGAATGTCAAAGCTCAGCATTTGCCCAATGACCCAAGATGAAGGTTTCCATTTTAGGGAAACACACCACTGTAACATTCCAGTACCTGCAATAAGAAAAATAGTTGTGATCCAAGCAAATAATTTCCATTTTATATCCAAAGTAAATTTCTAATTTAAACCGCAACCTTCACCAGGACCAATCAGGATACCACAAGCGACCACCAGCAGAATATAACTCACATTATAAAAACTAGGCCATCCTTTCAGTTGCCTTTGCTGCATCTCTCGCCTTTCTTTTACTCACCGGATCAAACCTACCCCAACCTTCCTTAACTCTTGAACTCTCACTCCCATCGTCCCGGATGGCTTCTCAAAGTTCATTATGTTCATGAGACCTATCGCTGCTCCCTCAATCCCATTCCCACCTAGATGCTGACTATTTTGAAAAAAAACCTGTCTCAAGTTCAACAGTAGAGCATTTGTTCAATCACTGTCTCCTGCGATGCAATATGACAGCTGATAACTGGTCTGCGGGTACACACTGCCCCTCACATGTATGGACCAATGATATGCACACATCAGTTTACCCAGCACAACAACAATTCATTTTGCTTTCCAACTCGATTATTGCAATGCTCTTAGTTTGTGGATTCGATGGTCCCACACATCACATGGTCAGCAGATTGCTCAGAATATCTAGCTCACAGGCATTTTATTGACACTTGGAGAATGTTTTACAGTATTTTACGAAGAGTGACTGGGGCAATCCTGAATAATAACAATGCCAATGCTTCAGCTCACCTTAATAATTTCCGTCGTCACGATATGTTGCTAAGTATTCAGTAATCCAAAAGATTCAGCCAAGACAGCAAAGAAAACTGTTCCAATGCAGTACTGAGCTCACTAATTCTAGTGATTTAGTGAAGGGGCAGAATTCTGCTTTTAAATGTCTGCAAATTCTGTCACATTTGCAAATCTCTTCAGTTTAAGAAAGATTAACGAACTAATGATGTTGCAGAATTAAATACAATTTTGCAAAGTACTGGTAGACACTTTACTTTGATGCATTGTACATCGATCTTGAAAGTAAATAAGCTGGGTTCTTGTCACACATTGCTCCTACAAAGACAGTGGCCACGCATGCATGCTCCCTCTAAAGATTGCAGCCATTAACCTACCATTGGCGTGCAACTGCACATGTACAGCATTGGCAGCTAACACAGCCTTGTTCAATAGTAAAGCAGCATTTATGTCAACAGTAATGTTAATGAGACAGCTGAAAGATATAAATCATATTAGTGAGTAATATCAGGCTCCACCCCTGTTTAAACAAGCATCGGCTCTTCAAATGTTGTCTCAGCTCACATCATATCCCATCTTCTGGTCAAGTTTGAGGATTCTGAGTAAATACAGGTCTGTCCAATAAAGGGGAATAGTAATGTTGTTTGTGTAGGAATGTTACATCTTAATAAATATATTTTAATGCACTTGCCAGCTATAGATAGAGCAAAGGAGAGGACTGGGGTCTTGGGTGATATCTTTTACGTTCTTTTCACGTTTTATTTGCAATTATTTCCTTTTGCTAGCCTGATGTATAAGACTATGCCTGGTTATAAGCTATCCTGTGAACAGGTGCTTGTGCATTTTAATGAAATATTACAAGTTGTGATTAATTATCCAGTTAGTATGAGCATTTAACAACAAACAGCAGGTCAGAAGACTCTGCTGTCCAACAAATGGGCTATAGCTAGACTTTGGGTGCCAAGGGACAAAATGAAGGGGAGTGGTAATCCCTCTAGATAAATGAAGCTCTAGGCATTCTGAACTCAGCTGATATTACTGGAGAATTAAAATAATTGAATTTTGGCAATTATGTTCACTACCACTTCAAAACAGAGTATGATTCATTGGCTTTAAAATTAAACTTCAATTACCAACACTAATTTGAAAAATTGTATACTGTGGATACAAGAAATCAGAAATAAAAATTGAAAATGATGGAAACACTCAGCAGATTATGGTTGCATCTGTGGAGTGGGGGACTAGCTAGGGTTATGCGGATGGGGCCTGGGTGGGATTGTGGTCGGTGCAGACTCGATGGGCTGAATGGCCTCCTTCTGCACTGTAGGATCCTATGAGAGAAACAGGTCTGTGACCTTTCATCAGATCTGGAAAAAGTTAGAGATGTAATAGGCTTTGAGCAAGGGGTGGGTGGGACAAGGACTAAAGGAAGAGCTGTGATAGGGTGAAAGTCAGGAGAGGTTGAAGGATAGAAGAATTGGTCTGCAGGGGCCAAAGGGAATGGCGAAACAAAGAAACAAAAGCTTCTTTCATAATTCTTTCATAAACAGCTCATTACTTTCACCCTCGTGGGTTGTGTATTTCCCTCATTCATCGAATAGATAGCATATTTTAAGTTTCCAATTTATGCATCATATGCTTTTCAATGTTCGAGTTCAACTGAAAAAATCCAATAAATGTTCTTTGTCATCTTTACCCTGCCCCCACTAACCTTCATGCAAAACTCTCCAGCATTTGTTCATTAAATTTTAAATACATTTATTCCAAAGCCCTGGCGGCCACCTCAAATTTCTGTAGCACAGAATAAATGTTTCAACTGAATTAAAATTCCCCAACTCTCCACTCTTCAGCAACCCCTCCGGATTCTCTACTGCCATAGCCTATGTTACCTGCGAGGTGAAAATGTTAATCAATTAAACTCATCAGTCATCTTTTTCAAGTCATTGCTATTTTAATATTGGTTCCCAAAGTCAAGCTTAGGGTTTCACCTAATTTTTAAAAAAACTAAATTTACAAACCAATTGAATTTGCTTCAAATAGTAAACAGCTGGGGAAAAAAAAGGAAAGAAAAAGGTGAGCAAGTAAAGACAAAAAACTGTAAATCTGAAATCAGAAACGGTGAAAATTATGGCACAGTTATTCCGTCCAACCTGTCCACGTCGGTGCTGATGCTCCACTCAAGCTTTGCCCATTTTTCTCATCTAAATTTATCATGACCCTTCTTTTTCATATGCTTCTTCAGCTTTCCCTTAAATACTTTTGCTTCAAACACTCCACATTCACACAATTCTAGTTTTTTTTCTGAATTCCCAATTGAATCTCTTGCTCACTATTTTATATTGATGGCCAGTAGTTATGCTCTCCCCCAAGAAGAAACAGAAATTCTCTGTATCCACTCCATCAGATCCTTTCACAATTTTAAATACTTCTATTAGGTCACCCCTTAGCCTTCACTTTTCATGAGAAAAGAGACCCACCCTGTCAATCCCTTCCTGATATGAACACACAAATTTCTGCTAACATCCTGATGAATCTTCCTTGCCCCCCCCACCTTCCATTGCATCCATATCTCTTCTGTAATATTGAAGCAGAACAGCAAGTAGTACTCCCAAGTCTGGTCAAATCAAGATTCGATACAGGTTTAGAATAACCTTTCTATTTTTCCAATTCTAAATTGTGTGTCGGCCTTCACAGTGGAGGGCAAATAACATGCCAAAAATTGATGACAAGGCGGCTATGGCAGGTGAGGACCCGAAATGATCATCACTAAAGAAGCAGTGTTCGCTAAGCTAATGGGGCTAAAGGTAGACAAGTCTCCTGGCCCTGATGGAATGCATCCCAGGGTACTAAAAGAGATGGCAGGGGAAATAGCAAATGCACTCGTGGTAATTTACCAAAATTTGCTGAACTTTGGGGTGGTTCCAGCAGACTGGAAAACAGCAAATGTGACGCCACTGTTTAAAAAAGGAGGTAGTCAAAAGGCGGGTAACCATAGGCCGGTTAGTTTAACTTCTGTAGTGGAGAAAATGCTTGAATCTATCAAGGGAGAAAGAACAAGACATCTGGATATAAACTGTCCCATTGGGAAGACACAACATGGCTTCATGAAAGACAGGTCATGCTTAACTAATTTAGTGAAATTCTTTGAGGACATTACAAGCGCAGTGGACAACAAGGAACCAGTGGATGTAGTGTATATGGATTGCTGGAAGGCATTCAACAAGGTGCTACACAAAAGGCTGCTGCATAAGATAAAGGTGCACGACACTACGAATAGTGTATTAGCATGGATAGAGGATTGGTTAACTAACAGAAAGCAAAGATTAGGGATAAATGGGTGCTTTTCTGGTTGGTGATCAGTGATTAGTGGTGTGCCTCAGGGATCAGTAGTTGGGACCGCAATTGTTTACAATTTACATAGATGATTTGGAGTTGAGGACCAAGTGTAGTGTGTCAAAGTTGGCAGATGATACTAAGATGAGTAGTAGAGCAAAGCGTGCAGAGGATCCTGAACATCTGCAAAAGGATATAGATAGTCTAAGTGAGTGGGCAAGGGTCTGGCAGATGGAGTACAATGTTGGGAAATGTGAGGTCATCCATTTTGGTAGAATAACAGCAAAATGGACTATTTATTAAATGGAAAAAAAGTGCAGCATGCTGCTGTGCAGAGGGACCTGGGTGTTCTTGTGCATGAATCACAAAAAGTTGGTTTGCAGGTGCAGCAGGTAATTAAGAAGGCAAATGGAATTTTGTCCTTCATTGCTAAAGGAATGGAGTTTAGAAACAGGGAGGTTATGTTGCAGCTGCATAAGGTGCTGGTGAGGCCACACCTAGAGTACTGTGTACAGTTTTGGTCTCCTTACTTGAGAAGGGTATACTGGCACTAGAGGGGGTGCAGAGGAGAATCACTAGTTTGATTCCGGAGTTGAGAGGGTCGGCTTATGAGGAGAAACTGAGTAGACTGGGGCTATACTCATTGGAATTCAGAAGAATGAGGGGAGATCTTATAGAAACATAAGATTATGAAGAGAATAAATAGGATAGAAACAGGGAGGTTGTTTCCATTGGCGGGTGAAACTAGAACTAGGGGGCATGGCCTCTGAATAAAGAGGGGGGGAAGAAAGCAGATTTAGGACTGAGTTGAGGAGGAACTTCTTCACACAAAGGGTTGTGAATCTACGGAATTCTCTGCCCAGTGAAGCAGTTGAGGCTACCTCACTGAATGTTTTTAAGGCAACGATAGATAGATTTTTGAACAGTAAAGGAATTAAGGGCTATGGTGAGCAAGCGGGTAAGTGGAGCTGAGTCCACGAAAAGATCAGCCATGATCTTATTGAATGGCAGAGCAGGCTCAAGGGGCCAAATGGCCTACTCCTGCTCCTAATTCTTATGTTCTTATAAATAAAGCCTGGTGCTTATCTTTTATTCACTCATGGGATGTGTATCACTGGCAAAGCCAGCATTTGTTGACCACTTCTAATTGCCCTCAAGAAGGCAGTGTTGAGCTGCCTTCTTGAACTGCTGCAAGTTATATAAAAATACAAACTAGGAGTAGGACATTTGGCCCCTTGAGCCTCCGCTGCCATTGAAAAAGATCATAGCTGATCTGAGCATGGCCTCAGCTCCACATTCCTACCTACCCCCAATACCTTTGACTCCCTTGTTAGTGAGGAATCCATCTACCTCAGACTAAAAATATTCAATGACGTTGCCTCTACTGCTCTCTAGGGAAGTTCCAAAGATTCAACCCTCAGGAAAAACTTCTCTTCATCACCACCTTAAATGGGAGAGCCCTTATTTTTAAACTGGTGTCCCTAGCTCTACTCTCTCCCTCAAGAAGAAATATCCTTTCAGCATCCACCCTGTCAACTCTTCTCAGGATTTTGCATATTTCAAAAAGATCAGCTCTCATTCTTCTAAACACATATGTAACCTTTCCTAATATGACAACCAGCAGCCAACTCAGGTATAAATCATTGAGCCTTCTCTGAAATGTTTCTAATGCACTTACAAGCTTTCTTAAATAAGGAAACAAAAGTTGTACACAGTATTCCAGATGTGGTCTCACCAACACCCTGAACAACTGTAGCAATGATGTGGAGATGCCGGCGTTGGACTGGGGTAAACACAATAAGAAGTCTCACAACACCAGGTTAAAGTACAACAGGTTTATTTGTGGCAAACGCCACTAGCTTTCGGAACTGGCTGTTCCTTTGTCAGGTGGGTGGGAGTTCTGATCACAAACTGGGCATACAAAAACACAAACTCAATTCACATGAATGATTTGAATGTGAGTCTTTACAGCTAATCAAGTCTTAAAGGTACAGACAATGTGAGTGGAGAAAGCATTAAGCATAGGTTAAAGAGATATGTATTGTTTCCAGACAGGAAAGTTATTGAGATTTTGCAAGTCCAGGCAAGTTGTGGGGGTTACAGATAGTGTGACATGAACCCAAGATCCCGGTTGAAGCCGTCCTCATGTGTGCGGAACTTGGCTATCAGTCTCTGCTCAGCGATTCTGCGCTGTCGTGTGTCGTGAAGGCCGCCTTGGAGAACACTTACCTGAAGATCAGAGGCCGAATGCCCGTGACCGCTGAAGTGTTCCCCAACAGCAAGACTGGTCTCTTCCTGACGCACGACAGCGCAGAGTCGCTGAGCAGAGACTGATAGCCAAGTTCCACACACAGGAGGACGGTCTCAACCGGGATATTGGGTTCACGTCACACTATCTGTAACCCCCACAACTTGCCTGGACTTGCAAAATCTCACTAACTTTCCTGTCTGGAAATAATAGACACCTCTTTAACCTGTGCTTATTGCTCTCTCCACTCACATTGTCTGTACCTTTAAGACTTGATTAGCTGTAAAGACTCACATTCCAATCATTATTCATGTAAATTGAGTTTGTGTCTTTGTATGCCCTTTTTGTGATCAGAACTTCCACCCACCTGACGAAGGAACAGCCAATTCCGAAAGCTAGTGGCGTTTGCTACAAATAAACCTGTTGGACTTTAACCTGGTGCTGTGAGACTTACAAATGTAGCAAAACATCCCAACTGTTATGTTCCATACTCCTGCAATAAAAAAACCGCATTCAATATCATTTGCTTTACCTGCATACTAACTTTTTGTGATTCATGTACCAGGACACCAAGGTCTCCCTGTACTGCAAGGTTCTGCACTCACTTGCCATTTAAATAATATGCTACTTTTCTATTCTTCATGCCAAAACAGTCAAGTTCACACTTTCCCACATCATACGCCATACCCCAAATTTTTGCCCACTCAGTTCGCCTTTCTATATACCTTTGTAGGCTCCGTATGTCCTCTCCAAAACCTACTTTCCTACCTATGCATCAGTAGTGAATTGCATAGCCATACATTTGGTCCCTTCATCCAAGTCATTAATATAAATTGTATATAGTTGAGGTCCCAGCACGGATTGCTCCTCACTATCACGACTGTTTCCTGTTAGTTAACAATCCTTTAACAACACTAACGTGTTACCCCCTACACCATGAGCTCCAATTTTATGTAATAACCTTTGATGTGGCACCTTGCCAAGTGCAAAGTATCTATTCAATTCATCTGCTATTTCCTTATTTTTTATTATTAATTCCCCAGATTCTCTCTCTAGAGGACCAATGTTCACTTTAGTTACACTTCTTTTTAAATACTTGTAGAAACTATCTGTTTTTATATTTCTACTCTGTTTTCTCCTCATACTCTAATTTCTCCTTCCGTACTAATCTTTTGGTCATTCTTTGCTGTTCTTCGCATCCTGTGCAATTTTCTGACAGTCAGGACAGTAAAACTCCAGCCACTATCTTACATTACCCTGGTAATCATGAGTTAGATTCAGATGTCAATAGAACAGGTGATTAACATAATTTATAACACAGTTCTTATATCACAGTAGTGTTCATTCTTATAATCTATATTAATCTACCTCGTATTTCAAAGCTATTTTTCACTCATTAATTTGGGATGTAAAAGTACAGAGCATCTTACCATAAGATCCCCGACCAGCCAATTTGTGGAACTGTTGCCAAGTGAGAGGCCCCTGCACATGCTGGATACTCTCCCACGACCTGACAGCTCGTTTCTTTTGAATGGCATCCTGCAGAACGGGCTGAAGAGAGAGAAGCAGGCGCAGAAGATCTTGTGAACACAGCATGCTGACATCCACAGCTGGAGAAAAAACAAATATAAAAGTTTACTGTTAGATGGTTAAAGAGATCATAAACAGAAATTGGTTTATACTCAAAATTTCAAAATAAATATTGCTTCAAATTTCATTTTAAGCTAGCAGCTACAGTTGTCACCATCAAGAAACAAACATGAAACACATTCTTGTAACATGTGATGATCCATGTACTTTGGGCAAAGCCTGTACTTGTTTTTGTGTCCTGTCCCATTTAAGACCAAAGTGAACTGAGGGCTGCACAGTGCCACAGTGGCTACCACTGCTGCCTCACAGCACCAGGGACCCGGGTTCAATTCTGGCCTCAATGATTGCCTGTGTGGAATTTGCATGTTTTCCACGTGTCTTGGTGGGTTTCTTCCGGACGCCCTGGTTTTCCCCCCACAGTCCAAAGATATGAGGGGTAGGCTGATTGGCCATGCTAAATTGCCCCTTAGTCTCAGGGAGATTGGGGTTATGGGGATAGGACCTGGGTGGAATTGTTGGCGGTGCAAGCTCAATGGGCCAAATGGCTTCTTTCTGCACTTTGGGATTCTATTACTTAAGGGGGGTTAATTAGTTTCAAGATCAACATTCCCTTTTTGTGAAATATCCTTTGCCTGCTGATTGATGTTTGAATTAGGTTGAATGAAATCTTGTCCATTTATTTTTCCATTGGCGTCATTAGTATTGCTCTGCTAAAAGTTATCAGTCTTGATAGAGATTTTAACACATGCCTGTTGTTTTAATTCAGGCATTAACCCATTTATTTTAAATGGATCAATGATCCTTATAAAACTAAAAAGGTGAATGATCTATAAACAGTTTAAGCACTCCTCAGTTAATATCCTCATCATAATTTCTCGGGTCAAATTGCATTTCAAAGCCAGATATGGAAAAAACAGTAAAATATTTTATGTAAAATGAATTTTTATTGCCCATCCCTTATTGTCCTTGAGCTAGTGGTGCGCTGCCTTTTTGAACCTCTGCAGTCTACGTGGGATAGGGACATCCACAGTGCTGTTAGCTTGTAATCACTTGACTTCTAGAAACAAACAGGCTGCAAAAAAACAATAGCATGCAAGCATTCAGACTGATCTTGCAGCTGACATCAAGAGTGGACATAGGGTCCAACCCCATTTCGAAACATGAAATTACCTTTAATGGCATGAATCCGTTTCTTACTAGAGAGAAGGGCATAACAGGGGAAGCACTATATGTTTTGATGAAAAAAAACTTTTTGCTCAACGTTTTGAAGTGTCCTGGTTAAACATTATCCTTTGACAATCACCTGGTTGTTTAACAAACTCGCTGTTTTGTCAGACACATTTATAGGTGGAAAATTAGCTCCCAAGTTTGTCTACAAAACAGTGTTCAAATTTAGTTAGAATTAATTGGCTGCAAAGTGGTTTAGGCTGTCATTCCTTTGTGTTCCTCATCATAAAGTATTGCAAACCAACACTCTGGAGAAGAGAAAATTGAGGTTAAGAATTGGTAGTAGGCAAGGGGATGGGGGGAGCATATTATAATAGTATAAAACATTCACCACCGCTTGACCAACAAAAAGTACTTTTGAAAAGTAGGTGGGATGGGGGAAAAATGCACCAATAGGCTTGATTCTTTGAGTTTATGATGAGGTTGTTCTCCTTAGAGAAAAGATTTGATTTGATAGAGGTATTCAAAATCATGAAGGGTCAAGACAAGAGTAGATAGAAACTGTTCCCATTGGCAAAAGGATCATGAACCAGATATACAGTAAATGGCAAAAGAACAAACAGCAATATGAGGAAAAACTTCCTTTTACACAGCGAATGGTTCGGGTCTGGAATGCACCGCCATAAACTGTGGTGGAGGCAGATTCAATCATGACTTTCAAGGGAGAACTGGATAAGCATCTGACAATAATAAAGTTGCAGGGCTATGGGGAAAGAGCGGGGGAGTGAGAATAACTGATTTGGGCTTGCAGAGAGACAGCAAAGGTGAGGGGCTGAATGTCCCCGGTTATGTTGTAACCATTCTACAATTGCAGGTAAGGAAATATATTAGTTTAGATGAAATAGTAAAATGAATCTTTTTATAAAAAAGGACGGACACTTTTTTGGGGCGGGGGGGAGAGAGAGAGAAAGGAGATGAGCAGGTAAATTGAAAGGTCAAGTTAAAAGGGAGATAACCAATCACCTCCTTCAATGTCTGAGCAGTTCAGGAATTGATACAGTTTTAAGTAAATACGTACAAATTCTCAATTAACTATACATCTGCTAGAATGAGTCCTACTAAATTATTTCTGGTAGGAAGACTCACAATAGCTCCATGAGCTATGGCCCAGTAAGAATAGAATTGTAATATTCTTTTACAGAGCAATGGTCTGTCACACAAGTCAAGTGTTAAAGACATCTGTCAAACCAGGTTTGAGAAAGTCATGGGACGGTGGCATAGTGGTTAGCATGCTGCCTCACAGCGCCAGGGACCCAGGTTGGGTCACTGTGTGTGTGGAGTTTGCACATTCTCCTAGTGTCTGCATGGGTTTCCTCCCACATTCCAAAAGATGTGCATTGGCCATGCTAAATTCTCCCTCAGTGTACCCCGAACAGGCGCCAGAGTGTGGTGACGAGGGGATTTTCACAGTAACTTCATTGCAATGTTAATGTAAACCTAATTGTGACTCATCAATAAACTTTATGCTTTATCTGTCAAACCAGGTTTGAGAAAGAATGCAATGAAGCTACATCCAGACACACAAGCACAAAGCTGGAACTACTTAAAATACTAAATTAACTTTTTACTCAAGTGAATATAACTTTCTTCATAACCTTCCTGAATAACTCGCCTGACATTACTAAACAAAATGTTCAAGGAAAACATTTTTTTAAAAACTGAAGCACTTTTGTGGATGAGTCTCAATTAAATTTACACTCAAACGTCAAAACTTGCTATTGAAGGTTTTTTGAAAAAAACATTAGAAATAAGAAAGTGGGAAAAGAGGAATTATTGCAGAATTATTCACCTCAACTAGAAAACAACTCCAATGTAACTGACATCTTGAAACAAAATTAGTCAACTTCTGAATAGCATACAAGTTCCTAGCCTGCTTCATCAAATTCAAGTAACTCACCGTTCCTTCTTGACCAGAGATGTAAACAAGAGCTTTTCACAAGTGCTTCGTCAAGCTTCCCACCTGACATATTGTCCATGAACTGATATCCCTGCTCCAGAGCAGTGTAACATTCCCTGTAGTAATCTCTATCCTCCACACGTACTGGTGGTCCCACTGTTCGTAATTTTGCCACTGCGGAAGGATCCACCGATCTCAATGAGGAGAAGGGGTTAGTGCACTGGTCCTGAAGTAGCAATATTAACTCATCAGGCGTTTTCTCGGGCACCTTGGGGCCTCCTTCCCCGTGTTCAAGAGAAACATTCCTGAGGTCCTCTAATCGTTTTTCCGCCTCACTGCTACAGTCTGTGTTTCGCCCAATGATATCCACTTCATCTTCCAAAAAGAGCCCAGAGTTGTTTCCAAACCTTCGGTTCATGACAGCACTGAATCCACATGTGCATGGGTTCTGTGACTCTTTGGTAGGGTCTGGGATGTACAATCCAACATCAGCTCCTTTGATGTTCATATTACAGACACAAACGCAGCAGCTGTCAAAGCTGCAGTCTTTAAAGAGGTTCATGATGGAATCAGATAGGATTAGGTTCACATAAAGACTATGTGCTTCAGGGATGGATTGCACCGTTGCAGGTTCTACTGAATTCAGAGGGCGACATGTTGAAGGCGTGGAGGCAGGTGAATATAAGTCAGAATTCTCATACTTCACAGAACCCTGAACACTGGCTGGACCCCCGCATCCACGAGGAGTACGTGGGGTCCTTGGTGTCCTTGGAGTTGGTGCAGAGATGCGCGGAGTGGCAGGTGATGGAAGGACACCGGCACCACTATTACTAGGAGGAGCACTGTTCGTAACTCCAAATGGGGTATGCGTTTGCGGTGTGCAGGTCTGAATGTAATCTTGATCCATACCACTTCCAACACTGGGAATGTTTCTAGACACCAAAATCAGGTTATTAGTTAAACTCAATACAAGTACCACCTTTAAATTTTGAAGTGTGAACTCAAATTTGATTTTAGGATTAAAATAGCCACAAAACTGTAGTTCCCCCATTTTGTATACAAGTTGTTACGCTGGCATATAGTATTATATTCCAGATATACTTTAGTCATCGACAAAATATTGTACAGATGCAATAATTAAAAATTACCCCATTTCTCCTCCCAAAAATGATACATGTGCAAAATATGCCACTTTTTTCCACAGCCAATCTACACTGGTTGCTGCCAGCAATTTTGAGATTCAAATCATAAACAGCTGGAAGATGAATGCAGAACTGAGAGTTACTGAATTCTCAGTGTTATAAGTTCATTAAATGCAAGTTCAGCCCCTGCTCTGTAAAAAGTTACTGATCTAAACCCCAGTGGGGTTAACCCCTAATTATGGTATTGACAGCATCAATAGTCATGCACAATGGCACCCTGTTGCTAATCTGAACAATGCCAGGCCAGACCTGCTGAGTATTTCTAGCTTTTGCTGTTTTTATTCCAAAAAAGATCCTGCTCGCGCATTGCCCTGCATCTTCCCCACTTCAGATTTCCCTTGAAAGTTGCAACTAATCCCTGTGGAAAAGAACAGACTCCTAACCTCCCACCTCACTATCTTACTGACATTTTAAATTCATGATCGCTTTATCACTGACATCATAGCCCAAGAAAATCGTCTTGCTCAGTTGAGAATCCTCCATAGTTTAAAAGCCTATTAAATCTCCCCCACTCCATTGGAATCAATTTGCTCAAATCCTTTTATATGCTTGAATTCAGTTAATAAACAAATGCCTGCACTTGCTTCACCATACTGCAACTCAAACTTACATGTCCCGGATGTATGGCATGGGGGGTACAGGAGGAAGTAGATCCAGTTTGCCCACAGACCACGAAGGACGGTACTCCTCCGGGAGTTTGACAGGAGGCTGACACTGGCTTGGTAAGACTTTCAGTGGTGCAAACATAGTACAACCCACATAATCTTGGCACTTCTCAGGCTTATAAACGTAAGAAAAATCCTGTGGAAGAAGAAGAAACAAGAGGACTTTAGATTAGGTTTTATCACACATGAGCAACAATACCAGATCTATAGGAGCTAAGGAGATGGAATAGGCCATTCAGCCCATCAAGCCTGCTTTGTCATTCGATAGTCATGGCTGATCACTATTTCGATGCATTTTCCCACAATTCCCCTACATCCCTTTACATCATTGGTGTTTAGAAATCTGTCAATCTCAGATTTAAACATACAAAATGGCTGGCCGGGATTTTCCACTCCTGTTTCCATCAGGCAGGTTCAGCAACGGGAGCAGAAAATCCCACGAGATGTCTAAATCATGTTTCAAGCCATCGTAAAAGCATAACTCGATTGTGTCCTCCCTGGTGGCTCATTTTCATACGTTGGCATATGATAAGATCTCTCCAGCTGAAACATCCCCCTTGTAAGAAAGTTAATTCACGTCAATACGAGGGCAGATCAGCGTGAATCACGACTCGTCTCACAAGATGTGCACCTGGGTAACAGCTGCCCGGGGGCGGTGCGGATGCACGTGGGGGCGGAGATTCCAAATTAATTCTTGCGCACTGGGGCAGCCTTTAAAAATGGCACCCCGAACTTCAAAGTAGTTGCTAGCTTGGCAGGCTCTGATGGGGCCTGTCCTTTGCTGTTTTTTTTAATATGTTTGAAATGATACAGCAGAGAAATTAACACTGCTTCTCCCATCCACCTATTGGCCTTTGCAACATTTAGGGAAAATTCTGCCCAATGACTAAGCTTCCGCAGCCCTCAGGGTTATATAACTCCAAAGATTCAAAACGGAGTAAAAAAATCCTCCTCATCCGGGCCCCAAGTGGCTTCCCCCCACAATTTTAAATTGTTCCCCTGGTTCCAGACTCCCCAACCACAGGGAACATCTTACCTGCATCTACCCTGTCAATCCCTTTAAGTATTGACCGTCAACATGGTTTTGTGGAAGGGAAATCATGTTTAACACATTAATGGAGTTTTAAGGAATCACATGTGCTGTGGACAAAGGGGAACAGGTGGATGTAATGTACTTAAAATTTCAAGGCATTTGATAAGGTGCCATATCAAATTTATTGCTGAAAATAAAAGTTCACAGTGTATTGCCATGGATTGTCATAGGAAACAGTTGGCATGAATAGATCTTTTTTCTGGTTGGCAAGATGTGACAAGTAGTGTGCCACAAGGATCAGTGCTGGAGGCCTCAACTTTTTACAGGGACTGAAGGTACGGTTGCTAAATTTGCAGATGACAAAGATAGGTAGGAAAGAAAATTGTCATGAGGATGCAAGGAGGCTACAAGGGGATATAACCTGTCAAATGGGAGTAAACTGTGGGTATAAGAACATAAGAAATAGGAGCAGGAGTAGGCCATCTAGCCCCTCGAGCCTGCCCTGCCATTCAATAAGATCATGGCTGATCTGAAGTGGATCAGTTCCACTTACCCGCCTGATCCCCATAACCCCTAATTCCCTTACCGATCAGGAATCCATCTATCCGTGATTTAAACATATTCAACGAGGTAGCCTCCACCACTTCAGTGGGCAGAGAATTCCAGAGATTCACCACCCTCTGAGAAGAAGAAGTTCCTCCTCAACTCTGTCCTAAACTGACCCCCCTTTATTTTGAGGCTGTGCCCTCTAGTTCTAGCTTCCTTTCTAAGTGGAAAGAATCTCTCCACCTCTACCCTATCCAGCCCCTTCATTATCTTATAGGTCTCTATAAGATCCCCCCTCAGCCTTCTAAATTCCAACGAGTACAAACCCAATCTGCTCAGTCTCTCCTCAAATCAACACCCCTCATCTCTGGTATCAACCTGGTGAACCTTCTCTGCACTCCCTTCAAGGCCAATATATCCTTCCGCAAATAAGGGGACCAATACTGCACACAGTATTCCAGCTGCGGCCTCACCAATGCCCTGTACAGATGCAGCAAGACATCTCTGCTTTTATATTCTATCCCCCTTGCGATATAGGCCAACATCCCATTTGCCTTCTTGATCACCTGTTGCACCTGCAGACTGGGTTTTTGCGTCTCATGCACAAGGACCCCCAAGTCCCTCTGCACAGTAGCATATTGTAATTTTTTTCCATTTAGATAATAATCCATTTTGCTATTATTTCCTCCAAAGTGAATAACCTCGCATTTGTCAACATTACACTCCATCTGCCAGATCCTCGCCCACTCACTCAGCCTGTCCAAATCTCTCTGCAGGCCTTCTACGCCCTCCACACGATTCACTTTTCCACTTATCTGCAAACTTTGTTACCCTACACTCAGTCCCCTCCTCCAGATAGTCTATATAAATGGTAAATAGTTGAGGCCCCAATACCGATCCCTGCGGATGTAATATTTTCTATTTGGCAAGAATAAAAAAGCTCATTACCTAAATAGTGAGAGATTGCAGAGAACTGAGATGCAAAGGTATCTGGGTGCCCTAATATATGGATCACAAAGGGCAAGTATACAGGTACAGCAAATAATTAGGAAAGCTAATAGAATGTTTATTGGGAAGAGAAATGATTACAAAAGTATGGTGGTTACGCTCAGTTGTACAGGGCATTGGTGAGGCCACATCAGGGGTATTGCATACAGCACTGGTCTCCTTATTTAAGGAAAGATGTAAATACATTAGAAGCAGTTCAGAAATGTTCACTAGACTAATAGCAGGAATAGGCGGGTTGTCTTATGAGGAAATATTGGAGAGGTGGTTAGGTTTGCATCCACTAGAGTTTAGAAGAGACTTGATCAAGATCCTGAGAAGCATTGACAGAGATGAAGAGAACTTTATTCTCGACGTGTCCAGAGTCTCTGGAACACTCTTCCTAAAATGGCAGTGGAAGCATAGTCTTTGAAAATGTTTAAAGCAGAGCTAGATAGTTTCTTGATTAACAAGGGGGTGAAATGTTAGCTGGGGTAGGCAGTAACATGGACTTGAAGTTACAATCAGATCAGCCATGATCTTATTGGCTAGCAGAACAGGCTCGAGGGGCAAGTGGTCTACTCTTGCTCCTAATTCGTATGTTAGTATGTAGTGACTTATTGACGAGGACACCCAGGTTCCTTAGTACATCTACACTTTCTAATTTCTTATGATTTAAGAAATACTCTGCACGTCTGCTTCTCTTACCAAAGCAGAAAGACTTGTATTTTTCCACATTATATTCTATTTGCCAAGTTCATGTCCACTCACTAAGTCTGTCCAAATCTTCTTCCAGCCACTTTGCATATTCCTCACAAAACACATTTCCACCTAGTTTGTGTCATCCACAAACTTGAAAATATTACATTTGATCCCCACATCCAAATCATTGATATGTATTATGAACAGTTGGGATCCAAATACTGATCCTTGCAGTACCCCACTAGTCACAGCCTGCCAACGCGAGAATGATCCATTAATTCTTACTCTCCATTTTCTGTCTGTCAAGTCTTAATTCATGCCAATATGTTACTTCCTACCCCATGTGCCTTAATTTGCTAACCAATCGCCTGTGGAGGTCCTAATCAAAAGCCTTCTGAAAATCCAAGTACACTACACCCACTGACTCTCCACTATCAATTCTATTAGTAACACGCTCAAAAAGATTCAAACAGGTTTGTCAAACACAATTTCCCATTTATAATTCCATGTTGACTACATCCAATCATTATTATCCAGGTGTCCATTTATCACATCCTTTATAATAGATTCTAGCTTTTCCCCTATTATTGAGGCATGGCTAACAGGTCCGTAGACCTCATTTTCTCTCCCTCTCAAATTATTGGGTGACATTTGCTACCTTCCAATCTGCAGGAACTATTCCAGAATCTATAAAATTTTGAAAGATGAGCATCAATACATCCACTATCTCCACAGCTTTCAACACACTGGGATCAGGCCCGGGGATGTATCAATCTTTAGCCCCATTAATTTCTCCAATAAATATCCTTCAGTTCCTCATTCTCCCTAATCTTGTTTATTTGTATCTTCCTCAGTGAAGACAGACACAAATGGCAAAATCTTATCAAAAAAATGGCAGAGTGTTACTTCTAGTGAGAAAACCGTCATGTTTCTCTCCTGTAAACCGGTCAGTTTTCTCTCTAGATTCAAACACACACTGCCAAAAAAAGAGGTTTGATAGAGTGGGACGGGGCTTAAACACCGTCAAAACCTAGCTGTTCAGAAACTGGGGCACCATCTTTAAAGGGAGCCCAATCAAAACGCCACTAAACTCCACCCCCCACCCCCATCTCACCACTGAGGCATCATGGGCTCCCTCCACACCCCCCGAAAGCGAGCATTCAAAACACTCACACCCACCCCCACCCAAACCCAGTGACCACCTCTTCCTCCTAGCCACCAACTGGCCAAGTTGCTCATCAATCAACCTCTTTCCCTGTACCAAAGTAACAGCCAACTACTGAAGGCAACACTCGGTGCAGACCAAAATAGCGCTGAGGAAGGCCTCTTTTTATACTCCATGGATAGCCTTCATTGGAAATCAGTTCACTTTTTCTCATTTCCTCCATCTTGGACTGATTTCTTACTATAAAGGATGTGATAAATGGATACTTGGATAATAATGATTGGACATAGTCAACACGGAGTTATAAATGGGAAATCGTGTTTGACGAACCTGTTTGAATTTTATTTGAGCATGCAACTTGCGGTTTTGGTAATAGATAAATTGCCACAGGCATATCACCAAAGTATTTGACAACATAAATACCTGACATTAGTCCATACAGCCAATTTAATGCATTAAATTCATGATATAAAATAATCCATTGAAAAACATCCAGTTTAGGAAGAAAATTTTAAACTAATTCTCTAATTAGCCCAATCCATCACACAAACCAGCCTCCCATCCATTGACTCTGTCTACACTTCCCACCGCCTCAGCAAAGCAGCCAGCATAATCAAGGACCCCACACACCCCGAACATTCTCTCTTCCACCTTCTTCCTTCGGGAAAAAGATACAAAAGTCCAAGGACACGAACCAACCGATTCAAGATCAGCTTCTTCCCTGCTGCCATCAGACTTTTGAATGGATCTACTTCGCATTAAGTTGATCTTTCTCTACACCCTAGCTATGACTGTGACACTACATTCTGCACTCTCTCGTTTCCTTCTCTATGAACGGTATGCTTTGTTAGTATAGCACGCAAGAAACAATACTTTTCACTGTATACTATTACATGTGACAATAATAAATCAAATCAAAGCACTATACATTTTTAATTTTGTCACCTTAATCTCTGAAGGTTTAGGGCTACCCATTCCCTCTTCCACTTCAACCTTGAAATGATTCAGACTTGTTGCGGTGAAATGGTGGCCATCAAGAATCATTCCTGGGGTGTTATCCAGGCCTCCAAACTCTTTGCAGTTAATATTCATTGGAGAGTAGCCTGGACCATGCTGCTCCAAGGATGGTGGCGTCGGAAACATCTGCTGCAGATCTGCAGAGCCTATGAGAATAAATTAGACTCAGGACAGTTTGGATAAAAACTTTCAGGACTGCAAGATAATACAATTCTCAGGGTAGAACTAAAGCCAATAAATTGTGGTCACCTTGTTTTAATTTGGAGTCAACTGTTAACCTATAATAATCCATGTCAATATTTCTATACTTATGATTAGTTCTCAAGTCTATTCCACTGTTCTTTAATCAGCCTTTGGAAGGATGCTTAGAGGCTTGAAGCTGCAGGCAGAACATGATACTCCAGCAAACCAGTGATGGTTCGGATTTACACAACCATCAGTATACCCACAACATGCTAATAAGTCGATCAGGCTCTTAATTAAAAGTTATATAAAAACACACTTCCTCAATCGGCCAAAAGCACAAATGAACAACCAACACCTCCAACAAGTATTAAGGTGTTCTCAGTTGAAGTGCAGGTTGTAAAATACTTTTGGCAGAGATAATCTTATTAATTATATCCTAATTATCAATTGTCAAAAGAAAAGTACAAAAAGATGTCATTTATACAATGGATACAACTTTCATTATCAGGGAGATAAATTATAATGGATACCAGGTTATTCTTGGATTGTATATTTTCAAAATAATTGTGCTTACTTATACAAGGGAATGTGTCAAAAGGCCCAGCCTTCGAATCCCTGTTGCCCATTTTCTCATCCGATCCAACATGAGCATTTCGAGAACCAGTCTGCACAGCAAATAAAATTTGATGAACAAACAAGTTTTTTTCCCCCTAGAATAGTACATCTCAAAACTATTGGTAAAAATAATTAACAATGCATGAACTGGTAGTTAAATCAATTGCAAGACTGATCTGAACATTTATTTAGTAAACTGTCCAATCTCCATTATTGTTTTCTAAGAACATTTTTATTAAAGTTTATCTTGCATTTAATAAAGACAATTATCATGTTGACTTGAGGGACAAAGCTAAGATTTCTAGTGGCACAAGTTCAGGAAGTTTTCAGAGAGTATTCTGAACAACCAAACTGTGCTCTCCTCTTAAATATGCACGCCGATGTTCCATATGTTATGCATATATGAAAGATCCCTGTCTTGAAAGTAAACGGCATCATACATCACTAAAGGTTGGCGTTCAGCACAAGTATTACCATACAGGTAAGGCAGTTCCCAATTTTCTGTGAATTGAGTTCAGGTCACCTTACCTCCCCTACTGTAACAAGGGAAGGCTGGGACAAATAAACATTTCAAATGGACAAAGTAACTCACCCCAAGTTCATCCTCATCATCAAACAGATTGTCGAGGTCCTTGTAGGAAACAACTAGATCAACCTCATTCATGAGACTTGTGGATGCAGTCCGACTGTGTGAGGGTGATTTTTGTCCATCTACAATTTAATGAGAGAAAATCTATTAAAATTTTCAGGTAACTAATTCTACAAGAAGATCTAGACTAATATTTTTGATTACTGTTAAACTTCATTATTGTGGCAAGTGAAAATGCAGTAAATTAGCATAAACTGACTCCCATGTCTGACTATAAAGAAACAGTAATTATACATTTCAACAATTTCATTGGCTGTAAATTACCGAGGGAGATCCTGAAAATGTAAAAGGTGTTGTTCTAGACCTCACACACCCCACCCCCCAACCACTGTATCTACTCTATCTTTATAATTTCATAAACTTAGCATAAACAAACCCAATTTTTAAAAATTAATTCCCACACGTATTCCCAATCCCTTGTTGCCCAAAGTGGTGAGCCTTCTTCCTGAACTGCTGTTATGGTGAAAGTGTTGGGTAGGAAATTCCTGTAACCCAGCGTTGACTAATTCCTTAAGCCTATCTTTTTGTTTGTACTTTTCAGCATCCATTCTATTGCTTCAACATCTTCCCTAAAGCGGGAAGCTCATGACTGCAACAGTATGCCAATTGTGATCATACTAAGGTTCTATACAGATTCAACATTATCTGGACTTTTATATTTTACATGTCTTGGCATGAAATGCAACATTCCAGTAGCACTTTTTGTCTTATCCATCTAAGACATTGCCCTTCATAAGCTTTATCGAGCTTAAAACAACCATCGCCACCAAATCACGGTGCCTTTCCAGATGAGGCAACCCTTCTCCAAAATATTCAGTCTCACACTTACTGATCTCAGGGCAAATGACATTAAGGTAGTCAATACAAATGATAAGCACACCTTACTGACCGCCTCTCTTGAGGAAACATCAGTCCATACGGAAGCAAGCACTGAAATATAGTTCAGCGTGTTTCAAGGACTATCTGCACCAAACCTGCAACACCCAACTTGCCCAGAGATTGCACAACTGTAGACGGCCCCCAAGCGTCAAGAACAACAACATGAACTGCCAGTCCTGTGGCCATCCAAGCCGATCCCATATTCAACTCTTCAGTCAGAAGGACCCACAAAAGACGATTAAATTACTTGCAGTTTGGACATACTTGAACAAGGAGTCTACGACTGCATATGTGACCAATTCAGAATTTATCTCCTCCCTAATTTACACCTTTTTTTCGTAAACTCTGATGCAAAGCACTATTGGGTATTCACAACAATTTTCATTTATCTTCTACATACCTCTTCTCCCCTCAAGATTCCCACCTCACATTTAACAATCTCTTTTTGCTGATTAATGGCAAATACTTTTAAAATATTTGATTCCCTATTCATGCTCCCTCCTTGCTGTCCTTATTCTCTCCACCTTTGTTTAATTTATAGAATTACAATCTATTTTTGTGTTAACCAGTCTTTTCATCTAATTCAGTATCGTTGATGCCATATCTGGAGAATACCATTAAATGATTTTGTACAGCCAAGCACATGCAATGTTCTTAAAGAGGCAACTCTTGAGTGGCCTGAACAGTAACTACTGGGTTGCTGTGCGGCCACGCACATACATGCAGCTTACAAGGAACATTAATATTTTTGGCTTAATACCAACAACTTGCATTTATATAGCACCTGAAAACATCCCAAGGTGCTTCACAGATTGACACCCAACCACAAAAGGAGACAAGTGACCAAAAGCTTGGAAAAGGAGGGGATTTTACATTAAAAGAGGTAGAAAGGGACAGACATTTAGGCGAGGAGCAGCATAGTGACTAGCATTGCTGTCTCACAGCACCAAGGGCTCGGGTTCAATTCTAGTCTTGGGCGACTGTCTGTGGTGGAGTTTGCACGTTCTCCCAGTGTCTGTGTGGGTTTCCTCCAGGTGCTCTGGTTTCTTCCTACAGTCCAAAAGATGTGCAGGTGGGTTAGCACGTTAAATGCATTGGGTTAGGGGGACAGATCAGGGAGGTGGGCTTGGTAAAGATGCTCTTTCAGAGTCAGTGCTGACTCAATGAGTCGAATGGCCTCCTTCTGCACTGTAGGGATTCTGTACTTCTATTATTTGAAAGTTCAAAACCAAGTGGCAAAGATTAGAACTGTAGGCAATTTTTATACAATTTTACAAGCTTTATTTAGAGAAGTACATATTACAAACATGCACTTCCTAACCTAGCCATCCATTGTCTGTTCCTATATATAGGAGCACGAGTGAACCCAGTTAATACCGTGACGTTAGTGTACCTTTAAGAGATTATCTCTGCAGCTCTTAACTCAGTGTTGCCAAGTTGTCTATAGAAGTCCTTTTATTGCTTCTTAAATAGGGTTTGTTTATTTTTACTCTGGGATCTTTTATTACCCTGCATTATTAGGAGGAAGGTCATATGCTTTGGACAGTTTTTTTTCCTTCCTAGTGAATTTAAGGTTTCATTTTTCTGTTTGGCTGGCAGCAATTTAGTTTAGAAGGAACACCAAGCTGGAAAGAAATGTTTCTCTCTCTCTGGTTTTGGAAATTTTGCTGGTTAGCTGACAGCAGGGCTTCTTGCCTTCCTGGAGTAGAAATCTGCTGTTGGGAGCTTGACAGAGTCTCTCCCTGGTGTTCTGGGAAGCTAATCTGACTCCAAGCCTTTCTGTGTGCGCCTCAAGAGAACTGCAACATTCAACCAAAGGACTGAGTTCCAGTATCACGTGAGCATTAGTCTTTGCTGTGTTAAACCTGTGGAAAGGGTTTTTGTCTATGGGAAGTTTTTGTTTGATTGGAACATTTTAGATATATTTGTTAAGGGTTATACATTACTCTTTGTTTGTTTGTAATTGATAAAAGTTATTGCGAATTTTTTTCCATACATTGTAACTATATTCTTAAATAAACTTTATTTGATAAAAGCTCCTTGGTGGGTCATTTCAATCGTACCTGAAATGAAACATACCATGCTCACCCTAGTCAAATTCAAAGTGCAAAACTTATGATTCGGACGGCTTCATAAAACACTTTGGAGTTTGACCTGAATTATAACAATACCCATCATCAGCATACAATTAATCACAATTAATAAATATTCAGCACATTATACCTGGCTTTGTTCCAGAATTGAATATTGACATGGCATCCTCTCCTTCCACTGGTAACATTGAGTGGGATACACCAGCATTGTCATTGTCTCCCTGTAATACAAGAACTAACATTTACACACATATCCATGTCTCATTAATGCCATTAAAATGGAGAGCATTAGACGGGTGGAGTGTGGAAGCTAAATGTAATCTGACAATATTAGGATTATCCCAATACTTAAACATGTTCATTAGTCACAATTCTGCCAACACACTGTGGGAGGCAGTGGAGGGTTAGAGATTGGCTACACCAAGTATAGACTGCCAGGCTCTTTTCAACAAAAGTTAAACTGACAGCAAATCACTGGCACACATTTTTCACACCTTGCAGTTAGCTTTAAAGTACCACTGACAAAAGACCTGAAGGAAAGTCAGCACTCAACAATGAATGGTGTACAAAATAGAGCGATTAAGATTGATAAATGGCAACCAAAATATCCAAATCAGTAAGCAATTTTATACGAGTCTGCATTTTGAAAATTCCAACAAGGAAACAACCAGTTTTCTTTCCTGCAAATCATATTACAGCCTGAAAAGGCCAAACAGACAACCCTTTCCACACAAGTAGAGTTTACAACTGGTGTTTTAATTCAGCCAATATAATTTCTGATAATTAAATCTAAATTTCAAGTTTTCTTTAATGTTTGTTCTACAGGTTTCGCTGTACTTGCCAACACCAACTTGCTTCTAGAATTGCAAGTATCTATTGGGTAACCAGGTGGAAGCAGAAGCTGTCTATATACTCTAAATCTTTAGCACATTTTATACAAAATTATGGTCAATATATTGTACTTCTACTTCTGCATTGAGTGTGATATGCACTTCAATTTTCCATGATCTGCAACTTAAAACAGCAGGGTACATTTTGAACCATGCACTCCTGCAGCCTACAACCCCTCCCACATCAAGTCCTGTTCAGCTGCTATCCCTGTGCTGGCTGAACAACATGGGCCCTGGTGCCACACAGCATGCAATTTGAAACTTTCATCCTCACCGTTAAGTAACTTCATGGCCTCAACATTCCCCATCGTCGCAATGTCCTCCAGTCACGCTACCCAACCTCACCCCCGAATTGTTTTGCTGACTGTGATATCTTGTGCATTTTCCTCTGCCTCCAATCCACTTTTGTGCTTTTAATCTATCTAGATGAGAGGTCACATGACACCAGGTTATAATCCAACAGGTTTATTTGAAACCATAAGCTTTTGGAGTGCTGCTCCTCCTTCACCTGATGAAGGAGCAGTGCTCCGAAAGCTTGCGATCTCAAATAAATCTGTTGGACTATAACATGGTGTCGTGTGACCTTTCATCTCATCCACTCCAGTCTAACATTGGCATCTTCACATCATAATCTATCTAGGTTGCATGTTCAGGAATTCCTCCCTAAACCCATCTGCCTCTCTGCTTCCAACTCCTTTACAGCTCTGCTTTAAAATTCATTTCTTTGAAAAAACCTTTGGTTATCCCTCCTAATATCCCTGGTACACTTGACATTTTTCCACACTTATGCCATTTAATTGCCTTAGGACACTTTGGAACACTAAAATGCAGTTATAGTTGCTGTATCACACCAGACTGAAAACATTTCATATGCCCTCATCATTACAGTGGAGTCTATGCACATGCACATCAAATACTTCCAAGAAACTGACTAACTGGTCATTTCTCCTGCTGTGCGCAAGATCTTTATTTTGCATAAATTGGTTGCTGTGTTTGCCTATAAGGCAAACGTCAACACTTCAAAAGTAACTGAGTGGCTGTAATGCACTTTGGGACATCCCGAGGCTGTGAAACGCACCAAAAACAGGTTTTGTTAAAATAATTTTAATCACTTGACAATCATCCTCACAAACAAGCCAATGATATACTTCCGACACAATGAACAGAAACAGCAGCTGCCCAGAGTCGGGGGGGAGGGGGGGGTATAGGAATAACTGGTAGGACCGGTGCTACCCGAGGTTCAACCACTCACAACCACAAAGTCCACAGCATAGATCAAACAATTTTCCCAGCTGTGAAACGGCATGGCACAACAATGCAGCAATCTGAACTTCAAAAGGAGGGGGTAGAAAAAAAAGGTATTAATACAAATTAAATGGTTATGTGTTTTTTTTTAATCAATATTTCCAAAGCAAATAGAGCTTTCAAAATAAAAATGCAACTCTGATCCACTTGGAATTTCCAATAGTTTGGAAAATTACAACCTCCAGGACTGAACAAATTGTTGGAAATGTAGGCTGACAAGTTCTCAGGTCCTGAAGGACTTCATCCTAGGGTCTAAGAAGTGGGATAGGTGACTTGTTGGTTTTAATTTTTCAAGATGCCCTAGATTCAAGGAAGGTTTGATTGGAAAATAGCAAATGTAACTCCTTATTCAAAAAGGGAGACAAAAAGCAGGAAACTACAGACCAGTTAGTTTAACGCATGTTATAGGAAAACATTGGAGGCTATTATTAAAGTTGTTATAGCAGGACACTTAGAAAAATTCAAGGTAATCAAGAAGAATCAATATGGTTTTTTTAAAAACATGTTTTTGTTTAATCAATTTATTGGAGCTCATTGAAGAAGTAACATAATAAAGGGGAACCGATGGATGTACAGAACTTCAATTTCCAGAAGACATTTGATGAGGTACCACATCAAAGATTACTGCAGAAATAAAAGCCCATGGTGTAGGGAGCAACATATGGGCATGAATAGAAGATTGATTAGCTAACAGGCAATAGAGAGCAAGCATAATTGGGTCATTTTCTGGTTGATGATATATAATGAATGGCGTGCCACAGGATCAATGCTGGGGTCACAGCCTTTTACAATTTATATAAATGAATTGGAAGAGTATAGTATGGTTGCTAAATTTGCTGATGTTACAAAGATAGGTAGGAAAGCATAAGGATTATACAAACCTGAGTGGGTAAAAATATCTGGCAAATGGAGTATAATGTGGGAAAATGTAAAATCGTTTATTTTGGCAGGAAGAATAAAATAAATTATCTAAATGGAGAGAGATTGCAGAGCTCTGAGATGTATAGGTATATGGGTGCTCTACTGCATGAATCGCAAAAGCTTAGTATGCAAGTAATCAGGAAAGTTAACAATTTTTAAAATTCTTTCATGGGATGTAGGTGTCGCTGGCTGGGCCAGCACTTGCTGCCCGGGCCAGCACTGGCTGCCCATCCCTAATTGCCCTTAAACTGAGTGACTTGCTAGGCCATCCCAGAGGGCAGTTAAGAGTCAACTACATTGCTGTGACTCTGGAGTAACATGTCGGCCCAACAGGTAACAAAGGGCATTAGTGAACCAAATGGATTGATTTTTTAAAAATGACAGTCAACAATTCCAGGCATTTTTTTTTTTTTTAATTGAACTCAAATTTGAACCCGGCTCCCCAGAATATTACCCTGGGTCTCTGGATTACTAGTCCAGCATCAATACCACAACACCATCACCTTCCCCTTGTTTATTGGGAGGAAAATTGGTTACAAAAGTAGGGAGGTCATGCTTCAGTTATACAGGACATCGGTGAGATCTGGAGTACTATGTACAGTATTGGTCTCATTATTTAAAGGAGGATGTAAATACATTGGTCAGAGAAGGTTTACTAGGTAAATCTGGAATTGGCGAGTTGTCTTACGAGGAAAGACACGGTAGCACAGTGGTTAGCACTGCTGCTTCGCAGCTCCAGGGACCTGGGTTCGATTCCCGGCTTGGGTCACTGTCTGTGTGGAGTTTGCACAGTCTCCTCGTGTCTGCGTGGGTTTCCTCCGGGTGCTCCAGTTTCCTCCCACAGTCCAAAGATGTGCGGGTTAGGTTGATTGGCCATGCTAAAATTGCCCCTTAGTGTCCTGAGATGCGTAGGTTAAAGGCATTAGTGGGTAAAATATGTAGGGACATGGGGGTAGGGCCTGGGTGGGATTGTGGTCGGTGCAGACTCAATGGGCCGAATGGCCTCTTTCTGTACTGTAGGACTTCTATGATTTCTATGAAAGGTTGGAAGGATAGGCCTGTATCCGTTGGAGTTTAGAAGAGTAAAAGGCAATTTGATTGAAATACAAGATCCTGAGTTGTCTTGGCAGGATGGATGTGGGAAAATGTTTCCCCTTGAGCTAGAATATAGAACTAGGGATCACAAATAGGGGCTCACCCAGTTAAGACAGAGGAGGAGAAAATCTTTCTCCTGAGGGTCATGAGTCTCTGGAACCTATTTCTCAAAAAGCAGTAGAAGCAGTGTCTTTAAATATTTAAGGCAGCTGGGAGTTAGATCCTTGATAAGCAAAGGGTGAGAGGTTATGGGAATAGGCAGGAATGGATTTGAAGTTACAATCAGATCAGCCATGATTTTATTGAATGGCAGAACAAGCTCGAGGAGCCAAGTGGCCTACTCCATCTGTTTCAAAAGCAGAAATGTGAAAATACAGAAATAAGATTATTTCAGCTGATTCTCTGTTCTTTTAAGTTGCAAGAAGGATTTTATAACCTGTCAATTCAAAGAGTGTTCATTATGTGAGCATATTGTAACTAAAAGCAGAAACATGGTTAAGTAGCTCTCAGGAAATTTAGCAAGTGTTGTCATTAGTTTTAGTTAGCATCCAGGAGAAAAAGCACTAGGGCAGCTTTAATTATGTACCAAGATTGTCCGTTTAATTTTTCGTCTCAGATGGTTGTGATTGACAAATCCATGACCATATTTCACAATCAGGTTATTTTGTATAATAAGCATCTTGAATTATCTAAATTTAAAGGACAAGCGTGATTTATAGTTTTTTTTGATAATTCAGCCACACAGTTTTATATGCTCACTAAAATCCTAGTAACCACACTAATAAATAGCACAAAAACTAAACTCTCCTGAAATATGACATTAATGGAAAAGTTAAAGTTATAATTCACCTTTTGTGCATGTTTCTTGCCTGGATCCCTCTCATTGCCTTGCTTGTCTTTCTTCTCGGGTAAGCTGAACTCCTCATCTCCATCATCAAATGCATATGGATCAACTTCCGACTTAGAATCTGCCTCTGGGCAAAAGCTCTTGTAGTACGCATTTCTACTCTGGATATATCCCTGTATGCGCTCGTCAGAAATCTTCAATGGCTTATTTGAGCGTACCACCAAACTTAAAAATAAAAAAAAAACAAGTTATTCAACTTGTACAGCAATGATTAAGCACTGAAAGTTGTTGAGCACTTATTTATATTTCAACGCAAAATGGCTCTAATTTCTAGTCCAATTATTTTCCAGCTGACCTTTTGCCCCAAACACACAGTTGTGAACTAATGAGGTTTTGAATTTTTCCTCTAAAATCTAATTGCAAATACTGAAAAATTTTATTTATCTGCTTTATCAAGAAGCAAGTTGGGAATAAGTAGTTTATACTATTGCTTTAAAACAAACCATCACATTGTTCTTGTCTCCTTTTACTGGCTTTTATAACATAAAACCCAGAAATCCTATTCTGCTAACCATTACAATTAGTTAGGGACCAGTAACTGTTTAAAGTAGACAAAGTTTGAAATCCCAAGTACTTGCTAAGAGAATAAAACCACAAGAATCTATTGTTTTTTAAACAAACATAATAAACTTTATAACATTCAGAATTAACATGAGGTGCATGTGAATTAACAGGTAAACTGTGGTCGAATGCACTGCACAATAAATGGCAGATGTGACAAAGACAGATCCCATGGATTTCTCAGCAACCACTTAAATGTCAGTGTCCACAGTGACTTCAAACTGAAGTCTATACCAAGACATTGAACTTTTCTTTACTAAGAGAGTTTATTGACTTTATTCAGTCTCATACCTCTCCTTTCAACCCTTGTTAATAGTATGTTAATGATAGTATTTATATTGTTAGGATACACAGGTGAAGAATGGTTAGCACTGCTGCTCCACAGCACCAGGGACCCGGGTTCGATTCCCAGCTTGGGTCACTGTCTGTGTTGTGTCTGCACGATCTCCCCATGTTCGCGCGGATTTCTTCCAGGTGCTCCAGTTTCCTCCCACGGTCTGAAAGACCTGCTGGTTAGGTGCATTGGCCATGCTAAATTCTCCCTCAGTGTACCCAAACAGGCGCCGGAGTGTGGCGACTAGGAGATCTTCACAGTAACTGCATTGCGGTGTTAATGTAATTGTGACACTAATAACTAATAAATAAACTTTAAAAAACTTTCAAGCTGGCTAGCTCAGTTGTTTAGACGGCTAGCTTGTGGATCAGATCGGGGCCAATGATGTGGGTTGGATTGCCATTTCGGTTGAGGTAGACTTGGGACCTATCGCATTCGCATCCCCCCCACACATCATATGTATGCCAAACAGGAGAAGCAGCCTGCTATAGACCCCACACATCAGAGACATACTCTCTTCCACCTTCTTCCAGCGGGAAAAAGATACAAAAAGTCTGAGGACACGTACCGACTCGAGAACAGCTTCTTCCATGCTGCTGCCAGACTTTTGAATGGACCTACCTCGCACTAAGTTGATCTTTCTCTACACCCTAGCTATGACTGTAACAGTACATTCTGCATTCTCTCCTTTCCTTCTCTATGAACGGTATGCTTTGTCTGTATAGCATGTCAGAAACAATACTTTTCACTACATACTAATATGAGAGAATAATAAATCAAATCAAATCTTTGGGTTCCCTCTCAGTCCCAGGACCATACCTGGGTCTCGTGGTTGTTTGTTTTTGTGCAACTCAGGCACACTCCTAATGATCCAGATGGACAAGCTCTTTAACTAAAACTAGAATGCTCCTCACATGCCCAAAACTGTTGGGCCTGCTGGGAAATTGAGTCCTTGGTCTCCATTTGGATTAAGATAAGTTACCACTCGGTAACAAAATGCTTTGTCTTCATGTGGTTAAAAATCAAATAAAGTAAAAAAAAAGAATTGTCTACAGGAACTAAAAGTCAATTAGAACTTTAGACCACTGCATTATCTTCATGGAAGTAAGTGTCTTCAAAGATATCTGATCCAATGCATGTGCTCAACAGCATGCAATATCAGAGTGTACCACAATACGTTTACGAATATCAAAAGCTCCCACATCAGATGTATAGCATTAGCTGCAGTGGAAAATTTCCACTTCCTGATCAGTTCTAACAGTACTGAAGTTGCTCCAAACAGTGTGACAGAGCAGCAACAATGCCCCACTGAAGTAAATGGAAACCACGCCTACTTACATCAGGTAGATCTGAAACTTAAATGTTGTTTTTATGGATGACCGTTGGGCTCCTTTAGTGGAGAAAAGTAAAATTCCTGGGTGTACACATGAGCAGAGAAAGTAACAGCTGGTACTGCCACTGAACATTTAGCAAACACTGCAGAATCTTGATAAATGCACAAGTACTTCTGCCAAGAAATGCTGGCTTGGATCAGGGTTTCTACATTAACAAGTGTAAAACAGTGTCAAGCAAGAATGGAGCTGTTATCTAATACAAGGAGTGTCGAGGTTTATCAGTTTTGTCCTCCTATTGTACCAAGGTGGATGAGATCAAGAGACTTGATACATCAAGTTAGTGCTGCATCATAGTTAAGTTTATTTATTAATGTCACAAGTAGGCTTACATTAACACTGCAATGAAGTTACTGTGAAAATCCCCTAGTTGCCACACTCCGACACCTGAGGGAGAATTCAGCATGGCCAATGTACCTAACCAGCACATCTTTCAGATTGTGGGAGGAAACTGGAGCACCCGGAGGAAACCCACACTGATACGGGAGAATGTGCAGACTATAAACAGACAGTGACCCAAGCCAGGAATTGAACCCGGGTCCCTGGCGCTGTGAGGCAGCAATGCTAACCACTGTGCCATCATACCGCCCAGCAACTCCCTGGTAAATAGTAATTTTTTTGATTTTTTCAGGATGTGGGCAAGTAACAAGACTGCAGGTATTGACCACCTCTAGCTATCCTAAAAAAGTGCCTTCTTTAACGGCTGCAGCGTTTTTGTTGATGTGGCTCTCAACATAAGTGGAGACCAAATTCAAGGTCACTGACCAAGTGACAATGAAGGAACGGTGATTATATAGATTACTGCACAATTAGAAGGCAGGTTATGATGTGCCCACAGCACTGTTGCCCTTCTCAGCAATGGGTGTCAGAAGGCAACAGAGTGTTACTTTGGTGAGTTGCCGCAGTCCACCCTGCAGAGTAAACCGCTGCCACAGTGTGTGGAGGGGAAGTGAATAGAGTCAAGTTGCAGGTAATATTTGTGCCACATAAATTTGAGTTTTCATTACTGCTCCAATCCAGGCAAGTGATGAGCATTCCATCATATTCCTGCCATGAGCTCTGTCGATGGTGAAGGGGCATTGAGGTGACAGGTTAAATATCTGACGGAAAGAACTCAGCCTCTACTCTCCTCTTGTAGACACGGTATTGATGTTGCTGGCCCAGATAAGTTTCTGGCCCATGGCTACTCTAAAAGGCATCGCTGGTGCCTTTAAAGGGCAGAGGGAGCGGTCAGGTTCCTTTTTGTTCATAGTCATAAATACTGGCTCCACACCCAGTTTCAAGATGGAGGAAAGGTCATTGTGAACTTCTGCAGTTATGTCCTGGGGCTGTAAAAGTTGGCCTCCTACAACCATAAACATTTTCCACTGCATGACTCCAGCTGTTGCAAGGTTTTTCTTTTGACCTACAATGTCCTCATTTTTTCTAGAGTTCCTTGCTGTCGTATTCAACTAAATACTGTCGCAATATAGAAGGTAGCTACTCAGTGGACTCTCAGTCATAGGTTTGTGGACAGGAATATCAGTATGCCAAAGAAGTGCTAAACTCCTCTCTTCAAGGTTGTCTTAAAACCCCTGCCCAAGTTCAGTTCAGAGAACGTCAAAATATAAAACAAAGGCTACTTTGCATCAAATGTATAAAAGTGTACAGGTTTACTAACTTACAACCAGATGCAATTAGATGGCATTAAGCTATAGTCATCAAATGTGGTAGGAATTATAGCATTGTTGTACAAGAGCTTTCAGCCAGATCTCCCTCTTATACCAGAGGGTGGAAACATGGGAGGCGGAGAAACATGATGATGATTTGACACTTCCTGACAGGGTGGAGTTTACACAGTAAGAAGTTTAACAACACCAGGTTAAAGTCCAACAGGTTTATTTGGTAGCAAAAGCCACACAAGCTTTCGGAGCTCCAAGCCCCTTCTTCAGGTGAGTGGGAATTCTGTTCACAAACAGAGCATATAAAGACACAAACTCAATTTACATGAATAATGGTTGGAATGCGAATACTTACAACTAATCAAGTCTTTAAGAAACAAAACAACGTGCTTTATATGCTCTGTTTGTGAACAGAATTCCCACTCACCTGAAGAAGGGGCTTGGAGCTCCGAAAGCTTGTGTGGCTTTTGCTACCAAATAAACCTGTTGGACTTTAACCTGGTGTTGTTAAACTTCTTACTGTGTTTACCCCAGTCCAACGCCGGCATCTCCACATCAGGGTGGAGTTTAGACAGAACGCATCAAAATAAGAAACTAATCACTGCAGCCCACTGTTGTCCTTCCCATCAACAAATTCAGAATTACTTTGAGCAGGGTGCTCAGAAACCCTCAGGCAGAGTTTGGCACACACAAATCATCAAGTGCTAGAAATAATTAATTGCTTCCCAAAAACCAACTGCTCTAATGTTCCCTGCATGCAGATCGCACACAGTCAATCCCTTTAAGTTACCATTCACATAATTCCTTGAAAAAACCATTTAAAGGAGCCCACACTTTAATAAATCGCCCGTACACTTTAATTAGAGGGTTGGTTGCTGGCTAACGTTTTCTAAATAACAGCTATTAAAATCATTTGGAAAAGAGCAATTTTTAACTCAAAGGCTTGATTAAAAGCCAAGGCATGTCTGGAAGAATCATAGCCTAAAAATTAGTCTACAATTTAGTTTACTGGAAGATACTGTAACCAATTAATTGTGTTTGTTTATCCTTCCAGTGGTTAGCCAACAATGTGGGTGTGACTAAGCACAGGCTCCAGTCTGCCAGGAGTCTGTGGCCTCTTCACACACAGGTATCAACGGATAGTTGTAAAGGTGAACAAACTTTGTTAGTATACGTTATAAGTCAGTAATTGGAGGGATTTTTTCAACCTTGATAATTTGAGAGCGTATAATTCAATTGAAAGCAAGAAAATGCTTAAACTGGTTAACATATTTTTGGCAGTCTATAAAAAGAATTGTAGATTGTTTCAAAGTGATAGAACACATTTGGTTGTGCCAACCATCTGGGCCATTGAGCATAAACTGTTTTTCAATACCAGAGGTCCCTGATGTTAACCACCTCAAAGAAATGACAACATCTTGGACCACACACACCATATAACAGAGAAGGTAAAATATGAAGTCAAAAAACTTCCTCCATCCCACTATATGTAGTTGACTGTTTGCTGAGTTAGGGTCTATAGAACTGGAGGAAGGGCAGGAGTGGTACTTGAATTTTTGCTGTTTTGAATCTTATCATATTGGGTAATTTGAATTTGCCAGATGTTTCGCCAATAAATATTTGTTTAGAAAAGGTAGGAAGGAACCTTGCTGGTCTTGGGAATTTCATTGTAATTCTACCCAATCCCACACAACTCTTTTTATTAATTCATTGGATTGAACGTTGCTGGTTAGGCCAGCATTTATTGTCCATCCTTTTTTTTAAAATGGTATGCTATTGTAGAACAAAAAACAGAAAATGCTGGAAAATTTTAGCAGGTGGAGAGAACAGAGCTAACATTTCCAGTCTGGATAATTCGTTAGGTCCCAAGCTCCAAGCAGTTGGACATTTATAACTTGCGTCATTAGAGATAGTGCATTCTGGAAGTGACGAAGCTGCCTGTGGGACTAAAATTGTTTTAGCACAGTTAAAAACCATCGGATGATTTAGAGTGGAGTTCAATAATTTATTAAACTGACTCTCTCTCTCTCTCCAATGTCATTATCTGCACTTTTTTTTTAAAAGCAAGGACTTCAACAAATTACAAGACAACATTAATAAGCTTGCAAAATGGACATATGATTAGCAAATAATTTCAACAATGTATAAGAGATTATATTTCTAAGAAAAACAAGGCCACATACTACTTGGAAAATAAGAATCTAAATAGGTTCGAAGAAGAGGGATGTGGGAGTACAAATAAACAAATCAATAATAAGTAGTGACACAGATTAATACGGCCATATCAAAAGCACTAGGGCTTATTTATAGAGGGGCAGAATTGAAAAGTTGGTGCAAAAAATGTTTTACAAAACTGCCAAATTATACCCAACAAGATAAAATGAACAGCCTTGGTCGCTCCTCCTGAAGAGAAGGATGAGGGGTGACCTAATAAAACTAGAACATCTTATATTTATATAGTTCCTTTAACATAAATTATCCTTAAGCACCTGACAGGAGCTTTGACAAAACAAACACTGGACTGTGAGTAACTGTGGTGATACTGGACCAAATGGAGGTAGATTCTAAGGAGTGTCTTAAAAGAAGAAGAGATAACAATGGTAATGTTACTAGATTAACATCCATAGGCTTGGACCAATGCTTCAGAGACATAAGCTCAAATCCCACCATGGCCAATGGCCACTGGGGGAATGTAAATTTAATTCAATGGCAGGATAGACCCACAGTGGCGTACATGCAGGAGGGAATGGCCCAGAGTCCTCAACATTCGACTCCAGACACACAGTCTTGTGGCATCAGGTTAAACAGATAAGAAAACTTCCAACTGTCTACCACCATTCCTCGGCTGATGAATCAGCACTCCTTATGTTGAAGACGATTTGGAAATAGCAGCGAGGATAGCAAGGGCGAGGAATGTTAACTCAGTCAGGATTTCAATGTCCATCACCAAGAGTGGCTCAGTAGCAATACTATTCTCCAAGCTGTCTATGTGGTAAAGGATAGGTCTATCATAGTGGATCAGTGGCAAGTGGTGAGAGAACCAACAACAGGGAAAAGTTTACTTGAACTCATCCTCAGCACACCAATCTACTTGTTGAATTGCAGGTGCATCTGTCCACAACAGTATCAGTAGGAGTAATCGCTGCACAGTCCTTGTGAAGATGAAGTCCCGTCTCATCGTACAGTATGGCAGTTGGAGACATTCAAAACTGATCTAGCTGCTCAAAACTGGGCATCCATGAGGCACACTGGGGGCAATCAGCAGCAGCAAAACTGTATTCTATAAATATCTGTAACGTCATGGTCCAACGTGTCCTTCCCTGTGGCATTACCATCAAGTGGAGATACCATCAAGCCAGGGGACCAACCCTGGTTCGATGACTGTAGGAGAATATGTCATGAGCAGCTGTAGGCATACCTTAAAGGACCCAAACGAGTCAAACTACAACACAGGACCTTATACATGCTGAACAGGAGGTAAGCGATCACACAACCAACAGATCAGTTCAAAGCTCCATAGTCCTGTCATCTCGAGGGCATTTATAGGAATGGGACACAAATATACAACTGGCATCCATCCTACAAATTGGATACATCCTGTCCAAAACACAGAACAAATCCAATCTGTCCAATTACTGCCCACCAATACTTGGTTTGGGTTCTACTAGTGCCATTCTGCTCTAATACTCATTAAAGCTGTGGCCCAAACATGGACAAAACCACTGAATTCCAGAGGTGAAGTAATGTGACCAAGGTCACAAGTGCGGAAGAGCCCCAGCAAAATTGAAGTTAGTGGGAATCAGAGGGTCAACTCTCCAAAAGGCATGGACTCACACCGAGCACAAAGGAAGATGGTTGTGATTATTGGAGGCCAGTCATCCCAGCTCCACAATCTTCAGCTGCTTCATAGAATCCCTACAGTGCAGAAGGAGGCCATTTGGCCCATCACGTCTGCACCAACTCTCCGAGAGCAACTGACCCAGGCCCACCCAGCTTCCTTTCCCCGTGACCCCACACATTTACTCCAGTAATCCCCTTAACCTACACATCTTGGGACACTAAGGGGCAGTTTAGCATGGCCAATCCACCTAACCTGCACATCTTTGGAGTGTGGGAGGAAACTGGAGCGCCCAGAGGAAACCCACACAGACACGGGGAAAGTGTACAAACTCCACACAGTCACCAGAGTCCAGAATGGAACCCAGGTCCCTGGCGCTGTGAGGCAGCAGTGGTAACCACTATGCCACCATTTGCACTACAAAAGCCAGCAATGACCATTTCCCCTTGACAGTCAACAGCACTCCATCACCAAATCCCCCACCACTATTGACCGTAAGCTTAGACAAACCAGCCATATACTGTGGCTAATATAGATACCACCGACACACAGTAGCAGTAGCACGTACTACCTGTTCCAAGAGCAATTAGGGATGGCCAATAATAATGGCTCAGCCAGAGATGCTCATATCCCTGACATATAAAGAAAAAAGGTTTGCAGAGAATTCCAGAACTTAGGGTCTTGGCAGCTGACGGAGGAACTTTTGGAGGCTTTGGGAAAGCAAACCGAGCGTGTTTCCATTTCCGGGGAATAGCAAAACTAGGCATTAAAGAAATCAAATCGGGAATTCAGAAGAAATGTCTTTACCCAGACAAAGTGAAACAGTGGAACTTGTTACCATAGGAAGTAGTTGATGGGAATCTAGATAAGCTTCCACAAGAAAAAGCAATCTCCCTATATCCACTTCATTAGACCACCCCTCAGCCTTCTTTTTTCAAGAGAAAAGAAATAGGAGAACGAATACACCATATGGACCGTCAAACCTGCTCCACTTTCAATACAATCGTGACTGTTCTTTGACTTCAAATCCACTTTCGCCAGTTCCCCCATATCTCTTCAATCTATCTCAACCATAAATATATTCCACAATGGAGCATTCTGGGGTAGAGAATTTCAAAGTTTCACAATGCTGAGTGAAGAAATTTCTCTTCTCGGTCCTCAATAATCACCTCTCATTAGGAGATTGTGCCCCCGTGTTCTAGATTCCCCTGACAGGGGAAAATACCTCTGTCTACCCCGAAAAACCTTTTCAGAACTTTGTTTCAACGCGATCATCTTTTCATTCTTCTAAACTCCAGAGAAAATAGGCTCAATTTAATCAGCTTCTCATCATAGGTCAACCCTTTCATCCCAGGTACCAATCTTGTGCATCTTCTCTGTACTGCCTCTAATGCTAGTACATCCTTTCTTAAATATGGAGCATAAAATTACACAGTACTCTAGGTGTGGTCTCTTTAATGCCCTGCGCATTTGTATCAATGTTTCTTTGTTCTTGTACTCCAAATCCCTTGCAATAAAAGGTCAATATGCCATTGCCTTCCTAATTTCTTGTTGTAACTAACTACATGCTTTTGGTGTTTCTTGTATGAGTAAATGTTGAACATCAACATTTACAAGTTTCACGGCTTTCAAAAAAATTGTTTTTCTATCTTACTACCGCAGTGAATAAATGTTACATTTCTCCACTTTATAGTCCATTTGTCACCTCGTGCCTGCTCACTTAACCAAGCACATCTCGATACAGTCTCTATGTTTTCCTCACAGTTTGAATTCTGACTAACCTACCATCAACAAACTTTGATACATTACTCTCTGTCTCTTCATCCAAGTCATTAATAAAGATTGTCAGCAACTGAGGCCCTAGTACTGATCCCTGAGGCACTCCTCTAATCTCAGCCTGTCTGTCCCTGCTCTTTGCTTTCTGTCCATTAACCAATCCGCTAGCCATAATAATAACACTCAATTCCACAAGCCCTTATCTCGGATATTAACCTTTAGCGTGGCACCTTATCAAATGCCTTACAGAAATCCAACTGAACTATATCTACTGATTCCCCTTTATTTACCCTACTACTTTTATCATCAAAGGTTCTAATAAATTTGTGGTCATCCTGGACCACAACGTCTTCACCTTCAACAAACAGTTCTTCATCCAGACACACGGAATAGCCATGGGGACCAAATTCGCACCTCAATATGCCAACATCTTCATGCACAGGTTCGAAGAAGACCTCTTCACCACACAGGACCTTCAACTGACGCTATGCAGTAGATACATCGATGACATTTTCTTCCTTTGGACTCACGACGAACACTCACTGAAACAACTACATGATGACATCAACAAGTTCCATCCCACCATCACCATGGACTAATCTCCAGAATCAGTTGCATTCTTGGACACACGCATCTCCATCAAGGACGGTCACCTCAGCACTTCACTGTACCGTAAGACCACGGATAACCTCACAATGCTCCACTTCTCCAGCTTCCACCCTAAACACGTTAAAGAAGCCATCCCCTATGGACGAGCCCTCCGTATACACAGGATCTGCTCAGATGAGGAGGAACGCAACAGATACCTACAGACGCTGAAAAAGCCTTTGTAAGAAGAGGATATAGCACTCGACTCATCGATTGACAATTCCGACGCGCCACAGCGAAAAACCGCACCAACCTCCTCAGACGACAAACACAGGACACAGCCAACAGAGTACCCTTCGTCGTCCAGTACTTCCCCGGAGCAGAGAAGCTACGACATCTTCTTCGGAGCCATGCCATCGAAGAAGACTAACATCTCACCAAGGCCACCCCCACACGCCCATTACTTGCCTTCAAACAACCACGCAACCTCAAACAGACCATTGTCCGCAGCAACCTACCCAGCTTTCAGGAGAACAGCGACCACAACACCACACAGCCTTGCCACAGCAACCTCTGCAAGACGTGCCAGATCATCGACACAAATGCCATCATCTCACGTGAGAACACCATCCACCAGGTACATGGTACATCCTCATGCAACTCAGCCAACATTGTCTACCTGATATGCTGCAGCAAAGGATGTCCCAAGGTATGGTACATCGGCAAGACCATGCAGACACTATGACAACGGATGAATGAATACTGCTCAACAATCACCAGGCAGGAGTGTTCCCTTCCTGTCGGGGAACACTTTAGCAGTCAAGGGCATTCAGCCTCCGATCTTCGGGTAAGCTTTCTCCAAGGCAGCCTTCAATACACACAATGCAAAATCGCCAAGCAGATACCGATAGCCAAGTTCTGCACACATGAGGACAGCCTCAACTGGGATCTTGGGTTCATGTCACACTACCTTTAACCCCCTCAACAATTTGCCTGGGCTTACAAAATTGTACTAACTGTCCTGGCTTGAGACAATTCACACCTCTTTAATCTGTGCTTAACTCTCTCTCCATTCGCATTGTCTGTACCTGTAAAAACTTGATTACCTGTTAAGACTCGCATTCCAACCATTATCTTGCAATTGAGTCTGTCTCTATATATGCCCTGTTTGTGAAACAACTCTCCACTCACCTGATGAAGGGGCAGCGCTCCGAAAGCTCGTGCTACCAAATAAACCTGTTGGACTTTAACCTGGTGTTGTGAAACTTCTTACTGTGCCCACCCCAGTCCAACGCCGGCATCTTCACATCATGTCTAACCATACCGTGCATTTCTGGTTTCCATATTATAAAAAGGGTTAAAAGGCACAAGAGAGGGTGCAGAGAAGATTTACAAGGATGATATCCTTGGGTGGTACAGTGGCATAGTGGTTAGCACTACTGCCTCAGTGCCAGGGACCTCGGTTTGATTTGAGCCTTGGGTAACTGTCTGTGTGGAGTTTGCATAAAAAAATAAAAAATTCTAGGCTTTACTCCTAAAGGGATAGAATTGAAAAGTAGGCATGTTTTGCCAAACCTATATCGAAATGTTGTCGGTGCCGACCCGATGGGCCGAATGACCTCCTTCTGCACTGTAGGGTTTCTATGATTTCTATAATATTTTTGACAATTTAGCTTCATGATTCAATGTCTTAGCACCCCAGAAACATTGCTATATCCCAATATCCTCAACAGTTGTCCATTACATTTCCCTTCCCTGTTCTACTTCTGTGCTTTTCCTCAAACCCCGAAGGCACACACACCAGTATTTTGCTTTTCCGTACCTGCCAATGCAATGCCTAAAGTAGTTCCTAGATAGCAAACACATCTATACCTCCTTCCCATGTTTTAGTTTCTACTGAAGCACATTTTTCATTTTGTTGCAAGACTAGACAGATGAAAATGTCCAGGGTGATTCAGCCTAATTTCTGAACAAAACATTGCATTCCATACCATTTAAGTTTCTTTTTTGTTTAAAGTCTCACCATAGTTGAGTCCTGCTGGGGTACACCTGCAGGAGCCACTCTGCAGAATATTGAATGATCACTATATGAGCCAAGATACCAAGTGTCAGCTGCTGAATTGTGTGTGTGTGCATGCCCACAGGAAGCAAAAGGAGGCAGGCAATTTTGTTCTCACTGCAACACAAGTTTCCTAACTTGGATTTAGTTAATAGCAATCAGAAATACTGCTCTAAACAAGTGCCACTGTGCCCAACGATGCCTATTCTATCCTGGCTCAGCAGATCAAAAAAATCAAATGGTTTTTTTGCAATCTGTATTGTTCAGCCATTTGCTTTAGAAACTAATCATGCAGTCAAGGAAGGATAACGTCAAACACCTTTCTTACTAAAAAATACCATTAATACATTACAAACTGTCATCAATCTATACACCAAATAAGACTTGTTTGTGGATGATATAATATAGCACTAGACATATTTTAATAAATTATTTTCCAAATATTTCATGTAAACACTTACTCTGAGACAGAAGAAAGTGCATGTTCTTGGTTGCTCACTGAAGTATATTCCTCTCTGTATTTATCTAATGGCAGCTGTGGTGGCACAAATTCAGATTCCTTGCGAGTGGGAAGTCGATAACATTTCCATGTCACATCAGGCCCGTCATCTTCAAACTGCACCACACTGCTACTGTAGGTTGTAGGCTCCATCACTTCTGGAAAACCCATTGAAAAAGTTTGGGTGGGAAGAGTTTCCATTCTGTCCTCGACAGCTTTGGCTGGTAGTAGTGGATCTGGTGCAGGCATCTGGCAGAACGGTTGACTTTGAGGCGTCAATGGGTTTTTAAAAGCATCGCCCCCATCCTCACCCCTCTCACAGGGATGAGGGCTGAGGGGGGGTGGTGGTGGTGAGTTTGGTATCTCTGGGATGTGCAACTGTGAGGACTTTGTGGAGCTAACAAGCTCATTAGGCCGTGTGTTTGGATACCTCCCTCTGCTGTCCTGCGGCCTAATTCCAAGTCTGTGATTAGTTGAGTCTGGTTCGATTGCAACATCTTCACACACTGAATTACGGTGATGAAACGGAGTTAGTGGTCGTTTCTGTTGTTTTTCCCCTTTCTCTTGCTTGTCGTTCATTTTGTGCTTGAGTGCTGTTGGTTGTTGTGGACCAGGAGGCTGAGTCTGTCCCTGCACACCAGTGCCTCTCTTATTCTTATGCCTGCAAATATATTTGCAAAGTAACAACAGTAAAAGTCAGACTTAGGATTTGTGTTCATTTCAATATGTCTGAGGTAACTCAAAAGAGGAAAGGCATTACTGGTCTGCAGAATTAAGCCCTTCTTCATTAAAAGCTCTCAGATCAAATGGTTTACACAGATCAGAAAGGTAGGAATGCTTACTGTTGACTTAATGAGATATCGAAACTCAGAATGTTAGATGATTATACTACCTTGTTCTCCTCAATGTTCCTACCTCAGCCCATTTGTTGCTGAAAATGTCATCCATGCCTTTATCACCTTCAACCCAAATATCCCACCTTTCCATGGCCAACTCCAACTGCCAATAAACAAACTGAGCAAAAAAACTGCTGACTATATCCTATTCCATACCAAATCCCATTCATTTATGCCCTTGCTGACCTACATTAGCTCCTGGACCTATGCAGTTCCTATTTTAAAGTGATCTTAATTTTTAAACCTCATGGTTTTGCCCCTAAATTTCCAGCTCTACAAACCACCTTATTTATTATATTTTTCTAGGCTGAAAGATTTTTGGTTAACAAATGACGGTGGTGAAATATTGCTCAAACTTTACAAAATATTCTACATAATTTATTACAGCACTGTTCAAGGAGGAACATAAATCATCTAAAATACAGAGGAATTACAAAATTTAAAGATATTAGATAGCAATAAACATCACAGATTTCCAGATACAATTAATCATGCTCCTTGAAACACAAGTGATAATAGTATTCTCTTTTAAATAGGAAAGGATGACTGAAAACTAAGGTGGAGAAATAAACTGTCATAGGACTTGATTTAGATTTACCCATTTCTGATTCTCACCATTGTCCAATGTCAAGAAAGGTTCCTAATACCAGACTGAACTGGAAGTACAATCATAACAGATTTGTTAGAAAAATTAAGGCCCACGGGATTGAAAGGACAGTGGCAGCTTGAATGCAAAATTAGCCAAGGGAAAGAAAGCAGAAAGTAGTAGGGAATAGTTGTTTTTCAATACAGTAGTATTCCCCAGGAGTTGGTATTAAGACCACTGCTCTTTTTTGATTTACATTCATGATCTAGGTTTGGGAGATACAAGTCATAATTTCAAAGCTTAAAGATGACATGCAACTCAGCAAACAATGGAGAAGGAAAGTAACAGACTTCAAGAGTACGCAGATTGGTAAAATGGGAAGACGTGTAGCAGATAACATTTAAAACAGAATTGTGATGTGATTCATTTCATAGGAAGTATGAAGAGAGTCAGCATGAACTAAATGGTGTAAATTTAAAGAGGGTGCGGAACAGATCTGAAGATGTTTCCACACAAATGTCTGAAGGTTGCAAGACATGTTGAGAAAGCTATTAAAAAAGCTTATAGGATCCTTGGATTTATTAAAAAGAGAGCACAAAAGCAAGGAAGTTTTGCCAACCTTAAATGAAACACTGGTTAGGCCTCAGCTGTTAAGGTCAATTCTTGGCACCACACTTTATTGAAGATCTTTACCATCTTTATAGAGTGAAGAGGAGATTTACAAGAATGGTGTCACAGATGAAGGCCTTCAGTTGCGTTGCTCTCTTTAAGAGCAAAGAAATTTAAAAGGAGATTTGATAAAGATGTTCATAAGCTAAGAAAAAATGTCTCCAGTGGCAGAAGAGTTGGTAACTGGAGGACATAAGTTTATCATTGGCTAAAGAACCAGGGAAAATATGAGGAAACATGCAACGCCTGTATATTTTAGAGAAGTAATGATATGAAATGTACTGAATGAAAGTGGTTAAGAAGGCGTATGGTGTGCTGGCCTTTATCAATCGAGGGATTGAGTTTAGGAGTCCGGGGATAATGATGCAGCTATATAAGACCCTCGTAAGACCCCACTTGGAGTACTGTGCTCAGTTCTGGTCGCCTCATTACAGGAAGGATGTGGAAAAGATTGAAAGGGTGCAGAGGAGATTTACAAGGATGTTGCCTGGATTGAGTGGCATGCCTTATGAGGGAGGATAGGCTGAGGGAGCTCGGTCTTTTCTCCTTGGAGAGACGTAGGATGAGAGGAGACCTCATAGAGGTATATAAGATGTTGAGAGGCATAAATCGGGTGGACTCTCAAGAGGCTTTTTCCCAGGGTGGAAATGGCTGCTACGAGAGGACACAGGTTTAAGGTGCTGGGGGGTAGGTACAGGGGAAATGTTAGGGGGAAGTTTTTCACACAGAGGGTGGTGGGCGAGTGGGATTGGCTGCCGTCAGTGGTGGTGGAGGCAAACTCAATAGGGTCTTTTAAGAGACTCCTGGCTGAGTACATGGGACTTAATAGGATGGAGGGTTATAGGTAGGCCTAAAAGGTAGGGATATGTTCGGCACAACTTGTGGGGCCGAAGGGCCTGTTTTGTGCTGTAGTTTTCTATGTTTCTAAAGGGTGGTGGAAGCAAATTCAGTGATAACATTCAAAAAGTGGGTTTAATAAATACTTGTAAAAAGTTGCAAGGCTATGGGAAGAGAGCAGGGAATGGGTGAATTAAATAGTACCAAAGGGCCAGCACAACGTGTTGAAAGACTTACTTCTTTGCTGTAATTGTTCTATAATTCTGTGATAAAGTTGTTAATGCTTGAGCTTGTTACATGTATTATTAAAAGTTACAGGTTTGTAATATTGCGATCCCAGTTGATGTTAAAACTAGACAGGAAGATCCCAAAATCCTGCCTCAAAAGACCATAACGTTTACTTTTTTTTTAAAGAAAACATGGAGGAACAAAGTCAGGGGACCACTAATTAATTTTAACATTTAACAAAAAACATTTATTAAACCTGAAAAATTGTGTTATGCTACACTACTTGTTTACTCCTCCCTTAATTTAACACATGGATTACAAAGTAAATCTTAAACTCCATGGTCTCAGCAACACAAGTGCAGAGATTGACTGTGGTCAAATACACACACTGCTCTGAACCCAAGTTAGTGTCTGTGGATTTCTCCCCTGTCATGAGGGTTTTCAAAAACATGCTTTAAAATCTTCTTTAACAATAATGCTTTCCATTAGGGATTTGCATTCCAAAACTCAATCCAGGTTTTCCAAATTACTGTTTTAAACAAAGTCTCCACTCCACCTTTAATAACAAAGGTTTCCCACCACCCCCTTTAGGATTTCTTTGTCTTGACTGCTGTACAAACTGTTCACAACTGCTTTAACTCTTAACTCCCAGACTATTAAAATGACAACAATTTTTTTGATTTACCTCTGAAGCCTGCTTTGCCACTTTAAATATGGTTACTGCAATAGTCCCCAACTCAGAACACTTCTTACTCTTCTTTGAATTCTTCTGAACAATACCTTAGTCTCTGTTCTGTCCCAATTCCCTGCTCATCTGGACTATAACTAGTTCTTTGGGAAGCTCGCCTCTTTGCAGCTCCCTAGACCTGTCCAGCTTTTCCTGACAGAATTGAGATATGTTCACTCCCTGGTACCTTTGTCAACTGCAATATATCCAGCTAAAACTAAGCTTTTCTACCTTACAAGGTTCCCTGTTGCTAACCAACCACTAACGTATTTACTCTGAATGCCGTAGCCCTCTCTAAGCACAATAGTAACACAGTTGGAACTGAACCAACACCACACATTCAAACATCATTGTCCAGCATGAATTTAACTATAGATTTTACCCTTCCTTCCACAGAAAACATTAAACATAATTAAAACTATACCTTATTTCTAATGTTTACCAATACAAATAAATCTCTTTTGTTTTCCTAACAGTAAGAATAAGATACATGCTTACCACAATCAATTTTAGCTCCCGATACCAGACCTTGACCTTTTCCCTTCTAATTAACTTTCCCTCTGCTAGTGATTTTGTTCCATCACCCTCCATCAAAGCAAAAACAGTGAGATAGAGAAAAAACACTGAGAATATATTAAAAATTGAATACAAAGGAACCTTCACAGAGAAAATAACCAACCACTATTTTAATGTTCCCTCAATGTGAGGCCTTGTCCCCTCACAACCCAAAGCCCTGGTGATTCATTTGTCCATACATGTTAATCAATTCCCATATCCTCTTATCTAGTCCCTTCAGGCTGGCATCTGGCTGTATGTTTTGTTTTTTTTAAAAGAGAAAAGGGGGACTAAATATGTAAAATAGGAAAAATAACAAGGCACAGAGAAACTGAAAAGTACGCAGTGATTAGGGGAAAAAAGACAAGAAAAAAAGTACACAAACAGACACAAATATTGAACAAGATTTATATTTGTATTGGACAATTTAGCCTGAGCAACTGTACAGAAGATCACCTATATGTTTAATTGCATTTAAAATACTCAAACAAAATGGACAATATCCAACAGTAGTGAGGATTGCTGTTCTTAAAATACTTTTGACCATTTCTCTATCCAAAGTTCAGTTCCCTTTCAGCTGCCGTGAACAAAAGTTTATAAACAGGATAAGATTGAGAGTCTGCTGGCTTGATTTTAACTCCACTGAGTTAAAAAGCAATACTGACTAATCGCTCGGGAAAGCTCGAGCATACCGGATAAATGTGCAACTCAATTTAGCAGCAACCTCAGTGTGCAATGGCAGCTGCTGTGGTCTTTTTAATTCCAATTTTAATAATTAGATTGGTCAATAAGCAGCACCACCGGGATTAACTGTTCATTAGGAAAAAAAATAGAAAATACTCAAACACAGTTAGCCAGCATCTGAGAGAGAGAGATTTGGATCTTGCGAATTGAGAGATCTTAGCTTTTCACTGGTTTTACTTCTTGAACATTTTTTAATCAGAGACAAAAAGAAACCACAAGTTCAATGTATTATGGACGTATCAGTATTCTTGAAGCATAACGTTCTTGTCCGGATTTCAAAATACGTAAATGTTTGAAAAGGTTCCTCTACCTTGAACAGTTGCAATTCACTTTATGTGTAGCCTCAACAAAATCCCAAGATGTCTCTTTGCCAGTTGAATCATCTTCACAGCCATTCACAGTGGAATATTTTCGTCTGGAAATGATCACATTTGAAATAAGTTTGATATCGATCAACGTTAATGTCAAAGTTTTTGACCAAAACCATCTCAAAATATGCAAAACCATAAACATGCCCATAAACTAGCTCGGAGGCAGTCCGAACTCAATCAACCAGTTGGAGGCTAGGAAATCTGTATTTCTACCCGATACTGTGGCTTCCTAGGTTGGGTGACTGGCATCGTATTGTCAGCAAGCTTATACACATTACTCTAGGTGAAGTCATCAACATAGATTGCAAATAGCTGAGGTTTCAGCACTGATCCTTGCAGCACTCCACTAGTTACAGCCTGCCAACATGAAAATGCCTTGTTAATATTCCCTCTGCTTCCTGTCCATTAACCAATCCTTCATCATGCTAATATAGTAACCCAACTCCATGAAATCTCATCTTGCGTACTGAGTAACCTCTCCAGTCCAGAGATCTAAAATGTAGAAATACCAATTGGCCGGGACACTTTTTTAGCTGAGGGGTTTCATAGATAACTTCTGGGGTCACGAGCTTCCCCTCCTCCAAGGCTGCAATGATGATCATGGGAGAAGACTACTCAGTTCAAAAGTTCTGGTGGGACTTCCATAGACCCACTGGATCAATGCCACCAAACAGCAAGGAAGGTGAGCCCAAAGACTTAAAATACTTCTAGCAGCAAGTGTCGAGATGGCCTGGGATTTGTGTGTGCCAATCTAGCACGGCAGAGGCCAGGCAAGTGCAACTCAATGACTGACTGAATGCTGGAAATACCAAGAGGTCATGCTAAGTTGGGAAGTTGAGTAGAGGCATCAAATATTGAATTAACAAAACATCCTCTCTGCCAAATGTTCAGGCTCCCTACCCCACAAAGCCATTTCAAAGCTTTTCATTTTGCACTTATTAGGACATTTGCAATACCAAATGTAAAAGGAACAGCAATTTATACTTCATAGGAATGTGCTGACTGGTTGGCAAGTGGACTCTGATTGGTAGAAGCAATGCCATGTATCAAGCCAACATCCTTTCACACTGCTGTCTTTATGCCATTCTTTTCTTTCAAGAATACTCCACCTTTTCCATTCCATCTTTCCAAAATCTCGTGTACCCTTAAATATTTATTTCACAACCTTCTAACCATGTCGCTGTAATTGTCCAATTTCAATTCTCTTCCTGCACCCAGTGGTGCACTACGGCAGACTTCCATCTGTTTTCACACCTAGTTATTCCTGAAACAGGTCACTAGTCTGTCGCCATTGGTTTCTAGTTTTAAGGGACGCCATCCCAGATTAAGCATGGCTGACCAGGAGTGACCAGAATGGTTGACGAGGGAAGGGCCGTGGATGTCGTCTATATGGACTTTAGTAAAGCGTTTGACAAAGTCCCTCATGGTAGGCTGGTGAAAAAGGTTGGATCTCATGGGATAAAGGGGGAGGTGGCTAGATGGGTGGAGAACTGGCTTGGTCACAGAAGACAGAGGGTGGTAGTCGAAGGGTCTTTTTCCGGCTGGAGGCCTGTGACTAGTGGTGTTCCGCAGGGCTCTGTATTGGGACCTCTGCTGTTTGTGATTTATATAAACGATCTGGAAGAAGGTGTAACTGGGGTGATCAGTATGTTTGCGGACGACACAAAATTGGCAGGACTTGCAGATAGTGAGGAGCATTGTCAGAAGCTACAGAAGGATATAGATAGGCTGGAAATTTGGGCAAGGAAATGGCAGGTGGAGTTCAATCCTGATAAATGCGAAGTGATGCATTTTGGTAGAAATAATGTAGGGAGGAGCTCTACGATAAATGGCAGAACCATAAAGGGTGTAGATACGCAGAGGGACCTGGGTGTGCAAGTCCACAGATCCTTGAAGGTGACGTCACAGGTGGAGAAGGTGGTGAAGAAGGCATATGGCATGCTTGCCTTTATAGGACGGGGCATAGAGTATAAAAGTTGGGGTCTGATGTTGCAGATGTATAGAACGTTGGTTCGGCCGCATTTGGAATACTGCATCCAGTTCTGGTCGCCACACTACCAGAAGGACGTGGAGGCTTTGGAGAGAGTACAGAGGAGGTTTACCAGGATGTTGCCTGGTATGGAGGGGCTTAGTTATGAAGAGAGATTGGGTAAACTGGGGTTGTTCTCCCTGGAAAGACGGAGGATGAGGGGAGACTTAATAGAGGTGTATAAAATTATGAAAGGCATAGATAGGGTGAACGGTGGGAAGCTTTTCCCCAGGTCGGTGGTGACGTTCACGAGGGGTCATAGGTTCAAGGTGAAGGAGGGGAGGTTTAACACAGATATCAGACGGACATATTTTACACAGAGGGTGGTGGGGGCCTGGAATGCGCTGCCAGGCAAGGTGGTGGAGGCGGACACACTGGGAACGTTTAAGACTTATCTAGATAGCCATATGAACGGAGTGGGAATGGAGGGATACAGAAGAATGGTCTAGTTTGGACCAGGGAGCGGCACGGGCTTGGAGGGCCGAAGGGCCTGTTCCTGTGCTGTATTGTTCTTTGAGTCTCTCCTGCTCTTAGCACCAGTCACTGGCACATGTTAGGCCATGTTATGAATGCATCTATCTTTGTCGTCAAATCCTATGGTGGGACTTAAAGCCAGAGCTTCTGACTCAGAGGAAGGGACACTACCCATCATGTCAAAGACCTCCACCTCTGTAATTGTAATTAGGTCTATATCATTTATATATTTACGTTGCTAGTTTATATATCTATTATAAATGCTTCGTGCATTCAAATACAAAGCCTATAATTTTAGTTGTTTACTATTCTTTGCACGGACCTTATTTGTTGATGCAATATTGCCACTACACTCTGCCCCTTCCTGCCTCACTCTGTTTATCTGGTTTTTTTTAATGTTTAAGATGTTCCAGACAACACAAAATATAAGCATGAGATTGCATTGTTTTGTCATGCAGAGAGGAAAAACAACAGTATATCGTCAATGATTATAGAAAAGGATCAACTTGCGTACAATGTCCCCTCTAAATACATGCATACACAAGAGAAGAGGGAACAAACATGTTGGTCTTCTTAGTAAATACACAAGAATAAAATGGAGGTTTAAGCTAACGAAATATTTCTTAATAAAAAAAAACAAGTGTTCTGCTGTGGTGTGGGGGCAAGCTGTATATGCTAAGAATGGTAGTCAAATCTTGTAAAAATTTTCAGTGGAGCTATGTAACGTGCACCTTATTTTTTTCCAACTTAATGAAATGTAACACATCTTTAATCCAGTGGGAATAGGATGGAGGAGCACACGATTGCCATCTAAGTAAATTTAAACATCTTGCCAGAAGAGTCACAAAGGCTAGGAAATCAAGGTTTATATTTTGTCAATGGAAGGATTGTTAGTAGCACACCAAAAAAATGCAGTCAGTGGAATTGTGTCAACAGGTGTTCGCAACATTGCAAAAATAGTTTTAAAGATGGCTGTCCAGTAACTGTGCAAGGATGGCAAGACCAAAACACACATCACAGTAGCAGGCGCCTATTGACACCTATCACCGGTGGGATCAATACCTTGATAATTTTTTTGAAATTATTCATTCATGGGATATGGGCATCATCGGCTGTCCAGCGTTTACTGCCCATCCTAGTTGCCCATGGGTAATTGAGAGTCAACCACATTGCTGTGGCTGTGGAGTCACATGTAGGCCAGACCAGGGAAGGACAGCAGATTTCCTTCCCTAAAGGACATTAGTGAACCAGATGGGTTTTTCTGACAATTGACAACGGTTTCATGGTCATCAGTAGATTCTTAATTCCAATATTTTTCATTTAAATCAAATTTCACCATCTGCTATGGCAGGATTCGAACCTGGGTCCCCAGGACATTAGCTGAGTTTCTGAATGAATAGTCTAGCGACAATACCATTGCCTCCCAAATATCTTAGATCGTCTGACCTTAGTCAGATGGATACAGTGGAAGGTTTTATACTGTGTCACTCCGTGTTTAGCACAGATGGATGAGGAATTAATGCAATAATACTACATCCCAATTCTCATCTGTGAATTCCTCAACTAAGTCTTTCTTCCACAAGGTCCTTACAGTTGATAATGAAGGACTATAAAGAGAAAGAATTTTAGCATACAGAATAGATATAACTCCTCTTATAGTTGGGGCTGGAGTCAAAATGCATCAATAGGGGAGTGTGAAGGCAGTGTAGGGAACCGAGGGGTCTTTTTGCGTACAAAGTTGCATACTTGAAAGTATCTGAAAAGGTGGGTCTTGGGGAGAGAAAGGTTGTCCATAATCCGCTGAAATGGTGCAAACACATCATCAACAGACAGATCTTTAAGTGTTTTAATGCCACGAATGGACCAAATACTAAAAGCTCCATCCAAGATAGAGGGAAGAATGAAGTGGTTCCCTGAAAGTAAGGAGAGCATTGAAAAAGTTTGCAAGCCAAATTGGTGCCTGAAGTGCACCAAATTCTAAGGGTTGACATAACAATGACATTCTTGGTGTAGAGAGCTGGCTGAACTTGGAGCCGCCAAGGAGGAAGGGGTACAAAATGATGATTCTAAGATGTGAGGGAAAACATTTTTACCCACAGGGTGGTGACAGTCTGGAATGTGCTTCCTGAAAGGGTGGCAGAGGTGAGTTGCCTCACATCCTTCAAAAAGTACCTGCATGAGCACTTGACATTCAAGGCTATCGGTCAAGTGCTGGTAAATGGGATTATGTCAGAGGTCAGCTGTTTCACATGTCAATAGGCCAAAGGGCCTCTTCTGCACTATGATTCTGTCATGGACTAACAGAGGCAGAGTTATGCATGCTGTGGGGGTTTTACTGGCAACCTATATATGCATGCAATAAGGAATTTTAACAAAGTTACCGTTGGAAATGCTCAAACTTCACATTTGAGATGAAATAGCCTTTAATAAATTCAAACTCCTGCTTCCAATCGGAAAGGTGTCTGGAGCAGTTCCACATCCATCAGCGTTCACAGTGTGGCTGAGTGAACTTAATTACGGACACTAAACAGTCAAACTCGAGACTGCAATACATTCTAATCCTTTTCAGTGAAACATATATAGTTTTCCACATAATTCCTTCTTCATCTCAAAGTCATTACGGCACAGGAAGAGACCATTTGGCCCATCAATTCTATTTTAGCCTGCTGTGCAGGGACCTACTGAGTCCTATCGCCCTACACCTTTATTTTTTCAGCGCTCTTCCTTTTGAAATCATTCCTCTCCACTTCCACCACCTTCATAGGCAGCAAGATCCAGTTGGAGCATAATGGAAACATTATGCTCCACCCTCCACCCTCATGAAGTGTGAAAAGTTAGCAATTTGCCTTTTCCCCACTTATCAGAGGCAGACTTGCAATGAAACACACCAGAGTTAGTTCAGCTATATTGAGTGTCAAGTCAGTAAAGCAAGGCGGGATTGTCTTTAATGTTTGGAGTGTAATGGGCAAGACAGGTGAGTTAAGGGCATAGATTGATACATGGAAGTGTGGTATTGGTGCATCACAGAAACATGTTTGAGGGAAGAGCAGGACTGGCAAATCAACATTCCTGGGTATAGGATCTTTAGGGCTATATGGTGGCACAGTGGTTAGCACTACTGCCTCACAGCACCAGGGTCCGATTGGGGAGTTTGCACTTTCTCCCCATGTCTTCGTGGGTGTCCTCCGGGTGCTCAGGTTTCCTCCCACAGTCTGAAAGACGTGGTTAGGTATATTGGCTATGCTAAATTCTCCCTCAGTGTACCCGGGAGTGTGGCGACTAGGGGATTTTCACAGTAACTTCATTGCAGTGTTAATACAAGCCTATTTGTGACACTAATAAATAAACTTAAACTTTAGGCAAGACAGAGGAGGGTGTAAAAAGGGAGATGGTATTAATTAAAGAGTCAATTACTGTGATATGGAGAGGTGGTAAGTTGGAAGGGTTTTCAACTGAGGTTTTGTGGGTAGAAAAAAGGAGTATAAAGAGTGCAGCCATATTACCGGAAGTGTATGATAGGTGCCCCAAAAAGTCAGCAGGAAAGAGAACAGCAGATATGTAGACAATTCACTGAAGCGCGTAAGAATTATAATTGGGTAATTATACTAGGGGATTTCAGCTTTGCCAACATAAATTGGGATAATCATACTGTAAAGGGTTTTGGGGGGGGGGGGGGGGGGGGGGTGGTGGTGTAAGAATTATAATTGGGTAACTATTATAATCATAATGAATGGCGGAGCAAGCGCAAAGGGCCAAATAGCCTCCTTCTGCTTCTATTTTCTACGTTTCTAACGAGGTTACGGCATCTAGTCGGGTGTCTGCCTGTAACCAGTTTACAACAGCCCAGTAATGGAATTAGAAATTGGGTAAACCCATGCCTCCCAAAGATTTTGGACTTGACAAAATTGCTCCATGAAGTTTTGGCATTTTCCTATTCCAAATGAAGTCTGAAATGAGATGATCGACTTACGAAAAAATGATTTAGGGAAAGAAATTGGGACACATTAGAAGTATAAACATTTAGGGAGGGAATTTGTTTTAACAGCGTTAATGCTACCTGCTAAAGGCAGTGGGAGGGTGAACCTGTGCTTTAAATCCTGTTCTACATGTGCAAGGGCAAAGTTGCATTTAAAGAGATCAAATTTGTCTGCTACATACACCCCAGATAGCTAAATTAATTAAAGGAGATCTTAATAGGTGGGGTATGGAGAGGAAAGTTACGAGCTGCTGCATTCAAAGGAAAAGTTCGTTCTTTCTTAAACTGAGTTTATAACCCGAAGAATAGATAAAGCATTAGGCAAAGACATAGCAGGGTCTGTACTATAAAAGGTCATCTGCATAAAACGAAACCCTTTGTTCAGTGTCCCCTCCTTTTGCACTTGTCATGCACTGGCTATCGCAAAGTGCAATAGCAAGGGGCTCAATGGCTATAGAAGCTAGTTGAGGAGAGAGGGGGCACCCTGAAAAGGAGAGAAATATTCAGAATGGGTATTTTTTGTTCAAATCAATGGACCATGGAACAGAACATAATTTCACCCAAGAAATTTGTGCCAAATCCAAATTTTTCAGGTAGCTCTATAACATGAATCTCTGGGAATTTGCAGTTATGGGGCATTGCTAGATGTTAGAAAAGGAATGTCTCGAATCTGGTCTGGTCAGGAGAAATAATGGGAAGGAAGAACAGACTAAATGCATTGCTAATATTTTAAATATTAGCTTAAGATCCATATTGAGCAATGAGATTGGCCCAAAAGAACATTTTTTAAAAATCATTTATTCATCAGCATTTATTGCTCATCCATAGTTGCCCTCAAGAAGGTGGTGGTGAGCTGTCAAACCACTGCAGCCAAAGGTGTAGGTACACCTACAATGCTGTTAGGAGTTCCAGGATTTTGACCCAGCAACAGTGAAGGAACAGCAATATATTTCCCCATGTCTATGTGGGTTTCCTCCAATTTCCTCCCACAGTCTGAAAGACGTCCTGGTTAAGTGCACTGGCTATGCTAAATTGTGCCTTAGTGTCCTGGGATGTGTAGGTTAGAGAGATTAGCAAAGTAAATATGTGCGTTACAGGGATCAGGCCTAGGTGGGATTGTTGTTGGTGCAGACTTGATGGGCCAAATGGCCTCTTTCTGCACTGTAGGTATTCTATGATTCCTAGCCTTTGACCTGCTCTGGTAGCCACAGTATTTACATGGCTAGTCCAGTTCAGTTTCTGGTCAATGGCAATGCCCAGGATGTTGATTTCAGCAATGGTAATGCCACTGAATGTCATGAGGTGATGGTCATTGCCTGGTATTTGTGTGGTATGAATGTTACCTGCCACTTGTCAGCCCAGGCCTGGGTATTGTCCAGGTCTTGCTGCATTTGGACATGGGCTGCTTAAGTACCTGAGTCGTCACAAATGACATGAAGTGCAGTCATCAGCAGACATTCTTTCTTCTGACCTTATGATGGAAGGAAGGTCTTTGATGAAGCAGCTGAAGACGGTTGGACCTAGGATACTATATTGAAGAACTACTGCAGTGATGGCCTGGAACAGATAACTGACCTCCAATCACCACAACCATTTTCCATTATGCCAGGTAGGACTCTAACCAGCAGAGAATTTTCTCAGATTCCCATCAACCCCAGGTTTAACAGGGGTGCTTGATGCCATATTCGATCAAATACTGCCTTGATGGCAAAGGCAGTTACACTCAGCTCACCTGTGAAATTCAGCTCTTTTGTCAATGTTTGAACCAAAGCTGCAATCAGGAGCTGAGTAACTTGGCAGAAGCCAAACTAAGCATCAGTAATTAGGTTATTGCTGAGTAAATGCCACTTGATAGCATTGTTGAAACCTCTTCCATAACTTTACTGATGATCTGAGTAGATTAATGGGTGGTAATTTGGTTAGATTTGTCCCATTTCTTGTGTGCAGGACATACCTGGGCAATTTTCCACATTGCTGGAAACAGCTGCGAGGGGTGTGGCAAGTCCCAGAGACAAGTTTTCAGTACTATTGCTGACATATTGTCAGGGCCCATAGCCTTTGCAGCATCCAGCGCCTTCTTGATAACATGTGGAGTGAATCGAATTTGCTAAAGACTGGCATTTGTGATGCTGGGGGCGGAGATGGGGGCAAAGATTCAAAACGTTTCTCAAAGACTGATGTCAATAAGATGTTCAGATTTATACAAGGTAGCATAATATTCTTTGAATTGATAGTACATCTGTGGAAGATCAACTGATACCCCTGCAGAGGTTTGAATCTTTATAATTAAATGGGTTGAGGATGACTGGCTGAGCTGGTGGGCCAATAATTTACTTGCCTTACCACTGTGCTCATAATGTACGTGATTTAAATAGGATCTGCTTGACCTAATGTGTAGACAAGGTATCAAAGTCAGCATGTAATAGAAAATGTCTCTAATATGCCTGGATTGAGTGGCAGGCCTTATGAGGGTAGGCTGAGGGAGCTCGGTCTTTTCTCCTTGGAGAGACGTAGGATGAGAGGAGACCTCATAGAGGTATACAAGATGTTGAGAGGCGTAGATCGGGTGGACTCTCAGAGGCTTTTTCCCAGGGTGGAAATGGCTGCTACGAGAAGACACAGGTTTAAGGTGCTGGGGGGTAGGTACAGGGGAAATGTTAGGGGGAAGTTTTTCACACAGAGGGTGGTGGGCGAGTGGAATTGGCTGCCGTCAGTGGTGGTGGAGGCAAACTCAATAGGGTCTTTTAAGAGACTCCTGGATGAGTACATGGGACTTAATAGGATGGAGGGTTATAGGTAAGCCTAAAAGGTAGGGATATGTTCGGCACAACTTGTGGGGCCGAAGGGCCTGTTTTGTGCTGTAGTTTTCTATGTTTCTATATACAGCGAGAGGTGGAGTAGTGGTATATATGTTATCCAACAGTTCAGGTGATTCTTTTCTGTTTTCTATCATAAGCAGCATAGTATATGATCTGCCCTCTTAATCAAGTCTATTTGTTGATACTCCTTGGAAAACAGGTTAGTTCAGGTACCATTCTGTTGCTCTGCACCTTCGGAATGAAGATTATTAGATGTTTGAAGGTTTTTGATTTTAATTATTATTGTCACATGTATTAAAAGTGAAAAGTATTGTTTCTTGCGTGCTATACAGACAAAACATACCGTCCATAGAGAAGGAAACGAGAGTGCACAGAATGTAGTATTACAGTCATAGCTAGGGTGTAGAAAGATCAACTTAATGCAAGGTAAGTCCATTCAAACATCAGATGACAGCAAGGAAGAAGCTGTTCCCGAGTCGGTTGGTACGTGACCTCAGACTTTTGTATCTTTTTCCCCCGAAGGCGGAAGAGGGAATGTCCGGGATGTGTGGGGTCCTTAATTATGCTGGCGTGCTTTGCTGAGGCAGTGGGAAGTGTAGACAGTCAATGGATGGGAGGCTGGTTTGCGTGATGGATTGGGCTACATTCATGACCTTTTGTAGTTCCTTGCGGTCTTAGGCAGAGCAGGAGCCATATCAAGCTGTGATACAACCAGAAAGAATACTTTCTAAGGTGCATCTGTAAAGGTTGATGAGAGTCGTAGCTGACATGCCAAATTTCCTTAGTCTTCTGGGGAAGTAGAGGCATTGGTGGACTTTCTTAACTATAGTATCAGCATGGGCGGACCAGGACAGGTTATTGGTGATCTGGACACCTAAATACTTGAAGCTCTCGACCCTTTCTACTTCATCCCCGTTGACGTAGACAGGGGCATGTTCTCCTTTACGCTTCCTGAAGTCGATGACCATCTCCTTTGTTTTGTTGACATGGAGGGAGAGATTATTGTTGCTGCACCAGTTCATCAGATTCTCTCTCTCTTTCCTGTACTCAATCATTGTTTGAGATCCGACCCACTACGGTGGTATCGTCAGCAAGCGTGAAAATCGAATTGGAGGGGAATTTGGCCACACAGTCATAGGTGTATAAGGAGTTTAGTAGGAGGTTGAGAACACAGCCTGTGGGGCACCAGTGTTGAGGATGATTGTGGAAGAGGTGTTGTTGCCTATCCTTACTGATTGTGGTCTGTAAGTTAGGAAGTTCAGGATCCAGTCGCAGAGGGAAGTGCCGAGGCCCAGGCCACAGAGTTTGGAGATGAGTTTTGTGGGAATAGTAGTGTTGAAGGCTGAGCTATAGTCAATAAGTAGGAGTCTGACATAAGTGTCCTTGTTATCTAGATGTTCCAGGGTTGAGTGCAGGGCCAGGGAAATGGCGTCTGCTGTGGACCTGTTGTGGCAGTAGGCAAACTGTAGTGGATCCAGATAGTCCGGGAGGCTGGAATTGATTCGTGCCATGACTAACCTTTCGAAGCACTTCGCAATGATCGGTGTCAGAGCCACCAGCCAATAATCATTAAGGCACGCTGCTTGGTAGCAGCAGCAGATGAGTCTTCTATCAAGTCCTCAACTCCACTTGGTAACGTGATTCTCAATCAGGCGGGGAAAGTAGAGGCTAAACGTGATCCATGGGTAGGAGTGCAGGAGATGCTTCATGCTGTCAAAACAGCTCTTTTTGACTACAGCAAGGGGGACATCTGGAAATATGGACAGTCTCTTGCCTTGATCGAGTAGCAGAGCAGCTTTCTCAGCTTGGCAGTGGATCTGGTCATGAGCCTGGTAATAGTGAACCTGTATAATGAAGGGGTGAAGATCTTCAAATTCCTTGGGTCTCACCCAAATGACCTGTGGGCTTGGCCCAAGAGAGGCCTGTCCTCCAGTTTTGGCATGTCCTGCAATAACTGTGCAACAAACTGAGGGTGAGGGCTCTCCACCTGCTTAATCACACCAAAAAGTGAATGTTGTTTCGTACTGACACCCCTCCAAATCTTCACATAGCAACCTCAATGATTTGACCAGCCGAGAGCCGATTTACTGTACTCTGCAGGTCCACCACTTGTGCCAGTGCCACAGAACATTGCTGAGTGCTCAAGCTCCTGCAAGCAGTTTTCCTGAGATTCAGAGGCTACTTGCATTGTTATACAGGACTTTAGTTCTTCCCTAACCTTCTCTCCAAACAGGGAGTTGCGGCCATCATATCAACTTTTCCACATACATCACTTATGAATGATTCCAACGTGCCTGTAAGCAGCTCCACACTTGGGCAGGCCCCCATATTAGCACGATTCATTTCTCCATTAGCACTAGTAGCATCAGGACAGCTCAAGGCTTCACTGCCTGTTACCACGGCATCTTTGTGAAATCAGATTCCAGCCATTTCTCAAAGTTTTGTAAGCAAAGCCATATGCACTTGCACACAAATGAAAATGGCTGAGAGACAGAAAAGTAATAATAATGTGCCTAAAATATTATGAATTTAGTCTACCTCAGAGCACAGGGAAATTTGTCTTACATTATCAATCCCTCCACTCTGCTTCTCATTATCCAAATTGCTGCAGTGCTCTATGGCCCCAACATTTCTTTGTAGGTGTCAAAATCTCCCATCACCTGAGCCCTCCCCATCCTTTTAGTTTAAAATCCTAGTTTGAAGTTCACTGAGACACTGATACCAGTTTGATATGTGGAGCTCATTCCAGTTGCACAACCCCCTCTTTCCCAGTGCCCCATGGATTGAAATCCCACAACACTTCAAATCTCTAATCTGCGCCAACTAGAGTGTAGCTCATGTAATTTACGTTTGAAACTTTGCATTTTAATTTGCACCCCAACTCCTCAAACTCACAGCAGATCATCAATCCTAACTCTACCAACATTCCTCTGTGGCCGTGACAACTGAATCCTCCCCTTCCCACTCATTTCCAGCTGTGAAGGGATGCCTTTAACGCTGACACCAGGCAGGCAACACAACCTTCAGGATTCCCAGTCACAGCTGCAGAGAGCATTAGCTACCTTCATTATTATTCTGTCTGTTATCAATACCATGGTCCTTTTACTACCAGCTCCCCCTACCAACTTGACTGGCTTCCTGCACGATGGTCAGTTTGTCCATTCACATTGCAGTCCTGGTTTTGATTTGATTTATTATTGTCACATGTATTAGCATAGTGAAAAGTATTGTCTCTTGCACGCTTTACAGACAAGGCATACCGCTCAGAAAAGGAAATGTGTGCGCGGAATGTGTTACAGTCATAGCTAGGAAGTAGGGAAAGATCAACTTAATGCAAGATAGGTCCATTCAAAAGTCTAACGGCAGCAGGGAAGAAGCTGTTCGAGTTGGTTGGTACGTGACCTTAGACTTTTGTATCTTTTTCCTGATGGAAGAAGGTGGAAGAGAGAATGCCACAGGGGGCCTTAATTATGCTGGCTGCTTTGACGAGGCAGTGGATGTGAGGCTGGTTTTCATCCACACAAGCAGTATGTATCTCATATCTGGTCGTCAAGGGCTGAGACCCTTGATCACTACATCTGAATCTGCCTGCCTCACAGTCTCTCATTGCTGCCCCTGACCACTGACAAACTCTAACCTCCTAATTAGCCGAAGTGATGTGACTGCCTCCTGGAACAAAATGTCCAATTTATGCTACAGCTCAAACTCCAGCTCAACAGCACTGAGCCAAGGATGCACAAGGCCATCATATTCGTATATCTTCTCATGTTCACTTGGTCAAAATTCACAATGCTTTCAAGTCAGGGTACCTTGCCTGCCTTCTCAACTAGCAATTTTATATAGCATCAACAGAACAATGGATAAAGGATAAATGCTAATTTTAGAAAAACAGTGATGCTATCAGATGAAGGCAGAAAAAAAATCAACCATATTCTGACTGCTTCAATTTAATCTGAAAATAAATTTAAATACAAAAAATAAGTCAAGATTCAAATAAAATGCAGACAGAATACCTGATCACAAAATTAATGCAGCTTGGGTCATTGCTGCCACTGGAATTTCAGTAAAGCACAAATGGGGAGCATGAGATTATTGTACAATATCCACTTGAACTGCAATGAACACCCAGCAGTTTGTCTGAAGTGCCTTTAAAGTACCACATTAGAGTGAAGCAGTAGTTATTATAGGTCTGTGCTGGCAATGGTACTTGCAGCAGCAATTTGAGGTGATATTAACAAAGAGTACTAACAACATTAAAAGAATACTGGCACAATTTGTTTTCTCTACAATGACTACATGGTGAATGTCTTTGGGGGATATTCCCTTTTCACACACCCAAGAACAACTTCCATAATGCACTCAAGAGTTGTTACAATTGGAAGGTTTAAACATGTTATTTAAGGTAAAAAGAGGGCCACGTGACCTGTTCTGAAGTCAGCCTAACAGCAAGCATGGATGCTTTGATTGTTGGAGATTAATGGGGATCGGATTGTTTTGGTGGTGCAAGGTGTTTACACACAGAAGCAATGGTAACAGCATGTATGTGTGCTAACAGTGGGTAGACAGAGTCTAAGTCCCAGAGAAGTGTTGGGTTGTAAACAGTTATGCTTCAAACTGTTCAGTCAGTTCCAATATATGAGAGTTGGGTCACAAGGATAGCTAATCAGCATTTTACCTGGATACAAATGCCATATAATTCACAATGCCATGGAGATTAGCTTCGAGAGGGAAAGAATTTCTAAAATATCCCTTATGAGCAGCCTGTAAGGGTTCAGGAGGGAGAGCAGCTATGATGCTGAAAGATCCGCTCTAGGAGGAAGAATTCCAGGAGGGGCACCTCACCATGAAAGACAGTTCTGTGATTAAGAGTTCCAAAGCCAAGGAAAAGAACATAAGCAAACTCAGATGCTAAGCATCACAATGGACCAGTGGACAAGTGTGTGTTTCTGGTTGTGCTGAAAAGAAAAGGGAGTGCTCTGCTTTGAACAGGCTTGCGTTGTTTTCGTTGGAGCAGAGAAGATTGAGGGGTGATCTGATTGAGGTGTACAAGATTATGAGGGGATTGGACAGAGCGGATAGGGAGCAGCTTTTCCCTTAGTTGAAGGGTCAGCCACAAGGGGACATAGGTTCACGGTGAGGGGGGAAACCCTATTTTTATCCAGAGGGAGGTGACAAACTAAATGCGCTGCCTGGGAGGGTGGTAAAGGCAGGTTGCCTCACATCCTTTAAAAAAGTACCTGGATGAGCACTTGGAATGTCATAACATTCAAGGATATGGCCCAAGTGCTGGTAAATGGGATTAGGTGGGAGGTCAGGTGTTTCTCACATGTGGGCGCAGACTCAATGGGCCGAAGAGCCTCTTCTGAACCTTATGATTCTATGAGAAATCTTCTTGCGTCATCTTTCCAAGCTGTTTTCTAACAGTTTAAATTTATCGGTCTCCATTGAGATCATAACAGATAAAACTATACATACTTAACATTAGTATGATCTAACTATTAAACAGAGAATGATGTAATTTAAGTTCAAATCATCATTTTGAAAACAAATCTACAAAAGGAAGCCAAATTAACTTCACATGTATTAAAGAACAGCATTCTATTACAACCAGGTCCTTAACACAAAGACCAGATGTTCCCAGTTACACATATTCCCCATCCTGTTCAGCTCATAGTCTCCCACCCAAACTTTTTCTATTCAACCCCAGACTTGGCACCATCTTTCTTACTCCTTACAGTTTTGACTCTGCTCCACAGAGTTCAGTGACTGGTAAATATGACTTTTATCCCAGACCAAAAAGTAGAAAATAAAAACACTTTGGTCTAGCAAACAGGATTTGGATTGGAGTTGTGGATGCTGATATTACCCCAACAGCACTCCTTTTCTTTTTATTGAGAGCAAAGAATGGGGGTGGGGAAAAAGAAGTAGAGAAATCTAGGTCTGCTCACTGCCCAAGCTAGTTTAATTTCTTCGCCCAAAAGTTGCTAAGAATATTAATTCATTAAATACTCACTTTTTCTGGGTTCTGTTGAGATTGCACTCCTGCCACACCTTCTCTACCACCTGATTAGCTAATTTTCTAGGAATCTTTCCACCATGCCCTGAATTTTCCATATTAAACACCTCGGTCATTGAAGTAAGCTTTGCCCACTTCTGAGTGGATTGGATTTCAGCTAGAAGAAATGAAAAATTGTGTTTAGTATTTTGTTTAAATTCATTTAACATGTAAATATATATATAATATATATATATATATATATATATGGTTATGATCTGGAATACCTTACCTAAAAGACTGATGATGGAATTAGATTCCCCAGGAACTTACAGGGGAATATTTTCCCCCAAATATTTATTCACAGAATTTCTAAAAGTACATTACATTCCAGTTCAAATTTGACAATACAAGTTTCTTTCATGACAATACACGAGGTGCCTCAATACATTTGCCATTACAGGTTTTATTTGCAATGTACATTTACATTTCATGTCAAACATTCACTGTTGCATACACCCCAAATGTCCCACAATGTGCTATGATGGGAGGACCTAAAGGCAGTGGCCTTTCACCAATGAGCCTTTGTGGCAACTGCCTCAAGCTTCAGTCACTGAGCACATGGTCCTAGACCTTGAAACGTGCTGGCCTGCAACACTCACCCTCTGTGCATTGGAAAAAAGCAAGTTACGGGCAGACCAAGATGCATCTTTCTTCAGATTGATAATCCTACAGCAACAATTGTTTCGTAAAAACATATTAGAAGCAGGAGTAGGCCATTTGGCCCTTCAAGCCTGCTCCGCCATTCATTTTGATCATGGCTGATCAAATTCAATATCCTGATTCCTCATATCCCTTGATATCTTTAGCCCCAAGAGCGATGTCTGATTTCAAGAAGAAATTAGATAATGTTTTGGCCTCAGCCACTTTGTGGTAGTGAATTCTACACATTCATCACTCTCTGGGTAAAGAAATTTCTCTTCACTCCAGTTCTAAAATGTTTACCCCCTTATCCTCAAACAGTGACCCCCTAGTTCTGGACTCCATCATTGGGAACATTCTGATTCTACCCTGTTAGAATTTTATAAGTTTCTAGGAGATCCCTTCTCACTCTTCTAAATTCCAGTGAATTTCAAGTCCTAACTGACTCGAGTCTCTCCTCATGCGACAGACCTGTCATCCCAGAAATCAACCTGGTAAACCTTCGCTGTACTCCCTCTACAACAAAGGCATCATTCATTGGGCAACCTTAAGGACACCAAAACTGCACACAATACTCCAGATGTGGCCTCACAAGCACCCTATACAATTACAGCAAAACATCCCCATCCCTATACTTAAATCCTCTTGCCATGAAGGCCAACATATCTCAGTGTGCATTCCTAAAAACAGCTCACACAGTACAAATACTCCTTTAGGGGCAACTTGGGATGATCCTCAACAAAAACCACTGTATCTGTTTTGCAACGGTATGTTTCAGAAGCAGGTGGGAAATGGGCTCTTCCCTGCCACAAGCACGTCAAGGGCAGCATGCAGACACAATGAGATGCCACGTGTGCAGGAAGGATCACATCACAAGTCAAACTGCATCTTGATGCTTCTTCAAAAATTCTAGCAAAGAGGCATTCTGCCAAGTGATTGTAACAGTCTGCTCAGGGCACCATGCAGCAGGATCAGCAATGTTCTTTTCCCACAGAGCCTTGAGAACATTACATGTACCACTGCCAAATGGACTTATGGTAAAAGTTTTCTTCCATGAGGGATAGGTGGTATGGGACCATCCAACCAAGTGGAGTGTTCTATGGCACTGTGGCCAGATCCATTCATTTCATCAGGGACAGATAGAACTTCAGCATAGAGTGACACTTGAGTTTGTGTACCAAGAGCCCACGCACCACTGGATGCAATGGTGTAATGATACTGTGCCTTTTGTTTCTTGCAAGGGGTAGATTTAAAATTCAGCTGTTTTACATGCTGATTTGTCTGCACCAGCCTTCTGGCTAATGATTGATTTTAGCTAGGGATGTGTTTGTTCTTTGTTTTGATTAAAACAAAGAAAATTACAGCACAGGAACAGGCCCTTCGGCCCTCCAAGCCTGCACCAACCATGCTGCCCGACTTAACTAAAACCCCCTACCCTTCCGGGGACCATATCCCTTTATTCCCATCCTATTCATGTATTTGTCAAGACACTCCTTAAAAGTCACTACCGTATCCGCTTCCACTACCTTCCCCGGCAACGAGTTCCAGGCACCCACTACTGTGTAAAGAAGTTGCCTCATACATCTCCTTTAAACCTTGCCCCTCGCACCTTAAACCTATGCCCCCTAGTAATTGACTCTTCTACCCTGGGAAAAAGCTTCTGACTACCAACTCTGTCCATGCCTCTCAATCTTGTAGACAGAGTTAATGCATTTTTGTTCACTTTGGTCTTTCCCCTAGGGTTTTGATTAGGTTTATTGACAGCGACAGCCATGTGCTTCTGCCTGGTCCTGAAAGAAGAGGAGTCTGTCTTTCTCTCTCTCAGGAGGCTGCTGTTTTGGTCTGTCAGAAGACAGGTGTGTCTCTCTCTCCAGAGGTGTTCAAAAGGCTCCAAGACTGTTAACAGGTACAGGCATGCAAGCCTGTGTGTAGAAGAGTTAAGTCTATAAGGAGGAATAGTGCTCGAATTGGAACTAATAGTGTTATGAAGCAGAGGTGGATCCCCCATCTGAGAACTAACTCTTAACCGCTCAGAGTAGTACCTTGCCTCAATCTGTAAGAGGGAGTGTGAAGTGTTACAATCTGCGCTTCAGCAATTTTGTGGTTAAATCAAAATAACTATCTGACACTCTGAAGTCAATAAGTAACAATTTACCTAACAGTGAACTAGTTAACTAAACTATTAACAAACCAAATAAAACAGGTATCTAATGGAATTCTGTTTAGATAAATACAATTCCCACTTATTAACAAAAATAAAAATAGAATTTTAGTCGCTCGCTAAATTACAACCAGGTTTGGCATCTTCTGGAATATTCTGGGCTTGCTGTTGATTTTTCTATCTTCTTTGACACCTTCACTATCAAGATGAGGCTGTGTCTTAAGACATGGATGAGGTTTTTACTCTGGCAAATGGCAGTTGCTTTCTCTGCTTATTGTCCCACTGCCTCCTTTCTTTATGCCTCTGATGACACATCAATATCCCACAATATCATTGGTTCTCGATTGCAAAAACCATCAAATTTAACTCTAATAAGCTGCTGGTATCCTAGTGCCTGATTTAAACTGAGTGGCTGAATTTTAAAAAAATCAAAAGCCTGTTTGTTGTCTTGGCAATACTGCTGCCTGGCCCTTCTATACAAATGTTCCAGTCTGGGACCACACATGCACCTGCATTTTTTTAAACTTACAGAACAGAAAAAAACACCACCTTTTAACAGTCAATTTTACAAACACCAACTTCACAATAGAGATTGGTTAGCAGTTAAGTATTTAAATTGGAAAACGTTTTCATTTGTTATAGTTAAACTGTATTGTTAAATAAACTTTGTTTTGATAAAAAGTTTCCCGTGTGTCAATAGAATCACACCTGGAGTGAAGCATCTTATCCTCACACAAATGTTAAAAATAAAAAACTGTTGGGGACTAGTTGGACCTCATTACACACTCTGCTCTGATAGCCACCTCTGTGCTATTGTTAGGATATCAGCGCAAGTGCAATGTTGGGTACAATTTTTCCGCTTCCACCCAGAGATTTGTACTTGGTGCCACAGTTCATTTTTGATCACCAGATGAAGTGCAAGATGGTTCAGGTGTAAGCTATAGCACAAGAGCAGGGTATAGGCCAGACCTAAGCCATGTAGAACAACACCTTGCACGTCTGATAACTAGGTAATTGGAAATATATTTTAAATAATACCATTTTGATTTTCATGCTTCAAAGCGTTTTTCTCTCAAAATGCATCAATTCAATTGCATCTGCAAGAAGAAAACTTGAAGTGTTATGGAGAGAAAGCTAAAGTGTGGGATTAAACTGGATAGTTCTTTGAAAACAGACTTCAAATGAACAAAGGTCCATTCCGTGCTGCAAGATTTCAAGAAAGAAGCTGCAAACTCCAAGGCCAGAACTGACAAAATATGCTCAGCACATTATGATTCAGAATGATTTTTAAGTAACTGAGTTAGAAAATTCTTCTAAATCAATACTACCTGTTTTTCAAAATTTAAATGGTTATAAATACATGACAAGATGCAGAAGGCACAATAATGTGAATGGTAGGAATCTGATAAATAAACAGAAAATGGGGGACATAGTCAGTCTCTGAAGAGAAATAAGATGTGGTAGCCATATTATACAATAGTACCTGTTTCAGTCTCTTCTGGTGATGTGGGTGGAGTCAATGTCACAGAGGAAATGGCTGGATCCCTTATTGGGGCAGGCACTTGGTGGGCACTTGAGTAGGCAGCTGTGCAATGCGAAGTCCCAGTGGAACTGCTCAAGATGCCAGTGGCAACATCAGGCTGAGGCACCAGCACAAAGCAAGCTGGGTATACCATTCGCACACCAGCTGTAAATAAAATACAGCAAACATTAAAAACAGTTGTTGATTTTCTTTTCGCATTTGATAAAAGATATTAATATTCATTAGCAAATGTGTGTGATGTAAATCAATACTGCTCCAATAAAGTCAAAATTTCACGTTCCACCTTAGTACAAGTTACAAACCACACAAATTACTTGGCCCAGTGCCTTCTTGTATATCCAATTGCTTTCTAAAACAATAAAGCATATTTAATATCACATAATGTAAAACACACAAGTTAAGGTAGTAGCATACTTAGGTTGTAATCAGATCCATGAACCACTAAACCATGAAATACATTATAGCTTCAAGACATACACAAACTTGCTTAAAAAACACACTTCTGTGGGCCTAACATTGTGAGTCACATTATTGAATTTCATAAACAAAAAACAAAGGACTATTAGCCAATCCACAGAATAAAGGACGAGAAAACACCTCATAAATCAGTGGTCTCAACAGGCAAAGGCATATGGAACATATAAATAAGGGAAACACAGACCATTTAAGCAGAGCTGAATCTATTATTTCTCAGACAAATCATTCCTAACATGCATTCCCCATAAGAACTTGGTATGGAAATAAATCGAAGTATTGTAAAATTAAATATTAACTAAAGCACACCATGTTAAACCAGTGAAACAGAAAACCCCAGATTTTACCCATGAATTGTTACCTTTATATTTCTCCCAAAAATATTGTCCTGGCATTGATCATGCAAGGGGTCAGTTTAGCTCAGTTGGCTGGACAGCTGGTTAGTAATGCAGAATAACGCCAACAGGGCGCGTTCAATTCCTGTACTAGCTGAGATCATGAAGGCCCCTGCCTTCTCAACCTTACCCCTCATCTGAGGTGTGGTGATCCTCAGGATAAATCACCGCCAGTCAGCTCTCCCCCTCAAAAGGGGAGAGCAGCCTATGGTCATTTGTGACTATGGCACCTTTAATACACAAGAATACATGCCTTAATTTATTGGTGGCTCAATAATATTTTCACTCGCAAAAGATCCGTTTGCTTTCTGTAACATTTCTGGGTTTTGTGCTTTGACTTTTTGCTCTTGCATATTACAAGCTGTTCGTAGAGATTTCAATCTAAAACAACATAATTTATAGAAAGCTCTATTAGATCTGCTAAATTAGTTCAATTTTTCCATTTCCACTCACCAACAATGACTTCTACAGCTGCTATTGAGTCATCATCCCAGTCTACCTCCTCCTGTTTGTCGTCTGTGGTTTCCTTTGAGCTGGTCTGTATTGGATAAAATTGCTTCCATTCTTCTATCAGTTTAAGAGTGGGGGGATCCGATAGCTTGAATGACTGACCTGTCAGGGTACCATTTAATCCAAAGGGACTGAGGATCACTGGAAGAAAAGGATCAAAATACAAAGACTGAATAAATTGGGTTGAATGTTAGAATTGACACACTGTCCTGTCACCTCTGGGACCCCTTTCTAATTCAGCACAGATTGACAAGATTAAATACTCTCCAGTTTATTGACTGCAATTATCCTCCATAGATTAAAAACAACAACAATGTGAAAATGAATTTGGACAACCTCAATACTAGCTCCAAGCAAATACCTCACACAAATTTCCCCTTGATTTTGACAGCAACTGAGCATTAAGAGTCAGCACAAGGATGCATGACGTGAGTGATGGAAAAATATTAACATGCTATATCTATGGGTATTTCTGAAGTTTAACTGAGGATCATTGCTGGGTCAAGTACAGGGAAATTCCAAACCCAATCTGGTAATAGTAGAAGCCAGCAGTGTGTGCCCAAAGAATAAAATTAGTGCACTATCCAAGGAGGAAGATAAAGCAACAATGGAAAAAATATTGTAATATCATTAACACATTGTAGCAGCTGGCTGAAGTGCTGAGAAACCTGTAGACCTCTCATCTACATGCTCAGCAAGAGGGGATGAATAGAAAGCAAAGTCAATAGGTTTTAAAGAAAGCTGTTTTAAAAATAAAATATTTTTGATGGGTGAATAAAGAAAGACACTTTTTCTAGTTAAGGGGTCAGTGCTGATAAGGTCAATCAAAAAGGCACTAAGAAAAAAGAAACTCGAGAAGTATCGTCACACAAATTGCTGTTAACTGGGAAAGCCTTGCCATAGGGAACATAGTTCTGACATAAACCAATGTATTGTGACATTAATATCCGAGTTTTTTTTAAAATCATGATCTCTGCAGCTCACAGCCTTGGGTGATGTCATTGGTGGGAGGAGAAAAACTGCCAGTCATGTGACAAGGGTTGTTTTTAGTTTTGTTTTGGCTGTATTGTTAGAAGCAGAACTAGAGGTCTCTCTTTTTTTGAGAATTTTACCAGTTAGCTGAAAGTACAGTTTATTGCTATCCTGCAGCAAAGAATCTATGTTTTGAGGACTACCAGCTGTTCTGAGTTTTCAAGATCATTTGAAATCAGCATTCAACCCAGGGAACTGGATTCCTGTATTAAATGGGCTTTAGCCTGTGCAGTGATAAACCTATTTAAAGGTTTTTGTTTATTGGATTTTGATTGGAACACATTAGAGATATTTATTAAGAGTTATATGTTGTCGTGATTGTTTTATTTCTTATTTGGAATTGATAAAAGTTCTTGCTAATTTTCTTACTATGCATGTTAACTATATTTTAAGTAAACTGTGTTTGATAAAAGCTCCCCGCTGGGTCATTTGAATCACACCTGAAGTGAAGCATCTCATGTTTATCCTAGCCAAATTCAAGATGCAAAACTTATGATTTAAACGGGCTTCATAAAACGCTTTAGAGTTCCTAACCCAAACCATAACAGTATATTTTAGGAAAACAGAGGCTAAATATTTGAGACAGATGACAGGACTGTGGAAAGAATCAACATAGACACAAGCTAAGTGAGCTTCTTCAATGCTGTTGAAGCTCTATTTACTTAAGACAACCTTGAAGAAAAATATGTTCTAAACAATAAAACAAACTGCATATAGTTCGTAAATGGAGGGCATCACAGTCAGGCTGAATACTATTCTCAACAGAGCGATACATATGCATTTTCCAGTGACGATCAACGGATTGCCATCAGGAGCATTGGAGACCATTTGCAGCACCCCAAATGAGATTATCTGACCAGCTGATTTAGCATAGACTGCAATCTGCATGCCTGTACAGTTTAATAATAGGCCAGGCATTGCTTATACCGGAAAACCATTGGGGGCTGCAGGGAGTGGGGGGAGAACAAACACGTTTCAACCCCACCCAGGTCTTCTCTCCCTTCCTACACATACACCAAACAGCCTTTCAACAAGTATTACTTTGTTCAGAAGAAAAGTATTCCTACCTTGGAAGGGGTTGGTGGATCCCTGGGCTGCAGTAACATGCTGTTCACTGAGATGGTACACTGGTTGGTGCTGGTTTATCTCAACACTGGTACAAACTTTACTATCCCCATGCAAGAAAAATGAAAAGGAACAGGACAAGTGCTCACTAGAGGGGGGGAAAAAAATTATGGTTACAAACCTAAATTGTGTATTTGACGTCTGTAATATACAGATTAGGACCAATAGAAACAATCTCATCTATATTCACATCTCTTACTATTTAGAAAAATTCATAATACACAGTGAAGTGACCAACCGCTGCCCCCCTCCCTCCAGCAGATCTGGGCCTTTATTTACAGACCCTGCAACTGTCCAGTGTTGACCAGGTTGGGACTCTGCATTGTCCCCTCACCTTGCTTTCTAATAAATGCAAGAAAGAGCCCTGCAAACACTTGTTGATGCAGAACGGATGCACTCGAATGGTCTTCAACAAAAAAAAACAGGTTGGGATGGTGGCCTTCAATTTCGAACAAATAAATGGCCAAATTGTAAAAATATAGCCAGCCAGCAATATTGCATTCACTGCATTGCCAAGACTGATATTTTATTTAGTATACAATTAGTAGTACATCAATATATTCTGCTAAAGGACTGAGAGTTAGAGATACCATGATTACTACCATAATTTGGACAACTGCAGCAATTTTGGAACTCCAACATCTCAGTAAGAACGTGTATTTACATAACGCCTTTAATGTAATGAACATTCCAAGGCACTTCACAGGACATAAGTATTCAAAAACAAAATACAACACCTAAGTAGACTGCACTTCATCGCATGTAAAACATTTTGCGATGTTTCTTCAAGAGTAAGAAGTAACTTAACCTTCTTGACTTCAACCCACCATGCACGACCAAGAACTTGAATAAGACCATAAGATGTGGAAGTGTTGGAAAAGGTGCAGAGGAGATTTGCCAGGATGTTGCTTGGTATGGTGGGAAAATCGTATGAGGAAAGGCTATGGGGCTTGAGGTTGTTTTTGTTAGAGAGAAGGTTAAGAGGTGACTTAATAGAGGCATACAAGATGATCAGAGGATTAAATAGGGTGGATAGTGAGAGCCTTTTTCCTCGGATGGTGATGGCTAGCACGAGGGGACATAGCTTTAAATTGAGGGGCGAGAGATATAGGACAGATGTTAGAGGTAGGTTCTTTACTCAGAGAGTAGTAAGGGCGTGGAATGCCCTGCCTCCAGCAGTAGTGGGCTCGTCAACATTAAGAACATTCAAATGGTTATTGGATGATATTGGAATAGTGCAGATTAGAGGGGCTTTAGATTAGTTCCACTGGTCGGCGCAACATCGAGGGCCGAAGGGCCTGTACTGCACTGTAGTGTTCTATGTTCTATTCACATAGGAGATATCAAGTCAGATGACCAAAGGGGTAACATTTGAGGAGTGTCTTAAAGGAGGAAAGCAAAATGGATAGAGAGAAAGGTGTGGGGATGAAATGCCAAAGCTTAGACCCTAGACAACTAAAAGACATGACAGCCAATAGTAAAACAATCAGCATTTAGGGATGTTCGAGAAGCCAGAATTGGATAAGCACAGATAGAGAGGTTTGTTGGGCTGAAGATAAGAGATAGGTGAGAAGCGATGCAACGGAGATAATTAAAAAACATGGCTGAAAATTTTAACAAAATGAAAGTATTTAAGACACAAAAAATTACTGCTAAAGTCTTCAAAAATCTAATTTAACAATCCAGTCTGTTTCATAAACTAAAAATTAAAAAGGAAAGGATAAATGAAATTTAATAACACATTGCCTTTGGAGAAACAAAAGAGATTCTTGCATTTATATAACACCTTTCATGACAGCAGGATGTCCCAAAGCGCTTTTCAGCTAATGAAATACTTTGAGTGTAGTCACTTATACAAGTAATGCAGTAGCCAATTTGTGCACAGTATGCTCTCTCAAACCGCAATGTGATAACGACCCGATAATCTATAGCATTGTTTGAGAAATAAATATTGGCCAGAATACCAGGGATAGCTCCCCTGCTCTTCTCCAAAATAGTTTACATTCACTTGAGAGGGAAGCAAGACCTTCTGTTTAACATCTCATCTGAAAGACACCATTCCAAATCCCTTAATACTGCACTGGAGTACCAGCCACAATTTCTGTGCTCAAGTCCTGGAGTGGGACTTGAACCCACAACATTCTGATGAAGTCAACAATGTTATCAACTAAGTCACAGCTGAGACTTATGCTAAAGTATCATCCAATGCATACAAACAAGACTACTGACTGTGTGTGTGTGGTGCCCAAAAGCCTCCAAACATTCTTCCAAAAACTGTTTAACTTTTACGCCCAGTATAAAATGTGCACTGCTGCTATGGGTGGTCACCATTTTGTGGTGGTGGTGGTGGTGGTGGTGGTGGTGGTGGTGGTGGTGGTGGTGGTGATGGGTCGCCCTTACAGGATAGAAATTAGGAGAATTTTTATCTCTGGAGGGGTGTGCGATTTTGGAACTCTCTACCTCAAAGCATTGAAAGCGGGGTCATTGAATACTTTACGGCCAAGATAGATAGATTCTTGTTAGGCAAGAAAATCAAAGGTTATTGGGGGTAGTTGGGAATGTGGAACTTGAAACACAAGCAGATCAGATATGACCTTATTGAATGGCAGAGCAGGCTCAGTGTTGAAAGGCCTTACTTGAGTATGGCTGAACTAAAAACGATATGTGGAAGCTTTTTGTCTTGCACTGATCAGGACATTTTGCAAGAATACCAATACAAGGAAAGCAACAATTTATACTGTCCGAAAAGTGTGCGCTGATTAGTTGTCAAGTGGACTTAAATTGGTAGCGACACTGCGGTGGAAAATGTACTAGTTGATGGTGACTGCCAACATGGTTTGAAATTTAAACCAGGCAGTTTGATCCTGATTGGTCAAGGCATTCCCGAGGAATGAGTCACCAAATGGCTGTCACTTTTATTTAGCTGAAACAGGCACGTGCGTGCACTGGAACTACATGTGTTAATAGACAGAGCCCTGCCCTTTGTAGACAGAAACAACGTGTGTGCACAATGCAGCTGTTTCAGCTAAACAATCAGGCATAAGCCGCTTGGTTTAAATTTCAAACAATGCTTGGCAGTTAACAGTCAATCACCGTCAATTGGTGCGCTTTCCATGATAACACCCGAGTCCATTTTCCAACCAATCACCACTCTTCTTATGCAACATAAATTGCCCTTATATTGGTAATTGTAAAGTGCCCTGATCAGTAAAAGACAAAAGTTCTGGCATGTCTAATTGTTTACTTCTGCTCCTATTTTGCACATCCATATTGTAATGTACCCATTCCAGTGCATGCTGCTCCCTGTTCTAATGGCACATTTGGTCTTGGACATCTGCAGGACTAGGCAACATGATTTTGTGAAGGGGAGGTCGCAAGTTTGCGGACGACACAAAGGTTGGTGGATACAGCAGGATATAGATCGATTGGAGACTTGGGCGGTGAGATGGCAGATGGAGTTTAATCCAGAGTTTAATGTGAGGTAATGCATTTTGGAAGGTCTAATACAGATAGGAAATATACAGTAAATGGCAGAGCCCTTAAGAGTACTGATAGGCAGAGGGATCTGGGTGTACAGGTACACAGGTCACTGAAAGTGGCCACGCAGGTGGAGAAGGTAGTCAAGAAGGCATACAGCATGCTTGCCTTCATCGGCCGGGGCATTGAGTTAAAAAATTGGCAAGTCATGTTGCAGCTTTACAGAACCTTAGTTAGGCCGCACTTGGAATATAGTGTTCAATTCTTGTCGCCACACTACCAGAAAGATGTGGAGACTTTGGAGAAGGTACAGAAAAGATTTACCAGGATGTTGCCTGGTATGGAGGACATTTGCTATGAGGAGAGGTTGGAGAAACTTGGTTTGTTCTCACTGGAATGACGGAGGTTGAGGGGTGATCTGATAGAAGTCTACAAGATGAGAAGCATGGAGAGACTGGACAGTCAGAAGCTTTTTCTCCAGGATGGAAGAGTCAATTACTAGGGGGCATAGGTTTAAGGTGCGAGGGGCAAGATTTAAAGAAGATGTACGAGGCAAGTTCTTTACAAGAGGGTAGTGGAACTCGCTGCTGGGGGAAGTAGTGGAAGCAGATAGGCTAGTGACGTTTAAGGGGCATCTTGACAAATACATGAATAGGATGGGAATAGAGGGATACAGTCCCCAGAAGTGTAGGGGGTTTTAATTCAGTCGGGCAGCATGGTAGGTGCAGGCTTGGAGGGCCGAAGGGCCTGTTCCTGTGCTGTAATTTTGTTTGTTCTTTGACTGATTCTCTCTCTCCCCTCCCTCCCCCACCATTCTTGCACCAATTCCCCACTGCAGAACAGTTTTCTGATGAGTTAGCAAATGTTACAACTTTTAGTTCAAAAGAAGCTTTGTATTTAATGTCTTTTGTTAGTGGACGCATTTCTGTTCGTCACTCACCACACTATTTGAATTCTTTCTATGCTGTCTTAAACTCCGATCCATTTTCTTGCAATGCAGCAGGGATCACCTTGACCCATGCACTGACTTGCAATGCAAGTAAAACATGCATTTCTGGAGGTCAACCACTAATGCCATTGTAGAATTTTGTAGCTGAAAAGGAGAATCAATTTGTGTGCTAGGTATATCTAAAAGCATGATTTTGAGCCAAAAATATGCGGTGAGTCGACTTAAAAGCAGTGATCTATGGTAGCCATAAATTTAACCACAGCACTTTATTCTCTCAAAATGCTGTCAATTGAATGAGTTTTTTCAAGACTATTTTACAGAAAAGAGGTACGAGGCTCCACATACCAAACAGTAAGTGAAAACATTCTTAAATCCAATAGTACAAGTTTCCATTTCCATCCAGGCAATGAACACTTTCCAATCACCTTGTAAGCAAGCTACATTTTTTTTTAAAAAAACTTTCCCACAGCTATTCCTCCTTCTGTTTTAGTCCAGACAAAAATCAGACTTACTAAAAGGAGGTTTGCAGGTCTTACTGCTAAATACGTTTTAAAGTCCCCTACAACAAAAGAACATTGGCTAGAGCGCATTCTCGGTACATCCATAAAAAAATGAACTACCTACAAGTTTTAAGATGCACCAATGCACTCTTATGCAAGCTGCCATTAGAAAATGGAAAAATCTAAATAGAAAGACAGATAAAGGGGTGAGTTTGGACAAATTTAAGAAAAACATGCGCAGTACAAAGTGATCAGCAACGCTCTAACACTTGTGGAAAAATACTTGAAGTATGCACACATGATACTCCAAATTAATACATTCCATACAGTTTCACTGGAATGCAATTCATCCCATGGTGAGAAACAGAAATGATTAAAACATACGACTGAATCTGTATCTGGAAAAGTAGGTTTCCATTTCAGGTTTTGGCTTGTAAATACTCATGCTTTCATGCACACTCCTTTGTTCTATCCTTAAATTTCAAAACGGATCAGCAAGTTTCACAGAATGGTCACACACCAATTCTGATTCGAGTCGATTTTGGTGGATCTAGTGGCCTTTTCCCTCTCAGTTTTGTGTTCCTATTAGTTTGCTTTTTTTTTAAATAAATACAGCTGTTCTGAAAAAGTTCCAGACAACACAACTGCTCCTCTCCAGTATACAACCAATTCACGCATGAGCACAGCAATTCTCTTAATTTGAGAGAAGGATCGTAATCTCTTCTCTCAACCACTATATTCTTCTGTAAACTCACAAACACTTTGGTCTTTGAACTGAACGAAATAGATCATGTTGCTGGGTGACATTTAAGTATTGACAAGTTGCAAACAGAGTCCAACTGATCAGTGTGAAGCTATTTGTTTGCACAATTGAAAATTAGTCCAGTTACATAGTCACAACGTAGTGTCTGCTTCTTGTGTGCTCAACGTTGCAACAGTTTTGCCGGACATCGAGCAATGTGGTATACCACATACAGGCCAAAACAGACCAATGATTGCTGTTGGGAGGGTAGGTTGTCAAATATCCCCCATACACATTATGTATACAAACAATTGTGTTGCAAAAAAAAAAGGAAATGTCAACTCAAATCAAAATCAACAACCAGGACTACAATCATTAACTCCAATTTCCAAATAAAATGCCATGCTTGCACGCGTTTTTTTTTGTTCAAATTATGCATGTTGCTAATTGTTTCAGGCATAAAGGTTCAGAGGGGTTATTGAATTCAGTACTGCAAAAGATCCTCACAGTAAAAACGATCAGTGGCATCCAGTGCCAGGGAGACAAATGATGGGCCCTGATCCACACTCCCGATAACCTTGGATTCTCTTGCCAACAAGAATATATCTACTTCAGTGATCCTGCTTCCTTCACCTTCTGAGGCAGAGAATTCCAAAGTTGCAAAACCCTCAGGACAAAGAAAATTCTCATCTCTGTCCCACAAGGGCGACCCCAAACTTTACATCAGTGCCCCCTAGTTCTGGACTGATCCACAAGAGGAAACATCCTTTCCATGTCCACCTGTGTTTAGGTGCAGTGTCTCTGATAAGATCCAGTATGCCTGCTCAGGTGGACATAAAGATCCTATGGCACTCAAGGAGCAGTGGAGTTCTCATATATTGGGCAACATTCATTCCTCAAGCAAAACAGATTATCTCACCTTTTGTCTAATTTCAGTTCTGCTGCCATCTTTGTATAAATAAATATACTTAAAATAATTAACAGACGTTTCAAGTCAATGATCTTTGATCAGAACAGTTTCGAAAGGTCATCGCCCTGAAATGTTAACTTGTTTGCTCCATATATGCAGCCTGATATCTGGGCATTTCCAGCATTTTCTGGTTTTACGTTTTGATTTCCAGCATCCATAGAATTTTGCTTATGTGCAAGTCTGGGAGGGAGTTAGAAAAAGGAAAAGACAAATCTAAATTTTGCTTGAAGCTCGATTTTTTTAAAAATAGGACAAAGACATAGATGTAAACCAGCAAAGTATATTCAAGACTGATAATCAGGAAGAACTTGTCCTGAAAAGGTGGCTGTGTGTGTGTGTGTGTGTGTGTGTGTGTGTGTGTGTGTGTGTGTGTGTGTGTGTGTGTGTGTGTGTGTGTGAGAGAGAGAGAGAGAGAGGATATCTGGTGAAGAGGAAAAGAAAATCTTTCTGGGTGATGGATTAAATTACTGATGTGAGATGTAGTTGCACAGGAATAAATAAGGCAAAAACCTTAAACCAGACAAGCTGAAATTCACTTGTATCCCAAATGTTTAAAGAAAGTTATGACCAGTCTCAAGTGCAGCTAGATTTATGTTTATAGAAGTACATAGAAGCACACCTCCCTCTCCAGCCTAAACAGAATTTATTAGAAATGCGGCTCTCTTATTGATGTCAACTTTAATTGGGAGGGAGGGAGGAGGTGAAACAGAAAGAGGAAGGAAGAGGAACAAGTCCTGCATTCAAAGTTAAAAGTGCTCAGGTAAAAACCACTGCAGAGTGTATGTGCTTCAGTTCCAACTTGCTCAATGCCAAATTTATTTTGAGTTTTTTTTTAAATCTGGACTGCTCTGAGCATTAAAGTGTGATCATTCAATTTGCACGCTAAAGTGGATTGTGCAATCCTTTCGTAACTGCACGAGGAGAGAAAGGAGTCCTAGTCATAAGTGATGACATTTAGCTTGTACTGCAGACAGTTTGAAATTAGATCTGCTAAAGTGCTGGATAAACTCAGGAGACGCGAGTAGCTTGGTCACATGATAGTCCCCCTGGAATAATGTGTTCCAAAGGAGACCGCTGGGAGATAAAATTAGCACTTTAGACCACAGCAATTCTTCCTCAAGGCCAATAGTGCATTCGTTTTTCTCTCAGATAAGACTCGAATGTTTAGAGGAGGATGGTATAAGCAAGCTGTAGTGAAAATTCAATTTTTCAATCAGTTGTTAATAAAAGCAATTTGTCAATTACCAGCATGAGGCAATGAATTGGCACTTTTGCAAATGCAACCTATTTCTAATTTTGCACTGCAGACGGTTTTTAAATTACTAACATACTAGGAAATGGTGGACCACAGAAATAAGGTTTCTTGCTACTCAACTGTTACAGTGGAACAACATGCTGACATGTGTCTCACCAGTACAAGCTGGAATGATGCCAATAAATTGATTTCACTAAATTATGCATTGTCTGTTTTCATTATGTTTAGCATTTTAGGTGCAGGAAGATATGACCAAATATCTTTGATCCTTTTATTGTGCATATTACTTGAAATTTTCTCCAGTTAATTTAATTTTTCCTTTCTTCCATGACTCTAATTCTTAGTGCATGGTGGTGACATGCTTCAAAGTTACAACCTAAACTACATTTTAAACCAACTCAAAAATACATACGTACTGCTTGTTGCAGTGACTAAATGTTTGCTTCAATGCAGTGACTGGGACCTCAGTTCAGAGCTCCCCCATGAGATAGGAAAACAGGAAATCACATTGCCACTCCCAATACATTGTGTACATTAAAGTGATTTTGAAAATGGTGTGTAAAGTCTCACCTATACTGAATGCAGACAAGTCTTTCCCAAGAGCATCCCAAAATCATGCAAGATCCTATATAAGTGCATACTTGGTTGTTCAATCTTTCCCATTCTCAAAGGTCTCCCCAACCACACAGTAAGATTCACAACTAACTGTCTCACACAAGAAAGAGGCTGCAAATTTTAGACTAATACTGTTGCCTGATACGTTTACACAGCTTTGTACCCAACAGCTTCAGTTTAGACACTTTAGATTACATGATCAACTCCTTGTCAGGAACTTGAACCAGCAATCTGGTGTAGAGGAAAGAGTGCTACTGCTAAGCAAAGGTAGGCATCTTAAAAGTTTTCCATTTCCACTAGAGTATATCTCAATAAGACCAGAAACTGGTGTGCAAATTCCCAGAAGTAGTTTTAGAAACTTCCTGTGTTTAGTGACACATTTGAGGCAGGCAGAACATGCATATGCTGTTTCCATTACTAGTTTTGTCCTGGAATAGATCACCAGCCTGGTTGCCAAAGGCTACAGGTTGAGGGGTGTCACACCACAACAGGAGGGAGACTCTCCTGTTCCCCACCATGGGTGTATTGGAAGAATTTAGTTTGCCAAAATCAACAATGCTATGAATGCATATTCCTTAGCCATCAAGTCCTGGAGTGGGCTTCATACCCAGAGATTTGGGCTCAGAAGGAAGGACAATGCCCACTGTCACAAAACTTCCACCCCAAAGCAAGCCCATATAATGTGACACTATAATATATACAGAAATGTTAACAGCTAAAAGGACAGGGCCATGTATTAAATATATGGCAAAGTTTCAATCCAAAGCAACCCTCTCAGTTAAAAAGTAAAACAAATGGGAAATACATATTGGGGCTCAAAGTGTGTATAAACCACAAGAGTCGAGCTCAAACGTTTGTCATCCAGAGTGATGCTTGAAGTCTCAGAAAAATTTCAAATCATGTTTATAATACATAAATTTTACAGGACACAAATAGCTCATGAACTGCAATTGAGGAAAGCATACAGGACAACTGGAAGTATTACACATCTTATTTTCCAGTTCCACATTAGAAAATATAATACAGGAAATCATTTTATAGCTAAACTTAATTTCTTCAATTTGAGAGCCTTCGGCGGAAACAAAATAGTGGGCTTGTTTATTTAAACAGCTATGTTGATTTAAATAATACAAGATGATAAAAAAGTATATCTAATGAAAAATTCTGGAAATTAAGGCCAGAAAGCCTATAAATCCACTCGAGTTCATATACTAACACCTCCTATCGCTCCCTTATATTAGGGAGCTACTGTATTGGTTCCTAGAGGGAATGAACAGAAATCATGGTGTGCATCCTTCATCTTTTTCACCAATCCAAATCCTTTTCAAAGCCAATATGACCCAAATCAACCACCTTCAGAGTTTAAACCCACAAATATGAGTGGGTTAGCTCACATTTTTAGCGAGTTATTCACTACAGAAATATTGTTTTGCCATGTGATCAGTACCATGAAAAGGGTCAGCAAGCAGCTTTCCTTTTGAATACAGCTTCATAGCCGAGCCTATTTTAAGCCAAGTTCAAATAGTTCTAATTCAAGGTACACTCGCCAAAGCTGGAGTTGGGAGTTTCAACAAGCAGCTGAACAATAGTACACGGATTCATTTTTAGACACTATGGTTTCTTCTCCCTATGGATGTATGGACACGATTTAAAAGTCAACCGCTGCAGTATGAAATAAGGTTCCAACATTCAGCTCTCCTCTTCCAGTCAATAGGATCCATTCTAATGTTACACATGTACTAACGAACTTACAACTTCAGAGCACAACATCATTCAAGATCTCAAGCCTGCTCTGCCATTTAAAATCATGGCTATCTAATGTAGCCTCAACTCCACTCTCCAGTTTCCCCCCCATAACCTATGACTCCCTTGTCAATCGGTATGCCAGTACTCCAGCCTCCATTATTCAGAGGAAGTGACTTTCACATACCTAGGACCCATCTTAATTCTAACTGAGATCCCTTATTTTTAAACTGTGTCCCGAATTATAGCCTCTCCGTATCCACCCCGCCAAGTCCCCTCACAATCCTGTGTGTCAATAAGATCACCTCCCATTGTTCTAAATTCCAATAGATACAGGCCCAACCTTTCCTCATAAAAGACCCATTCATCCCAGGAATCAATGAATTTTCTCCGAATTGCTTCAATGGCAATTATATACTTTTTCAAATAAGGAGGCCAAAACTGTACACATACCCATTAAGGCCCTGAACAACTGTAGCAAAACATCTCTACTTTTATATTCCATTTGTTTTGTAATAAGCATTCTGTTTGCCTTCCTAAATCACTTGCTGTACATGCATACTAACTTTTTCTGATTCATATACCAGGACAGAGTTCTGCAATCACTTTCTGTTTAAATAATATGCTGCTTCTCTATTCTTCTTGCCAAAGTGGACAAGTTCCCACATTAAACTCCAACTGCCACATTTTTTGCCTACACACTTAAACTATCTATATTCCTTTGCAGATACTTTTGTCCACTTCGCAACTTATTTTCCTACCTATTTGGTCATCTGCAAATTTAGCTACGAGATATTTGGTCCTTTCATCCAAGGTATTGATCTAGATTATAAATAATTGAGGCCCCAACATTGATTCCTGTGGCACTCCACTAGTCACATCGTGTCAACCTGAAAATGACTCATTCATCCCTCCCAGCTTCCTTTAGCTAATCAAAGCTTTATCCATGCTAATATTTCCTCCTACATCATGAGTTCTTAGTTTGTGCAGCAACTTTTGATCTGGCACTTTATCGAATGCCTTTTGGAAATCCAAGTACACAAGTTTCCCTTTATCCATGTTATCTTTTTCAATTCGTCAAACACTATTTCCCTTATGTTGACACTGCCTGATTGCATGATGATTTTCCAAATGTCCTACTATAACCTCCTTAATTTTTTTTTTAGTTAATTAAATTTAGATTTGGGAAGTGTTCTGTCACAGCACCAGGAACCTCGGTTCGATTCCCAGTGAATTTTCTCTGAATTGCTTCAATGGCAATTATATCCTTTTTCGAATGAGGCCAAAAAACTGTACACACTCATTAAGGCCCTGAACAATTGTAGCAAAACATCCCTACTTTTATATTCCATTTCTCTTGCAATAAGCATTCTGTTTGCCTTCCTAATCACTTGCTGTACATGCATATTAACTTTTTCTGATTCATATACTGCAATCACTTTCTGTTTAAAGGTCACTGTCTGTGCAGAGGCTACATGTTCTCCGTGCATCTGTGTGGGTTTCCTCCGGGTGATCCACTTTCCTCCCATTAAGTCCAAAAGATGCGCTGGTTAGGTGCATTGACCATGCTAAATTCTCCCTCAGTGTATCCGAACATGCACCAGAATGTGGTGACTAGGGGATTTTCACAGTAACTTTGTTGCTGTGCAAGCCTACTTGTGATACTAATAAACGTTAAAAACAGAAGGCTTCTGCAACCAAGTAAAGATAGATTCTATTTTAGTTTTGCATGTAGTACATGAACATGATTATTCACATCTTTGGGGAAACAAAAATAAGCAACTAATTCTAGAAATAAAAAGTATGCAACAATATAATCTAAATCAGGATAGCCCTAGCATAGATAGCAATTCTGAACACTATAGAAAGTATTGGAATACCTTTTTGTATATATTATGGAGCTTTATCATCAAGTACCTTTGTCTCAGAATTGCTTCTCAAAAGGTAAAATGGATTCAGTGATGAAAAATTCTCCCATCAGTTCAACAGTTGAGTCTCACATGCAATCTTAAGTCAAATGTTGATTTGTAAATATTACATATGAAATTATAGTTTGAGAGGTGGGTGAAGACACTGGTTTTGTGGCATTCTCACTTGTCTTGTAGGCACCGAACTATATTCAAATATTGAGACTGCTTGATAAGACTTCTCCAATTGAATCTGTTCAGGGTTGTTTTGCCTCCACCATGTAGTGGGATCCAACTTGCAGGCAGAGATCGGTTTTCAGAATATCTTTGTTTGAGGTTGGGACAACCTATGGTGCAGGAGCAAGTCTTATAGTTATGTAGCAGTTTTTAAAATTGTAGGACAGTCCAGTGTGCTTTAGATATTTCTGTAGTCACTAAGGAAAAATGATAGCCAATTTGAACACACCAACATTAAAATTTGTTTTATTATAATGTCAGTTGAGGGATATTTATTGGCCAGGATACCAGAAATAACTCCCCTGGCTCTTCAAAATCATGCTATGAGTTTTTAGTGTTCACCTTAAACAGCAGACAGGGCCTTGAAGTTTAAGCTCTCATTTGAGTGGCACAGTGTCATACTCCCTCAGTGTTGCTCTGAATTTTAAATGCATAAAGGGAAAAAAAGTGCTGCTGATGGTACCCAGAGTACTGCCAGTGTTGTATTTTGCATTTATAGAGCACCTTTCACAACAGGACATCTCAAAACACTTGCAGCCAATTAAATACTTTTTGAAGTGTAGTCACTGTTGAGAAACATGCAGCCAATTTGCATACCGCAAGCTCTCAAATGACAAGATGATGACCAGATGATATGAGATATAGATTACTACAGCTTCACGTTAATTGCCTGTGCTTGACGTACCAGCTAGTTATGGATCAGATTTGGCCACAAGATCAAAAGACAAGATGCAATACCATAGGTAGGAACTCCTACATAATTCAGAGATAAACAAGCCAACAGTAAGGAACAGTCACTCCCTTTCAACAACTCGTCTACCAAAGGTAGAAACATTCATGGATTGATTCAAAACAGCTGTATTATTTTAGCTATGATGTGGAAATGCCGGCGTTGGACTGGGGTAAACACAGTAAGGAGTCTAACACCAGGTTAAAGTCCAACAGGTTTATTTGGTAGCAAACGCCACTAGCTTTTGGAGCGCTGCTCCTTCGTCAAGATGGAGTGGAAATCTGGTGGAGAGCAGATTTCCACTCCATCTGACGAAGGAGCAGCGCTCCAAAAGCTAATGGCGTTTGCTACCAAATAAACCTGTTGGACTTTAACCTGGTGTTGTTAGACTCCTTACTTATTTTAGCTAACCAACAGTTAAGAGATTTCTAATATAAATTACTGTGAATAAATCTGTTACACGACCTGAAATCTTCACTGGCCACAGGAAAGGTCCCAGAGGACAATGCATTAGTGGCAGGAGGCAGATGGGGATGGTCAAAGATTGCTTTTGTGACTGGAAGCCTGCATCCAAAGGTGTACCACAGGGACCAGTGCTGGGTCCCGTGCTTCTTCCAGTATACATTAATGATCCAGACATGAATGTGAGGTGTATGATCAGCAAATTCGCAGATGACAAAACCATTGATAGTGTGGTAAATAGCGAGGAGGAAAGCCTTAGATTATAGGATTGACCAGCTGGTTAGATGGACAGAACAGTAGCAAATGGAATTTAACCCCCCCAAAAAAAAGAGATGCAGCATTCTGGGAGGACTAACAATGCAAGGGCATACACAACAAATGAACAGTAGGATGCTAGGAAATAGAGAATCAGAATAACCTTGGGATGCATGTCCAAAAATCCCTGAAGGTAGCAGGATAGCGTAGCACTATTGTCACTGAAACAGTAATCCAGAGACCAAGCAAGTAGCAGCACAATAGCACAGTGGTTAGCTGTGCTGTCTCTCAGCACCAGGGGCCTGGGTTTGATTCTGGCCTTGGGTGACTGTCTTATGCAGAGTTTGTACATTCTCCCTGCATCTGTGGGGATTTCCTCCAGAGCATAGATTTAAGGTAAGGGGCAGGAGATTTAGAGGGGGTTTGGGAAAAATCTTTTCACCCAGAGGGTGGTGGAAATCTGGAACTCACTACTTGAAAGGGGTGGGAACCTTCAACATTTGAGTATTTAGATGAGCACTTGAAACGTCATAGCATGCAAGGCTATGGACCAAGTTTTGGAAAATGGGATTAGAATAGATCGGTGCTGGATGGCTGACACAGACAAGATGGGCTGAAGGAACTCATTCTGTGCTGTAAAACTCCATGAAGACAATGTTTGCCGAGGTAGATATTAGTAGCATTCTGAACTGGTAGGCATGTACTGGAAATCCTGGTGTGCAAGCTGGGAGAACAAATTGGTTTTATGTTGGTATAGGGCAAGCTATCCCAAGTTACTTCGCAAATAAGCTTGCATCTATTTTTAGGAGTTGGCTTTTGTGTTAGGCACAAATATCTGAAGAGGTTCACTGTCTTCAAGCAGCAGTGTCGTTACAAGATTAATTCTAGTTACAAAATCTTCTCCCCCACCTTCATAAAATTAAAATCAATTGCCTGAAAAATGTAGCAACACCAATCTTAAAACAAACATTCAGGATCCACAGGATCTCCCTCCACCACCACCACCCCTCCCCCCATCACAACTTCAATCATTATCTTGCTTACCAGCAGTGTTACAATGTTGAATATGCATGCCACCATCAAGCAATCAGCCACTAGGATGGCAGAGGACCCACTTTCCAATGCAACCCAAATCCCACAAATATCCCAATTTCTGGAACTATTCCCACCCAGATCTAGTAGTATTTTACTGAATATACAGCGAATATCCACCTCCTCTACATGTATAATTGCAATTAGCACCCTGTCTCATTTAAATTTATCTTGCGTGGGTAGATCCTCAAGTTAGAAGAAAATCAAGCCTAGAGTTTTATCTTCCTAATATTTGAGAAACTTGGAACATTTCAGTTTTCACTCATCTCAAAAATTACAAAATATGATTTATGCAACATTTATTTTTTAAACTACTCAGCCAGAACAATTTCCTACCCCATTACAGTTGAGTAGCCATGCAACACTTGCGTAGAAAGCAGCAACTTCAATGATGCACGAACAACATGGATTTAACCCAAGTAAAGCATCCCAAGGCACTACTACTCAGCACAAGCAAGTCCAACACAAGTTACCATCTTAGACACGGAGGGAGGGGAAAGCAGTACCGACGGATTGACATTTTTCTTTAAGTTTATAATTTTGAAAAGGAGTGCTTGAATCTATATTTAGTTGTGAACTATGAATTATGGTTTTCCATCTCACTGGGAAAGACACAAGCTGAGCCCTCATCCACATGCAAAGCTTCGAGTGAGTGAATCACTGGATATTAACCATGATCCAGAACACCAACTACTTCCCCTTAACTGAGGCTTTATGGGCACTATTGTGTCCGGAAACAACAGCATAGCATTAAGCTGAAGACTAAAATCAAACTCTGTCTGGCCACTGCTTACGACGCTGCTGTGTTACACAGAATCCTGGGTCTGCTCTAGGCACTACAAAATCCTGAAATTCCCTTCCCTACAGCACTATGGATGTACCTTCACCACATGAACTGCAGTGGCTCACAAGGCAGCTCACCACCACATTCTCAAGGACAATAAATGCTGCCCTTGCCAGCGGCACTCATCTCATGAATGAACTTCATTCCACATTTGGTGGAATGTTTCCACCAAAGACACTCAAGGTTCTTATTAAAATTCAATGGCAGGACCCAAAAAAAAAACACAACCAAATTCCTCCATCATGCTGGGCCCAACAGTATGGAGATCCTGTGCAAGGTGAACATTGGAGTGGACCATTCGTAGGCGAAGGAGTAGGCAAAATGGCCTGCTCTACAATTCATGGCTGATCTAACTCTACAGCAGTTTTCCCCATATGTCATTAGTATCTAGAAATCAACTGATTACAGTCTTGAACACGTTATATAATTGAACTTCAACATTCATCTGGGGTAAAAATTCCGAACATTCACCACCCTCAAGTGAAGAAATTCCTCCTCGTCTCAGTCTTAAAACCACCTGCCCCTTATTCTGAGAAAATTCAGCTTGCTTGGGCAGGCCACATTTCCAAATTGTTGACAGCTGAATCCCCAAAACAGTCTATGCAGAACTGTCTCAGGACCACCACCATGACATAATGGCACCCTTTTTTTTTTTAAAGCCTTAAACTTCTACATTGCAGATTTCTCGGGGGGAAAACACTGCTGTCCAGCACGGAGGCATGGAGGCAAGCACTGAAAGTACCCAACTGTTGTGCCATGGCACAGAAGCTGTGCCAAGAGTGCCACAGCCCCACTGTGGGTTTTGAACAGTCTGTGCCACAGGATCCCAAGAAAGATCAAGAAACCGGGACTGGGACAGTGGTGCTCAGGAGAGCAGGAGGAGCAGGAACCTGGAGTGTGGTGGACACAGAGCGGGAGTGTGACAGAGAGGGGAGGGGGAAGAGGCAACAGAGGAAGTTGCAGGAACATAGCAGACCCAGGACTCTGACTGCTGCTGTGAGCCTATTGTAAATGCCTTCTTCAGCCATGTAAGGGACAGGAAGACCTGCCTGATGCTGAAGCAGCATTCACTTTCCAGAAACTGGTGTTTTCTTGGCATATTCCTTGGCAACTTGCCTCACAGATGAGAAAGTTTTCCCTTGATTTTGCAAAAGTGTATTCCCATTTTCCTCATCACCCACAGTGGGAAATGTCTTTCTAAATTAGCACTCACCCATTTGCAAACAGACCACAGTTTAGTTTCAATTTCATTTTTCATTCTTAAATAATGTGTTGCAGGCACTGGCATGAATTCTAACCAGAGTTACTAATAGGCCTGTCCCCAGTGTGCAGATAGCAGCCCAGGCTGATTCCAGACTACCAGGAGACAAGTCTGCACAGTAAATAACAGCAACTGGCACACACTCTTCAACAGCAAAATACAAGGCTGACAATCTGATGAAGCAATCGCGTATTTATCCTCTTTCCCTCTCCCCACTGCAAAGCGCATGAGAAAAAGCTCTTTCACGTCATCCTTATTTAACTCATGACTGTGATACACCTCACTACCGAGTCACGTTGACAATCTGCAGCTCCAGAGTTGCAATTAAACTGCAGGTGCATCCATTTAGGAATACTTTGGTCCTGCTGAGAATGGATGGCAGCACGTGTGACACTTGGTTAAGAACAACTAAACCATTTCCCATACAGTTGGCAAAAAAATGAGATATGACCAGCACGTCATTGCAAAATGTGTAAGCATCAACATCCTAGGAATCCAGCAAATTGGAAGTCCAAGTTATTAGCTATCAACTGAGTAAAGCCTCAAACATGGTCAAATTCCCAAAACTGCAATCTAGTGATTTTGCTTTGGTGTTTGCCCTCTAGTAAACATCTGTGATGTTTATCAGCAATCGATTCAGCTGAAAAAAAGTGGGTGTGCCGTGGAATTGTTTGTCTCACTGAAGTGTGCCATGTTACTGAAAAGGTTGGGACCCACCGATTTATACTTAACACACAATATCCAACATGCCTTGAGGAAAGACAGAGGTGGCGCAGCTGCAGAAGCTCCCTCAAGTACCAATGATAAACTCCCCATCCTCAAAACATCCAGCCGATCCTGCAGCCGATTCCTCAGTCATGAGTGGAGCCACAAAAAAACAAACAATGAAATCATTTATAGCGTGGACATATTTGAACAACAAGGAATCTAGCATGACCCATTCTGACATTTTCTACTGTGCAAGTTCTAAAGTGTTTTTTTCTTCATGGTCACAGTATTTTGAAATTGCCAGGGCACTTAACTACTAAGGATGTAACCTGTAATCAATCACGGGGAAGAAGAATCAGTCTAAGAATTCTTCAGGTCCACAACGTTCAGAATTCAAAGGATTCAAATTTTGTGCACCAACATTGAGAAAATAGCTTGGCTAGGATCTCAGAAGACCCAATAGAAGCTTAAGAGACCAGATTTGACCTAATATGTGGCTAGAAAAATACTAGAAATTAGCCATCACCAACTGAAGATTCAGAACTGTTTGAAAAGGTACAGTCAAGCATATAAATTTGATCACAAATGCAAGTTGACAGTCAAAATATCAAACCCATGGATTTCATAGCCAAAGTTCATCATTCTTACCTCTTGTTCACTGGTTTCTCATCCTTTTCATATGGTTTCACAAACCACTTCCCAATCCGCACAAATTTCCTGTTCAACAAGCACCTTTCAGAAAGAAAAGGGACACAAGATCATGGATCAAAGAGAGTCTGAATAACATTGGAAAATCCGTACAAGGCACTATAAATGTACAAACTGATTAAAATAACTTTTCTAGAAAGGAATAATACAATAAATTAGAATTTCTGAACCTGAGCATGGAGGTGGGCTCCTGATCAACATGTCAATTTTATCACAGACACTGAGCAAACACCTAGCCATTCCCCACAGAAAGGAGTGAAGGCCAAAAAAATTTTGAATCCAAGTTATTCTTATTTACATTCCAATAATCAGCTCTGTGGCAGATTCACTGGAATGATTCAAATATGTCATGGAGACCTGAAAGTGAGAAAGAAAATGCTTCCAAACAAACCATCCTAAAAGTGATTTAAAACTCACTTCAGACTCCCTTCTATTAATCATTGTTTCAAATCAAGTCAAACGTACATGTCATTTTGGTAGCTGATTTAATTAAAGTGCACAAAACGTACCAAAAAGTTATCAGCAATAAATATCCACATTCAGTTTTACTAGCTCACTGCATATGTAAGAAACTACACAATTAAGTTTGAGAAGCTAGAAAAATAATCTTAGTGGAGGCACACCACAAAAGATCAATAAACAATACAAAGTCCAGCAGATGTGCAAGTTCAAAATTGCAGAATTGGAATGAACAGAGCTTGACCACTTGCTTTACTGATTTTCTGGAACTGTCTACAGTCAGGTTATTTAGTATTGTTTACTGATCAAGTAGGGAGACAAAATCGTGTGTACACTGATGATACTGCACCTTTAAAAAATATTTATATTATGTTTCTTCTAAGGGGTAGGCTTAAAATTTTTGGCAGGGTGCAGATTTGTCCAAGAAAATTTTTTGAATTAGTAACTGGGAGAACAGGACAGGTACTTGGTGTTTGTTTAAGCAGGACTGAGTTTACCCTGGGGTTTCAGAGTATTGATTAGGTTGATTGACAGGGACAGAGCCATGTGCTTATTGGGAGGAGCCAAGCTTTCAGGGAAAAATGTCTCTATCATTTTAAAATGAGCAGTTTCTGCCTAGTTCTGAAAGAAACAAGATGTGTCTGTCTCTCTGGAGGTCATCTGGGAGCTCAAGGGCTGGCAACCCAAGTATAAGCAAGCCAGTGTTTTGCTAACTGATTTTGAAGGGATTAAGTCTGTAAGAAAAACTTTGCTTGACTGAAACTCTAGAGATAGGTTAGCAGCTATGTTTAACTACTGCTCAATTGTGAAATTTTAAGCTAATTCATTTGTTACCATTAAACTGTGTTAAATAAAGTGTTTTGATAAAAGATTCCCAGTGTGTTAGCTGAATCCTGCCTGAAGTGAAACACGTATCCTCTCACTAATGCTAAAATAGTAAATTGTTGGGGGTCTAGTCTGACTTTATAATATACCTTGGGATTTCTGATTTGGTATCCTAACACCACATGCTGGGGGTGCTGATGATGATGGGGGTGGGGGTGGGAGAGAAAAGAGGTGCAGGATAAAAAAAGTGTCTCGAGTTCTTTCGTCATTTCAGCAGTTAGGGCTTCAGGCTGCACTGTGGGGAAAAGGCCTAATTTTGCTCTCTAAAGCAAAGCAGACATTGGCAGCTTTGTACATGCACAAATAGGAGCAAGGAACTCAGCTGTGGGAGGCATGAAAGGAGTTTCCAATCTTGTCCGCACTTGCTGCCCACATTCTTACCAGCAAGGTTCACTGGATAATTGTAAATTGTGAAATCATCTCAGCTAGTGTTTTGGTAGCATGGAAAGGAAACAGAAAAACGAAACAGGAAAAGCTATAGACAAATAAGGAATTCCACTGGGAAAGAAAACATTACACAGAGCAGAAGAGATGTAAACATTGCACAGGGATAAGGCTTTTAAATTAGGTACTGAAAAACAAAAACTAGAACAGATACGATTAGCTACAAGTCGCTGTTCGCAGAAAATAATTAAATCAGACAAGATTCACAGAATGGAATTCTCAGTAGCAGGAGGGGAGAACTGAGAAGAAATGGTTAAGCCAGAGAGAGACACCCAGCGATTAGAAACAAGAGGAATTTGACCTTGTGTTCCTTTAGGCTGGCAAGTGAAATTCTCTGGGTGGAGGGCATGACTGTGAATATTAACAAAAAACAGGAAAATCATTTCTCCAAGTACAAGGAGTCCCCCTGAACAAACTCTCTTCCAAAATGCAAGGAACAATTGGCCTTACTGTAAGCCAAGGGAATGTGTCTCTAACACAGTGGCTAAGCAACAGATTCTAAGTGATTCAACACTAATTTCAGTAGCCATCATAATAGTTAATCTACTAAAACTAAATGACACACACACACAGCTCATATTATCTCAAGCCAAGGCAGGAAGATAAAAAAAGAACGATTTCAGAAAGAAAATCAGGAGCTTGGGTGGAAGAGTTTTGAACACCAATGCTTGCAGGTAATTTTATACATGTACTAAAAACTTAGTCTCATCCATAGCCACCTTGAGCACAATTAAGAACATGTGCCTCCAGTCCCAGCCATTGCTCAATCCACAATAAAGATAAACAGATAGCAGTATTTTTCCAAATTTGAAGTTGATTTTAGCCAATTTGTAAGGAAGTACATGCATTCAAAATATCTTCATCAAAAGTTATTTCCAATTCTTTTCCCTTAAAATTTCCAGGATGGACATTTGCCAATTGCACACTTTCAGCTAAGGGAGGCAATGGCCTAGTGGTATTATCGTACGACTATTAATTCAGAAATTCAGCTAATGTTCTGTGGACCTGGGTTTGAAACCCGTCATGGCAGATGGTGGAATTGGAATTCAATAAAAAAAATCTGGAATTAAGAATCTATTGATGACCATGAAGCCAATGTCGATTGTCGGAAAAACCCATCTAGTTCACTAATGTCCTTTAGAGAAGGAAATCTGCTGTCCTTCCCTGGTCTGGCCTACATGTGACTCCAGAGCCACAGCAATGTGGTTGACTCTCAACTGCCCTCAGAGAAGTAGGGATGTGCAATAAATGCTGGCCAGCCAGCGACCCCTATGTCTCACGAATGAACAAAAACTGTTGTCCAAAAACAAAAGGAATTTACATTTTTCTTTACATCTAATCAAAACCAATTCCCCTCATCAGCATCTGCCGTAACTGGCTTCACAAGCATTACTTTAATTTATTAGCATATACTTGCTTTCAAACATTCTTTTTTGAAGGGAGGTAAACAGAAAACAGGACAGTTTTTGATTTTGGGTTGGAGGGGGATGCTGCTGAAGGATGTTTCCTTTGTGGGAAATACCAAAATCAGGGGACACAAAAAATAAGCAGTCTCTCATTTAAGAGGAGGAAGAAAAACACTTTTTTTGCACTACACCCACCTCCAGTATGGAAAGTTGAAAGAAAATTTGTCAGCCTATATTTAAAAACAAAAATTTCCTCTGCAGAGTTAATAAATCGCAGCCTAGTGGCAAAGATTAGCTTCAATGCCCTGGTTAGAAGAGTGGCATCCCCGCTACAAAATGCATGCATACACAAAATCAGGTTTACCTATTATACAGTTTCTCTCTGTCCCTCCTGAAAATAGCCCATGAACGTCTTGGTTCAAAATAGCCCATGAATCGTCTTGGTTCAAGTACAAATGAGGAAGATACAAATAACCTCAGAGGACTGGCAGGCAGAAATAGTCAGTCAAATCGACATGTGTCAAAAGACTTAGAGGAAGGGACCAAATGTATAGCAGCTAAATCTGCTGATGACAAAGTAGGAGAGTCAAGCTGCAAAGGGGACACGAGTGTGCAAAAGGATATAGTTAGGATTATCTATCCCATTTGGCAGATGGAATGTGGGAAAATGTGAACTTGTCCGCTTTGGCAAAAAGATCAGGTAAGCAGTATCCCATTTTAAATGGGACCAGATTGCAGAACTCTACAGTGCAGAGAAATCTGGGTGCCTTGGTTCATGGACAAAAGTTATTATGTAGGTACAAGTGATTTGAAGACAAATGCATTTATTATAAATGTCAATTATTGCAAAGGAAATGGAAGATAAAATAAGGGTAGTATTGCTACAACTGTATAGGGTGAAAGTGAGACCACACTGGAGGTACAGCTTTCAGTTTTGGTCTCTTATAAAAATAGGAATTGCATTAGCAGTACAGAGAAGGTTGACACCACTGATTCTGGGACGAGGGGGTTATCTACGAGGAAAGATTGGACCTGTACCCATTGGGGTGAAGAAGAAGAATTAGAGGTGATCTTGTTCAAACATAAGATCGGAGGGGATCTGACAGATGGATGCTGAAAGGATGTTTCCCTTTATGGGAGATACTAGAACCAGGGGACAGAGTAAAAATCAGTCTCCCACTTAAAATGGAGATGAGGAATGTATCTTGTAGAGGATGGCATTCCCTCCCCGGAAAGCAGAGGCAGCATGGTGATTGTCAATCTCAACTTTTAAAGTATTCAAAAGGAGTCAAAGGGTATAGGAGTAGACAGAAAAAAAAAAGAGTTTGAGGCCAGAATCAGATCAATCATAGAAAATGGTGGAGTAGGTTTGTGGGCCAAACGGCCTACTCTCATATGTTTGTATATTCATACAAAGTAAGTAAACATTTGGATGCAAGTTCTTTCCTCCAAACTGAGGAAGATCTCAAAGGGTCGTATAGCTGAAACATTAACTAGGTTTTTCTTCCCAGAGTGTTGAGCAGACAAGGTATACTTTTCAGCATTCTGTTTTTTGTTCAGGTTGCCAGCATTTTTAAGTTTTCCCATTTGCATCCTGTTGAGCAAAAGAAAATTCTGACTTCTTAAAATTCTCATTCAAATGACTGACTCATTATTGAAACATTTATGGTTCAATGAGTAGGTGGGCATGCCAGGAGCAGCACCTGGCATACCTAAAAATGATGCGTCACCCTGGTGAAGCTACAACATAGGATTACTTGCATTCCAAACAGCACAAGCAGCAGGTGACATCATTTCACAATCAAATCGATCAGATCCAGTTCCATCACATCCAGTTGTGAATGGTGGTGGACAAAAAAAAACTCACCAGAAGAGGTGGCTCCACAAATACTCCATCCGCATGGTGGTGAGCCCAGCACATCAGTGCAGAAAACCAGGCTGAAGCATTTGCTACAATCTTCAAACAGAAGTGCCAACTGAATAATCCAGCTCAGCCTTCAGAGCTCCCCAGCATCACAGATGCCAGTTTTCAGCCAATTCAATTCACTCCATGTGACAAGAAACAGCTGAAGGCACCGAATACTGCAACAGCTAGGAGTTCTGACAATAATACCAAAGACGTGTGCTCAGAACTTGCCCTGTCCCTAGCCAAGCTGTTCCAGTATAATCACATCATCATCATCATCTATCCAGAAATATGGAAAATTCCTCAGGTATGTCCTGTAAACAAGCAGCAGGACAAATCCAACCCAGCAAATTACAACCTATCAGCCTACTCCAGATCAGTAAAGTAATGGAAGGGGTCAGCACTTGCTCAGCAACAACTTGCAAACGGACACTCCATTTGGGTTTCACAGGGGTCACTCAGCTCCCGACCTCCTTACAGCTATGGTTCAAACAGGGGAAAAAGAGCACAACTTGAGATATGAACAACTGTCCAACATCAAGGCAGCATTTGACCAAATGCAGCATCAAGGAGTCCTAGCAAAACTGGAGATCAATGGGAATCAAGGGGCAAGCTCTCCATTGGTTGGAGTCATACCTAACACAAAAGGAACCTGTTTCATGACTGCTGGAGGTCAATTACTTTAGTGTCAGGACATTAGTGGTTTCCTGGGGCCAACCATCTTTGACCTTCCTTCCATCATGAGGTCAGAAGTGGGGATACTAGTGGATGTTCGCTGATGATTGAATGATGTTCAGCACCAGCACGACTCTTCAGATACTGAAGCAGTCCAGCACAATATCCAGACCTGGGCTACCAAGTTGCAAGTAACATTTGCGCCACAAGTGCCAGGCAAAGACAAGTGAGTATTTAACCACTGCACCTTGACATTACCCTCTCTTAAACACCATCAATATCATGGGGGTTACCATTGGCCAGAAACTGAATTAGCCATATTAATGGCTACAAAAGCAGGTCAGAGGCCAAGAATCTAGCAGCAAGTAACTTTCCCCAAAGCCTGTGCACCATTTACAAAGCACAGGTTGGGATGATGACGGAATACTCTCCCACCTGCTTGAATGAGTGCAGTTCTAACACGCAAAAGGCTCAACAGCATCTGGGACAAAGCAGACTGCTCGATTGGCACATCATCCAAACATTCACTTCCTCCACCACTGACAACAGGACTGTGGGTGTACCTGCACCATGCGGACTGCAGCAGTTGATGAGGGCACCTTCGAGGGCAATCAACGCTGGCCTAACCAGCAATGACCCCATTCCATGAATGAATTTAAAATAATGTTTAAAGTTAACCTTTATTCTATAGATTAAAGTTATTAGATCCAGCTCTCCTTTTAAAGACTGTCCCAATCACTGCCATAATAGTGCTTTGAAACTGTATATTCGAGGCTGAAATTTTGGATTGAAACAGCAACTTTAGTTTTCTGAAGCTCACTCTTTTCATGTTGGCAGAGGTTAGCACTGCTGCTTCACAGCGAGAGAGAGAGAGAAAGAGGAGGAGGAAGAGAGCGAGAGAGAGAGAGAGAGAGACTGATGCCTCTGCAGCAGGCATACTGCTGCTGGTTCCCTTACCACCTCTCGCAGTGCCGATCTAGCAGTTACAAATCCATACAAATGAGTATGAACTAGTGGCCATCACAGAAACGTGGTTGCAGGGTGACCGGAACTGGGAACTGCATATCCAGGGGTATCAGACATTTAGCAAGGATAGACAGGTAGAAAAAGGAGGTGGGGTAGCTCTGTTAATAAAGGATAATATCAGGACGGTAGAGCAAAACGTGGAATCATTGTGGGTGGAGATAAGGAATAGTAAGGGGAAAAAGACACTGGTAGGCGTGGTCTATAGGCCCCCAAATAATAACTTAGAGGTGGGGAGGGCTATAAACAAGCAAATAATGGATGCGTGCAAAAACGGAACGGCAATAGTCATGGGGGATTTTAACCTGCATATTGATTGGTCGACTCAAATTGGACGTGGAGGGCTTGAGGAAGAGTTCTTGGAATACTGTCGGGATAGTTTCATTGAACAATATGTTACAGAACCTACGAGACAGCGAGTTATCTTAGATCTGGTACTGTGTAATGACAGTAAGAAGTTTAACAACACCAAGTTAAAGTCCAACAGGTTTATTTGGTAGCAAAAGCCACACAAGCTTTCGAAGCTCAGTTGGTGACCAGTGGCGTGCCGCAGGGATCGGTGCTGGGGCCTCAACTGTTTACCATTTACATAGATGATCTGGAGGAGGGGACTGAGTGTAGGGTATCAAAGTTTGCTGATGACACGAAGATGAGTGGGAAAGCGAATTGCGTAGAGGATGCGGAAAGTCTGCAGAGAGATTTGGATAGGCTGAGCGAGTGGGCAAGGATCTGGCAGATGGAATACAACGTTGGCAAATGTGAGGTTATCCACTTCGGATGAATAGTAAATTGGAATATTATTTAAATTGAGAAAAATTACATCATGCTACTGTGCAGAGGGACCTGGGGGGTCCTTGTGCACGAATCGCAAAAACTCAGTCTGCAGGTGTAGCAGGTGATCAAGAAGGTGAATGGAATGTTGGCCTTTATCGCGAGGGGGATAGAGTATAAAAGCAGGGAGGTCTTGCTACAACTGTACAAGGCACTGGTGAGGACGCAACTGGAGTACTGTGTGCAGTTTTGGTCCCCTTATTTGCGAAAGGATATATTGGCCTTGGAGGGAGTGCAAAGGTTCACCAGGTTGATACCGGAGATGAGGGGTGTAGCTTATGAGGAGAGATTGAACAGATTGGGTCTGTACTCGTTGGAGTTTAGAAGGCTGAGGGGTGATCTTATAGAGACATATAAGATAAAGAAGGGGCTGGATAGGGTAGAGGTAGAGATATTCTTTCCACTTAGAAGGGAAACCAGAACTAGAGGGCACAGCCTCAAAATAAGTGGGGGCCGGATCAGAACAGAGTTGAGGGGGAACTTCTTCTCTGAGAGTAGTGAATCTCTGGAATTCTCTGCCCATTGAAGTGGTGGAGGCTACCTCGTTGAATATGTTTAAATCACGGGTAGATAGATTTCTGATCGATGAGGGAATTAGGGATATGGGGAGCAGGCGGGTAAGTGGAACTGATTTGCCTCAGATCAGCCATGATCTTGTTGAATGGCGGGGCAAGCCCGAGGAGCTAGATGGCTTACTCCTGCTCCTATTTCTTATGTTCTTATGTCCTTATGTCCTTTAGGACCCAGCCAGCTTGGTCCATGGTGCTACTACCAAGCCACTCTTGGTGATGGACCTGCCACCCAAAGTACATTTTCCATCCTTGCCATGCTCAAATGCTTCCTCCAAGTGTGCTCAACATGGAGGTGGACTAATCAGCTGAAGGGGGAATGTTACATGGTAATCAGCCAGAGGTTTCCTTATTCATGCTTGACCTGGTGCCATGAGACTTCATGTGGTCCAGAGTGAATGTTGAGGATTCCCAGAGCAATTCCCTTTCGACTGTATACCACTGTGTCACTACTGCTGCTGGGTCTGTCCTGCTGGTGGGATAGGACATACCCAGGAATAGTGATGGTGATCTGACATTTGTAAGGCACAATTCCCCACATCAGGCTGTTGCTTGACGAGTGTGAGACAGCTCTCCCAATTCTGGCACAAGCCTCAGATGTTAGTACGGTGAGTTTGCAGGGTCGACTAGGCTGGGTTTTTCATGGTTTCTAGTGCCTAGGTCAATGCCAGGTGGTCCGTCCAGTTTCATTCCTTTTGTAGCAATTGAATACAACTACATGGCTTGCTGGGCCGTTTCAGAGGGCAACCACATCTGTTGGGCTGGAGTCACATGTAGGCCAGACCAGGAAAGGACGATGGTTTCAAGATAGACTTTTAATTCCAGCTATTTTTTTATTGAGTTTAAATTCTACCATCTGCCATGGTAGAATTACCATGGGTCTCTGGATTACTAATCCAGCAATAATACCACTGTGCCATTGTCTCCCCCCACAAGATGATGCATTTGATAGGAACAACATAGAAAAAACAATATATGGGGTAATATTTTTCAGGGAGTGCACAAGCAAAGGGTCCTGGGTGTATATGTGGGTAGGTCATTGAAGGTGGCATGCCAGGTGGGGAGAGCAGTTGAAAAAGCATTTAGTTTTCAAGGCTTTGGATATAGAGTACAACAGCAAGGAGGTTATGCTGAACTTGTACAAGACACTAGTTAGACTTCAGCTGGAATAGTGTACACAGCTCTGGGTGCCTCACTATAGGGAGGATGTGAATACATTGCATTTGCTAAATAAAATAAACTCTGCAAAGTCACTAAGCCAAGCAGTTTTCTTGTCCTCCTGTGTCGAGTGCAATAATGCCTCATCTGTGGAGGTTGGTCAAGCAGGGGCCACAGCCAGTCCTGAATCGGTTGAGGGTGGACCACCCTTTCTTTGGAAGGTTGAAACTAGACAGCTGTTGGGTTGGGTTTGAGACCAGATACTTGTTTGCTGTGTCCAATAATTAATGTTAATAATAAATAATGTTATTAAATAAATGTCTCATTCATTTATCCAGATGGAATTTGCACTGAAGTCCAACATGGGAGGGTTTTTCCAGATCGACTTTCTTGATGAGTAACTTCAGGTGGGCTGGGCGGGGGGGGAATTAGGTGTGATTTAACTTGTAACAATTCATTTGAATGTTGTTCTTTATTGACTTTTGTATTGTGAAGATGGAGTGCAGAAGAGATTTAGAAGAATGGTTCCAAGGATGGAAGCTTCAGTTGGAAGGACTGACTGGAGAGTTTGAGACTGTTCTCCTTAGAGAGGGGTGGTGGTCAAGAAGAGATTTAATTGAATTGTGCAAAGGAGGAGAGGAGGCTGGACAAGGAGATATGGAGAAACTGCTCCTGCTCATAAAAGGATAGAGAATGAGGGGACACAGATTTAAAGTGAGTTGTAAAAGTAGTAAACAAGATGCAAGAATAAACTTTTTGATGAGTGGAGTTCGCACATTCTCCCCGTGTCAGTTTGGGCTTCCTCCGGGTGCTCCGGTTTCCTCCTACAGTCCAAAAATGTGCAGGTTAGGTTGATGAGTCAATTTAGCATAGCCATAGTGTCAGGGGATAAGCAGAGTAAACATGTGGGGTTACGGGGATACGGCCTGGGTGGGATTGTGGTCAGTGCAGACTCGATGGGCTGAATGGCCTCCTTCTGCCCTGTAAAGATTCTATGGGTGGCTGGGGTCTGGAATGCACTGCCTGGAAATGTGGTGGAGGCACGTTCAAGTGAGGCATTCAAGAGGGCATTAGATGATGATTATCTGAATAGAAACAATGTGCAAGGGAACAGGGAAAGACTGGAGAATAGCACTAAGTCATGATCATTTGGAGATCTGGTACAGACAAAATGGGCCAATGGTGGTCTTCTGCACCATTATAATTATGTGATTCAGCAATTCATGTGCCAGCACAGCTTTCAGTCACCCAAGATGCTACAAATTCATTGGCAGGATAGGCACACCCATGTTCTTGGTCAGGTCAACTTTCCCAGCATCGAAGCATTGACCATGCTCGAGCAGCTCTGCTGGACAGGCCATAATCAATTGCACGCCTGACACAAGACTCCCGAAGCACGAGCTCTACCCAGAGATTTGAAATGGTGTGCAAGCCCCAAAGGTGCAGAGGAAATGCTTCATGGGCATCAAAGCATGGTGGTACAGTGGTTAGCACTGCTGCCTCTTAGCACCAGGAACGCAGGTTCAATTCCCACATGGGGTCACTGTCTATACGGAGTCTGCATGGGTTTCTTCTGGGTACTCCAGCTTCCTCCCACAGTCCGAAAGACATGCTGGTTAGGTACATTGGCCATGTTAAATTCATAGAAATCATAGAAACCCTACAGTGCAGAAGGAGGCCATTCGGCCCATCGAGTCTGCACCGACCACAATCCCACCCAGGCCCTACCCCCACATATTTACCTGCTAATCCCTCTAACCTACGCATCTCAGGACTCTAAGGGGCAATTTTTAACCTGGCCAATCAACCTAACCCGCACATCTTTGGACTGTGGGAGGAAACCGGAGCACCCGGAGAAAACCCACGCAGACACGAGGAGAATGTGCAAACTCCACACAGACAGTGACCCGAGCCAAGAATCGAACCCAGGACCCTGGAGCTGTGAAGCAGCAGTGCTAACCACTGTGCTACCGTGCCGCCCCTCAGTGTTACCCGAACAGATGACGGAGTGTGGCGACTAGAGAAAATTCACAGTAAATTCACTGCCAGGTTTATGCAAGCCAACTTGCGACAATAATAAACAAACTTTAAACACAGCCTCCTTGAAAAAGTGCAACACCCTCTCCGACATCTGAGAATCCCTGGCCCAACATTCCCAAAGTGGAGAAAAAGCATCAGATAAGCAGTTTAACACAGTCATATCACTGAGGGCAAGCTGAAGTCAAGCATCAATAGCAAAAGGAGTGCTTGGCAACCAGGACACCCTACCCACTCACTCCAATCATCTGCCTCATTTGTGACAGACTGTAGGTCACACATTGGACTCCTCAGTCACCCAAGAGCTAATTTTTAGCAGAGAAGCAAGTCATCCCTGACTCAGGACGGACTGCCCGAGAAGATTGCTAGTATTCAATTATTCAATGAAATTGCTGATGCAAAATGTTTCAAAAATGTACAAAAACATATTTGTTTTCTTCAACACAAAACATTCCAATGCCACTCCCACCCCAATTTTTCATTCAATTAGGAAGATAGTATACAATTTTTTTCTGCTTCAACCATTTTTCAAAGTGATCAGGAATGGATTTAAAGTTGTGATCAGTAGAGTATGTCAATAATAGGCATGATAACTAAGCTCCGTCATATTTCAAACAGCTGTAGGATATTATAGCACATACCTTTCCAGCAAGTTGTGAACGGCCTTAAAAAGCAGTGTTCGGCATTCGTAAGACAGTCCCTGTTCCCACAATCCCTCCTCTTCAACTGAAAAATGAAATAGCAATTTAAAACGTTAACACCACTTAATAAAACAAAAATCCACAAATGGAAGACAACTTGCATTTAGTTATCAATTGAGGATCACAGTCAGTCATTCTGATTACTGCTCTCCCCATCACCCTTCATGAGACAGTGGACACCAGCGGTCTCTGAACTGTGGCCCGTGGTCACAGGTAACTTGCTGCTATTTCCATTTGTATTTCTTGCTTAGTATTCTGTCCTGCTGCTATTTTCTGCACTTGGATTAAGAGCTGACGCATTAGTGAATTAAGCCTATCCATTGGTATCAACTCAAATGAAAATCAATGGAAATGTGGAATTTAAACTTCATGTTCTATGTAGCTATGCAGGGAGTTGAAGTGGCTCAGTAGATGACTCTCCTGCTCGGAAGGCCCCAGCTTTAAGTTCACTCCAGGACTTGTTGGTTACAACAGAACCCGTCAATGGTACAAGCAAGCCAATATACATCAGTGTCAGTCCTCAACTAGGATAAGTGGGGAGGGTGAGCATTGGTGAAGTTATGCAACCCTCCTGTAAAAGATCAGACACCCCCAACTTAAACAATACGGAAACCTATAATCGCCAAATACAACAATTACATACCAATACAATCAACATCAAGTTATAAAATTCAATGATCTTTAAGAATTTTTTTTCAGAGCTTTCTTAATTTCAGATAATCAATGAATCATTATAGGCATTCCGAGGATGGCTCCATAATTGTAACTAAATACCTGTGCTGCTCATATGGGTCTTCAAAAATCCTAGAGAACTGACAGAACAGCAAGCTCTGTCCAGGAATTTGCAACATTTACTTGTCTTTATGTCTCCCATTCCCAATTTTCCATCTTCCTATCTTAACTGAAAATCCATAAAGTAGAATTGTACGCGCTGCCTCGGCGTCAGAGACCCAGGTTCAATTCTGGCCTCATTTGCACATTCACCCAGTGTCTGCGTGGGTTCCCTCCAGGTGCTCCAAAGATGTGCCGGTTAGGTTGATTAAGGGACAATTTATCATGGCCAGTGTCAAGGGGTTTAGCAGGGTAAATATGTGGGGTAAATACAGGGATAGGGCCTGGGTGGGATTGTTGCCGGTGCAGGTTTGATTTTTATATGCCCAACCACTGTCAAGTGCTTCTGCCATGACTATGCAGGAACTGCTTCTCCCCTGGTTCTTTGGTCTGCCTAGAGGATGGACCAGAGGGGCTGGTTTTCAAGTCTTGCCAATCAAGTGACACGCCACTAGAAAAAGTTTTAGAAAAAAAGAGTTGTAAACATCATTCTTGACAAGAAATATGATGAGAGAATAAAACTGGTTAGCACGTGGAAATAAAAAGCTGAAAGCAAAAAAAATCTACAGAATTTTATAGATGGATTATAAGACAGTTTAACACAAACCACAAGCAGAACCAAGTTCAAGCGCAAATGTCCAGCTCATTGCTAGAAGATAAGCTTGTCCCCAGACTTTCAGACTGATGGATTATTAAGTGAGCAAGGTATCCCTTCTCAATTGAGAGCAAATTATTTCCTAAAAGAAATACTTGCCTATTTTAATACCATCCACTCATTCAATGCACAAGCTACATCTGATTAACTGTTTCACAAGTTAAAAATCAAGATTTCTACAATTTGGCAGGAGCACTGGAGAACAGATCCAAGAAAGACATTGATTCAATGCAAGTGTGAAGAAAATTTATAATATCTCCACTACAATGAAAAGTACACATTACTGTGCTGATTAATCTTTTGCAGAGGTCACATGGTTGCTTTTACAAAACTCATTTCAACTGCATAACTGTTGGAAAGTACTGAACAAGTGCAAAATAGTCACTGCATAAATAAAGGTTTGGCATTAAGCTTCTAATAGAAGAGTGATTTTGTAGGTGGAGTTCACAAACTCAATTCGGTGAAGTTATATCAACTGAACTGCCTTGTAGCTAATTATCAGTTACCTATCAGAAATAAAATTTTACAGTCAACATTCAGAAAGATGTTTGTGTTAAACAAGGTAACTGATTTGTAGTGCACTAGAGGGTTCAGAATTCAGTTTAATGCCATTGTGCCAAATGGCCATGCGTACCATAATCAGGACCATCTACTGTCAAGGAGAACACTCTGCAAGCAATTCTTAACTAGCCAATGCTGGTGCTCATACTATCACTGCCAATGTGATGATGCAAGCTACCCGCACTTGCATGCTAGAGAAAATTTCAACAGCAAGAAAAAAGGTGCGGTTCCCATGTAGGCACCTGATAAAAAGTGCTGCGTTGAGAATTCTAGCATTAGCGAGGGTGGGATCAGTTAGTAGTGAGTTTTGACACTCTTGGCAGACATTGAAGCTGAGCATTGTAGAACAGAAAACTGCAACTGCTGCCAAAAGCAGGCAGCAGAAGCTGGGTAAATATTAACTTGACTGGATTTACCAATGGACTTTAACTAGGCAATAAACCCCTCAACAATCCAAGCGGGGCTCAATCTTAATAAACTGGATTTACATTATACGTATTTTTATACATGGATTTCAAGTTATATCTGAATGTGTGTCAGCAGTCAAGTAGCTTACAATTTTATGACTCATGCAAAATAAATTGCTAGTTCACCGAACTGGCACATTTGGTAGGCTCAAGAAAGTGCCTTGGTTACATTGCACAATTTAAAATTTGCGCAATTTTCATTTCCCTTACTGGAAGAGAAAATTTCCCAGTGACAAAGTTAATCAATCTGGGGTAGTCAGTCAGTGGTACGAAACCAGTGAATAACCATTTTACTGACATGTGTGTTAAGATCTTTTAGAAACTACCACACCTTGTCTTCCTTTCATGGAACTGCACAATCTGTACTATGAAAAAAAAAATCCGTTCTAAAAGGCTTTATTCCCCATTGGACAATTCCATAATTGGAAAACACCATGCACTGTATAACTCAAGGTTATCCTGTGAGTCAATTAAGGAGTTAAGATATTCATTGCAAACTCACTGGTATTTACCTTTAAGTGCTGCTCGGGTGCATGCAATTTAATAATGATCACCAATGGCTTTCTGAATAAGCAGCAGTAAAAGAAAATCACATCCCATTCAATTTTGAGATCAAGTTATCCTCTACAAGTTCAGGTACAGTCTGGAAACAAATCCTCCACAAATTGTAATTAGAGTTGAAGCAAATCTGTATATTTAAGCCTCTGACCAAGCACATTGCCAATGCGTTAAACAGTATTTTGTAGCACACCAAGTGCAGCAAATATAGGAACACAAGTGCCAAAGACCCCTTGGGGTCAATCAGAAACTTGGCACCCAAAAAATTGAAAGCCAAAATCCAGCTGGCCTGAACAAAATGCCAGATTTGTGCTGTTACAGTCCCACACATAATACACATTTAATCACCCATGCAGTGTTGCAATTTCAGCATTGCAACAGTTTTCCTGATGCCTTTTGGCATGACTCGAACACAAGGGAACAAAGAGCTCATGAAACAGAACAGATAGATGTTCATAAAAACAAAAAGTTATAAAGTAACAAAACACCTGGTCAGAGTTCAAGGTTGTAATACAATATTACTGTTTAGACATTTTCACAAACAGTACAGTAGCTTTTTCACTGGGATACAACCTTTTAACATTTCAGCAGTGACAGAAGAAACCAGGAGGGGTAAAAGCTTTTCCCATTATACTCAAAGCAGGATACCATCAAGCCTTGGACCTTGTAGGGTACTTAATGCAATTACTTCAGACTGGTTCCATTACAAAATTACAATCCAGTACTCCAACACACTGATCTACAATTCTCTCTCCAGATACGTTTGGAAAAAAAAACAGCCTGGAACCAGGACATCCACTGGTGGAGCATCAAGGTATGTTGTACTCAATGCCCAATATGTAGATTTGCTGACCATATTTGCTTGTCAATTCCAAGACCATTTGAAAGCATTGACAGTATAATTCACTTATATTGCCCATCTTTACTACATTCATTTCAAACAGCATTTTGCCATATTTGTCTTTTATGCACCCACACCTGTTATCTGTCAAGGATATTGGGTGCATAAAAGACAAAGATGGTAGAATATTGTTTAAAAGGGTTGAAGTAGAAAAAGATGGATGGAATATACAAGTGAATGGTTCACAAGGAAGTCCTCAAGATGGAGGCAAAAGATGGACAAAACATGATATCAGATGTAAAAAACACTTTGTAATCGATGAGTACAGGAAAAGCTCCGGGCAGAGATAAAGTAACAAAAGATTAAAAAGCCCTTGGAGAAACAGAATTAGATGCGATAACAGAAATTGAAATAAAATACATTCCAAGTGACTTGAGACAATCATTGTCAAGTTACCCAAGAAACCTAAAGCTTAATGAGTCACCTCATTAAAGTGCTCCTGAAATAATAATATCGGAAGCAGAAATTGGTGAAACAGTCTGGATTTAGACCTGGAGTAGGAAGAGGGAGACTATTTAACCCCATAGCAATCTTCAATAAATATCAAAAAAACAACAAGAGCGTGTACATATGCTTCATAGACTGTTCAAAATCAAAAGTTAATAGGTGTATTGCTGAAACATGACATTGACAGTAAAGATAGTGAGGAGATTTACCTAGACCATGTATTGGGATCAAATAGCATCAGGTTAGGAGGAATAATCAGATATGCGTAGAGGAGGAATGATCAGATATATGTTAAGGGAATAGAGTACAGGGCTGTGTATTGCTGCCAAAATTATTCAATCTGTACAAAGGATATATATTCAGAGAATTAGATACATTTCCAGGAGTGAAAATTAGAACATAAACAATGGTACACAGATGACAGTGTCAATGCAGAATCAAAGAAGCCCTACAAAATATTGTAGATCAAATAAAATCTAGAAGTGTAGAACACCAAAAAGACAAAATAATAGTGCAAAGGAATACATTAGAAGAAAGTGAGGATGAAAGTGAATTGTATCACACTGGAACAAATAGCAAGTTTGTCCATTTGGGATAAATGAAAACAGGAGATGGCTGATTGAAGAATGATAGAGATAGCCAAAAGTAGTTTCGTAAGAAGAGGTGTCAACAAGAAAACACAAGCTTGTAACACGAAATGCTCATGCTATTCACTTTCCTGTATGTCTCAGAAACCTAGACAATAAATAGATATGTGGGAGAAAATAGAGGCCTTTCAAAATGTGGATGTCAAGATGTATACTAAAACAAAAAAAAATGCTAAGTAAAATGACATGTCCCCGCTAAAAATCATGGAATTACTTCCTTATGAAAGGCTCCCCTCGCAGTCAGGAATCATTGCTGCAGAAAATGCAAATGTTGCACATACCCTTCCTCTAGTGCAGCCAAAGTGCACATTTACATTACTGGCAGTTGAATGCATGTCGATATTCTCTTGCCACAGAATTTTCTTTGGCTTGGTGCAGAATGAGAGAGCTTGGTCTATAGTTTTAGAAGTGTTCCTCCTTTTTCACCCACCCCCCCGCCCCCCCAAATTGCTCAAGGGGATACATATGGAGTAAATTTTGTCTTTGTATCCACATTACACACTATAGATATCCTAGCAAGATGTCAATATTCTGCACTTGCTACAATAAAGGTTACATTCAATTGCTGAACCATGATTAAAATAGAATTCAGGAAGTGTTTGCAAGAGACAAATATTTCCTTTGCAAAGATGAAGCTACAATTCTCAGCGTCAGATGGTACAACACAGAAAAGGTCCTTCAGCTCATCAAGTCTGCACTGAAAATGACCACCACTAAAGTCGCACTAATCCTATTTCCAGCACCTGTCACACATCCTTGAATGTTATGGTGTTTCAAGTGCTCATCCAAATACTTGTAAGGTTTCTGGCCTCCATTATCTTCCCAGGCAGTGCATTCCAGATTCCCCACCACCCTGAGTGAAAAAGTATTTTCTCAAATCCCCTTAGTTTCCCACCCCTCAACAACAGGCAGCAGCTGCTTCCTATTCAACCTGTCCATCCACCTCAATCACGTTCCCCCCTCAGCCTTCTTTGCAAACAATCCAAGCCTGTCGAGTCTCTCCTTATAGCCCAAATACTCCATCCCAAGCAACATCCTGGTGAATTCCCTCTGTACCCCCTCTAGTGCAGTCACATCCTTCCTATAATGAGGTGACCAGAACTGCAACCAGTACTCCAGCTGTGGCCTAACCAACGTTCTGTGCAGCTCAACATTTCTTCTTTGCTCTTATACTCTGCCATGACTGACAAAAGTATGTGTCCCACATGTCTTCTTAAATATCCTATTCACCTGCTCTACCATCTTCTGGGATCTGTGAAGTAGTACCCAAGATCCCGCTGTTCCTCTGAACTTCCTAGTTTCCTACTGTTCATTAAATACTCCCTTGCTTTGTTATTTATATTATTGGGTTAAATACCCACTGCCACTGTTCTGCCCATTTGACCAACCCATCTATATCTTTCTGTAACCTACAACCTGCTTCACTATTAACCACCCTACCAATCTTGGCGTCATCTGCAAACTTTTCATCATTTCTCACCTCTCTTTCACCCCCATGCCCCCCCTTTCCACCTATATCAGTTATGTATATTACAAACAATAAGGATCCCAGCACTGAGCCTCGTTATGCCACTGGACACCGGCCTCCAGTCACTCAAACAACCTAAGCTAGCTTCAGATCCATTTTGCCAAGTTTCGCCAAATTCCATGTATTTCAACCTTCTCAGTTTCCCATGGGAGACCTTGTCAAAGGCTTTGCCAAAATCCATATAAACTACATCAACAACTGCACTTCCCTCATCACATCACACAATCACATTTTTGAAAAATTCTATCAAATTTGTTAGGCATGGCCTTCCGCTGACAAAGCCATGCTGACTGTCCCTAATTAATCCATGCCTTTCCAAGTGGAAATTAATTCTCACCTTCAGAATTTTCTCCAATAGTTTCCCTACCACTGACATGAAACTCACTGGTCTGCCACCCTTCTTGAAAAGTGGAACCACGTTAGCCATTCTCCAGTGCTCTGGCACTTGCCCCGTGGCCAGAGAGGAATTACAACTTTGTGTCAGAGCTCCTGCAATTTCCTGCCTCACCTCCACAGCAGTCTGGGATACAGTTCACCCGGGCCTGGGAATTTGTCCCGCTTTAAGCCCATCAATACCTCCCTAATCTTGTTTGCAAGTCCTTTTGCCATGCCCCCATTTTGCTCTAATTGCTTTCTAAAGTTCCTTCTACCAATATTCCTCGAGGGCCACAGCTGAATTGCCCCTTTGGACATTCTAAAAGCCTCTCTCTTCTTCCTTATCCAGTCCTGAATTGTCCTAGACATCTCTGGTTCCCTGAACTTTGAGCGTGAACAGATTTCCAAAAATGATTTGAAATTTTTAAATATGACTTGGTATTCCCTTTATAAAATTGCTTAAAACATGGCACACTGCTATTAGACCATTAAAAATTATAACTGGATGCTAACCTGCCAAAGGGTAGCAAATTTTACTTTTAGGAAGTGTAGATAAATATCTATTGGTGGATTAAATCAAGTCATGAGATTCAAGGGGGTGGCTGCCAGGAATTTCAGATATAAATCAGCAACTATTTTCAAACTCAAGCCCAGTGCTTAACTGCAGGATCTGTAGATAGTGCAAATGAGAGCGCACAGTTGGGCGTTAAAACACTGGCAACAAATTCCATAAAGACCCAACCCAAAGCACACAAAAGACAAAATGAAAAATACAGGAGCAACATCGCTCATTAAGAAAATTGAGTGAAATGGATGCATTTACTTCATATCCTTGTGAATCAGGGGATGTATACATAGTTGCATGCAGTGATTATGCATATCAGGCAGATTTGTGGTATTAACAGATAAAGAGTTTAAATAAACAAGGGAACAGTAGTAATGAGCTGAAGAGAAAGAGAGCTTTGTAAGTCTTGCTTGTGTGACTCATTCGGCTTCCTCACCCAAAAATTTAATTGTGGTTGTGTAGCGACCGATCATTCATACTTTATTCATGTCTTCCTTTATGAAGACAGAAGCAATGTACCAGAATTTGAGAAACACAAGTTGTGAGGAGCTGAAGGAAATCAGTATTAGTAGAGAAATGGTTTGGGGGAAATGCGAAGGCAGATAAATCTCCAGGGCCTGATAATCTTCATCCCAGAGTACTTAAGGAAATGGAACTAGAAACAGTAGATCCATTGGTGGTTGTTTTCCAAAATTATTTGGACTCTGGAACAATTCGCACAGGACAGTTCCTACAGATTAGAGGGTAGCTAATGTAAATCTGCTATTAAAAAAGGGAAGCAAGAGGGAACTGACCAGCGAGCCCAATGTCTGTAGTAAAGAAGCTGCTAAGTGCATTTTGAAGGATTTTAAAGCGCAGCATTTGGAAAGCTGGGGCATAAATCTGACAAAATCAGCATGGATTTACAAAAGGGAAATCATGCTCCACAAATTTATTGGAATTCTTTTGAGAATGTAACTAGTAGAGTTGACCAGGGAGAACCGGTGGATGTGGTTCATTTAGACTTTCAGAAGGCTTCTCAACAAGGTCGCACATAACAGATTACCATGCAAAGTTAAAGTGTATGGATTATGGATAGTGTCTTGAGATGGATAGAAAATTGCTTAGCAGACAAGCAGCAAAGAGTTGGAATAAATGGGGCCAAATTTTCCTAATGAGTGGGAGGGTGAGCACTGAGGAGGTTGTAGAGATGATTTGGACAGGCTGAGTGTGAGTGGCACAGTGGATGCAGTATAATGTGGATAAATGTGAGGTTATCCACTTCGGTAGCAAAAATAGGAAAGCAGATTATTCGAATGGATGTAAATGGAGAGAGGTGGATACTCAGCAAGACCTTTGTGTCCTTTTGCATCAGTTGCTGAAAGTAAGCGCACACGCACAGCAGGCAGTAAAGGCAGCAAATGATATTTGGCCTTCATAGCAAGAGGATGAGTGTATAGGAATGGGAATGTTTTACTGCAATTGTATAGGGCATTGGTGAGGCCACGCCTGTAGTAGTATGTGCAATTTTGGTGTCCTTACCCAAGGAAGGACATTCTTGCTATAGAGGAAGTGCAGTGAAGGTTTACCGGGCCGATTCCTGGGATGGCAGGACTGTCATGAGGAGAGATTAAGTCCATTAGGATTATACTCATTGGAGTTTAGGACAGTGAGAGGGGATCTCATAGAAACCTAAAATTCTAACAGGATAACACAGGTAGAATCAGAATGTTCCCAATGGTGGGGGAGTCCAGAACTAGAGGTCATAGGAGAATAAGGAGTAAACCTTTAGGGCTGAGGAGAAATGTGGGATCAGGGTATTGAATTAAAAGATGATCATAATGAATGGCGGAGCAGGCTTGAAGGGCCTACTCCTGCTTCTATTATGTATATAATGCATCTCAATTGTCAAACTGCAAAATAAAAAATGGTGACGCAAAAGTGAAATTACATCAACTACACCTTCCCTTTCACGTTTCATAACCATCAACAGACCAATGGAAATTATCAAGTAGCTCTGCATTTAAAGCCAGAACAATTTAAACTTGTATTAATCTGGTACAGCTTCATAATGAACTTGCTAAATACTGTCATGCCAATGTCAACCGTTTGAAATACTGGGAATAGGATAATCTTCCTGCACAATTTCACCAGTCTTCCAAAATAAACTTCCATTTAAACTTGGCAGATACTGCATCATTTTAATTAACATTTTTGTACTTCGTAACTACTGATAAATTGCAACTTAGTACATGCTTTTGAGTGGGCAAACAGGACAATTTCCTAAATCAGCACTTCTTCACCCACCCCATTCCACGTGTGGAAGAGGAAATAAGAATCCTTGTTCCCCCGCCTCAGCCAAGGTTGCTCTGTACTGGTTGCCAAGAGATCCACTAGATTAATCCAGGGTTATTCAGATGCTTTAAGAAACGATTGATCACTTTCCCCACAACCTAGCTAGAATGTGTCATGAGAGAAAGCCACGATGTGGAGATGCCGACGTTGGACTTGGATAAACACAGCAAGAAGTCTCACAACACCAGGTTAAAGTCCAACAGGTTTATTTGGTAGCAAAAACCACTAGCTTTCGGAGCGCTTGCTGCTCCTTCGTCAGGTGAGTGGGAGCTCTATTCACAAACAGGGCATATAAAGACACAAACTCAATTTACAAAATAATGGTTGGAATGCGAGTCTTTACAGGTAATCAAGTCTCGAAGGTACAGACAATGTGAGTGGAGAGAGCGTTAAGCACAGGTTAAAGAGATGTGTATTGTCTCCGGACAGGACAGTTAGTGAGATTTTGCAATCCCAGGCAAGTGATGGGGGTTACAGATAGTGTGACATGAACCCAAGATCCCGGTTGAGGCCATCCTCATGTGTGCGGAACTTGGCTATCGGTCTCTGCTCAGCGACTCTGCGCTGCTGTCGTGTGTCGTGAAGTCCGCCTTGGAGAACGCTTACCCGGAGATCAGAAGCCGAATGCCCGTGACCGCTGAAGTGTTCCCCAACAGGAAGAGAACACACTTGCCTGGTGATTGTCGAACGGGACCCTGTGCGAGAACCCCTCCGGCTACGTCGAGGGCATCCTGAAGCCCATTGTACAAAGAATCCCCAGCTTTTGTCGCGACACTACGGACTTCCTACAGAAACTCAGCACACATGGAGCAGTTGAACCAGGAGCACTCCTGGTCACAATGGATGTCTCGACACTCTACACCAGCATCCCCCACGACGATGGCATTGCTGCAACTGCCTCAGTACTCAACGCCGACAACTGCCAGTTCCAGATGCAATTTTACAACTCACCTGCTTCATCCTGGACCACAATGTCTTCACCTTCAACAACCAGTTCTTCATGCAGACACACAGAACAGCCATGGGACCAAATTCACACCTCAATATGCCAACATCTTCATGCACAGGTTCGAACAAGACCTCTTCACCACACAGGACCTTCAACCGATGCTATACACTAGATACATCGATGACATTTTCTTCCTTTGGACTCATGGGGAACAATCATTGAAACAACTATATGACGACATCAACAAGTTCCATCCCACCATCAGACTCACCATGGACTACTCTCCAGAATCAGTTGTATTCTTGGACACACGCATCTCCATCAAGGACGGTCACCTCAGCACTTCACTGTACCGCAAGCCCACGGATAACCTCTCAATGCTCCACTTCTCCAGCTTCCACCCTAAACATGTTAAAGAAGCCATCCCCTATGGACAAGCCCTCCGTATACACAGGATCTACTCAGACGAGGAGAATCGCAACAAACACCTCCAGACGCTGAAAGATGCCCTCATAAGAACAGGATATGGCGCTCGACTCATCGATCGACAGTTCCGACACGCCACAGCGAAAAACCGCACCGACCTCCTCAGAAGACAAACACGGGAGACGGTGGACAGAGTAACCTTCGTCGTCCAGTACTTCCCCGGAGCGGAGAAGCTACGACATCTTCTCCAGAGCCTTCAACATGTCATTGATGAAGACGAACATCTCGCCAAGGCCATTCCCACACCCCCACTTCTTGCCTTCAAACAACCACACAACCTTAAACAGACCATTGTCCGCAGCAATCTACCCAGCCTTCAGGAGAACAGTGACCACGACACCACACAACCCTGCCATAGCAACCTCTGCAAGACGTGCTGGATCATCGACACGGATGCCATCATCTCACGTGAGAACACCATCCACCAGGTACACAGTACATACTCTTACAATTCGGCCAACGTTGTCTACCTGATACGCTGCAGGAAAGGATGTCCCGAGGCATGGTACATTGGGGAGACCATGCAGACGCTATGACAATGGATGAATGGACACCGCTCGACAATCACCAGGCAAGAGTGTTCTCTTCCTGTTGGGGAACACTTCAGCAGTCACGGACATTCATAAGAACATAAGAAATAGGAGCAGGAGTAGGCCATCCAGCCCCTCGGGCCTGCCCGGCCACTCAATAAGATCATGGCTGATCTGAAGTGGACCAGTTCCACTTACCCGCCTGATCCTTATAACCCCTAATTCCCTTACCGATCAGGAATCCATCTATCCATGATTTAAACATATTCAACGAGGTAGCCTCCACCACTTCAGTGGGCAGAGAATTCCAGAGATTCACCACCCTCTGAGAAGAAGTTGTTCCTCCTCAACTCTGTCCTAAACTGACCCCCCTTTATTTTGAGGCTGTGCCCTCTAGTTCTAGCTTCCTTTCTGAGTGGAAAGAATCTCTCTACCTCTACCCTATCCAGCCCCTTCATTATCTTATAGGTCTCTATAAGATCCCCCCTCAACCTTCTAAATTCCAACGAGTACAAACCCAATCTGCTCAGTCTCTCCTCATAATCAACACCCCTCATCTCTGGTATCAACCTGGTGAACCTTCTCTGCACTCCCTTCAAGGCCAATATATCCTTCCGCAAATAAGGGGACCAATACTGCACACAGTATTCTAGCTGCAGCCTCACCAATGCCCTGTACAGATGCAGCAAGACATCTCTGCTTTTATATTCTATCCCCCTTGTGATATAGGCCAACATCCCATTTGCCTTCTTGATCACCTGTTGCACCTGCAGACTGGGTTTTTGCGTCTCATGCACAAGGACCCCCAGGCCCCTCTGCACAGCAGCATGTTGTAATTCCTTTCCATTTAGATAATAATCCAATTTGCTATTATTTCTTCCAAAGTGAATAACCTCGCATTTGTTAACGTTATACTCCATCTGCCAGATCCTCGCCCACTCACTCAGCCTGTCCAAATCTCTCTGCAGACCTTCTACGCCCTCCACACGATTCACTTTTCCACTTATCTTTGTGTCATCTGCAAACTTTGTTACCCTACACTCAGTCCCCTCCTCCAGATCATCTATATAAATGGTAAATAGTTGAGACCCCAGTCCCGATCCCTGCGACATGCCACTAGTTACCATCTGCCAACCAGAAAAGCACCCATTTATTCCGACTCTCAGCTTCCTGTCGGATAGCCAATCCCCAATCCACACCAACACCCTACCCCCAACTCCGTGTGACCCAATCTTCTTCAGCAACCTTTTGAGGCACCTTATCAAACGCCTTTTGGAAATCCAAAAACACCGCATCCACCAGTTCCCCTCCATCAACCGCACTAGTCACATCTTCATAAAAATCCAACAAGTTCGTCAAGCACGACTTTCCCCTCATGAATCCATGCTGTGTCTGCTTAATCGAACCATTCTTATCCAGATGGTCTGCTATTTCTTCTTTAATGATGGATTCCAGCATTTCCCCAACTACAGACGTTAAGCTAACCGGCCTGTAGTTACCCGCCTTTTGTCTATTCGGCCTCTGATCTTCGGGTAAGCGTTCTCCAAGGCGGCCGTCATGACACACGACAGCGCAGAGTCGCTGAGCAGAGACTGATAGCCAAGTTCCGCACACGAGGACAGCCTCAACCGGGATCTTTGGTTCATGTCACACTATCTGTAACCCCCATCACTTGCCTGGGATTGCAAAATCTCACTAACTGTCCTGTCTGGAGACAATACACATCTCTTTAACCTGTGCTTAACACTCTCTCCACTCACATTGTCTGTACCTTCGAGACTTGATTACCTGTAAAGAGTCACATTCCAACCATTATTTTGTAAATTGAGTTTGTGTCTTTATATGCCCTGTTTGTGAATAGATCTCCCACTCACCTGACGAAGGAGCAGCGCTCCGAAAGCTAGTGGCTTTTGCTACCAAATAAACCTGTTGGACTTTAACCTGGTGTTGTGAGACTTCTTACTATGAGAGAAAGCACCAGGTGCAAGATTTTGTTCTTCTATAATACATTACTCCTTTCTTAAATTTAATACACAAGTTTGCATATTAACTCACTACTGAAATATGATTCTACAGAATGCATTATGGTGACATTCTTAGCTTGCTTTGTGATTAATTTTCATTTATCAAAAATAATTGATCCTCAATGTATTGACTAAACCTGAAATCTTAACTACTTCAAAAACCAAAATGAAGTATGGTTGTAAAATTTCACAAGGGAAAATGCTGTATTTTACACAATATTGTCCTTTTCCACTTTGATCCCTTCAAATATTCCCCTGCACCTCAAGTAATCTGTGCAAAACACTATTAATGATGGTGTACTGCACTAACCAATGCAAAGGACCCAAGTTGGGAGTTGCTCTTCCTTCACTCTATTCTAACTGGGATAATAATAATGTTCAAAGAAAATATAGATTGTGTAACGGACATGTCGTCAGAGAACCATCAAATTAAGACCAAACATTTTTTCCAGTGAAAAAAAGAGGGAGAATCATCCAGAAATCCATTCGTCTTTGTTGAGATGAAGTATAATTGCAAAAAAAGTATTTCAGTCAAGGGTGGCAAAGGGCAAAGTTAGGAGTTGAAGTTAGAATTAAAAATAGAGTATAAACAGCATTGATGCAGAGTGCAATATGTTGGTTGCTTTGCGTTTATTATCCCAGTTGGGATACAGTGAAGGAAGAGCAACTCCCAACTTGGGTCATTTGCATTGGCTTGTGTAGTACACTGTCATTTATAATGTTTAGCGCAGATTACTTTAGGTGCAGGGGAATATTTGAAGGGATCAAGGTGGAAAAGGACAACAGTGTCGAATACAGCATTTTCTCTTCCTTGTTGAGGTTCAGTTCCATAAGTGCCAGCTGTGAGGAGAGCGCAAATAGGGTGGAGTTTAGATCTCATTTGAAACATTTCAGCATCGACTGTGTCAAGCATTCTAAGAATCTGCCTCCCCTGCCTGGATGGCCCAGAATAAGGTGTGCTTGGCCTTAGAACAGAGGTCCCATGTGGATATTCTTCCTGTGAAGTGTCATTGAGCTAGCACGTACTTGATATCCCAAGTCACGTACCCATAACAATCTTCCTACCCAACCCACTTCAAACTATCTGTATCCTTTTGTGGACTGTTTAGTTTCCTTTCTATCAGCAGACTCGAATGTAATGAATAGTCAGATATATCCAGACATGTGGGTACCTTTCAACAGGTTTGTTTCCAAACTACACTAAGACATCAGCATAAGCAGAACTTTTCTCCCCTTGTGTACACAAATGCTTCCATTAGGGATACAGGTTTAGCTACCCAAGCTCAGAGAATTAGATGGCAGTTGGAGCCCCAGATACTGCAACAGTTAAAAATCATACCGCACAAAACACTGATAAGCTTGCCATTGTTTGTCTATCTAGAATCATCTTGTCAGCATATGGGAGGGGATGAATACCTGCTCTTGAATAACCAAAAACAGCACCGTCACTGAAAAACTGACCCCCTCCCTCCCTGCTGTGCTAGTTGTTTTTTTTTAAATCAATGTAGTACAAGAGGTAAGTAGTAGTGCTACACTTGTACAAGGCCATGTTAGGCCAAAATTGGAACCTGATTGATCAGTGCAAGTGAAAGCATATTTTCCAAATAAATAGAAAATAATTTCTCTATTTAGATATTTACAGTTCTCATGTCCTTTGAGGTTCTGCAGGTTTATTTGGCAAGAAGCGGAGCCATATACCCCAGGAAAGTCTCAGATCCAATTCCCAGTCAGCAAATCTCAGTTGGGATGATGCAATTAGTCTTTGCACCCCAGAGAATCAGGTTCTATCAACTTCATGAGAAACATCCATGGTGTTCTATCTGGAGGCAATAATTAGCATTGAAAAAAGACACCCAGCCAGCAGTTAAACTATCATTGTAGCCAACACTGGGAATCAAAGTTCAAACTTCTCAGTCAATTGTTCAACAATCGAACTACACAAATTGCCAATAAAAAAAAATATTAAATCTGAAAACAGCCGTGAATTTCTAAGCAGTGAAAATTTTATATGCGGTAATTACAATAATACACTCATTAAATCCAATTAATTTATTTTGACCAGCACATCGTTTCTAATGCACAGAAGGACGCATACAGCATAGCAAAATCATCCCTCTACTCCCCAAAGTAATAGTCTTTCAGCATTACCCAACTGCACATTACTAATTGAGTATTTCCGACATGATTTTGGCAAGTAGTACCTTTCACACATTGTATATACAGAAAGATGCAGTCTACCAACCCCACCCCCTGCCCACCAAAACATATTCAAACCTAGATCTTACATAAACCCAAAATGAAAACAATTGATTCACTGTATAAGATTACACATGTTCTTAACTAAAACTGGAGATCTGGCAACATGAAGCAAGGTACATACAAGCTTTGCAGCTCAGGCTCAAAAAAAAAGTTATGGCAGAGGTTCCTTCCAATCACAAAAAAAAAACATTGGCACCTAGAAGCACATTTTAAAAACCTCTTGCAAGTTGACGTGTGTCTTTTGTTCTCAAAGACCACCAAGTTAAAAACAAACGAGTGTGTTTTTACAAGTCACAACGCTTAGCAGTTGCAATTGACTAGCAACCCAAAGTGCTAACAGTTGTTCTAGTCACATTACATGCTAGTAAACAGCAAGTTTAAAAGGCATTCATATAGCCAGCAAGAAGATCAGTGTCAGCAGCAAAGTAATAAAACCACTGATTTTGGTTTTACAATACAAATGTAAAACAAGTCAAATGTTACACCTACCATCAATGCACGAGGTTCATTATTTAGAGTTTGAGGGCTACAGTTGGAAAGTTTTCCACTAGTCAACAGGGACTGGCATCACATAGATGCAGTAAAAAGAGCAACACTAAGAGGTTGCAGGTCTTTATTTAAACACCCCTCGCCTGGAACCTAGTAGTAAATTTGTGTTAATCAAGTTAAAGACTTTCCTGCACTGAACATACCAGCTGATCCTTTCACCGTTACACACTGCTCTCTCTCCAATCCCCTCTCATTCCTCCCTGTGTTGATTTGTTTTTGCATGACAAAAAATTGAAAACAAAAAGCACAGTCCAAGCCCCAAGCCAATTCCTTTCACTGCATCATAATAGGGAGAGAGGTGATAAAGTTGGGCTCAAAAGACTCCATCCTCCCTTCCAGCTTATTGAAATCACCACATTAATTGTCCAGTGTGGAGACAGCTCACCACCTACAAGCTCTCCTCAACATTAACTATGGCCAAGGTCCCATCTGTTTGGTGGTCCTTTTAAAGCCTCCATCTGTAAAGTACTCTCTTCTCCCACCCCAGCTTGTGATGGCATTGGAGAAGTTGTATGTTTAAAAAGTCATTGCAGAGGGTGGCAGTCAGGAAGACTGAAGGAGAAGTTGCTGCGACTGGCCCTCTCTTTCACACTCATTCTCCTGTTTGCATGCGAGAGAAGCTGCCATGACAAAAGGGACAGTTACTGGTTGCAAAGTCCAAAGAGACAGGCTGTAGCAACTGAGAGAAATACACACAGTTTAGCTAATCTCTATGAATTCATAAGCATGCACAGCTAACCTTGTGACAATACTGTGCCTTTAAGTAATGTATTTAAATTATGTTTTTCTGCAGGATGTTTTAGCAGTTACTGGGATTTTGTCAGCACAGTGTTGTCTGCAGCCGGTGTCCTTTCTTGTTCCTGAAGCAGTATAATTGACATCATGTTTGTTTTGATCTGAACTTTAGCAGTGTTCCCCTGGAATTGCAGAGTCCTGCTTGATTGGGGGTGACTGGCAGGGCATGTCATGTGTCTGGGGACAGTCATGTTTCCGAGAAGTTCAGTTCCAGTTTTGTTTTACAGAAGCTGCTTGGAGCCAAGAGAAAGTAAGTGTGTTTTCCCCTGGAAGCTGCCAGAGACTGGGTTTACCTCCGAGGTTTTGCTGTTTTGTGGATATATCCTGCCCTGAAAACTGCTGGCTTGGATTTCTTTCCATAGGTGTTACAAAGATGAAAATCCAGCATTGTGAGCATACTTGCTTTTGTGCTAATTAAGCCTGAAGGATTGGTGTCTGTGGGATGGTGTTTAACTTGGAACATAGATAGAAAGCACTTAGGAGTTTTACTGTGTCACGTTTAAGCTCTTGTAATTGGTAAAAGTCATGCTAATTCTTTTATACTTTAAGCGTGTTCTTAAATAAACTTTGTTTGATAAAGGCTTCCTAGTGGGTCACTTCAATTATACCTGGTGCTCAACAATGCCAAAATCAAAATGTAAAACTTAAGGTCTAAGTTAATTTCAGAAAACACCGTAGAGTTTCTGACCTGGATCTTAACCTAGATCACCGTTCTCTCATCACTCCTCCCTCCCACACCCACCCCTCCATCTTTGCCACTCACACCCCACAGAAAGAACTGGCTTGTTAGAAGAATCCTTGCTTTTAGTTTTAAATCAGTGAAGACTTGGGGCCCACAATGGGCAATCATTGAGATAACTACAGGCAACCATAAAATCACGAAAGTTGTTGCAATTGCCTCAAGTGTATTGGTAATTGACATATTTGCATCAACATATGATTTGATTAAAACTACACCGACACAGAAAAGTCTCCATTTTAAAACATACTTCAATTCATTACTTCAAAACAACTTTCACCACTACTTTCCATTAGCACAGGTTCAAAGTAGTTTCGCCAAACAAAAAGCTCGAGCTGCAAGATCTGTAGTTGCAATGCATGGATGTCTCAGGTTAAGTTGGCAAAATATGAAAATAAAAATCACATTACACAGTCAGTGACAATGTTGCAGAAAACAATCAATCTTGGTAATTCATGTTGAGCTTTCCTCAAATGTTTAAATCTTCTATACATTTAATTGGAATATTACACATAGCTAAGCATCGTTTGATTAAGTGAATGCATGTCTGAACAGGAAGCAGACATGGCCACACAAGGCCCTCTTCTATATTATCTACATGAATGCATCACTTACACTGATAAAAATATTAATTAGTGCAAGCATTAACTGAAAAACAAGAAAATCATGTGTAAGCTCCAAAAACAAATCAGTTCACTTAAAAATGTCAACTGAGAACAAAGTGGGAAACGATTAGTACTTTTTTGTTTTTACAATCATTGTTTCAATATTAGAAATCATAGAAACCCTACAGTACAGGGAGAGGCCATTCGGCCCATTGAGTCTGCACCGACCACAATCCCACCCAGGCCCTACCCCCATATCCCTACATATTTACCCACTAATCCCTCTAACCTACGCATCTCAGGACACTAATGGCAATTTTAGCATGGCCAATCAACCTAACCCGCACATCTTTGGACTGTGGGAGGAAATCGGAGCACCCGGAGGAAACCCATGCAGATACAAGGAGAATGTGCAAACTCCACACAGACAGTGACCCAAGCCGGGAATCGAACCCAGGTTCCTGGAGCTGTGAAGCAGCAGTGCTAACCACTGTGCTACCGTGTCGCCCCATAATTCTCACAAAGAATAGAAGATTCAAGGTTACTTCAAAATGCAACATTAAAACAGCTATAAAAAAAGTATAGGTACCATCCCAAAGGTAATGACTTCCAACCCAACTCACCTTCACAGCAGTTCGTGCATGAACAACAGGGAGCATCTCAAAGCAGCCCCATAAATCTCAAGAGCCAGATACTTCTAACCCAGTATAGAAGTCAATCTGGAACCACACAATTTCAGGAAAGTGGACAGCATGCATACTATTAAGGATAAATGTAGTAATCCATCTGTCTTATTAGATAGCAACCATTTCTGTGGGCAGGAGGGTCAAAAAATACACAATTAGAATGCAGAAAGTTAGAATTAATTTAACACTGTTTGAAAATCACACTTAAGCTCTTTCTCAGCTCCACAAGCCCGATCTAAATGGAGTATGTTTGCATAAAGTTCATGCTCGACAAGACAAGGAACAGTTTCTGGATACAGAATGAGAATGGTACAGCACCAAGGTCAGCTGGCTCTTCTTGCCTGTGCCAGCTTTTGAAACTATCCAGTTAATCCCATTCCACTGTCTTTTCCCTACAGCCCTGCATATTTTCCCTTGAAGCATTTATCCGATTCACATTTTAAAATCAATTAGTCTTTTATCACCCTTTCAGACATCATATTCCATAAAATCTCTGCTTCAATTTTTTTGTTTCCATGTTGCCTCTGGCTTTTTTTTTAAAACCAATTACCTTAAATGAGTTTCCTCTAGGTATTGACTATCACTGGAAACACCTTCTCCTTATTTCTCTTAAAATCCTTGATGCTTTTGAACACCTCAATTAAATCTCCCTCTTAAACTTCTCTGCTTCAAGGAAAACAATAAAGGGTCATCTGGACTCGAAACGCTGGCTCTATTGTCTCCCCACAGATGCTGTCATACCTGCTGAGATTTTCCAGCATTGTGTTTTTGTTCCAGTTACTTCAGTCTCTCCATGTAATTGAATTTCCACACCCATCACATTCAGGACTCTGTTGGGATACTTTCCCCCAAACACCTACTGACACTCAACTGCTCAGGTTCACATAGTCAGGTGGGGAAGATACTGGTGAAACACAGATCTGCTCCTCCAGACAAATGTGAGGGGGGAGAAAAAAAAAGAGGGGGAAATTAAATGGGTTTTATTGCGTGTAGGTTTTATAATAGTAATGCATGCTGCAGACATAAATGCCAGTTCTGAATTAACTGCATTCAAATGAGCCTTTCGCAACAGGTGAAACTTGGTGAGCCACTATATAATTACAGATTTCTTCTCCTAAAGATTGTAGGAGAAAGGTAGAGAGACTATTTAACTTTCCAAGCTGCAAATTTGGAGTCCAATTTGTAAAACAAAAAATCTAACAAGAACAAATTCTAGCCACATTAAACTGCAGTTTCTCTGACAAGCTGATCCAAACAGGTTTAAATGAGAAAGGTCCAAAACACGAAGAAACAGGAGCGTCACTTTCATTTGTTGTTACTAGTACAATGTTTGATAGTACTGATAGAGGCTTCTTTGTTCTCTGGAACAGGGGCACTTACTTCTTTTCAAATTGTTATTAATTGCTACTTGAAATCTATCCCAAAAAAGCATTAGTTTCTAAAAAGGGGAATAATGTAATTGAAGTTATATGAACTTGCACTCAAGTTAACAAAATACTTCAGGTTCCCCCAAGATCCTTATGTTGCAATTTACACTTTCTACACCTCAGCCTATCTTCACTGTCACGTATGCCCAACAATAAAATAAATTCCCAAAGCAGAGCTCCTGATGATGCAAAACCCATCACAGCAATGCCATATGTGGAAGAGTACATTAAATCAGTTACTCAACCACAGATCAACATGAACAGGCTAGAAAAAGTCACTATTTACATAAAAGGTATTTAGAATGCAATATTAAAAACAATTTTGTTTAAACATCATGTTTAAAACACTAGAAAATCGTGAAGTTTTTTTCAATGATAGGCATACTTGTGCCATGTAAGGTAGCAGTGTTTAGCTACATCGTAGATATCAGAGCCACCATCTAGTCTTAGTAAGCTGGGGACTTTTGCAATCAATTATGCTCCTAAACCCACAATGTGCACCATTTGCCAATACATTGATAGAAACTTCAGTTATAAAGTCCGAATCACTTAAGACAAGAGGAATTTTTAAAATATAGCAACTGTAAAGAAAATTGAGCATCTAATAATTCAATTCTTTATGGAAATTTGAGGACAGCATAAATCAGTAAATACTTATCAATCCTACAGGCAAATTTATTTAGTCTTACGCTCTTGGCACATTTCAGGGAAATTAACTTCTACCACCTGCCATTTTGGGCCTATTAATTTTAAAGGATGGAAAATCATGAGCTGTAGGTGCTCAATTCTCCAATATGCACTCTCCCAAAGCAGAACATTTATCCATAATTGCTTTAAGGCAGCAATGTGAAGACAGAAAATTCTGAGCAGAGACAAGACAGTCCTTTTGCGAGCTGTGTGGGGCAGGAGCACAATGTTCACTTGGTAAGGGGACATGATTGACGAGGGCCAATAGTAATTTTGGTACATTCTGTTCCACAAAGAGACCCACTCTGCTGTGCGAAATCAAATCTCCCTCTTTGTAAACAAATCTTACACTTCCATCCTACTTACATCAACTATTAACAAGATGATCGACAAGTAATCTGTATTCAGATTACTAATGCCAGTTACCCAGAAAGAAGTTTCAAATGGCCCAAGCAGTTCTCACTCGCAGATTTTCCATTCTTTTAAACAGGGCTGGGTTTCACCTCCCCACGACAGAGCTACCCATGAAATTAGCACAATGACCATGGCCTATAACACCATGCTGCAAGACATGAAAACATGATTAAGGAAGCAGGACTATTAATTATAACAAGAAACGCAAAGTAATGGCAGTTTTTAGTGTAGCACCTGGACAAATATTTGAGCCTCGTTTCCTTAACAATGGCTCTGAACAGAGGACTGATCAGTTTAAATGTCATTTCTCATAGCACCATATACAAAATTTAAGATTCCTCAAAGAGATTGAGATTAATTTCAGTGAACTCATAACAAGCAACCCTGACCTGTCTCATCACAAATGCACTTGCATACTGCAACCAAATTAATTAGCTCTAAATCAATGTAATAAAAATGTAGATTACAACAGACCAAATTTAAAACGCTGTAATCTCAGATCACCACCAGCATCCTGTTTGAACACAATTTACATCCTTTATTTTAACTTGACAATTTTCTTAAGATAAGCTCTGATGTCATTGTACTGTCTTAGAGAGCACTGTAACAATCTTAACTTGGATCTTTCACACTGTTGAAGTCAATCTCTGAACAGATAAAATAATTAACATAATGCTTCAGCTGTCTGAGCTAATTCAACTCTTGTCTCAGCAATTCCTGCAAGCAAATATATTGAGCCCAATGAGATCACCATTTAAAAACAAGTCAGAAGCTGACAAATTATTTTAACTATATTTGAGATACTGATGGGTGCAAATTTTATATCAACAAAAGATATGGGAAGATCTTAACCAGGTTAGTAGTGGAACTCATATTTCAAACACAACTAGGGAGGAGCTCCTGATCTCCTAACTGCCCTGGAATTGTTTATAAAATGACTAACACATTAAAAAGTTGAAGTACAAAGTGCTGAAAGTACTCAGCAGGTCTAACAGCATCTGTGGAGAAAGAAAGAGTCCAGTCCATATGACTTCAGACTCAAAACATTAACGCTGCTTCTCCCTCAGATGCTGCCAAATCTGCTGAGTTTTTCCGGCATTTTCTGTTTTTTATTTTGGATTTTCAGCATCTGCAGTATTTTACTTTTACATTAAAAAGTAAAGAAGAGAAATAAGAGAACTTGGAGAGTTCCTACAGTGCCTGCAGGTGGTAACATGTGGAGTTGAAAGGGAAATTAATCTACATCATGTTAACAGCTTTGGCAACTTGGGGAAAAATTGCAAAAAACAAAAAAAGCAGAAAAATGCTGTAGGCCATTTAGCATCTTTAAAAGATGACATTGTGAGCATTTACTCTTCAACAGAACCCTTCTCATGCTGAAGGACCAAATATGTCTTGTACTAACTGACCTGCTATTAAATTTCCTGCACCAAGTCTAACTTCAGATTCAAAAAAATTCAAACAATTGGAAATCTTATTCAGTAAGCATCAGCTACTATCAGGGAAAGCAGCAGCAGATGTTACTGGAAGCATGTTCATTAGGAGATGTTGCTAAAATCTAGGACTGTATTAAGAACATGACCAACAAGATATCTGCAAAATTAAAATGCTAACCAATCTCTCTGCACATTATCCTAGTAAAGCAGATATTCCAAACCCAGAACAATTAGCCATGGCTATTTGCATCACAGGTAGTTTGAATGATTCCATTAGATAACAAAGGTTAACATCTCAATCATTTGTAATCTCATTGAAAATGATGGAGTGAGCCTCAGAGATTCTGTCTCAGAAAAAAACTGTGCAGGTTACAACATTACTCCAAAATGTTGAGCAGAGACCAGTGCGCCAGCTCTGAATTCTGAGTAGACAGAATGCAGCAGAATATTCACAACCCACAACCCAATCATGTACAAGTTCTCGGAGTATGGAAATCGAATATCTCTTGTAAATATCCCACCACCCTATCTGATCTAAAGGTTTAAAGCGGTCAGCTTTCTGAATACTAATTAGAGAACAAAACCTTCCTCTGCTTCAAGCTCCTCCCTTGGAAATGCCAAAAACAAAAAGCACTAAAGATGTTTCTTGTTTCACAGACCACTATTATGGAGCCAAAGTTAAGACAGGCATTTCCTTCCATACAATGAGCATCATAAAACCTAGCAACATATTAACCTCTTCTTTGCATGGTGTGATGAAATTAGTTTTGTTGCAATAAGCAATATGGCTCAGTTAGTGAAAATAATTCTACACCTTGCAATGTAAAAATATATCCAAAAGTCTCCCCCAAGAGGTATAATTTAAAATGACACAAAAACAAGGTAGCAATATTAGGAGGGGTCACCAAATGCAGTGGTATTTAGGAAGGCCATTAAAAGGTGCAGGCAGCATTGTGGTATCAGTGGACTGGTAATCCAGAGACCCAAAGAGATCTACCAGCAGATGGTGAAACTTGAATTCAATAAAAAAATCTGGAAAATCTCAATGGTCACCACGAAACAATTGTCCAATGTCCTTTAGAGCCTATATGTGACTCCAGATCCACAGCAAATGTGGTTGACTCTTAAATGCTTTGAAATAGCCTAGCAAGCCACACAATTGTATCAAACCATAAAAAGTTCAAAAGGAATGTGGCCAGACTAACCACCCAGCACTGACCTAGGCAGCACCAGAACAACAATGACAAATTCAGCCATCAACACTGCCAAGTGTTTCTTACAAACATCTGGGGGCCCGTGCCAAAACTAAGAGCTGTTTCACAGACTAGTCAAGCCTGACAGTCATACTCACAGAATCATACCTTACAATGTGCCAGACACCATCTCTGGTTTCGTCCAGGATAGACACAGCAGAGGTGGTAGCACAAGGGTATACACAGTCAGGAAGGAGTTGCCCTGGAAGTCCTCAACATCAATGCCAGACCCATGTCTCATTGCATCAGGTCAAACATGGGCTGATTACCACGTACTGCCCGCCACACCCAAGCAGATCTAGCAACTCAAGGCTGCACAACCACAAGATGCTGTGGGTCATCAGCAGAACTGTACTCAACTACAAACTGTAACCTCATGGCCTGGCATAGTACCCTCTCTACCATTGCCAATGAAGAGTACAGAAGGGAATGCCAGGATCACTAGGCATACCTAAAAAAGGTGTCAACCTGGAGAAACTACAACACAGGACTACTTGCATGTCAAACAGCTAATCAATTTCACAACCAACAGATCAGGTCTAAGCTCTGCCACATTGTCATGAATGGTGATGGAAAATTAAACAACTCACTGGAGGACAACGCTCCACAAATGTCCCCATCCTCAAATGATGGGGGAGCTCAGCACCTCAATGTGAAAGACTGAAGCATTTACAATCTTCAGCCAGGAGTGCCAAATAGTTGATCCACTGCAACTTTCTTCATAGGCCCCAGCATCACACATGCCAATTTGATTCACTTCATGTAACAGCTAAAGGTACTGGATACTGTAAAAGCTATGGGCCTCGACAACATTCCAGCAATGGTACAGACTTGTGCTCCAGAACTGCAGCACTCTTAGCCAAGTCAGAGACGAGGAATCCTGCGGTGCATATCGCACCTCCTTACTACCCAAAGCCTGTCCAGCATCCACAAAGTTCAAGTTGAAGTGTGATAGAATAAGTGCAGTTCCAAGAAGGAGCTTGACACCATCCAGCAGAAAGTATCCCACCTGATTGGCACCCCACAAACATTCACTCCCTCCACCATTAGAATTCCTACAGTGCAGAAGAGGCCATTCGACCCATTGAGTCTGCACCAACTCTTACTGATACCAAGGCCCTCTCCCCCAACCTACCCCCAGAACCCAAACATCTTCCATGGTTAATCTATCTAATTTACGTATCTTGGGACATTAAGGGACAATTTAGCATGGCCAATCCACCTAACCTGCACATCTTTGGACTGTGGGAGGAAACCGGAGCACCCAGAGGAAACCCACACAGACATGGGGAGAATGTGCAAACAGACAGTGACCGAAGACACCACTGAAGTGCAGGTTAGGTTACTTGGCCATGCTAAATTCCCCCTTAGTGTCAGGAAGATTAGCAGGATAAATAAGTGGGGTTGCGGGCATAGGGGTAAAGTGGGATTGTCATTGGTGCAGGCTCAATAGTGTGTACCATCTACAAGATGCACTGCAGGAACTCACCCATTCGGCACACTTTCCAAATCCAGGACTGTACCCAACACCTGGAATTTCCCTCCAAGCCACTCACTATCCTGACTTGAAATGAATCGCTGTTCCATCACTGCCACTGAATCAAAACGTTCTCCCTAACAGCACTGCAGGTATATCTACACCACACAGACTGAAGTGGCTCGAGACAGCAGCTCACCAACACCTTCTCTGGGGCAGTTAGTGATGGACAATAAATATTGGCCTAGCCAAAGCACACATCCCATGAATGAGAGAAAACATGGAAGAGCAGTTATGTCAATTGGTCGTTAGAATTCCATCCCTTAAATCACAACCAAATGACAAAGGGATTGAGCATTAATGCCAAGCCAAAGTCAAGGCATGCAGATCTCGTGTCATAGGAATAGATGACCATTAAAATGGAGTTTATAGAGATTGAGGGGACAAATCTATAAAAGGATTTAACAGGAGTATCAAAAATTTAAAATTCGATGTGGATGGTGCTAGTTCACTTGCCAATTATCTGCTTTCTTTAGAGCAAGTCCTTTAAAGGAAGCTCCACTATTTCTGCAAAACAAAAGAAAATCACCTCATTTATGCTATTAGAATCCTATCACTTAAACCAACTGTGCATTCTGGGAGGGCACCTATAATCAGAATGACACTGACCATTTGTCACCACCACAACAGCAGTCAATAACCTGAAAACAAAAGTGACAGTGAGTAGCTCTTATTTTTGTCCCACATTGCATCCTATACTCAGTGTCCCTTACCCAATTGTTTTTAGGATACAGCACCAGTCAGTCACTCTATAGATCTCACCCAAGTGGCCATTTTTGTCAAATAAGCTTTCATGAAGAGAATTGTCAGACATTTTAATCAGGGTGTTGACAGGTCATTGTAAACAGACTGAACTTTCAGATCCATTCTTCATTCTCACCTTTGAGTTCATGGTGGATGAGATCAGCAAAATTTGGCACTTCACCCCACCAGAAAATCCAAAGTTCTCGGTGGCCTGGTGTCATATCCCTTCGCCACACACAAAGTACATTTGCCTTCAAGCAGCGGCTAAAGCTGCAGAGGATGGCATCATCTTCAGCCACCGGGATGACGAGCGGTGTCCCTACAGGACCTTGCCATGAATAACGTCGCCATTTAATTCCAGGCAGGTCAGCCTATAGGGAAATAGAAAACAAAATGTTAAGGAATCTAATGCCCAGAAGCATTTTGTGTCACAATAGGAAACAACTATACAATATAAAGATGGTTTTCAAAATTTCGACACATTTGATTTGCAGTCAGGAGGGCACAAGCCCCATGCCTACCAGTCATTGAAACCACTTAGAAGTTTCAGCAACTCAGTCAGGTCACCAGCTCGAGGGCAGAAAAACCATGAGAGATTTTTGAAACAATCATTAGGCCACAGAGCACATCAAGGAAGCAGAGTCATGGGAACAGTAATCCAAGAAACCATGGAGAGAGCATACAAAAAAGTTGAGATAACACAGGATCAAAGATCACAAGATAACCAAATTCCTGTTCTACATTGCACATGTAAAAAACATAACCACAGAAATCAAAAGTACTTTCTGATTCAATTCCTTCCATGCCAGTTCATATTTATTTTTCCAAAAATTGCAATCTCCACAATGTTGTATTATGACATTGGAGGATGGAGGGAGGGTTGAGGCAAAAGAGGGAAGGGAATAGCTTTAGGATGTACACACAAAAGCACAATGCTGCCTCGGGTGCATAGTTCAGGGTCATGCAAAAGTATATTCAAAAGTACAATTTGCTCCTTGCAAATTTAGTTAGGAGTTGCACAGTTCACAGGCTTAAAATTGGGCATTGGGCAACTTAAGAGACCAGTCAGTTCAACTGTGAACCAGTGACAATAGTATATCAATGGACACAACATTAACACATGCACTCTACACTGTAAACTCTCTCATGAGCAAGGAATTCCTTGTACTTACTATAAAGTGTTTAAAAATGCATTCTGTGTGTACATACATTTCAAAACTAAAAGCCCAGCAACAGCAAACGGTTGCAGAGATGACAATGTTTTGATCATAAATTAAAAATCCATATTTACAGGGCATTCAAGAAGTTTCATTTGAGGCTGCATACATACACAGATGATTATAGTCAATGTAAAATTAATTTCTAGGGATTCAGTTATAGGCCAAAGTTGAATAATTAGTTTCAACATTCGATTACAAGCTACTCCTTGTATCTCTCTTCAGGCTTGTTCAAGGCCAACCACAAATTTCTCCTCCCAATTCACTCAACTTTCTCCCCCCCCCCCCCCCCCCCCCTCACAAAAGGCCTCTGATGTTCTGTTGATACATGACAAAAAGGCTCGAGAAGTACATAATCTCATTCCACCCCTAATTTTCAGAGTCTGGATTTTTTTTTTAAACTGAGTATTTAAAGTCAGGATTTCTTCAGAGTGACCAGCATCTGTGGAGTTATGCATCTTAGTAAGGAAATCAATGCTTCTGGATGGGATTGGGAAAAAAAATTGAAACAATTTAAAAATTATCCCTGTGCTACAACCTCAAACAGCTCATTTCAATTAAACTTTTAAAATAATAGAAATCCAGTACTCTGGCCCAGCTTCCTTGCTGCTGTAATACTTTACTACAGATATTTATGGCAAGTAAACAGCAGTTTAATACTAACTTTTCTAACTGCTTTGGAATGTATTTGTACAGCCAAAAAAACTGCAGAGAACTCAATGTCTGTGTATAACTATGCTGGTATGCTGTGATGATGTTCAACTACAGAGTGCTGCGCCAGACTAGATTATGAATGACTGTATACGCTGGTTGAAATCCAGCAAGTGTACAAATATAGATGGTTAAGTATGCTTTCCTCTATGTAACACTTCGATAAAATTTGAAAACAGGAAGTCGCTGTTATTTTGCAAGTCAACACATTTTAAAAAATGCAGCATCTTAGTCACAATTTCCCATTTGACGGCTGCTTACTCGAAGCACTGTTGTTTTGTATTATGAGTGGAAATAAATTTCTAAAGTAAACCAAATGTTTTCTCAACCACTACAGATATGAACAGAATGCTGAAAACAAACTGTTTCAACTCCTGATAGAGATTTATAAAAATGAACGTGGTCAGATAAATATGCTGTTTCTAAAAAAAAGTTAGCTCACTAGAAAACCATTTACTGGAGTTTGTTTTCTTCACTCAGGTGCAGAGTGTAACAAATGCATGGTCATCTACTTCCCCCATGTACTAACCATCCTGATTACAAGTACACATTCACCTATACCAAATTCTGCAGAGTGGCCATACAAAAATATTTGACCTCCAGACCAGCACAGAGTAGACTGCAGATGATTTTGAAAAAGAGCTGGGTTCATCATATAAGTAAGAAGTTTAACAACACCAGGTTAAAGTCTAACAGGTTTATTTGGTAGCAAAAGCCACACAAGCTTTCGGAGCTCTCAGCCCCTTCTTCAGGTGAGTCACCTGAAGAAGGGGCTGAGAGCTCCGAAAGCTTGTGTGGCTTTTGCTACCAAATAAACCTGTTGGACTTTAACCTGGTGTTGTTAAACTTCTTACTGTGTTTACCCCAGTCCAACGCCGGCATCTCCACATCATGTTCATCATATAAAACATCTTTCACATAAGCACTTTACAACCAATAAGTATTTTTGAATTGTAATCACTGGTGAAATAAGGAAATACTGCAATTTGCACACAAGGCTCCCAAATAGGAATGTGATAAAATTCCAGGTTATCCATTTTGATGTTGGTTGAGGGGGAAAATGCATTAGTTTTACTCCCCTGCTTAAATAATGCCATGAGATCATTTTAAGCTGACAAGAAGATTATGGGTAATGGTTTGGTGGCTCATTCCAAGAATGGCACTCCAATAGCAACATTCAATTTCAAGAAATCCGAGCCAAAATTATATCCTCAGGTCTCTGGAGACTTGAAACTATGACCTTTTGACTTAGAGACGAGAGAGCAAGCACTGATCCAATATGGACATCTACAGTAAAGTGCCTATTATCATAAAACAATGATTAAAATTTTAGTCAGTAGATTTAGTACCCTCAATACCATTGTGTTGATGGCTGTTTCCCATCCAATGAAAAAGTGTGACTCATACAATTTTCACCAGCTACGAAAGCTCAAAACCTCAAACACCATTTTTATGGAAAAATATCTTCACAAGCTTGTTTGCAAATAGGGGCTTCTCAATTCTCTTCAACTAAGAGTACCATTGAATGCCTGTCATGACTATGGGTGGTAATCCTTTGAGCACATTTGTTCATAATACAGGTCTCATCATCCATCATCTCAATCAGACTAATGTTTTGTTAGGATTATTTCACACCAAACTCATTCCAGACTACAAACATCAAACCTCACATTACAAAGCACATTCACAGAAGGTGCTCCCGCCTTTCAGTGCTCATCCCCACCAGCTGTCACTATCATACCTGCTCTCAATCCGGTCCAAAAGACCACCTTAGTCCCGCCAGTAAAGATTTTATTTAGGAACCAGAAGCCTCAGTCAGCTCAGTCTCCCTATTTCAACTGAAATATGATGTGGAGATACCAGCGTTGGATTGGGGTGGGCACAGTAAGAAGTCTCACAACACCAGGTGAAAGTCCAACAGGTTTATTTGGAATCACAAGCTTTCGAGCCCTGCTCCTTCATCACTCATCTGATGAAGGAGCAGCACTCTGCAAGCTTGTGATTCCAAATAAACCTGTTGGATTTTAACCTGTTGAGAGACTTCCAACTGAAATTAGAAATGGATAACTATTGTATACAGCCAATTAATTTGGACCACAGGATTTAATGACAAAAATGATAGAAATTACCTTTAAAAAATTTCTACAAAACCAAATTATGCAATTTAGCTTGTATGGCCTATAGCAAATAGGAGCTTGCCACAAACGTGGATTTCCTCCCAGAAACTACTCACGTGGCTTGCACATCAGGTAGCTTTAACATTCAAAGACTTCCACCATGATGTTTCAACTACACAAAAACAACTTAAATTGAATAGAAATACCTACATCAAAAGTTCTGGAATTCATCAAGAGAAAAAGAAATGCCAACAAACCTATCACAGTAAGAAGTTTAACAACACCAGGTTAAAATCCAACAGGTTTATTTGGTAGCAAAAGCCACACAAGCTTTCGGAGCTCCAAGCCCCTTCTTCAGGTGAGTGGGAATTCTGTTCACAAACAGGGCATATAAAGACAGACTCAATTTACATGAATAATGGTTGGAATGCGAATACTTACAGCTAATCAAGTCTTTAAGAAACAAAACAATGTGAGTGGAGAGAGCATCAAGACAGGCTAAAGAGATGTGTATTGTCTCCAGACAAGACAGCCAGTGAAACTCAGCAGGTCCAGGCAACTGTGGGGGTTACAGATAGTGTGACATGGACCCAATACCCCGGTTGAGGCCATCCTTGTGTGTGCGGAACTTGGCTATCAGTTTCTGCTCAGCGACTCTGCGGCGTCGTGTGTCACGAAGGCCGCCTTGGAGAACGCTTACCCGAATATCAGAGGCCAAATGCCCGTGACCGCTGAAGTGCTCCCCAACAGGAAGAGAACAGTCTTGCCTGGTGATTGTCGAGCGGTGTTCATTCATCCGTTGTCGCAGCGTCTGCATAGTTTCCCCAATGTACCATGCCTCGGGACATCCTTTCCTGCAGCGTATCAGGTAGACAACGTTGGCCGAGTTGCAAGAGTATGTACTGTGTACCTGGTGGATGGGGTTCTCACGTGAGATGATGGCATCTGTGTCGATGATCCGGCACGTCTTGCAGAGGTTGCTGTGGCAGGGTTGTGTGGTGTCGTGGTCTCTGTTCTCCTGAAGGCTGGGTAGTTTGCTGCGGACAATGGTCTGTTTGAGGTTGTGCGGTTGTTTGAAGGCAAGAAGTGGGGGTGTGGGGATGGCCTTGGCGAGATGTTAGTCTTCATCAATGACATGTTGAAGGCTCCGGAGGAGATGCCGTAGCTTCTCCTGTTTATGCCCTGTTTGTGAACAGAATTCCCACTCACCTGAAGAAGGGGCTTGGAGCTCCGAAAGCTTGTGTGGCTTTTGCTACCAAATAAACCTGTTGGACTTTAACCTGGTGTTGTTAAACTTCTTACTGTGTTTACCCCAGTCCAACGCCGGCATCTCCACATCATAACAACAAACCTATCTACAGAGAGTTTCATTTTCACCTACCCCATCTAATCTATACAAAACTATTCTCACTTCATGGATATGGCACTTAGAATCTTAGAAACCCTACAGCACAGAAAGAGGCCATTCGGCCCATCGAGTCTGCACCGACCACAATCCCACCCAGGCCCTACCACCATATCCCTACATATTTACCCACTACTCCCTCTAACCTACGGACACTAAGGGCAATTTTAGCATGGCCAATCAACCTAACCCATACATCTTTGGACTGTGGGAGGAAACCGGAGCACCCGGAGGAAACCCACGCAGACACGAGGAGAATGTGCAAACTCCACGCAGACAGTGACCCAAGCCGGGAATCGAACCCAGGTCCCTGGAGCTGTGAAGCAGCAGTGCTAACCACTGTGCTACCGTGCCGCCCTTCAATCACTTCAATCACTTTCCTCTCACCCAATCACAGCAAGTCCCAAAAACGAGCCTCATGCACAATCCAGTCGCCAACATTCTCTCCCCCTTCATGTACCATGCCCCAAGATGGCACTGGCAATCATGATCTCCATGCAAATCTTGCTCTAGATGTAGCTAATCTATCCAGTTGTGATGCTCTTAAAAAAAGTCATTCTTTGTCCACCTCAATCTTTCGCATAATCATCACGTGCCCAAGGAATTCCAACCAAGTCTTCCTAATCTTGATCAGAGTTCTTTTGGTCTTGGATGTTGCTAGCTTCTCTTCATTAATAGTGTGACTTTTTCAAAATATCTTTATTTGCTTCAAAAACCACAAACAGGCAAATCATCAACTCAAAAATCACACTAGCCCTCTCAGGGGAGGGCTGTTGCTCACATGGTTCCTGAAGTAACGTTTCACACAAACTTAATATTTGGATAGAATTTTCTGTCACTAAGCTATTCAATGCCTGAAAGGCCTCACAGCACAAGTTCAAGATCTCAGCCCTTTACTAATCAACATCCAACTGGGAGGCAAAATAAATACAAGGATGCACCATGCCATACTCATCTACTATTAGCCACCATAATGCAGGTCATTTATCTGCACCTTTGGCTAGTGAATGACAAACGGTTTTTGCTAAAATCTAGCTTAATGCAAAACTTGCTTCTCAGACTTTTCGCAAAGGTCAAGCCCAAAATCAAGTGCAATGCCTTTCCTTGCTAGCTTGAACTTTAAGTTTTACTCCATCCTTAAAGATACAAGGCCAATGCGCATAGTGGATAGGGCAAGCTCTTAATCCACCTCCTTGCTTGATTTGATGGTCCCCATAAGAGATCCACTCACATTGTCTGTACCTTTAAGACTTGATTACCTGTAAAGACTTGCATTCCAAGTAAATTGAGTTTGTGTCTTTATATGCCCTGTTTGTGAACAGAACTCCCACTTACCTGACGAAGGAGCAGCGCTCCGAAAGCTAGTGGCTTTTGCTACCAAATAAACCTGTTGGACTTTAACCTGGTGTTGAGACTTCTTACTGTGTTTACCCCATAAGAGACACATGCAAGATCCAAGCCGAGAAGAAAAGGCATTACACTCAATCTTGGAATTTTGGCTAGGATCAAGTTCAAGAAATGCACGTCTTCATAGAATCACTATAGTGCAGGAGGCCATTTGGCCTATTAAGTCTGCACCGACCACAATCCCACACAGGCTCCATCCCTCCCCCAACCCCACACATTTACCCCAGCTAGTCCCCCTGACACTAAGGGGCAATTTACCATGGCCAATCAACCTAACCCGCACATTTTTGGACTGTGGGAGGAAACCCACACAGACATGAGGAGAACGTGCAAACTCCACACAGAGTGACCAGAGGCTGGGAATCTAACCTGGATCCCTGGTGCTGAGAGGCAGCAGTGTTAACCACTGTGCTACCATGCCACCCTCAAAAAAGTTAGTCTTATGGGGGCCATGAAGTGGATTCAATCTCAATTGCTTTTTGCAGCAAGCAAGGAGATGGATTATGGCACCCGGTCAGTCTGCGCATTGGCTTTGTAACTTTGAATCATAGAATCTCTACAGTGCTAGTTATTTTAATAAAAATCTTATTCAAACTACCAAGAAAAATTGCAAGAAAAGGCAACCACAACTGCAAAGCCTTTCAGAATATACAGAGTTAATTATAAATTTTTGGAAAAAAATTAAATTTAAAACGAATTAACCAATCCAAATTTCCAAACCTTCCCCACTTTGAAAAATGCCTAACCCACATTGGCAACAAAAACTTTTGGCCACGCAATCCTATATCTCTTCCCTGTTACTCAGCATTCCTTTTTTCCTGATCAAGGAAGGCTCAGTGCAACACTTCAGACATTTTCAAGTGAAAGGTATTATTGGGAGGTAACTTGTGTTCAAAAGGACAATAGGTACAATAGCTCAAATCTAGGAACCTCAGGACCGTGGCGGTGTCAGATTTTAGACATTGCTAGATTTCAGATTGGGAGGTTCAGGTGAAGCAGGGTTAGGTCAAGGGTCGCTTGGAGCACAGGACATGAAAGCCAGCAACTAGTCTGGAGCCAATGCAGTGCCTAGTCAAATTAGTCAGGTAATTACGATTGACACAAGAACATTATATATATATATATAAAAAAACATTTCCAAACATCGCTGGTTTCTGAGTAAACAGATTTGAGGTACTCTACCTGTACATAAGCTTCTATTTCACCCTTCCAAACAAACTAGCCTTTTGCATTATTTGTTCATTTGAAAAATATAACTTGCATGAAGGAGGGAAAGAAAGTATTTTCAGTACAAGAGTATTTTATTCTACAAGCAGCAACCTGTGCACAGATGAGCAGCTGATATTTAAGGTAACGAATATGCAAGCTTTCCAGTGGAACCAGGAACAAAGGCAAGTGAAAAATACAAGGAAGCTTTAGGGCTTAGGGAAAGTAAGTGGCACTGGCATGATAGCATGTCATGATGTGGAGATGCCGGCGTTTGGACTAGGGTAAACACAGTAAGTCTCACAACACCAGGTTAAAGTCCAACACTTTTGCTACCAAATAAACCTGTTGGACTTTAACCTGGTGTTGTGAGACTTCTTACTATGATAGCATGTCACCAGAAATCTCATTCCTACCCCTTTCAAATTGTGTTACTTAGCCATTCCCACAGGGAAGTACAGCACAGATTAAACCACATACTGGACCAAGAGACATTTTAAGTTTGATTTTTGTAGAAGACCAAGAGTTAAATCATGGAGAGAGAACAGGAGACATGCAACACAAAAAATACAACTCCTTTCAAAGTAATGTTCTTCTTTTCTGGTGCCAAATTCATGCCATTTATCCCAAGTTCCAACATGCAATCTTTGCACCTACAAGTGATAGCAGAGATTGCCCCAAAGAATGTAACACAGTAGCCATATTAGAAGAAAGAAAATCGACTAGCTAATTCTTTAAAGATTAGGCACCATCCACTGTTGTACTTTTAGCATTATGGCGTTAGGAAAATAAGTGGCAATGCAGGGAAATTATGCCACTTCACTCCACAAGAATCTCATTCCTACCCCGTTCAAAAAATGTTACTCAGCTATTCCCACAGGGATGTACAGCACAAATTAAACTAGTATAGAACAATATTACTTTGAAGGAAGTGGTCACTATGAAGGGAGTTGCCTATCTCTTGCTATTCTTTTCCTTAATGAATCTTTGTGCTTCCACAAAAATACTTAAATGTCCAGTATTTGATTTAATCTGTGCCATACTTTGCTATGGGAATGGTTGAGTAACATACTCGAATGGGGCAAGAATGAGATTCTTCATGCAGGAACGAAGTGCCATCATTGATTCAGTGATGACCTGTTAACCACCTTGTGTTGCTCAAAACTGTTTGATCCTACAAAAATTCCATCAGAAGCCATTAAGAAGTTGGATGTTCTCATTATTAAAAATACACAAACTGCATCCATCTTGCATTCAAATGACAATTTAGAGCCAGCTCACCTCAAAACCATTCCATTATATACTGGTATCACAGAACTATTGGATTACCAGGGACTCACATTAAATCAATCTGTTCTCATGATGGTAAACAGATAAATCTACATACAAGTTGTCCTACATTACAGGATTAGAATACATCTGCCATTGCTGGATGTAATCCATTGTGTAAATGTCACAGACTAAAAAGAAACAAATCCCAACTGCCTTGAAGTTGGGTTCAGGTCCCACTCCAGGACTTGAGCACATAATCATAGCTGACACTCATGCTGAGCAAATGCTGCGTTGTTGGAGCTGTTGTTTTTCCACACGAGACATTAAACAGAGTCTGCCCATTTAGGTATATGCAAAATATCCTGTTGCATTACTGGAAAGCAGATGAAAAGAGGCTAACATTTACCTTTCAAACAACACGAACAAAAATAGACCAACTGTTCATTCATTGCAATGCCAATCACGGAATCTGCTGCCACATTTGCCAAAGCAATTCAGCAGCCGTGTTGTGGTTTTGGAGGCAATTGTGCAGGTTTACTCTTTAAGCCCATGCTTAGGTTGCCAATTGCAGTACAGTAAACAGGGCCCTCCTCTCCTCTCCCCCCGCCCCCCCACTGGAAAATTTCAAGTTCAAAGTAAAAAGCATTTATATACAGACCAGATTAGATCCTTGCCCTGTGCCAAGTAAACACGATGTGGAGATGCCAGCGTTGGACTGGGGTAAACACAGTAAGAAGTTTAACAACACCAGGTTAAAGTCCAACAGGTTTATTTGGTAGCAAAAGCCACACAAGCTTTCGGAGCTCTAAGCCCCTTCTTCAGGTGAGTGGGAATTCTGTTCACAAACAGAGCTTATAAAGACACAGACTCAATTTACATGAATAATGGTTGGAATGCGAATACTTACAACTAATCAAGTCTTTAAGAAACAAAACAATGTGAGTGGAGAGAGCATCAAGACAGGCTAAAAAGATGTGTATTGTCTCCAGACAAGACAGCCAGTGAAACTCTGCAGGTCCACGCAACTGTGGGAGTTACAAATAGTGTGACATGAACCCAATATCCCGGTTGAGGCCGTCCTCGTGTGTGCGGAACTTGGCTATCAGTTTCTGCTCAGCGACTCTGCGCTGTCGTGTGTCGCGAAGGCCGCCTTGGAGAACGCTTACCCGAATATCAGAGGCCGAATGCCCGTGTCACACTATTGTAACTCCCACAGTTGCGTGGACCTGCAGAGTTTCACTGGCTGTCTTGTCTGGAGACAATACACATCTTTTTAGCCTGTCTTGATGCTCTCTCCACTCACATTGTTTTGTTTCTTAAAGACTTGATTAGTTGTAAGTATTCGCATTCCAACCATTATTCATGTAAATTGAGTCTGTGTCTTTATAAGCTCTGTTTGTGAACAGAATTCCCACTCACCTGAAGAAGGGGCTTAGAGCTCCGAAAGCTTGTGTGGCTTTTGCTACCAAATAAACCTGTTGGACTTTAACCTGGTGTTGTTAAACCTCTTACCAAGTAAACACAGCAGAGGTGTTAAAATTGGTCTTAGTGCCTCCAACTAAAAAAGGAACAAATGAAACATAACAACAACACCAACCAGCAACCATTAAAAGAAGTGCTTATGTTGACAAGGTCTGTCAATGTTACTGTTTATTGTTCACTCATGAATTATTTTGGCAATGAATAATGTACAGGAGCTGCTAACAACTACATGTCCAAGTCCCAGCAAGTGTCAGCAAATTCAATGGGGAGCAAAGGATGAGATTAAAATCAAGGCACACCACATTGAAAGCGTTTTGCCGGAATTCTACCACCCCACCCGTCACGGAATCGGAGCGGGTGAGGAAAGGACAACAGGAATGTCCATTGACCTCAGGTAGGAACTTCCGGTCTCACTCAGGCGATGCTGCAAAATCCCACCCCATATCCATCAAGTAGTCTTGAATAAGGAGCACTAAAATTGGCCTTGGGTTTCAGAACTTGAGGGAAACAAAAAAAAAGGGGAAAAAAAGACATAGCAAGGGTTCCCATTCTAGATTACTATACAATGACCTTGAAGCCTACTCAAGCACACCAGCGAAGGATAAGATTAGAAATAGCTTGTACTAAGAGGCCAGGCCGCAAGATCAAGGAAAGAATCATATGCAATTAGTCTCAGAGCAACAGAGCTGGTCTCAAGTGTAAGGCATCTGTTCGCCATCTTCCAAATTTCGTATATCACTGTCAATTTTCTTTACAAAGGGAAAAGTTATAGAGGCAGTGCATTTTTCAAACCAGAATAGAGACCTGCATATGGGATCTTTTCACTATTAAAAAGGTGCTCTGGTGACATCACTATTGGGTAGTAGTCTTCAAGATATTAACAGGAAAAGACAGTAGACAAAGATAAATCATTTCCACTGGTTCTAGAAGTAGGGGACATGATCTAAAAATCAGGGCCAGACTGTTCAGGGGAGATGTTAGGAAGCATTTCTACACACAAAGGATGGTACAAGTTTGGAACACTTCCAAAAACAGCAGTTGATGCTAGATCAATTGCTAATTTTAAATCCGATTTGCTTAATAAAAGTTTATCATAAGGTATTAAGGGATATGGGCCAAATGCAGGTATACAGAGTTAGGCAACATTTCAGCCATGATCTCATTGAATGGCAGCAGAACATACTTGAGGGGGCAAAAGGACAGAAGAACAGGGAGTAGGTTAATGTTCTAGTCCCAGGGATGCAAAAAGGGGCAGTTTAAGCTGGGGCTGGCTAGTGAGTCAAAGCAGTACTGCCAACCCCAGAAACACAAGTCACTAGTTGGATATGCCCCCAGTCAGTAGTTAGGTTTCCTGGACTTGCAAATCCAGATCAACTCCCAGGTCTTGAAATCAATTGTTTTCAATGGAGCCTCTCCAGGATATTTTATTCGTGACATCATAGAGCAACCTAACCGCAAAATCAGATCTGGCAAGCCTCTGGCCAGAAAGTATGTGTACGTACAGATTTATTTATAGCAAGCTGTATTTGCACTCTTTCTCCCCCCCCACCCCCCCTCCCCACTTTACGAACAGCACAGCAATGTACTGAAGCATGATGTTCTTGACAGCTTTCATTCCAGAATTCAGTTGCAAGCTGCTACTACTAAAAGAGATCAATTACTGACAGATTACTCTTCAGCTAGCAACAGAATAGTGTACAATATTGAACAGCCTGGTAGAATGGTGTACAAGCACTAATCTCTGCTAAGACACAACTCCCCTATTAAGCAAAGTCATTGTCTCAAATGTGCTAAACAATGCAGATCAAAACATTCAATTTTTAGTCTGTGTTATTAGACCAAGAAAAAAGACACTGCTAAAAATTAGCTGGACTCGGAAAGGGAAGGAAAACCCAAGTTGCAGTTCACACAATTGTAAACTATCTACCCTTACTTTGACAGCTATGGCTCAGTTAGTCTCACAGAAGGTAGAGAAATTAAGTCACACTCCAGAATTTGAGCTGAAGTATCAAGGATGACTCCATTGAGAGTGCTGCCATGCTGGGAGGTGTCATCTTTCAGGTGTGATGTTAAACGGAGGCCCAGTCAGCCCTCAGGCGGACAGAAAAGGGGGGGGGGGTGAAAGAAAATCCCAGATGTCCTGCCCAATATGTATTCCTCAATTAACATTACACAAACAGGCTATCCAGTTGTTATCACATTGCTGATTGTAAGAGCCTGCCAAGTGCAAATTGGCTGCCATGTTTCTTGCACTACAACAGTGAATACACTTCAAAAGCACTTGGGCTGAAAAGTGCTTTGAGATGTCAAATCGTCAGGAAAGACATTATATAAATGCAAGTCTCCTTTTCTCACTGGAAAGCATACATGTTAATATTGAGCTGAGCTTGGCGGTGATGCCAAGCCTTCCACTGGCCCACTGACCAGATGAATCAGCTGCCAGTATTCACTGTCTACATTGGCACAGTGGCTAGCACTGCTGCTTCACAGCGCCAGGGACCCGGGTTCGATTCCCAGCTTGGGAAACTGCCTGTGTGGAGTATGCGTGGGTTCCCTCCGGGTGCTCCAGTTTTCTCCCACAGTCCAAAAGACGTGCTGGTTAGGTGCATTGGCCATGCTAAATTCTCCTTCAGTGTACCCGAACAGGTGCCGGAATGTGGCGACTAGGGGATTTTCACAGTAACTTCATTGTTAATGTAAGCCTACTTCTGACTAATAAATTACATGCAAGAAGAATGCTGGTTTGGACAAATGAAGCCAAATTCCAGCAAAAGTCAGAACAGTATGGGTCGGAAAGTTGCCATTTGGCCCATAGAGTCTGTGCTGACAGTGCAATTAGGAAAAGGAAATTAACAGGAGGAAGATTACATAATACCTCATTTTTTTAAAAAGGTACAACTTATACCGCTTACAAGAAAACCATAAATCTTGAGCACAAGCCTGTTCTAGACATCTACTCTTAGATTATATCAACACTTTGACTGTGCGAACAGTCTTCAAAAATATTACTGACCAATTCCAAAGCAGGAAATAAAAACAAAAGCACCCATGTCTCAAACCAGAAAAAAACAAAAGCACCCACATCTCAAACCAGAGAGAGAAAAAAAAAACAGGTTCAAAAGTCATTTTAACAGTTTACTTAAAACTTCAACGTTTGATCATTTTTCAAGCAAACCAATACTGAACTCTAAACTAACACTAAACTGACAAAATATTCATTTTTTAGGGGACAGGAAGAACCAAACACAAGAAAAAACTCATTTTGTTTTCACTCCATTTGCTCAGCTCTCCTACCAGACACTAACTAGCGCTACAACAGTCATGAAGTCTGCAACTCAGATTATTCATGTTATCTCAACTAGAGGAGGAGTCAGAGCAATGAGTTCCTCAAGGATTTGAGATTGGGGGGGGGGGGGAAGAGAGACAAGAGGAGCAGAAGGAAGAATTAAAACGGGACCATTTTAGTAAAAGCCCAATTTCTACTTTTATGAGTCATAAACCATATTGGTCAGTTCCCACCCCAGCACTTGCTCCTTGAAATCCAAAACAGAGTGAAGTTCATTTCATGCTCCATGTTCTATTTGCATTTTTTCCCCAAAAAACTCATCCGCATTTTCCACTAACAAGGCGCTTAACAGCAGCACCACATTTAACTGTAATCATTTTTAGAAGACAGCTGGACAGCCATATTAAGAATCTGAGGTTTTAAAAAAAACTTTTTAAAAAAGATGTTCCAGATCATTTTTAAAGATTCCCAGATGACCAAAAAGGAAACACTGGCTCTTAAACTTTCCATTTCGCCACCCCTTCCCATATATCCAGTGTTAATAAAATCAAACACGATATATGAGCAGGATTTGTCAGCTCGGAGGAATGCACTGGCTAAATTTGTTCCGGTAGCAAGCAACAAGCTTGTGTTAGAAATAACGCTTAAATAAGTGCTTATTTCACATTTACAGCACTTCTGTTGCTTTGCTCAAGACAAAAGGACCTGAAACACATACCCTCCACCCATTACATTTAGAAATACAATCCATGTAAAGTGACCTCTGACAACTTCCCTTCACTTTGTAAATTAAGATTTTCCATTCCACAGGGGGGGAAAAAGTTACACACCCAAAGAAAAAACACTGACATTACATTAAAACTTGAGCTACTCAAATTTCTTTCTCAGCCGATTGGAGTTCTCATTCTGAAACGGGTTGCATTATTTTTTGCTTTTGCTCTGAAGTTTGAAAACACTTCCCTTTTACGACGCAGCAACTCTTTGAGTCTCTGGAGGGAGGGGGGCGGCGAAGCAACAAATAAAAGAGACTACATTCTATATGCAACCATTAATTATACTTAAAATTAAAACGTCGGAGTTAAAATGATAGCCTTGGAGCCCATCGTAGTTTTAATGTTTTAAAACAACACAACCACCACCCCCCCCCCCCCCCCCCGTTTCGTTTGTTAAAATGCCGTTTCGGTTTTGACTGGAAAATGGCAACTAAAATGACCAGTTTAAAAATATTATTTATACAAATCAGATGTACATTCATAAAAGGCTACCATCGGAACAAATTACATGCCAAGAAAAAAAGGGCAAAGTAGTTTTTTGGGGCAAGTTAAGGAGTTCACACATTTGGCCTATTGAACAGGTTTTCTGACACAAAACCCGATTTTTCTTCCACCTCAAGACATTTAGAAAATGTGCTCAAGTTGTACATTTAATGAAACATTAGTATTTTAAAAAGTGGGTGTTTTTAAAGAGTGGACTTTAAGGGCAAGTTAAGGAGCTCACACATTTTGGCCTATTAAACGGGTTTTTTTGACACAAAACCACCTCAAGACGTTTAGAAAATGTGCGCAAGTTGTACATTTAATGAAACATTGGTATTTTTTTTAAAAAGTGGCTGTTTTTTAAAAAGTGGACTTTTGAGAAGTTTTTTTTTTGAAGAGGAGAAATTGAAGATGTTGGGATCTAGGCTGTCTGAGGCATAAATACGTTACTAAAATTAGAGATTAATAGGATATTTTTTAAACAACCCCCCCCCCCCCTCTCCCCTCACTATCTCTCTCTCTCCACTACGCCTGAGTAAAGGCCGCGGTTTGAAAATGGCTGCGCGACGGCCGCTTCAATCACTCACCAGAGAGAAGAGATTGGAATAGCAATCCTCCAAACTCGCCCCGTTCGCCACCCAGCAGCCGGACGAACTCATCATCACGATCCCTGCATCATCGACGGAGATTTAACACGCACTTCAAAAAGGAAAATATATATGTATATGCGCACACAAACACACAGAAAAGAAAAATAAAAGTCCTCCCCTCAGGAAAATTTCCTCAAATATCTTTTCCACATGAAGGCTGAGGTGTTTTTTTTATTTAGTTGTCCTTTGGTTGCTTTTTGTTTATTTTTCCTCCCCTTCTCTCAGAGAGAGGAACGAGATGAAGGTATCTGTCGCCTCGCTTCCCTTCCTTTCCCCCTCCCTCCCCCCCTCCCGGTTACTCGCCTCCCTCTCGGCGACTCCAGTTTGTGTTCAGTCCCTGTCCTTTAATGGGAGCCTCAGTCCCAGACTTAATGGCGGAGACACCGTCACGTGACGCGGCCGGCCGCCGCTTTACAACCCCCCCCTCACCAACAAAACCTGCCGCGGCCACCAGGGGCGCGGTGGAGCACAGGCCCCACACACACACACACGCACTTCCGAGCCGCGGCCACCAGGGGTGCGATGGAGCACAAGACCACAAATGCACTTGCTTGCCGCGGCCGCCAAAGGCGCGGTGAAACACAGAATACACGCACTTCCCAGCCGCGGCCACCAGGGGTGCAGTGGAGCGCAGGCCCCACACACATGCACTTCCTAGCCGTGGCCACCAGAGGCGCTGAACGAAGTCAACCCAAATACTAATTTTTAACTATCTTAAGTTATCTTTAACTTACTGCCTTCTATTTCAGCATAAACTAATGTCTACATTTGCAAACTTCCCCCTTTCCATCTTCAAATGTTTTCTCGTAAGAACTCAGAATTTATCCACAGAGCATTCACACACTTCAGATAAACCCAATGTGAAGTACTTTGAAATGTTTCCAGGAGTGATAACGCCTTATGTAAACACAGAAATCGTTCTAACTGGAGAGCTGCCAACATTAGGAATACGTCCAAAGTGAAACAAAATTTACACAAATTGCAGAACTACTAAACACGATCAGGCTATATTTAAACCAAAAGATACATCACAGAATAGGAGTTAGTCAGATCTGCAATTACTAATACTTAAATGTCTTAAACAGCAATTTTTTTGAGTTACTCCAAAAAGTTACATTTTACCCTGCCACCTTGAGAAAATATTGGCAAATTACCAAAACAGTGACAGTACAATTTTTCTAACTTCTATTTGCAATTCACGCCATAATTCTTACCTTTTAAAAATGTACTTAAAATCCTACAGGAAGCAGTCCTAAATCCTTTCATTTAAAAAAAATGTTCCACTGCAGAAGGAAAAAAGGAAGAGAAAAGCATCATTTGTCACAATGACATACTGTCTGTGACATGTAAACATGGTATGCATTTAATGACACTGCTCCAAAGTATTTGTAAATAATGAGGAAAAGGTTGTGGGGCAAAGATCTCATGCAAACATTGACACACTGCATGGAACTCCTTGCAATTTCTTAACAAAAGCCCCAATGAAACCCCTATTCCAAAAATCAATGGACAACAGTGACATCCAAGGACACCACAACAGTGACATGGCAGAGAACACTTTTTGCTATGGAAATATTGCAAGTTAACCAATATAGAAAAAAAACACATGGAATGCAGAAGTCTTGAGATATTGCAGTCTTCATGGACCATAAAATGCTTGGCCTCAACCCAAGAGAAATCTGATGAGTTCACATCCCCTAAGGTCCACAGACCTAGTCAAAAAGTCTACATTTTAAAATTTAGTTAACAGTTTTTGCTGTTTGTAATTTACAAAGAATTATACCAAAAATAAATCACTGCCTGCCAGCTGAGCATCAGTCTCGATAATGATCTAGATGAAAACTAATAAACTTTATAAGGACATAAGGCACAATAGAAATTGAATAATGATGAGATTTTATTTGTAGCTATGTTTACCATTTTATATAGCGGATATATTATACAAAATCAGTGGGAAACTTGGTATAAAATGAAAAAGATTGCAACACAAATATTCTTCCTTCCAGCCTTTGTCCCATCATAATCATAAAGGGAACTGAACACTTCAAAAGGAGAGTGTCAAATTTAGATTGAGGGGAGAGAAAGGGGAAAACCTCTACTTAGTGTTAAAATTGCACTGAAAATTAAGTGGCTAATGAAGACAAAATAATGCAATCGAGGATTCGTTTTAAACAAAATTATTTTTTTCAAATCACAACAGAAGTTCCCATTACAAGCAGCACTGATAGTAGCAACAGTTTCACTGATTAGTTTATAGCGCAAGCTAATTGGTTTCTTTCTATTTACAATCACAAGGGTACTACACTAAATTGGAAGGACAAAGAGCATTCCAAGAGAAGTTGGCTAATTATTGTATGGACCTTTAAGTATGACCTGCATCATCAAGCAAATTTATGTTTAAAATATACATTAAATAATCTCAGCGGGGTGCCAATGGTAATGCTACAATTGGTTTCAGGACCCCTGGGACTAGGGAGAAGAATAAATGTAATTCCTTTTCTTTATTATCCAGTAATTGCTGCTGAGCATCAAAGAAAATAGGATCAGCTATGGGGTTCCCCCAATAAAATAATCCAATGACAATCATTGCCCACATTCAGATGTAATATCTAAATTTGAAAGAGGGGGAAAGCAGATATAAATTAGTGAAAAAATGTAAAAGCTACAATTTGCCTTCAGGATTTTCCTAGCTGAGTCTTATCCTACTTTAAGTAACAGAAAGAGTATAGACCATTCAATATCAAAGATGTGCTCAAATGAAAAAAAGGTTTTTAAAAAAATCAAAGAACAATACTACTCCCCCCCCCACCCTTGGGCCAGGAACAATGGAAACTCTGCTTACCCACAATCCCCAACATTCAGAAAGTCCTCTATAGCTGCATTGAAAGAAATCTGCCATAGAAGGAATGACAAAATTGTAAGCTCTTGGAATGAAATCCAGAGGCCCTGGCTAATGCTCTTGGGGCATGGGCTCAAATTCTACCACAGCAGCTGGGGAAATTTAAAGTAAATTAATAAATTTGGAATTGAAAGTTAGTCTCAATAATGGTCACCATGACAACTAGCCTCAATTGTCATCAAAAAAACTCATCTGGTTCACTAATGTCCCTTAGGGAAAGAAATCCACCAGCTTTACCTAGTCTGGCCTGCATGATTTCAGATCCACAACAATGTAGTTGACTCTCAACTGCCCTCTGAAATAGCAGAGCAAGCCACTCAGTTAAAAGGCAATTAGGCGTGGGCTACAAATGCTGACCATGTCTGGGATTCCCACATCCCATGAAAGAAGAAAAAAAAATCATGTGAAAAGATAAAGTAACTAATGCTTTGCCGATGTATCCACCGTGAGCTTGCAATCTTAAATTCAGGGAGAAAATAGTGCACATACTGATGGAGCAGTTTCACTTCACATTGGAGTATTGAACTCCTGTCAACATGACAGATAGATATTAAGGATACAACCAAGGTTGCTCAGGAAAGAAATGTTTGCTTCTATTCCTATCAAAAAAAAACTAGAGCCATAATTTGGTTTCAGTATATATCTGAGTGTAGCTTGTAGAATTATTCATTTTAAACTGGACAACCTGTGGCATCCAAATTTCTTAATTGAAAGAAAATGAACAGAGTCAGTTTTATCCCCCAATTAACAATCATTTCTTCCATTTCTAAGTCATATGGAAGCTGTGCTGTTTAAGGTTTTTTAAAAAAAAAAATCAGCAGGAAATTACCTTAAACATCCTTCACATGCCACCAAGTGTAACATCTAAAACCAAAGGATTTACAATCCATGAAACTTCCAACAATTTGAGGTCTTAGGGCATGCATACGTGTACATGTTAGAAGCAACACAATGGCATAAATATTATTAGTTTAAATGGGTATTAGTTTAATAGACATTTCAAATGTCTATCAGGAATTGGAGCTGGATACATGAATGCTGGCATTTAGAAGAGGCAGTTTACTGGGTTGTCTCCAGTTTTGTTTGGCAGAGTCAAAAATGGCACTTGTTTGAAGCCTTGCAGTGCAAAAGTCTTAAAACTGGCACCAATTTGGCACATACAACCAAGCTCACTGATTGCAAAGCAGAGATCAGATATTAACCAACACGCCGTCTGCTGACACCACAGATAAGACATTGGTGTCTCACTGTGGGAGTGCTGCTCGGGCTGCAGTAGAGTGTGACAGTTGGTGTCTCAGTGAGGGAGTGTTGCTCGGGCTGCAGTAGAGTGTGACAGTTGGTGTCTCACTGTGGGAGTGCTGCTCGGGCTGCAGTAGAGTGTGACAGTTGGTGTCTCAGTGAGGGAGTGTTGCTCGGGCTGCAGTGGAGAGTGACAGTTGGTGTCTCACTGTGGGAGTGCTGCTCGGGCTGCAGTAGAGTGTGACAGTTGGTGTCTCAGTGAGGGAGTGTTGCTCGGGCTGCAGTGGAGAGTGACAGTTGGGGAAGTGTGGGGAAGTTTTTTGTTTTCTTTTTTTCTTGCTGGTAATGGCTTCAGGGATGGCAGTTCAGGCAGTATGCTGCATCTCCTGTGGGATGTATGTGGTGAGGAAATCCAGTAGTGTTTCAGGAGATTTTAGTTGTAAGAAGTGCATTAGATTGCAGCTTCTGGAGGAGCGTGTAAAGGAGCTGGAGGGGGAGGTAGAGGAACTCCGCATAATTCGGGAGGCGGAGGTGGAAGTTGATAGGAGTTATAGAGAAATAGTAACTCCTAGAAATGAGGCTTGGGTCAATGCCAGGAGGAGGGGTAAGAAGCAATCGGGAAGACAATCCCCTGGGGCGGTTCCCCTCCATAATAGGTTTTCGGTGCTGGAGGCTACAGTTGAGGAGGAATCAACTGAGCATAGAGAGCAGATCTCTGGGGGTGAGCCGAGTGAGAAAGCTCAGGTGGTTAGGGGCTGTAAAAGACTGGGCCTTGTGATTGGGGACTCCACAATTAAGGAGACAGATAGGAGGGTCGGAACTAAAGGTAGGGACTCAGGGTTGGTGTGTTGCCTACCAGGGGCTGGGGTCCGGGATGTGTCTGACAGGGTATTCAGGACTCTTAGGGGGGAGGGAGATAAACCACAAGTTATTGTACATGTGGGGACACACGACATAGGGAGGATAGGGGAAGGGGATATTAGGCAGGGATTTATGGAGTTGGGGTGGAAACTAAAGGCCAAGACTGACAGAGTGGTTATCTCTGGACTCTTGCCTGTACCACGGGATAGTTTAGAGAGGAATAGGAGAGGGAAGGTTTGAATTCATGGCTGAGGGGATGGTGCAGGAGGGAGGGGTTCAGGTACTTAAGCAATTGGGGCTCGTACTGGGGAAGGTGTGACCTCTATGAGAAGGATGGTCTACACCTTAATCAGAAGGGGACCAATATCCTGGGGGGTAAATTTGCTAAGGCCATGCAGGGAGGTTTAAACTGATTCGGGGGGGGGGGGGGGGAGGGATCCTGAGTAGTGGGGCTGAAAGTGAGGGATGCATGGATGGGGACTGCAATGCACGGCATTGCAGAGGTGGGGTGGAGCAGGGTTTGAAATGTGTATACTTCAATGCCAGGAGTATTCGCAATAAAGTGGGTGAACTTGCAGCGTGGATCAGTACCTGGGACTTCGATGTTGTGGCTATTTCAGAGACATGGATAGAGCAGGGGCAGGAATGGATGCTGCAGGTCCCGGGGTTCAAATGTTTTAGTCGAAGTAGGGAAGGAGGTAGAAGAGGGGGAGGGGTAGCATTATTGGTCAGAGATTGTATCACAGTGTCAGAGAGGAGGTTTGATGAGGACTTATCTGTTGAGGTAGTATGGGCGGAGATTAGAAATAGGAGAGGAGAGGTCACCCTGTTGGGAGTCTTTTATAGACCTCCTAAAAGTTCTAGAGAGGTTGAGGAAAGGATTGCGGAGTCAATCCTGCTTAGGAGTGAAAGTAATAGGGCAATTGTTATGGGGGATTTTAACTTGACTAATATTGACTGGAATTGTTATAGCTCTAGCTCGTTAGAGGGGTCAGTTTTTGTTCAAAGCGTGCAGGAAGGTTTTTTGACTCAGTATGTAGACAGGCCAACTAGAGGTGAGGCTATATTGGATCTGGTGCTGGGAAATGAGCCAGACCAGGTGCTAGACTTGGAAGTTGGTGTGCATTTTGGTGATAGTGACCACAATTCGGTTACGTTCACCTTAGTGATGGAAAGGGATAGGCATGAACCTCGGGCCAATGGTTTTAGCTGGGGGAAGGGTAATTATGAGGCTATTAGGAGAGAATTAGGAAACATAGGTTGGACTAGGAGATTACAGGGACTGGGAACGTCCGACATGTGGAGTTTTTTCAAGGAGCAGCTACTGCGAGTCTGTGATAGGTATGTCCCTGTCAGGCAAGGAGGAATTGGTAGGGCTAGGGAACCGTGGTGCACCAAAAAAGTTTCTTTGTTGGTTAAAAAGAAAAAGGAGGCTTATGTTCGGATGAGACGTGAGCACTCGGGTAGTGCACTAGAAAGCTTTAGATTGGCTAAGAGGGAGTTGAAGAGCGAGCTTAGAAGGGCTAAAAGGGGACATGAGAAGACTTTGGCGGATAGGGTTAAAGAGAATCCTAAGGCGTTCTATAGGTATGTCAAGAACAGAAGGTTGGTTAGGGCAAGTTTAGGGCCAATTATAGATGGCAGAGGGAAGTTATGTGTGGAACCGGAGGAGATTGGTGAAGCATTGAACCAATATTTCTCTTCGGTGTTCACGCAAGGGGACATGAATATAGCTGAGGAGGACACTGGGTTGCAAGGGAGTAGAATAGACAGTATTACAGTTGATAAGGAGGATGTGCAGGATATTCTGGAGGGTCTGAAAATAGATAAATCCCCTGGTCCGGATGGGATTTATCCAAGGATTCTCTGGGAGGCAAGAGAAGTGATTGCAGAGCCTCTGGCTCTGATCTTCAGGTCGTCGTTGGCCTCTGGTATAGTACCAGAAGATTGGAGGTTAGCGAATGTTGTCCCATTGTTTAAGAAGGGGAACAGAGACTTCCCCGGGAATTATAGACCGGTGAGTCTCACTTCTGTTGTCGGCAAGATGTTGGAAAAAATTATAAGGGATAGGATTTATAGTTATTTGGAGAGTAATGAATTGATAGGTGATAGTCAGCATGGTTTTGTGGCAGGTAGGTCGTGCCTTACTAACCTTATTGAGTTTTTTGAGAAAGTGACCAAGGAGGTGGATGGGGGCAAGGCAGTGGACGTGGTATATATGGATTTTAGTAAGGCGTTTGATAAGGTTCACCATGGTAGGCTTCTGCAGAAAATGCAGATGTATGGGATTGGGGGTGATCTAGGAAATTGGATCAGGAATTGGCTAGCGGATAGGAAACAGAGGGTGGTGGTTGATAGTAAATATTCATCATGGAGTGCGGTTACAAGTGGTGTACCTCAGGGATCTGTTTTGGGGCCACTGCTGTTTGTAATATTTATTAATGATCTGGATGAGGGTATAGTTGGGTGGATTAGCAAATTTGCTGATGACACCAAAGTCGGTGGTGTGGTAGACAGTGAGGAAGGGTGTCGTAGTTTGCAGGAAGACTTAGACAGGTTGCAAAGTTGGGCCGAGAGGTGGCGGATGGAGTTTAATGCGGAGAAGTGTGAGGTAATTCACTTTGGTAGGAATAACAGATGTGTTGAGTATAGGGCTAACGGGAGGACTTTGAATAGTGTGGAGGAGCAGAGGGATCTAGGTGTATGTGTGCATAGATCCCTGAAAGTTGGGAATCAAGTAGATAAGGTTGTTAAGAAGGCATATGGTGTCTTGGCGTTTATTGGTAGGGGGATTGAATTTAGGAGTCGTAGCGTTATGTTGCAACTGTACACAACTCTGGTGCGGCCGCACTTGGAGTACTGTGTGCAGTTCTGGTCCCCACATTACAGGAAGGATGTGGAGGCTTTGGAGAGGGTGCAGAGGAGGTTTACCAGGATGTTGCCTGGTATGGAGGGGAGATCCTATGAGGAGAGGCTGAGGGATTTGGGATTGTTTTCGCTGGAAAGGCGGCGGCTAAGAGGGGATCTTATTGAAACATATAAGATGATTAGAGGTTTAGATAGGGTGGATAGTGATAGCCTTTTTCCTCTGATGGAGAAATCCAGCACGAGGGGGCATGGCTTTAAATTGAGGGGGGGTAGTTATAGAACCGATGTCAGGGGTAGGTTCTTTACCCAGAGGGTGGTGAGGGATTGGAATGCCCTGCCAGCATCAGTAGTAAATGCGCCTAGTTTGGGGGCGTTTAAGAGATCCGTAGATAGGTTCATGGACGAAAAGAAATTGGTTTAGGTTGGAGGGTCACAGTTTTTTTTTTAACTGGTCGGTGCAACATCGTGGGCCGAAGGGCCTGTTCTGCGCTGTAATGTTCTATGTTCTATGTTCTATGTTCTATTGCATTATATTTCTGAATGCTTGCCCATATGTTGTTATCAGCTTCTGTTCTTTTGGCTTTTCCCAAATTTTATGTATCCTCCAGTTTCAGTTCATATCCAGTAAATATTACAAAGATGACAGGTATAAGGAGAAGGTAATTCCTTTGCATTTTACCATATACCATCTCAATCAAAATTCACAGCTGTAGTACCTTTTATCTATGCTCTATTCACCACCCCCCCTCCCCCTCATATAGGCATATACCGTAACATTTCCATATGCACCTGAAACATTCCATTCCAGTACCCAAATAGCCATCCCTTGCTATGAGCAAGTGTCAGCAGCCACTTCTCAGATTCTTAACAAGTGATCTAAATTCAAACTTCACCTGATCACACCTTCATGCAGGTGTTGCCAGATGGTAAACGGAAATAGTAGGTTTCTTTCTCCCTCGAACAAGGATTCTCACTTATACCCCCTCACTTGCCTTTTGGAAAGTAATTAACTTTTGCTATTTTTCTCCAAGTTTAACCTCCCGTTTATTTTCTCTTTTTAAATTCTGACTATATACATTTATTACCTCATTGACTGACAGTCAACCTGTCCTAATGTCATTCCATAAACATTGTGTTCCCCTTTACACCAATAAACTCATGTGAAACTTCTCAGCCCCTGGGTTCTTCTTTTGTAAGTCATCAGCACATTTGTACCAGACCAGTTGTTGTCACTTGTTTTGTCATTGCTGTCAAATGTCCATCCTACTCCAATTCGAATGAAGGATACCCACCCGAAGCCTTAACATCTCTTTCAAATGTTATATCAATTTAGAGCAGATACCAATAGGCCATTTTTGAATCTGCTCATTCAATTAGACCGATCTGTACCTCAGCTGCATACCATTACTTCCAAAAAAAATTGACTTCAGTTTTGAAAATTCCAATTAGAGTCATAGAGTCAGAGAGGTTTACAGCATGAAAACAGGCCCTTTGGCCCAACTTGTCCATTCCGCCCTTGTTTTTTAAACCCCCAAGCTTGCCCCAATTTGGCCCATATACCCTCTATACCCATCGTACCCATGTAACTATCTAAATGCTTTTTAAAAGATAAAATTGTACCCGCCTCTACTACTACCTCTGGCAGCTTGTTCCAGACACTCACCACCCTGTGTGTGAAATAATTGCCCCTCTGGACACTTTTATATCTCTTCCCTCTCACCTTAAGCCTATGCCCTCTAGTTTTAGACTCCCCTACCTTTGGGAAAAGATATGACTATCTAGCTGATCTATGCCCCTCATTATTTTATAGACCTCTATAAAATCACCCCAAAACCTCCTACGCACCAGGGAAAAAAGTCCCAGTCTATCCAGCCTCTCTTTATTATTCAAACCATCAAGTCCCGGTAGCATCCTAGTAAATCTCTTCTGCACTCTGCACTAGTTTAAGAATATCCTTTCTATAATAGGATGACCAGAACTGTACACAGTATTCCAAGTGTGGCCTTACCAATGTCTTGTACAACTTCAGCAAGACGTCCCAACTCCTGTATTCAATGTTCTGACCAATGAAATGAAGCATGCCGAATGCCTTCTTCACCATTCTGTCCACCTGTAACTCCACTTTCAAGGAGCTATGAACCTGCACCGCTAGATCTCTTTATTCTGTAACTCTCCCCAACGCCCTACCATTAACTGAAGTCCTGCCCTGGTTCGATCTACCAAAAGGTATCACCTCGCATTTATCTAAATTAAACTCCATCTGCCGTTCATCAGCCCACTGGCCCAATTGATCAAGATCCCATGGCAATCAGAGATAGCCTTCTTCATTGTCCCAACGTTCTAAGCCTCTTGGGGAAGAAAGTTCAGATTTATATTATCCTTTGCTGTGCTAGTAATTCTCTTTCTAAATGGCTAATTTTAAGTTGTCTTATTCTTGATCTCCCTGTATCTACCCTATCAAATCATTTTAATAATGTAAACACCTCGATTAGATCACCCTTCAATTTTCTAAACTTAAGGAAATACAAAAGTTGTTCTGATTTGATATTTCCAGCATTTTCAGTTTCTATCAATCACCCTCAAATAAACACAGATGGCTGGAGGATGATAGAAATCCACGGAGCTGTCTTTTTCAAGGCACTGCACATTGAATTTGTTGGAGATCAAAGGGTTCCATTGGAATAGAAAGGGGGGTGGTGGGGAGTAGTCGGGCCACCCTCATGCCTGCATGGTGTGACCCATGATTTGTGGGTGAGGAGGGGGGGGGGGGCGAAAGGAGGGAGGATGCCCCTCTTTGGTGAGGTGTTGGTGGTGCTCCCCTGGTCAGTAGGGGAGGGGGCATACACATAGTCTCCAAGCACAGATATTGTGCTGCCCTGGTCTGAGAATAGCAGGGCTGGCTGAAATGAGCCACTGCAAGCGCCGATGGAAGACACTCTCCTTCACCCACCACCACGGGCGCAGCCTCAAAATGGGAGAATTCAGCCCAATGCCTTACCAATATTTGATCTTCTCTATTTTTACCTGCCAAACATATGACAGATACTCCCATCACTTCAACAGATTGTCACGTGTGATGTGAGGCCAAGTCTCAATCTGCAAAACCGATTGCAAATGTTGCCTCTGAAGTCAGTGTTGGAGGAACAGGGGGAGCCATTGGCTTTGCCCCACACTCACTTATCTGAAGACACTTGACTCTGTTCCTCTCAAACATCAAAATTGCTTGATGACAGATTTCTCCATTTGGGTCTGGCCAAGGATGTTTTTTGTTCTCCCTTGGATTGGGATCCAGCTTACAAGCCAAAGTAGGTTTTCAGATATGTCTTTATAAGTTTCACACGTCCTGTTGTGCAGGTTACCATGTGCAGCTGGCTGTAGAGGACTGCCTTTGGTATGTGGGAATCTTCCATATGTGAAACACATGACCAACCCAGCTCGGATGAGTATGCTCTCAATGCCAAATAGATAAACATTGGTCTTAAAGAGTAAAGTACTCACCCATAGGAGCAACAAATCTGTAAGAAAACATTTCAAAACAAAAAATGTTTAAGCTCAGCATTGGCAAAGAGGCCCAGTCCCAGAGGATGTAAAATATCTATTAACCCATAAACAAATTTTTAAAAACAGGATCAATGCACTTGCATGTGGTTCAACAGCTGGATACAATTATTCCTAATATTGTTGCTTTATTGGCACCATTTAATTCAGACCTCGATAAGACCTCTTTCCATTAGCCAAATCCTAGTGTTACATTGTTTACTCAGGTTCCATATTGCTTACTCATAGATTCACAAAAAAAAACAGGTCCAGGAGACTGCTGTTAAGATAACCAGATTTAGGGAAGGCAGTGGCGTACTGGTATTGTTGCTGGATTAGCAATCCAGAGACCCAGGGTAACGCGCTGGGGACCTGGGTTCAAATCCCAGGCAGATGGTGAAATTTGAATTTTAAAAATCTGGAATTAAGTCTCATGATGACCATAGCATTGTCGATTGTCGTAAAAACCCATCTGGTTCACTAATGTCCTTTAGAGAAGGGAATCTACCTTTCTTACCCAGTCTGGCCTACATGAGACTCCAGATCCACATCAGTGGTTGACTCTCAGGGATGGGCAATAAATGCTGGCCCAGCTATTGATGCCCACATCCCATGAACGAATAATCTAAATTTTTAAAAAACACCACTTTAGCCTAGATCAAGCATCAGATCAACCCAAAATCAGATGGGAACCATGAAATGGACTGAATTTGAATTGGTTTTTGGAGCAAGCAACGAGATGGATTAAGGGCTTGCCTTATCTACTCTGTGCGCTGGCTTTGTAACTTTAGGACTGTCAGGAGTTAGTTTATCAGGCTTAATTAAATGGTACTATTATGAAAAGTAGGTTATAGCCGTTTAGAGACCGGCTTCCAAAATGGCAATCCTGACAATCTTGAAAGGTTGGATCAATGAGGCTGACATTTTGAAAAGAACCATACATTGATCATTCATGCAAGTCTGAATTTCAAATCATTGAAGAATTCTCCCCTCCATTCCCTCCAGTTACCCATTTCTTGAAAAAGGCAGCAACTCTCATCAGTTCCACCTACATCCCAATGGGGCATGCAATAACATTTAGCAGCAGTATTATTTGTGGTGTGGAGCTCCTTCAAAGAGTAGATAAAAATAAATAAAAGAACGAAAAATAGAAGTTCTTTGGGGGCTGTATGGAAATGAGTATTGCAGAGCAGAGAAGCTCCAGATTGGTTTCGTTGTCTATACAGAGTTATGGCAGCTTAGCTGGTATAGCAATGACAGGTTATTTTAGGGTTCAGGAGAGGTCGGTGAGGGAGAAGCTTCCCACTCCTGATTACTATGGAAATGATTTGCATTTATTTTTCGCCTCTCATCACAAGTGTTGTAACAGCCAGTTAAGTACTTTGTTTGAAGCATTAGTTGTGTAATGTAGGAAATGTGGCAGCCAATTTTCTTGGTGAGCTCCTTTCTTTTTAATAAAAGGGATGTTGGTTGAGGGACGAATATGGATTTGATTTATTATTGTCACACGTATTAACATAGTGAAAAGTATTGTTTCTTGTGCGCTATACAGACAAAACATACCGTTCATAGAGAAGGAAACAAGAGAGTGCAGAATGTAGTGTTACAGTCATAGCTAGGGTGTAGAGAAAGATCAACTTAATGCAAGGCAAGTCCATTCAAAAGTCTGACAGCAGCAGGGAAGAAGCTGTTCTTGAGTCGGTTGGTACGTGACCTCAGACTTCAAACTATTGACCAGGAAATCAGCTAAAACTTTGCTGCTCCCTCGGGATAAGCCATGGAATCTTTCACTTCCACAAGACAAGACAAACTGTTCCTTCACTCTCACCATGTCAAAATCCCAGAACACTTTCCCTCACAGCACTGTGGGTGTACCTGCACCTATGGACTGCAGCAGTTCAAGAAAGCAGCTTACCAGCACCTTTGAGAAATAAATGTTCACAACCCACAAACAAATTAAAACACTGGGGTCGAATCAGTTGTTGCCCAATACCAAATTATTTTAAATGTCTAGACAAGACAGCCTTCAAAATGGTAACTGCAGTTACATTAAAATTAGATATTGAAGCACACAAACAGGCCATTTGTTCTACTTCACTATTATTCCTTCCATTTGAGCTTCCTCCCACCCTTTTCATCTAACCCCCATCAGCATAGTCTATTATTTTCAACCTTGTGTATTCATCTAGCTCCCACTTAAACACATGATATTTGTCTCAGCTACTGGAGTTTAGTGCCCACCTTATTTTTACGATCCCACGTTTTGGTATCCCCCATACAAGGAAACATTTTCAGAAACATATTCCCTATCTAGAGAAAAAGAGCCCCAACTTATTCAGTCTTTCCTGACGATTATAATCTTAGCTCTGAAATCATCCTCGTGTATAGTTTTTTTCTGCAGAGTTCACAATTGTACTAACTAATTGTACTAAGTGCTGTCTAACCTAGGTTCTATGCAAGTTGAACATAATGTCTCGGTTTTTCAATTATAATCTTCTAGAAATTAACCTTAGCAATTTGTTTGCATTTTATAGCTTTGATACTTTCAATGTATGCAATGATTAAATCTGAAGATTCCATTTATTACAAAATATTTATCGTATGCCAACAAAGACATTTTATCAGTTACAAGCTTTAAAAACAGTAGTTGGATCTGACTTACTGAAAACAAACAAACCTAGCAATACATACTCTGCCATGAGGAAAGGTAAGTGCTTTGTAGGATTGAATTCCAGTTGAGAGTTCAATAGTTATGTAATTCTAATCCTGAATCAATGGAAAACGTAGACCATATTATTCAATCCAAATCGGGGTTTAGGGAGGACATCAATTCACCATGCTATGGTTACTGGCAACGAAGATAACGCAACTTGTGTGTCAGATATTAAACTGGTGAACCCAGTGTGGTTTGAGTCATGTTGTCAGAAGTTGAATAGAAGTCTGCTGACAAGTAAACTCAGGCCTCCTTGTTTTTTTACGGAATTACAGAACTAATAGTTTTGTGGCTTTATCAAAACGGCAACAGCTGCCATTAGCCTGATTACAGCCCCGCACTAACAAGTTTCATTTGCAACATGACCTTGAAATGAACTTCATTAGCACAAAGGCAAAGGAAAAAATACAAGATAACAGTACCTGTCCACAAAAGTGTTTTTACTAGCTGTTTCCTCTAGCACTGTTGCTTGGAGATAAGGATAACTTTGCGCAATTGGTGCAAAGAAGAAATCATTTTCAGTTATTTTTAAATTTATTGAAATATTAATCTAATTAGGTACACCATTGTGGAAAACTAACTATTGCTACAAAGCAACTTGCCATGATCTGGAATTCACTGTCTGAAAGGGTGATGGAAGCAGATTCAAAAGTACTTTCAAAAATGGTATCTTAAAAATTTTTTTTTACTGCATTCTTCAAAGTTACAAAGCCAATGTTCAGAATGGACCGGGCAGACCCAAATCCATTTAATTGCTCCAAAAACCAAATTCAAATTCCAATTCAAAGTCCCCATAAGAGAGACAAACAAGATCCACGCTGACAAGATAAGGCATTGTACCTCATCTTGGGCTTGATCTTAACCAAAAGGCCGAGAAACGATTAGAGATATCAAAACACCTGGTCAATGAACAGTTTGCAGCTGTGGGAAAGGAGAGGAAATAACTGGATAGCACTTTCAAAAGGCCAAATGGCCTTGTGTTCTATGTCTAAACCACTGTAGTTCCATCTTTCCTTCCTTACCCCTTAATTCTGTGTGGACAGAAGAGAATTAGAACTTGTTAACAGATCCTCTATTACACTCCCAAACCATTAAAAAAAAACAAGAGAGAGTGGGCTTAGCTTTTCTGAAAGATTTTCTTTGCATTTTTAAAAAATGATAATCGATATCATAAAAGTCTCTGGCCACGCTGATTTGGAGTAATAACAAAGGATTTTTAATTTAATGCAAAGGGGGTTTAACAGGGGGAACAAAATTAAAATACAGTGGAAAGAAAATTTTAAAAAGTAGAAGAGAAAAGGCAGAGTGAGAACACGTGAATTAGGAAAAGGCCCTTGAGCCTGCTCTGCCATCAAGTTCATGGCTGATCAGATTATGGTCGCAACTCCACTTTCCTTCCTACCCCTTATACCCTTGGACTCCCATGTCAATCAAGAATCTATATCAGTCTTAAAAATATTCAATTACCCCATCTCCGCCACTCTCTGGGGAAGAGAGCTCCAGACTCTCAACCCACAAAAAATAAATCATTATTTCCATCTTTAAATGGGAGACCCCTTATTTTTTAAATTAGTAGAGCATAGTGTGTTTCCCAACTTCCAATCAGTAAACCAACAGCAAAATAAGGCAAGAGTTTAATCTTGCACACAATGAAAATCTGAGGACACAAACTATAGCAACAAGAAAACAAACATTGGAGAAGGGTGGCTGTTGAATTGGGTCTTTGATTCCACAGAACAAATACCCAGTCAGGGCAGTGCCAGGTTGGGGTGGTCAGAATGGGGCAAATATCCAAAATGTGGCATTAAGGGGGCAAATATCACCTGGGAAGTTGATTATCAAAGCTCTGGTGTTGGCTGTGCCTGTACTAGAATGAGCCAACCTCAGGCCACAAGCTAATTTATGATATTACAATTACTGCTCCCCACATATCAACTCAGGAGCAGGATAGCGTCCAAAGATGTGCAAGTTAGGAGGATTGGCTATGCTAAATTGCCCCTTAGTGTCAGGGGGATTAGCAAATTAATACTTGGGTTTACAGGGATTGGGCTTGGGTTGGGTTGTTGTGGTTGTGGTTGATAGGCCATTCTGCACTGTAGGGATTCTATTCTAACATCTGGGCAAAATAAGGAACCTTGCCATAAACAAAATCTGCTGCAGCAGCTTCAAGTATCAGAAGCAATTCTGCTCAAATCAAAGTAAAGTGTGGCAGCATTAATGGTTCAAAAGACAATTGAGGGCTGGCTGTTGCATCTGCCCCGTAACATATACATGGCTTAGGAAACAGAAGGTGGTCAATTATCAAACTCCCAAATGTGGAGATTGGAAAGAATGAAAAATACAAAACAAATGACAGTTTATACCTCATTTGCCAGGTTGGATCCTACAGATTATGGTTTTGTAGAATGCAGGTTGACAAGGGACAATAATGTTGTAGCCGTTCGATTTTTAAAAGGCTGTAATATAGTCAAATAATGATTTACCTTTTTTTCCACACCCCCTCACAAACCAAACTCCTGTTATGCTGCTCTTCAAAAATCAGCCTTTGAACATTAAACACAGATGGTTAAGCAGATAAATATATAATCTGGTGAGAACTCTTGTTTTAAAGGTATTTGGTGCCGACAATTATTTACTGACAATGCTTTTGAAAAAAAAAGAATTTGACAACTTGCCATCTTGGCGCCCAGGCAAAGAATATAATCTCCAAGTTCTTTGACCACAGTATTTTCTAATTGTGCTTTCACTATTTAGAATGTTTGAAAGCACTCTACTGCAGAATTAATTTTCCATATTTGTACACACACCAAATACGATTAGACTCTTATTGCAAAACCTACCCACAGACTTCCTGCATTTGTGTCCTTTTTAAGAATGCACACTTCATTAAGAATCAAAAGTAAAACATAATGAATTATAACATTCAACTAAATGGTGAATACCAGCATACCCCCATATAATCCAAGTGCCATTCACACTGTATTGATAATGTTCACAGACACCAACTTGGCACTGATTGCTCAACAATTTTCTAACAGCTCTGCTTCACAAACTGTGTTGTCCCATTTATTTTTACAATCACACTTACACTGGGTCATGTTCACTGTCTTTTCATCCACTGTTAAAAGAATTCAAAACGAAAGTTGAAACCGGCCTGTTAATGAGGAATTCTTACTAGTAAAAGGGTGGGGGAAGAGAAAGACAGAGACACACTCTACAACCACCTGTTGAATTCAAAAGATCAAGACCTCTGCAACATAAGTGGGAGCAATTCAAACATAGGCAAGAATAATCCAGGTAATTACAGGTCAATGAGCCTTACATCAGTGGTAGGGAAATTATTGGAGAGGATTCTTCGAGACAGGATTTACTCTCACTTGGAAATAAGTGGACGTTTTAGCAAAAGGCAACATGGTTTTGTGAAGGGGAGGTTATGTCTCACTAACTTGATCGAGTTTTTTGAGGCAGTGACAAAGATGATTGATGAGGGTAGGGCAGTGGATGTTGTCTACATGGACTTCAGTAAGGCCTTTGACAAGGTCCCTCATGGCAGACTGGTACAGAAGGTGAAGTGGCATGGGATCAGAGGTGAGCTGGCAAGGTGGATCTAGAACTGGCTTAGTCATAGAAGACAGAGGGTAGCAGTAGAAGGGTGTATTTCTGAATGGTGGACTCTGTGACAAATGGCGTTCTTCAGGGATCAGTGCTGGGCCCTTTGCTGTAACTGGATTGATTAGTAAGTTTACAGACAACACAAAGGTTGGCGGATTTGTGGATAGCGATGAGGACCATCAGAGGATATAGCAGGATATAAATCAGTTGGAGGCTTGGGCGGAGAGATGGCAGATGGTATTTAATCTGGACAAATATGAGATAATGCATTTTGGAATGTCTAATACAGATAGGAAATATACAGTAAATGGCAGAACCCTTAGGAGTATTGATAGGCAAAGGGATCTGGGTGTACAGGTACACAGGTCACTGAAAGTGGCAACGCAGGTGGAGAAGGTAGTGAAGAAGGCATACGGCATGCTTGCCTTCATTGGCCAGGACATTGAGTTTAAAAATTGGCAAGTCATGTTCAAACTTTATAGAACCTTAGTTAGGCCGCACTTGGAATATAGTGTTCAATTCTGGTCACCACACTACCAGAAGGATGTGGAGGCTTTGGAGAGGGTACAGAAAAGATTTACCAGGATGTTGCCTGGTATGGAGGGCATTAGTTAGGAGGCGAGGTTGGAGAAACTTGGTTTGTTCTCACTGGAACGACGGAGGTTGAGGGGCGACCCAATAGAAGTCTACAAGATTATGAGAGGCATGGACAGAGTGGATAGTCAGAAGCTTTTTCCCCAGGGTGGAAGAGTCAATTACTAGGAGACATAGGTTTAAGGTGCGAGGGGCAAGGTTTAAAGGAGATATACGAGACAAATTTTTTTAAAAAACATAGTCAGTGGTAAGTGCCTGAAACTCGCTGCCGGGGGAGGTAGTGGAAGTAGATAAGATAATGAGTTTTAAGGGGCGTCTGGACAAATACAGGAATAGGATGGGAATAGAGGGACATGGTCCCCGGAAGGGTAGGGGGTTTTATTCAGTCAGGCAGCATAATCGGTGCAGGCTCAGAGAGCCGAAAGGCCTTTTCCTGTGTAGTTTTCTTTGTTCTGGCATAGAATTTTACCACTCTACCCACCATGGGAATCAGAGCAAGTGAGGGGCAGACAATGGGAAGGTCCATTGACCTCAGGTGGGATTTTACAGTTTCAGGACAAACAAGGCTGCAAAATCCCACCCTTATCATCTCTGTCCAACATTTATTCTCACCCTCCAATAAATTAATGAATTCTTGCACAGCCACCTTGCTTTTGACACTACCCCCCCACTTATTCTGAAAGTTTTATTTCACTGCTATGCTTTCTCACCCTGCAGCAAGTAGTACTCAAGACAAATTCCCTTACGGCCTTGACATATTCTGCCTCAGCAACCTCCTACATCCATTCATCTCTACACACAACCTGTGCCACAGTAGCCCACTTGTGCTGCTCTATTTTGGAGGCTTTTTCAGCCATTATGTAACAACACCACCCTTTGCCTAACTATCTCCTTCCCTATTGTCAAATGTTTCCAACTGTGATCAAGTACCCCTTATGTCAGGAAGGCCAACACTTGTACCACATGTACAGCACCAATTCAACCGAGTTAGGTCTAGACAGTTCAGCAATTCTACACACATCATTAGGTTCACAAAGACAACAAAAAATATACACATATCACTAAGCTCTACCACCCCTCCCTAAAGGTCTGCCCATGATCAAATCCCTTGCAAGTAAATTAAGTAAGGAGTCTAACAACACCAATTTAAAGTCCAACTGAAGGAGCAGCACTCCAAAAGCTAATGGCATTTGCTACCAAATAAACCTGTTGGACTTTAACCTGGTGTTGTTAGACTCCTTACTGTGTTTACCCCAATCCAGTGCTGGCATCTCCACATCAAGTAAATTTAAACCAGAGTCACCTGTGATCACTTATTGGGAGCCCAATTAACTCATCCACTCTTCATGGTCCTAGTGCCCCATTAGCCTTACAGCAGATTTACACTTCATCAGATTACAAAATTCCTTTTCAACTGACTTTGGGGGTTATTTGGGGAAATTAGTCATTATGTGGGTACTGTGCTAATAAGACAGGTATGTTCAAAATGGGAATAATCTGGTTATTCAAACTAGGAAGAAGGCAAGGAGCTGGTTTTAGGTTGCAGCTCTGAGGCTAATTGGAGATGACCATGATTTAAATGTGCATGCAGGTGTTAAAACAGACATCAGCAGGTTTAGCACTCAAGCGGTGACTCAGAGTAATTTTCATGGAACAGTACATGGAGCATCCGTACTTCCACTGTCAATTACAGAAAACGCTGGAAAATCTCAGAAGGTCCAGAGGAAGAGAGCTTGGGTCACTGTCTGTGTGGAGTCTGCACTTTCTTCCCGTGTGCTCCGGTTTCCTCCCACAGTCCAAAGATCTGCAGGTTAGGTTGATTGGCCATGCTAAATTGACCCTAGTGTCAGGTGGATTAGCAGGGTAAATAAGGGTTACGGGAATAGGGCTTGGGTGGGATTGTGGTCGGTATAGACTCGATGGACCAAATGGCCTTCTTCTGTACCGTAGTGATTCTATGATTCTATTTCCAGAATCAGCAATATTTTCCTCTTGCATATTTATTGCCTAATCTCCAACTCTAATTCATTTGAACCTCCCGACAGATGCAAAAACTATGCTGATATTTTCACTCAACGTGAGCCACGCTAAGCCCTGGCGAGGATTTCATTTTGAACCCAATCCAATTTGATAATGACATGAGGCTGCTATCTACTCTTGTACAGGAAGTCACAGATAATATGCCACGTTCTAATGTACACCTCTTTTCAAAACCAAAATATGTATTCATTTCAAAGATTAAGTTTTTCAACACAGTTTCTGTAACAAAATACAACAATCCTCCACCTTTTAAAAATGGTTATGATAGATCCGACACTAGCCTTTAATTTCAAGGAGCTTCACTCAAATTCAGCTGAGACTGATGGTACTATCCTGTCTGCTGGCTGTTCGGATTCTATGTATATTGAACGGGGGCAGATTCTCTCTCCCCATTCCCATTGGGCACTGTCCAGTAAAATCACCTTTTGAGAAAATCATAAGAAAACATAAGATGAGAAAAGGCCATTCAGTCCATCAAGCCCATTCTTTTTACTGATCAAATACAATCTGCTTTATTGCTTTTTATTCATTCATGGGACATGGGCGTCGCTGGCTGGCCAGCAGGCATATATTGCTCATCCCTACTTGCACGAGGGCAGTTGAGAATCAATCACATTGCTGTGGCTCTGGAGTCACAGGTAAGGACAGCAGATTTCCTTTCCTAAAGGACATTAGTCAACCAGATGGGTTTTTCCTGACAATCAACAATGGTTTTATGGTCATCAGTAGATTCTCAATTTCAGATATTTTTTTATTGAATTCAAATTCCACCATCTGCCGTGGTGGGATTTGAACCCGGGTCCCCGGATCATTAGCTGAGTTTCTGGATTAATATTCTAGTAATAACACCACTAGGCCATCGCCTCCCTCCAAAAAGTTGAAGTGATTTCACCATCTCACCTCTCCATTCATTCACCATTTAACTAACCCTGCCTTAAGGTGGTCAGCGGGTAGTACGATTCGAGTCCCACTTGGGAGACTTGTGATCCAGGCTCATTGCCAATACTGAGGGAGTGCTGCACTGTCAGAGGTGCTGTCTTTGGAATGAGTTATCTGCTCTCTCAGGTGGATGTATAAATTCTGTGGCACTATTTTAATCATGGATTTTACTCAGATTGCTCTGGAAAGATTTTCATTACTTGAAAGAGAATCAAGAAGAACCCTCAGGCAGGGGTCTCAATGGGTTTCACAACTCCCTATGGGTCTACAAGAAGGTCTCAAGGAGGTCTTCCAAACTTGCAACAATAAAGTGCTTTTAAAACTCCCATTTCATTCCACCACACTATTCCTGGCGTGCACTTAGAATCATAGAATCCTACAGTGCAAAAGGAGGCCATTCAGCCCATTGAGTCTGCACCAACCACAATCCCACACAGGCCTTATCCCCATAACCCTAGGCATTTACACTAGCTAATCCTCCTGACACTAAGGGGCAATTTGGCATAGCCAATCCACCTAACCCACACATCTTTGGACTGTGGGATGAAACCGGAGCACCTGGAGGAAACCCACGCAGACATGGGGAGAATGTGCAAACTCCACACAGATAGTCACCCAAGCCGGGATTTGACCCAGATCCCTGGCGCTATGAGGCAGCAGTGCTAACCACTGTGCCACCGTGCCACCCTAAGAGCACAGTTCATCAAGTTGCACACTGCCAGCATGGGGAGAAGCATAAGATGACAGAGAGTACTTAACAGAAAAGATGAGCTGTGGCTACCACTATTGCCACTGATGTTGGAGCAGATGAGACCCCAAATCTAATTCTCCCCCTGGTCTATTATTGACCGTTGGCACCAGAATCATTTCCTGGCAGGCTACACAGCTCACGTTCTCCCATTTAAACCAGCTCAATGGACCAAAAGGCCAGTTGGATTTGATGTCCATTTTGTGGAGAAATGGGCTGAGTATTAACCAAAGTGTGTGGCAACTTTTTGGCTGATGTATTTATTTATTAATTATTGTCACAAGTAGGCTTACATAAATATTGCAATGAAGTTACTGTAAATATCCCCTAATCGTCACACTCTGGCACCTGCTCAGGTACACTGAGGGAGAATTACAGAGAGAGAGACAGAGAGAAAGTGAGAGAGACTTAACTCTTTATTATGGCTAACCACTGCTTGTTCAGCTGTTTACAAAGCTGAGCATGACCCAGGTGGGTGATTTAACAGCCCCCTGTCACTGAGTGCTTGTGTTCCTGGGTCTGAGTCCCAGAAGTGTCACAAGCAAGATGCAGATGGTCATGAAAGTTGACTGGTTTTGTTCTTTGACATACCATTTTGCACTGGGAAGAGCACCCGGAGCTCATTGTATATGGTGAGCCATCTGAATTTCTGTTGTAAGGTCCAGCTGGATGTGACAGGGGCCATTCAGTACCAGCAACAAGTTTATCAAATAAAACAAAAATATTAATATATCTGCTTAACTGTATAACAAATCTTTAAACAGAAAAAGTACCTTGTTACAGGGGGTATCTGTGGGATATTTATAACATAGGAAAAGGTCGCAGAGGCAAAATGGTTGAGAACCCTGCTCTAGGGTATATAGTCTTACATTCTATATTGTACATCCCAGACAATGCACAGCACTTGCATCAGATGTCTCACCATATACAATGTGCACCTGAGCTCCAGGTACTCTTCCCAGGGCAAAATGGTATATTTTGTATGTCAAAGAACAAAACCAGTCAACTTTCATGGCCACAATCTTATCACAACATTGCCATTAATTATAATTGTAAATATCTTTATGACTTGCAATTCAATTCCTTTTTAAAGCACATTTGACACACATCATTCGCTATTTCAGGGGATCAGGGGTTATGGGGAAAAGGCAGGCGAATGGGGATGAGAAAAAAAATCAGCCATGATCGAATGTCAGAGCAGACTCGATGGGCCGAGTGGCCTAATTCTGCTCCTATGTCTTATGGTCTTATTTCATTCAGAAGTATATTTCACACATTTGAAAAATGGAAAAATAATTCTCCTGATATCATGTTTGACTTAAAGCTTTATATAATCATGATCTGTGGCAATTATACACTATTTATTATCTAAGTTTGATTTTGAAGCAGTATCTTTAATTCAGTCACACTAAGTAATTTTAAAAAACACCCATAGTCAGCATCATATTCACAAGGATAATTTGATATAAATGTTGTGACTTTGTTTGGTTATCACTCAATGGATTTGCTTGAAGCCCCATTTTAAATATAAACATGCTGTGTGACTGGCAGATCCTTTAGAATTATATTGGCGGTTATATAAATCCAATAAGTCCCAGCAATTGTTTGAAGGGCATTTAAGTAAATTGAGCTGTTCAAATCATTAGGTTGATTTGACATTTTCAAAGGAAAATATCAGGCCAATAGAAAGTCTAATGGAATATTTGTGTATGAAAATGGGTGATTTTCTAAAAATTCATTCTAGGGATGTGATGGGGGGTGTCATAGGCAAGCTCAACATTCATTACCCATTCCTGGCTGGTAATGATGATTGATTCAGTAGCTATGAAGGAAAGGTAATATATCCAAGTGCAGATGGTGTGTGACTTGGAGGGGGACCTGGAAGTGATGGAGTGGAATTCTCCCAAAAAATTCAAAGTGCTTAATTTGTGTAAAAACTGGAGTAAATCTGCTGCGTTTTTAAGCGGGATTTTCAAAATGAATCTTCCACACTCTGTTCATCATAGAGTGCCCAAGCGTGAATCTCATTAAAAATCTGTGGGTGGGGCCTATTTCCACTGGAGAGGCCGACAGCAGAGCGTTGAAATCATAGAAATCATAGAAACCATAGAAACCCTACAGTACAGAAAGAGGCCATTCGGCCCATCGAGTCTGCACCGACCGCAATCCCACCCAGGCTCTACCCCCATATCCCTACATATTTTACCCGCTAATCCCTCGAACCTACGCAAATCAGGACACTAAGGGAAATTTTTTTAGCATGGCCAATCAATCTAACCCGCACATCTTTGGACTGTGGGAGGAAACCGGAGCACCCGGAGGAAACCCACGCAGACACGAGTTGAGTGGGCCACTGCACATGCTCCAACTGTCAGCACCGAGATCGGCACATGAGCAGTAGCCTGCATTGCTGGCCTCCGATTGTGGGCTAGCTCAATCACTGGCCAGCACAGCAACCCCCCATCAATGGCCCTCTGACGCCAACGTCCCAATCGCTGGCCTCCTGGACATGTACGGGCCAGCTGCGACACCACTACCACCCCCCCCCCCCCCCGCCCCCACAGCCTGCCTTGATTTCCCCCCCCCCTACCCCCGCACACAACCCTGGCAGTCCCGGTCTCCCTGACTCATCCCCCTCCCTGGCAAGCTGACCCCCCCCAACACCGATGACCAGCCCTGATCACCCCTTTCCTCCCTCTGCCACCGATTCCCTATGCAGAGTGGCAGCAGGAATCTCCACCCTCAGGGGCCCCACTCCCTACAGGCCCCACCCTCCTCTGGCCCTGCCATGGTGGGCAGGGCCAAGGTGCCCCATGGGCAGTGCCAGGTGTAGGCTGGCAAGGCCAAGGGGCACCCCTCTTACACCCTGACCTCCTGAGGGGCCTCCATGGCCTCCCTTTAGTCCAGTGGGGTTGGGCCGTTAGTTCCCCATTAGTGGGGAGCTGTTGTAAACAACACTCCTGGCGGGAGACGGGGGGAGAGGCTAGCAGGCCCGGAGACTGTCCCGGGCCTGTGAATAGGATTTAAATTAGAACTTAAATATTTTAATCAGCTCCATGGTGAATTCTGGGTGCCACAGCCAGAGACGCACGGAACTGCCAAACATAAAAAAGGCTGAAACCCAACCACACTGCAATTAGCTTTCTATTTACCCTTTGCTTCTTAACTGTTCATTCCCATGACAACTCCAGATCACGTGGACATTTCTTGGAACCTTCTTTCAAACTATTCCCCTATCCTCTTTGTTCTTAACATGCAAAAGAAGATAGGCATTTTCCAACACACGGGTCATCACAATTGAGAGAAAGTAATTTACAACCTCTCCTCTCAAATTCTTTCTCAGAACCACTTTCCATTTCTACCTTTCCCCCTGCTTCAAAAGCCTTCACCACACCTTTCAGAACCCCCCACCCCCAAAACACTTCTCTTACTGATTGTTATCCACCTCTTCCATTGCACAGCTCTTTGAACAAGCGTCTACGCGAGAATCACCATACAGTGCACACTTGTAGTTGTGGGCAGTCAAACATTTTGCATCTTTCTTTTCAGGAAACTGATGAGATGCTGATGTCAACAAAACTTAAAGGCCCTTCCAAAAAGTGGTATGCCTAGTTTTAAGTAATCCAGAGGAGAAAAGCAACAGGGCAAGACAAATGTAATTAGTTTCACTCACTTGTCCAGACTCCTCAGAAAAACCTCTAACTCCTTTTCTGACATGGCTACCAGCAACAGAAATTCTGACCCTTTTTGAAGACTTGCACTGTCAGACCTCGCAGTACGAAAAATCATTCTGTTCAGAGGATTTTTCTTAGCAGGGATTTCTGCCTTTGAAGGTAGTCATTTCAGTACACTACAAAGTCAGAGAACAGACGACATCTGGGTTAGAAAGTTAAAGGTCTGATTCCCAACACTTCTGTAGTTCTCCAAACAGCAGGAGGTTATTGACCCATTCGGACTTCAGCCTTTTGAATGTTGAAAGGACAAGCTGAAGCTACAGCGAAAAGAAAATCTGTTGGGAAGGTATTGTAGAGTTGTTACCATGCAACTCCTGGCAACTGGCCAAAGAGGACTTCACAGAAGCTCTGGAAAGAGATTACCCACCCGGCCCCCTCAGCAGCAGATTTACAGGACTGGGGGAATTAACTGAGGGTGCAGGTTGCTCACGGCACAACAAAAAGCTAGTAAAATCATTTTAAATAAATAAAAACACCACCATAAAAATCGCATTATACAAAACAGGAAGACCAAGGAGATTTTATTCGCCAACTTGAGCATTTTTGCATTGACTCTTGCTCCACTGAATTTACAGTAACCAGCCTTATATTGAACAGTTGTAAGAGGAATGGAAAAAATCAACTGTAAGATCAGCATAAACTACATTCAGCAGCAAACCTGCTCCAGGAATGATTATTTTGTGTAGCTCAAGTAAGAAAAAGAGCAGTGTCATGAGGTAGTACAGTGAGGCACTGCTTTGAAGCACAATCCACACTTGTTACTACATGGACAAGGCCATTCTCCATTCAGTTACCAATTCCAGACATGCGACTGAAAGGAGACACTAAACAAAGTGCTGAGTTTATCCAACATAGAAGGGAATGTGGGAAAAGGGACCTTTGTTTGAGCTTTTAATGTACAATACTAATTTTGTATAATACATTGGAATATAGAATACTGTGCACAATTCTGGTCACCATGCTACAAAAAAGATACCAGTTGCAGAAAAAGTTAAAGATGAGAAAAAACGATTTTGAGTGCAAGGCAAAGGTTGAAAAAGCTCAATCTCTACAGCTAAAGATTTAAGGGGGAAGTCCTCGGTGGTAAATAAAATGCTAAATGGTTTAGATAAGATAAATCAGGAATAATACTTTAAGATAAGGCAGGGAGCAGGACAAGATGCTATAAATATAAACTGGTGAAAAGTAAATTTGGCACAGATACCAAAAAGATCTTCTCGCAAAGAGTGATAAATGTCTCAAATAACCTATCAAGTAGGATATTCGACAAGACAAGGTCACTCAAAAAATGCCTGGATGCCAAGCTGCGAGTTAAAATGCTACAGAGGTTTCAGTGGGTTGGAATTACTTTTGTATCTTTTTCATGATGGAAGAAGGTGGAAGACAGAATGTCCGGGGTGCATGGGGTCCTTAATTATGCTGGCTGCTTTTCCGACGCAGCGGGAAGTGTAGACAGAGTCAATGGATGGGAGACTAGTGTGCGTGATGGACTGGGCTCCGTTCACGACTCTTTGTAGTTTCTTGTGATCTTGGGCAGAGCAGGAGCCATACCAAGCTGTGATACAACCAGAAAGAATGCTTTCTATGGTGCATCTATAAATGTTAGTGAGAGTCATAGTGGACATGCCAAATTTCCTTAGCCTTGTGAGAAAGTAGAGGGGTTGGTGGGCTTTCTTAACTATAGCATCAGCATGGAGGGACCAGGACAGGTTGCTGGTGATCTGGACACCTAAAAACTTGAAGTTCTCGACCATTTCCATTTCATTCCTATTGATGTAGGCAGGGGCATGTCCTCCACTACGCTTCCTGAAGTCGATGACTACCTCCTTCGTTTTGTTGATATTAAGGGTCTCATTATAATGGCAATTCTCTAGCCAACCCATCTACTGCATCCAAGACTCACCCAATTATCACTAATATGGGGATGTCTGTGGACAATTGCACTGAATCATATGCAAGTCCAGTGGGTGTTGAACAGGTGGGCTGGTTTGGAGTGCAAATCTGTAAAGGAATCTACCTGATTTCAGTTTGTTTAAACAGAAGGAACAATGGAGAATTGTTTTGCAGAACTCTGGCCTCCAAACACATTCCCCCTATCTGAGACATCCAGGCTTATAGGTGGAAAGCCAGGGAAATGTTGTCAACTTTGTTTTATCAAATGTAATAAAGACAACTTTGAAACATTTAAAAACAACTTCTTGCAATAACCCACCTTCTGGTTACAGTTTGAAATTCAGTTCTTCAGAAACTTTTTGTGATGGATTAATTTTAATTCCACTCTTCACTCAAGAATTCCAAAGGATCAGGTAGAATAGCAGCTCCACACTCACCCAAAATTACTCAATAGACAGTGAAATCAGATGTCATGTAAAAGCAGTATTACACATGAGCACCTCAGTTCCTAGCATGCATATAGAATTACATAGGATGTACAATCCCAAAACAGGCCAATTGGCCCGATCAGTCCATGGTGGTGTTTATGCTTCACTTGCAGCTTAGGATAAAATTACCCTCTATCAAACACTGGCAGTTCACTCCATGGAAGCAGTAAGTCTTCTTTTGTTTGGTTTGTCATCTTCTCATTGAAACTTCTGTTCATGGAAAAAAATACGTTATCAAAAAAGTTTTATGAAGAGGTAAAAAGATGGACTGTCAGGAGATAAATTGTGCATGCAAGACTTTTAAGTTGCAGGTTTAAAAAAAAATGTTTCCAGGGAGATTACAGATCCTTGTAGCCATGGAATTTACATATGTGAATGTGCTGTCTCTTCCGCTTACGTCATTTGACTATCATTCAGAGAGGTCCGTATCCTGCATTCATCAACGCTGATTCCTGTTTTAGACAACAGAAATAAAAATTAGAACTTTTGAATTCCAATTTGCTTATACAAACATTGGCTGGAATTTTCTGGCCATTGACGCCCTGTGGCCGCTGGATGCGAGGATGGAGAATTTGGTGCTCTGCCAAATCTTCGTTCACTACAGTGGGATCAGAGAATCCTGCCGGCGTGAATGGCTGGAAAATTCCAGCCATTATATTTCAAACACCTATTGTACCCAAAAGAAATACTTGCTTTTATAAGCCCTAATGGAGTACTTTTGACGTGTAGCCACTGGTGTGATGAAGGAATGCAGCATGTGATAATAACCAGATAATCTGTTTTAGCTGTTGGTTAAAGAGTGACTATTAATCAGAACATGGGGAGAACTCCGCTTCTCTATTTTGAAATGGTGCCATGGAATCTTTCATGAGAACATGTCATTGTATAGATGTGGCCTTGGTGTAATGTCTCATCTGAAAGATGGCACATTTGAAGTGATTGCTTAGATTTTAGAGTTCAAGTCCCTGGAGAGTGACAACTTTCTGACTCAAAGGTGAAAATAATACCAATGAGCTATGGCTGACATCTATGTATGATGTGGAGATGCCAGCGTTGGACTGGTCTATGTATCCAGGTCCAAGCGTTTGCTAGCAACAAGAGCATGTCCACAAGAGCATGAAAAGTGAGTACATAAGGGCAACAGAAACAGCCTAAGTTCTGCATTTAATAGCATGAACAAAGTTTCTAGATGGCTCAAGTGGTAAAGGCAGTGTTTAATTAACCAGAAAAGTCCTGTTTCGATCCCATCTATGCTGAGTTGATAGAGTCTAGTAAGGGGGCTCCAATTGGCCTCAGTACCTTGGTTTAGAGAGTAGAAAAGCAGCCAGGACATTTGCTTCATATTGTTACCCAGCCCTGTTAGGAAGTATCCATACAGGCATTGGATGCCCTTCTACTATCTCCTGGATTTCTTTTGGCAGAGAGTCTAAAATTATGATGGGGTAAACCGGCAGTGCAGCTGGTGGGCTACCCTCCACTTTTCCCACTAGGGATGACACTTTGCTAAAAAAATGACAAAATTCCGCCCAAGGTCTTGACTTTGGACACATAAATATCTATGTTTACTTCATGCTTTGAGTTTGAGGTAAATATTAGGAGGTACAGAGATTTATTTCTGCAGAAAATGATGGAAAATCTCAGCAAGTCTGACAGCATCTGTGGAGAGAGAATAGAGCCAATGTTTCGAGTCAGGATGACCGGTCATCAGAGTGTAATTGGGTTGTCAGATGTAACTCCCTTTACCAGCGCACATCCTGGTATCTTAGTTCATTAGCCCAAGGTGAACCCAAATTAAGACTTCTGACAAAGGGTCATCCAGACTTGAAATATTGGCTCTATTCGCTCTCCACAGATGCTGTCAGACCTGCTGAGATTTTCCAGCATTTTCTGTTTTGGTTTCAGATTCCAGCATCCGCAGTATTTCGCTTTTATCTTAGATTTATTTCTACTCTCCAGGATAACCTTGGAGCAAGGCATTTTGGTCACTGAGAAGGAGCAACAGTATAACTTGAGGTGCCAGAGGTAAGTCTTGTAGTGAACAGCCAATCTGGTCACTCACCATATGTCCAAGCTCACAGGGTGCACATTGGAGGTTGCAAAAGTGGCTGCTGTGTCAAGGCAAAGACATTGAAGGTTATAGAACCAAGATGTTTATGTGTTGTTAAGATATAAATCTTAAGTTGTGGAGTACATTGACTGAGACACAGGTATCAATGTGGATGACCGAACAGATAGCGAGGAGTTTGGAATTAGTGAGCAAATTTAACAATGATTTGAGGGGTAGTTTTTTAGTGGAAAAGTTTACTAAATTTTTTCCTTGCTTTCCAGAATTGAGGCTAACTTTAGAATCCCTAATAAATATAGTTCATAGAGTAAAATTTCCAAATTTGTCAGAAGTGCCTCAGTGAAAGAAAAGGAGCATTGGATATAGACCTTTGGTCTAGGGTCCGATGAGGCCAGTTCCTTTGAGGTGTTGTATGAAGTTCAAACAGAAATAGGTCATGAGGCAGAAAGTAAATTTATGCCCATTGCAACAGGATTGTTATTATGTAATTTCCTTTACCAGTGCACTGGTATCTCAGTTCAATAACCCAAGCTGAACGCAAGTTAAAACTTCTTGGATGTCTCTAAACAACACATAGGAGTCACTCTGAAAATAAGTCAAATGTCATTCTACGTAATGGGTTGGAAAAGAAAGTTCTGAACAGGGATAATTTTTGTAAAGCATGGAATGGATACTTACATTGGATGTGTATTCAGTTTTTAAGAACTCGCCTTACTTAGAAAGTCATAGAAAGTCATAGAAACCCTACAGTGCAGTAACAGGCCATTCGGCCCATCGAGTCTGCACAGACCACAATCCCACCCAGGCGCTACTCCCATAACCCTACACATTTACCCACTAATCCCTCTAACCTACACATCTCAGGACACTAAGAGGCAATTTTAGCATGGCCAATCAACCTAACCCGCACATCTTTGGACTGTGGGACGAAACCGGAGCACCCGGAGGAAACCCACGCAGACACGAGGAGAAGGCGCAAACTCCACACAGACAGTGACCCAAGCCGGGAATCGAACCCAGGTCCCTGGAGCTGTGAAGTTTTTTTACTTATAGTCATTGGATAACTTATGTCACCCCTGGAGAGCCATAACAGATTACACATTGATTACAGGAACATAAATTACCCAGCCACATATGGTCGGTGGAGTCGAATGTCATTGAGCACAGAGGCTTGACGTCTTTAACTTCAAGCATTTAAAGGCACTGTCTCACTACAACACATATTCAGGGGTCAATTAATATAAAACAAGTCATCTGCGCACAGTTTATCCAACCTTTAAATTTTGACAATTTTTTGTCTGAGGCAGAGGATGGAATGTACTTTAAAGAGCCTTATTCAGCTGCCAGTAAAATTATTGGGTGGTGTATTAGTGTGTATGAATAGGAGGTAAAAGCTAAGCAGGCATCCATTAACATGTCTGGCTCAGATCTTGTTACATTTTTTTACTTTGATGCGGAGATCAAATCAGAATATGTAGCATTACAGTAAAATATGTTGAATACTTCCATTCACTTTAAATTGTGAGCTCAAAGGATTTCCATAATAGAAAACAGCCTTGATAGTTGCCTTGGCAGAAGCTTTGTGTGTGGAGGGACCCTCCACTGAAGCAGGATGATTGGGGGTGTGGAAGAAATGTACAGGGACAGGTGTTGAAATGTCCCATCCGAGTGCCTCAGGTTTGCATTGGCAGAAATACTTTGGCACTGATGTAACTGCATGTTATGAATTTTGCTTTAAAATCCGCAGTCTGATGGGGAACTGTGCTGGGGCTGGCACAAACTGCGTCACAGGTCCACAGCTTCAGTCATGCTGTCATGAGAAGTTGACAGGTGTTCCTGCACAGCAAGAAAACATTCAGAAAAACTGTCACACAGGACTGCTAGTGCACGTTCTTAAAACCCCTCAATAGGAAAGCACTGATGGGAGATCCCAGAAGCAGGTTTCTAGGTAACTCATTTAACCAGGTAATGTTAGATTGCAGGAGGGAAAATGGGGCATATATATATTATATATATAAAAGTTACAAGGAAAAAAAAATGATTGTTTTTGCATATTGTTATTTTAATAATTATGTTTTGATATTGTTATGGAAATTCAGGAATAAGCTCATTGTACAGCTGTAATTCTTCAAGTATCGCTCTTCAATATGGGTTTAATTATAATTAGGAACTAATTGGGGCACCAGAGAATATTCACAGTAAAGGAGCTTTCTCATTAACCATGCCAAGATTACATTGATTGTAGCACATACAGGTCAGTAGCAGAGAACCCACTGCTGTAAAACTCAAGTGTTGCTCCACGTCAGATTTCACACAAAGTAGATAATTGTACCAACCACAAGTGTGTAGAATGTCTCTGCCATTGCTTCTTCATAGAACTGTTCCTCACGTTTGTATTCAGGGTGGTTTCTTCCAGCTTTCTGGATTCTCCGATCCAGACTCTGCAAGACAAGTTGTGTCATGTCTTTGCCCTTCTTGTTAGATTGTACTTTCATAAATTTGTTCATTTTATCTATTAGGAGAAGGTCATTAATAACCTGAAGAAGATGAAATGAGAAACAGACCAGTCAGACAACAACTATACCGGGAATCGACATTTTCAATTTTGAAAATTAACATTAATCTTTGATCATTCAAAGACTTCATTCCCTCTAGACTTCATTTCTTCAACACTCACTATGCTATAGGGCTGTACCTTTCGTACACTCTAATTCATTCAGCCCTCTGCAGTTCACATGCTATCCCACATTCCTACCTGCACAATACTCCATTGGCTCCTCAGTTCTCAATACATTGGCTTTTAAATTCTTGACTTTCTTCAAATCTCTCCGCAGCTCATAGAAATCTTGAAACTGTTTCTAACCTTATGTTACAAAATGCACCCTCCACTCTCCTGAGTAGGATTTATATTGCAAACTCCCAAAGGATAGGTCGTGGCGTAGGATATTGTCACTGGGCTAATAATTCAGAGACCCAAAGTAATATTTTGGGGACTTCGGTTCAAATCCTACCATGGAGAAGAAATCTGGAATTAAATGTCTAATGATGACCATGAAATTATTGTAAGTCATAGAGACATACAGTACAGATGAGGCCTTTCGACCCATTGAGTCTCCACTGACAGCCTCCTTTGCTCTAAAGAAAATAACCCAAATCTCTCTTCATAGCTCAAATGCTCCATCCCAGGCAGCATCCTGGTGAATCTCCTCTGCACCCTCTCCAGTGCACTCACGTCCTTCCTACAGTGAACCAACCAGAACTGCACACAGTACTCTTATGGCGACTAACTCACCTCCTGACTCACTTACCAAAACCTGTTCACCATCCGCAAGGCAGAAGCCAGGAGTATGATGGAATACTCTCCACTTGTCTGGGTGAGTACAGTTCTAACAACACTCAAGAAGCTCGACACCATCCAGGACAAAGCAGCCTGCTTAAATGGCACCTCATCCACAAACATTCACTGCCTACACCACCGACACACAGCGGTAGCAATGTGAACTATCTACAAGATACACTGCACCAAGCCTCCTTAGACAACCGCTATCATCTAAAAAGGCAAGAGCACATTACACATGGGAACACCACCACCTGGAAGTTTCCCTTCATGTCACTCACCATCCTGACTTGGAAATATATCACCGTTCCTTTGATGGGTCAAAATCCTGGAACTGCCTTCCTAACAGTACTGTGGGTGTACCTACACCATATGAACTGCAGAACTTCATGAAGGCAGCTCACCACCACCTTCTCAAGGACAATTAGGGATGGGAAATAAATGCTGGTCTAGTCAGTGATGCCTACATTTCATGAATAAGAAAACATCAATAGTAGAGTTTTCAGCAAACATGTCCCTGCACTTTAGAATTCTCTTCTTAAATTATTCCACTTCCTACTTCTTATAATCTACTTCAGAATCTACTCCTTTGCCTCCTCCCACCACATGTGGCCACGCTTTCAACAGTCTCCCCCAGTTGGGAAGTACAGTAAAAGTACAAATAGTTAAATGTGTTTACTGCAACCATGATCACCAAGGACGAACTAGTAGAATTTATTTTTCTTAGAAATCTTAGAAACCCTACAGCACAGAAAGAGGCCATTTGGCCCATCGAGTCTGCACCAACCACAATCCCACCCAGGCCCTACCCCCATATCCCTACACATTTACCTGCTAATCCCTCTCACCTACGCATCCCAGGACACTAAGGGCAATTTTAGCATGGCCAATCAACCTAACCCGCACATCTTTGGACTGTGGGAGGAAACCGGAGCACCCGGAGGAAACCCACGCAGACACGAGGAGAATGTGCAAACTCCACACAGACAGTGACCCAAGCCAGGAATCGAACCCAGGTCCCTGGAGCTGTGAAGCATCAGTGCTAACCACTGTGCTACCGTGCCGCCCTGACATGCACATTCTTCATGCACATTTTTGTGTATGAAGAAGAGATAACTTTTCCTGGTATTTAATAATTTAAAAACAACCAGGAGCACTTGGTGGCATTTTAAAATTAAAACCTAGAAGCCCGGAGCAAAACCTCGTCCAAAATTAACTCTATTAAATAATCCAGCAGAACCAGCCATAAAATGCTTGCCATAACAATCTGTCGGCTTAAAACACGTCTGCAATTCTTGTGAAGTGTTTTGATGAAGTAGTGTAGCACATGCATGGGTATAATCACTGCAACAATTCTCAGAACTAAATCAAAATATATAACATTCTGTATATTTTTGAAATAAAAAATTGCCATTTAAATAGCATTTCACATTTCTCAAGGTGCCCCAAAATAGTGCACATTCAATAAATTACTTGTGAAGCGCAGTGATTATTGCTATGTAAGCAAACTGGGACGCATTTACAAGATTCCACAAACAGCAATGAAGTGAACCTATTTTGGGTGGTGTTGGTTGAAGGAAGAATATTGGCTAGGGCAGCATTTTGGGTGTGTTTTTAGTCCTTGCCAAGACCAGAAAGGTCACCGTTGAAGAACAGTAAGAAGTCTCACAACACATTCACATTCCAATCTGTAATTATCTTGCAATTGTGTCTTTGCCTATATATGCCGTGTTTGTTTCCACTCACCTGATGAAAGAGCAGCACTCTGAAAGCTCAAGATTCCAAATAAACCTGTTGGACTTTAACCTGGTGTTGTGAGACTTCCTACTGTGCCCACCCAAGTCCAATGCCGGCATCTCCACCTCACCGTTGAAGAATGAAAACATTAGCATTTTTGGCATAATTGTCAGCACCAGACTCTCCTGGATCAAGTAAAGTCAGGTTAAGTAAATAGTGTAAGGTGCCAGCTCCATCTCTCAACAATGCTTTGTTGAACTTCAGTGAGGTGTGCCTTAGTCAACCTGAATTTTAGTTCCCATTTCCACAACAGATATTCTGGATGTTCTGCCAAATAAGCCTAAAAGTATGCCAAAATATTGGGCAATTTGTATTGTGACTCACATTAACAGGAAACTGGGTTACTCCTGTTAAGTATATTTCTTGTAAAACCTTTAGTTAACTTAGAAAATAAACTTTCAAACCACTTGTTCAAGTGGTTTGAAAATAAACTTTCAAACCACTTGTTCAAATTTGGTTTAAATTTAGATCTGAAAGTTGAAGGAAGAACACTTCGGAACATTCTTTCCCGCCACTAGTATTTTACCAATGGTGGGGAGTTATGGGCAGCACGGTGGCACAGTGGTTAGCACTGCTGCCTCACAGCACCAGGAATCTGGGTTCGATTCCCGGCTTGGGTCACTGTCTATGCGGAGTCTGCACATTCTCTCCGTGTCTGCATGGGTTTCCTCCGGGTGTCCAGTTTCCTCCCACAGGTGGATTGGCCATGTTAAATTGCCCCTTAGTATCAGGGGGACTACCTAGGATAAATGCATGGGGTTATGGGGATAGGGCCTGGATGGGATTGTGGTCGGTGCAGACTCGATGGGCTGAATGGCCTCCTTCTGCACTGTAGGATTCTAAACATGCCACATTGCTGAGGCTGTGGGTTCAAGTGGCAGGAGCCCCTGCTCAAGCTCTCTCTGCTGAACAGATGGATTCTCCAGTGTCAAGGGTATCCCTGCTTGTCCCCCTCTCTGGCCAACTTGCTGCATCTTCTTCCCCTGCCTGACTAACCCTGCCAAAGCCACCCCACTAACCTCATTATTCAACTCCAATGCTGTTCCTCATTGGGGTCTGGCTGCAGCTCCAGTGGTGCTGTTTCTGTGACTTGAAAGCTGTTGGCCATATCACTGGCTGGCAGCTCTTTGAGGCAGGGGCTCACCAGGGACCCAAAGTTTTTACCTCAAGCAGTTAATTGTGTGATGACCATAAAATCTTTCTGTGGCTTCCCAGTCTGGCAGAGGTGGGCATGCCCTTACTGTTTATCCTGTGGGCGGGGCCACCGTCCTCACATAAAATTCTGGCCAATGTTTCCAAACTCACCGGTAAATCATAGCACTCATCATCAAAGTAATGTCCATCCCACACTTCTATTGCAATGCTGCTGTATTCTTTTGTAAGTCTCAGCGTCTTTTCATTCAGACACTTTCCCATGACGTACTTCACAGGATGTGAAAGCGTATAATTCAGAAACTCCTAAACAGGGGAAAAAATATTGATATATATTTGTTTTTTGTCACAATATTAGCCTGGATCTAACTGCTATGATGAGTAAGACCATTTTATTCAAAAGGTACAAGAGGTGGCATTTTAAGTGCTGTGTTTTAGGGAAGGTGATAAGCTGGATCCAACAATAGGCTTTGATCTATTAACCCTATATTACTGTCTGGCCCAAAGAACTCTCTGTGGTCAGTTGATGGATATATGTGTTTGAAATGAGGATTGACATCACTATGCGAGTCAATGCGTTGGAGGCAGGCAGATCTTATGGTACGCTCTATTTACTCAGCAAACAGAGTCTAAAACAGTGGACTACAGCAAACATCTATGAAGTTTGTGAACAGGAGTCTACTTAAGTAGAGTTTCTATGAATTACAGCAAACAGAAGTCAAGATCAAAACTATAACAAAGTCTCCTAAAGGCAGATTATTTCTCTAGACAAATGCAGTGTGGATGATAGTTACATAATACAGATTGATTATTTCTCCAGTAAAAGGCAGTGAATGGAGCATAGCTACAAAGTATGTGCACAAAATTAATCCCAGTTATTGACAGCAATGTTTGACAGGGGAATTACCCAATCATTTTCATTCTGGCTGGAACTTAATCTGTCACTATATGCAGCCTTAAATTCTTTCCAGTATACAAGAGGATGGCACAATTGGGACGGCACTTCAGAAACTCGCAGAGAAACTACAGATTCACCCTACAGGGAGAAGCCTGCAATTAAAAGGTGTCATTAAACCAAATGGGAAATATTGACATAGAAATTTGCAATATTTGCTGAGGAAAATGTGACCTAATATTGTGACAACAGGAAACAATGTATTTAACACTTTTACAGATGCACCATAGAAAGCATTCTTTGTACAAATGCTTAACTTTTATCCAAATTATTTTATTCAATAACATAACATTTACATTTATTTCTTGCCATTTCTCCACTGAGGAAATAGAGTTTGTGCCATACTGACAGTTTGTGGAGCAGCAGGTGTCACTCAAGTCATCTCAGTTTATCACACATTTATTGGACTAAAGGTTTTTCCAATGTTACCAAAATGAAACTATTGGTGAACTTTCAGTACTTAAAAGAAACCTTTCCCATCAGTTTTGAACCAATTATTAAATACATTATACAGGTATAATATAGGTTAAAATGATTTTGGCATACATGGCTGGAATTTTAAGGCCCCATCACAACAGGCCGGGGCTGTAAAATGTGGCGAGCCATACATAAGTCCATTGACTTTGGTGGGACCGGAAGAACCTGCGGGTGGGAGGGGCCATAAAATTCCGCCCTATGAACCTGATTCATTTATTTTGATTTGATTTATTATTCTCACATGTATTAACCTACAGTGAAAAGTATTGTTTCTCTATACAGACAAAGCATACCATTCATAGAGAAGGAAACGAGAGAGTGCAGAATGTAGTGATACTGTCATAGCTAGGGTGTAGAGAAAGATCAACTTAATGCAAGGTAAGTCCATTCAAAAGTCTGACAGCAGCAGGGAAGAAGCTGTTCTTGAGTCGGTTGGTACATGACCTCAGACTTTTGTATCTTTTTCCCAAAGAAAGAAGGTGGAAGAGAGAATGTCCGGGGTGCGTGGGGTCCTTAATTATGCTGGCTGCTTTGCCGAGGCAACGGAAAGTGTAGATAGAGTCAATAGATGGGAGGCTGGTTTGCGTGATGGATTGGCCTACATTCACGACCTTTTGTAGTTCCTTGCGGTCTCGGGCAGAGCAGGAGCCATACCAAACTGTGATACAACCAGAAAGAATGCTTTCTATGGTGCATCTGTAAAAGTTGGTGTGAGTCGTAGCTGACATGCCAAATTTCCTTAGTCTTCTGAGAAAGTAGATGCGTTGGTGGGCTTTCTTAACTATAGTGTCGGCATGGGGGGGGGGGGAACCAGAACAGGTTGTTGGTGATCTGGACATCTAAAAACTTGAAGCTGTCGACCCTTTCTACTTCGTCCCCGTTGATGTAGACAGGGGCAGGTTCTCCTTTACACTTCCTGAAGTTGATGACAATCTCCTTCGTTTTGTTGAATTTAGGGGTGCAGGTATTGTTCTTTGTCAAAATTCTCCCCTTTGCTGTTAAAGCTGCTGATTCTGTGGAAGCTAAACACTCACCAATACCTTGCTGAAAGGGTCACTATTAATTTGTAATGTTTGACAGTGATTGCTGACCACAATGCAGCCCAATCCTTCTCACCTGGTGTCAACATATGTTTATCTCTAGCAGGAGTCACTGGAAGTTCAATCTATTTCCCCTTCATAAACCCATCAGTAGAGTCATCATTTGTAACGAAAAAAGGTGCATCTAGAACTTGATAAATCATAATAATCTATCTGAGTGCATGCAGGTTATGGTGGCTGCATGCAACATGAATAATTTACTCATTCAGGTAACATTTGAATTTGTTTTTCAACTTTCTCAGAATAGACTGGCATCATGCCTAAAACTGGGTGAAAATTAGTTCAAGCTCTGAAAAGGATTGTACAAATGAAATAGGAACCAGCGGGAATTACTGATTAATGAAAAACTAAATTCATATTGTAATTGTTTAAGGAAGGGTCACAGCAGTGACAGAAATGTAGCTAAAACAACAGAGCACAAACTGTTTTATGTAACTGTTGACATCCTGCTGTTGGTAAAAGGTTCAAGCTCTCTGAATACTCACAGCATCTGGAGAGCCTTGAAAGAGCGGAGCGTTATGGACTCCAGTTTTTATGTATGGGCTAGAAGAAAAAGAGAGATAAAAGACAGGACAGTTCAGCTGAAGTAAGCAGATGAGTCTGGAGCACTCTGCAGCACTGGAGACAGAAGCTGCAGATGCACCATTGCAAACCACAATCTACTTTCCTGTTTCCTGCAGAGTACCGTTTATGCAGTTGGGTGAATGCTATAATGTACGAGCCTTTGTTGCAAAATGAAGATTTGTTTCTCATTTTCCTCAAGCTTGTTATTTTAAATGAGAAGTTAAACACGCTCAGATGGACATAGAAGATCCCATGGTGCTATCCTAAAGAACAGTCAGCCAGATCTCCCGATGTTCTCATTAACAGTTTTCTCACAACCAATATCACTAGATTATCTGGTCATAATCTAATAACCATTTGTGGTACTTTGCTGGGCACAAATTGGCTGCTGCACTTCCTACAATACAACAATGCCTACAGTTCAAACATATTCAATTGGGAATAAAGAATGTTGGAAGATCCAGAGCGCAATTTTACAGGCTGTTCACACTTTGGTGCCGCTGTAAGTGAGCACGGAGAATTAGGCATTGAGCCAAATCTCCGTTCACTGCAGCGGCACCAGAAAATCCCACCGGTGTGAACGGCCAGAAAATCCCACCGGTGTGAACGGCCAGAAAATCCCACCGGTGTGAACGGCCAGAAAATCCCACCGGTGTGAACGGCCAGAAAATTCCACCCCAGTAAAGGCACTATAGGAATGAAAGTGCTTTCTTTCTTTTTGATCCATTGTAGAATAAAACTTTATACATTCGTAAATGTGGGAGGTGGCAGCACGCCCCAGAGAGCAGCTGTAAAGGCCCCAAAGACCCCAGTGGAATGAGATGATCTTGTTGGGGGCTCCTGGCCTCCTTCCTCAGTCAACCCCAAACACTTTGATATTTGGGGAACTCTGCCTCATTAAGATTCCACATCTTCTATGGATACTGCGGCACCACCAGCATTCCCTGGAGTTAATGGTGGGCTCCTTCCCATTGGTGGAAATCATTCCAGGATCTCCCCATGCATAAGGAAGAAACCCCAACTCAGAAGTGAGGTGGGTTGGGGTTGCTTTGCAATGCAGAGCAGTTATACCAAAAAAAGATAGAATGATGCTACAGTGCATGGAAGAAGATGTTTGTACCTTGAAAGTTATAAACAACCAAGGTTACAGCCTTTTTTAAATTTCAGAGACCGGATAAATGAATTAATCAATGTGCAGTTACCCACAAAAAAGAGGGATTGCCGACCACCCCAGCTGTAACAGCGCATCCAGTTCTGGCTGCTCTCCTGTGTGTGATGTGACTTTGCCTGGTTGTTGACCATTATGATCAGGCGTGTAGATAACATTGATACCAAATATCTGGACCAGTAGCACACTGTGGATATCCCAGTATGGATGTAACACCTGAGGAATAAAAGGTTTAAAATCAAACACAATAGAGGTACTGTTGGGCTCTGCTTCTGGCATGGAGTGTTGGTGGATGGACATGTGGTTTGGACAGCAGAGCAATTCCCATTTGCATTGCTTCTGTTTTTGAGGTTGTTCACTATGTTATGAGCAACATAATTGGACATACTGATTTCCATAACTGGGCCTGAATTTTCGCAAAGATGGAAGGACTCTGCGCCTTAACCAAAATGTGCAGAACCCCCCACCCACCATTGTGAGGAGACATGTTTCACACATCCATGGTTCACAAAGGCAACAGCACATTTAAAATTGCAGCTGCCTTAAATCAGAAGCAATTTCTGTCACCAAAATTTCTGAAACATGGCTCGTGAAATGTAAAAATTTGAGGAAAGTGTCTAAACCTGCTGGAATTCTTTGGAGAAGTCAGGTACCCTTTTGGAGCAGTTCAGGTACCCTTTGGGATTCTTAAGAATGGTAATGAATGTGTGTAAAAAGTGGATAAAGTCTGTGGAACTATTAAGCTGTCAGGTTACTTAAATTGCCTGCTCTTCGAATATTAACAGAAAAACAGCCTGCAATTGAAAAAAATCAATTTCAACATATGTTTGTTGACAAATGCCTGAGGGTTATTATGGAGAGTATAATATTAGTGCTGTTTGATTGCTTCCACAGCCTGTCATTATCATAGTAGGTGCCTTTAAGTTCACAGTTTGATTGACAGTCCAAGTGGTTATAAAGTGATTATCCATCTCTGATGCCAGAGATATGAATATACATGTTTGACTTTTTATAATGGATGGGATTTAAATGTATTGAATGGGCTGTTTTTTAAATCAGAGTGTTTTTTTAATACAGTGAATTCTGTAATAGATAACTAGAAATTTATTTTATTTCATCTCAGCATGGCTCCTGAGGTCTACCCATAGTGGATACTGGGTGAGCTGGCATGGAGGGTGTAAGGGCAAAAAGTAGTGGGTGGCGGGGGGGGGGGGGGGGCATGGGTTCACACTAAACTGGAATGGAGCTATAAAGAGCCATCGGGATGAGTGAGGGCTTATGGGTTGGCACAGAGGGCTGGAGGGGCTACGAAGGATAATTGGAGGGTCCTGGTTGCTATGGAGGATATGAAGCATAATGGGGTGGGTAGAGGGGCATATGGTGGCAAGGAGAGTGTTAGGTGCCATCAGGTGGGAACAGGGGCATTGGTTAGCATGGAAGGTATGAGGGGCTATAGGGGTTGGGTGGGGAGGGGGCATGGTGGCATGAATGTATGGGGAGTGAAGGGAGATGAGGGCTAGAGGGCTGTATTTTGTTTCACTGTTTTTATTACAACTGGGACATGGAGCATTCAACTGGCCCATCTCGTCATTTGACAGCCCCTGTGGCTGTGTCCCGAATTTCCAGCGACAGCAGACCCAACTCCATTCAGTACTTGTACACACACCACCCCAACCCCCAACCCTCAGAATGAAAATCTAAACATTCAGGGACGTTTCTGTCAAGTCAGTAATTTTACTGACTCTGCACACCTGACTTGGGAGTGAAACTTTGGTCCCTGTACTCCAATCTACATTCCTCTTGAGGAAGACTTGGTGACAGAAGTATGTGTAGCCTTGCAAAATTTAGTTTATAATATACCAGTTACAAGTCTTCACTGGTTAACAACAGAACTAAACATCACAGTCAATAAAAAGTTTGCATCAGTCCTACATCATTTTCTCTGTTATACTATGGGTGTGCTACTGTGGCGGCACGGTAGCACAGTGGTTAGCATTGCTGCTTCACAGCTCCAGGGGCCTGGGTTTGATTCCTGGCTTGGGTCACTGTCTGTGTGAAGTTTGCACATTCTCCTCGTGTCTGCGTGGGTTTCCTCCGGGTGTTCCGGTTTCCTCCCACAGTCCAAAGATGTGTGGGTTAGGTTGATTGGCCATGCTAAAATTGCCCCTTAGTGTCCTGGGATGCATAGATTAGAGGGATTAGCGGGTAAAATATGTCGGGATATTGGGGTAGGGCCTGGGTGGGATTGTGGTCGGTGCAGATTCGATGGGCTGAATGGCCTCTTTCTGTTTCTATGATTTCTATGAACAAACATTTAATATGGAATTGCAAGCTGCCACAAATCATTTTTGAAGTATATTTCTGTTGGGGAAAAAAATTTGTCACAATGTTTCAGAACCAGTAATTAAAATAATGAACAGCAAATCAATGATTTGTCATATTGTTGGCCAGAACACAAGAAAAAAATCTTTTGCTTTCTTTCAAATGGTATTATGGGATTTTGTTTTATCTGAGTGCTGCTGCACAGAACAGAGAGAACTGCGCATGCGCAACAGCACCCTCTGCTGCAAACTGCTGGCTTTCAGGTGAGCTTAAGCCCTGCCCCCTTATCCTGCTGGCCGCAAACGGTTCTTGCTGAATCTTTTTCCTCAGAGTGTGGTAAGATTGGATTTTTAACTCTCCCGAAAAAAATCGGTGCGATTCCTGTTTTCACACTCGTTCGGCACTTAGAATTTCTTTTGGTAAGATCATCCCCTTTGATTTTCCTTCATTGAAACAGAGAGTACATTTCAAAAGTACTTCATTGGCTGCAAAGTGCTTTGTGACAACCAGTGGTCATAAAAGGCAGTACACAAATGCAAGTCTTTCTTTATGACTTAATAAAGCATGATATGACTGCAAGTAATTGAAACATATTATTCTGCTCCCTACCCAAGTTGGATCTTTCCAGCAAGGCGATCTCTGAAGGCTGGCAAAGTCATGAATACGGGTCAAGAATTTTTCATCTCTGTCCCCTGTATCAGGCAGTCGCAATGCATTGTCACCTTTCAGAACTCTGGCAAAAGCATTCACGTAAAGGCCATTTTCTGGAGAAGAGAAAAATTAATTTTTAAAAAATTAGTTAACTGAAAAAAGTGATTGCTTAACAGTGCAGATGTAATTTATTAGCTAATTTGCATTAGCTAATGCAAGAATGTAATACATCGACACAGGCTTGGAAGGCCGGAGGGCCTGTTCCTGTGCTGTATACTGTTCTTTGACTCTTTCATATCACAAGCTATAAACTATTGTGACAAAGCATCTAAATATTTTCATACTTTTTTCTTGGAATATGGGCAATACTGGCAAACCGGCATTTACTGTGCATTTCTTGTTGTCCTGAAGGATCAACTGCAATGTGTGGTAGATACTGCAAATGCTGTGGGCTCTGACAATATTCTGACAATAGTACTGAAGACTTATGCTCCCAAACTTGCTGCGCCACTAACCAGGACAACTATAACACTGGTATCTGCCCAGCAGCGTGGGAAATTTCCCTGGTATTGTTAATATTAACTGATATATGTATGATAATACAACAGCTTGTCTTTTACCTTCACCAAGTTTATTGTGCATCCAATTCGGCAGAGACGCAAACTCCATATAAAATCCATCCCCATATCTGTTCCAGCTGTGTCTATTTATACCCTTTGGAAGTTGAGCCAATAATCTTCACTTATCTCTAACAAGGCAATCATAGAGTCATAGAGGTTTATAGCATGGAAACAGGCCCTTCGGCCCAACTTGTCCATGCCGCTCTTTTTTTAAAAAAACCCCTAAGCTAATCCCAATTGCCCGCAATAGAGTCATAGAGCCCAACAATACAATGTTGGGCTCTTGCTTGACACATTGACAGGTATGTCGGTACACAAAAAAACACCAATTACCACCGCCCCATCAGTCCACTCTCGATCATTGGAAAGAGATGGAAGGAGCATCAACTATGCTTTCACATGGCACATACTCAGTTTGGGTTCCACCAGAACCCCTCATTTCAGACATGGTTCAAATATCGAACAAAAGAGTTGAACTCCAGAGGTGAAGTGAGAGGGACTGCCCTTGACATCAAGACAGCATTTGACTGAGTGTGGCATCAAGGTGCCATAACAAAACTGTTATGTCCAGATAACTGGACTCAATAGGTATCAAGGAGAAAAATATCCGCTGGTTGGACTCGTACCTAGCACAAAGGAAGATGGTTGTTGTTGATAGAGGTCAATCATCTCAGTTTCAAGTCTTCACTGCAGGAATTCCTCAGGATAGATGTTTGCTGATAGCACATTTGGCGACTCCTCAGATACTGAAACAGTCCATGTCGAAATGCAGTAATACCTGGACAATATCCAGACTCAGGCTGACAAGTGGCAAGAAACATTTGTGCCACACAAGTGCCAGGCAATGACCATCTCAAGAGAGAATCATACCCGCCTCTTGACATTCATTGGCATTACCATCACTGAATTCCCCATTATCAACACCCAGAGTGTTACCATTGACCAGAGACTGAACTGGACTAGCCATATGTATACTTTAGCTGCAACAGCAGATCATAGGGTGGGAATTCTGTGGAGAATAACTAACCATCTCCAAGGCACAAGTCAGGAATGTGATGGAATACTCTCCACTTGCCTGGATGAGTGCAACTCCAACAACACTCAAGACACCACTCAAGACAAAGCAGCCAGTTTGTTTGCCACCCCATCTGCAACCATTCACTCTCTCAACTACCGATGCACAGTGGCAGCACTGTGTACCATCTACATTGGGATGGCATTGCTGCCTCACAGTGCCAGGGTCCCAGGTTCAATTCGAGAGTCACTGTCTGTGTGGAGTTTGCACTTTCTCTCAATGTCTCTGTGGGTTTCCTCCGGGTGCTCCGGTTTCCTCCCACAAGTCCAAAGATGTGCAGATTAGGTTGATTAGCCATGCTAAATTGACCCGGGTGTCAGGGGGATTAGCAGAGTAAATGCATGGAGTTACAGGAATAGGGCCTGGGTGGGATCGAGATCTGTACAGACTCGATGGGACAAATGGCCTCCTTCCGTACTGTAGGGATTCTATGATTCTACAAGATGCACTGCATGAATTCACTAAGCCTCCTTTGACAGCACCTTCCAAACCCACAACCACTACCATCCAGAAAGACAAAGGCAGTAGACACATGGAAACACCACCACCTGGAAGTTTCCCACCAATCCAAATCCCATCCTGGTTTGGAAATATATCACCATTCCTTTACTGTCATTGGATCAAAATCCTGGAGTTCTCTCCCTAACAGTGCTGTGGGTGTACCTACACCTCAAACACTGAGGTGTTCACTGAGCTGGCATGCCAAGCATCCACGCCATATTGAGACAATCTCAACTGAATTGGGCTGGTCATGTAGCCAAAATACCTTGTCCTTAGTTGCCAAAGTGAATGTTCCACGGAGAATTGAGTCTGGGCTGTGCTCTTATGGTAGTCAAAGGAAGTACCACAAGGACACTCTGTAGGTTTCACTTAGGAATTTTGATATTGATTTCAAGTCGCTCAGGATTACTGCATAGGTGCAATCAAATGCAGAACAGTGCCACTTCCTTTGAAAGCAAGCGCATATCAGAGACATAGAAAAAATGCCAGGAGAAGAAATCCTGAGCCAGCAATGCATCCAAAATTCAATTGTCCATGATATCCATTCCATTCGCAGCAGAGCCGCCCAAGTGCAGATCAGCCTTAGCAATCACCTCCGTATGTGCCAGAACCTGACCAAACGCTGCAGTTGATGAATACGAACATCTTCAGCTCAAAGGGCAAACAAGAAGTGAAACAAAGGACTACAATTATGAGTCATAGAATCATAGAATTATGAGTCATAGAATCATAGAATCCCGACAGTGCAGAAGGAGGCCATTTGGCCCATCGAGTCTGCACCAACCACAATCCCATCCAGCCCCATCCTCGTAGCCCCACATATTTATCCTGCTATTACCTCTGACACTAAGGGGCAATTTAGCATGGCCAATCAACCTGACCCGCACATCTTTGGAATGTGGGAGGAAACTGGAGCACCCGGAGGAAACCCACGCAGACACGGGGAGAATGTGCAAACTCCACACAAACAGTGATCCAAGCCGGGAATTGAACCCAGATCCCTGGCACTGTGAGGCAGCAATGCTAACCACTGTGCCGCCACCCTATGTAGCAAGTCTATAGCCAATCTTTGATAATGTTATTTGATGCTTGCCACACAATGAAAAAAATCATCATTTAACCCAATTAGCATCTTACAACTGCTATTGTGCTTTGCATAATACTTTACACGTTGTGGGACCAACCACAATCAGTGCATCTGAATTCTGAGTTCTTGCATTTTCATTTGAGAAATATCAGTAACTTTGTATGAGTAACTTTGAATTTTAACCCCTCCCATACTGTTTTCAACCACAGACAATAATTTTTGTCAAATCTGTATTACATTTGTGAAGTAGGAGAGAAGCACAGAATAATATACAGACCTTTCAACCCATAGACTTGAGAAATTCGAAGACGTATTCCGGCTCGTTGGTGATATCGAACCATACGGGCTACACTAAGATGTGCTGGTGGCTGATGCGGTAAGAGGTGTTTCTTGCCATCTAGTCTTTCTTTGTACCAGGCCATCCACTGTTCAGGGGGAACTATAAAGGCAGCAAAGATTTTATAGGAGAATACACACTGCACTCCAAACATATTTATTGTATTGACATTTAGATTAAGTTTCCAAAGGATCTAGGTCACAATGGTAAAGATCTGGCAAGATATTTTGCTATTTTAATATATAACAGATTGCAATAACATAGTCAGCCACATGGATGCAAAGGAGTCCCGAGTCAGATAGGGTGTGGCAAGCCATGGAGGGAATTGTAAGCACGAGTAATCACGAAGCACTACAAATTTATTGGAAATAGGATCGTAACATTGAAATGAGAAAAAGAAGCTAATGTTTTGGGTCTGAACAGATACCACAATTAATTTTAAATCCAAGTCCTTTCTGATAATTACGTCTCTGGACCCACTATACCCAATCTCGGCAACTCATAGAATCCCTACAGTATAGAAGGAGGCCATTCGGCCCATTGAGTCTATACCGACCACATCCCACCCAGGTCCTATTCCCGTAACCCCACACATTTGCCCTGCTAATCCCCCTGACACTAGGGTCAATTTAGCATGACCAATCAACCTAACCCACACATCTTTGGACTGTGGGGAAGAAACCGGAGCACCTGGAGGAAACCCACACAGATACAGGGTAAAAGTGCAAACTCCACACAGACAATGGCAACTTCAAAATGCCACTTTAGGGAATTTCTAGTCAAACAAAGTGGTTTTATGTGAATGGTGGAGGGTTATTTAATGCAGTTGTACATAATCAGTAGTATAAAATCCCACCTCTTAACCTTAGAATTGGGTTGAAGTTATGAATTGGATGATAAAAACTTCCTGCCTTTTTCTTACAAGTACAGAAAACAGTGTATTCATTGAGAAGGTAATTCAATATCATATTGGGAACAGTGTGTACAATGTTTGGTAAATTACACCCAGTTCAAATCAAACTGAAACTGATCTTAAAAGGGGCTGGTCTACTTGTTCTAATCGTTCTCCTTTCCCTCTCCTTAACAAGTATACTTGCAACTCTCTGATACACAACCAAAGTAGCTAATCATCATTCATGAACCCAGTCCTTGAGAGCAAACAGGCTAAACCATTACAATTTATTTGAGGCATACTCTGAGTTACTGAGATCCATTGTAGCATCACAGCTACTAGCCTAGCTGAAATCAACCAATTTAACATAGACTGGAACTCAAAGCTGAGATGTTCTGACTCCCTCTATTCAATACATCTCCACCAATGCATGTAAGGCTGGGCATATATTCTGAAGATCCATTTGATGTAACTTATTCAGAAGAAGTGATCTAGAATATTTCCTCAGAAGATTAGATCGGTAAAATTGGGTGGGGTAGAGTCCATTTTAGACTAGTTTGTATATGAATTCGTGGCTGGAACAGGATTGGCAGAGTACGGGGCTTTTTAGTTTGCACTTCTGTCATTATAATATTGATATATAACATTATTATATCATATAATGATGATAATACACACATACAGCTTAATATTGTACTTTGTACAAATTCATTTCTTCATGTATTTACAGGTGACAATCCTTCAACAGATAAGGAAGAATAGGTTTATGAGGTGCTTGAAGGAGAGGATAATAAAAGGATTATAAAATGAGCATACATATGCGATTAGCACATTGGTTGCATGGAGGATAAACACTAACAAGGATTGGTTTGGGCTGTTAAAGATGAAAAGTTGAGATGAAGCCTTCAGGAATATGTCCATCCAGAGTTGACAACCCTATTCTGTGCTGAATTGGCAAATCTCAGCTAGTCTGGCTGTGTTGGTGCCAAGTTTGGCTTCAGTGTTGCCAGGTTAGGTGGAGGAAAATTAGTCAAAGTACCCTCTCCTGGTCAGTAGCTAGAAGTGCACACGTTTGGAAGTAAGGACTTGATACAGCTGTGATGGTGCTCACCATGAGTTTGCTGATATGCACCATATTGGTTCACACTTGAACAACTGTCACTTGATTGAGGTACCAGCCAGCAGTGCCTTTGAACTGCATTCCAGTAAAAAGTAAATGCTTTCAGGAGAAGAGGAAACAAGAGAGGGAGAAGCAGTGGTAGAAAAAATAAATGTGTCAATTGAAATTAGGAATGTGTGCTACATTGGTAGCATACCGCCTATCTGAAGGTGTGCTTCACTGCAGTGCTTCATTTGAAGGCCAAGAAATGTACTCCAATTTTTTTTCTAGTTTTCTCCCTTGTCTCCTGAACACTTGATTTCTTGCTTCAGTATGGTTCCGTCACAGTCAAGCAAGATCAGCTAATTCAGCATCAAATGGTGTGCCTCAGGGATCAGTGTTGGGACTGCAATTGTTTACAATTCACATAGATGATTTGGAGTTGGGGACCAAAATTCGCAGATGACACTAAGATGGGAGGAAGAGCAAAGTGTGCAGAGGACGCTGAAAGTCTGCAAAGGGATATAGATAGTCTCGGTGAGTGGGCGAGGGTCTGGCAGATGGAGTACAATGTTGGTAAATGTGAGGTCATCCATTTTGGTAGGAATAACAGCAAAATGGACTATTATTTAAATGGTTAAAAAATTGCAGCATGCTGCTGTGCAGAGGAATCTGGGTGTCCTTGCGCATGAATCACAAAAGCTGGTTTGCAGGTGCAGCAGGTAATTAAGAAGGCAAATGGAATTTTGTCCTTCATTGCTAGAGGGATGGAGTTTAAAAATAGGGAGATTATGTTGCAGCTGTATAAGGTGCTGGTGAGGCCACACCTAGAGTAGTGTGTACAGTTTTGGTCTCCTTACTTGAGAAAGGATATACTGGCACTGGAGAGGGTGCAGAGGAGATTCACTAGGTTGATTCCGAAGTTGAGAGGGTTGGCTTATGAGGAGAGACTGAGTAGACTGGGGCTATACTCATTGGAATTCAGAAGAATGAGGGGAGATCTTATAGAAACATATAAGATTATGAAGGGAATAGATACGATAGAAGCAGGGAAGTTGTTTCCACCGGCAGGTGAAACCAGAACTAGGGGGCATGGCCTCAAAATAAGGGGGAGCAGATTTAAGACTGAGTTGAGGAGGAACGTCTTCACACACAAGGCATTGTGAATCTGTGGAATTCCCTGCTCAGTGAAGCAGTTGAGGTTACCTCATTGAATGTTTTTAAGGCAAGGATAGATAAATTTTTGAACAGTAAAGGAATTAAGGGTTATGGTGAGTGGGCGAGCAAGTGGAGCTGAGTCCACAGAAAGATCAGCCATGTTCTTACTGAATGGCGGAGCAGGCTCGAGGGGTCAGATGGCCTACTCCTGCTCCTAGTTCTTATGTTCTTATTAATAGGGAATGCATGCTAAAGGAACTCCTTACCCTGTGTCTGCTCCTTGGTCATTAACCGTGTTGCTGCATCACCCACGGAATTTGGGAACTCCTTGTCCTGCTGGAAGGATGAAATTATCTCCAGCTCAGATTGATTTGGTTTTGAGTCGCCGGTGAAGTAAAATCCACTCAGATAGTTCGGGGGAGGCACAGGATCCTGGCCAAAGCAAAAAGAAATTGGGACATTTTGGAGAAGGATTTCATTGTTGTGTTTAATTGTTTATGCTGATTCTGAGGGATTGGGTGAAAAGGGTAACTGAGAAATCAATTACAAAACAAAACTTAACGACACCAAGCAAATGGCAGTTTTTATTTTGCCTTCAGTATTCTCAGCCATACGCAGACAACTCAGCTGGTAGAATAGAATTGTTAAATTCCCTCAGTGGCACGATGGTAAAGATACCTCCTTGCTGTAATATTAGATTAGAAAAATGAGAATATCCGAAGATCAATCTAAGCAGATTTTTTTGCATTAAACTCAGGACTGTCTACTAGTTCCGCAGTATTGTTAGGTTGTGAGACCTGTTCCATCCTATCCCAAAATATTTTGGAGAACACAGCATTTCCTAGTGAACATGAGGCCAATGCTCCCAAACACGATCACCTATATATTTCCTGCAGCATATCAGGTAGACCACGTTGGCTGACTTGCAAGAGTATGTACCGTGTACCTGATGGATGGTGTTCTCACGTGAGATGATGGCATCCATATCGATGATCCGGCACGTCTTGCAGAGGTTGCTGTGGCAAGGTTTTGTGGTGTCGTGGTCACTGTTCTCCTGAAGGCTGGGTAGTTTGCTGCGGACAATGGTCTGTTTGAGGTTGTGCGGTTGTTTGAAGGCAAGAAGTGGGGGTGTGGGGATGGCCTTGGTGAGATGTTCGTCTTCATCAATGACATGTTGAAGGCTCCGGAGAAGATGTTGTAGCTTCTCCGCTCCGGGGAAGTACTGGACGACGAAGGGTACTCTGTCCACCGTGTCCCGTGTTTGTCTTCTGAGGAGGTCGGTGCGGTTTTTCGCTCTGGCGAAAATCCATCCCACCATCAGACTCACCATGGACTATGTTGCTATGACAACTATGTTGCTCTGGCGAAAATCCATCCCACCATCAGACTCACCATGGACTATGTTGCTATGACAACCCTGCCACAGCAACCTCTGCAAGACGTGCCGGATCATCAACACGGATGCCATCATCTCACATGAGAACACCATCCACCAGGTACACGGTACGTACTCTTGCAACTCGGCCAACATGGTCTACTTGATACGCTGCAGGAAAGGATGTCCCAAGGCATGGTACATTGGGGAGACCATGCAGACGCTACGACAACGGATGAATGAACACCGCTCGACAATCACCAGGCAAGAGTGTTCTCTTCCTGTTGGGGAACACTTCAGCGGTCACGGGCATTCGGCCTCTGATCTTCGGGTAAGCGTTCTCCAAGGTGGCCATCACGACACACGACAGCGCAGAGTCGCTGAGCAGAGATTGATAGCCAAGTTCCGCACACATGAGGACGGCCTCAACCGGGATCTTGGGTTCATGTCACACTATCTGTAACCCCCATGACTTGCCTGGACTTGCAAAATCTCACTAACTGTCCTGTCTGGAGACAATACACATCTCTTTAACCTGTGTTTAACCCTCTCTCCACTCACATTGTCTGTACCTTTAAGACTTGATTACCTGTAAAGACTCGCATTCCAATCATTATTTTGTAAATTGAGTTTGTGTCTTTATATGCCCTGACGAAGGGGCAGCGCTCCGAAAGCTAGTGGTTTTTGCTACCAAATAAACCTGTTGGACTTTAACCTGGTGTTGTGAGAATTCTTACTGTGTTTACCCCAGTCCAACGCCGGCATCTCCACTTCTTGAAATGCTGCAGCCCTTAAGGTGTAGGTAAATCCACAGTGCTGTTAGGGATGGAATTCCAGGATTTTGATCCAAATATATTTAAATGTAAGCTATATTTAAATTAGTTTTTGAAGTTTAAAGTTTTTTTTGTTAGTCACAAGTAAGGCTTACATTAACACTGCAATGAAGTTACTGTGAAATTCCCCTAGTCGCCACAGTCCAGCGCCTGTTCGGGTCAATGCACCTAACCAGCACGTCTTTCGGATTGTGGGAGGAAACCGGAGCACCCGGAGGAAACCCATGCAGAGACGGAGAGAACGTGCAAACTCCACACAGACAGTGACCTAAGCCGGGAATCGAACCCAGGTCCCTGGCGCTGTGAAGCAGCAGTGCTAACCACTGTGCTACCGTGCTGCCCTGTAGGTGGTATTAGGTGGTATTACCTTTTCCATCATTATCATCATAGCAATACAGGATGGGATGGGATATAGCAGACACACAGCAATGCTCAGAAAGGCAGAATTCTTCTCAAAATTTAAATGTCCATATTGAATAGTGCAGATGCACAAATAGGCACGCAGAAATATTAGAAATTTCAAACAATTGGCTACAAAAAATCACCTTCTTGTCCGCAGCAGCCTTTCACCTTAAATTTTTAAACAGGATAGCACAAGGGTCACAACACATACATTGATATTCTTCTTCTTTTCTCCGTTATGTGAGTGAATTTTCTCAATTAGTTTGCCCGTTTGATGTTCTCTGTGTTATTAACGCTCTGAAAATCTGCAAAGGGAGTCTGCAAAGGAGCATAAAACCTGGGATGTGCCTATCTAGCACCTCTGCCACTAACCTCAGCAAACTTTCTGAGATAGATCCTCTGTTTTCCACAGGTTTGGCAAGTGCCTGTGATGCTAGGGGCAAATCTAGGGTGTCGGCCATGTTTTGCGGGGCTGACTTAAAGATGCCTCCCACAGCTCACTTCATAAGAAATTCACATTTTTCTTCAGGGATCCAGCAATGATCCTGGCTGGAAGCCTAAGATAGCTTCCACTTCTGTCCTTTGTTCAATCATCAAACCATGTCTTACTTGCATAGAAACTCTTTACGTAAAATCTTTAAAAATAGGCTCATCAAGCCATTCGATAAGTTGATGGCTAATCTGATTGTGGAATAACTTCACTTTGCGGCCTGCCTCACGTAACCATGGCTCAAGGCTGAGCTAGATAGATTTTTGAAGATCTTGCTGCCCGATAGTGTCCACTTTTCCTCATGGCCTGAATTTGGGCCAGATGCAGGCACTGCCTGCCCACCTTCCCCCCCACCTGCTGTTCCCATTGGTCATCCTGGAAATTGTAATGCAATTCTAAGACCCAGCATATCCTTATCCTGGTCTAGAGCTCTGGCCTTCCAGCGCACGATGTTACAGTGGGAATACACCAGAAAGAGCCAAAGGCTTTTTTAATTCATTCATGGGACACGGGCATTGTTGGCTGACCAGCATTTATTGTCCATCCCTAGTTGCCCAAGTGCAGTTGAGAATCAACCACATTGCTGTGGGTTTGGAGTCACATGTAGGCCAGATCAGGTAAGGATGGCACATTTCCTTTCCATAAGACCATAAGACCATAAGACATAGGAGCGGAAGTAAGGCCATTCGGCCCATCGGGTCCACTCCACCATTCAATCATGGTTGATTTCAACTCCATTTACCCGCTCTCTCCCCATAGCCCTTAATTCCTCGAGAAATCAAGAATTTATCAATTTCTGTCTTGAAGACGCTCAACGTCTCGGCCTCCACAGCCCTCTGTGGCAATGAATTCCACAGACCCACCACTCTCTGGCTGAAGAAATTTCTCCTCATCTCTGTTCTAAAGTGACTCCCTTTTATTCTAAGGCTGTGCCCCCGCGTCCTAGTCTCCCCTGTTAATGGAAACAACTTCCCTACGTCCATCCTATCTAAGCCGTTCATTATCTTGTAAGTTTCTATCAGATCTCCCCTCAACCTCCTAAACTCCAATGAATATAATCCCACGATCCTCAGACGTTCATCGTATGTCAGGCCTACCATTCCTGGGATCATCCGTGTGAATCTCCGCTGGACCCGCTCCAGTGCCAGTATGTCCTTCCTGAGGTGTGGGGCCCAAAATTGCTCACAGTACTCCAAATGGGGCCTAACCAGTGCTTTATAAAGCCTCAGAAGTACATCCCTGCTTTTGTATTCCAAGCCTCTTGAGATAAATGACAACATTACATTTGCTTTCTTAATTACGGACTCAACCTGCAAGTTTACCTTTAGAGAATCCTGGACTAGGACTCCCAAGTCCCTTTGCACTTTAGCATTATGAATTTTGTCACCGTTTAGAAAATAGTCCATGCCTCTATTCTTTTTTCCAAAGTGTACGACCTCGCACTTGCCCATGTTGAATTTCATCAGCCACTTCTTGGACCACTCTCCTAAACTGTCTAAATCTTTCTGCAGCCTCCCCACCTCCTCAATACTACCTGCCCCTCCACCTATCTTTGTATCATCGGCAAACTTGGCCAGAATGCTCCCAGTCCCGTCATCTAGATCGTTAATATATAAAGAGAACAGCTGTGGCCCCAACACTGAACCCTGCGGGACACCACTTGTCACCGGTTGCCATTCTGAGAAAGAACCTTTTATCCCAACTCTCTGCCTTCTGTCTGACAGCCAATCGTCAATCCATGTTAGTACCTTGCCTCGAATACCATGGGCCCTTATTTTACTTTCCTAAAGGACATTAATGGGACAAATCGACAATGGTATTGTGGTCATCAGTAGATTCTTAATTCTGGATTTTTAAAATTGAATTCCAATTCCACCATCTGCTGTGGCAGGATTCGGACCCAGGTCCCTCGAACATTAGCTGAGGTTCTGGATTAATAGTCTAGCAATAATACCACTAGGCCATTTCCTGCCCGACTTTTAGCACTAAAGTTTACTGACTAATATTTTCTCTTTAATTGACACCACCTAACACAGATTAATTTGTTAAGCTCTATTTGTGAAATCTTGTCATATGCAAAATGGACACTGTGTGTAACTTGTAACAGTCCACAAAGCATCATAGCCTCTCTTTCCATTTGAGAGAGAGAGAGAGTGACAGACAATTGGTTATATATGGCTTGAGGGGCACCACTCCACAAGCATGGGCATGGTTAGGAGACAAGTCTTCATGAATTACCACAGTCTATAGCGGGATTGAACCATTGGTGTCATTCTGCATCACACGGTAGGCATCTAAATAACTGAGTTAATTAACTCCCACACTGTGTGTATTCATACAAGCACTGTTGTTGCACTTCAAACTAACTCAGTTGTGAAGCATTTTGTGACATGTCTGATAGATATCATAAAGTAAATCCATGTCACTTCTTATAAGAACCACTTTTTACAAAAGTGAGCTGTGAATCATCACTATAGGTACACAAAAACTGAATGCATCTAACATGACTGAGGCTGAATTACCTGTGTGTGTGGTAAAAGCCGAATTAACAGGCTGCAGCAGGGAACTGTAGGTTGATGATTGAGTGATGATGCAGTAAGAGGAGTCTGTTTTTTTGATGGCATCTCTTGGCTCAATTTGAGCTGGAATCCTCCAACATTTAACTCCCCATTTTCATTGAACAAGGAAACCACGGTGCAGCCTGAAAAAAAAATCAAACAGGAAACAAATAAATACACAAATAGGGGAGAGAAAAATGTTGGCAATAACTCTTCAGTGCCCAGTTATCAGAGACTTGCAGGTGGCGTATTTTCCTCACAGTTACAGCATACACTCATTTAAATTTTATAATCTATTTTAAAATAAGCTCCATCTAGTGGCTGTTGTATTATGAGTGGTTACTTTATTCCATGGTGACATTTTATAGTGATAGTGGTGAAGCTCATATAAAGGACACTTACCCTTAAACAAATAGGATACATTACAGGGTTTCAATAAACAGTGAGACACTCTATAAGCTTCAATAGAAATTATATTTATTGTTATGATTTTGAAAGATTGAAATATTCTTGTAATTTCACTTGGGTACAATTCTTCAGGTCTCTAATGGAGTGATATAAATGCATTTATGAAGATTCACACTGGTCAGTATTTATAGCTAAATTGCATATGGGAAACAAAATGAACATGTTCCACTAGATTAAAGGAAACCTTTATGGATGCTTTTACAATGTGACTACAATTCCAATCAAAAATAAATTTATCTCTTTATGCATACACATGGGTGGAATTCTTCCAAAAAATTTCTAAGTGTCATAACGACGAGGATAATGGGAGGATCTGTGCCGCTCTCTCAGGTGTGTGCTGCACTGCAATCCTCCCAAACAATCCAGGACTGGGAGGTGGGGTGCAGGACCTAAAAACACCGGTGAATCCAGCTTCTGAGCGTTCAGTCACTGTTTCACAAGGGCACCCCGATCTCCACCACAGAGACTCTCCATCACCGCACAGAAATTGGGCCCCACCCTCCCATTGGCGGTATGTTCCCCCACACCATCTCTAACATGGGTTGTCAGCATCAGGGCCCTCCCAATGGGTTCCCCGTCCCGATCCCCAGCATTCACCCCATCAGGAACCCCGACTTGTTCCCCATCAAGACCACCTTCACGATCCACCCCTGCACAACCCCCCCCGACCCCCCATCAGACCCTCACCCACATGGCTCCCAGTCATGACCACCCACACAGATCCCCCCTCTTGGCACTGCCCGGGCACACTGGCAATACCCAACATGCACACTGGCAGTACCCAACAGGCACTGGCAGCATCAAACTGGCACACTGGTGGTACTCAATTGGCACCACTGGGCTGTCCAGTGGCCACTGCTGGGCACTTCCGGTGTGCCGATGGGCACTGCCTGGCCATGCTCCCGGTCACCTGGGGGCCTTCAGTGTCCTCAGAGACCCCAGGCATGACCATTGAGCCAGGTTTCCGCTATTGGAGACCAGTAGTGATTCTTGCCAGTATCACACTGTGCCCCAAGGCCAGGGAATTCTGTGCACTGGAATTTGAACATATTTAAATCCTACTCCAAACATGCGAATCAGACTCACAATCTGTTTGGCATTGGGTGCAAAGCAGATTTTTAGGTCTGCACGCTATTCTCCGGGGCCGACGATATCTACTAACGGCATGGCAAGGTCAGAGAATCACCTACATTATTTTTTTAAATGCACAGTTTTTAAAACTTCGGTTCTTCTGTAAGTCTCCCTGCAACAAACACTGCCCCAGTCAAGAGGGCAATGAGTGGATTCTCTGATCTACCACATCCACTGTTTCCTCCTCCTCTCCCTCTTACGGTGAAGCACTTGGTTTATGCAAAGCACTTTCCTCAAAACGTTCTCATTGCAGAGTAGCATAGTTGAGTTAGGGAATTTGTCATACGATGAATCCCTGACTTGAACCTGAGTTATATCGCTTGTGGCACAGAACTCTGTTGCCGAAAACATTGTTTGTCCATAATGTCACTGAGCTGAATTTTTAGGGATGGAGATTTTGGGGTTGGGGGGTGGGGGGTCAGAGTTTGCACTGCCGGCTAGTGTGCTGGTTCTCTGACTCCATCCCATGCCTGGGCAGAGGCCAATTGGAATTTTCCATTCAGCATTCAAGGCCCCAGAGGTTTGGGAAACAGTGTAGCTACCTGTAACAGATTGGGATTTTTAAAATATTCATTCATGGGACATGGGTGTCTCTGTTTGGCCAGCATTTATTGCCCATCCCTGGTTGCCCAAGGGCAGTTGAGAGTCGACCACATTGCTATGGCTCTGGAGTCACATGTAGGCCAGACCAGGTAAGGATGGCAGATTTCCTTCCTTAAAGGACATTAGTAATCAGATGGGTTTTTCCAACAATTGACAATGGTTTCATGGTCATCAGTTGATGCTTAATTCCAGATATTTTTTATTGAACTCAAATTCCACCATCTGCCATGGCGGGATTCGAATCCGGGTCCCCAGCACATTAGCTGAGTTTCTGGATTAATAGTCTAGCGATAATAGGTCATCGCCTCCCCATGGAGCCAGTGCTCCAGCAGTCTTGAAGCCCTTCCGGCTTAACTGGTTTCAGCAGCAGCCACAGGCCATCCGGTGAAGGAACTCTCTCTGACAATGATGGTCTAGCTGCTGAGGCCATTTTTAAATTTGAAGTTAAAACGTTGGAGAGAAGGTGCTTCCATCTTGAGAGTGCCCTCCCTGTCACTTACCTGGAAAGGCAGCGGACTGCTTTTCCAATGCTGGAAGGCCTCTAATTTCCCTCCAGCAATTCAGGCAGTCACTGGCCACTAACCGGCCAATTTGGGGAAAATCACAGCTGACTGTTCCACAGTGCTGGTTTTTGACCTGCATTTGAGTCTGATGGCGGGATCCTGAAGCCTTCCAAGCGAATTCTGCACATAATGTATTTAAGGCATGGATATGCACTACGCAACAGTATAAAGTTTACTTATTAGTGTCACAAGTAGGCTTACATTAACACTGCAATGAAGTTACTGTGAAAATTCCCTAGTCGCCACACTCTGGCACCTGTTTCGGTACACTAAGGGAGAATTTAGCATGGCCAATCCACCTAACCAGCCCATCTCACACCCGGAGGAAACCCACACAGACACAGGGAAAATGTGCAGACTCCGCACAGACAGTGACCCAAGCCGGGAATCGAACCTGGGTTCCTGGCGCTGTGAGGCAGCAGTGCTAACCACTATGCCACCGTGCCACAGAAACAGACTGAACGGTCAACCACCTCGTGTAAATTTACACCCTACTACGTTTTTGTCCACTTCATTAATGGGCTAAAGGTGAATTAGCTGGCCTTAATAAATAACGGATGTGACAAACTTAGTTAATGACATTCAGTGCAAATCCAGGAGAATACTTGTTATTAAGCTTACTGGAAAAAACAGACCCCAATTTTTAAAAATACATTATTATGGGACTCGGGTGTCGCTGGCGTGGCCAGCATTTAATGCCCATCCCTAGCTGCCTTTGAGAATGTGGTGGTGAGCTGCCTTCTTGAACCACTGCAGTCCAAGCATTCCTAATATTAGGAATCTCATCCTAAGGCACCAAGTTTCACAAGACAAGAATAGTGAGTCTCTGACCCTAACAGCTAAATAATACACTTCATTTTATACAAATGTACAAACCTGAACATACCAGAACTTAACTTAATTGAAGGAATGATAACATGGACCACAAAAAACAAGATTGAGCACTTCACGAAGACTTATTATTCTTTTGTGGAATGTGGATATCGCTGGCAAACCCAGCATTTGTTGCCCATCCCCAAATGCCCTTGAACTTTTAGGCAATTGCAGAGGACAGTTAAGAGGCAACCACACATTGCTGTGGGTCCAGAGTCACATGTTGGCCAAAACAGGTAAGGATGGCAAATTTCCTTCCCTAGTGAACCAGATGGGTTTTCACCGACAAACTAAGGTAGTTTCATCCTGATGCAGCCTCATTACAGACAGGATACAATTGCATTAGAGAAGGTACAGAGGGGATTTTGAGAAATTTTGGTTAGTAAGTTTGCAGATGACACCAAGAGTAATGGCATAGTGCACAGTGAAGAAAGTTATCTCCGATTGCAATAGGATCTTGATCAATTGGGCCAGTGGGCTGACAAATGGCAGATGGAGTTTAATTTAGATAAATGCGAGGTGATGCATTTCGGTAGATTGAACAAGGGCAGGACTTACTCAGTTAACGGTAGGGTGTTGGGGAGAGTTACAGAACAAAGAGATCTAGGGGTACATGTTCATAGCTCCTTGAAAGTGGAGTCACAGGTGGACAGAGTGGTGAAGAAGGCATTCAGCATGCTTGGTTTCATTGGTCAGAACATTGAATACAGGAGTTGGGACGTCTTGTTGAAGTTGTACAAGACATTGGTAAGGCCATACTTGAATACTGTGCGCAGTTCTGGTCACCCTATTATAGAAAGGATATTATTAAACTAGAAAGAGTGCAAAAAAGATTTACTAGGATGCTACCGGGGCTTGATGGTTTGAGTTATATGGAGAGGCTGGATAGACTAGGACTTTTTTCTCTGGAGCCTAGAAGGCTGAGGGGTGATCTTATAGAGGTCTATAAAATAATGAGGGGCACAGATGAGCTAGATAGTCAATACCTTTTCCCAAAGGTAGGGGAGTCTAAACTAGAGGGCATAGGTTTAAGGTGAGAGGGGAGAGATACAAATGGGTCCAGAGGGGCAATTTTTTCACACAGAGGGTGGTGAGTGTCTGGAACAAGCTGCCAGAGGTAGTAGTAGAGGCGGGTACAATTTTGTCTTTTAAAAAGCATTTAGATAGTTACATGGGTAAGATGGGTGTAGAGGGATATGGGCCAAATGCGGGCAATTGGGATTAGTTTAGGGGTTTAAAAAAAAGGGCAGCATGGACAAATTGGGCCGAAGGGCCTGTTCCCATGCTGTAAACCTCTATGACTATATGACTGGAAAACTGCAGCTATGAGGAAAGATTGGATGGGCTGGGATTGTTCTCCTTAGAACATTGGAGGCTGAGGGGAGGTTTAATCGAGATGTACAAAGTTGTGTGTGGCCTAGGTAGAGTGGAGGGGAGGGGCCTATTTACTCTAGCAGAGAGGTCAGTGACAAGGGGGCATAGGTTCAACGTGATTGTTAGAAAGGTGAGATGGGAGATGAGGAGTAATAATTTCACTGAGAGGATTGTGCAGGTCTGGAACTCGCTACCTGAAAAAGTAGAAGAGGCAGAAACTCTCAACTCTTCTAAAAGGTATGTTGAAATGCACCTCAAATGCCATAATCTGCAAGGCTACATCACAAATGCTGGAAAGTGGGATTAGACTGGGTGGCTCGATTTTCAGATGGTGCACACACGATGGGTCAAGTGCCTTCTTTTGGAGCCACAAACTTTCTATGATTCTATTGAGATGATGGTTTCACCATTACTGAGACTAGCTTTCAATTCCACATTTCTTTTCCTTTTCATTAATTGAATTTAAATATCACCAACTGCCATAGTGGGATTTGAATGAATGTCCCCCGGGCATTAGCTTGGGCTTCCAGATTACGAGTCCAGTGCAATTACCACCTTTCCACAATCTTCCATTTCCACATCCACGACTAAAATCATGTCAGAAAATGCTGGAAATACAAAGGGGTCCATCGCCATCTGAAAAGAGAAGATGCGTCCTGTCTTTTCACTTAACACATGCTGATGGACCTGCTTTGTAGTTCTAGTACTTTCTGATTTTATTTCAGAATTCCAACATTTTCAGGGCTGGAATTTTGCACTTCCCTCCCAGTAGATTCTGGTCTGCGGGGTGTGGGGTTGAAATTGGACAGGTTTCCCTCTGGGATCCTGCCCAGCTTGATCTTACTTTCTAACAGAGTAAAAGATTCACCTAATTTACAAGTTTATTATCACTCACCTATAATAACCAGCTTGCCTGTATCACAATCGATTGTGTACACCCTAAGCAAAATCGACACGTTGGGATCCAGAGTTTCTCTGCCTTTCACATTTACAGTCATGCAGTAATGGAACTCTGGGGATCTTGCTGGGCTGTTGAGTCCTGGAAAAGCCAAGATATCAGGGAGGTCATCCCGGCCTGAGTGCAGTATTCGTCCAGTCACCTTAAGAGTGTCAATAAAAAGAAGTAAATTTCAAAACTCTATAGGATCACACCAACTAAGCCAAACTTCTTTCTATCACCTCTCCCTTCACAAAGGCGCTAACTCCTTCCTGAACTAAGGTTCTAGAGAGACTGTTTCCCCTCCAGTAATTTACTTCCATGTTAAATGTCATATTATAGTCAGAGGTGGGAGTATACTACAGTTAAATCCAATCCTGCTTTCAGCAAACATCTTCACACTTGTACTTCCAGCATTGGAAACATTTGTACTCATGAGCATGATTTCTGATAGTGACACTGCTCTTTGATTCAGAGATTGGAGGTCAACTGTAGAACCCCAATGGAGATAAGCTAAATCACCATAGACTGAGGAGCAAACATCCCTGAATACTGGCAGGGGGATCATTACTCAATGCAAATCAGAGTTCTATGACATTGATTGGATGTCAGTCATTGCACATTAATGACTAGAACTGGCCACTACACAGAGTGGGAAACAACCAGAACAATATCACTTGATGGAATCACCGAAGCAACTCTGGGAATGATAACCTATAATTCATTTGGTGCTTTTTGCGTAATAACATGAGTATAATTGCTCTCCCCATGCCTAGCTGCTAATCTTCTGCACTTCAATAATGCTCTCATGTCCCCCACAATTGACCCATCCTTCACTTTAATCCCTTGTTTCAAGCCTGTAATCTGTGGATTCTCCTCCACATTTCCTGCTCCCCTTCCAAGATAGCAGGATCCTGCAGAACCAACAGGCTAGAATATCACTGCTTGCATGCAAACGAGATCCCAACATCAGAATGCCTGGGGCCTTCCATGATGATATTGTTACAGTTGCTCCCCCAACTGCTCACCAATAGTGAAAATCAACCCTGAGATTTTGCAATATATCCCATTCCCTCATTACATCAATACTCAATGTGCTTTCTCCATGTCTTACCTTGGTGATGGTTGCGTTGTCTGGGATGTAACGTATTGCATCAATGTACAGATCAAAAGGATCATTTAACATTGTTGGGTGCGGCAATGCAACAGCTGGATTATGAGCAACCCACGGTGCAGTAAGAAAGTGTTCATCAGATGATAAATGTCTGGTAAAATCAAAGCAGACAGGATCAGAGAAAAAATGTATAAGAAAATAAGAGTTCATTTGTTTTTTCAAAGATTTTGCTATAAGGAAAGACCAAGATCCTGCCTATCAAATTTCCTACGTTATTTGGCTATAAAGCTCTTTGGGATGTCCTGAGGTCATGAGAGATGCCATATCAATGCAAGCTCTTTCTTTCCACAATTTAGGCATGCTTCGTAATGCTTTTTTGTAGAGGTCAGTGTGATTGGGGCAGCACGATGGCACAGTGGTTAGCACTGCTGCCTCACAGCGCCAGGGACCCAGGTTCAATTCCCAGCTTGGGTCACTGTCTGTGTGGAGTCTGCACGTTCTCCCTGTGTCTGCGTGGGTTTCCTCCGGGTGCTCCAGTTTCCTCCCAGAGTCCGAAAGACATGCTGGTTAGGTGCATCGGTCGTGCTAACTTCTCCCTCACTGTACCCGAACAAGCACCGGTGTGTGGCGACTAGGGGATTTTCACAGTAACTTCATTGCAGTGTTAATGTAAGCCTACTTGTGACACTAATAAATAAACTTTACTTTTTTAAATATCTTTATACTCAGTTATTTCATGGCCAGCCACCAATATGTACAATGATGTTAATATGAAACAGATGATTTGTAGTTTCTCCTCCTCTCCCTCCTGCCCCTCAGGATACCATGACTTCCTTCCACATGACCCAGACTCAGGTTCTCACCTGAATTTCATACAGCTCCTCCAGCAATTGTTGCTGAATGGTAAACAGGAATGGGAACACTGGAGTGGTAAAGTCCAACAGTTGGTAGTCTCACAACACCAGGTTAAAGTCCAACAGGTTTATTTGGTAGCAAAAGCCACTAGCTTTCGGAGCGTTCGCTGCTCCTTCATTAGGTGAGTGGGATTTCAGTTCACAAACTGGGCATATACAGACACAAATTCAATTTACAAAATAATGGTTGGAATGCGAGTCTTTACAGGTAATCAAGTCTTAAAGGTACAGACAATGTGAGTGGAGAGAGGGTTAAGCATAGGTTAAAGAGATGTGTATTGTCTCCAGACAGGACAGTTAGTGAGATTTTGCAAGCCCATGCAAGATGTGGGGGTTACAGATAGTGTGACATGAACCCAAGATCCCGGTTGAGGCCGTCCTCATGTGTGCAGAACTTGCCTATCGGTCTCTGCTCAGCGACTCTGCGCTGTCGTGTGTCGTGAAGGCCACCTTGGAGAACGCTTACCCGAAGATCAGAGGCCGAATGCCCGTGACTGCTGAAGTGTTCCCCAACAGGAAGAGAACACTCTTGCCTGGTGATTGTTGAGCGGTGTTCATTCATCCGTTGTCGTAGCGTCTGCATGGTCTCCCCAATGTACCATGCCTCGGGACATCCTTTTCTGCAGCGTATCAGGTAGACAACGTTGGCCGAGTTGCAAGTGTATGTACCGTGTACCTGGTGGATGGTGTTCTCACGTGAGATGATGGCATCCGTGTCGATGATCCGGACGCCTTGCAGAGGTTGCTGTGGCAGGGTTGTGTGGTGTCGTGGTCACTGTTCTCCTGAAGGCTGGGTAGTTTGCTGCGGACAATGGTCTGTTTGAGGTTGTGCGGTTGTTTGAAGGCAAAAAGTGGGGGTGTGGGGATAAAAGAGCCACCAGGACAAGAAAGGAGGGTCTGCATCAAGGCCTCAACATTCTTGTCCATCACTTTTCTGTTAAAATTCAGAGCTATTTGTTCTGTGCACCCCTTCATCCCTCTCAAAATCCTCCCTTCATCAGAGGATGCAAAAATGCTTCAGTGCGATTTGGACAAGCTGAGTGAATGAGCAAATGCATAACAGAATGCAGTATATTGTGGATAAATGTGAGGTCATCCACTTTGGTGGCAAAAACAGGAAGACAGATTATTATCTGAATGGCTCTAAATTAAGTGTGCAATGAGACCTTGATGTCCTCGTACATCAGTTGCTGAAGGTAAGCATGAAAGTGCAGCAGGGGGTAAAGAAGGCAAATGGTATGTTGGCCTCATAGGGAAAGGATTCGATTATAGAAGGAGGGATGTCTTACTGCAACTATACAGGGCTTTGGTGAGGTCACACCTGGAATATTGTGTGCAGTTTTGGTCTCCTTATCTGAGGAAGGATGTTTTTGCTATAGAGGGAGTGCAGAGAAGGTTTACCAGAGTGATTACTGGGATGGCAGGACTGACGTATGAGGAGATTAAGTTGGTTAGGATAATATTCGCTGGAGTTTAGAAGAATGAGGGGTGATCTCATAGAAACCTATAAAATTCTAACAGGACTCGTCAGGGTAGATGCAGGAAGGAAGTTCAAGGGTAGTCAGCATGGCTTTGTCAGAGGGAGGTCGTGCCCCACAAAGTTGATAGAATTTTTTGAAAAAATGTTCGAGTGTGTAGATGAAGGAAGTGCAGTTGATGGCAGTTTATATGGATTTTGGCAAAGCCTTTGACAAGGTCCCACATTGAGAAGCTTGAAGCACATGGAATTCAGGGTAACTTGGCGAGATGGATCTGAAACTAGCTTAGTAATAGGGCACAAAGGGTGGTGGTAGAAGGTTGTTTCAGTGGCTGGAGGCTGGTGCCCAGTGGCATACTACAAGGGTCAGTGCTGGACTCCGTATTGTTTGTTATATACATAAATGATATAGATGAAAATGTGGGAGGAATAATAAGTAAGTTTGCAGATGACACCAAGATTGGTACGGTGATAAAGAAGAAGGTTGTGGGGTTACGGGAAGATATAGATGGGTTGGTCAGATGAGCAGAGCAGTGTCAAATGGTATTTAACCCTGGTAAGTGCAAGGTGATGCACTTTGGAAGACATAACAGGACAAGAGAGTATTTAATGAATGGTAGGACACTAGGAAGCTTAGAGGAACAGATAGATCTTGGAGTAATTATTCACAGATCCCTGAAGGTGGCAGAGCAGGTGAATTGGGTAGTTAAGAAGGCACATGGGACACTTGCCTTTATCAGTCATGGCATAGAGTATAAGAGCAGGCAGGTTATGCTGGAGCTGTACAGAACATTGGTTAGGCCACAGTTGGAGTATAGTGTACAGTTTTGGTTGCCTCACTATAGGAAAGATGTGATTGCACTAGAGGGGATACAGAGGAGGTTCACCAGGATGTTCCCTGGGATGGAGCATTTGAACTATAGGGAGAAATTGGATAGGCTTGGATTGTTTTCTTCAGAGCAGAGAAGGCTGAGGGGGGACATGATTGAGGTGTATAAGATTAAGTGGGATTTACATAGAAACATTGAAACACAGAAAATAGAAGCAGGAGTAAGCCATTTGGCTCTTTGAGCCTGCTCTACCATTCATTTTGATCATGGCTGATTGTCAAATTCAATATCCTGATCCCGCCTTCCCCCCCATATCCCTTTGGACAGGGTGAATAGGAAGCAGCTGTTCCCCTTGGTTGAGGGGTCAATCACAAGGGAGCAGAGTTTTAGGGTGAGGGGCAGGAGATTCAAAGGGGATTTGAGAAAAAAAAAGTCACTGATGAGAATCTGGAATGCACTGCCTGGGAAGGTAGTGGAGGCTGGAAACCACACAATCTTTATAAGTATTTGGATGAGCACTTGAAATATCATAAGAACATAAGAACATAAGAAATAGGAGCAGGAGTAGGCCATCTAGCCCCTCGAGCCTGCCCCGCCATTCAATAAGATCATGGCTGATCTGACGTGGATCAGTACCACTTACCCGCCTGATCCCCATAACCCTTAATTCCCTTACCGATCAGGAATCCATCCATCCGCGCTTTAAACATATTCAGCGAGGTAGCCTCCACCACCTCAGTGGGCAGAGAATTCCAGAGATTCACCACCCTCTGGGAGAAGAAGTTCCTCCTCAACTCTGTCTTAAACCGACCCCCCTTTATTTTGAGGCTGTGTCCTCTAGTTTTAACTTCCTTACTAAGTGGAAAGAATCTCTCCGCCTCCACCCTATCCAGCCCCCGCATTATCTTATAAGTCTCCATAAGATCCCCCCTCATCCTTCTAAACTCCAACGAGTACAAACCCAATCTCCTCAGCCTCTCCTCATAATCCAAACCCCTCATCTCCGGTATCAACCTGGTGAACCTTCAAGGATATGAGACAAATACTGAAAATAGAGTGTAATGTTCTCTAAACATTCAAGTATCCCAATTCCTCGCATACAGATAGTAATGCCTTCACCTGTTGTGTGGGTGGATTCCTAGTCATGGGAAGCTTGTTCATCAAAGGATTTAGGTGGCAGTTGAAGTCACCTCTTGTGAAAGAATTTGTTAATGTTAATTCACCAAAATTCATAAAGGTTTTGGAACAATAATTTGGAAGGCCATACACATTCATTATCACAATATTTTCTCCATGCACTATCAGAATCATAGATACCCTACAGTGCAGAAGGAGGCCATTCGGCCCATCAAATCTGCAACGACCACAATCCCTCCCAGGCCCTATTCCTGTAACCCCACATATTTACCCTGTTAATCCCCCCTGATACTAGGGTCAATTGACCATGGCCAATCAACCTAACCCACACATCTCTGGACTATGGGTGGAAACTGGAGCATCCGGAGGAAACCCACACAGACAATGTGCAAACTCCACACAGACAGTGACCCAAGGCTGGAATTGAACCCAGGGCCCTGATGCTGTGAGGCTGCAGTGCTAACCACTGTGCCACCATGCTGCCCACCTTTAACGATCACATACGTTATCCTTCACACAGTTCTCAAGACTAAATGGCATGTTTTTATTAATCAAAATCGCAACCCCTCAGCTACTAGTTGTAAATGAGGCAGAAATCGCTTGTCCGACCCAGTTCCACTTCAATTTCAAATGTTACTTGTCATGTGGATCAGTTTCCTTCATCAAAGCTACGTCAACTTTCTCCTTTTTGAGAAAAGACAAAGGACCCGTCTTACCAGCTTACCGTACTGGTCAATCAGGCATACTGGCAAGCAGGGGAAGATATGGGTGGGAGGCCAAAAGTCCGATTTGTGCCTTGCCATTTTCCTGGACCCTTTTTACTGGCGAGAGTGGCTTCACGCCCGGAAAGGGTGGAAAACCTATAACATAAAAATGATGAAGTTTAAAAGAACTTACCCGGTTCGGCACGGCTGTTTCCGCACTCTTGGTTGCTTCTGCCCTCATCGGCATGGTATCACACTGGCAAGAATCACTACTGTTCTGCAGTAGTGGAGACCAGGTGCCATGGCCTTACCAGGGGGATCGGAAATCAATCAACCTCCTGGGTGGAAGGGGGCATGGATGGGCAGTGCCCACCTGGCACCCTAGCAGTGCCCAGTTGGACACCATAAGTGTGCCAGAGGCAGTGCCAAGGGGATGGCTCCTGAGTGGGGGTAGGGCTCTGACAGGGTGGAGGGATATGCACAATGATGGGGGCCTTATGTAGGGGCAGCTCTGCAAGTGGAGTGGTCGGCTTGGGGGGGCAGGGGGGAGCTCTGCGCAGGGGTGGTGGTCAGCAGTAGGGAGTTCTGCAAGGGGGGTGGGGCATCTGGAGGGGCATGCAGGGGAAGGGATCTGTGAGGGTTCAGTAGGAGATTGGGGTGCCTGCGCCATGGCGCCCAAGCGCTCTCAAGCCAGCTTCACTAGCGTACGTAGGCTCGATGTGGAGATGCCGGCGTTGGACTGGGGTAAACACAGTAAGAAGTTTAACAACACCAGGTTAAAGTCCAACAGGTTTATTTGGTAGCAAAAGCCACACAAGCTTTCGGAGCCCCAAGCCCCTTCTTCAGGTGAGTGGGCTCCGCAGCCTCACTGGCGCAAAGCTCCCAGCTGTCAGAAAAACTGACAAGAATGTCGGAAGATTGCAGTGCTGAACTTGCCCAAAACACTAGCGTGGAACACACCATTTTCACATTGTAATGACACTTCGAATTTTGGGGGGAAAATTCTGCCCAGAATCTTTTTTCTTTAAATAGGATGGTGTATCCAACACATTCCATGAGCAGAGTTTCAGTGTAGCTGGAAATATCCAACATTTCACTAAAAGGGAATGTTGGATACCAACACAAAGAAGTTTGCATTTTAACTGACGCTGATTTTCCCGTCCCACTTGGGTGTGCACCAAAACCCACCTCTCACATCCCCAGCAACATATTCCATGGTCATCTTCTAGTAAATTAGACTTGTGTATACCTTTACAGAAACACCAGTTACCAACTAATAATTCTTTAAACCCAAAATAAAAAGAACCCATGAGAACTATTCCAAACCTCAAAGCAGACAATCCTGAACCATTACCTCTCAGGGGGATTTCCTGACCGAATGTGAGGCCTTGTTGGGCTATGCCAACATACTTTCCATAACTAAACCTAGGAGCCTTTCTCTTCAAAAAAAGCAATGCAATATAATACAAAGTGGAAGAGAATGAGACGTCGTCTCTGCAATCTAATCTCGCCTAATGAGACTGAAGTCACACACCCACGTCCCAGCAGTGGCATCACTCATATTCATCATGATAATAATGAAGGAGACCATAAGATGTACTTTGTTTAAAATTCATTTGTGGGACAAGGGTGTCGCTGGCTGGCCAGCATTTATTGTCCATCTCTAGTTGCCAGAAGGCAGTTGAGAGTCAATCACATTGCTGTGATTCTGGAGTCGCATGTAGGTCAGACCAGGTAAGGACGGCAGATTTCCTTCCCTAAAGGATGTTGGTGAACCAGATGGGTTTTTCTGAAAATCAACAATGGATTCGTAGATTCTTCATTCCAGAATTTTTTTTTAAAATTCAAATTCCACCATCTGCCGTGGTGGGATTTGAACCCAAGTCTTCAGAACATTAGTGATAGATCAATAGTCTAACGATAATATCACTAGGCCATCACCTCCCCTATATTGGGAAGGGTGAAGGATATTTTTTATGCAGCCCTAGTATTATACAACCTGCAAAGCATATTCCTTAACTAGAAAGAACATGCTGAAGAATATTATTAATTAAAGACATGTATAAGTCCCTGCCATTAGTACAATACTTGCTGTAGTGCTGTTACTAGACCATCCCTGTCAGAATGATAAGTACCAGCACAGAATAAAAGAAAATTATAATGAAAAGGGACAAAGTCCAGACTTTACAGTCAACTGCAGTCTGTTACTAATGACATTCAGCGCAGGGATCTGAATTGTTGCCTTCTACGGAGTTCACAAAAGCCATGGCATTGAGTGTTTTTGTAGAGTTTTTCAATGTCACCCTCAGTATGGCAGGATACTGTCGGGCATATTGTGCTCTAATGGCGTCTTCTAACTTCATCAAAACCCTTGCACTTTTGTTATATCGCTGCTGAAAAATCTTTAGAGAAAGAGACATTTCACTCCATCATAGAGCAATGTCCCACTATGTCTAGCTGCCTCCATCATGTTTTGGCAATCTTTGAAGTTACGAAAACGCATAATTATGGGCCAGGGTTGTTGGTTGTCCCTAGACCTCAAAGCAAGTAAACAGTGTGCCCTCTCTAATCTAATACACCCGGCTTTTGTTTCCATATTGACAAAACATGGTAGCCAGCTCTCAAAAAATTTAACTGGGAGCTTACCCTCAGCTCCCTCTGAAAAAACAATAATCCGAATATTTGTCCTCCAGTCTCAGTTCTCTAGATCGTCTAGATGTTTCGACATATTGAGCAGTTGTTTTTCCATGGATTGTAAGTGGGCCTCTACTGAGGATTTTACACAGTAAAAATTCTCTCCTCAGCTTCGTCAAGCCTTTTACTAGTATTCTGCAGGTCTATAGCATGAGTACTGACATTTTGCACGAATACACCGAGTTTCTCTCGACGACCTTGATAATATCAGCAGTCATCAGCTGTAACGCCTTTGAAACTGCTGGGTCAAAACCTGGTTCATTCACCAAGTCGCCATGTTGAAGAGTCAACTCCACCCCTGTTGTCTCCGACTGCTCACTCTTGTCCTTGATTTTCTTAATATTTCGCATCATTTTGTCAGCAAAGTTAGACCAAAAATCTACCAGGGACTTAATATGAAGTTTTCACTCCTGAATTAGCTGAGTACGAGCTGTATGAGCACAATAAATGAAAGGATTTCTAGCTGAGAAGCGCCAGAACTCACAGGAAACAACTATTCCCACGTTCGCATCACTGACCCCGTATTTGGCACTTTTTAATGGTCATTTTTAATTCTGTAAAATGATCAGTTTATTGCTTTGACGGTGATTTTTTTGCTCTCAAATTGTTTATGTTTTCTTCATATTGTACAGCTACTTTTTGTTTTGAAATGCATGTTGTGACTCAGGCAGGTTCTGAGACAAAAACAGAAAATGCTGGATAACCTCAGCAGCATTTGTGGAGACAGAATGGAGCCAACGTTGACTCTATTCTCTCTCCACAGATGCTGTCAGACCTACTGAGGTTTTACAGCATTTTCTGATTTTGTTTCAGATTCCAGCATCTGCACTATTTTACTTTTATCTCAGGCAGGTTCTGCTGGGTTTCTTGTTGGAGGGGAATAAGTTGCTCACAAGAAGTCTGATTGCTTTTTGGGGAGGGGGGGGATAGAAATGGGAAGTGTTGGAAATGCTCAGCATCTGGCAACAGCTGTGCAAAGAGAAACAGAGGTCAGTGACCCTTTGTCAGAACTCGGGCAGATCATGGATCAGAAGCATTGATTTTGTTTCTCCCTCCACGGAAGCTGCCTGTTCTGCTGAGTATTTCCAGCATTTTCTGTTTATATTTCAAATTTCCAGCAGTACTTTGCTCTCCGAGTATATGCTCCATGCTGGGCATTTTTTACTGTGGTTAGTTTCTAGCTCAATGACTCATTTTTATGATAAATGTGACCAAAAATAAACATTTAAAGCAGTACTTCATAGTTCCTGCTGATAGTTCTGTTGCTATCTCATTGCCCAGTGAGTTACAGAGCCATAAAGACCAAATGCAATGAATGCTCTGTGCTGAGTCAGCTAATCACAGGGTAACGACAGAAGTGCAAATTGTCTTCAGCAACCATGGAATAAGGAAGGGAAACAATTCAGACAGAACTCCTGTTCCTGACCACTATCTGGTGATTCTGTTATTCGTGTAGGTATATTGCACAGCCAGTGGAGACAGGATTAGGCTTTGTCATATTGAATACCTGCCAGCACACACTGCCTAGGCGTATGTATCAAGAACTGTCGTTTGGGCAAGATAGTGGGGACTGCCTCTGTCTGTATTCCACAATGAGTCAGGACCTTCAAGAAAGGCAGATGAAATATGGGGTTGGTTGGGCCTGGATAGAGTAGATGTGGAGAAGATGTTTCCATTAGTAGGAGAGACAATGATCCGAGGGCACAGCCTCAGAGTAAAGGGATGACCCTTTAGAACCGAGATGAGAAGGAATTTCTTCAACCAGAGGGTAGTGAATCTGTGGAATTCACTGCCACAGAAGGCTGTGGAGGCCAAGTCATTGAGTGTCTTTAAGACAGAGATAGATAGGTTCTTGATTGATAAGTCGATCAAAGGTTACAGGGAAAAGGCGGGAGAATGGAGTTGAGAAACATATCAGCCATGATCGATGGGCCGAATGGCCTAATTCTGCTCCTATATCTTACGCTCTGATGGTCTTATTGTGGACAGGGTTAGGAACATTTTTAAAAAGCATTACTAAAGTTGAATACTAAATTCTGCACTGAATTCCCAGGTCCCAAACTCCCAGCAGAGAACCATGTTCCAAGGGAGTGTGCAGAGGAGATACAGATGCAGTATTATACCATTGATTCTCCTTTCAGCTCCCTTGTTGAGTATGTCTCCCTATTGGGAGCACAGAACCAATGAACGTACCTTTAGGTCCCAGTGAAAGACTGTCTTCCTATTTCAGTTTCTTCCCTTTGTTAAATGAGGAACTGAAGCAGAGAGCGAGCTATTAATTGCACTATGAAAACATAGTTCTATTTTTGTAATATTTATAAAGGCAACATTACACCAACTAAAGTAGCCATTTTAATAGAATAGATTTTTAAGGGTAGTGCTGGAAAAGTAGCATTCAAAACTGTAAATAGCATGCAAGTAAAATACCTCTCACCCCGCAGGCATACACAAACACCCAAATACATGCATTCAAGCATGAATCTGAAACACTAATTAATTTCGAAAGTATCTTTTAGATTTTCACACAAGAAAGAGTGGGATCACTTAGTAGATTTGTATATTAGAAGCAGTTAAAAAAACTCTTGATAGAAACATTTCCAATCTAGGCTCAACGCTGTTAATTCAACACAAGATCTTCCCAGGTAAGGAAGTGTTTCAGTATTATTGTGTGTGCAGAGCTAATGAACCACAGGTCTCTGATGTCTAATTGACAGCTATGCTTTTACACTGGCAACGTGAAGTGAATGCTTTAATTGACACAATCTTTTAAGTTAGGCAGTCAGCCAAGTTGATAAACAGGTATGAATTATGGACTGCAGTCATATTTTGCACATTTGACTGCTGTGTATTTGCTGCCATACCGTCTAGCAAGGCAACAATAAGATGTCAGGAACAGCAGAAGTGATGACAGATGCTGTCTCCAGGTGGGAAACCAGCTTACTAATTAAAATCTAGATTGGGAATTTTATCACTACAATTGAATTAGCATATATATATGAAATATATTTTTTAATGCCCGTGATTCTGGCAACGAAAGCAGAATCTTTGAACATTTTTAAGGTAGAGTTAGATAGATTCTTGATTAACATGGAGGTGAAAGGTTATCGGGAATAGGCAGCTTGCAATTGGATCAGCCATGATCTTATTGAATGGTGGAGCAGGCTTGAAGGGCCGAGTGGCCTACTCCTGCTTCTAATTTGTATATTCATATGCATCAGGGAAGTGATTTGTTTTAGGGAACATTCTGAAATAAATCCTTTGATGTTCACTAAACACTGCAATTTCCCCAGTCAGCCTCCCTTCTCATTGGCATGTTGCTTTTAATCAGCAGTACATTTTGAAGTGCCAGTGTTCTGCATTGCTTTGCCTGCTAAACACTGCAAAAAGTTTCTAGCTGGAGCAGAAACTCAGAAGATCTGTGCACCAGCACAGTTTAAAGTTAAAGTCTGAGTTAAATTGTAGGGGAGCAATACAAATCTGAGTGTTTTCCAATCATAAAGGCAGCTGTTTATGTAATAACAAACACTTCAATTTACTCACCAACAGTTTAATTTGGATCTATGACTAAAGGGAAAAGTATCTCCTCCAACTCTTTGCGCCAGTTTCCCCACAGCTGCCTATGATTTGCAATGATTTTTTCCCGCAGCTTAATCACTTTCACAATTCAGATCCCAGGCATACTGCCATGGACAGCAAGCAGTATGGTGGCTTGGCACTTCCCCATTAGAATGTAGGGAAAGAATGACAGGCAAAAGCACTGTATGCTGTTCATCTACACCAACAAGTGGCAAGTTGTGTGAGTGCATTAGCCCCAGCTCTAGGCTACCTTCCAACTGAAGAAATATAAAAAGATTGCTTTTGAAATATAAGTTATGTTATTGGTCCACATTTAATGTTAGCGATGAGTATCCTGAGATGCACCATAGAAAGTGCATCTCACTGTATCACAACTTGGTGTGGCTCCTGCTCTGCCTAAGACCGCAAGGAACTACAAAAGGTCATGAATGTCGCCCAATCCATCACGCAAACCAGCCTCCCATCCATTGACGCTGTCTACACTTCCTGCTGCCTCGGCAAAGCAGCCAGCATAATTAAGGACCACACGCATTCCGGACATTCTCTCTTCCACCTTCTTCCATCCGGAAAAAGATACAAAAGTCTGAGGTCACGCACCAACCGACTCAAGAACAGCTTCTTCCCTGCTGCTGTCAGACTTTTGAATGGACTTAACTTGCATTAAGTTGATCTTTCTCTACACCCTAGCTATGACTGTAAAACTACATTCTGCTCTCTCTCGTTTCCTTCTCTATGAACGGTATGTTTTGTCTGTACAGCGCGCAGGAAACAATACTTTTCATTGCATGTTAATACATTTGACAATAATAAATCAAATCAAATCAAATGATGTAGCTAATTTGGGTGAAATCTAAGTTAAATAATGTGCAATGTTGGCAATTTACCTCTCCCCCTCCATTTCCTGGTTTCTCTGCCTCTGCTTTTCCGGGGATGGATCATAAACATCCAATGTGATCTCTGAGCCTTGCTGGACAAGTTCTGCAGAAATATCACACACCCAAAATTAGATTCAGTCAAATTCTTCCTGTTTCCCCCACATCTCAGCGAAACTGTATAAATCCAAACATTTAATTATGAGATATGAGCAAATAATTGGTCGACAGATAGGGAAGTAGGGAAAAAGGGAACATTTACTCAGTGGCAGGATGTGACAACTAGTACTTTCTGTGGATCTGGAGTGGGGCCACAGTTTCTTTACCATGTATATTCATTGCTGGGATAACAGGATAGAAAATAAATCCAATCTTGCAAATGACACTTAGCTGTGTAGATGGCAGCAGGAAGTTACAAAGGGACTTGAACAGACTGATTGGGTAAATCTATGACAGATGGAGTTCAATATGAGGAATTGTGAGGTTGTCCACCTTGGATCTGAGAAAGAAAATCCAGAATGTTTTCTTAATGGTTACAGATGAGGGATGTGAAGGAGCAAAGATAATTCAGTGTCATCATAGGCAAATCACTAAAACATAATTCATAGGTACAAAATTTAATCAAAAAGGAGTATTGGCTTTTACTTCAAATTTAAAACTGAGGAAATGATGTTTGAGTTGTACAGAGTATTGATCAGACCCTATCTGCATTCAATTTTGAGCGCACCCAGGAAAGATAAAATGGCACCATAAGGTATAGTACAGATTTACCAGAATGGTATCAAGGCTTAAAGGGTTAAATTGAGGGCACGTTGCATAATCTGGGTTTGAATTCCCTTGAGTTTAGGAACTTCAGTATTTGTCTAATCAAGGGATTAAATATGGTAAAATGATTCCCTCTGATGGGGAAATCTTGGAAAGGGGCATATCTAAAAGTTTGAGACAGGCCTTTAGGTGTAAAATCAGGAAGCTGCTTTTCACACAAAGGATAATGGAATCTTAAGATCTCTTCCATCAAATACTGTAAATGCTGGGGAACAAATGTCACTTTCAAGACTGAGATTGATTGATTCTTGTTCAGCAAGGATATCTGTGGATATGAAGTTGAGGCAGTTAAATGGAGTTCGACACATTTTTGGATTGACAGCGAAATCAAGGGTTATGTGGGACAGACATGAAATTAGCATCAAGGCCACAATCTGATCAGCCATGTTCTTATTGAAAGGTGGAGCAGGCTCAATGAGCCAAATGGCCTTCTCCTGCTCCTATGATCTTATGTTTAGAAGAGGAAGAGACAACTTTAATGAAACTTTCAAGATCCTGAGAGGTATTGACAGGGTGGATGTGAAGAGGATGTTTCCTCTTGTGGGAGAATCTAGAACTAGGGGTCACTGTTTAAAAATAAGGGGTCCCTCATTTAAGACAGAGATGAGAAGAATGTTTTTCTCTCAGAGGGTTATGTGTCTTTGGAACCCTCTTCCTCAAAAGGCGGTAAAAGCAGACTTGGAATGTTTTTTAAGGCAAAGCTACATAGATCCTTGATTGGAAAGGTGCAAAATCATTGGGGTAGGCAGGACTGTGGGGTTGAGGTTACAATCAGATCAGCAATGGTGTTACTGAATGGCAGAGCAAGCTTGAAGGGCTGAGTGGCCTACACACCTGCTCCTAATTCATATGTTCATGTGTACATATGTTCGCATGAAATATAGAACATCCATGATCCACAAATGACAGTACAGGCTCGATGAGCTTAATTGCTCTCTCTGGTTCAGACATTGCTATCACTTGCAATATGAATATACATGGCATTTCTCTGTCTACTATTTTAATAGTATTCAAATTAAATTCCCTTATGTCTCAGTTAAATTAGTAGCCAGAGGGACGTCATACTATAGTATTAAAATTAATTTCACAATATACAAAGTAATTTCTAGACTACAATCTTCAGAATAATTAAAATATTCACCAACTTTTCTAGGTTTAATTATCACAAAGAAACCCAATGATTGTGTAATAGGCCCAGCTCCAAACAAATGTGGCAACACAGAAAACATTCTGATATGCTTTTACATCAGAAATTTAAAAACCCATGGTAGTTATGCTGAAATTATGCCTGCTACAGAATCCTGCCAAAGTTCACAGGGACAGGGAGACAGGCCCCCCCTAGAAGCAACCTTTTGACAGTGTGTGACTCAAAATTAGTTCAAGATGGGGCCGGAGCGTGGCGATTCTTTGCGAGCTGTCCCCAGCCTACCTTCTAATTCTATCTTTTACTCTTGTTCTATGCTTTTAAAATTGTGCTCTAACTCTTATAAACTCTCTATGACTGTAACACTGAATTCTGAAACCTCTCCTTTCCTTCTTCCCTATGTACTCTATGAACAGTATGCTTTGTCTGTATAGCGCGCAAGAAACAATACTTTTCACTGTATCCTAATACATGTGACAATAATAAATCAAATCAAATCAGATTTGAAGACCCTGGAGTCACTGACAGCTGCTGGAAGTAGAGGGGGAAGTTTCAGGATTGCCCATCACCCCCTTCATAAATGCAGTCTGCAGCCCCTGCAACTCCTTTATGTTTGGAGATGGTTTTCAATTCAAATTTAAATTCTCTTTTCCTCAGTCTTTTGCAATTTAGACCTGATGCCAGCCTGGATCTCCCAGTAGAGCCCACTTCCACTCTTCTGAAGGTCAGTATGCCACACCTCAATCAATGTACCTGCCTCCAAACATGTGGCAGGTCCCTTTGACACCAAATGAAGTGGGAACTCCAGCACAGCCTTCCTTGGCCCTGTCTCCTTCTCATTAATCACCTTGTTTTTGGATAGATGGATGCACTGCCCCCCAAGCACGGTCGCAGGAAACTTCAGTGTGGCTGGGACCTGTTTACTTCCTGGTCCCAGTGGAATGTGTGACTCTTTTGCCAGACTCCCACTGGAGTATAGTAGCAATCTGCATGAATGGTTGAACAATTTCAACACCATTGTACATTCAAGTGCAATCTCACAGGAACTGAGACAATTGGAATTTGAGTTTTTTCTTAAGTTCTAGACGTTGATACCGGAAAACGCAATTAAAAGGGGTCTAGTTTCTCTGGTTCATCAAACATTTTCCCTGATTAGGGTACTATTTGTTTTGTTACTGTTTTGAATTACCTGTGCTGCTGTATGCTGGAGCTCCATCAGTAATATTGTCAGGGGCCTTCCCAGGATACAATACAGTGACCAGGGACTGTGGATGGGGTGCCCACTCCAACCTGGTTGCCATAGTTCCCTGGTGAAATAGGTCAACCTTAATCCAGCCCAGGGGCACTGGTCCTGAAAGAGATGAGTGCACAAGAAAAGGAATCTCAAAATGAAATACAAATCAGACTTCAGATTTCACCTACAACCAGCAGAATTCAATGTGATATTCTTCATGGAATTCAGTAAAAATGTCAAACAATTTTACGGCACTGGCTGAGGCACAGACACGCATGATCTATTTGACAAAAGTACTGCAGATGCTGGAGATCTCAAATATAAACAGAAAACGCTGGAAAAACTTAGCAGGTCTGGCAGCATTTGTGGAGGGAGTAGCAGAAGGTCCATATGACTCTTCTTCAGAACTAGAGAGAGATAGAAATGTGATGGGTTTTATGCTGTTGAATAAAGAGGGGAGTGGCAGGTGGAGCAGAATAGAAGAACAAGAATACGTTGGAATGCAGAAAAGATGAAGTGACATAGAAGCCAGGCGGCATAAGACAAAGGAGTGGTAAAGATAGTACTAAAGACTAAAGGGACGATTTTACTAAAAAAATTCTAAACGTTGAACGAACGTGAAATTGGGAGAGAATCGCGCCCATTTTTTGGGTAAGTTCCCAGATGCAATCGTACGGCATTTGAAGAAGAAAAAGAGCCCAGATGTGATTCTCGCTAGCAGGGTGAGGGGGCGAAGCCTATTCTCGCCGGGAAGCCAGCTGCTAAGCTCTAGGGTGCCATTGTGCAGGCACCCCAATCCCCCAGTGCACTGTGTACACAATGTAGACTGCACTGGGAGATATTGCTCCCTCCCCCCCGCCAATTGCCATCCCAGGTGGGTGCCAGGTTGGCAATACATTTGTGGTACTGCCCCATGGACACTGCCTGGCCCTGCCCCCCGACGAGGCCATCACGTCAGCCTATGTTTAGTCTCTTCAATGCAAAGGAGACCGCATTGTGAGCAGTGAATACAGTCTTTTCTATTCTTTATGAATCAGGCTGAGTTAATGAGCATGCACTGGTCTCGAATTCCACAAATGCAAAATCAAATTGAATCCTTAGCAACCAAAAGAAATTTAAAACAATGATGCAAAAAGGAGATTCTACTTGCTGTATTGTCTTTGTGATTGTATTTTATCCACACCTTTAATGGTCTGACAGTATACTGAATCAGGTACTCAATTCAAATCACCATTCTCGTAGGTTAAATGTCCAAAACGTACAGATTTAATCAGTTATCTGCTATACCACCTTTTCAGGTAATGTGGAAAGTCAATTAAAAAAGACATACAAAACATTGGGAATTATATTGAGGAAAGAAAGAATAATTTGCGTTTATATAGGACATCCCAAAGTGTTTTATAGCCAATTATGTACTTTTGAAGTGTAGTCACTCTTGTAATGGAGACACATTGAAAAACAATACTGTCAGTCTTCAGAGATTATGCTAAAGCTTTAGACCTCACTGGCCAAACTATACCTGGAATTATTATGCTCAGTCTGTTAGCCATGCTGCAAATTTGATATGCACTCATTAGAGAGACTGTGCAGAGTAGAAAACAAATATATAATATTCTGAGAAAGTTCAGAGAAATTCAAGGAACAATCTAGAGTAAATTAAAGGTGGGACCTCATTGAAATCTATGAAATCTATGTAAGGGCGGCACGGTGGCACAGTGGTTAGCACTGCTGCCTCACAGCTCCAGGGACCCAGGGTCAATTACGGTCTTGGGTGACTGTGTGGAGTTTGCACATTCTGCCCATGTCTGCGTGGGTTTCCTCCAGGTGCTCCAGTTTCCTCCCATGGTCCAAAGATGTGGATTGGCCATGCTAAATTGACTTTTAGTGTCCCAGGATGTGTAGGTTAGATGGATTAGCCATGGGAAATGTGTTATGGGGATAGGACGGGGGGGGAGATGGCCTGGATAAGATACTCTGTCAGAGAGTAGGTGAGACTTGATAGACTGAATGATCTCTTCTGCACTGTAGGGAGCCTATGATTCTGATTGATTGACTGATTTATTATTGTCACATGTATTAACATACAGTGAAAAGTATTGTTTCTTACGCGCTGTACAGACAAAACATACCGTTCATAGAGAAGGAAACGAGGGAGTGCAGAATGTAGTGTTACAGTCATAGCTAGGGTGTAGAGAAAGATCAACTTAATGCAAAGTAAGTCCATTCAAAAGTTTGGCAGCAGCAGGGAAGAAGCTGTTCTTGAGTCAGTTGGTACGTGACCTCAGACTTTTGTATCTTTTTCCTGACGGAAGAAGGTGGAAGAGAGAATGTCCGGGGTACGTAGGGTCCTTAATTATGCTGGCTGCTTTGCCGAGGTGGTGGGAAGTGTAGACAGAGTCAATGGGTGGGAGGCTGGTTTGCGTGATGGATTGGGCTATGATAGTGGGTCACCAACAAGGTATCCTCTCATTTGTTTTGTAGCATGTGACTGACTCATTCAAGTACACCAGTCCTTAATGTTTTTTGAGTGGCTTAAAGGGGTCGACTTGTGCGCCGCCTGTGCAGGAATTTTTGGGTTGCTATGCAGCTAAGAGGGAACATTGGTACCAACATAAATCATTAACTCTATTCTTCTCTCCAAGTATTTCCATCATTTTCTGTTTATATTTCTAATTTCCAGCATTCTCTTTTGCTCTTGTATATAAATATATATACTATTTAAAATTCAGTTTCACTTTATAATTCTTTGAAAAACACTTAGAAAATGGACCAACAGACAAAGATTATATCAATAAACTAACAGATCATCAATGCTGTAGATCAGATGGCATAAGCTTTGCACCATGTAGCATACGATGTATTATTCTACTACAAGGATTGAGCTGTGTTTAACTTAGCCTGCCTCACTAAAGACCCAACGCTGTTAGTAAACATAATGAGGTCAGTCTAAGTTTAATTGCTATTTTGTGAGGCGAGGGAACTTTGCAAATTGGAAGAAGCTTGCAAGTTTCTAACCCTAGGACAAAAAAAGAATGAAATGCCTGCCCTTCTTTCTTTGTCTATAATTCCTGACACACATCAAATACGACATCTAAAGTGTGATAGAGTCATCGGGGTTTACAGCATGGAAACAGGTCCTTCGGCCCAACTTGTCCATGCCGCCCAGTTTTTACCACTAAGCAAGTCCAATTGCCTGCATTTGGCTCATATCCCTCGACAGCCATCTTACCCATGTAACTGTCTAAATGCTTTTTAAAAGACAACATTGTATCCGCCTGTTCTACTGCCTCTGGCAGCTTGTTCCAGACACTCACCACCCTCTCAGTGAAAAAATTGCCCCTCTGGACCCTTTTTTATCTCTCCCCTCTCATCTTAAACCTATGCCCTCTAGTTTTAGACTCTCCTACCTTTGGGAAAAGATGTTGACTATCAACCTTATCTATGCCCCTCATTATTTTATAGACCTCTGTAAGATCACCCCTAAGCCTCCTATGCTCCAGGGAAAAAAGTCCCAGCCTATCCTTATAACTCAAACCATCAAGTCCTTTCAACGTCCTAGTAAATCTTTTCTGCATTCTTTCTGGTTTAATAACATCCTTTCTATAATAGGGTGACCAGAACTGTACACAGTATTCCAAGCGTGGCCTTATTAATGCCTTGCACAACTTCAACAAGATGTCCCAACTCTTGTATTCAATGTTCTGTCCAATGAAACCAAGCATGCCGAATGCCTTCTTCACCACCCTGTCCACCTGTAACTCCACTTTCAAGGAGCTTTGAACCTGTACACCTGTACATCTTTGTTCTATAACTCTCCCCAACGCCCTATCATTAACTGAGTAGGTCCTGCCCCGATTCGATCTACCAAAATGCATCACCTCACATTTATCTAAATTAAACTCCATCTGCCATTCATCGGCCCACTGGCCCAATTGATCAAGATCCTATTGCATTCCTAGATAACCTTTTTCACTGTCCACCATGCCACCAATCTTGGTGTCATCTTATTAACTTACTAGCCATGCTCCATAAATTCTCATCCAAATCATTGATATAAATAACAAATAACAGTGGACCCAGCACCGATCCCTGAGGCACACCACTGGTCACAAGCCTCCAGTTTGAAAAACAATCCTCTACAACTACCCTCTGTCTTCTGTCATCAAGCCAATTTTGTATCCAATTGGCTACTCACCCTGTGAGATTTAACTTTATGCAACAACCTACCATGCGGTACCTTGTCAAAAGCTTTGCTAAAGTCCATGTAGACAACATCGACTGCACTGCCCTCATCTACCTTCTTAGTTACCGCTTCAAAAAACTCAAATGTTTTGAGTTGACATGATTTTCCACTCACAAAGCCATGCTGACTGTCCCTAATCAGTCCGTGCCTCTCTAAATGCTTCAGAATACCTGCTAACAACTTACCCACTACAGATGTTAGGCTTTTCCCTGCAGCCCTTCTTAAACAAAGGCATAACATAATGCATTTACTGTAAATTCCTGTTTCAGAAGGTTCAGTGCATTGCATTTATGTTCTTAATCATATCCTCTTAACACAGGTACCTTTCACAGTGGGAGAATACAGCAGTCTGATCATAACGTATGGTCGGTCCTCAGTTGGATTCACAATATTGAATTTGGACGTATCAAGTGACTCAAACTCAAAATTTTCTAACATAGAAAACACAACAAAAAAAGTAACTATTTCTTATTTATTTTGTTGCGAAAAGAAATAGTTATGACATTAATCAGCTTTAAAATTCATTTGAAATATTCTTTGAACGTTTAAAGAATTAACTTGCATTTATATAACAGTTTCACCATGTCTATTCTGGAAATGTAAAGAAGTTGATATGGTAGATAGAAAGAAATGATTCCTCCAGTGCCCAAAACAAGAGGGTATAACCTGAAAATTAGAGCACGGCCATTCGGGGATTACGTCAGGAAGCACCTCTTCACACAAAGGGTAGTGGAAATCTGAAACTCTCTCCCCAAAAGGCTAGCAGTCAACTGAAAATTTCAAAACTGGCGTTGATATATTTTTGTTAAGGAAGATGTATCAAGGGATATGGAACCATGGTGGTGATTGGAGTTAAGCTACAGATCAGCCATAATCTAACTGAACAGCAAAACAAGCTTCAGCGGCTGAATCTCTTGCTCCTGTTTCTTTTCCTCCAATGTTCTTCCCAGAAATGTCACAAAGCATTTCACACACAGGAGTCAGTAACATGCTTACTTTACAGCACCCAATGCTAGTGCTGCTCAGACACTCCCCATGTATGCACAAATAAAAGCTCAGGCTCTTTTATCTCATGGATGTGTTGCAAAATATAAGGCATTAGTTAGATGTAGGATTTTGAAGCATTTTTCAACCTGCTGAATTTCTAAAGAAATGCACCAATATGGAAAGGGAACCAGTCAAGGCCTGATGGATGGCACAGTGGCACATTGGTTAACACTGCTGCCTCATAGTGCAAGGGACCTGGGTTCAATTCTGGTCTCGGGTGACTGTGGGGAGTTTGCATGTTCACTCTGTGTCTGTGTGGGATTCCTCCGGGTGTTCCGGTTTCCTCTCAAAAGTGTGCGGGTTCGGTTGATTGGCCATGCTAAATTTCCTCTTAGTGTCAGGGGGATAGCAGGGTAAATACGTGAGGTTACGGGGATAGCGTCTGGGTGGGATTGTTGTCAGTGCAGGCTTGATGGGCTGAATGGCCTCCTCCTGCACTGCAGGGATTCTGTGATTCTATGACCATTAAAAAAATTCTTTCATAAAATGTGGGCATTGCTGGCCAGGCCAGCATTTGTTGCCCATCCCTAATTGCCCTTGAGAAAGTAGTGGTCAGCTGTTATTCCATTAATGTTGCTGCCTCTAAATCCAGGAACACCCTATCTAACAGCATTCTGGGATAATTGTGTCCTCACTACAATGGACAGCAACAGTTCATCATCTACTCAAGGGCAACTAAAGAGGGACAATAAATGCTAGCCTTGTCATTGATGCCAATATCCAAAATAATGATTTTTAAAAAAGTTATAAGTCACCAACAAATAACAGGTGTTTTTGTCACCAAAGGGCTCTTTATATCTAGCTCTTACCATCAAACTTAAGAGTAGCTTCAGTTACTGCTGCCTCCTTGGATGTTCTTTCCGTACTCACATTCAAAAGCGTTGGCTTAGAAACAGAGGACTTTGAACATAACATCAAATTGCCATAGAATATAGAAACAGTCAACTTTATATCAAGGGGGTTCAACCATTCCTAAAGAGAAACATGAGAACTGCATCAGGAAGAAACTACTGCATCTATACTCTAAACAATATATAGACATTAAAAAATTATTGCATAATTTAAAAGAGCCTAAAAACCCACGGAGAGAAGACAAGTTAAATAATTAGAGGGAGGAAATTCCTGAGTAGAGTCTTCTAGACAGCTGTGCAGGCAGTGCCGGATTTAGACTTGGTGAGGCCCTAAGCTATATAAAGCTTGGAGGCCCCTTGTTAAAAAGTTACACCAAAAGGTCTCACAAAGGTGCAACCTTGGGTCGCCACAAAAAAATTGAAAACATAATTATGCCTTTTAATTATTTAATAGTAAGGTATTTAAAGTGAAAAATACAAATTATTTTCAAATGAATGCATTTACTGATTACATATTTATCATTTGGCTGGCTTGATCTCTCTCATAGATTTTGGTAATTTTGGTAATTTTTTTGAGTTGCTCTTCAAGCTGGTGCTTTCTTTTTCTTTTCTGGTATCCGCTCTTAAATGTTCTCTTCATTGTAAACCTTCTGAAATTTTGTGAGGCCCCTGCGGATTGTGAGGCCCTAAGCTGTAGCTTGTTTAGCTGATGCCTAAATCCAGCACTGTGTGCAGATCAGAAGACCCAGACATGTCCACAATTAAAGTGAACGGATGGGAAACCCTGGCTGACATGCCTGTCAGTTCCCAACAAGTGTGGCCTGGGAGTAAGACTTGTCCTGGTTGTAAGAACTCAAGAAATTAGCACTAACGTTTGGATGATACATGGAATTAGCTGTTCGAAGATTCATGAGTACATTAAGCAGTTTCAATTTTATATCCCATCACATTCATTGCTGTATTGTATCATAGTTTTCACAATAACTCCAATCTAGTACGAGTATAAATACAGACACACATTTAATTTTCAAGTTAGAAAAGAGGAACAGGCTGCAGATGAACAAATGGCCAAATTAATCTTTCGATTGATATAACTCTAATTGTTGCCCAGTTCCTCCTGTTGAAAGGCAGCTCACTCATACTGCCAGCTAGCATAACAATAATACAAAGTTATAATGATATTGAATTCGATGATCAGCCATGATCAAAATGAATGGCGGAGGAACTCGAAGGGCCGAATAGCCTACACCTGCTTCTAGTTTCTATGAACCATATTAGTCTTCTTTCTTTCTTTCTTCTACCAATAGGACATATAATAATCTTCTATCCAAATGAATATAATTACCTCTGATGTGGATTTTAGCAAAATTAGTTTCACTGAAATATTCTTTATTCCAATTGGTAGGATCTCGCCAAGTGTGTTGTTAAGATTTGTGTCATTGCTGATACCTAAATACAAGCAAAGCAAACAGTAACTGAGGTAGTTTATCTTTCTGAAATAAGGTCAGCTTCAATAGCAGCAGTGGTTCAGGCCACTGAAATGTAAACTACCTGTCATAAATGAAGAGGAGAACACTATGACACACACGGGATCGGATTTGTCTGCATTCTTATGTTCTAACGTTCTTATTATGTGTATTTGAGTATACAAACTCAGTCGCTGAGTTCCTTCTGCAGCCAGCTCCATTGAAGCAGCAATTTCTATGGCCATTTTCAGAGTAAGGCAACTCTTGATTAGCAAACCTTTCTGTATTATTTCACTTCACAGACCACAGACAACTCTGTTCTGAATTATGTCATTCTGCACATGGCCAAACTCACAATATTCTGCAAGTCTTTATTATGCAGCCATGATTTGCGCAATCAATTTCCCCTGTTCTTGATTTCTTTTGTGGAATCTGAAGCACTCTGCAATCACCAAAGACTTCTGCAAAAACTGTGCTTACAAAATCTATGATTCGTTCATATGTTTTAGTGCCTGACTTCTCTGGTTGCACTATATTTCTGAGGGGATAAAACATCTCTCCCAACACCCCCCCCCCCCCCCCCCCCCCCGAATCATGCTCAGGAACATGGGCACCCTAATATCTTCTGCTATTTGGGTGCATTGGCCATGCTAAATTCTCCTTCAGTGCACCTGAACAGGCTCTGGAATGTGACGACTAGAGAATTTTCACAGTAGCTTCATTGCAGTGTTAATGTAAGCCTACTTGTGACTAATAAATAAAAACTTAACTTAGCTATTTAGTTTGTCTGTGCAAAATAGTCAAATCGCTCAGTATAGGAGTTCCATCACTCCACATTTTCATCAAAAAGTCCCACGTCGCTAAAAACTCCTGCCATTTTCTTATTAATAGAGGTTCCCAGTAGGCACAGTTTACAATGCGTTTCCAGCAGCTACCTGATTTTTTCTTTTAATGAGGTTCAGCCTCTTTTTAAACACACTCAGCTCTTTAATTGTTCTCCAGAGGAAAGTTATTCACATCCACTTTGCCCAACTTTTTCAATAATTTTACGCCTCCTGGGTGGCTGGCATGTGCCATTCGAAGTCCTTGTTGCCAGTTTTTATGTTGTATATTGGAGAATTGACTCTAGGAAGCATGGACAGTTAAAAATAATGGAGTTTTATTTATAGAGTGGTGTTCATTACATGGCTGCTTCTTCACTCTGGGAGTTTCCCACACTAGTGACCTGGGGGCCGGAATTTTACTGGCACGCCTGCCCCGATTCCGGGGGTGGGCGAGGCTGGTAGAACGGCATTCTCTGTTGGCCTCGGGCAGGATCACACAAACCTCGGGCAGACGTGCCAATATAATTCCACCTGGGTGTCACTTCTAGTGAACATATTAATAAATTAATACACAGTGCTTAATGCAACTATCAATAATCTATATTAATACATAACAAGGAGGAATTTCTTCTCTCAGAAGGTAATGAATCTGTGGAACTCTTTACTGCAGAGACTGGGTCGTTAACTATGTTCAAGCTGAGATAGGTAGATTTTTAATAAATAAGGGAATCAAGGGTTCTGGGGATAAGGTGTGAAAGTGGAGTGAGGATTATCATCTCAGATCAAACATGATCCCATTGAATGGGGGAGCAGATTTGATGGGCCAAATAGCCTACTTCTGCTCCTATGTCTTATGGTCTTATGTTCGTGAACCAGATGGGTTTTTACAACAATCAATGATAGTTTCATGGTCACCATTACTGAGGCCAGCTTTTAATTCCAGATTTTATTAATTAATTACATGCATTAATTGAATTTAAATTTCACCATTGTCATGGTGGGATTTGAACACATGTCCCCAGAGCATTAGCCTGGATTACTAGTCAGTGGCATCACACTGCATCACTATCTCCCCTTACAGAAATTTAAACTGTGTAAGAACTTAAGAAGTAGCAGCTGGACTTGGCAAAACAGCCCCTTAAGCCTGCTTCTTAATTCAGTAAGAAAATGGCTGATATTCGACCTCAGCTTTATTTCCCTTAATTTTCCGAGTATGCAAACATTTATTGATGTCAGTCTTGAATATAGTCAACTGACAAAGCACCCATGACCTTCTAGGTAGAGAATTCTGAAGATTCACAACCCTCTGACTGAAGAAATTTCTCTTCGTCTCAGCCCTAAAAAGCTGACCCTCCATTAGGAATGGACTGGATATTAGGCAATTCTTCCTGGTGTAGTGAATGCTGACTCGCCATGTATCTTGCAGGGGCAGCCTGGGCAAAGGTTTCATATATAGAAGGCACATGTCTTTATAGGAAACACGTATGTGTGTGTTTTTGCATGATATTCCCAGCATCATGGTGTGGAACATGCTTGATGGACCAGGTGGGCTTCTTCTACCCATCAATTTCACATGCTTGTAAGAGCCAAACAAACTTGGCACTTCTCCAACATAAGTGGAAGTGGAGTCAACGGCAAGTGACTCAGAGCCTGCCTGTATTAATAATCTCCTAATCACTGGCACAGACAGAGGTTAGAGTTCAATCTACCTTGCCTGTAAATAGTGTCTAGCATGAGAGAGATGTTAACAATTAAGAAAATAACTTCGAGAAAGAGAAATATAAATGACTATTGAAAACCATTTCTAAAACACATTTACCTTAGGATGTCCATCACCTCATAGTATTATTGTGAAAACTAGTGACAATACCTTTCAATGTCCTTTTGTTCTTTGGGAATGGTCCATACAGATTCCTGTAGGTCAAATGTTTCAATAATCGTAATTAAGGTTTATCATCAAAGTCAGTATTTCACTTTAACTAAAAGGTTGTAATAATTCCACAGCTCACTGAGTACTTAGCCCTATTGGGGTTCAGAGATCCTAGTGTGCTTAAAGACAAATAAGCATGAGGAAATTATTCAATGGGTAAAATGCTAAGTAGAACTATAACTTAATTAAAGCACCCGAAAGGAGATTTGAAAAGTATAGTTAAAATTTTGTAAATGGACATTGCCTACCCAGTGTTGTGTGAAGACAGTCAGTTTCACACAATTAACTCCATACAGCTTCTACCAACCTTGTGGGAAAAACTAGTGTGCAGTTGTTTTGACGACAGTTTCCACAACAGTTCAACATGGAACTGAACCGTACAGATCTGGAAATTCAGTTGGTGTTAGTGCCTCTAGGTTCTCCAGGAAGAAGGAAATTAAATATCAGTCTTTGTTAATCCTCTGACTATTATCTCATAACCATGAGAAATAATGTAGGGAGGAGTTATACAATAAATGGCAGAGCCATCAAGAGTATAGAAACATAGAGGGACCTAGGTGTGCAAGTCCACAAATCCTTGAAGGTGGCAACACAGGTGGAGAAGGTGGTGAAGAAGGCATATGGTATGCTTGCCTTTATAGGACGGGGTATAGAGTATAAAAGCTGGAGTCTGATGATGCAGCTGTATAGAACGCTGGTTAGGCCACATTTGGAGTACTGCGTCCAGTTCTGGTCGCCGCACTACCAGAAGGATGTGGAGGCGTTAGAGAGAGTGCAGAGAAGGTTTACCAGGATGTTGCCTGGTATGGAGGGTCTTAGCTATGAGGAGAGATTGGGTAAACTGGGGTTGTTCTCCCTGGAAAGACGGAGAATGAGGGGAGATCTAATAGAGGTGTACAAGATTATGAAGGGGACAGATAGGGTGAATGGTTGGAAGCTTTTTCCCAGATCAGAAGTGACGATCACGAGGGGTCACGGGCTCAAGGTGAGAGGGGCGAAGTATAACTCAGATATTAGAGGGATATTTTTTACACAGACAGTGGTGGGGGTCTGGAATGTGCTGCCAAGTAGGGTGGTGGAGGCAGGCATGCTGACATCATTTAAGACTTACCTGGATAGTCACATGAGCAGCCTGGGAATGGAGGGATACAAACGATTGGTCTAGTTGGACCAAGGAGCGGCACAGGCTTGGAGGGCCGAAGGGCCTGTTTCCTGTGCTGTACTGTTCTTTGTTCTTTGTTGTTCATGCTGGAAACACAACGGCGGAATCGTCCCAAAAGTCAGCAAAGTCCCATTTTGGGCGGATAAAGTGGTGTTCGACCCACCAACAGCAATGGCAGATTTTTACACCGTATTGTGTAATTCGTATAAAAATGCAGAGGCACGGGTTTCATGTCAGATCCCTGGAAGGCGGTCTCTGATTCGCCCACCCCGTCATTGCCTCAGTGTTTCAATAATCCGAATGCCACATATAAAAGCCGCCCCTTTACACAGCTAGCACACTTCATGTCAGCGGAAGCCCATAGGAAGTCATTGCTGTCAAACCTAGGAAACATACTGCCCTGTTGTTCCCTTCCCTTCCCTTCAGCCCTTCATTGAAGCCCCCGCCTGGTAATAAAAGATAGCCATGAAGAAGCTGCTGTACAGACCTGCCTGTGGCACCCACCATCCCCAAAGACAACAGATGAGTGATGTGCTAGCTTGAGTGCACTCACCTCCGAGCTCCCCTCAGAGTTCTGCTCGTCAGGTGCACACCTTTTGAGTCTAGTGGTACTTCGCACCAATCCCTGTTCTTGGGGGTGGGATCAATAATATACAACCAGCTGGAGCCTAACTCAGCATCCCAGAGCATTCAAGCAATAAAAGAATAATCCAGAAAAAGGGGAATATCAGGATACTGCCGTCAGTACAAGATGTGACATGGCAGCAAATGCTCTCATGTATAGAAACCAGTAAGCCAAGGAAACCAGAAGGGCGGCACGGTAGCACAGTGGTTAGCACTGCTGCTTCACAGCTCCAGGGTCCCGGGTTCGATTCCCGGCTCGGGTCACTGTCTGTGTGGAGTTTTCACATTCTCCTCGTGTCTGCGTGGGTTTCCTCCGGGTGCTCCGGTTTCCTCCCACAGTCCAAAGATGTGCGGGTTAGGTTGATTGGCCAGGTTAAACATTGCCCCTTAGAATCCTAAAATGTGTAGGTTAGAGGGATTAACGGGTAAATATGTGGGGGGTAGGGCTGGGTGGGATTGTGGTCGGTGCAGACTCGATGGGCCGAATGGCCTCCTTCTGCACTGTAGGGTTTCTATGATTTCTATGATTCTTCATATGCCTCCCTAAGCTCACAAAACAACAAACCTCCCTCCTCTCCAACAATAGTAAAGGCATCGATCAGGCTCCCCATCACCAAAGCATTTAAACCATATTCCACCAATGAAACCTTACTGAAAAGGGCACATGGATACTCCTTCTCTGGCCCCATTTCCTCAAGTCAGCCAGGATGTACAACACATCGTACAGCAGGATTTCTGAGGACTAAAGGTGAAGCCCCACCAAGGAAATAATGTCCAAGTGAAGCCCAATGCAAACTGGAGGAACAGCAACTCATCTTCCGACTGGGCACTTTACAGCCTTCTGGACTGAACATTGAGTTCAACAACTTCAGAACATGAACTCTCTCCTCCACCTTCACCCCATTTCCATTTATTTTATTTCATTTCTTCTTTTCATCTCATTCATCCATTTTTATTACTTTTCGTTCTTATTCCTATTTTTCCACTTCTGAAATCTTGCTCTCCTTCCAGTCTCCAAACCCCCCCCCACTTCAGGGCCAACTGACACATTCTTCAGGTAGCCCCCTAACAATCTGTACCTCTGTTCTGACACTCACACATTTTGATGACTTAATGGACGCTTTTGGCACCTTTCTCAGCTTCATCATCACCATTTACATTTTCTTTGTCCAATTACAGCATTCCCCCCCTCCCCCCCCCCCCACCCCCCGAAACCTTATCGTATAAATCTTGTCTGATTTTCTTTGCTTTCAGCTCTGACGACCGGTCATCCAGGGTTTCTCCAGCATTTTCTGTTTTTGTTCGAGAACTAGGGGGCACTGTTTTAAAATTTGGGATCACTCTTTTAGAACAGCAACAAGGAGAATTGTTTTCTCTCAGAGGGTTGAGCAACTTTGGAACTCTCTGCCTCAGAAAGCAGTGGCGGTGGGGGTCATTGAATATTTTTAAGGAGGAGGTAGATAGATTCTTGTTACACAAGGGAATCAAAGATTATCAAGGGCAGGTCGGAATGTGGAATTCAACAACAGATCAGCCACGATTGTACTGAATGGTAGAGTAGGCTCGAGGTGTCGAATGACCTGCTTCTGCTCCTAATTCGTACGTTTATATGTTTGTATGTTTTCCTTTCCTTTGAAAGGTAGTCCCCTCCTTATTTCATGCAATTATATATGGAAAGTTTTGATAACTATCAGTAAAATACATGGTATTTAATCATGTGGAGACTAACAGTTTGCACCACAGCTCCTCTGCTGTGACAAAGATTATGAGGCAGCGTGTGTGCATTTTCATCAACTTTAATACATGGTAGTAAATCTGGAACTTAGCCTTGGTGCTCTTGATCTGGAGCCCAGTAGTCCCTGAAATAAAATAATGCTGCTTGGGTGTTATCCAAATCCTGAAAATTCTTACCTCAACTTAAGTTGGTTCAATCCAGGAATATCAGCTGGTAGGCCACCTTGTTGTAAATGGATCCAAGACCTTTGAATATCTATTGTGCATAGGTGGCTGGCATGAACAAGGAATACCTTAGGAACAAAACAGTGTTAATAACAACCAACTCCATACCAGTTCTGGCACAGAGGCCTCTTTCCTTCTGTACATTTAAAGTTAAAGTTTATTTATTAGTCACAAGTAAGGCTTACATTAATGATGCAAGGAAGGTGCTGTGAAATTCCCCTAGTCGCCACACTCTGGCACCTGTTTGGGTCAGTGCACCTAACCAGCACGTCTTTCAGACTGTGGGAGGAAACAAGAGCACCCTGAGGAAACCTACGCAGACACCCAAGCCAGGAATCGAACCCAGGTCCCTGGCGCTGTGAGGCAGCAGTGCTAACCACTGTGCCACCGTGCCGCCTTTGTGGTAAGTTTTCTTTACTGACCATTGGTTGAGAATATGGATACTCACTTTTTGCAAAATCTAAAGTCAAAAACAAAGTCAAATCTTCCAACTCATCGATTTAAGGCAGACATCTTCACTTCTGAACAATTAGCTTTGTTTCACTGATACCATGCTCACTACTGGGCTGTGGTTGTCAGAAGGTTGTGGATTAGCATTCCCCCAGGGAGGAATTGAATGTTCTCCCTGGTAGTATCATTAGGCGGGAGGATGGTGGGTGGGAACGCCATCACCTTCCTGCCTCCATTTATTAAGTCTATGGCGGAATGGCCCATGGTCAGTCTCTTTATGGACCCTAATTCTGGTCAGAGCACATGCATTAGAAAAGGAGGTTGTTTTCCTGTTGTCTTTGCTTAATATCGCAACCATTGTTTATGGGCAGTTGCGTATATGATTATCAAGTTCAAATTTGTACCAACAGTCATTATTGTCAAAACCATTCATCATGTAAAGTACTTTGAGATGCTTTGTTAAGGTACTATAAAAGTTCAACCTTTCTTTCTTTCAATCAATCACTACCACCACCTTGGAGCAAACGTGTATTTCTCAATTTTTAATTTACCGGTTAAGTTGCAAGAATATCTCTGGGACTCTTCAATAGCAGGTGCAATTGTCCCAAAAAAATTTTCAGTGTTGCCCCCGGCGGGAAAAATGGCATAACACCCACTGGGTGGGTCAGCGCAATCCACCACACTTAAGATTTTTTTTGGTTAAACGGATATGGCCTGGGTGGATTGTGGTCAGTGCAGACTCGATGGACCGAGTGGCCTCCTTCTGCACTATAGGGTTTCTTGTCGGGAAAGAGATGTGCGGGACTTAAAGCCACTGGCACGGCCAGCTCCTCATGCGAATGGAGTGCCATTTTTAAAGGGCGCCCCAATCTCCAGGCAACCCCAACTTGCTGGTATCAGCCCCACTTCCCCCGCTGTTTGTGGAGACCAGTAGTGAATCCCACCAGCTTCCCGTTGCACCAGTGGGTCAGTGAAAACCAAGAGCCAGGTGAATCCAGCTAAAACCTGGAAATGCATATGAATGAAGATTTATATATGCTAATCTGGTTCATGCCCTCGGCAACTGGGGGCGGGGAGAATCTCAGAATGTGTTCTCCCCAGTGTAAATTACATTCAGCCCCTCTCGCGAGATTCTCCAGCCATTATGTGATTTGTGCTTTCACGCATGGAGCCAGAGAATCGCCCCCAGCTTCTTAATACTGACTACATCTAGTTACACCCAACAATGTTGCTGAGTTAGACCCTTGTAAACATCAAGGATGAGTTCTCTTGCCTGATTGTAAAGCAGCATCTTAAACATGTGAAGAAAAATTGCTGTTGCCCAGTATTTCTCATGAAATAATGAATATCTTCATAAACAACAGGACAAATTTACCAGTATCCAAACAACCAGATTATCTCATCACGCACTTAAGGATGTTTCATAGAACATAGAAAAAATACAGCACAAACAGTGCCCTTCGGCCCACAAGTTGCACCGGTCATGTCCCTACCTACCTAGGCTTATATATAGGCTTACCTATAACCCTCAATCCTATTAAGTTCCATGTACTCATCCAGAAGTCTCTTAAAAGACCCTATTGAGTTTGCCTCCACCACCACTGACAGCAGCCGATTCCACTCACCCACCACACTCTGTGTGAAAAACTTACCCCTGACATCTCCTCTGTACCTACTCCCCAGCACCTTAAACCTGTGTCCTCTCGTAGCAGCCATTTCAGCCCTGGGAAAAAGCCTCCGAGAATCCACCTGATCTATACCTCTCAACATCTTGTACACCTCTATCAGGTCACCTCTCATCCTTCGTCTCTCCAAGGAGGAAAGACCGAGCTCCCTCAACCTATCCTCATAAGGCATGCCAACCAATCCAGGCAACATCCTTGTAAATCTTCTCTGCACCCTTTCAATAATTTCCACATCCCTCCTGTAATGAGGTGACCAGAACTGAGCACAGTACACTAAGTGGGGTCTGACGAGGGTCTTATAAAGCTGCATCATTATCTCCCGATTCCTAAACTCAATCCCTCGATTGATGAAGGCCAGCACACCATACGCCTTCTTAACCACCTCCTCTACCTGCGAGGCCGATTTAAGAGTCCTATGGACCCGGACCCCAAGGTCCTTCTGATCCTCTACACTGCTAAGAATCTTACCCTTGATATTATACTCCTTCATCCCATTTGACCTGCCAAAATGGACCACTACACATTTATCCGGGTTGAAGTCCATCTGCCACTTCTCCGCCCAGTCTTGCATCCTATCTATGTCACGCTGCAGCTTCTGACATCCCTCCAAACTATCCACAACACCACCAACCTTCGTGTCGTCGGCAAACGTACCAACCCATCCCTCCACTTCCTCATCCAGGTCATTTATGAAAATGACAAACAGCAAGGGTCCCAGAACAGATCCCTTGGGCACTCCACTGGTGACCGACCTCCATTCAGAAAAAGACCCATCTACAACCACTCTCTGCCTTCTGCAGGCAAGCCAGTTCTGGATCCACAAGGCAACGGCCCCTTGGATCCCATGCCCTCTCACTTTCTCGAGAAGTCTTGCATGGGGGACCTTATCGAACGCCTTGCTGAAGTCCATGTAAACCACATCTACCGCTTTTCCTTCGTCAATGTGTTTAGTCACATTTTCAAAGAACTCCACCAGGCTCGTCAGGCACGATTTGCCTTTGAGAAAGCCGTGCTGACTACTTTTGAGCATGCTAAACTTCTCTATATGTTCATAAATCCTGTCCCTCAGGATCTTCTCCATCAACTTACCAACCACTGAGGTTAGACTCACCGGTCGGCAATTTCCTGGGCTATCCCTATTCCCTTTCTTGAATATAGGAACCACATCCGCAATCCTCCAATCCTCCGGAACCTTTCCCGTCTCCATCGACGACGCAAAGATCATCGCCAGAGGCTCTGCAATCTCTTCCCTCGCCTCCCACAGTAACCTGGGGTACATCCCATCCGGTCCCGGCGACTTATCTATCTTGATGCTATTCAAAATTTCCAACACATCCTCTTTCTTAATGTCCACAATGTTTCAGAAAAACACAAATAGGAAGTGGTCATTTGGTCCACAAAGTCCAGTTCCTTCATAGATTTGTCCCATAATAAGAACATAAGGAATAGGAGTAGGATTAGGTTTGTAGGTCCTTGAACCTTCTCTGCTATTCATTGAGATAATGGATGCTACCAAATAATTTCATGTCCTGGCAAGGGGTTCTGCAAAATTTACCGACATTAAGACATAGAAAAGCACTGCAGTAATCTGTAATGAAATAAATCATGCAATATAAAGTTGCTAAACACAAAGAAATCTGATGCTGTGAACTAAAAGGCTAGTCTTTCCAATTGTGCCATGGGTGTAAGAACCTTCACTGAGCTCGGATAAAAGTGTACAGCTCCTTTATTTTCAATTTGTAAACAGAGAATCAACCTGACAGATTACGAGTGTCTCAATTGGCAGAATTCTCAGATATAACTTTATCTAGAAAAGGAGTTGAGGATTCTGGGGGAAAATTGGAGTTAAGGCCACATTCAGATCAGCCACGATCTTACTGAATGGCGCAGCAGGCTTGGTGGCCTGGGAAGCCTACTTCTGCTCCTTTTTCTGATGATCTTATGGTCTATCCTGTATCAAGAACTGTTTAAGTCCTAGATGCAGCAAACTGAATCATGAGTCATTTAAACAGTTGCCTCAGTTTAGCAACTTCTCGTTACATTTTCATAGTAAGTAAGCTTCAAGTCGCAGAGATTTCCGGGAATCATTGCAAGCTCGGTGAGGGTCTAAAGGTTTTTTTGTATGTTGAAAATATAGTTCTTTATTTACCTGTTTCAAACTGTGATGATCATCAGCTGCCATCAGGCACTCCTTCAGTAAAAAGAGGATGGCCAGGCAGAAATCCTCCATCACCTGAAGCTTCCAGTCTTGCATAAATAGCTGGTCCCAGATCAACAACACCGCTGGCAGGTCCAGAATGCTTACAAAACCCTGTGGCATATATAGTTTAGTGACACACAAAATAAATTACAGTGTCCAGCTCATCCAATGCTATAGTGGATAAACTAACTACCCAGGGTAAGGTGTGTAGATCGGACAGATTGGAACCTTGCGTTGTGCTGAGTTTGTTTGCATAGGAACAAAGGAATAGGAGAAGGCCATTTAATCCCTAAATTTCACAATTCAATATAATCATAGATAATCTGCAACTAACTGCATATATCCTCCCTAGCTCTCTATCCCTTTATCCTTGGATAACAAAAGTCTCTTAGTCTTAAGTTTAAAATTAGCAATTGATCTAGCATCAATTACCATTTGTGGAAGAACCTTCCAAATTTCGACCACCCTTTGCATGAACAAATGTTTCCTAATTTCACCTACAAGAGTTCTGGCTCTAAATTTTAGATAATGCTCCCAAGTCCTAGATTCCCCAACCATTTGCCCTATCTATTCTCCATAATATCCTGAAAACTTTGATCAAGCCACCCCTTAGCCATCAAAATCCCAGGGAATACAACACTCGAGCGGAATTTTCCATTATTTGCACCAAGTGCTGGTTGAGGCAGAAACCTGGTGTGCAGCTCGCAAGCTGTACGGCTGGCTTTTCTCGCCACATTTTGCAGCACTCTGTACAGAAGAAATCTCCTGGCATGGCCCACACTGTCAGGGCTTAATAGAGCTGGCAACGCGACTCCACAAAGATTGGGGTGCCCTTTTACACACCCTCTCCCCTCAATGAATAAGGGGAACACCCCCAAAACCCCACAAGGGCAAACCCTCTCCCCCCATGAATAAGGGGAATCCCCTCCCCCGATGGGGGGCCTCGGGCACTGGCCCTGCCAGGGAGAGTGCCAGAGGGAAGAGCCAGGGTACTGCCCAGCCATGGCCCTCTCCCTCCGGGGGCTATACTTACTTGTGTGCTCCTGGTGGATTCCTTTCGTCTGGTTTTGTTTTGAAAAGCAGATGTAAACTTCACTGACGTGACATCACATCGGCAAGGTGGGAATTCCAAATGTGGGAGGCGAAAATGTGGGAAAGTCCACGAATTATGTTAAAATTTATTGAAATTAGGAACCCTGTTGTGTCACTGACGAGAAGTAGGATTAATCGAAAAACAAGATCTTCTAAATCACACAAGATTTTGTGCCCACCTCACCATTTGCACTCACAGTTAATTCAGGAAATTAAAACAAATCTGGTTTTGTGTCCCTGATTGCTATCCTGAGAGCTATATACATATGCGAGGATGCTGAAAGAGAAAAATGGCTGGTAATGATGCTTCTGCAGTTGAGAAGTTTATTGACCTTACTGTTTAAACTTGAAGGATGGCCAGCACCCATCAAAGCAGATGGTAGACACTGGCTTCAGGGCGAAGGACAAAAAAGGAAAATAAAAGACTTGCTTCAGGATTGTGCCTCAGGACATCCCAAATATTGTGCAATTCCCTCGAATGCTCTTACCTCTCCCATCCATTTCCTGAGGACTATTATTGGATTTTTCAGCAATTCTTTATTGCTGCGACGTAATTCTTCAGAGCCAAGCCTGGGGTTGTGAGGTTCCTGAGCCTGTGCCATCTCCAGAGCAATCCTCTCAAGCAAGAATTCCTGAATACGAAAAAAGAATAAAATACATCAACTTGAGCTTGGATAGCAGGGCACAAACCTGAACATTGTTCCCGAAAAGGCAACTTCATTTTGTAAGCAAGATTACAAATCTCCAGTAATCCATCATTGACTCCGCCAGCCCCTCCCTGTGAGCCGCTCCCTTCACACTCTACACCCCCTCCCATACCCCCTCACACCTTTACAGCCCCCATATACCTTCACATCTCTCCACCAACCCCATGCCCCTTTACACCTCTACATTCCCCTATGCCACTTCACATCTGCACAACCCAAACCTCCACCAACCCTCACTACCCAACAGTATCCCATGTCACTTGAAGACCCAAACCTGTGAGAGGTCGCTGATCAAAGACCCGAACCCTGGAAGAGCTAATTGGTTGAAGATCCAAATCCTGGGAGAAGTCGCTGTTCAAAGACCTGATCCCTGGATGAAGAACAGCCAGCTCTTGGATGCTGCTGCACAGAGGAGGTCCGCATAGTTGATGCTCCACCCACCCAGTTATTCAGGTGGTGTTCCAGGGTCTGGTTGCTGACAACCTCCACCTTCTCCTTATCTACTAGAGCTGCCCAAGGCCTTCTTAAGCAAAATGATAGTTGTACATGTTGATCTAGATGTACTCTGGACTGGTGTGACTTCCAGCTGGGCATGAGGAGGATTGCTTATTTATTAGTGTCACAAGTAGGCTCACATGAAGTTACTGTGAAAATCCGCTAGTCACCACACTCTGGCGCCTGTTCGGGTACACTGAGGGAGAATTCAGCATGGCCAATCTTTCGGACTGTGGGAGGACACCGGAGCACCTGGAGGAAACCCACGCAGACACAGGGAGAACGTGCAAAGTCCGCACAGATAGTGACCCAAGCCGGGAATCAAACCAGGGTCCCTGGCGCTGTGAAGTGGCAGTGCTAACCACTGTGCCAGCGTGCCACCCCTTGGTGGTTGGGGGGGGGGGCGGATTCCATTCACTGGTGCAGAATTGCGACCTGTCATGGCAGGTGGTTGTGGAAAAAACCTTGCCGTCATTTTACAGCAGCCCAAAATTGATTTTTGAAGCTCCCGCTGGCATCACCCCCCACAGCGCCCCCCTCCCCTCCCTTCACACACACACAAACACACAAACCACCCCCCCCCCCCCCCTTCCCCCCACCCCCTGCACCCCCCTGCCGGTCTGGCTGCATCTGCGAAAGCAAAACAGAGTTAACATTTCAGGTTTATGACCTTGGAAATGTAATTGGTTGTGAGCAAGTAAAAAGGAGGGAGAGTGGGAAGAAGAACAAGAAGGAAAGTCTGTGACTGAGTATGAGACAGTAAGAAGTTTAACAACACCAGGTTAAAGGTTTATTTAACCTGGTGTTGTTAAACTTCTTACTGTGTTTACCCCAGTCCAACGTCGGCATCTCCACATCATTGAGTATGAGTGCAGGAGAGATAGAATGACAAAAGATTTCATGGTGCAAGGTCAAAGGGTGTGATAATGAGACAAGTTAAGAAACAACAATGTGTCCAGACAAGGTGTGAATGACAGGACTCTGAATAGCTGGTCTGGAAAGGAAATTAAAGATAAACAGGAGAGACAAAAAAAAGCAAAGAAAAATGAAACAAAATGGGCAGAGAGGTTCTGAGAGGATCTAAAATTGTTGAACTCAATGTTGAGTCCAGAAACATTTCTATTTTTTTCCCAGTTCTGATGAAAATCACACTGTTTGTTTCTCTCTCCACAGATGCTGTCAGACCTGACTTTTGCCAGAATTTTCTGTTTTTATTTTTACATCTGACCCAGGTCACAAAGCAACACAACTACTCTGAATTCTCAGTTGGGATTATGTGCTCAAATTCTGCTGGAGCGGGATTGGAATTCACAGCCTTCGAAATTGAAGGTTCTAGCGGCTATCAATGCAAATTATTATTGTTGTTGTTGAATCAATTATTATAAGTTTTAATGGCTAAAGCCATTTCTTCGCAGTGGTTCAGTCAATAAAAATTGAGCTACAGTCCCTGAACATGATTTACTTTCCATCACATGCAAACAACTGAATGAAAAATGACCCGACTAACTCAGGTATTTAAGACTTGAACAATAAATGGTAAATTCAATACAAACAAATTGTAATCAATAAAAGACATGCAGTGACCAAATCTCAGCCACTGACATAACCATTGGATGGGATTTATTAATTACAAGTTGTTTGTATTGAATTTTCCATTTTGTTTTGAAGGCTGCCAAATACCTGAGTAGAGAGGTGATTTTTCATTTGTTGCTCTTGCAACATGTTCATAGGACATGGATGTCACTGGCTGGCCATCATTAGTTGCCCGAGGACAGTTGAGAGTCAACCACATTGCTGTAGCTCTGGAATCACATGTAGGCCAGACCAGGTAAGGACGGCAGATTTCCTTCCCTAAAGAACTTTAGTGAACCAGATGGGTTTTTCTGACAATCGACAATGGTTTCATGGTCATCAGTAGATTCTTAATTCCAGATATTTTTTATTGAATTCAAATTGCATCATCTGCTCTGGTGGGATTCGAACCCGGGACCCCAGAACTTTAGCTGAGTTTCTGGATTAATAGTCTTGCAATAATACCACTAGGCCATCGCCTCCTCAAAGAGCACTTGCTCTTTTGCATTTTTAAAATCAAATTTGCAATAGTTTATCAAAAAAATAGAAAACATTTTTGTAATAGACTGCTATGATCTGAACATTTAGCCAATGTATTAACAAATTAACTACTATCCATCTCTCCTGAAAGTTCAGTTGGCAAAGCCTGTGTGGAACCAAAATATAATGACCCGTGGCTAATTTATGGTTTGTGCTGAATTAGCTGATCTCAGTTAGAATGGAGGTAGCCGTGGTACTCGGGAGGGGCAGGAAATAAATCAGCCAAATATCCTGATGGATCCAGTAATCCTTCCAGGAAAGGGTATGTGTGGACACTGGATGATATTCTTCCTAGGAACAAAGGAATATTGGTTCATGGAAACAGTAATTCCAACCTGTTCTGCCATTCAGTTCGATCATGGCTGATCTTAACTTCATCTATTCACATTGGTCCTGTACCTTTATGTAACAACACCTAGCAATTTCAATTTTGAAATTTTCAAGTGATTTTCAGCCTCAACAGCTTTTTGAGGAGAGATCTGTAGATTTCCACTATCCTTTGTTTGAAGAAGTGATTCCTGACATCACCCCTGAACAGTTGAGCTTCAATTATCAAGTTAGTCTCCTTCCTCTGGACTCCCCAACCAGAGGAAATAGTTTTTCTCTGACTACCCTATTAACTCCTTTGATCATCTTAAATGCCACAATTACAACTCCTCTAAATTTTCTATACTCACAGGAATACAAACACAATCAATGCAACAAGTCCTCATAATTTAACTCTTTTAGCCCTGGAAGAATAATAGTTGGAAAAAGTGCTAACAACATGGAAAGGTAACAATAGGTATGTGTATCGCATGACATTTTTAATGTAAGTTTGCTCTCTAAAATATGCCTTAAAGGATGGTATTACACACAGATGTCAGTATATCTTGCTGAAAACACTTCTGGCTAATAGTCAGAGAATGTGAAGAATCACAAATTGAGTGTGCTGACTTCCAAATCTCTAATCCAACTCGGTTTCAGTGAGGCTTCATTTCCGGGAGCAGAACCTCACAGAGTTTACTCTTATGAGTTTGTGTGGTACCCTTTTCTCATATAATTCCAACAATCTTTTTAAGTGTAACACTCACATTTTGATACTGCAGGTTTATTAGATTAATAGAAATGAAATGGCAATTGCAAAAACAATTTGAGCAATACTGTGAGTTGGAGGTCATCACAATTGATTTGCGATACTTCAGATTTTCTGACAATTAATTGGAAATGTATTTAATAGATATACAGATCTCTGTGTTTGATTCCACCCAATGAGGCTCCACACTGGGAACATTATTTTATTAGGTGGAAAGTTAATAGTTTTCAACCCTATTCTCTGGTAGAGAAGCATTTGTTTCCAAGGTCTTTGACTTCAATGACCTCTCACCTTGGGGTCAATTGAAGAATTGTTAGTGAAACAGGAATGAAGGTGGGTGAAGAACTCTGGGTCTTCTTTTTCCAGACGATTCATGACTTGTTTTGCCATTCCAAAAACGTCTGGCCCGGTTGGGAACAGATTGCAAATGAGCAGGTGCAGGTACATCGCCAGTTCATATGGATGTTCAGCTTTTATAAAGAAAACAGAAGAATATATAATATAAAAGAGAGACTTTATCACTGGATAGGTTTCAAAGAATTCAACCTCTTCTCAATAGCAACCTTTTGTTTGTCCCTGAGAAACACAGTTAACATTTCAAGTCTATATGACTCTTCTTCAGAGTCCTAGGGACTCGAAACGTTAACTCGGTTTCTCTCTCTACAGATGCTGCCAGACCTGCTGAGTTTTTCCAACACTTTCTGTTTTTATTTCAGATTTCCAGCATCCATAGTATTTTGCCTTTATTAATCCCAAAATATTATCTCTATTTTGATTCTACAGGCTCAATGCTGCTCTGAACTTTCTTCTCTTAGTTCTCCCTATGCTATATGATCTTTCTACTTCCTGTAGCCACAGTGTGCTGAAAATCGCAGTATTCTGCTAACTCAATCTCTGTCGGGACTTCAAAGCTGGATCATGAAATAGTTTATCTCCCTTTGTCTTGCCTTCCCCCTACATCCTGTAAGCTTTTAAAACACAATGCTTGGTATAAACTAATCATTACTTCTTTCAACCTTGGTCCTTCTCTGCACAATGCGCACTGCCCCTTGATTGATTACAAGGAGTCTGTGTTGAGTGGTTCCTATTTGCTTTGTAATAAAATGTATTGGCATTGGAATAATGCATTTAAAGTGGAATTTTGCAAAGCAGTGATGTGCATTATTTCATGTAGCCTGTGCTGAACAAGTCAGCAGAACGCTAGACGCAAAAAAATACAAGAACAGGACTAGACCATTCAACCCATTGAGCCTGCTCCACCATGTAATACCATCATGGCTGATCGTATTAAATTCTTTCTTAGCATGTATTAATCAAGTTTAAAGTGGTCAGCCAATCCTCATAAGTACATTATAAAAATATATGGAATTACATATGACAGAATTGCTGTCCATCACACTCTGCTCATGAACACTTTGGTACATCATCGAACATCATCTCAGTTGTATTTAAAACCTGCAGCAGTTCTGGTACTGTATTCATCTAAACAATCATATGACCTTCCACCAAAGCTATGTGCATGGCTATCCGGTTTTTTTTTCAGGTTACTTCATCTGTGTTGTAGTTGATATTTCATCATCTGACTTTTTTCCATTGTAATAATTCAGGAATGCAATGTGGTTCTGTTCTCTCCTCCCTATTTCTGTGCCTACTTGCTATCAATGAGCTTTCCAAATCATCATTCAAACCTATGTATACTTCTGCTAATGATTTCACTCCACATCTATTAAACTGCTTCAGCTGCATACTTACCTTGCTTACAACCACCCACCTCTCTCAATGCAATGGATGAGTCACTATATCCTGATCTCCTTTGTGCCCATCAATGGGACAACAAAAATTTTGTTTCTTTCAATTCTGGAAAACAATTTCTTCATATGACTCATGTCTAACCAATTATTTACAATCTCTTATCTTTAATAGCTCCACCTTTAGTCTTTTGATATTATTATTGGACAAGACTCAGTCATTTAGCCTGCAAACTTGCTTTGGCATTCAGTTAGATCAAGGAGAATCAATACCTCAGCTCAATTTACACGTCTTTTCCCCTTATCCCTTGAAACTTTTACCTAACGAATGCAGCAACATACTATTTTTCTGCCCCCTCCTCACTATCTCCTCTGACCTGAAATGAAATTTCCAAGTTTCTTCCATTGCTAAAGCTGACTCAAAAAAGTGGTTTCCTTTTTCAAGCCACACATTTCTTTCTGCCTAAACAATTCTTAATTTTCTGCAAACCCAAGTCCTGAATATTGTTCCAGTATCTGAAGAGGCTTTGAAATACATTGTCCACACATATGGTCTGAATTTAATGTCTGCAGCAGTGGCCTCATCTGCTTAACCCTGTCCAACTTGCCAGTGGGGTTCACGTGTCTTTAATGGCAAAATTCCACCTTCAAGGACTGGTGGCTCTTCAGTTCCAGTAGTGCGACTGGAAGTGGTAGCCAATGCTGAGAACTGCAGCAGGCCCTGGAGCAAAGGCAATGAAGGAGGCTCCAGAAGACAAATTAGTGGGGCATGCCTAACTGGTGAGGGAGGGGATGGACATTGTAGAGACTCTTTCAGCAGGGGTGGTCCTTTCTCGCACCACAGGGTGGCCCTTCCTAGCACCACAGGGAGGCAGCCACTTAAGGATTTCAATTGTCCTCCAGGTAGAAAGGCTACCCTTGACCTTCCCCACCCTTGTCTTTACCGAGGAGGGTTGAGCTTTCCATCCCATGCCTTCCCCCTTCCAATCATACAGTTCTCCCACCTTCAAGCCTGCTCCCAAATGGGAGGATACATTCTGCCCCACATCTGCTGCCAATTAATCCACCTTGCCCTTATCTTCTTACCTCCCTGTCATTTTCTTGTTTATCTCTATCTTATTGATATTGGGCAAGGTCAATGCTTTTCTGAACTTCCTTCTAAGCCGCAAAAACTTTCCTCCTACATGTCTTTCTCCTCCTGTCTTGAAATAAAGGCTTTAAAATCAATACAGTAATTTATTCAATCTTTGGACAAGCAACAAAGTTTTAAAATACTTTATAGGTTAATTCCTTTTGCCAATTTCTACCTCCTCTTGTAGTATCTGAATCCTTCCATAGCCATCCTTTGCCCTCTAATACCTCACCTAAATTGCCACTGTTCATGGATTTGCCTAGACAGCGAATCATTAATGAGATGCATTGCAACCAAGTCTGATTTACACCAGTCAAAGTCTACACATAGGCACTTTTCAGCAAGAGTTACTATATATCAATGAGTAGCTGTAATGTTAGCTGACATTCCTCTCCCTAACCCAGGGATGTGAGTCCAATTGCAAAGTGCTTTTGGCACACAAGCTGAGAGCAGCACAAAGCCAGAGTCAAACCTGGGGCGATGTCTTCTGTTTGACTAAGTTACACATTGTAATTATCAACTGAACCATTGTGAAGCTTTGCTAATCTAACTTTAAGTGTCTTCCCACTGTCTTAAAACTTTTCAGTTACTTACCCTTAGCCGATGAATGTTTGAAAGCAATCTGGAGAGGGAAGAGCCAGTAGATTAGGTATGGTTCATATGTTCCATCATAAACGTATAATACGTTGAGTGTTTTACTAGCCTCCAGAATCATCTGCTCATTTGTGGCAAATGGTTGCATGCATGGTGTCTTCTCAAATTTCTGTTTGGATACAAAGATGTCCATATTATTCACTGAGGATAAGTTTACAGTCTAAGATTACTTTTCAGAAGCTTGCGTATAAGATAGTTTCTATTCGTTCTATGTAAGATCAAATCCTAATTATCATGAATATGAACAGTTTGAAGGTCCATGATTCAACAATTAGCATTTTTGTGGCATGGAGCTTTGCCCACTAGAAGCTGGATTGAGACTGATCCAACATTTAAGACCTTGACATAGAGATAAGATTTTCATCCCAGCCTGGTGAAGGATATTGAAATAATTAAGGCTTAAAAATTAAATGTACATAACTCACCTCAATTACAGCATTTTCCACCAGTCCTGAAACAGGTGACCGTGTTGCACTTCTCAGTTTCAGTTCGGCCACTCTGCGTGCAACTATCTGCCCAAAGCGCTTCCTGATAGTTTTCTCAACACTTTGGAGAAAAGAAAAAACATTCAAAAGCACAGCAAATTTAACATAATCACAAGAAACTAGATAGTTAGTCCACTGATCATTGGTCCCTTATGTTTTTTTTCAATGCTCTTCAGCTATGAATGGTCACAAGATAATTGCAGATGAGGCACATCCATAATCACATTTTCTAAGTCTCCTTACTAAGATGAAAACGTTCAAATTTCTCCAGTCTCTCTCATGACTCAGATGCCTTACATGAGATATCAGTCTTATAGCTCTTCTCTGCATTGTAACCAGCACTTAAGTGTCTCCCTTGGTTGTTGATGAACAGAACCAGATAAAATATTCAAAATAAATTCTGACCAGAGTACTGTAAGGCTTGCTTGCCCTCTCCTTTTTATAATCAATTTGTTTAGCCATTTTGTTAGACTCTGTTTTGGCTGAGTTGATTGCTGCTCTGCATTTCTGGACAAGTAAAGACCACTCAATTTCTTTCAGTTTCATCCTTAGCTATTTCAACACCAATCATTTTTCCTTTTCTAAATGTGACATTATATTGTGACGATACTGTGCTATTAATATATTTTATGTTTAGGGGGCCTGCTTTAAGATTCAGTGCTTTCTGCTAGGGAATCTGTATATTTGGAAGGAATATAGCAGATGCTGAGAAAGCAGGATACTAACTCATTTTAGCTAGGAATGTGTTACTTTGTAGTGTTAATGCAACTTTGTTTACTTAAGTTCTCCAGGGGTTTCAGACTAGGTTGACTGAGTCATGACATTAGGTTAATGGAAGGAGCTAGGTTTGTAGCTGAGAAAAACAGCTTTCAGAGGTCAGTGGCTAGAGAGGGCAGTTTAAAGATAGCAGCCTACAAGCAGCTCTCTCTCTACAAAATCTCTCAGGAAGCTCCAAAGCTGTTAACAAAGGTTAAAGCAAGTATGCCTCGATTTGCTCACTATTTTAAAAGTGGGTTTAAGTCTATAAGAGAATTAATGCTGAATTGGAACTGAATAGTAATAAGTTAGAAGTTAAAAGTTGTTTATTTTCATGTTTAAAGATTATTCAATGGTTAAGAGTTAAACTGTTTCATTTTGTTAGAGGTATATTTAGACTGTGTTATGAATAAAGCTTGTTTTGATAAAAAAAAGATCCCCAATTTGTCAGTGGAATTACTCTTGAGGCGAAGCATTCTTTCCTCATATTAATGCCAAAATGATAAATGTTAGGGTCTAGTCTGGCTTCATAACATACCTTGGGGTTTCTGATCTGGCACCCAAACAATATCCACGATATCCACCATTGCACTACCCAGTTCATATTTTTCTAAGTCAATGTTATTGACTTGAAATGTTAACTTTGTTTCTCTCTCCACAGATGATTCCAGACTCACTGAGTATTTCCAGCATATTGTTTTCATTTCCTATTTCCAGTATCCAACGTATTTTGTTTTTGCTTTATTGTTGCTTGATTTCTCTAATCCTAGACCCTGTTGAAGTTAAATAATCTGACTGTGGATTTTCTTTCTCCTTTAAATAAGAGCTCCAAAGATTTTGCAAATATGCCAGGATAAAGAGCTAACACTTTGCAAAGAGTTTTCTAACCAGTGAGGCAAAAGTATTGAAACACTGAAATGGGAGAAATTGCTGTTTGTGGTATTAGTGCATGAATGCTTCATGCATTGGTATTGCATCCGTGACTTTGTCAGTTTAATAGAGCACTAATGTATTTAAAATTAAAATGTCAACACCTCTCAAAGCTGACAAATTAATGTGCTATAAACATATTAAGCTAAAGTTTATACATAGTGAATTATCAAATTAAAATATTACAACACAGTAACAAGTGAACCCTTCTTACTCTACTGAGGTAATGGTGTGATTTTGTGTTTCAATTTTCAGCAGCTTATCCAACCAGGTGAAGCTTCTCAGTGAATTTGGAAGCAACTTCCCCCTTAACCGTTCACAAATGACGGGAATCTGTTCATGATCTGATCTAAGGATTGCACAGACTGAGCCTCCAAGTACCTCACTCTGCATGCTGCTCAGTGGTGGAGGATTCAGCTTGGATTCCAGGTTGTCCCCATCTAAAAAAATACTTAAGCCAGTAAATCCAAGAAAAACAATTTCTCACAGAGTATAACGTCATCACAATGCAAAATTAAATGTTTCACTTTAAGTATATATTTAAGAAAGCAACGAAAAAATCATTTCAGAATCTATATTGTAGTTTAAATATCAATGATCATACACTTGACTTCCAATGTTTGTTTTCTTTATTCAAGGGATGTGGGCATCGCAGGTCATTTCAGGCCAGCATTTATTGCCCATCCTTAATTGCCCTTGAGAGGGTGGTGGTGAGCTGCCTTCTTGAACTGCTGCCGTTCATGTGGTGTAGGTATACCCAGTGCTGTTAGACTGGAATTTTGACCCAATGACACTGGAAATATATTTCCAAACCAGGATGGTCTGTAGTCTGGAGGGAACTTCCAGGTGGTGGCATTCCCACTGCTGCAGAGGAAATTACCAGTGGAGGGGAATGGATTGAAGGATATAATGAGGAGGTAGGTAGGTGGGTGAGATTGAGATCATTTGAAAAGGGACAGCCTTGTTAGACCAAATTGCTTTTCCCATTCCTACAAAATTTTTTCTTTTCGTAACGATTGATTTTTGTGCACTGTGAACGGAGAGGTGAGATGGCTCAATCGCTTTATCTTTTTAGGGGAGGCGATGGTCTAGGGGTAGGGAAGGAAATCTGCCATCCTTACCTGGTCTGACCTACATGTGACTCCAGAGCCACAGCAACATGGTTGACTCTCAACTAGGCAACTAGGGATGGGCAATAAATGCTGGCTAATCAGCAATGCCATTGCCCCACGAACAAATAAAAATAAAGTAACATTTGAAAGGTATGCCTTATTCGATGGGGTTCTCATTTTTTGTAATTTTCATTGCTCCTATTCTTTATATTCTATCATCCAAATTCAAACATACAAAATAAGAACAGAAGTAGGCCATTTGGTCACTCGAGCTTGCTCCATCTTTCAATAAGATCACAGCTGATATGTCTGCATTTCGAATTTCACATTCTCATCTACCTCTGATAACCTTTGATTCCCATACCTAACAAGAATTTATCTATCTCTGCCTTAAAAATATTAACTCACCACATTAACTCCACCACATTCTGATGCATAGAATTCCAAAATTGTACAACCCATGGAGAAAGAATTACTCCTTATCTCTGTCGTTAAAGGATAACCCTAATTTTAAAAATGCGTCCCCTAGTTCTTGACTCATCCACAAGAGGAAACATTCTTTCCACATCCACCTTGTCAAAACTGTTTAGGATCTTATTTACTTCAATCAAGTCACCCTCACTCTTCTAAACTCCAGTGGAAACAAGCCTAGTCTGTCCAACATTTCCGCATGAGACAACCTATTCATTGTAGGTATGAATTTAGTAATCAGGGGAGGTGTTGGCCTAGTGGTATTATCACTAGACTATTAATCCAGAAACTCAGCTAATGTTCTGGGGACGCAGGTTTGAATCCCGCTGCAGCAGATGGTGGAATTTGAATTCAATAAAAAAAGATCTGGAATTAAGGATCTACTGATGACGATTGTCAATTGTTGGAAAAACCCATCTGGTTCACTAATGTCCTTTAGGAAGGAAATCTGCTGTCCTTACCTGGTCTGGCCTACGTGTGACTCCAGAGTCACAGCATTGTGATTGACTCAATTGCCCTCCAAGGGCAAGTAGGGATGGGCAATAAATATTGGCCAGCCAGCGACGCCCATGTCCCACGAATTAATAAAAAAAACTTCATCAACCAAGATAGGCTGAAGAATATTTGTTCCCAGATCTCTGTCAATGATATGCAAACCAGATGCTCGAAGTATGGAATGTGCACAAGTGAACTGTTTCTGTAGAAATGATCTTACTGCCATTTACGCCACGCTCCCGCTCTATCTACTTGCTGATCCACCAGTCAAAACCTCCCCTTCCCTTTCATGCTTGCAGATTCACCAATGACAGTTTTCCCTTTCTCTTCTCTGCACCCACCCAGGGACTCAATTATCTTCCAATTTCCCTCAGTGTGCTTACTGACCATCAATCATAGGTTTCCCTTTCCTTGCCCCCTGCCACACATGTTTCTTCCTTTCCCATTATCTTGCCACTGTTTCTGCCAGTTACTTAAGAGTTCCGCGTTTTCAACCAGGCAGAAAGTTCCTGGATGATCTCATGATGATGCAAGCGTTGAGATCTTGTGAGAGGTGCAGAAGTGTGTGATTCTAGCGAGCAGTGCTGAGGAAACATAGTATTGCAGAACAATGGCAAACTGAGACTGAAGCAAGGGCAAGCCGCAGATAACAACCCATGAATTTGACAATTTTTAGTAGTTGTGTGAGAGTTGGACTGATGTGGAGCAAGTGTGTTACTGTATTAATTTTCAAAATGTGCGTAAAGCTGCAGGTTGTTTTCTCTGGCTGGGGGATCTAGGGTATGGGGAGAGTCTCAGGTTAATTATTTAAGGCTGAGTTGAGGAGAAATTCCTTCACTCAAGGGGTTGTGAATGTTTTGAATTCTCTGCTTCAGAGGGCTGTGGATGCTCTTTCACTAAATATATTTAAGACTGAGATAGACAGATGTTTGGTCTCTAATACAATTAAGAGATATGGGAAGTGGGCAGGAAGGTGGAGTTAGGGCTAATGATCAGCTGTGATCAAACTGAATGGTGGAGCAGGCAAGGGGCATATACTATACTCCTGCTCCGATTTCCTATACGTTCTTATATTCTTATGGGCTGGATTCCATTTATTGATGGTCAATGGGCAGAAAATAAATAGGATATCAATGAGCTAGTTGGGTTCTTACAGCAATCTGACATTTTCACGATTGATTTCTAGTGCTCGCCCAAAAATGAATAGGTTACATAGAACATAGAACATAGAACATTACAGCGCAGTACAGGCCCTTCGGCCCTCGATGTTGCGCCGACCAGAGGAACCAATCAAAAGCCCCTCTAACCTACACTATTCCAATATCATCCATATGTTTATCCAATGACCATTTAAATGCCCTTAATGTTGACGAGTCCACTACTGCTGCAGGCGGGGCATTCCACGCCCTTACTACTCTCTGAGTAAAGAACCTACCTCTGACATCTGTCCTATATCTATCACCCCTCAATTTAAAGCTATGTCCCCCCATGTTAGCTATCACCATCCGAGGAAAAAGGCTCTCATGATCCACCCTATCTAATCCTCTGATCATCTTGTATGCCTCTATTAAGTCACCTCTTAACCTTCTTCTCTCTAACGAAAACAACCTCAAGTCCCTCAGCCTTTCCTCATAAGACCTTCCCACCATACCAGGCAACATCCTGGTAAATCTCCTCTGCACCCTTTCCAATGCTTCCACATCCTTCCTATAATGCGGCGACCAGAACTGTACGCAATACTCCAAGTGTGGCCGCACCAGAGTTTTGTACAGCTGCAACATGACCTCATGGCTCCGAAACTCAATCCCTCCACCAATAAAAGCCAACACAGCGTATGCCTTCTTAACAACCCTATCAACCTGGGTGCCAACTTTCAGGGGTCTATGCACATGGACACCGAGATCTCCCTGCTCATTCACACTACCAAGTATCTTACCATTAGCTTTATTTAATTCAGTTTCACAACATGCTTTGGTGGAAGCGGACCTCTTGACCTTGGGATTGCTAGTACAAGGAAACAGCCACAAGGTTATGACACCCTATTAAGACAGGGCCAAGAACAGGGAGCCAAACAAGATGCCATGCGCAAGTGGACTGTGTGATATGAATTTGTACCCCAGATTTACAAATAAGGATGAAAACAATTAGAATCAGGAGTTTTTACTCAAATGGTTAAGACAAAGCAAACATTGGAGTATTTAAATGTATTCCACTCTCTTGCACCTCTGTGGTAGCAAAAAAAAAGCTAGACTATCAAGTTAATTGAGTGGGGTAAAGTGAACACACTACCCTTATTTTCTGAACTGTATTGTGTTAAGCAGGAGGATGCTGGACAGAAGCTTATATTAGTTGGGGGAGTAATATTTTTTGGCACTCACCATTTATGATTAAACTAAGAGCTATAGCAATAGGCTAATGCTACAATTGCTTTAATACCATTGGTTTTCAACTGGAAGGCTGATCCTCGCCGCATCGCCAGGTGCAAGTCTTCACTCTGTACTGATTTAGGGCGTCTCCTGGCCAAGTCTGTCTGTGCGGACTTCCATGTGACTGAGCTTTGTGCTAAATCAGAGTCAGGATCCTGGAGGAATGAATCATAGCAATTCAAGCCTTGTGAAAACTGAGACAATATAAATCATCGCTCCAACAAGCTAAAAGGGGTAAAGTCAATGCAATGCAAATTCTTCTCCTCTGTGTAGAATTTTGAACTAATTTGTGTTTTTTTATATTGAAGCCAATGTAAAATACCTATCTATCATTTCACGCCGATGACCTTTTACAGATAGTGGGCAAGATTCTCTGGTCTCCCCTCAGTGTTCTCTCGGCGGGGGGAGGTGGCACGCTGTTCATTGGTGGCAGGATCCTCTGGCCCCTCCACTGTCAATGAGAATTCTGGCCAATGTTAATGGTTTCTCCCTCCACAGATGCTGACTGACCTGCTGAGTATTTCCAGCATTTTCTGCTTAATTTCAGATTTCCAGCATCAATGTTTTTGTAAAATATATACATATTTGCTCGAGTTCAACTTTCAAACAACTGAAAATGCAGATTTGTTTCTAAACGTTTTTTAATAAGGTTATTCTTTGGGTGTGGGGAAGGTTTTCCCCTTTAACTGTAATATTAATTCCTTCTTTCATCATCCTGGCCTGACATCTATGCTCAAACAAAACACTCTATAGAGTGAGCACACAGATTTCTCCCACATTGCTGCCAACACTAAAGCCCAAGTGGTTGGATACAAGGCAGCATCAGGAACAGCCCAGCATGATTTTCCTCAATAATGTTTCCATCCTTTTCTTGTTTGCAGGCATAGCAGCTTCTAAGGGTAGTCTGTTCACTTTACTCTCTCAATTCAAATTACTCTTAAACACTAAAGAGATACTGCTGTTAAAAATACTTTTCTGAATTCAGAACGGTAAATTAGAACATCAACTAATTCATTGCAAATTTTGCCTGCAAGTTAAATGTACACTCAGAGCCTTCAAACTTGGCGTTTATTAGGATTATTGGTTTAGTTGAGGTTTGGCAGAACAGGTTTTATTTTTAAACCAAAATGAATTACCCTTGATTGAATCGATTTTCATCACCTTTCCCCATTGCAATAAACTGTGTGCGCTGCAGAAATGTTTATCAACGCTACACCTTAGTGAGGGGATCTTTCACCCAAATTATTAAAGTTAACGCTTTCATTAAAATAAAATGCTGCAAAAACTAATTGCTTAAAAGCTGAGTCCTGGAAAGAATAGACTTATTCTCTGTAAGCGGAATGTCTGAATATCTCATACAACAATGGATTGTGGTCTGATACACACAAGGGGATATTGGGGCTATGCTACTCACATAATGTGGCCAAGTACTTTATTGAAAAAACATTATGTTTTGCTACAGTGGTGTGATTGTTGCTGGTGGTTTTGGAATGCAGAGTTATTCCAAGCTTCAGGTTTTCAAACTGGGGTCTGCAAATTCCTATGAACCTTAAGGTCACCAACTTTCTGTCTTCCTGAGACCAGACATACTGCGTGCAGAGTGTTTTGACAACTCTATTATACATTTTTTTCTGTATTTGTTGACTAATTAGCATGCTATTTTATATCGCTGTATTCTAATAATAAATGCTTTCTACCCTATTTTCTTTTGGGTAGCTGATATAGGCCGGGATTCTCCAATGTCGTATGCCCCACCTCCACGCCAGCGAGAATGGAGAATTTGGTGCTCAGCCAAATCTCCATTCACAGCAGCAGGACCACAGAATCCCAGAATCGAGGTTGGAAAATCCCGGCCATAGTCATTTCTGAAGTTGAGACAGTGGGGTGAGCCAGGAGTGTGTCAATATTCGCAGCTTCCCAGGCATAAATTATAATTCAGTATCCGTCAACAGAAAAAAAACACCTTCTGGGGACAATGTTGTACAATTAGCTATTAATGCTAAGAGCTTCTTAAACTTAGTAATTCATAAATTCTTAAGGTGAGGTTTTTTTCATTTTATTCACATTACTTTATGTTATTTTGCTCTTTCTCTTAAGTCTCCCAAACTATATTGTGCCCTATTCCCATCCTATACAAGGTAAGAAGTCAACCTCCTCCCAGGTATTGTCAAAGGCAATATTTGACTAGTTGCTATTAATTATCCCTCTCAACTTGATATTCAAGTTTGATTGAGAACTCAGTGTGACAAATGAAATGCTCTGGACGCTGTAACAATAAATACCACAAAATGCACTCAAGAAAGTGATTTACAATTTCACTGTAGGTGTTAAGTTTCAGACTCTCACACCTCCAGAGGGTAGGATTTTATGGCCTCGCTTGCCCTGAAAATGTGTAATTCTGCCCGAGGTCAACGGACCTTTGCATTGTCCGTCCTGCACCCTCTCTGATTCCCACGGCGGGCAGGGTGGTAAAATTCCAGTCAGTGGGACAGTATACCAATGCAGCATGGCAAGTGCAGATTTGCACTTCACATAATGCCTATATTTTGAAAGTGTTGTTAAATCATAGAAACCATAGAAAGCATTCTTTCTGGTTGTATCACAGCTTGGTATGGCTCCTGCTCTACCCGAGACCGCAAGAAACTACAAAAGGTTCTGAATGTAGCCCAATCCATCACGCAAACCAGCCTCCCATCTATTGACTCTGTCTACACTTCCCGCTGCCTCGGCAAAGCAGCCAGCATAATTAAGGACCCCACACACCCCAGATATTCCCTCTTCCACCTTCTTCTATTGGGGAAAAAGATACAAAAGTCTGAGGTCACGTACCAACCAACTCAAGGACAACTTCTTTCCTGCTGCCGTCAGACTTTTGAATGGAACTACCTTGCATTAAGTTGATCTTTCTCTACACCCTAGCTATGACACTACACTCTGCACTCTCTCCTTTCATTCTCTATGAATGGTATGCTCTATCTGTATAGCGCACAAGAAACAGTACTTTTCACTGTATACTAATACATGTGACAATAATAAATCAAATCAAAATCATTAAGTGAAATTCATTTTACGTTTTGCTTTGTCTCATGTCCAGCCAGCAACCGTTCCATCTTCATGAAAACCAGATTGTTGGTGTCATCAATGAAGTTGATCATCTCGGATGACAGGCCAGAATAATCACCAACTGTGGATATTGACAAAACAATGAACTGGGTGATTTCCAAATCTTTCTATAGTTACTAAAAAAACCTAGAAGCAAGTGGAAAAGCAATTGTGAATCGTGGAGCGTAACTCGCATTGCAAAGCTTCCAAGAAACTGTAAAAATAATTTAATTAGCACCTATGGTAATTTGGTAAGTAAAAATGAAGATTTATAACCAGATTAAGTATGCACATTATGTACATGTTCCTAATTATCACATTGAAATTATAAGCAGCTAAACAATATTGAAGAAACTTTAAGCGCAGCAATAGCAGGCCAATCGAACCTATGCCTCGATCTAAACCCACCTGCCCACCTCAATCCCTTCTCCCTCCAAATATATCCAAGTGTTCTTGAACCCATTTATACTTCATTTTTGTTGGCCTTTCCTGGTAATTTATTCCAGAATTCTATTACCACACTTGTAGAGGACAAAACCTTTATTTGACTTCTAGTCCTTTTTAATTTCTCTCCTGCTATGATTTGAAACAATATGGTTTTGTCCCTCAACTGAAACAAAATCTCCTTTCCATTTGCAATAATGTGTTAACTATCTTTTATGATTGAAGAGAAAGGTTAAAAAGGTTTTTTAAAAAAGCAGATTACTAAAGCAACAGGCACAAAAAAATCCAAATGTACTTTACAATTATACCATGCACGTAAAATTAGTTTTGGATCTAAATTTATTTAGGTGTACATTTATTACAAATCAGTACATAGATTAATGCAAGTGCAGGATCCACATGCCTGAAGATTCTGAGATTAATGGGTAATGAAAAGTCAGCATTCATAAAATCAACAGTGTGCAGGAATTGATAATAGCAACAGTTGAAGGATGAATTTTAATGCAATTTGTCTATCAATGTTTATATTGAATACAATTTTTAAATCATTTTTTTCTCCCATGTCTAACACTCAAAAGTTAATGATAAGAACATAAAAACATAAGAAATAGGAGCAGGAGTAGGCCATCTAGCCCCTCGAGCCTGCCCTGCCATTCAATAAGATCATGGCTGATCTGAAGTGGATCAGTTCCACTTACCCGCCTGATCCCCATAACCCCTAATTCCCTTACCGATCAGGAATCCATCTATCCGTGATTTAAACATATTCAACGAGGTAGCCTCCACCACTTCAGTGGGCAGAGAATTCCAGAGATTCACCACCCTCTGAGAGAAGTTCCTCCTCAACTCTGTCCTAAACTGACCCCCCTTTATTTTGAGGCTGTGCCCTCTAGTTCTAGCTTCCTTTCTAAGTGGAAAGAATCTCTCCACCTCTACCCTATCCAGCCCCTTCATTATCTTATAGGTCTCTATAAGTTCCCCCTTCAGCCTTCTAAATTCCAACGAGTACAAACCCAATCTGCTCAGTCTCTCCTCATAATCAACACCCCTCATCTCTGGTATCAAACTGGTGAACCTTCTCTGCACTCCCTCCAAGGCCAATATATCCTTCCGCAAATAAGGGGACCAATATTGCACACAGTATTCCAGCTATACTGTAAACACCATGTAATTAAACACACCTGATTTTCTTATCTTTATGTACAACGTATATTGTGAAGAAAACATAAGGGCCGGAATTCTCCCAAATAAATTCTAAGTGGGGAATTCACATGAAAACTGGAGTAATTCACGCTGTTTTTTTCAGTGGAGTTCAGAGAAGAATCTCCCACACTCTGTTCATTGCAGAGGCCACCAGCGTGACTATCATTAAAAACTAGGGCAGGGCCTAACCCCGCTGGAGAGGCTGAAATCACTGTGCTGAGCGGGCCACTGCTCATGCGCCAATCTGTCAGTGCCGAGATCGGCGCATGCACAGTGACCCCTCACTGACAGCCCCCTGATTGCTGGCCAGCTCAATCGCTGGCCAGCTCCACAACCCCCGCAACTCCGCCCCTCTGAGTGCTCTCCGCCCCTCCGATCACTGGCCTCCCGACCATTCCCGGGCCCAGCCCGAACCCCCCCCCCCCAGCCCCCCCCCCCCCCCCCCGCCCCCAGCCCCCCCCCCCCCCCCCCCCCCCCCCCCCCGCCCCTCCCCCCCCCCCCCCCCCCCGAGTCCTTTATCCCCACACCGCAGTTCTGACCCCCCCCTGCGGTGTCAACCCCTCCCCCTCCCATTGACCACCCCCCATCCCCCCACCCTCAGCCCACCCCTCCCATAATGATCCTGACTGCAGAGTGGCAGCGGGACTCCCCATCCCTACCGATCGCTCCCAGGCCTCGCCCTATCAAGTCCCCCCAATGCCACTCCCAATGAGGAGTGCCACAGTGCCCCCTGGGCATTGGCACTTTGCCACTTGGGCAGTGCCAGGGGGCACAGGCTGGCACTGCCCAAGTGGCAATGCCTAGGGGGCACCCACCCAGCCCCACTGGCGCCCGACCCTCTTGGGGGGGGGTCCTGATTATCCCCCCCTTCATTCCAGCATGGTTGGGCCACCAGTTCTCCAAAAGTGGGGAGCTACTGTAAACCCCACTGGAGTGAAATACTCCTGGCAGGGTGAAGGGGGGGGGGGGGGGGCGGCTAGCAGGCCCAGAGACATCAATCTCTGAATATTGTTAAGGCAGAGGTAGATAGTTTCTTCTCAGGTAAGGAAATCAAATGTTACTGGGAATAGATGGGAATGTAGAACTCAAAACAAAAACAGATCAGACATGATCTTGCACTTTGGATGGACAAACCAAAGTAGAACGTACAGGGTAAATGGTAGGACTCTGAAGAGTGCAGTTGAACAGAGGGATCTGGGAATACAGGTACAGAATTCCCTAAAAGTGGCGTCACAGGTGGATAGGGTCGTAAACAGTGCCTTTGGTACATTGGCCCTTATAAATCGGAATATCGAGTATAAAAGTTGGAGTGTTATGGTAAGGTTATATAATGATGTGGAGATGCCGGCGTTGGACTGGGGTAAGCACAGTAAGAAGTCTCACAACACCAGGTTAAAGTCCAACAGGTTTATTTGGTAGCAAATACCATAAGCTTTCGGAGCACAGCTCCTTCGTCAGATGGAGTGGATATCTATTCTCAAACAGTGCAAACAGACACAGAAATCGAATTACAGAATACTTTGCTACCAAATAAGACCTGGCTGGCTGTAGAGATTTGCATTCTAATCAGTATTCTGTAATTTGATTTCTGTGTCTGTTTGCACTGTTTGAGAACAGATATCCACTCCATCTGACGAAGGAGCTGTGCTCCGAAAGCTTATGGTATTTGCTACCAAATAAACCTGTTGGACTTTAACCTGGTGTTGTGAGACTTCTTACCAAGGTTATATAAGGCATTGGTGAGGCCGAATTTAGAGTATTGTGTACAGTTTTGGTCACCTAGTTACAGGAAGGATGTAAATAAGGTTGAAAGAGTGCAGAGAAGGTTCACAAGGATGTTGCCGGGACTTGAGAAGCTGAGTTACAGAGAGAGATTGAATAGGTTGGGACTTTATTCCCTGGAGCGTAGAAGAATGAGGGGAGATTTGATAGAGGTGTATAAGATTTTGATGGGTATAGATAGAGTGAATGTAAGCAGGCTTTTTCCACTGAGGCTAGGGGAGAAAAACACCAGAGGGCATGGGTTAAGGGTGAAAGGAGAAAAGTTTAAAGGGAATATTGGGGGGGACTTCTTCACGCAGAGAGTGGGAGTGTGGAATGAGCTGCCAGATAAAGTGGTAAATGCTTTTAACATTTAAGAAAAAACTTTTAACATTTAAGAAAAACTTGGATGGGTTCATAGTCCTGTGAGAACAGATAGGGCCTAGGTTTAATGTCTCATCCAAAATATAGTAACTTCGAAAGTGCAGTCAACCCTCATTATTGTACTTGATTATCAGCCAAGATAATGTACTAAAGGCCCAGAGTGGCACTTAAATCACTACCTTTTGACTCAGAGCCAAGAGTCCCAAGGTTGTCACAGTTAAATAAGTATAAGATAATGAGACTGCACATACTGAGAATGAAAAGAAACAGTTGCCTTGTCAATGATACTGTACATGTAGCTGCTAGGACAACAACAAGAAATATCCAGGGCATTATCTTGTAATTTTCTTCACTAGCTGTAGAAAATGCCTGGCAAAATCTACTCAGTGCCTCCATAGGACTTCATATTGCAAAAGCAAACTCATCCATTGAGACATTTAAAGATAGAAAGAGTTGCCATGTATTTTGCGCCATTCATGACCTTAGAACAGTGTTTTCAATTTTTTTTCTGGCTACCCACTTTTACAAAATGGCCACCCCTCGCAACCCACTGACCAGGCAAGCTGCTACAGTGAGTGCAAGGAAAATCTGAATCTCTGCCAGAACAATTTTAAAATTTGTTTATTAAGAGGTGTTCTCTTATTGGGAAGAAAATAGCTCGTAAACACAACAACAGATGTACACAATTAACAGCACTTTTCAAACATTTCCTGAAAGCTTTTGGCTCGGGTAAACTGAAAGCTAAACTCCCTTTTGAAGGCAACAGTCCTCATATATTTTTACTCTGTAGCAAAGGGGAGAGGGTGGAGGGGTGGGCCTGAATAAGATGCTCTGTTGGAGTCAGTGCAGACTCGATAGCCCAAATGGCCTCCTTCTGCACTGTAGGAATTCTATGATTTTATAATCTAAACAGGATTTACTGTACAGTTAAAAATACACCTTTTTACCTTTTCCTTTCATAAAATGTACGTAACTTGAATTGTATCAGGCAATACTAAGCTTTTCTTTCTCAAGCTAGCTATATCATCATCTGAGTCGAGAGATCCTCATTGTCATACTGCCTTATACAAAATGTGTGCTATAAACAGAACATCCCGCTTTTCTTTTGAACAGGATCACAGAACATCTCACAATGTTTTGAACAGGACCACGGAACATCTCACTGTGTTTTGAAAAGGATCGTAGAACATTCCTTTTTTTTTTAAACAGGATACCCAGGGACCCAATTATGAGTCACTCTCCCACAGAGCATCCCAAAATATTTTACAGCTCATTAAAATACAGGCGGAGTATTCTTTGTCTGCAAATTCGAAAACTGAACACATTCAAAAATTGCACTTATTTTTGAACCTCATTGACCGTTATCCCAAACGTCTGAGTCAAGCCATCACACCCAAGTCAACATGACCCTCGCTGACTGCATCCTATTTTTATTATTCAGCGGTACATCTTACTTTGAGCCATTTAATTTACTTTAGACTACAGCTAGCCTAGGCTTTGACCATTATAATGTAGGCCGAGGCCTATTTGCATATCAGAAATCCAAAATGCATCAGCCCCACAGGTTCCAGATAAAGGATATTCAACCTGTCCTTTTGAAGTGTGGGTACTGTTGTAGGAAATGAGGCAGCCAATATGAACACGAAAACAAGGTCCTACAAACATCAATGCAATAACAGCCAGATTATCCGTTTTATTGATTTTGGTTAAGTGATAAATATTGGGGAGAATGTCTCTGCTCTGCTTTAAATAGTACCATGGGATCTTTTACAGCCATCCAAGGTGACTGATGTTTTAATATCTCCACAATAACACAGATGCTATGAACTTTTAGTTACAGGACTCTGCATTCTACCACTTTATGCAGTGATGCAGAGACTCATAATAGTGGATACAGCAACGTTGGCAGAAATTCTGGAATCCTAATAACAGAATTAACTACAATGATACTAGTTACGTTACTATTGTAGGAGACTACAATCTCACCTGGCCTTCTCTGGCAGCCACACTGTTCAGCTGCCTTCATCACCAGGCCTTGTAACCAGACTCGTGTGTCCTGCAGCAGAAGCTCACGATGGCTGGCTGTCATGTTGGGTGGGTGCTGTTTCACAGGAAGACACAGAGACAGAGTTGAAAAATTACTCACGTACAGTCCAGATCCAGCAATGGGAAATTAGAAGTTACAAAGAATTTTAAATAACATTAATACTTTTGTTTTTGGGATTTATCTAACTTGTGAATGCTACTGATTCTAGAAGATGGGAACCGACTTCAAGAAGTACTTGAAATGAAAATGAGGTTCTTTGAATAATAGCTTTAAACACTTAATGCATTTGTATGAAATTTCTTTACTATTTCACAAGGCATTTGTTAATTGATATTCAAAAACATAATTTTAAGGCATCTGAGTTCAACAATATGATAGCAACAGTTAAAATGAGGTGATCACTAAAGCATCCAGTGTTAATTGCTTTTTATACTGCACTAATTTAGAGTGAAATATTGAATTATTCTTCTCCCAGGTTCACTACTTCAGTTTTGTTTTAGTCCTTTCATTATTTGGTCTGCATATAAGGTTTCATAAATTTTTAAAATGTAATACTGCATATTAATCATAAAAATGTTGTTCTTGCTAAATTTTAGGGCACTCACTATATCAACAAATTAGCCAATCCACAATCTCTTATTTTGTACATTCTGGAAATTAATAAAAGCAATTAAGACCTAGACAAATTCACATTTTTACTACTCTCCAACATTGCATAAATTGAGTGCACTCTAAAACTCCTTTAAACATTATTGACATTGGCACCCCCTGTGGTACCTTGAACAAATGGTTTCTTCCGGTTATTTGAAAAAATATATAATTGCGTTAGAAGCAGTGTGACAATCCTGCTATTTTGATATATTTCATATGTAAGGTGGGGTTGCGTTAAGAAGTAGTGATTTGTTACAAGAGTCAATTTGTCTGGTAAACATGTAGCAGATGTTAAGAATGTAGGCTAATAACTGACCTAAGCGAGGAGTGTATTACTTTGTAGAATAAATGGACATTTTGTTTATTTAGGTTCTCCTGGGATTATAGACTAAATATGCAGAGTCATGTGAGGTTTTGATTAAATTGATTGACAGAGGCAGAGTCATGTGGTTAATGTGGGAGCTAAGCTTGCAGGAAAGAAACAGTTTCATTTTTAATATTAAAATACCAGCAGTTGCTGCCTGGGCTGCCAGAAGAAAGCAATGTCTCTCTCTCTCTCTCTCCCCAAAGGCTTTCTGAAAGCTCCAAGCTTGGTAACCTAAGTCAAAGCAAATATACCTGTGTTTTGCTAACTAATTTTAAAGAGAGGTTTAAGTCTATAAGGGAAATTTTGCTTGATTTGAATTCAGTGATAGGTTGGCAGTTAAGAATTGCATCTTATCATGTTTAAGTATCGTTCAATTATTAAAAGTTTTGTTGCTAAATAAAGTTTGTTTTGATAAAAGCTTCCCAGTTTGTCAGTAGAATCACGCCTGGAGTGAAACATCTTATCCTCATACTAATGCCAAAATAGAAAATACTCTGACTTCATAATATACTTTGGAGTTTCTGATTTATACCCTAACACAGTTCAGAGAAGGTTCACTTGACCCATTCCTGGGATGAGGGGTTTATCTTATAAAGAAAGGTTCGGCCTATATCCATTAGAGTTTAGAAGAATGAGAGGTGATTTATTGAAACATAAGATCCTGAGGGGATTTGATAAGGTAGATAGAAAGTTAATGTTTACATTTGTGAGAGTTAGAACCAAGAACACAGTTTAAGAATAAGAGGTCTACTGTTTAAGATAGAGATTAGGGAGCATTTTTCTCTCAAGGGGAGATTGGGATCTGCAATTTTCTTCCCTAGAAAGCAGTGGAGGTTGAGTCATTAAATTTATTCAAGGCGGAGTTAAATTTTTGATAGACAACTGAGGCAAACAGGAAAGTGGAATGGAGACCAAAATCAGATCAACCACGATCTTTCAAAATGGCAGAGTAGGCTCAAAGGGCTTAATGGCCTACTCCTGCTCTTAAATCCAATGTTCCTATGCAGGTTCCTATGAGTTTAGATAGTGCATGTTGATAAACTCTTGACATGGGGACATCACAGCTGAATTTGGTCCTTTTCTACTTAATATACAGACGTGTTTCCAGCAGTCATCACTGGATAAAGCCGAATGCCAGGCTGATTTTAGTTAAGGATTGCCAGAACTAATCAATGCATCCTAACCACAATCAGTGAACTCACATGGATTGCAAATAACACCTGTAACCTTGTCATTCATAATTGCAGAATAGTAATTCAGAACAAATCCCAACATGTCAGTTCAGGAATTTTAATTAAATAAATAAAATCTGGTGGCAGGAATGGGGACCATGCAACTATCTCATTCAGCAATGTCTTTTGGAGAATGAAATCTGCTGCCACTACCTCTTTGACCTATATATAATTCAGACTCAAATGTGGATGATGCTTTATCACCCTCTGAAACAGCCACTCAGTTGTATTCAAGAAGGGAATTCATCGCCAAATTCTCAAGGGCAATAAAAGATATGGGCAACAAATCAACATCTGTAACCGGTTTGAACTGGCCCCAGGTGCCAAGGTAAATCATGGCAAGAGCAAGGCCATTTATTTTTGGGAACTAGGCTGACCAATCCTTTGTCCCCTTCATTGTCAGGCCAGACAATGATAGGGATAAGGTTCGAAGGGACAAGTCCAAGGGTTAGAAAATGGAAGGAGCGAGTAGGTATAATGAAACAAAAACTTGGTATATGGGAGCAACGCTCCTTCTTTATTGCAGGTAAGAACCTGAACGTCAGGTGTGTGGTAGTCTCAGTGCATAGATCCTCGGTATGCAAACACCGAATATCACTACGTTCTGAGGTTTTTCCCTGTTACTGGTGTTGCAAAGGATGGGTATAGCCATGCTGCCACAGAATGCTGCAAGTAGTTCATAGAATCCCTACAGTGCAGAAGAGGCCATTCAGCTCATTGAGTTTGCACGACTCTCTGACAGAGTACCTTATCCCGACCCTCTGCCCTACCTTGTCCCTGTAACCTATACATTTCTCATGGCTAATGAGACTCTAAGGGCCAGTTTAGATAAAGGCAAAATACTGCAGATGCTGGAATCTGAAACAAAAACAGAAAATGCTGGAGAATCTCAGGGGGTCTGACAGCATCTGTGGAGAGAGAATAGAGCCAATGCTTCAAGTCTGGATGACCCTTCATCAGAGCTGAGAGCAAAGAAAATCAGACGAGATTTATACTGAGAGTATAAATCTCGTCTGGGGCAGGGAGGGGCGGTAGGTAGCAGTGCTCAGCCTCCATCATAACTATCTACATTTCCTTTGTCTCATTACAGCTCCCCCCCCAAAAGATCAGCACAGAGCTGAATGAATTATTCAAATCACGATTAGCATAACATTAGCAGGCTCGGGACTGAAGCCTCCAGACCCGCTAGCGTCTCTCTCCCCCTCCCCGCCACTAGCAATGTTTCACTCCAGCAGGGTTTACAATAGCTCCCCACTAGTGGGGAGCTGGCAGCCCAATCCTCCTGGAGTGAAGGGGAGCTATGGAGGCCCTCCAGCAGGTGGGGGCAAAGGGGGGTTGCCCCCTGGGAATTGCCAGCTTGGCAGTGCCAGCCTGGCCCCCTGGTAGTGTCCAAGAGGGCAAAGTGGCAATGTCCAGGGGGCAGCTTTGGCGGGGCAGGGATTGGTGGAGGTAGAGGGTCCCGTTGCCACTCTGCAGCCGGGATTGTGAGTAGAGGGAGGGAAGGACTCATCGGGGTGGGGGGAGGGGGGGGGGGGCGGTTGGCACTGACAGATCAGCACATGTGCAGTGGCTGCTCAGCGCTGTGCTGCCAGCCTCTCCAGCAGGAAAAGGCCCGCCCCCAGCTTTTCAGCGTAATTCACAATCGGGCATTCCGTGATGTACAAAATGTAGGAGATTCATTTTGAAAATCCTGTTGAAAAAAACAGTGGGATTTAGTCCAGTTTTTACACAAATTCGGCACTTTTTTGGGAGAATCCCACCTGGGACTGTGTCAATTGGTGAAATAATCAACATAAGAAGATAACATATTTGGCCCCTTCCTCAACAATATACTTGTCACATCATAATAACTGGTTTCAATGATCAGTGCAAAACTTTGTGAAGGTAAAGGGTGACATTTAATGGCAGAGACAAGGGGCCAGATGGGGAGCTAAAGAAAGACATATGTTGCTTACATTAGGGAAGTACCACAAAATTAAGCACCACTCAGGCAATCAAGGAGGGCATTAAATTCCACCCATACTCTCTTCTTCGAAATTATGACTCCCTCCATTATGTAGCAGAGCATTACCAATGCACTATGTGGTTCAAACTAAGGATAATCATAAGGACAACCCAAAACTGAACATCATCAACACAGCAGAATTATATGCCACTAATATCTGTAGACTCCTGGTCCTGCACTTCTTTCATTTCTTCTATCATCATGAAGCCAGGAAACTAATCCTGGTTTCATAAAGAGTATAGAGGTAGGTGCTAGAAGCAGCACCAAACATGCCTTACAACAATATATCAATCTAGTGAAGCTACCTGCACAATTTTAAGTCTCTTTCTTGGGTCAGTGGCAGCATTCTCACTTTGATTCAAGATTACTTTGTGTTGGAGCCACACTTGAGACTACAACCTGAAATTTAGGGAATTACGCAAGGGCAGGAGATGATGCATTGCAATCGTTTGGAAGCAACCAAGGAAAGTGGCTGCAGTAGCCAGAGGTCGCTTGTCACAGTCCCAGGATATTATTGCAGAAGCACTCAAAAAATGTCATTGGCCTAATCATCTTCACTGACTTCGTTTTTTGTAATAATCATTCACAGGATTCGGACATTGCTGGTTAGACCAGCATTTAATGCCAATAACAGGTCACAGGTTTGGAAGGTGCTGTTGAAGGCATCTTCGTGGCTGCATCTTGTAGATGATACACACTGTTGACATTGTGTGTTGGTTGCAGATGGACTGAATTTTAAGGTGGTGAGTGGGGTGTCAAACGAGTGGGATGCTTTGACTTGCATGGTGTCGAGATTCTTCAATGTTGGAGCTGCAGCCATCCAGGCAAATGGACAGTATTCCAACATAATCAAGATTTGTGCCTTGTAGATGATGGACAAGCTTTGGGGAGTCAGGAAGTGAGTTACAAATTTTAGAATTACCAGCCTCTGTTCCACTCTTGCAGCCACAGTATTTATATGTTTGGTGTAGTTCAGTTTCTGGTCAATGTTACATCCCAGAATGTTGCTAGTGGGAATTTCAGCCACGGAAATGCCACTGAATGTTAAGAGGGTAAATGGTTAGATTCTCTCTTGCTGGAGATGGTCATTGCCTGATGCTTATGTGCTGTGAATGTCACTTGCCACATATCGGCCTAAGTCTGAATGTGGTCCAGGTCATGCTGCCTGTGCACAATGAGTGCTTCACTATCTGGGGAGTTGTGAATGGTGCTGAACATTGGGCAACCATCAGCAAACACACCCACTTCTGAACTTATGATGGAGGAAAGATCATTGATGAAGCAGCTGAAGATGGCTGTCCAGGACTAATACTTCTAAACTTCCCATGAACAATTCACTGGAGCTACTAGAAATATAAAACTGAAACTTTCCTTGGACGACCAACACTTATTATAAGTAGTAATTACTAATACTCACTAGTAGACTGGGCTCATCCAGATAGTTGTTGAAGTGTTTCTGAACAAAAGGAATCCCCAGTAGTTGGAAAATGATCTGTCTTTGTTCAGGGTTCTTCAACTGACCTTCAACCTCATGAGCAAGAGCATACTCTAACTTCTCATATACCTGAGTTTAAAAAAAACATAAAGCACAGCAATATGAACCATAGATACAACTTTACACAGAAGGATTAGCTTTAAAATCAATTTTGACTTTTCTCCCTCCATTTCTCTTGATGCTTATCAATGTTCTTCTTTAAACTACAATTTGTCGGAGCTATTGTTTCTTGCAGTGTGAAAAACTGCAAATGTCGTTCAATGAGAAATCTAACTGGTTTGATGTTTAAGGAAACAGAATGTTTGCTATTACATATACATTTCTTAATTGCACTCAAGGTAAAGTAAAGTTTATTCGTCATAAGTATTACATTCACACTGCAATGAAGTTATTGTGAAATTCCCCTAGTCAGCACACTCCGACGCCTGTTCGGGTACACTGAGGGAGAATTTAGCATGGCCAATGCACCTTACCCGCACATCTTTGGACTGTGGGAGGAAACCGGAGCACCCGGAGGAAACCCATGCAGATAGAGGGAGAATGTGCAAACTCCACACAGTGACCCAAGCTGGGAATCAAACCAGGTCCCTGGCGCTGTGAGGCAGCAGTGCTAGCCGTTTTTGTTAGAGATACAAAACAGTCTTTAAAATTGAGAAAGGAAGCCAATCACTTGATATTGCTTGTTCCGGATATGCAGGTGACTGGCCTGAAATTTGCAAGCATTTTGCAATCTGTACAATTCGCTCACCAATTCTGGTTAACCCAAGGTTTTGTTTACTTAGAAAAAAATTAAACACATTAGCAGCAGAGTAATACATTGCTTATTATATGCTACAATATTCCTGTTATTATCAAATTACACACCATCCAAATTAGCATGAACAATGCCATGGGGGATCCACTGTTAAAATTATACCATTGTTTAATTGAGTACCAGGCATGACAGTGAAGTCAGAGTAGCAAGAACTAAGTCATAGTTTGACACTGCTAAACCATTCTACATCATCTTAACAAGAACAATTCAAAAAATTAGGACAGAATGATTCTGATGCCAAGAATGTTTAAGATACACAGTACACAGCTTAGTAGGTAAACACACTACCTAATGCAGCATAACCCTTCGTTTAGGTATAGTTCATAGAATCCATTCAGTACAGAAGGAGGCTATTCGGCTCATCAAGTCTGTACCGACCACAATCCCACTGAGGCCCTATTCCCATAACCCCACACATTCCTGCTATTCCCCCTGACACTAGGGTCAATTTAGCATGGCTAATTAACCTAATCCCCACATCTTTGGACTATGGGAGGAAACCGTAGCACCCGGAGGAAACCCACACAGACACGGGGAGAATGTGCAAACTCCACACAGACAGTGACCCGAGGCCGGAATTGAACCTGGGTCCTGGCGCTATGAGGCAGCAGTGCTAACCATTGTGCCACTGTTGTAGAGATATGTTTGCTATCCAGCAAACTGGGGCAATGGTAAGGATGCTATAATTGGCTTTAGTGCATCTGGATTAGAGAGAATTATAGAAGTCACGTTTCCTGCTACTCATTAGGAGTCCCTTGCTGGATATGTGCATGTGAGCTTGGATATAATGTTCAGCCTTTCCCTCCCTCAGTATATCTAAACTCATACATGATGAAAACCTGTAAGATAAGGTGCTGGTAGGCTCTCACCATCATAGAGCAATAACCAGCACGAATTAACTGTGAAAAGAGGAAGGAAGAAGAGACAGAAAATGAGCAGAAAGGTGAGGGAAAAAATTACCCAAAAATTAAACTTCCAATGACTCTTTTATTTAGATTCTCAGTTTTTGTCTCCTCAATTATTTCCAAATGCTCTGATTTATTTTTATCTTTAGAAGGCTAATTACTGTTTCAGTGGAATCTGAACTAAAGTAAAATAAAACACTCACATAAAGTGAGAAATTTATATGTTAAGAGAGATCTGCAGAAACTGGATTAAACGGTAATCTAATCTCTGCTCAGCTGAGTTATAAATTGATTTACAATCACTTCCAAGTATCCATTTATCCAATAATTCTTTTGATATTTAAACTAACTCAGGAGCCATAAAATTGTAAACAAACAGTGAGGGAAGGCAGAGTTATAAAAAAATACTAGAGAGAAGTTCTGCTCTATAATCCAAAATTTGTAGAGCATCTTTAAATTAGACCCTGCCGAACAGTCACCAGTCCTAAAGCTCACTATCCTGCTTCACTTACTCCCATCTTCTAAAGCCTCCTATCCATCTACCTCTTCAACCACATCTTCGGTGAACATTCCACAATGTCATGTTTATTTCCTCCTGATGTTTTCCAATTTCAAAGCCCAAGTTGTTAAAAGGTAAACTTGCATTTGGATTATACCTTTCAAATTGTTAGGATGTTCCAAATAGTTCAGAGACAATTTTTTAAAAAATGCAGTTACTGTTGCTACAGCGACAGTGACAGCGGCTACTTTTCACACCGCAAGATCCCAAAACTGGCAATGGAATTAAGCACTGGTTAATCTGCTTTGGTGGTGTTAGCTGAGGAAAGAATATTGACCAGAAGGCTGGGAGAATACTCTGCACGTTTATGGAACTATACTACGTGATCTTCTACAGCTACCTTCTTGACAACAGAAAAAGGGGTGTGGGCAAACCTAGTGAAATATCTATTTGGGTCTTACATCAGGAAGAACTTAACTTAAAAAGTGGTCTTCTGATAGGATATTGAAATTAAATTCTAGAGTCAGATTTAATTGTGCGATGTATATGCGAAAACAATGTGCTTTTTTCCCCCTCTCAGTTTGGGTGCCTCTCTCATTTGTATTTACTTTGCAAATTACAGCTACAGTTAGTCACTGATGGCATCCTCACATTGCATTGAAGAAGAAGCAATGGTACTCCTGGTGGTGGAAAAAGGTAGAGTCACAAGCTGCATGTCTGGGCAAGGTATTGCAGAATTATATAATGATGTGGAGATGCCGGCGTTGGACTGGGGTAAACACAGTAAGAAGTTTAACAACACCAGGTTAAAGTCCAACAGGTTTATTTGGTAGCAAAAGCCACACAAGCTTTCGAGGCTCTGAGCCCCTTCTTCAGGTGAGTGGGAATTCTGTTCACAAACAGAACTTATAAGACACAGACTCAATTTACATGAATAATGGTTGGAATGCGAATACTTACAACTAATCCAGTCTTTAAGAAACAAAACAATGGGAGTGGAGAGAGCATCAACTCACCTGAAGAAGGGGCTCAGAGCCTCGAAAGCTTGTGTGGCTTTTGCTACCAAATAAACCTGTTGGACTTTAACCTGGTGTTGTTAAACTTCTTACAGAATTATATAACCCAGGAGACCAGTTAGCACATCATGTCTGTGCAGTTCTTTAAAAGAGTTATCAAATAAGCTCAACTTCCCTGCTCATTCCCATAAATCTGCAAATTATTCCTGTTGAAATATATTTAATCTGCTTTTGAAAGTTACTATTGAATCCATCACCCTTCCAGACAGTGCATTCCAGATCACAACAACTCACTGAGTATAAGGATTTCTCCTCATCTGATTTATTTGCCATTTACAGTATCGAAAATTTGCCAGTGGAACCAGTTTCACATTGCTTACTTTATTAAAACCTCTTGTAATTTTGAACACCTTGATAAGATCCACAGAGATCTCCTGAGGTAACATCAGCAGAAGCCATAAAGAAATGGTTAAACCGTTTTCCCAACGTCTCTGTCAGCTTGTCACCAAAGTGACAACAGGAAATTGGGAAAACTGCCTCGGAATTTCCTGGTGGATGTTTATGCAAACACTTAAAAAGTAATACTGTTTTAGAGTAAAGCTTTAAATTTAGGATTTTAAAATTAATTTGTTTTATTGGGATGTGGTCATTATGGGTGGAAGTAGATTGATTCCATTGCTTAACAAGAATCTAAGGTTAGCTGGGGGGTAATTGGGATGTGGATTTTGAAAACAAACATATCAGCCATGATTTTATTGAATGGTGGTGCAGGCACAAGGGGCCAATGGTCTACTTCTGCTCCTAATTCATATGTTCTTATGTGAGTGTTTGTGTGAGAGATGGTGTGAGAAACTGAATGCATTAGAGAAAGAGTGCGTGTGAGAGAAGAGAGTGTTTGTGTGTGTCAGAGGGAAAAGTATGTGAGGGAGAATGTGCGTGAGAGGGAGAGAGTGTGAGTGAATAGGAATAAGTAAGTATGATCTGATAGCCATTACAGAGACATAACTGCTGTATGTCATAGGTTGGGCCCCAAATATTGAAGGGTACTTGACTTTTAGGAAGGACAGAAAAGGTGGAGGAGTGGTTTTGCTAATTAACGGTGGTATTGGCACAGTAGAGAGGGATAACCTAAGTTCAAGAAACCAAGATATTGAAGCAGTGTGGGTCAAGGTGAGAAATGATAAAGATAAGGAGTCACTTGTAGGAGTGGTGTACAAGCCCACTAATTATAACTACATGGTTTTGAAGGGACAGGAGGTGAGTTACTCACCACAAAATTCTCAGTTTCTGAAGTGCTCCTGTAGCCACATTTTGGTCCATAGTAACCCCCAGGATGTTGTCAATGGGAGATTCAGTGAAAGTAAAGTCATTGAATGTCAAGGAAAGATGGTTAGATTCTTTCATTTAAGAATATGATCATTGCTGGCAATTGTCTGGTGCCAAAATTATGAGAAACGGAATGCACTGACAGACATTCTGCAACTTTGTTCATGGGAAGTTGGATGACATACTGGTTTATAAAAGCGCTATAGCCAATAGTGCACAATCTATCACTACTCTGCGGCTGAAGTGGTGCTGTGTTTATCCTTCATTTGTCTCTTTAAGGTCACATCTAAGGGCTGTCTATTAAGAAAGATTTTCAGGCTAGAAGATGTTGTAAACATCTGGCTGCATTTTAGAAAGAAACATCTGGAAATGGCTACTCTTCAATCTTTTCCTTAACATCCCGAAGCTTTTGATGAATGCATTCAACCTTTATATAGACAGATGATCAATACATGAGGGGAGATATTTCTGAACATACTGCCAAATGCACCAGATTGCCCAGTTGTGGCAAATTTCCGGGAAATCAGTTGTAGAGCACCACTGTAAAGGAGCCCACCTAATTTCCTTCCATTTAAATTCTATTCCTTTACTTGCAGATATTCCAAATGGCAGGGTTTTCCAGCTTTCGCCATGCACCCAGATGTAAACCCAGCATATTCATCCGAGTGTTCCTTTCATGCTTTAGAGATTTCCGAGAAATGAAATCCAGTTATGTGCTCACCCTGTGCCATGGTTTCCCAGGTAATAGAGTTTCCTGGAGACTGGAGTCCAGCCAATCCATCTTGAAGGGACAGTAATTCATTGTAATCCCCAGATGATGTTCAGGACTTCTTGAGATATATATCTGCCATCAATAATTGTTGAAGTGCTAATATCAGCTGCAATATAAAGAATAACCCACTGATGAGTTACTTCAGCTTTAAGAAACATTATACAGTAGATCGTCAAAATAAATTTCACCTCTAAAAGAAAGGTTGTCTTTAGAAATAATACAGAAATTATGAAAAGTCACTTGAAACAATTTTATTCCTGCAAAACAATATATTTTTAGATATAGCTAATTCTTGGTTCAGGTACATAGTTGTATAATACCTCAATTGAATGGCAATCTAGTACAGAACTTGAGTACTGATGAAAACAGACATTTTGTCTAAGCTTTTCATCTTGCAGTCATAGGAACTAGGAGCAGTAATAGGCAAAATCAGCCCTTTGAGCCTGTTCCACCATTCAATCAGATACTGGCTGATCCCCGCCTGGTCTCAAATCCACTTCCCCACCTGTTCCCCATATTCTTCTTTCCCTTTTTTATTAGAAATATGTACATCTCCCTCTTAACCATTCAATGATTCAGACTCCAGGGGCGGAATTTTATGAGATTTTTTTCTAAGTGTCCAGAATTGCAAGAATGCCAATGTCAGGGGAAACAACCACTTTATTCTACTTGAGGAGAGAGTGATGATTGGTTGGCAAGTAAACTCTGATTGGTGGAGATGTTGCGATGGAGACTGCATCAGTTGATGGTGACTGACAGTTAACTACCAAGCAATGTTTGAAAATGTAAACCAGGCAGTTTGACTGTGAGGAATGAACCAGTAAATGGTTATCACTTATTTTATTTAACTGAACCAAATTCAATGTGTGGACATGTTCTTTCTGTCTGAAAAGAACAGGGCCTATGTATTTACATATGAAGCTTCCAGAACACACAAATGTGCCACAATGCGAGCCTGATTGACATGTTTAAATTGATAGTCAGTGTACTTTATTAGGATTATTTAACAAATATTGTCCAATTGCAGAATCACATCTAATGTTAGATACTGTGCTTTGAATTTTGCAAGCATGGATTGGTTGGGTATAGTTTGTACCTTGCCTATTGTGAACAACAGAAGGAACATGAAATGATCCATCAATCTTTGGGAAGTATGGCCTACATACCAGCATTACCTTGGCACTGAAATTCATATACCACATTACACACTTGTGTGATTGGCAGAATGTCTTTTTGGCTTGATAGCAGCATCCGGTTAGTGATATGATTTTCTTGTCACACGTATTAGTATACAATGAAAAGTTTTGTTTCTTGCGTGCTATACAAAGCATACCGTTCATAGAGAAGGAAAGGAGAGAGTGTAGAATGTAGTGTTACAATCATAGAGTAGAGAAAGATCAACTTAATATCAGGTAGGTCCATTCAAAAGACTGATGGGAGCAGAGAAGAAGCTGTTCTTGAGTTGGTTGGTACATGACCTCAGACTTTTGTATCTTTTTCCTGACGGAAGAAAGTGGGATCCTTGATTATGCTGGCTGCTGGTGAACACCACTCGAGTTGCTACTGCATAGTAGGAGCATGAAATAGCTTCAGCTCTTGCTCAAATTTTTGAGATACCTTGAGCTTCCAGGGAAATCTGAGGTAAACTTGGCACTTTATAGGAGTGAAAGATTGGCGAATTGTATCAAAGTGTTTTCTCACAGTGTCCAGTTCCAGACTGTTTCACACATAGCTACATTATTAAAATCATTGCATGATGTACTAAGTAAGAAACAAATTTGTCATAATAATTTACTAATCCTAGAAAAGACCTCAATTGTGTCACATTTGTCAGACGTGGTGCTTCTAAAATAGCTTCCGTCTTTTTAGGTGTTTTATGTAGGCCTTTATTATCAATAACGTGACCCAAATACTGGACTGATGACTGGAAAATGTCACACTTTTCTTTCTTGATACGCAGACCACATGCTTGAAGATTTTCCAATGTTGCTTCTAAATTATTCAAATGCTTTTCTTCTCTGGACTCTGTAGTTAGAACATCATCCAGGTAACACTGTATATCAGTGTGACCACTTAAAATCGGATCCATCAATTTTTGGAATAGGGCTGGTGCAGATGTTAGTCCAAAAGGCACTCTTTTATAATGTAAAAGACCTTTACAAGTACAACAATGGTAAACAATGGTTGAGATTCAGTGGCTACATTCATCTGCTTGTGAAAGATCAATCTTGCTGAATTTTTGCCCACCTGATAACCCAGCAAACAAGTCTTAAAGGAAGCGGATATTGATCAGCAAACATCACTGGATTTATGGTTGTTTTTAAATGACTACAAATACGAACCAAACCATCTGGTTTCATGACCGGTACGATGGGAGTATCTCATTGTAATTGGCTCCAACACACCAATGTTAACAAGTCATACTAATTCTTCTTTGGCCTTGGGACGAATTGCATATGGTACCGCTCTTGCTTGCACGGTGGCACAGTGGTTAGCACTGCTGCCTCACAGCATCAGAGACCTGGGTTCGATTCCTGGCTTGGGTCACTGTCTGTGTGGTGTCTGCATGTTCTCCCCGTGTCTGTGTGGGTTTCCTCCGGGTGCTCTGGTTTCCTCCCACAGTCTGAACAACGTGTAGGTTAGGTGCATTGGCCATGCTAAATTCTCCTTCCGTGTACCCAAACAGGCGCCAGAGTGTGGAGACAAGGGGATTTTCAGAGTAACTTCATTGCAGTGTTAATGTAAGCCTCCTTGTGACACTAAGAAAAACTTTTTGGTTGACCAGTAGGCTTAACCTTGAGTTTCACTTGAACTCCCTTCATTGAGCCAAGTGTTTCTTCGAATGCCCTCTTGTATTTATCCAGAAGGTGCTGTAGATCTGTTTTGGCATCAACCAGCGTGAAGACAGCAATCCAGTTAAGCTTTATCTTCTCCAACCATGATCTTCCAATAGAGCTGGAAAATTATCACAGACCACACGGAGAGGCAACTCCGCTGTTTGTCCACTCATTCTTTGTTGACCATGACGTAACCTTTTCTGTGTATGTTCTTAAAATCACATTAGCTGGTTTTAAAGGAAGATGTTTTAACTTTTGTTGGAATGTAGTCTCAGGAATTAAAGATACAACAGCACTGGTATCAACCTGGGAGGCAGTGTAGTAGTGGCATTATCACTGGCCTAGTAATCCAGAGACCTGGTGTAATTCCCTAGGGACCCAGGTTCCAATCCCATCACAGCAGATGGTGAAATTTGAATTGAATAAATCTGGATTTAAAAGTTTAAGGATGGCCATGAAACCACTATCGATTGTCGTAAAAACCCATCTGGTTCATTAATGTCTTTTGGGGAAGGAAATCTCCCATCCTTACCTGGCCTAGTCTGGCCTACATGTGACTCCAGACCCACAGCAATGTGGTTGACATTGTCCTCAGGAATGGGTAATAAATGCTGGCCCATCCAGCGACACCCACATCCCATGAATGAATAAAAAAAACCTCCATCCTAATAGATTGTCCACTTAACTTTAGAATCACCCAGAATCTATGTGATTCATGTCATATGGATAAGACGTGCAGTCAGAGCTCCTCATCATATTTCTGGACATTCTCTTCTTCACAGTCATTAGTCCTTTCTTTCATGTTGTAAATTATTTTTTTAGAATGCAACTTATTCTTCTTGAAGATACCTAGATTCTACTGAATATTCTTCTCAGGGAATCTGGTCTAGTCCAACAAGCTTTCACAATGTGATCCATTTTGCCACAATTCTTGCATTGACTATTCTTGCTCCAGCACTTACTCACTGAATGGCCCACTTTAGCACATCTGTGACATGCTTGTTGCTGTTTTGACTTCTTATGGACAGTTCCCAACTTGTGGATCTTCATTCCTGCACCAAATTGTGAAACCTATTTAGCAGCCTGTTCCATCAACACTGCAATTTCTGCTGCTGTCTTTGAAGTCAAAGCATGTTCAGTGACCAATCTTCTTTATAGCCTCATTTTGGAGACCACAAACTAGACGATCTTGAAGAGTATCTTCTAATGACTCACCAAATTCACAATGCTGTGCCAGCCTTTTTAACATACGCACAAACTGAGCAATGCTTTCGCCTTCACTTGATTCCTTTGGTGGAACCTGAACCAATGATTAATGGCTTTGGAGAGTAATGCTCTTCAAGGATCTTTGTCAAGTATTGTAAGTTTTGGTTCCTGGCTTTGCTAGATGACCAAGTTCTAAAGAGAATTGAAGGTTTTACTTCCTATTGTATTGAGAAAAGCTGGTACAAGCAACTCATGTGTAGTTTTATTCACTTGTCCAAAGTACTGCAAATATGCTACATAGGAACTCCATGTTTCATTTTCTTCATTGTAAGGACCCATGGATCCTAATTGACCTGCCATTTCCCTTGCAGGCATGAGTGACTTAAGACTGCTCAGTATTTTTTTTTACTGTCTTTCCAGCACTCCACTTCGTACCCTGGAGACCGCTGACTTGATATCTTTTTTTCAAACAGCCCTCGCGGTACAGCAAAGCATGCCTTCTTTTCAAATATGCCAGATAAAACCTCATCCTTCTCTGACTGGAATTAACCCCACTTTTAAAACCACATAGAGAGCTTCCACCCTTTTTCAACTGCATAGTGAGTTTCGCAATCTGCCGTTACACAGTGCGATATGTACACGGACCCTGAAACCAAAAGAGAAAATGTTGGAATATCTCAGCAAGTCTGGCAACATCTGTAAGGAGAGAAAAGAGCTGATGTTTCGAGTCCAGATGCGCACGGACCCTGCAGCTTAGAGGAGTCTACCCAATTTTTTTCCCCCGGTATGAAACGCAATATTTGTTTTTACTTCTTTTTCTTACTTGGTCTCCTTAGAGTAGCACTTCTTTAATTCTGTTGTTGATTTCCCCCAGCATTCTAATATTCAAAATGCGAGGACCCATGATTTTTTTCTCTACTTAGGATCTTTTCTCTAGGTTTACAATGAAATAAAATCCTGACTTGTTGCCAATTCTCTTTTTGTAATGTCCTAACTACGTTAGCCATTGTGGCTCGATGGACCAAAGGGCCACCTTCTGCACTGTAGGGATTCTATGATAGGCAAAATAGGAACAGGAATAGGCCAATCAGCCCATCAAGCCCACTCCACTATTCAATTAGATCATCATCTACCTCATCGCCACTTTGCCAAGTTATCGTCATTTCTCTTGATGTCATTAGTATCCAGAGATCTATTGATTTCAGTCTTGAACATGCTGTCAATGATTGATCTCCCACTGCTCTCTGTGGTGGAGAATGCCAAAGATTCATTGAGTGAAGAAATTCCTCATCGCCTTGTTCTTAAGTGGCCTGAAAATGTGTCCCTTGGTTCTAGACTCACCAGCCACTTGCATTTATGTAGTAAAGCTAGTTTTTAAAAATCCCAAAGTTCTTCACAGGAAAGGTTAGCAGACAGAATTTTACATGGAGACTTTTTTTTAAACTACAATTGTATAGGGTGTTGGTGAGGCCACACTTGGTGTATTGTGCAGATTCCTGGGATGGCAGGACTGTCAAATGAGGAGAGTTTAGGTTGGTTAAGATTGTATTCATTGGAGTTTAGAAGAGTGAGAGGGGATCTCTAAGAAACTTATAAAATTCTAACAGGGTTAGACAGGGTAAATTCAGAAAAAATATTCCTCATGATGAGGGAGTCCAGAACTCAGGCACATAGTTTGAAGGTAAGGGGTAAACCTTTTAGAACTGAGGTGAGGAGATTTTCTTTCACTTAGTGAATGGTTTATGTATGAAATTCATTGCCACAGAAAGTAGTTGAGGCCAAAACGTCGTGTGATTTCAAGAAGAAATGAGATATAGCTCTTGGGCTAAAAAGATCGAGGGATATGGAGGGAAGGAGGATCAGGATATTTAATTTGAATATCGGCCATGAACAGCGGAGCAGGCTCAAAGGGCCAAATGACTACTCCTGCTTCTAGTCTGGTTATGATGTGGAGATGCCGGCGTTGGACTGGGGTAAACACAGTAAGAAGTCTAACAACAGCAGGTTAAAGTCCAATAGGTTTATTTGGTAGCAAAAGACACTAGCTTTCGGAACAGGCTGTTCCTTCGTCAGGTGGGTGGGTAGCATTGCTGCCTCACAGCACAAGGGCCCCGGGTTCAATTCCCAGCTTGGGTCTGTGTGGAGTCTGCACGTTCTTCCTGTGTCTGTGTGGGTTTCCACTGGGTTCTCCGGTTTCCTCCCACAGTCTGAAAGATGTGCTGGTTAGGTGCATTGGCTATGCTAAATTCATCCTCAGTGTACCCGAACAGGCGCCGGAGTGTGACTGCAATGTTAATGTAAGCCTACTTGTGGCACTAATAAATAAACTTTAAACTAGGGGTCCTAGTTTGAGGATAAAAGATAAACCTTCTAGGACTGAGGTGAGGAGAAATTTCTTCACCCAGAGAGAGGTGAATGTGTGGAATTCACTACCACAGAAAGTAATTGAGGCCAAAACATTTTGTGATTTCAAGAAGAAATTAAAATTGATTTATTAGTCACAAATAAGGCTTACATTAACACTGCAATGAAGTTGCTGTGAAATTCCCCTAGTCGCCACAGTCTGGCGCCTGTTTGGGTCAATGAACCTAACCAGCACATCTTTCAGAATGTTGGAGGAAACCAGAGCTCTAAGGGCTAAAGGGGTCAAGGGATATGAGGGGAAGGCAGGATCATAGAACCTCTACAATGTAGAAGGAGGCCATTCGGCCCATCAAGTCTGCACCAACCACAATCCCAACCAAGCCCTATTCCCGTAATCCCACATATTTACCCTGTTAGTCCCCCTGACACTAGGGTCAATTTAGCATGGCCAATCAACATAACTCACACCTCTTTGGACTGTGGGAGGAAACTTGAGCACCTGGAGGAAACGCACGCAGACACGAGGAGAATGTGCAGACTCCACACAGACAGTGCCCTGAGACCGGGAATCGAACTCAGACCCCTGGCGCTGTGAGGCAGCAGTGCTGTGATGTGGAGATGATGTGCCAAGATGTGGAGATGCCGGCGTTGGACTGGGATAAGCACAGTAAGAAGTCTCACAACATCAGGTTAAAGTCCAACAGGTCCAACACTGTGCCACCCCAGGATCAGGATATTGAATTCGATGATCAGCCATGATCGTAATGAATGGCATAGCAGGCTGGAAGGCTGAATGGCCTACTCCTGCTTGTATTTTCTATGACATTAGGGAGGATGACAATGCTCCAAGGGAAAGGTTTTTAATCCCCCCGCCATTTGAAACCCCTTCCCCCCAGGCTGAGGAATGAGAGTCTGAAACAAACGCTGCACCTAGACAACTTTTAAAAGCTTGGGGGGGAAGGCAGACAATGATGTGCTAATTTAATAGTGAAATCTTAGAGCGGAAAGGCCATGAATTAAATATTTACCTGTCCTCAGCACCTTGTTAAACCCGTTGCCACGGCAACAAAGCGACTGCGAACGTCACTGCGTCAGCGGGACCGTTGGCCTTTCATTTTTGAAAAATAAAGTCAAATATTTTTCCACATTGAACAGGAATGTGGCTCCTACACTAAACCCACATTCTTCACGCCGCATCTGGTCGCGTGTATGTTTTCTTAAAATATAAAAACTTGGTGCAAGTGCCCTCTCCCCTCTGACCTCTGACCTCTCCCCCCCGCCCCGGTTGGTTTGTGACTCGGGCCGGGGAAATGGCTGTCGCGGGCTGAGGGAGAGCCGGGCGCTGGACTCTTCCCAGCATGAAACACCGGCCTCAGAATGACAGGTAAATGGCCCAGGAAACACCTGAAGAAGGAAACCCGGAAAGCTGCGGGATTTCTCGCTCCCCTCTCCCGCATGTTGAGATCGACTTCTTCCCTCGCCCGCGGTCAATCAATGTAGTCGAGGAGAGTGAGTGCCTTGACGGAGAGGCCTGAGCTGTTTCCCTTTTCGCTAACGCCGGCCTTCGGGACACACAGCTCCTCCTCTACTCTGATTTCACTCCCCATCCCCAGATTTATGTATATTACACGCAGAGAAAGAACCTGCATTTATAATCAGGTCCGCAAGGCTCTCCAAACTGAAGCAGCCCATTAACTACTTTTGGACTGGCACAGTGGTTAGCACTGCTGCCTCACAGCTCCAGGGACCCGGGTTCGATTCCCGGCTTGGGTCACTGTCTGTGTGGAGTTTGCATGTTCTACTCGTGTCTGCGTGGGTTTGCTCCGATTTCCTCCCATAGATGTGCAGTTTAGGTTGATTGGCCAGGCTAAATTGCCCCAGGATGCATAGGTTAGAGGGATTAGCAAGGTAAATATGTGGGGATATGGGGATAGGGCTTGAGTGGGATTGTTGTTGGTGTGGACTCGATGGGCCGATTGGCCTCCTTCTCCACTGTAGAGGTTCTATGATCCTATGAAGTGCTATACCGTGAAATCTGGCAGCCGGTTTCATAGAATCATCACAGAATCCCTACAGTGTAGAAGGAGGCCCATCGAGTCTGCACTGACTTGCCAACAGAGTAACCCCATGTGTTTACCCTGCTGATTTCCCCCCCCCCCCCAACCTTAGGGCACAAAGGAGCAATTTTGCATGGCCAATCAACCTAACCTTCACATTTTTGGAGTGTGGGAGAAAACCGGAACGCCCAGAGAAAACCCATGGGGAGAACGTGCAAACTCCACACAGTCACCCAAGGCCAGAATTGAACCAGGGTCCCTGGAGCTGTGAGGCAGCAGTGCTAACCATTGTGGCACCGTGCCACCCTCAAAGTTAACTGAGTTTGTGCTCAGTTAGTACCCCCCCCCCCCCGCAACTTCTCTCTTCCCCACACCCCCCAACAACAAATGAAAAGTTGTTATTTTTGGTGGTATTGGTTGAAGCAATTAATTTTAGACAGGACTTGGGATATTTTCCGGTCCAGTTAAACCAACAAGAGCTACATTTTTTGTTTAATGTCCCAACAAAATGACAGCACCATGACAATGCTGTACTTTCTCAGCACTGAACTAAAGTCTCAGTTTAGGCTGTGAGGTCTGGAGTGGGTCCTCAGTTGTTCCAAAATTTGAGCACAAATATATATATTGACAATGCAGTGCTGAGGGAATTCTGGACTGTCAGAGTCTTTTGAGTGAGGTGTTAATTAAACCAAGGAGCCATCTGCCCATGGCATTATTTAAAAGAGCGACAGGGATGTTATCTCAGGTGTTGTGGCCAATTTCTATCCCTCTTTCAACATTACGGAAGTAGGTTATCTGGTCATTTACCATATTGCCGCTTGTGGGATCTTATTGTCTGAAAAACTGGCTGCCACGTTTCCTACATTACAATATCAACTGCGCTTCCAAAGTACTTCATTTGCTTAAACGGCTTTAAATGACCTTTGGTCATGAAAGGTGCTATTACAATGCCTTTCCTCTAAGTCAGATGAGAGTGCCATCCTCTGAGCCAAAATTGCCAACGCCATGATGATGTTCCAAAAGAATGTGTTTACAGTACTAAGAAGAGGAATCCTTGAATGGAATTATGATCTTACACTTACTAAGTAGGGCCCAGATTATTGGTGGGAACTGGTTGCCCATCGCTGGAACACAGATCGCCAACGTATAAATTTTTACAAAGTTAATGTGCAACATTTAACTAGTACCAAATAGCATGGACTGATGCAACATGGATGCCTATTCTTCTCCGAGTGTCATCAGGACAAACTGCCTGCATTGTCTCTGGTGCTGGCAGCCTGGGTGGGAGGACACCTGTCCTCAGAGCAGCAGAAACTAAGCAGATGAAAGGGAGCAGCATCTCAAAAGTAAATAAATGTGATAAATGTAAAGTGCTGGATCTAATGTTTTGTTTTGATTTTTCATGGTATAGGAGACATTCGGGTCAGAGCTCTGGAACACAACACAGACCAGGGATCCTAAACAACCAAGCAGGAAGGGAATCTGAAATGCAGAAGGAATTTGTCATCGTGCACACAGACATTAGCCATCACCACGCGCAACCTTTAAATGGAACTGTAGGGGAAAGCATGGATTCACATCCTGCTTTATTTGTTAGGACTCCAGAGAACATGTCACATCCTTCCAAAGAAGGGGAGGTTCAAATCCAGGTGGATGCATCCGAAGACCGGAGCAGCAGACTTGGAGCAGGTGCCCAGCACTCAAATTCTTTTCATTCACATTCGCACTCTCATTCTCATGCCAGGGCAGAGGGCCCTGCTGGAGAAAGGTCTGAACAAGATGACAGAGAACCCACCAGCTCAATTTCAGAACTTCGATACATCTTTCTATGGCTTCAGAAGAGTCTCCCGTACATTCTTATTGTTTGTGCCAAACTGGTTTTCCAGCATGCATTAGGTATGAAAAACATTTCAGAAGCATGGTTTACATGTGGGGTTTTTTTTATAAATTGCATATTAATATTTATTCTTCTGAGATTCCAATGTCGTTCCTTGGTCTCCTGCAGTGGGAGACCAGGTGACCGGACCCTTGAGGGTTTTTGGGGCTCATATCTTTTCTAGGACTTAAAAAAATATTCTGAAAGCAGTTTGTAATGCACATCCTCAAGCTATTCTTGGGTGATATTTTGGTTAATAAAGGAACTGCACAGTGTGGACTTGAGCTATACAGACAGCTGTTCCAATTGCTAAATCATACTAAATTTGCTTATCTCACCGGTAGGAATGGAAGAATTTATTTTCATTCCCTAGGCTTGGGAAGCAATGGTTCCCATCCTGATGCTTCCCCATATCAACAAACAAATTTTCTAGTCAGTGTGGTTCTTTGACAGTGATACTCCATGGTTAAATAACTGCCCAACATTCACTGTTTAGTCTCGTACCTGAAGAATGCCCACTTGAAAGATATGGGAGTTTAGCAAGCATCAATGGAGCTGAATCTCAGAATAAGTTGATGCCTTCAGGAGAAGAGGAGAGCAAACTGAGGGGGTGAGGCTCAAAAACACCTTTAAAACTCAGTCCTTTGCAACATATGCTTTGGAGTTGCGCAGTCAGCTAGTCCCAGTGCTCTTCTTTTGGCGAATTGAATTGAAATGATGTGACTTTTCCCTCCAAATTACCACCTGCTAGCACCATGCGATGCTTTAAGTAAACCCAAGGCTACTTGAGCACTCACATTACAGTAATAAGTGCAAAGCTACAAAATCACTAAGTGTAAGCACCGTCTGCATATGGAATAACAACAGTTGTCACTGAAACCACTGAAGTTCACATTAGAAGAGAAGTTTGTTTGATCCTTTTCACTCATTTTACCCTCTGCAAAGGTACTGGACACTTTCTGGTACCTTTTGCAAGTGGCTTTTCTTTATATATAAGTCTGGGCAGTGATTCTGCTCTTAGTCAGCATTCACCTTTGAGCAAGGGATCTTCCAGCAAGAGTCACTAGATAGAGAATAAGGGGCAAGACCCTCTCTCTTTCCAGCAGAGGGCATGGATGAGAAGTGGAACCCTCTGATTTTTTTCCTTCTACAGAATGACTTTCTGATCTGCATGGATATGTTTCTATACCATCAGAAACTTTCAATGAGTCTGATTTTAGTTGTTGGTAATGATGGTGAGTTCAGCTGGCTGCCTAAGTGGGGTGGTTCAATAACACAGATGAAGCTGTTGGAATTTCAGCAAAAGATTTTCTATAAACTTGCAACAATTGATGGAGTAGCATTTCCGAAATGCACGGAGCCACAAATTCCCATCTGCAATTACATAAATAAACAGGTTGTTATTCACAAACTCATTAAACCAGCTTTCCTACTGGAGAGTCAAGAAAAAGCTTGCAGAATTCCAGAATCTTGCTGCCTCTGAGGTGATCACAACCATCTGGGGTGGGGTTTTTAAGAATTTATTTGTTCACAGAACGTAGACATCACTGGCTAGGCCAGCATTTGTTGCCCATCGTAATTTGCCCTTGAGAAGGTGGTGGTGAGCCACTTTTGGAACTGCTGCAGTCCATGTGGGGTAGGTACACCCAAGGTACTGTTGGGGAGTTCCAGGACTTTGACTCAGTGACAGTGAAGGAGCGGTGATCTATTTCCAAGTCAGGATGTTGTGTGGCCTGGAGAGTAACTTGTAGGTGATGTGTTCCCATGCATCTGCTGCCCTTGTCCTTCTAGGTAGTAGAGGTCATGGGTTTGGAAGGTGCTGTCAAATAGGACTATGGTGAGTTGCTGCAGTGCACCTTGTAGATGGTACACACTGCTGCCACTACGTGGAGGGAATGAATGTTTAAGTTAGTGGATGGTGTGCCAATCAAGCAGCTGCTTTGATTTGATTTCTTATTGTCACATGTATTAGTATACAGTAAAAAGTATTGTTTCTTGTACTCTATACAGACAAAGCATACCATTCATAGAGAAGGAAGGGAGAGGGTGCAGGATCTGGTGTTACAGTCATAGCTAGGGTATAGAGAAAAATCAACTTATTGTAAGGTAGGTCAATTCAGGAGTCTGATGGCAGCAGGGAAGAAGTTGTTCTCGAGTCGGTTGGTACGTGACCTCAGGCTTTTGTATCTTTTTCTGACGGAAGAAGGTGGAAGAGAGAATGTCCAAGCTGCATAGCTTTGTTCTGGGTGGTGTTGAACTTCTTGAGTGTTGTTGGAGCTGCGCTCATCCAGGCAAGTGGACAGTATTCCATCACACTCCTGACATGTGCCTTTTAGATAGTGGATAGGCTTTGGAGATTTAAGAGGTGAGTAACTCCCCACAGAAATCCAAACCTCTGCCCTGTTTTTTTGCAGCCACAGTATTTGTATGACTGATCCAGTTGAGTTTCTGGTCAATGGTAACCCCCCCAAGATGTTGATTGTGGAGGATTCAGCAATGGTAATCCTATTAAATATTATGGGGAAATGGTTGGACTCTCCCTTGTTGGAGATGGCCTGGTACTTATGTGGTGCAAATGTTATATGCCACTTAGCAGCCCAGGGTTAAATAGTCCAGGGCTTGCTAGATATGGACACGGATGGTATCTGAGGAGTCACAAATGGTGCTGAACATTGTGTAATCATCAGCAAAATCCCCACTTTTGACCTTATGATGGAGGAAAGGTCATTGATCAAATAGCTTTAAGATGGTTGGACCGAGGACACTATATCATGAGGAGCTCCTGTATCAATATCCTGGGACTGAGATGATTGACCTCCAACAACCACAACCATCTTCCTTTGTGTTAGGTATGACTCCACCCATTGGAGAGTTTCCCTCCTGATTCCCATTGCCTTTAGTTTTGTTAGGGCACCTTGATGCCACACTTGGTCAAACATTGTTCTGACCTCAAGGGTGTCCTTCACTAAAGAATGTTTGTGAACCAGATGGATTTCTTTTGGTGGCATTAGTTGAAAGATAAATATTGACCAGGACACCAGGGAGAATTGACCTTCAAAATAAAGCTGTTTGCATCCATCTGAGAAGGTCTTGGTTTAACATCTTAACTAGTATGCCATATAAACACCATAACTAGGAACAACTGAGGTGGCCAAGTATCTGGCTGTGTCCTTTGTGGCGTATTTAGGTTCACGTCACAGTTCAGTTAATTACTTGCCCTTCTCCACTTGAGTGAAGTTGTTTTTTTTATTAACAAAATTCCACTCCAGTCAATCACAAATATTTTTTGTTCTGTTAGGTATTGCAGTCGGTGTTGGACTGTGCATAACTTTCCTTTATGCAAACAAGATAATTATAAATCAGGTCTTCCTCCAGGTAGGTTTCTTTTATTTAAAAAGCATTTTGCCAGTTTTCCTCTCTCTGCTCCTGAAGTCATTGCCTCCTAACTGGGATGAGCCTCCAACATATCCCTTGCATAAGTGGTCAATATTCACGTAGTTTACTCCAAAGCTGTTGACTCAGTTGGTAAATAAATTGAGCTAGGTAACATCCGACAAGTCAATAGTTTCAACAAAAATTCCTCTCATCGTGGATTCCAGGTGGTACGTCCTCTTGCTACTGGCACAGAATCTGATGAACATCATTGTACTGTCATCCTGTGGATTGAGATATTTACTGTGATGAAAGTGATGCATGATAATCTTTTTCTTTAACTGTGCAAATTCAGACTGAAAGTAACTCTTCTGCTTATTTTTTTTAGGAGCGCCGCTCAATGTTACAGTGTGCTTGGCTGCTTGTGTTTCTAACAGCCTCCACTCTTCTTCTCTATGACACCTTTCGGTCCCAGTCGCTCTTCTACAGGTACTTTTTGTCCAGTACAAAATAATAATAAGCTTCAAGTGAAGTTAGAGAAGTTTCTTGCATTTCTACAGGTAACAGATTCCGAGGATAAATGTAGAAAATAGAACCAGGAGGAGGCCATTCGGCTTTTCGAGCCTGCTCCGCCATTCATTTTGATCATGGCTGATCATCAAATTCAATATCCCCACCACCACCACCATATCCCTTGATCCCTTTAGCCCCAAGAGCTATATCTAATTTAAAAGTTGCGTTAGTGCATTCCTTTTTTTTTTATTAAGAATGCACTCGTGAAAACAGAGGCAAATCAAGTAGGTCGTAAGATAAGATAGATATGTTGGGGATTTAATCACAAAATCATAGAATGGATACAACATACACAAATCCCACAGGGTGAGGTGGTGAGATATGACGTTAAATCAGTCCAGGATGCTTTTGCAACCCCAGTTCCCAGAGTGCCCATCTTGAGAACAATATTGACAGTGGCCTGGACTTCAAGTCTTAACTGCTGCCTTAGCTTGGGATTATTTGTGAGGTTTAGTGCAGAGAGCTGAGGAGGAAAAGGAGCAATGCATGCTTTAATTGGATTTGTGCCACTTAAATCACAGCTTCTTGTTGTTAACTATGAGACACCTTGAAATGTGGATCAGTCACGGCTCAGATTGCTGTGCTCCTACAGGCAGGTGATTAGTAAAGGGTTGTTGGGAGAAGGAAAATGCAAATGGGATGTTGGGGGCAAAGAAAAAATGGAATCCAGGTTTACAATTGATGTGAATGTGAGACCTAGCTTAATTTCAATAGACTAATCTTGGTGTTGATATACTTGATAACATTGAAACATCTCCTTTTTGAATTGGCTTTTCTGTAGGTTAATGTGGTAACCATTAAGGGTGGCAACAGTGGTTAGCAATGCTGCCTCTCAGCGCCAGGGACCCAGGTTCAATTCATAGAATCATAGAAACCCTACAGTGCAGAAAGAGGCCATCTGGCCCATCGAGTCTGCACCGACCACAATCCCACCCAGGCCCTACCCCCATATCCCTACACATTTACTCGCTAATCCCTCTAACCTACGCATCTCAGGACACTAAGGGGCAATTTTAGCATGGCCAATCAACCTAACCTGCACATCTTTGGACTGTGGGAGGAAACCGGAGCACCCGGAGGAAACCCACTCAGACGCGAGGAGAATGTGCAAACTCCACACAGACAGTGACCCAAGCCAGGAATCGAATCCAGGTCCCTGGAGCTGTGGAGCAGCAGTGCTAACCACTGTGCTACCGTGCCGCCTGGCTTGGGTCACTGTCTGTGTGGAGTTTGCACATTGTCCCCATGTGGGTTTCCTCCAGGTGCTTCGGTTTCCTCCTACAGTCCAAAGATGTGCAGGTTAGGTGGATTGGCCATGCTAAATTACCCCTGAACATCAGGAGTACCTGCTAAGGTAAATGCATGGGGTTATGGAGATAGGGAGTTGGGTGGGATTGTGGTCGGTGCAGACTCCTTGGGCTGAATGGCCTCCTTCTACATTGTCAGATTCTAGCTAGTCTGTACCCAGTAGTATAAAGAATGATTAATTAGCTTGTTTTACGTCAACTTGCATTTATGAAGTGTGGAAAAATGTCCAGAGTGCTAGAGGTGTCATCAGACAGAAAATGGATGATGGGTTTAGCTGTTTAAGGGATGTTGGCCAAGATTCCTATTGGTGGCCTCTCCTTGCTTAGGGAGTAATATGACATTTGAATTCTGTTTTTTTTTTAAGTAACTCTATGAAATATAAATTAAAGATCTTGTGAATGGATCATAGGTCCTCATTTTACCCTGTCATGCTAAATGATATTTGCATTGCAGTGAGGCAAAATTAATTCGGACCAGATGTGACTTGTGTGTGAAGATGAACCAGTTAGAATTAAATTTATTACTTCTTTCTGGGGGTTGGTTTAGCTTAGTGGCTGGACGGTTAGTGAGTGATGCAGCGCAGGTTCAATTCCTGTACTGGCTGAGATTATTCATTTCACCTGGCCCCTCACCTGAGGTGTGGTGATCCTCAGGTTAAATCACCACTAGCCTGTGATCATCTGGGACTGTGCTGATTTTACCTTTATTCTTTGCAACAGGACCCCAGTCTGTGTTAAAAGGATCCAAACCAGTTGGTGAAACCGAAACCGACACACAGCTTTTCTTTATTCAGAGGGTTTATTGGATGGTTCAGTCCCACAGCTCTCCTTTGATTCTACTCCAGTGTCCCAGCTATCCCAGTCCAAAGATGTGCAGGTTAGGTGGATTGGCCATGCTAAATTGCTCCTTATCATAGAAATCATAGAAACCCTACAGTACAGAAAGAGGCCATTCGGCCCATCGAGTCTGCACCGACCACAATCCCACCCAGGCCCTACCCCCATATCCCTACATATTTACCCACTAATCCCTCTAATCTACGCATCTCAGGACACTAAGGCAAATTTTAGCATGGCCAATCAACCTAAGCCGCACATCTTTGGACTGTGGGAGGAAACCGGAGCACCCGGAGGAAACCCACGCAGACACGAGGAGAATGTGCAAACTCCACACAGACAGCGACCCAAGCCGGGAATCGAACCCAGGTCCCTGGAGCTGTGAAGCAGCAGTGCTAACCACTGTGCTACCATGCCGCCCCTAAGAAAATAAGTTCCCCTTATTGTCAGGGGAACTAGCTAGGGTAAATGCATGGGGTTATGGGGATTGGACCTGATTGGGATTGTGGTCAGTGCAGGTTTGATGGGCCGAATGGCCCCCTTCTGCACTGTAGGGTTCTATGGTTCTATCCCTTATTTATAGTCCCTTTACTTTAGAGTAAAATAGATGGTCAATAAAATAAGCTGATGAATGGGGGTGATAACCCTTGGTGGGGCACTGTTGACAAGATACAACATTTCAAAAGGAAAAATAGAAAATCAAATCATAAGATAATTTCTGGGGGTGATGTTGCACCCATCCCTCGTGATGCCATCCCTATTTAGTAATACAGAAAAATCATTAAACACAAGATCAAAAATTCAAGGGTGTGACAGCTCCTGGTGGGGTGCTGTTTTTATTTTAAAAAACCATTTCGAAAGGAAACTTGCAAAAATCATATTGTTTCCAGGGGTGATGATGCACCCCAGCCCCCGCAGTGTCATCCCTTATTTATACTCTTGATTAGAACAAAAAACAATCAGTAAAGCAAGCAAAAAGACCGGGGATTCGAGCCCCTGGCCAATCTCTGTAAATGTGGATCACAGACTCCCTTTGGCCGCATAAAAGACATGAGGCTTGGGAGTCCCTGAACCACCTTAACCCATAGTTGCAATGCACTGCTGCGTGCAACGCCCTGCATACCAGGTCTCCGATGTAAAACAGGAGGACTCACATATAGAGAGCTCCCCCACCACCAGAAGGTAGAACAAGGCGTGTCCAGACAGGGGGAAGGTGGAGGGTGTGCAGCAACAGGCCATACAGAAACCCTTCCATACTGAGTAGAAAGGCATGGAGAGATCACTTATTCATACACCTTTATTTTCTAAAAAAGCAATAATCAATTAATGAAACAAAAATGACAGGGGTGGCAGCCCCTGGTGAGATACTGTAACCAAAATAAAACGTCAAAAGCAGACTTGACTAATTAAGTCAAAATGTCATTTCCGGGGGATGATGCACCATAGCCTCTGAGGCACCCATCAGTTGTGGAAGGTCTGAAGCGTGCCAATGGACGTGTGTGTTCCCTCTCCAAGGCCACCCATCCATCAAAGTAGCTGCAGGAGAGAGGCACACAGTCGGGTTGAACGGCCCCCTCAATTGCTTGACGCTTGGATCTGTTAATAGCCAATTGTCCACAGCCAGTAGTCAGCATACGAGGAGGTCCTCTTCCCTCCTCACAGTCCCCGAGTGCCTAAGGATAGGCAACAACACCTCCACCACGATCATCCTTAACGCTGGTGCCCCACGAGGCTGTGTCCTCAGCCCCTTACTATACTCCTTGTACACATATGGCTGTGTGGCCACATTGCCCTCCAACTAGATTTTTAAGTTTGCTGACGACACCACCGTAGTGAGTCAGATCTCAAGCATGACGAGACAGAGTACAGGAATGAGATAGAGAATCTGGTGATCCGGTGCGACAACAATAATCTCTCCCTCAATGTCAACAAAACGAAGGAGATAGTCATCGACTTCAGGAAGCGCAGTGGAGGACAGGCCCCTGTCTACATCAATGGGGACGAAGTAGAAAAGGTCCAGAGCTTCAAGTTTCTAAGTGTCCAGATCACCAACAACCTGTTCTGGTCCCAGTCACTCTTCTACAGAGGAGTAGAATTAAAGAGCCCACACACCCCGGACATTCTCTCTTGCACCTTCTGTCGGGAAAAAGATACAAAAGTCTGAGGATATGTACCAACCGACTCAAAAACAGCTTCTTCCCTGCTGCCAACAGACTTTTGAATGGACCTATCTTGCATTAAGTTGATCTTTCTCTACACCCTAGCTATGACTGTAACACTACATTCTGCACTCTCTCGTTTCCTTCTCTATGTATGGTATACGTTGTATAGCGTGCAAGAAACAATACTTTTCACTGTATACTAATACATGTGACAAGAAATCAAATCCAATTCAAATAGCTAAAAAAGGGTCCGCAACCTTGGGCAATGTGGAACACAAACTCCCATTGACTGTAGAGAAGACATGTGGCCGGGAGTCTGTGAACCATCTTAATCTATGGTTGCTTGGCATTGCTGCATGTGACATCCTCCATGCCAGGCTTTCGACTGGGGGGAGGAAAGGAGGACTTCTGCTTGGGAGCCCTCCACTGGGGACTTCCCCACCGTCAAGCGGTAAAACAGACTGTCAAGGCATGTCCTGATGATGGAGGAAGACAAGGAGGAGAGTGAGCAGCAGCAGGTCATACAGGAAACACCTTTGTACTGAATGGAAGGCACACAGGGAATTTCCATGAAATGGTTCAAATTGTGGGATTGCGGCTCCCAAGGGATGTGTCAGGATGCAGGATCAATGTGGAATTCCATCTGAACAAGGATGAGTTCAGACAGTAGTCCACCACATGCCTGAGCCGCCTTGATGTCACAAATGCTGTTAGGTCAGAGAAACACGCTTTTCAACCTGTGCATGGCTTTGGCCGTGAGCTGGACATTAATGGACGCATATCGAGCTCATTCTAGTGGCACCATCCAGCACACATCCCTGACTCTGGTCACCCTAACGGCCAAAGTCCTTTCTTCTGCTAGCCATCTGAATCCATAGTGATGGAGATGCGGATTCTTGAGCAACGACTCTCTGACGATAGCTGCTACTCCTGATGGGAGAGAACGCCGGCATGTGGCGACCATGTTCCAGACCGTAATCAGTTCCCTATAGAAGACAGGCACTTCCCGCAAGGAGGTGTGGAGATCTCTCAGGTCTATAAACAGGAGCTGCAGGTTATAGTTGAGGCTGTGCACCTGGCGGAAGAAATACATCACCAGGGCGCACCATTGGGAAGGAGTCTCTACGTAAAGGTATCGCTGCAGGATCCGGAAATGAAAAGTCGCCACCTGGGTGCAAAGGCACACCAGCATCTGACCGCCCTCCCTAAGCAGAAGATACAGAGCCTCAGCAGTGATCCAGTGCGTCCTTCTATCCCAGAAAAAGTTATTGAGCCTCTTCTGTATTTTCATGACAAAGTTTGGGGAGGAATCAAAGTGACCAGACAGTGCCACAGCATGGAGGCAATCAGCAGGTTCATGACCAACATTTGATCCCTGTAGGACAACACTCGAAACAGTCCTTTCCCGTGCCCTAGGTGGGTGGTGACTTTGGCCTCCAGCTCTTGAATGTTTGCTGGCCTGGATTCTTCAGCGGGACCAAGATGGACTCCCAGGTAGAGGAGATTGGTGGTACTCCCAAGTGAAAGGCCTGAGCTCCTCTGATAGTTGGTCAATGGCAAGATGGACCTCCTAAGAGTCCAGAACATTTACCCCAGTTGATCCTGGCGGAGAAAGCTGTAGAGCAGATTTTTTTGACACTAGCACATCCTCCGCAGGTCAACTGGGTCTGTGAACATGAGGAGCAAGTCATCAGTGTAAGCCAAAAGGACCACCCTCATGCCCAGGCCCCACACAGCCAATCCTGACAACCTCCTCCACAAGAGGCACAGAAAGGACTCCATGCAGATAGAATACAACTGGCTAGACATGGGGCAGCCCTGACACACTTTTCTCCCCAAGGAAGGGATGCCTTGAGGGACTTGTTAACCTTAATTAGACATCTGCAGTGGCTTACAGAAGTCGGATTCAGGTGACGAAATGCATCCCGAACCGGAGAGCTTACAGAGTCCCGAATCGATATTTGTGATCCATTTTTTAAAGACAGTTAATGCCCATCACTTGTTTCTCTTAACCATAACAGTATAATTGACATTAAGGCCAGAATTTTACTGGCACACTTGCCCGAGGCCAACGGAGGATGCCGTTCTGCAAGCGGGACGGGCGTGCTGGTAAAATCCGGGCCTATCAATCTGAACCATGATTTTAAAAAAAAATTCAGTGTGAATAATATTTGATTAGTTTTTAAATTTACTACATTCTTTCCTTTGCAGCTTAATCTTTCTGCATCCGAATGTCGATCCTGTCAAATTCTGGGATGTACTGTGGATCGTGGGAACTGCAGACTTCATATTGAAGTTCGTCTGTATGGGGTTCAAGTGCCTTATCCTATTGGTGCCTTCGTCACTGATGTTGTTCAAGTCGAGGGTAAGCTTAGTGAAGATGATCCGAGCTTGTAATTGTTTACATCCCAAGATAGCAAACAGTTCTGGGACAAAAGTCCATATTTTAAAGTATAAATGCACCTTCGGTTTTTTTGTATTTCCACCTTCAACCCTGCGATCAAAGTACATCTCCAAACAACGATACATTTTTAACACTTACCTGGGGATCTCTCGTAAGTAGCTAAACTGTGACAAACTCAACTAGCACTGTTCTGGTGGGAAAACATCAACTACTTTTGAATTAACTAAAAAGGCAGACTTTTGTTTATACAGCTCCCTTCACAAACCTCCAGATGTGCCAAAGCATTTTATAGACAATTAAGTACCTTTGAGATGCATCAGTATAGAGCCAATTGTGTACAGCAAGCTTGCAAAAGCATTAATATGATAATGATCAGATCATTTGTTTTAGTGATGTTAGTTGAGCAATAAATATTAGCTGGAACATCAAGAAGAACTCCCTTGCTCTTTATTGAAATAATACCAATGGATCTTTGGCTTACGGGACCTTGGTTCAGCATCTTATCCAAAGGTTGACACCTCCTGTAGTGCACACTCCCTCAATACCAGTAATCAAGATAATCTTGTTTAAGTTTCTACTTAAATGTTGTTGCTCAGCCCATGAAGCAACGCAGCTTATGTATAGTTTTAGGAAGGCTGGTCCTAAACAAATAGCACTGAGATAACCAGTGACCTTTACCGGTTGTCTGCAGATGGTACACCTGCAGTCTCACAAGCACTACGGACTGAGCTAAGTATGCTTTGTCTCTTTAGGGGTTACGGGGTAGTGGGTGGTGGTTGGGTGGAAGAATGCAAAGTGAGCACTGTGGAGCAAATAGAAATTTTACAGATATAGCTATTTCAGTAGCTTGGAGTCTGAGTGATCCATTTCAGCACTTGCCTGGCCACATGGAATACAGTAGCATGGTGGTTAGGTCAGTGGAATTGTAATCCAGAGTCCTGGACTAATGATCCAGCGACATCTCACCACGGCAGCAATTTAAATCAATTAAATGATTCTGGAATAAAAAGAGCCAGTAGGTTAAAACTGCTGGATTATTGTAAAATCCCATCTGGTTCACTAATGTCCTTTAGGGAAGGAATTGCCGTCCTTTCCTGGTAGGGCCTATGTGCAACTGCAGATCCAAACAAGGTGGTTGACTTTTAATTGCCCTCTGAAATGGACGAACAATTAAATCAGTTGTATTCAAGAAAGCAGCCCCACTCTTGTCTTCTTGAGGACAGTTGGGAATGGCAATAAATGTTGGTCTTGTTAGCAACCCCCACATTCTGTGAGTGAACATTAAAAACTACACACAACTCCCTTGAAAAGAAACTGCTTGAAAGTGCTCGCACACTGCAGACATCAGGTGATGTTGGCTCAATGAGTCCGTGCTGGCAAATGTGCTCCACTCAAGCTTCTGCTGTTCTCTCCTCATATAAATCTAATATCATAACACACTATTCCTTCTTCCATATGCTTGTCTAGCATGCCCTTTAAATACATCTATCTATACCATTCTATATTCGACTAAAAGCTTCCTTGTAGTACATGTCAGATAACCTGTCAGCACACAGTCGGCTTAAACGTGGAGAATGATGAAGTCCATTTCACCTCTTGAGAATGGGTGGGAATTGGCTGGCTCTGCATGGAGGGAGTGTGGATATGAGTATATATGTTAAGTTTCCATCTGTGGATCTTTGAGTGTCGCTACAAAGAATTCGATGATTTCACAATGCAAGCCATCAAACCCAGGCCTATTTGGGATTGTGAGGTCATGGCTGATCATGTAGAACAGGAGTGTATATTGAGCCTGAAATGTGCATATTGGTGGTGCAGCGATGCTTCCCAAAGACTTTGTCAGTCTATTTCTGACACTATTTATGCTGCAGCTGAGTCTAATATTCATGTTCCACTGCATAGCTGTAACCTTCAAAAGTGAGAAATTCACTTGGCAGCCTTCGACTTGTGGTAATTTACAGAGCAATTGGCTGTTAAATGTTTCCAACTATATACAGGTAATTTGACTTTCAAAAGATAGGCTTATTGAAAAAGAAATCATGTTTACCTCAGTTTCTAAAAATCCTCCGGTATTTCCCTCTTGTGTCTTTTATTGTCAAACCCGCAGTGCATGCATTAGTGAGAAACCCTTAAGGATAGCCTTTGTTTGTGGTTGCCATGATGTTTTTAGTACTGTGCTTTCAAACTAGAAAGATTGTCCCAGTTTCGTTCCTAGCTCATAATATTGCGTGATCTACGCTAAGGATGTGTCAGCAGGAGTGATGTATTTCTGGGCTAGGTAGTGGGAGCAAAAACCAGTCCCTGTGATCTTTGCTCGAAAATGTGCCAGAGTGAGTGTCAGGATGGGCCAACACCAGCTACTCAGTGTTTAGGTAGGCGTGTGGAAAGTTTTGAGATTTTTGGAAGGATAAACCGCTCTTGGAGGGGGGGGGGGGGGGGGGGGGGGGGTGGAAGATAAGTTCATGTAACTTTATCAGAAGTCGCCAATAAATTCATACATTTTAAATAATTCCTTTACCACTCTGATTATTCCTGTTGGTTGCATTATTAGAATGAGGACTTGGAGACTGTTGTCAGGGATACGCTTCACATTCTGAAACTGGTATTTTTCGGAATGCTCTTGGCCTCTAATGCAGGGTTTATAGATCATGGGTAAGTGACCTGCAGTAGAACTGTCAGTTACTCTTCATGCTAGATATTTTGTGGATTACACGTTAAGGAAGCTTTATTTTGTTTGTACATAGTTTAGCTAAGAATGGTTTGTAGAGTTTGTGCTGCAGTTATTTAATACACTTACCATTTGCAACATTGCTTGTTTCATGTGGAGGTTGTGACTTTTTTTTTCAGCAGCTTGTGCAAATTGTGCTCCTTTTTGTAGAAGAATACTTTCTATACATCTTGATGCACCACATGACTTACTGCTAAAGCCTATTGTACCTCAGAGCCACATGGGGCAGGAAAATCCAGGCCCAGACTGGCCTTTCCTGAGTTAGCTGAATTCTGAGCTTCTCTATAGTTGATTACTGCATTCTGGGAAATCAGCCAACATCCCTTTTTTTTAATCATTATCCACCAATCCCATGTGACTCCGCGGTTGAATAACTCATCAACACTCATTGTCTAAGGCCTCATGCGAGTTCTAAAGGGTTGCCAACATCTATATGAAATTACAGAGGGGCATTTTCAAAGGGGTGGTATAATGCAGTCTGATTTAAAAATGTGTATCCAGGTCTCTCTCTTACTTGACTGCAGCTTGTTTTAAACATGTATAAGTAGTTCCCACATCCGAAATTTACTAAATCTAGGCAATATGCTCAAATATGTCCCACAGACCCATTCACAGTTCTCGGACATGCAGTGTCTCCTTAGTGACTGGCTCTTAGTGACCTGCCACTCATTCTGTAAAATGCTGATGTGGCAGAGTGATGGCAGTGGGCAAATTATAATGGAACATTGTAGATCTCTTAACAATCCAGTAACCAGTTTCTACTAGTACAAATTCTGCTGATTTTCCCACAATTATGGTAGCCTAAGAATGCAACATCAGAAATCATGTCCATCCTTTCAACATTTGTGGTATAATACTGTTCAATCTCAATAATAAAAGTGATATCTGGATTTGGAGGATAGGCAAGTTCTCCTGGTATAACATTTACTGTATCTTGCCACCAATATCACAAAAATAGTTTAATTGGTCAATTCATAGGATTTTAGAATTGATTGCAGCACAGATGGCCCTGTGAAGGATTCCTTCACATTTGTGATGACCGTACAGGACTTTGCTATTGATAGCAGTGCAGGGCCCATGTGCTCATTTGACATTGCTAGCCTATTCAACAATGAACTGCTCAAGGAAGTCAAAAACATTTGCACTGAAGCACTATATCATGGACATCTAGACCTGATGCAATTGTGTGTATTAGTATTCATTGAATTTATGAACTCAGCAACTCACACAGTTGAGTTCAGTTTTAACAGCACCACTTTTGCCCAAATAGGTAGTGTTGCCATGGGATCCCCTCTATGTCCAGCTTTCGTAAACATCTTTGTTGGGTTCCACGAGGAATGTGTCTTTGATGGAATGACACCTGACCTCTTATGCCTTGCGTATTTTTGACATGTAGATGACAGATGGTATATTTGAATCCATAGCTGAATGTAAGAATTTCTTTACACACCCTACTCCATCCTGCGCTCAAATTCATCTTTGAAATGGAACATTCAAATGAGCTACCTTTCCTTGACTTGCTGGTTGAGAAATTGCCTTTTTTAACTAAACAAAATAGATGGCAGCCATTTATCTGGTTCATTCCCCGGGGTAATCCCTTGACCAATCAAGAATCAACCTGCTTAGTTTGAATTTAAATAAAGCTTAACTCATTACTGATATTTTTTTATCCATTCTTGGGACATGGGTGTCGCTGGCTGCCAGCATTTATTGCCCATCCCTAGTTGAGAGTCAACCACATTGCTGTGGCTCTGGAGTCACATGTAGGCCAGACCAGGCAAGGACGGCAGATTTCCTTCCCTAAAGGACATTAGTGTACCAGATGGGTTTTTCCAACAATCTATGATGGTTGTCAGTCGATTCCTAATTCCAGATATTTTTTATTGAATTCAAATTCCACCATCTGCCATGGTGGGATTCGAACCCGGGTCCTCAGAACATTGGCTGAGTTTCTGGATTAATATCGAACGATAATACTGCTAGGCCATCGCCTTCCCAACTGAATGGTTAACAGCCAACTGGTGCATTCTCCATGGCAACACCTCCACCAATCCGAATCCACTTACCAACCAATCATCACTATCTCCTCGTACAGCGTAAGTGGTTGCTCCCTTTACATTTTGTGTTCTTGTGAATTGCCCTCATAAATGCATGACAAAAAGGTTTGGAGGATGTATGTTTTTTCAGCAATACTCACCCTGTTTATTTATCTCTGTTTGTGGGATCTTTTATAAATCTGTCACTACAGCAGCAGGCATTTATATAGCACACCCTCAGATGTTTCAGAGAGGCATCATTAACAAGAATGTTGCTGAGCTAAAGATGGAGATAATTAGCACGGGTGACCGAAAGCTGAATGGAAAAATGTTTGGATTTTAAGCAGGAGAGGAGGAACAATAGCAATCGGATTTAAAGAGAATTCTACCCATAGCAGATGGTGGAATTTGAATTCAATTAAAAATATCTGGAATTAAGAATTGATCAATCGGCTAGTCCAAAGATGTGTGGGTTAGGTGGATTGGCCATGCTAAATTGCCCTTCAGTGTCAGGGGGACTAGCTAGGGTAAACGCATGGGGTTATGGGGATAGGGCCTGGGTGGGATTATGGTCGGTGCAGATCCGAATGGCCTCCTTCTGCAATGTAGGATTCTATGACTGACAACCATCGTCGATTGTTGGAAAAACCCATCTGGTTAAATATCCTTTAGGGAAGGAAATCTGCCATCCTTACATGGTCTGGCTTGGACAGCTGAAGATCCAGCTGCCAACAGTGCAATGAAATGTTCCAAACAACTTTGCCTCGCATATTGCTGAGATTTTCCCTACTTAACCATGAATAATATAAAATCAAAGTATGAAAAAATACTCCACTTGATCTTTGTGTACAATGTCCCATTAGATTGTACAGTAAGAATGGTACAGTACATGCAGATGCTACATTTGGTTTTCAAAGTGGTTCACCACCACTTTCTTTAAAGTTTAAATTTTTTTAGTTATTATTGTCACAACTAGGCTTACATTAACACTGCTATGAAGTTACTGTGAAATTCCCCTAGTCGCCACACTCCGGCGCTTGTTCGGGTCAATGCACCGAACCAGCACGTCTTTCGGACTGTGGGAGGAAACTGGAACACCCGGAGGAAACCCACGCAGACACGGTTAGAACATGCAGTGACCCAAGCCGGGAATCGAACCTGGGTCCCTGGCACTGAGGCAGCAGTGCTAACCACTGTGCCACCATGCTGCCCAGGGCAATTAGCGATGCGCAATAAATGCTGGCCTGGCCAGCGTTATACAGCTGTAAAAGAATAAATAAAAGTAACTGAGCTTCAGAGAAATAAGTTGTTACTTAATACTGGAAAACTTTATCTGGAAATTAAACTGACAAGCACTGCAATTGTGAAAGACCAAGGGACAATTAAGCTGTATAACCCAACCTTGTTTAACTTAAAACAATTAAAATGTAACGCGTTAAAATAACAATATTTCCCCTTGGTGGCAGAAGAATAATACATTGTGTATTAACTGGTATGAAACTCTTGTCCTTATAAAAGAGTACATCTTCTTTTCTGTGGGAAACACCACAGGATCCACAAGAAATTTTATTAAAAAGCAGTCATTAATGTATGGCGTGATCGCACTGTTACAGTTGCAAAGTAATCTTGAAATGTTGAATGCTTCTGAGTGGCAGCCTCCAATCTGCAATATTTTCTGACTAAACAAAAGTCAAATCCAAGTGTTTTGACAGGTCATTTACTTCTAGCTGTTATAAGTTCTACTTTTGAAAAAATAATCCATCTTAAATGCAGACCTGTTTTAACTGACGAATACCCACAGTGGACATTACATGGTAAGAAGTCTCACAACACCAGGTTAAAGTCCCAACAGGTTTATTTGGTAGCAAAAGCCTCTAGCTTTCGGAGCGCCGCCCCTTCATCAGGTGAGTGGGATTTCAGTTCACAAACAGGGCATACAGAGACACAAACTCAATTTACAAAATAATGGTTGGAATGCGAGTCTTTACAGGTAATCAAGTCTTAAAGGTACAGACAATGTGAGTGGAGACAACGCAGAGTCACTGAGCAGAGACTGATAGCCAAGTTCCGCACACATGAGGACGGCCTCAACCGGGATCTTGGGTTCATGTCACACTATCTGTAACCCCCACGACTTGCCTGGGCTTGCAAAATCTCACTAACTGTCCTGGCTGGAGACAATACTCATCTCTTTAACCTGTGCTTAACCCTCTCTCCACTCACATTGTCTGTACCTTTAAGACTTGATTACCTGTAAAGACTCGCATTCCAACCATTATTTTGTAAATTGAGTTTGGGTCTTTATATACCCTGTTTGTGAACTGAAATCCCACTCACCTAATGAAGGAGCAGCGAACGCTCCGAAAGCTAGTGGCTTTTGCTACCAAATAAACCTGTTGGACTTTAACCTGGTGTTGTGAGACTTCTTACTGTGTTTACCCCAGTCTAACGCCGGCATCTCCACATCATGACATTACATGGTACAGTGCTGCCAGATTTAAAATGATGTGGAGATGCTGGCGTTGGACTGGGGTAAACACAGTAAGAAGTCTCATGGCACCAGGTTAAAGTCCAACAGGTTTATTCGGTAGCACAAGCCACTAGCTTTCGGAGCGCTGCCCCTTCAGGTGAGTGTACATCAGGTGAGCTACATTTAAAAGGCAGCCTTTCGTCCAGTTTATAAACATAAGTGAGCAAAAGATTGGGTGATTCACTAGCATGTGTATATAAATGCAGTCTTGTCAGATCTGTTGTAGGAAGCTGTTTTATAGACCTCTTGTCTTACTGATTTCAGTACTCCGTTATTACATTTGATTTAATATTTTTTTAAACCCTCAAGGTGGTTCAGAAGTGTAAACAAATAAGGAGGCTCGATGGATGCGTAAATGTTATGATGGGAAAGGATGCCGATTGTGGCATGGCTTGACAAAGTCTTGTAATTTAATTAAGGCTTTTACTAATTGTATTTTTCTTCAAAGGGTCAATGGTATATGGTTATCGAAGAAGTGAGCCAGTTTCACCGTTCACTCGTACCCTTGCCAGTTTGGTCTTGGTACCTGATTGGTAACAAAGAATCGGATGGTTTTGCAATTTGGACTTTTGGTATTCTGCTAGGTTTGTTCTACCTCATACTCAAGGTAAGAGGAAAATATTAGCTTTGTTATGATATGGCAGGTGATAATTACCGGGTTAACCAAATCCCAAAGGGAAACTTGGTCAAGCCATCACAACTATTTCCAATTGTATCTTTATTCTGAGGTTTGTTTTGTCTGTCTCTTTTTTGTAGGGGCACAAATGAATCCCCAGTTAAGGTCCACAGTTTTCATACAATTAATATGCAGTTAACAAAAACATTGAAGATGCGAAAGACACTGTAGAAATACAAAGTGTTATATAACCCATGAAGTACTATTGTAATGTAGCCATTGTTTGTTATGTAGGACCACAGCAAGCAGAGCTCCTGACCGAAACCACAGTCATATCTCCCAATAAAAGCAGGGCGACTTCGCCAGCAATAATAATAAAAGCAAATTACTACGGATGCTGGAATCTGAAACCAAAAGAGAAAATGCTGGAAAATCTCAGTAGGTCTGGCAGCATCTGTAAGGAGAGAAAAGCTTTGACAAAGGGCCATCTGGACTCAATGTCAGCTCTTTTCTCTCCTTGCAGATGATGCCAGACCTGCTGAGATTTTCCAGCATTTTCTCTTTTGATTTCTCCAGCAATATCTATTGAGTGGAGGATAGTTACAAAATACAACTGCGCATAAAATCATTATTGATCAGTCTCCAGACGTGATTGATTGGTAAATCTCCTTTCTGCTGAAGAAAACAGCACAATAACAGATTGTATTTCTTTAGTCCCTTTAAGGTAATGAAATGTCCTCGTGCTGTCAGTATCTGCAGCCTTATTTGTGTCAAAACAGTTTTGTAATTTTTAAAATATCCTCCAGTAAACCTCCCAAGTTTTTCTGCACCAAGGAAAGACAATCCAGTATCTTGAGTCTCTCCCCCAGTATAGTTTTCCATTCCTAACATTATCCTGGTGAGACCACACATTGGTTTTTTTAAATTCATTCATGGGACGTGGATGTCGCTGGCTGGCCAGCATTTATTACCCATCCCTAGTTGCCCAAGGGCAGTTGAGAGTCAACAACATCGCTGTGGGTCTGGTGTCACGTAAGCCAGACCGGGTAAGAACAGCAGATTTCCTTCCCTAAAGGACATTAGTGAACCAGATGGGTTTTTCAGACAATGGTTTCATGGTCATCAGTAGATTCTTAATTCCAGATATTTTTTTTATTGAATTTACATTCCACCATTGGCCATGGCGGGATTCGAACCCGGGTTGATATACATTTACTAAAGCTGGCAAAATATGGAATCAGCTTCTTGCCTGCTTTCACTGTGCTGCTTTCAGGAGGAGGGGGGGGGAGGTTGCAGGTGGGAAGAAAGAGCAAAAGGAAATAAAGACTGTCAGCATGGCGATGTTTCAGTCAGTGCTGACAGAAGGGTTAAAGGTGCTTTGCTCTTGGGAAACTTGTGTGTCAACTCTAACTTCGCAGTGTAGCAATTAAGATGATGTACCGACAATTCTGCTGACAGACAGGTAGTGTTTGATTAGGTCTTTGCCAATACTTCAGTAGCAAAGGAGTCATAGGAAGGATAGGAAAAACCTGACCAGATTTATCTTTGGGCGGGGGTGGGTAGAGCTGTGCCACGCGCCTGGTTTTTAGCTTCAAGCTGGGCTGGGCTGATATCAGAGGGTAGTGACTTAACCCCAACCGTCAATGCCCTATGCAAAGCAACCTTCTGAAATACACCGCAAATAGTGTTGGGGAATTTGGAGGAACATGTTGAAATTCAGTCCTGGGGTTTGAGCATCGCTGGCAAGGCCAGCGTTGTTTGCCCATCTCACCCTTGCCCTTGAGCAGGTGGTGGTGAACCGTCCGCAATTGTGTTGCCTGATAGACCATTTTGGAACGCAGTTAAGAATCAACCACATTGTTGTGGATCTGGAGTCAGACTGGGAAAGGGTGAAGGATGTAAGTGGAACCAGATGGGGTTTTTTTTTAAAACAACAATTTGGTAGTTTAATTAATTTATCCATTAATTGAATTTAAATTCTTCCAACTCTGGCCTCTGGATTATTAGTCCAGTTACTAATCCACTGGAGAGCTGGTTAGCTCATTTGGCCAGACAGCCAGCATGTGGGCCAGATTAATCCCAACAGCACGGTTCGATCCCCATTCTGGCTGAGGTAGACTTTGGAGTCCTGCCTCCTCGCTCAACCTGTAGTAAAATAAATCGTAGCCCTTTCCCGTGGTTTGCCAGGTAGTTGCCAAGGATCTGCCTCTGGGTAGAAAACGTGAAGAGTATTATCACTCTGCTGCCGTGCATTAGTAACTGCAATTCCAGTCATTGTTCCTGATGTCTTGTTTTTGATTCTCAGCTCCTTGGAATTTATGGTCGGTGGAGCAATTTCAGGAGAGCTCTGAAGAGTTTGATCCACAAGCAGGTGAATAAGTACAATATTGTTACGTTCCGGTACAGTGGTTCCCAACCTTTTTTCAGTCACGGCACACCTTTACACAATATAAAAATTGAGGCAGATCCTCCTATTTTCTCCAACATTACTGCCTTCTAGCAAAAGCCTTTTATCTCTAAAAACACGTCAAGCCACCATTTAATGCAATTTCCATTAATTTAAGTTTACAATGAAAGCCTGATCACCAGCTACACGTCAAATACAATTTTTTTAATTGAAAATTTACACAATTTAGAAGTGTTTCCCATTGTTTTCTGTTTTTTCACGTCTGCATTTCTCAACATGAAATGAAGGGGCACAGTGGTTAGCACTGCTGCCTCACAGCGCCAGGGAGCCGGATTCAATTCCGGCCTCGGGTCACTGTCTGTGTGGAGTCTGCACATTCTCCCCGTGTCTGCGTGGGTTTCCTCCGGGTGCTCCGGTTTCCTCCCACAGCCCAAAGATGCGCGGGTTAGGTTGATTGGCCATGCTAAATTGACCCTAGTGTCAGGGGGATTAGCAGGATAAACATGTGGGGTTACAGGAATACGGCCTGGGTGGGATTGTTGTCGGTGCAGGCTCGATGGGCCAAATGGCCTCCTCCTTCACTGTAGGGATTCTATGAAGGAAATACTGTGAGCAGCATCTTAGCGACAATGTTAACGTGACACCTGGGTCTACCTCTGTGAGCAGACTCTTGATCTGGGGCGGAACTGATGATGGCAGCTCGCAGGTCTTGCTGCACTGACAGGCGCTCCCTCCTTTTTTTTTCCATAGTTTTGAGAACGCCCACTCACCCAGGTCAGTTGTGAGGAACAGTAAGAGTACTGCTGTAACACGATCTGAAATAGATGGATATTCTTGTCCCGCAAGCAACCAAACTGTGTCCAGAGGCATCTCTGCAAACTTAAATGTTAGTGTACAACTCCTCCTGAGCTCTGCAAATTCCTCTTGTTCTTTTAAGGACAATTTCTTTGATGAATCAAGAGAAAGTGAACTAAATGGATAACGTACCCAGTCAAAGTCTTCGCGGAGGGGAAGTAGCATTCAACCTTCTCTTGTGGTGCTTTAAGATGTGTGGAGATGAGGTTGTGTATGGTTTTGCCAGCAGGATTTGCTGCTGCCAACTTGAATAGCTCAATCAACCCACTTGCCATGTTTTCCTGCCAAGGGCCAGTTTTGATCTGAAGCCTTGAAGTTTATCTCTGGCAGTCAGCATTTCTGGCTTCCCCCCCTGCATTTTAACCTTGAACTCATTCAAACAGCTGAATGTAACTGAAAGATATGCAAGCTTAGCGCACCAGGAATCCTCGCATTTTAAATCTTTTTGTGTGGTACTTCATGCAGAGCCTAAAACCCTTTCCGTGTGTCATGGAGCTTATAAACATGAGCGAGGACCTTTCCCTGAGACAGCCCTCGCAAATCTGTGTGCAGGAGTAAACCCTGGTACTTGGCTCCCCTCTCATCACACAAAACAGTACAAGTCAAAGGACGCGACTTCACATAGTTCACAATCTTCCCTGTTTGGTCTAACACTGTAATTAACTCAAGTGGCACCGTTTTGACAATAAGGGCTTCACAATGCCCTTAGCTGACCTGGATGTCAGGATTCTGTTCTTTCACCTAACTCGCCCATTCTTTGACTTTTCCCAGCAGGGAAGCTGCTCTCTCGGTGCAGAGTCACTGCACTTGGTCCAGTTAGGATTGTTTTCCTCCCGAGAAGCACTTGTGACGTGAATCGCTGGTTGGGTGGCCAAGTAATTCTTTGCAAAAGAAGAAATTATTTTTGTTGGATTTTTGTCTATTTGTGCCACTGGCTAAGAGCTGGCAGAATGCACTAATATCTCAAGCTGCAGGGCACATTTTCTACTTGTTTCTAATTTCTCCTGAAGCACCTGTTCAATATCAGACATTTAATTTTGATTGTACCGTCAGAAAGAGGAACTTGTCAATTTCTTTGGTAGCATCAGCTCCCAGTATTGCTCTCACGATTTGCATGCCGGCAGAATTAGGGTTTTGGCAATGGTTCTTGGATTTCACTATTAGTTTGGCTGCCAGGTAACAGCCTCCTGCACCTTACCTGAAACCAGTACACACTCCATCATGTGTGAATTTTTCTTTACATTTTATTCTCTCACTTGCTTGAATTGCTGTATATCCTTGCTGGAGAGCGAATGCTGCTTTGTATTCAAATGGTGCTTCTGCTTACTTGGTGCTGTTGCAGCATTTGAGAGCTTCTGCCTGCACATTAGACATTCTGGGACAGGGCGAGAGGCACCACCAGTCCACCAAATTCCAAAGGCGAGTAGCTGCCGCTGCGCTGTGTGTACGAACGTCGTTTTTTTCTCCTGCGGTTCCGTTCTTTCGGCCACATCTGAATCTGAGCAGGATTCTTGACTTCTCTTCAAGAACTTATCCTTAGCAAACTTGGTCAAACACACTACACTGCACAATAAATGCCCTGCAGCATTAACTTACAAGCATAGTTTCAGCTCTTTGGCTGCGCTGAAAACTCCTCTAAACATGTATTCTTGCCCCATTCTCGCACAGCATGGAGTTACCAACCTTCAGTTGCCTCCTCAGATCTTCAGGGCTTTTTTTGGGATCTCTTTGATTACCCATATCAATTTAGAGTCTGCTCCTCCCAGCCCTTCCTCTATGGAGCTTGTCTCTTTTCTTAGCTTCCTCGATTCCTGTTTCTTAGCTCCATCTTCTTCCCTTGTTGGGCATGATGTGGAGATGCTGGAATTGGACTGGGGTGGGCACAGTAAGAAGTCTCACAACACCAGGTTAAAGTCCAACAGGTTTATTTGTATTCACGAGCTTTCGGAGTGCTGCTCCTTCATCAGGTGAGTGGAGGTTAGTTCACAAACGTGGCCTGCTGTGAAACCTCCACTCCTGTTTACCCTATCCTTGTCTCCTTCGCTTCTCCTAGGATTTTCACTCTCTTGTGTTTTTGCACAGGGGCTGTAGTTTTCAGCTCCAAGTCCCGAGGAACCTTGTGTTTCCCGTGTGCACGCTGGCCGGGAAAGGGTTGCACTTGCGCGGTTTGGATCGTTTTACGTTGGTAATCCGAACTGCGCGCACGCAGCCCTTTCCCAGCTGTCGCACGTGTGGGAGGCCTGAGGTTTGTTGGGACTTGGGAAATACTGATCATGGAGCTGAAAACAAAGGTTAGGTTTATTTTAATTCTGAATCATTTTGAATCTTATTTCACAGCACTCTTGGCTTCACTGAACCCCTGTTCTAGTAAACTAATTGCCTCCTTTTCACATTCCCACAAGTGGTAATTTTTCAGATAGCGACAGCAGTGCTAATAAAATATTAACCTGCTGCCATCTCTTGGTCACCTTGGGACACTGCAGCTGGTATTTGGTAGTCTGCTACTTGGAAATACATAAGCGCAAAATAAAAACTCCCCTCATTTAAAGATATTTGCCCCATCAGCCTTCAGGTTTTTCCCTGAATTATCTGTAAAACCATAAAATTTGCAACATTTATTTTTATAAAAGAGCATTCAAATTTCTCCTTGGCCTCTTTTATAGTAACAGGAGTATTCACCATTGCTCCATAGAATTCCTACAGAAAGAGGCCATGCGGCCCATCGCATCTGCCCTGATTCCCCAGCAGAGCATCCCTCCCAACCCCGTGCATTTACCATGGCCAATCCACCCAACCACCAGTATATCAGATAAAAGCAAATCACTGCGGATGCTGAAATCTGAAACCAAAAAAGGAAAATGCTGGAAAATCTCAGCAGGTCCGGCAGCATCCGTAAGGAGTGAAAAGAGCTGACGTTTCGAGTCCAGATGACCCTTTGTCAAAGCTTTGACTGGACTATCTGGACTATTTGGTTATCTGGACTCGAAATGTCGGCTCTTTTGTTCTCACAGTTGCTGCCAGACCAAAATATTAGCTTAGGTTCCTTTATCCCATCTAACTTATACTCCCCATTTTTCAAAGTATTCTGGAAACCATTCATATAATTTAACCAGACGAAAAGGTCCACCTATGCCCATTAATTGGGGAACAGGGAAAAATACTGCCTCCATTGTGTAGTCCAGCTGCTCTTTAAACAATTCCATTACCCGGCCTAGAAGTCCATGTCTCACATTGATCGCTGTGTTGAAGAGGAATTTGTGTTAAATTTCCTCTTGCTAGTTTGAACCTGTGCCCACTTGTTTAAGATTCAGTGGGTTTTTTTTAAAAAGAGAACAATGCAACAGAGTACATTTCCGCGGACAATTGGGCAGGTCCTTGAAGAGGGTAATGGGGGAAAAGCCAGGGAGTGGGATTAATTGGACATCTCTTTCAAAGAATTGGCACAGGCCACCTCCTGTGCTCCGGGATTTTACAATTCTTTCTGATGCGTGGCATGGGGTTTTAAAGAGATTTTTTAAAAAACGAGTCCAGTCTCTTTGCAGTGTTAGTCCTATTTCTGGGCTGTCAGCACTTCTACATTATTCTAACCTGACACACCACAAGGTTTGGAGAAATATGCAATGAGGATTGAGCAAAGTGGGTAAAAATAACAACATTGTTTGAATGTTTTGTATAGATTAACTGAAAATAAACCTAATTGGGCTTTTAATTAGCCCGTCAGCAGTTGGACTTATTTTAATATTCTGTTTACGAGAAGAGTTGGGGTACTTTTGAATCACCTTGCTTGAAAAAGTGAACCATTTAGGTTGGTGTCTGTAAATCTATAGTATATGTTTTCCTGATCTTCGTCCAAGAGCACTCTGGTCTAGCTCTATCCTGTTGTTTAATCAGTAATTTCTCCAGGTGCCCTAGTTACTGGGCCTCGTCTGTTTTATTTTAAAAACTTATTAGAAAATTGTCTAAACATGTTTTTAAAATGTGTACCACTGACTGGCCAACCCATGCAACTGCCTTGTTACAGGCAACTGTTTACATCCAGATTTCTATTTTAAATGTGGATGATTTCAGTGTTAACATTTTATGCAACAATTGACAAGAAGAGTTGGTCTCTATGCAGGCTTTTTAAAAATCTGTGCATAAATATATATTTATGATTTACGGTGGCACAGTGGTTAGCGCTGCTGACTCACGGTGCCAGGGACCCGGGTTCAATTCCTGCCTCGGGTGACTGTCTGGGTGGAGTTTGTACATTAATAAATAAACTTTTTTCAAAAATGTCACAAATAGGCTTACATTAACACTGCAATGAAGTTACTGTGAAAATCCCCTAGTCGCCACACTCCAGTGTCTGTTCGGATACACTGAGGGAGAATTTAACATGCCTAATATTCGGTCCATCGAGCCTACACTGACAACAATCCCACCCAGGTCCCACGTATTTACCCTGCTCATCCTCCTGACACTAATGGTCAATTTATCATAGGCAATCAACCTAACCCACAAAATCTATGGCATGTGGGAGGAAACAGGAGCACCAGGAGGACACAGACATGGGGAGAACGTGCAGACTCCGCACAGACAGTGACCCAAGCTGGGTATCGAACCTGGATCCCTGGCACTGAGGCAGCAGTGCTTGCCACTGTACTGCCCACATTCTCCCCATGTATGTGTGGGTTTCCTTTGGGTGCTCCAGTTTCCTCCCACACTCCCAAGATGTGTGTGTTAGGTTGTTTGGCCATGATAAATTGAGCATTAGCGTCAGGAGGATTAGCAGGGTAAATAAATGGGGGCTGGGTGGGATTGTTGTCAATGCAGGCTCAGTGGACAAAATGTAGAGATTCTGTATATACTCAACTAATAAAACCATTAACCAATATCACTTTGCTCTGTTGAAGCACTATGGAATTACAGCCAGCAAACTTCAGTGCAGTGATGCAGGAGATATTTGCCCCATCTGCCAGACAGAATTCAGAGAGCCTATTCTCCTCATCTGTCAGGTAAATGTCTTAATGAGAGATGGAAAAATAAAATTGAGAGATCGGTTACTTTTTAGCTCTCTGAATGCCTTTCTTTTTCTGTCCTGCAGCACATATTCTGTGAGGAGTGCATTTCACTCTGGCTTAATCGAGAAAAAACTTGCCCCTTGTGTCGGACTGTCATTTTGGACTACATTCAGGCCTGGCGAGATGGTGCAACATCTACCCACCTACAAATTTATTAACCAGCCGATCGAGTCCCTATGGCCAACAACATTGAAATAAGACTGTATGCGCAACTAAGATTTTCTAACAGTTAAATACAAAGGAGAGCTTTTTTTTTAAAAGAAAGAAACTTCTAGTAATAAAAATCTTAAAGATAAATGCTTTATTTTGTTAACGGACATCATTTGACTTAAATCAGAATATTTTGATTTACACTTGCTGAAACTTGTATATTAAATGTATTATTCACTTATTGCAGTTCTTATTAAGCCTCTCCGTGCTGTTTTCAATTCCAAATTGGAAATACTGTTTAAAACCCATTATTTGAATTTTGGCTAAATGTTATCTTTAAATGCCAAAACATCAGACTTTGGGCTTGGACCTTTTACTGTATTATTCTAATTTGGGGAGGTTAAATTGCTGGGAATCATACTCCATCAAACCTAGATAATTACTGACTGTTTCCATGTCCTTTATATAAATTTCAGTGCCCCAAATAGCTCAGTATGTTCTCTTGAAGAATTCCTAAGGAAGTCTTGTTTAAAATTGCAGACCACTGGACTGGCAAGGCTAGGCAATTGGTGTTAAAGCAGTTAATGCACCATCACAGAGGCTCTGCCAAGTCGCAAAGATATGGTGATGCTTATTTTCTTAAAAATAAGTTTGATTTTGGGAGAAAATTTTCACACCAGTAGTCTGCCATCCAGGTCTACTGGACGTGAATTATAATGAACTTGTGTAGATATGGAAACAAATCATCTTAAGCTACTCTATGCAGTAAGATGAAGCAATTTTGGAAGAAATTGTGTTGGGTGGGTCAAAGTTATAAAACGTAACAATCCACTGTCTGATGTTTAAAGAAAGGTCCTAATTGGAAAGAGGGAAGGAGCAATATGAGAAAATAAACAGTCATTAGAAGTCCAAATTCTTGCAAGTAAGCCAGAGCACTATAATTCACAATGTAGAGAGGCAGATCGATGCGCCAGTTGTATGGAAAGGTTATACTCTGGAAGGCTAGGTGAGAACATGAGTAGCTTTCATAAAATCATGAAAATGATAGTATTCAGCCCATCACAGCCATGTTCCATTTATGTTACTTGGCTTAAGAGTTACAATGCCAGACATCCATAACTGGGTAAGTCCCATCCCACCACTCCCCTCTTTTCTTCCACCAAAAAAGAAACACTTCTACCTCTGTGTTGTCAATCAATCCAATTGGAGGCGAATGAGCTGAGGGAGTAGAGGAAAATGGCAAAGTACAAATCAAATGAGTTAGTTTTGTCAGTTAACATTGAAACCTCAAGGCTTGCCTTCAAATATATTTGCAGAACTATTTTAAGGCAGTTGAATCATGTGCATCATTGAAAGCAGTCTTATTTTGTGTTAATCGAGAAACTGCAATTTATCATTTTAGAATGTGTTAATTTGTTTTGAACAGTCCTGAGTTTATTTCTCTAATAATGAAGAACAGGAATGGGAGGAGAGGCGATGGCTAAGGTTTCCCCAATTTAATCACCATCCAGTCATTTTCCGGTCCACCTGTGGCTTGGAGTGAGGATCTTCTATCTCTCCAAAATGCACTGATTCCTCCTGATTCTCTCACCGAAAAAAAACTCTCTGCCAGATTCTCCTGAACAAGTAAAGCTATGCCACTGCAGAGATATTGGCTTCATAGCAACTTCACAAAAACAGGTGGCATATCCCTACATTTCAAACCCTTTCTGCCACCATTACCCAACACCACCTTCAGAAGACCAGCTTATGCCACACACAGTTCAACCTCAGTGGAGCTGTCTGGCTGGGTCAGAAGGGCTTGGTAGGGGAGTCCGTAAGTAGTATTGCTACCTGTCTAAAACTCGTAGTGCGAAAGTAGTGGGGGCTGGACTTTCTGGATTATTTATTCTTCGTCTGTCCCAGTTTTAAATCCTGTGCTTCAGGGAGTAACATTTCTTCAGAGCTGGGGAAAGGGTGGGAACAAAATCTAGGCAGTGTTAAAGTTTTAAAACACCCTACTGCCTTATAGAGAATTTACAATGAGTCAGGAATTTACATAGTCATGTTTTGCATATTACTGATTCTTAAATTTTCAATCAATTCTACAAGGGCTTCATTTTAAGTAACACATGCAATTCTCAATTATGTTTTTTTTTAAAGTATAAAACCCTTTTATCACTACCAAGGTTTTAAAATAAAGACATTGGTAAAGAAAATGTGGAATCATGAATAAACTCTGATACCAAATATGTCATTGTATTAAGGTGAAATCCCCTCTCCCTCAGGGATGCCAACTACTGCTGGCGGATCTGCTTTTGTAGATTTATTTTTTAAGTGTATTAAAGTATTCACTCCCACCTGTGTACCCAAAACATGCAATGTCCTGTTTGAGGTAGATTCCTTGAGTAGGTGCAAGCAAACATGCAGAGAGGGCTTAATCTTTGTCACAGGATGTCCATTCCAAGCAAACCGGGTAAATCGGATGCTGCTGGCTGTAACCAGGTTCTGCAGCTCCCGAGTCTCAGCACTTGCATCACTAACAGGTTGTGGGTCAAAACCAGGAATCTAGTCTGTATTTCTACTAGATCTGCTCATGGGGTGTGATTAAAATTTCAATGAAATCGAATTAAATCACCAGCCAATAAATTGTTATAATTGCTTTAGATGAGTGTTTTCTTTGATTTTGTTCTGGATTTAAGTAACTTCCTTTAATGTTTGTGGTTTTGAAATTTGGTTTATTTTAATTGGTAGAATGCATGCTGTAAGGGGAATATGAAATGAATATTCTTTCCCTTTGCCAGTCTCATCTAGTTTTGAAGAATTATAAATAAAGTGATTTATTTGGCAATGACTTGACGTTTACTTGTCTTCTGACAGCATCTTTAGAATCTCTACATGGAGGAGGTAGCCATTTGACCCATTGGGTCTGCACCAATTCTGACAGGGACACACCCCCTCATCCCTGTAACCCCATGCATTTACCCCCCATCCCTATAACCCCATCCATTTACCCTGCTAATCCCCTAACCTTCACATCCTGGGACACTAAGGGGCAAATTTAGCATAGCCAATCCACCTAACCTGCAAATCTTTGAACTGTGGGAAGAAACTGGAGCACCCGAAGGAAACCCCCACAGACACAGGGAGAACGCGCAAACTCCACACACACACACACACACACACACGGTCACCCAAGGCTGTAATTGAACCCAGGTCCCTGGCACTGAGACAACAGTGCTAACCACTGTGCTGCCGAGAAGGTAGTTGGTCACAATTTGCAGGTGGCAACAATTGGCTGGATGTTACGAAGAATGTGGCAGAATGAGGAGAGGTTATATAGTCTAAACACTCAGCAATGTACAACCCACCTCCATTGTATTGAGATGTATTAATCTACAACCCACCTCCATTACTGAGATAGTGAGACAAAGATTACAAACACTTTATTTACTCTGCCTTTAAAGAATACCTAAATGTACCAAAACAACTTAATCAATACAGGGGCCAATGGCTTCATGAACAAGTGTAATCATTTGAAAAACCAGAGAACATTTGGGGGGGGTGGGGGAAGTTACAAAAAACTACCAGGCCAGTGAACGGAAGTCAAATACATTATGAGGGAACTTCCCTCCAGTTGACAGTGTCCAAATCTTAATTTTAGAGGGGGAACTTGCACACAAATTTTAATCTATTAAATGAATCTCAACACATCTATCAGTAACAACTCAGAGGCACTAAGGAATCACCTTGTAAGAAGTGGCATTTTTTAATACTAATCTCAATCTTTTGTTCACACTTGCTTTCAATCGAGAAATCCCCATTCAGCAGGGTTCAAGCTCATCTTTTTACACCACATCCTGAAAATTAAATGTTCCGTCACATTATTCTAGTTAGTACATTTCAAATTTAAGTTGAACTACCCACCGCTTTTTTTGAACTTTGAACATACTAATGAAGATTGTTCAATGCAAGTTTGTTTTTAAACAGATTAGCACGATAGTATCAGAACTTGGCTCACAATCCCCAAGTATAAAGCCTGTGGAACAATTTCTATTTCTGCTTATATGTCATATTCTATGTTTGAATGTAGAGCTTGGAAAGTTCTGTTCTGATTACTTAATTATTGTACCAGTCTCAAACTTATGAATCAACTTGGTAGAAGCGCTCTTATGAATTTAATAGAACAAAAATTCTTCTTTGTCTGTGGCCTTTGGGGTTCTAAAATATAAACAAATGGCCCATTAATAGCAAACATTTAGACCACATGAACAGAAACCTGGTTGCCTATTTTCAGTTGATCCACTAGTTGGTGGTGTAGAATATTGTAAGTAGAATCCCTACAACGCAAAAGGAGGCCTTTCAGCCCGTTGAGCCTGCACCAACAACAATTCACCCATTTGATTTATTATTGTCACATTAGCATAGTGAAAAAAATTGTTTCTTGCGCACTATACAGACAAAGCATACCACACATAGAGAAGGAAAAGAGTGCAGAATGTAGTGTTAGTCATTGTTAGGGTGTAGAGAAAGATCAACATAATGCAAGGTAAGTCCAATCAAAAGTCTGACAGCAGCAGGGAAGAAGCTGTTCTTGAGTCGGTTGGTACGTGACCTCAGACTTTTGTATCTTTTTCTCAACCAAAGAAGGGGGAAGAGAGTATGTCTGGGGTGCGTGGAGTCCTTAATTATGCTGGCTGCTTTTCTGAGGCGGGGGAAGCGTAGACAGTGTCAATGGGTGGGAGGCTGGTTTGAATGATGGATTGGGCTTCTTTCATGACCCTTTGTAGTTTATGACAGTCTTCGACAGAGCAGGAACCATACCAAGCTGTGATACGACCAGAAAGAATGCTTTCTCTGACTCAGACTCTATCCCCGCAACCCCACTTATTTACCCTGCTAATTCCCACTGAGACTAAGACGCAATTTAACATAGCCAATCAACTTAATCCGCACATCCTTGGAGTGTGGGCGGAAACCCATGCAGACAAGAAGAATGTGCAAACTCCACTCAGACAGTCACCCAAGGTCGGAATTGAACCCGGATCCCTGGTGCTTCCCTGGCGCTGTGAGGCAGCATTGCTAACCACTGTGCCACCAGAGTGTGTAATAAGTAGTTATTTGCCTCTCTGCAATCCAATCATGGTAGGAACAGAATATTAGATAAAAGCTCCCATGCTCTTGTATTTTATTTCCAAGTTATTCCTTCCAATAGCTTCTTCTGGCCTAGTCAAAATCAACATCTCAAGATTATCTAAACATTGTTGTTGTTGGAACACTTGCTGAGTACATGCATATAGTGCTACACTTCAGAAGTACTGAATTGGTGGCTTTTCTACATGGCTGTGAAGGGTGCTATATAAATGCAAATATTTTTCTTTAGCTGTTATTCAACTGATGTGGTCGACTCTTAAATGCCCTCTGAAATGGCCCAACAAACCACTCAGTTGTATCAAATTGTGACAAAGCCCAAAAGGGATGAAACTGGATGGGTCACCCAGAATCAACCCAGGTACCAGCAATGACAATGACACATCCAGCACTCCTCCTTATTAACACCTGAAGACTTGCGTCAAAATTACAGCCTTGGCCCAAACTTGGACAAAAGAACTGAACTCCAGTGGTGAGGTGAGAGTGACTGCCTTTGATCAACAGTAGCATCAAGAAGCCTTAGCAAAACTGAAGGTAACGGGGAAATGCTGGAAAATCCCAGCAGGTCTGGTAGCATCTGTCAGGAGAGAAAATAACTGACGTTTCAAGTCCAGATGACACTTTGTCAAAGCCTTTGTCTGGGGCCCACTCAGCTTTGACAAAAGATCATCTGGACTCGAAACGTCAGCTCTTTTCTCTCCTTACAGATGCTGCCATACCTGCTGAGATTTTCCAGCATTTTCTCTTTCGGTTTCGGATTCCAACATCCGCAGTAATTTGCTTTTATGAAGGCAATGGGAATCAGGATTGATTGGAATCATACCTGGCACAAAGGAAGGTGGTTCCTTTGGGTCAATCATCTCAGTTCCAGTACAACACTGCAGGAGTTCCTCAGATTAGAGACCTAGGCCCAACCATGTCCACGATTGTAAAATCAATTTCAGCACCATTCAGGACTTCTCAGGTACTGAAGCAGTTCATCTCCATATGCAGCAGGACCTGGACAATATTCAGGTTTGGGCTGATAAGTGGCAAGTAACATAATGCAGAGCAATGTCCATTTCCAACAAGAGAGAAACTAACCATTCCCCTTCAACACAATGGCATACCCTCACTGAATCTCCCACTACCAACATCTTGGGGATTAAAATTGGCTAGAAATTGAACTGGACTAGGCTGGGAATTCTGCAGAGAGTGACTCACTTCCTAACTCCCCAAATTCTATGCACCATCTACATGACACAAATCAGGAGTGTGATGGAATACTCTCCATTTGTCTGGATAAGTGCAGCTCCAACAACACAAGCAGCTCAACACCATCCAGGACAAAGCAGACCGCTTGGTCAGCATCCCATCCCCCACATTCAACATCCATTCCGTCCCATTATTAATACACAGTGTCAGCAGCGTCTATAAGATGCACTGCAACAACTCACTAAGGCTGTTTTGACAGCCCTTCCAAACCTGTGATCTCTATCACCTTCAAGGGGCAGCAGATGCGTCAGAACATTGTTAGGAAATAGAGGTAGTTTTAAGTTTATTTGTATTGCATGGTGGGTGTTAGAAGTGGATATGGCTTTAAGTTTAAATTATATTTTTGTATTTGTAAGTTAAGAAAGGAGGAACTGAGTTTCAATTACGCTTTAAAAGATGCCTGCATTTTAATAAGGATTTACAACTCAAAAGTAGGAAAAACTGTGCTATTGCCTAGCAAAAGGGACCCCACAGAGAGAAACCAAACAGCAGGTTTTAGTTTAGAAAGATGGTGACACACACAAAAAAACCCAGCATTTTCTCGGAATCTACCACAGCAGACATGGAAGGGGACAGCATAGACAGGTCCCAAACTAAAGAACAGAAAAGTCCCAGAACCAGGGAGCGATACAGAAGGAAGTTCCAAGAGAATCTCGTCAAAGGGAATAAACTCCTGTTAAGTGAGGAGCAGAGACTCCAGGTTAAATTATGACTGTAGGGTGCAGACCTGGAATAAAGCAGACTTGCAAAAAATCAGAAGACCTGAGGAGGCAGCCAAAGTTTGGTGACTTGTTAGTACAGGCCAGTGAAGCAGCAGTGCTTTGTTGGCACAGTTTGATATGAGAGATTGCCTGGAAAGCAAAGCTTGAGTGCACATGGCAATCCAGGGGAGGGGAATGTCAGGAGGAGAGGTTGCAATCCTGGAGGTGGATCCCTGAAGATATTCTAGAGAAAGCCTTGTTTGGGAGAAGGTTCCAAGAGGCATTCCTGGAGAGTGGAGATGGGAAACCCTCGTATGGAAGACAGAGTTCCAGCAAAACCAGTTGGCTGGGAATAGATGAAGAATCCATATTAGCTGTTTTGGGTGGCATTTGTCACTTGGTTTTAGAGTATGGTGTGTCTGACCACAGGTCACTGATTGAATTGCACAGTCCATACTAACTTTGAACACAAGATACAAGTATATGAGTATAAGATAGATTTTGTAACTTGTGTTACCCTTACAAATCTGCAAATCTGTAAAGGCATAGTTGTGGGTGAAGGAGTAGTGTATTGTAATTTATCTTTTCCTAAAATAAATGTTTTATTCTTTTGTTAAAAGTACATCAACAATCTGACTATTCAGTAGCTGCCCTCCACATTTCTATACCAAAAATAAAAATTAGGATCTATCAGGCCAAGTTTCACCCTGAGATCTGACTTGTTCAGTAGTATCAGCTGAGATTGTGACACCACCAACTCCCCCCCCCAAGTCGCTCATCATCCTGACTTGCAAATATGCCACTGTTCCTTCACTGTCACTGTGTCAAAATCCTACAACTCCCTTCCCAACAGCACTGTGGGTGTACCTACACCACATGGACTTCAGCAATTCAATTAGGCAGCTCACCGCTATCTTCTCAAGGGCAATAAATATCAGCCTAGCCAGTGAAACCCGCATCCCATGAACAAATAAAAGATAATGGAGTTGACAGCTTACATCAGGCAAGCCATTTTAGTATTCATTGATAACTTATTGCTTAATCTAGGTCTTCACGTGAGGGTCTTTACAGAGGTGTCATTACCAGTGCCAATCCTGCTCTAGCATAATCAGTGTAAGGCAGTGCTCTCTCCCTGGAACTACCCCATTTTCCCACAAACCTACCTTGGTCCTGGATCTTACAAATGGACATAAGGATGTGACCTCCATCGTACATCCAGCAGTTCCAAACCAGAAAGAACTTGCTTGCTTAGCAACCCAAGCCCATTGCAGGTTATGTATAAAGTACAGAGCAACATTTTGCCCCATTTCATTTGCCCTAGAGGTCCACATTTCGCTCAAATTAGGATCCACCCATCAACAATACAAAAGGAACGTTGAACTGTAACACGGTAGAGTACAATTCAAAGGTATAATTCCTGAATGCTACTGTGCGCACCGGGCATTGCCCAGTTTCAATCATATGACTATGGAAGTAATTAAGCCCCAAAGAGGGTGCAGTGAAGACTCATCCTTGCCTCAAAGCACAATGTGGGAGGAAAGACTAGAGAAACCAGAGGTTTTTAGCCTCAAAAGGAAGCTTGATTCCAAACGGCAAGGCCTTGACCTTCAACACACTTAAAGTGGCTCTGTACAATGAGGGCCTTTTATCACAGCTAATAACTGCTGTACTACATACCAACCATTTTCATTAATGTGTCTATGCTGCCAATGCTCAAATTTGAACTCAAAATCACAACCATAGAATGGTTACAGAACAGGAGGCCATTTGGCCCATTGTTTGTGCTGGCTCTCTGAAGGAGCAGTTCACCTATTGTCACTCACATAGCTCTGTACATTGTTCTTTTTCAGATAATCCAATTCCCTCGAGTCCCTCGATTGAACTTGCATCAACCACATAGTGCATTCCAGATCCTAGCCACTCAGTGTAAGGTTTTCATGTGTCCATTGCTTCTTTTGCCAATTACCCTAAATCTATGCCCTCTTACTCTGAATCCTTCCACCAATGAGAAATCTTTCCCCATCTATCCTGCCCAAGCCCCTTATGGTTTTGAATACTTCTCCCAACTTTCTCTTTTCCCAAGGAAAACAGTTCCAACTTTCTAACTGAAGTTTCTCATCCCTGGAACCATTCTGGTGAATCTTTTCTGCACTCTCTAATGACCAGAACCAGACACGATACTTCAAACGGAGGCCGAGCCTCTTCAGGATGAGTGTCTGCCCTCCCACTAATGCTACTCAGTCACTTACACAGTAGCTAATCTGTCATGAAGGTCCTGCCTTCTCAACCTTGCCCCTCACCCGAGGAATGGTGATCCTCAGGTTAAACCACTCTTCCCCTCAGCTCTTCCCCTCAAAAAGGGAGAACAACTTATGGTCAGCTGGGACTGTGGCAACTTAGCCTGTCCTGAATGCTGCCACCTATAATCAAGATGGTGCAGTCTGAAGCTGGTACTGCTAGGACAAAGCTCATTGAGGTCATGAATTATTCAGAACAGTAACTAGCAAGGCTTACTTTGCTGCTGGGTTACTCACCACTTGAAATTCTAATTTTAATCAAGACTTTCCAGACAACATTGATAAAGATACTCTTGATTTTATGAGATGCTCAGTTTCATTAGCCTGATTATGACTGTTATTGACTGATTATGTTAAGAAAGTTAGAGTCATAGAGGTTTACAGCATGGAAACAGGCTCTTTGGCCCAACTTGTCCATGCCACCCTTTTTTTTTAAACCACTAAGCTAGTCCCAATTGCCCGCATTGGGCTCATATCTCTCTATACTCAGCTTACCCACGTAACTGTCTAAATGCTTTTTAAAAGACAAGAATGTACCTGCCTCTACTATCACCTCTGGCATCTCATTCCAGACACTCACCACCCTCTGTGAAAAAATTGTCCTCCTGGACCCTTTTGTATCTCTTCCCTTTCACCTTGGGTTGATTCACCATGCTAAATTGCCCCTTAATGTTAGGGAACGTGTAGGTTAGAGGGATTAGTGGGGTAAATTTGTGGGGATAGGGCCTGGGATAGGATTATCATCAGTGCACTTGATGGGCCAAATGGCCTCCTCCTGCACTGTAGGGATTCTATGACTATTATCTTACCTGGAAGGCGCCTCCAGCAGGGTGACCCATTCTGATTCTAAACCTATGCCCTCTAGTTTTAAACTCCCCTATCTTTGGGAAATGATTATCTACGCTCCTCATTATTTTATAGACCCAAGTTGTATTAGTTTTTACAATTCTATTTATGTTTTCAGCAATATACATTTTATTTTCACATTATCCTCTGTGATGCTATTCTTTTTCCTCCATGCTGTGGCCCTTTCCTTCACTGGATACTCTGCTGGTAAATTTGCCCCAGGCCCCTGCCAAAGCAATTTTAAAACCGGCTGCTGATTGGTATGTTGGTTAGGTCTATGCTCCAATTTTCTATCCATCAGGGATAATCCCTAATCTCTCCCTGGTGTCACCATCAGGTCATTCTATTGAGTGAGGTAGCTGTAAATTGTTGTACCTCCCACACTGCAACGGATGAGATCAGCAACATGCGGACATCATTCTTTTTCAACTAAAGTTACAAACGCGCACACATTTTGTTCCTTCTGGCTTTGCATTGAGTAGGCTTCCTGTGCAGCATGGTGGCACAGTGGTTAGCACTGCTGCCTCACAGCACCAGGGGCTTGGGCCCGATTCCCGGCTTGGGTCGCTGTTTGTGTGGAGTTTGCACATTCTCTCCGTGTCTGCGTGGGTTTTCTCCTGGTGCTCCGGTTTCCTCCCAGTCTGAAAGACATGCTGGTTAGGTGCATTAACCCGAATAGGTGCCGGAGTGTGGTGACTAGGGGATTTTCATAGTAACTTCATTGCTTTTACTTTACTTTTACTTCCTCTACATCTCACAACCCCCAGCTTGAAGTAAAACAAATTAAAAGGATAAAACAGTGAAAAGTAAATTAAAGATGAAGGAGAAGTGCTCCGAAAGCTCATGATTCCAAATAAACCTGTTGGACTTTGACCTGGTATTGTGAGACTTCTTACTGTGCCCACCCTAGTCCAACGCTGGCATCTCCACCTCGTAAAGAAACAAAAGCACTGCACATGCACTGCAGTAGGGACCTAAGTGCAGGTCTATCAAAATAAGGACTTCTTTAAATCAATTACTTTGCCCCAAGTACTTTTAAATGTTCATTATTCCTTGGATATGATGCATACTGTAATGACAATAGAGGGATACATATAAAAAATGAATTCAAGTTCATCTTAACATTGTGCATGACGGTCATGTCATCTCAATTGCCAAATCCAGCAACTACCATCATTATTTCATTTGCGACCTACCACCCAAATCGCAAACAAACAAAACAAGACTACATTCATTCAACTTTACCTTTAATGGGGTTTTACAGCTGTTCATTGACCAAGATTTATTTCATAATACAGCTGATTAGGTACAAGATGATTAGCGAGGAGAAAAAGAAAATGTAGCTTCACATCATTTTTACTTAGGCAACTAAATAATGTAGATCTATTGGCATAATGAGGCAAGGAGCCCAATTCTCTAGCAGTAAAGCACTGTGCCAACCTACTGATCTTTGGAGTAGGGGGAAAAGTCATCCAAGATCAGGTTTAATGTCCTACGTATAAAAAGTGTTAGGGTGAGATACTTGTGCTTTTTTTTTTCCAGAATTGGAATCATGGGTTGGGACAAAGATTGCTTAACTCCAGTTTTGTGTTCATTGTTTTGCAGAATTGAATTTTCTTACTCCTTCTGCCTGGCCAACTGTAACTAACAGGATTGTCCATGCAACTAAAGTCGGATCTCCCCTATTGTCGAACGACTGCTCAGAAGTCCAAATGAACATTATAGAAAACTTCAAAAGGTGTCCTACTGAGACATTCTGTCAAGCTTGGCATAACAGATATTAGGGCAACAGTGATATCCTGCCACTCGTATTATTCACAAATTCCAAATTATACTTAGACACTAAAAACACCAACTTTCTCCAGTTGAATTCCTTTAATCTAATTGGGAGTATGTTCAGATGCTGCATCTCAATGAGTACTTTAACACAAAGGTACTTGTGGATGCATTAAATTCAAATCAGGAAAGCTGTTGAATAGTTCTGAAGCCCTAATTTAACAAAAATTTGGCCATACCTATCGTTCTATCACACTTTTAGGGAAATACCATTTTTACTTGCTTTGCTTTTATAATTTCTATTTTTTATGCCATTAACATTTATCAATATTCAGCATATGCAACAGTCTGCTTGACAACATGCTACACAGTTTAGGCCTATACTCTCTGGAATTCAGAAGAACGAGGGGAGATCAAATTGAGGTATGAGAGATGATAAAAGATATGGATAAAGTAGACGTGGAGCAGATGCTTCCTCTTGTGGGGCATTCTAGGACGAGGTGTCATAGTCTTAGGATAAGGGGTAGAAAATTTAAAACAGAGTTGAGGAGAAACTACTTCTCCCAAAGGGTTGTGAATCTGTGGAATTCACTACCCAAAAGTGCGGTGGATACTGGGACAGTGAGTAAATTTGAGGAGTTAGACAGATTTTTAATTGGTAATGGGTTGAAGGGTTATGGGGAGAAGGCAGGAAAATGGGGATGAGGAGCACATCAGCCATGATCGAACGGCGGTTCACACTTGATGGGCCAAATGGTCTAATTCTACTCCTATATCTTATGAACTTACAAGTAGCCACAAATATGAGACCTAATGTTTTACAGATGATTGCAGGATGCAAGATAAATATAATGACTCAGTGATAAGTGGCTTCAATAAAATGAAATTTGGTCACAATATATTCAGCAGTTACTACCATATTCAACTTCCCTTTCGAGACTGTTTATGTCAACTAGTTTACATAATGTTGGTAAAATATTGTCATTTCTCTCTTTGCTGGTCTCTAGAAATTTGGCAATCTCCACATGCATTCAATCAAGGCAAGCCCAAAATATTGGCATTACCAGGAATAGCAAATGGGTTCTGGCTTTCACCAACATAACTGTGTCTTTACAAAGTCTTTCATCTGCAAAGACTAGACTTCATCCCGACCCTCAACTCCAATTGATTCAACATATGCGAGAATGGCAACTTTACAACTACAGCACACCTGTTCAATATCTGTATCAGTTACAATTGAGCCACATCTAGCCAACAACCTGGGTTAAGGTTTTTATCGCCAGAACTTACACAAATATTTGTTTTAAACTTCTTTATATGCTGGTAACCTTAATGATGGTACAAGTCAAAAGTCAACGTGCACAGTGGTTATACAAGACATTCAACAATTCTGAAGCCTGTTTTCTATGTTTTAAGCATTTGCGATATGATTTTGACAGTTTAATTTTGTACTTCATTTATCCTACTAAGTTTTCTTTTTAAAATAAAAAAGCCATCCTTAGTTTAAAGTTTATTTATTAGTGTCACAAGTTGCCTTACATTAACACTGCAATGAAGTTACTGTGAAAATTCCCTGGTTACCACACTCCGCTGCCTGTTCGGGTACACTGAGGGAGAATTCAGCATGGCCAATGTACCTAACCAGCATGTCTTTCAGAGGGGAAACTGGAACACCAGAGGAAACCCACGCAGACATGGGGAGAACGTGCAAACTCTGCACAGTGATCCAAGCTGGGAATCGAACTCGGGTCCCTGGCACTGAGGCAGCGGTGCTAACCAGTGTCACCCATCCTGGCGGATGATTGATGAAACTATAACATGCAAGACGTTGGCTATAGAGTGAACATAGCACAAAAGAAATATGAAGCTCTCTTGATAATTTTAGGAATTCCTTGATATTTGTTTGTACAGCACTTAAAATTCATATTCAACCTAAACAGTGTTGTTAATTTTCATCCAGTCCCTTGTAATTCAGTGCAAGGTATTTTATTTTGGTTGGGACAGGATGGAAAGGCAGGTTTCAAATGAGGGTTTTGCAAAAAAAGAAAGGAGTCTTCCCTTCTGTTGAAGAAGCCTTAACATTTGCAATCTCAAGGGCCAAATATAATTACAAAAGACCGATTAACACTTTGGGTGGGACCCTTAATCATAACTGAGGTCATATTCTAAATGTCAGCCCCCGACTGACTGATCTGCTGTGCTTTTCAAGCGTTTATTTCAGGTTTCTAACATTTGCAGTCTTTCTGCATAGTTCTGCAACGAGATTATGGTGTTATCATTAAAGTACACATGAAATTTATGCAAATAAAATTTCTAGAGATGCAACGTATGGAGGAAGTATATCTATGCTGCTCAGAAGACAGAAGTAGCTGGTCACAGATTATTCACTATACCATGAATTCATCCAAAAAGAAAGAGGTTGGAGGCAAGGGAACACCTCAACTGTTCAATATTGTTCAACATGCTGGAGTACGCTGCAACTTTTTAAACTTAGCACATTGCTTAGATGATAAAGTGACTTTTTTTTTTAAAAGGTGACTAATTCCTCTCCTTTTTTGTGCCCTACCTTTTTAGATCAGCAAGCAAACTGCTTATAGACCTGTGTAAGAGTAGCAGCATAGGATGACTAGTGTCCCAATCTTCCTTCTGTTGTAGAGCAGTAGGCTTCTACTTGGGGCTTCAGGATCTTCCAAGTGAGAACATGATTGAACCTACGTTCTGGCTCTAGCATACAATACATTACAGAGACAATCCATCATACCACCACATAAATAATCAGCTAATTGAGTTACTTGGCCAGCAAGCAAGATTATAGACAAATAAGTAAATGTAAATGAAACAAAAAATTGTGGCAATAATAGAATCATAGAAACCCTACAGTGCAGGAGGCCGCTATTTGGCCCATCGAGTCTGCATGGACAACAATCCCACATAGGCCTTACCTGCACTACCCTATACATTTACCTCACTAACCCCTCTAACCTACATAACCCAGGACACTAAGGGGCAATTTAGCATGGTCAATCAACCTAACCCACACATCTTTGGATTGTGGGAGGAAACCGGAGCACCCAGAGGAAACCCACACAGACACAGGGAGAATGTGCAAACTCCACACAGACAGTGACCCAAGCCGGGAATTGAACCCAGGTCCTTGGAGCTGTGACGGAGCAGTGCTAACTACTGTGCCGCCCAGAAATAGAACATGACTCGAATAAACCTGGAAAGATTCTGCTGCACGTCTCCAACACGAGAAGATTCAGGCAATATAATTGCTTCCAAGTTAATGTTCAGGTTAATAGAGGATGATTAAAGAACCAGTGAGATTGTCCAATGTGAGGAAAGCGTACTACATAACATGATACTGAGCCATAACATGGCAGCAGTGTCAAAACGGCAATCCCTTATTTGGATTATTAAGTTACAATTGACCTCATTGTCCACAAAGGTGTGGGGTTGGGATGCTGAACAGGAGGGCATTGTGAGCCTGTGACCATTACACGTAACTGGACAGCATAAGAGTTCAACTGCAATGCCCTTCGGGGCAAAAAGGCAACCAAAGCTCATTTTTAAGAATGGTCAGTTGGTAGAGTTATTGGAAGGCTAAAGGCACTTCCCGGCAATGGAAATGAGAAAGGCGAGGGGCACAAAAAAAAAAAGAGCCTGCATCACTATTTTACGTATTACACTGGTAATTCATTGGTTTTAATGCTTTGGAGCTGTCCTTTTCTGGCTTCACTTCAAGGGAACTGCCAATTGGTGCCCCCTGGCCAGGAACAAGTATTTTCACAAGATTAAACTCACTGCCTCACGTCCTTTGATTTCTCATTCCTCTGAGGAAGCCTGTGACTATTCTGCATCACTATCTGACAGCAGGGCTGAGGTAAGAAATTCACCAGTGTTGAATCCACGAGCCTACATTCTAAAATTCAGGAATCTTTCTTTAAAAATAAAGCAGGTAAAACAATGACATGATGCATGCACATATTAACAGAACCCAATAATACCATGAAACGTGAACTAATCTAGTGCCGTGGCAGCTGACTATCAGCTGGTGAAAAAGGATGGACCTGCTTGCTTGGTTTTGGTTTCTAGTGCAGATGAGACTACTGTAGATGATGTGTAGCCATGATGTGGAGTTGCCGGCGTTGGACTGGGGTAGGCACAGTAAGTAGTCTCAACACCAGATTAAAGGCCCACAGGTTTATTTGGCAGCACAAGCTTTCGGAGCGTTGCCCCTTCATCAGGTGAGTGGAGAGGTAGGTTTCACTAACACAGCATATATAGACAACTGAGTTGCTTGCTAGGCTTCTCAATAGTCCCTTAGGGAAGAAAATCTGCCGTCCTTACCTGGTTTCAATGCTGCCTAGCAAGCCACTCAGTTGTATCAATCGCTACAAAGTCTCTGTCTATATATGTTGTGTTTGTGAAAGCTACCTTTTCACTCACTCGATGAAGGAGCAGCACTCCGAAAGCTCATGATTCCAAATAAACCTGTTGGACTTTAACCTGGTGTTGAGAGATTATTTACTGTAGAAGATGTGTGAAGATGAACTGGACATGAACGGATTGCTAACTCACTGTCATTAGTACAGAAAATTTTAAGAGGTTAAGACTAATTTCATTACTTGCTGGACAATATTCCTAGAGAAAGTGAACATACTTGGAGCTTGACCACAATGATAATTTAAGCATTCTAGTTAGTTCATGCCAAAAACATCAGCAGGAAGAAACAAACATGCACACACTTCCCTGTTCTGTGCAACACTTAGGTTCACAAACCCTATTCAAGGATCTGTTAAGTGTTTTAAAATAGTTATTCTTCCTAAACAATTTGTTTAGGCTCCAATAGAATCCCTACAGTACAGAAGGAGGCCATTCGGCCCATTGAATCTGCAAAGACCATAATCCCACCCAGGCCCTATTCCTGTAATCCCCCATATTTGCCCTGCTAATCCTCTGACACTAGGGTCAATTTAGCATGGTCAATCCACCTAACCCACACATCTTTGGACTGTGGGAGGAAACCAGAGCACCCAGAGGAATCCCACACAGACACGAAGAGAATGTGCAAACTTCACACAGTGACCCGAGGCCGGAATTGAACCTGGTCCCTTGCACTGTGATGCAGCAGTGCTAACCACTGTGCCGTGTATTACACTACAACATTGGTACAAGACAGTTTTGAAGCTATGATGCAAATCTCGATAGAGGATTTTGCTCAACTTCAACGTGAGACTCCTTCCTACAAGCCCTGTGCTCTAGATTTACCCATCAGCAACAAAACAACACAGCTGAACTGTGGACACAGCTGCAGACTACTCAAACTGGTCATAGTGGTTGGGCCTTCCTGTAAGGGATGGGGGAGGGGGGCAGTTGATAGCTTCATTGCGATCCAGCCAACACTAAACTCTGGCTCACACTTGAGCTGTGGCAACAACTTCATAGCAATGGGTTGCAAGCTGTCCAAGAACTAGGAATGTGTCTATCTCAATTTCTACCTCTGCACCTAGTGAACAAACTCAAACATTATGGCATCATCCATTTCCAAACAAAAACAAATTTAATAGCTCATTAAGATTATACATTCATAAAAATTTGAAAGCTTTGATTAAAAATAAATTGATATTTCTCCCCACAAATTAGAGTTAAAAATAACAAAGAAACCAATAATTCTACAAAATAAATTCCCTGGGGAGGGAGGGAATGAAGGAAGCACTTTACAAAATGTTTCTTCTAATCTATTATTCAAATCAAACATCCATTTGCACCACAATTAAATTTCAAATCTATTGTACAAAAATAAGGATCGACCCAAACGCTTATAAATCTGTTGAAATACAAAGCCTAATTGTGAAACCATTACTAAGCCACTAGGCAAATCTATAGAGTGAGCCTTTTCATTATTTACAAACAAAGGAGATTGGGTCGGTGCGGGGGGAAACAATTTGCATAGTTTGAACTTGACAGGAACCCGAGGCCCCAACATGACCATAATTGTCAGTACTGAAATGTTATTTTCAGCCTTCCATCCTCCCCAAATATCAGGTCGTTCCCCCCTCCCCACCCCCCAAACTGAGTCAGAGGAAAGGCCACCACTTGGAGGGGTTTAGCGGGAGTGAGTGTGGGACAGAAACTCGTTTTTTTTCCCCGAACACATTCAACTACTAGCTCATTTAAAAAGTTCAGGCCAAGACAAGAGTTCTATGAAACAATTTGCTGCACCTCTCTTAAAAGAATCCATGCACCACTGTACTGATGACCACGTCTATGTACATGAATCATGCACCATGATCAGTGAATACGTAGGCCAAAGTAAAAGTTAAACTCAGAATGGTAGAAGACCGCATGGTCTTATGAATTATCCAAGTGTGTGTTTTAGCAATTTTGTCAAGGACGCTCTCTCTGATGCTACATTGCCTCATCAGAAGATCAGACGTCAATTTAAGTCACTCAACAAAAGTCCAGCTACATTTGTAAACTGTCTATAGCCCTTTAGAAATCCAACCATTACAATGAATGAAGGTAACAAATTTCCCTCACATTCCTGTACCTCAACTCCTGCAGCCTTTTAAAAAAATATTTGGTTTAAAGGGGAATTGCAGTGGTGATTTTTTTTTTGGGTGGGGGGGGGGAGAGAGAAAGAGAGGGTGGTGGTAGAGGGAGATATATTAGAGATGGCAAAGTTAGGATGTGAAACAGTTGAATTAAAGCCTTTAATTAAGCCTTCTGAGACTAAGGCGTTCAATACTTTTAAGACAGTTCCCGAGATGTCACGAAAAGCTCATTATACAAAAATCTTACTCAGATAACGTTCAGCAGAATTCTTTGTAAGTGTTGGATTTTATTTAATAAAAGACACCAAAACGCATTCCAACATGTGTTTTAGTGCTCTGTAATTACAATCTTGAAAAACATATTGGCCTTTACATGATTGCAGATTGCTACATAAAGAATCATAGAAGGAAAGAGACTGACTCCAGAACTAAGTGATTCTTTGCTTAATTGCTATTTTCTGTGGTCAGTCTACTGTGGCTGTGAAGCAGTACTGAAGTATGACAAAATGTCAACTTGCATGATCCACACAGCAAGTTTATTTCCCCCACACCTTCCCAAATAGTCCAGTGGGTAAATGCATCTTTTGTTAATCTGGTAGATCATAGTTGTAAGCCACTAACAGATCCACTCCATCATGCAGTGCCTACGAAACACAATTAGACACAAGTGATAGTGAACATGCAGCCACTGTTCTCTCAGCCTTCCTACATCCAGCATGGCAGCTCTAGTGGCCCCAGAATGTAGGACAGCCAAGGGCACTGCAACCTATTCCTAGCTCCTAGCAAGTGCACGATCCATTGCCATTGAGTACAGCTTTTTTGGGTACAATATTAATGATTCAGCAAAATCAACCAAGGCATGGCGCTCATTCAAGAGCCTTTCTAACCTAAGAGGCCCAATTTCCAGTACTCACAAAAGAAATCTTTCAGAATTACTTGGAACTTGACATTTATAAAAATGCTATTTTTGGATGCTTTTATAGGTTAAACGGACATCATATCCCAAAGATAATACAGGTAACTGATTTGATTTTTATGCTGAAATAATGAAACAAACAAGAGTTATTTGGGCAATGGGAATATTCAAATGTACAATTGCATTCATTCATGGCCTCTGACTTTGATTAATTCAAAAATGAATGGAATCATGGAATACAATCCAATAATCTTTGTAAAATCTCAGAACCCATCAACGCATAATGGAATTGGACATACTCGGAAACAACAGATCCAATTATACAGAGGATAGCTCTTTCATTGTTATTAGCAGTAGATTTGAAGGGAGGTGTACACACTGGTTTTCAGCCTTTGATTATTTTTATATAGAGTTGAATAGAAATTTACAAGTTTCAGCACTAAAATACAAAAAAGTTTTTGAAGTCATTGAAAAAAAGTTGTATAACTAAGGTGAGAGGTAGTTATGCCTTTGTAAACTTAAAATGTTAAGCTTAAAACTTTTAAAATAAAAAAAATCATGACTTCAACTGAGTTTTTGAGTTAAGAGCACAACTGCCCTCTTCCTGGAGGATGTTTGCTGGCAAATATGGTTCGTTCTGGGAGTTTAGATTCACAGTAGCTCGCACACGAGGCTTATTAAAATTGCTCCAACCAACTCTCACATGACATTGCATTAAGTGCATTACTTGCAAGCTGACCATGTCAAGGTGTTCAATCTCAGTCTGGTACGCAACTTGTCGGCAGCCATTGGGCTGCAGCAATGATGGGGCACAAGTTCATACCGTAACCCTTTTTAATTTTAAAATAAAATCCCAACCTCAAGTTACGTCACCAAGAGGAGCTGATGTGTGAATCGACGACCAAAGGGGAGGCACCGCCACCGCCAGAGAACACACTGACATTTCCAGGGCCGAAGATTTCAGATCAGCCTGAAGGAAAATTAACCAAGACGACCGCAGCAACTTTTAGAATAGTTAAAACTCGATTGTATCATGGATAATAAACTTTGAAAGGACTGTTATGGCAAACTGATATATGGTCAGCAGCACAGATCAGGAGCAAGGCCAATTTCAAACACCTGAGGAAGGCAGTTTTGGTGGGACACAAACATGAAAACAAAGATGATGTTTAGCATTTTTTGATAACCGAAAAGGCAAGTGTACACTCAACTCCAAGGTTGTCATTGAGTAGGCATGCTAGCTTGGGCATATATCATCTTGTGAGTCAAGTGGACAATTCCAAGGTGCGAGATTGATTGGGTGATGATGCACACAGCCTCACAAGATCAAGCATATAATATGTCAGCAAGTTTGAATATCCAGTACTGAAGCTCGAGCTCTTTTGCAGTAAATTATAAAAATTACCGTCACCGGTTATCAACACTAGTTCAGTGCCAGCACATAAATCTCTCCACTTCTACAATGCAGGGAATTAAACATGGTGCTCCTTTTGTAATGCAAGACCCAAATGCGTCTGCATGTTTTTCCACATCAGGAGTGGAATTCTCAGCTAAGGTTTCATTGAAAAATTGGACAGGATAATATGGTTTGATGTCATTTGAAACACATCTATAAAACACAATGGAATAATGGGGGGAGGGGGAGAAGAAATAAAAGATGGAGTTAGCAATTAACCTCCGAAATAAATCTGAACTTTAGGGTTGAACATAATGAAGAAACCATTTCTTCTCTCCCATTTATGGTCTCTTGCTACCATTTCTTATGCCTCAGGCTGGCGAACTCTGCCCACATTAAGGTCATTTCATTTGCCATGATTTTCTACTTGAGAAACGTGGGAATAGCATCCAAATGAGGCTTTTAATCCATTACCAAAAGCAAATGTCATTACTGACATCATCATGCAATGGAGTTAGGAGAAAGATAAGAAAAAATCCTTTAAATAATGATCAAGTCCTGGAATTTCTTTAGCCAAAACAAATGAAAAATTCAAGTAGCCTAAATTAATGAGAACACAATGCTTTGACCCAAAGGACAAGAAATGGGATTAAATATTTATAAATTTGACAAGAGAATAAAAATCACTCAAATGAATGGCTTCTGAACTGCATTTTCATGTCTCTCTATGAAAGTCTGTATACATAACAGCTGCTTTTAAAGCTTGGATTTAAGCTGTCACATAGGTTCGTACTCAGAAAAAGGCCTATGGCATGCCAGACTGCCTTTCCGTGCATAAAGACATTTATGGCTTGTATCCTATGGCTCAACTGATTTCAATAGCAGAGACGGGTAGAGAAAAAAAGCAGCTTGTAAAAAAAAAAAATTTCAGCACACACTACACTTCACACATTCAGATCTGAAAGTCCAGAACATAGCATGACAGAATCAGAACACATTAGTCAAGTACCATAACTGTGGAAAATGTGTCTTTTAGAGTGGTTAATGCAGCATCCTGCTCAGAACCACAGATTATCCGTGTGAGGTGCCTACACTCAATTTCAGACTCTTTGGAGGTTGTCTGAATGTAGGAAGGGAAGATTTGGTTAGAGTCTAAACATTTAATTTCTTCATTTCTTATCTCCTCCTTATACTTACATCTAGCTGATTGGACGAATACCAGTTTTGGGGCCTACTGCTAGAAATATGCAGCATGGGCACCAGCATGTCAAGATATTTCTAAACAGAAGCAGACACTGAAACTTAAAGGATGTGAAAGGAAGTTACGATTTAAACTCGAGCTTCATATCGAGCCAGAAATGCAAGTGGACCAGATTTTAAAGTGCCGGTTGCACATCATCACCTATTTGGTGGCACACTCTTGGGAGACGTGTATACCCTTTTTTAAAAAAAAGACAGATCTATTGCAGTACTGTGATAATAGACAGCTCTAAGAAAGTATAGTTGCAGTAGGCAAAAAAGGCAGATAATGTGGTAAACTTCAAACCTCTTCAAACATTAAGTCTACATAAAGCAAATTTAAGCTTTTAAGACTTGTATGTACCAAAGAGTTAATACAACTGTATCACCACTTTACGCATTACAGCGTAGCATATAGATTTTTTTAATCCATGATCTCTCTCCATAAACTGTATTTATGCGGGCTCCAACGTATTACATTACAGGATTGAGTATCTGAGACTTTGGGCTCTGATAACATTATGACAGTGTGCAATCTTTCCTATCCCGGATGCAGACACACCCAGCATTCTCTGCACCCTTCCCCCACCCTCTGGACACAAGCGGCAGTTTGATTGAGATTCAGGCAAAGCCGTGCAACAACTCTGCCTTTGGTAATACTGTGTTCATCAGGCACCTAAGCAGAAAGATTTCTTCAACACCATTAACGATGATGAGCCACGGGACTTTTCTGTTAACGTCTAGTGCAGAACCTCAAGAGGTGAAATGCTGCGTGGGACGTTAATGTCCCTACACTGATGCAGTACATGCGTCTTACAAAGATGTTCATCACCCTGCCAATTATTTTAATCTCCCTTTTTTTCCCATCAGTGATGCATATGTTTCCATTTGAGTAACTGTCCTGAACCAAGACTTTCATGGTTGTTTTTGAAAGGGTGTTGGAGGGAGAGAAAGCGGAGAGGCTTGGTATCCTCCTAAAAATACTCTCACATTTGTACTTGATTAGCGCTTGCACAAGCGCAGTCTTGCATTGATGATTTTTTCCCCCTTCCTTCCACGTTCACTTGTCGTCATAGGTTCATTCGCAGGTGTGCTGGTCTGTTTGGGGGCACTGGATACGTTTGCTTTTTGAAAGGCACAGAGCTCACGCCCATGGGGTGTCGGATTGGCAGTGGAGCAGAAGCCTCCCCACTAACTGTCACGTCCATCTGTTCCATCCCGACGTCCATTGGGTAGTCTGATGATCCACGTTCTCTGGGTGGTTCCATGTTGGCTCCCCGACCCCAGCATTCAGCAGATGAGAACTTCACTGGGCTGCAAAATAAAGTGGCATTAGGTGAATTGCTCACAGACACTAATCTGCTCAACTTGGCCAAACGTAATCTAATAACGTAAAAAACATGTGCAGTAGGAAACTAAACCAGGATCTTCCAACATTCTGTACAAACCCGTCTACAAGGCCACCTAAATTTGAAGCAACTCTTGCACGAGGTGACCTCTTGTTACGGCCAAGTAAACCTAAAAAGAAAGCTACGAACAACGTAAAATACATAATCACAGTAAGAGGGAAAAAAACAAAGGCTTATCCTCAGAAAGACCATAAGACACAGGAGCAGAATTAGGCCACTTGGCCCATCAAGTCTGCTCCGCCATTCAATCATGGCTAATATTTTTCTCATCCCCATTCTCCTGCCTTTTCCCCATAACCCCTGACCCCCTTATTTAATCAAGAACCTTTCTATCTGTCTTAAAGACACTCAATGACCTGGCCTCCACAGCCTTCTGCGACACAGATTTTCACAGATTCACCACACTCTGGCTGAAGAAATTCTTCTTCATCTCTGTTTTTAAAGGATCGTCCCTATAGCCTGAGGTTGTGCCCTCTGGTTCTAGTTTTTCCTACGAGTGGAAACATTCTCTCCACGTCCACTCTATCCAGGCTTCGCAGTATCCTGTAAATTTCAATAAGATCCCCCCTCATTCGTCTAAACTCCAACGAGTACAGACCCAGAGTCCTCAACCGTTCCTCATACAACAAACTCTTCATTCCAGGATCATTCTTGTGAACCTCCTCTGGATCCATTCCAAGGCCAGCACATCCTTCCTTAGATATGGGGCCCAAAACTCCTCTCAATACTCCAAATGGGGTCTGACCAGAACCTTATACAGCCTCAGAAGTACATCCCTGCTCTTGTATTCTAGCCCTCTTGACATGAATGCTAACATTGCATTTGCCTTCCTAACTGCCGACTGAACCTGCACATTAACCTTAAGAGAATCTTGAACAATGACTCCCAAGTCCTTTTGTGTTTCTGATTTCCTAAGCATTTTCCCATTTAGAAAATAATCTATGCCTCCATTCCTCCTTCCAAAGTGCATTGTATTCCATCTGCCACTTCTTTGCCCACTCTCCTAACCTGCCCCAAGTCCTTCTGCAACCCTCCTGCTTCCTCAATACTACCTGTCCCTCTACATTTCTTTGTATCATCTGCAAACTTAGCAACAGTGCCTTCAGTTCCTTCCTCTAAAGCATTCATGTATATTGTGAAAAGTTGTGGTCCCAGCACTGACCCCTGAGGCACACTAGTCACCAGCTGCCATCCTGAAAAAGACCCCTTCATCCCTACTCTCTACCTTCTGCCAGTCAGCCAATCCTCTATCCATGCCAGGATCTTACCCATAACATCATGAGCATTTAGCTTATTTAACAGTCTCCTATGCGACAGCTTGTCAAAGGCCTTCTGGAAATCTAAATAAATCACGTCCACTGGTTCTCCTTTATCTATCTTCCTTTTTAGCTCCTCAAAGAACTCGAACAGAAAGCTCAGAGAAGTTTAGGCTTATTCGTTTTGTCCCACAAAAATACACAGAAATTGCAAATGGAAATTGGAATTCACCCTTGATGCAAGCAAGTCGATTTATATGCTTCAACTACCCTTTATATTTATTCACCTATCTAGTTTAATCTTGAATGTTCACAAGTTTCCTTCTCTATGACTAACCCTCAAAGTGAATTCCACAAGCTAAGAAAACTGTTCATTAGTGAATCAGTTGGGGGTTTTAATAACAACCCGAGAGCTTTGTAGTCAATTTTACTGATACCTGTTTTTTTTCCCACAGAGGTATTTTTTTGTTAAAGATTTAATTTTTGAAAACTAAATTCAAATTCTTAAACCACTCTGGTGGGATTTTAACACTCATTCTCTATCCAGACCTCTGGATCATTAATCACTAACATTACCAATTCGATAACACTGCAACTAATGCTGAAATAATGTAAAAGATTAGTGCATAATGCTACATCCAATCCACAATAAAGTCAATTTTCTCTTCTGAAGATATACATTGTATAACTCAGCTACATATAATATTATTTCTGCCAGAATGATGACGACTGGTTAGTTACTCCATCAATGACACCTGGAGGTACCACTGTAAGCGCCTGGGATTCATTGTCTGTATATATTTTTGTGTGACTCTCCTCCACTCACTGTAATTTGCTGGAAAAATCATCAATTCATATTACTTAACTATCCTCCACTTATTGCATGTTGCTACTTTCATCAGGGACACCGATGTAGCTTCTGTCACGAGTACTTTTGCTGTAGTTTCTGGCTGTATATAATGGCACCACTGGTTCACATCTGCTGTAGTATGCGATTTAAACAAACTATTTGCTGAGTAACGAGACTTTGGTTTGTTGTGAATTTCACTATCGAGTGTTCTGCAGTAGTCCCAACCTGCCTCCAACACAATGGTGTCAATAGATACACTGTGGTTTTCCTTTTAACTTAGCCAGGAGCTGTTATGGACAATACAACACACCCCTGCTGCCTTGAATGAGATCAGTGAACTGGGAACCAAACCTGGGATTTTCTGTCTGCATGGCTTAGTATTATATTGAAGGTTTTATGACCCATATGTTGGACTTCCTCAATCTGAAATAGTTGCCTCATAAATCAAACAGTTTTCGGTTCTGGGGAATGGAATAACATTACTTTCATATTTACGCCCACAGAAAAAAAGGATTTGTTGAGAATTTGCTGGGCACCTTAAGCCAACATCAGAATACAAGTGAAGAGTTGCTCATGATTTATTCAGACAGGGGCAGCCGTTGCAAAATGAATAATAACAGTTCGCCGATCTACATCTTTCATTCGCGACACTTCTACAATGAAGATAAAAATTATATTTCCACAGGAATTATACCACAAAGTACTTTATATTGATTTACTTCTGCCACAAAATAAATCATTCAAATTAATTTTGTCCTGTGTGTTAGGAGGTAGAGTGGGCCCCTGCCAACTGTGTAATATGAAATATCTCCAACACAGGAAGCAATCATTTATTGTTAATGTCAGCCTTGCTTGTAAAAGCTTGATCACTCAGTGATGTATCAGAGTAATCTTTACATGGCACCACTCCCTTTGTTGAAAAGACCAGGGGTCAGGGATAGGGCTAAAGCATCAAATCATCACCTCCACCAGATAATTTTTAAAGGATTGACAGAAGAACCAGAGGTGGCATGAGGATTTTTTAAAAAACAACAGGTGGTTAGAATTTGGATACACAGCCTGAAAGGATGGGGAAAACAGATTCAACAGTAGCTGTCAAAAGGGAATTGGATAAATATTCAAGGATGAAAATTAACTGCAGAATGGGGAAGAACTGGTACAGACTCAATGGGCTGTATGTGCTATGATTCTATCTGATCCCAGTTAACAAGAGAGTCTACAACAACAGCTCACTGAATCCGTAATTGAAATACTACTTGTAATATTAACTCTTGTAGATTTTACACTTCAGATGCACAAAAGCATAAAATCAATGTTCTGAACCACCCCCCCGCCCCAGGAGCCAATCTAAAACATCATTTGATTATCTTTCTCTACATCCTAGCTATGACTGTAACACTATATTCTGCACTCTCTCGTTTCCTTTTCTATGAATGGTATGCTTTGTCTGTATAGTGCGCAAGAAACGATACTTTTCACTATGTTAATAAATGTGACAATAAATCAAATCAAATGATTACTGCTTCTGAGCAGATTAGCTACAGAATTCTTTCCAAATTCTATAACCACTTCTGATCCATCTTTGTTTCTACATATAAGTTGCATCCAAGGTTCTTTTGAAAAATCAAACTTATCTAACGCTATTTCACCAAATGAAAGTTGTCTGGGCTAAAGGTTTTGAATTATGAGGACAGGTTGGATAGACTAGGCTTGCATTGCCTTGTGAATAGAAGGTTAAAAGGTGATCAAATTAAGGTGTTGAAGGTGACTAAAGGATTTGATCAGGTAAATAGGAGAGAAACTATCCTCTCCAGTGATAGTCCCGGATAAGAGACTTGAATCTTCACACAAAGGGTTGTGGGCAATCTGGAACTTTCACCCCCCGCAGAAAGCCTTTATGATCTGGAGATATATTGGAAATGTCAGAATGTAAATTGATAGTTTTAGGTAAAGAGGGGGATCATAATGGCAAAATAGGATTGAGGCTGAATGGTCTCCTGCTCTTCCAGTTTTGCCTATAAGTGACTCCAGTTCCACACCAGTTTGGTTGACTTTAACTAGCTTAGTAGATTATTTAGCTGTATCAATTAAGGGCAGCTCAGGATAGATGATAAATGCTGGCCTTGCCAGCTGTGCACTCCCCAAGAATAAAAAAATCTTATATCTCATCAGGAGTAGGGAATTCACTAACTTCAACATAACCAACGAAACCCCAAACATCAAAACAAGTTCACACCCAAAATGCTAGAAATACAAAGCGAGCGAGTTTGTATCCGAATTAGAACAATAGCTTAGATCTTCAGCTGAACATATGTGGAAGATAAATATTAATAGTGTGGCTGGGTCAAAGGGTTTGTTTCTGTTAGCATTCTAGGGAGGGATTCACCCAAAACATACTTTCCTGTTGATCAACATGCATATTGCCAGTGTTTTGACTTTTATTCCTGACCTCCAGTCCTTTTTGTGTAACATTATCCCAGTTAAGAGATAATGTTATTATCACTAATGATTAATGTCATTATCTGAGTGAAGCATATTATTAATACAAGAGACTGGTGCTACCAGTGCAGAGTGTATTGGTGATACTGAACATACTGAGGAACACAATTACCTGACTGGAGTCCTAGGGCTGCCAATAAATCTGCGAGGTGAACGGATTTTTGGCTCAAATGAGAATTTTTCTTTAACGCTTTCCAGTACTGATGGAGCCACGTAAGTGAATCCCTGAAAATGGAGTAAAGAAGTGATTTATTTTCATTCCCTCATGAAGATGCAATTCCATGTGATAAGCTAGGCAGCAATCACAAAGGCACTCAATCCTGTTCTTGACCAACCATCCCTCACCTGCACTTTCCACATGATGTGATTAGATAGAAGCAAGAATCCTGGTTCATCTTTTACCTAATTAGTCTCATGCCCCACAACTCATTTCTCTGCTATGATGAATTTCCAAGGAAAATATCCCATTGAAGTCATTCGCTGTAAACTTGTCTGGCCCTACATATCTTTTGGTGATGTTGATTGAGGGATAAATATTGGCCAGTTGCTTTAACCCCTAACCTTCAGATTCAGAGATGAGCATGCAAAGCCAAGGCTGACTATCCATATAGTATACTATTTACATCTTTCACCACAAATCTTTGACTCTGAATTTTTTCAATTAAACTGGAACATCCTAAAATCAATGGGAATGTTGAAAGATCTTCTAGTGTATCTGACTAAAAACGTCTATGAGAAGTAAGGTTGTGCTGGGGAATCTGGTATAAACCAAAGGACACAAAATTAAATTAGTGAAAAATAAACTTAAAATAGCGTGTTTGGGGAGGCGGTGGCATAGTGGTGCTGTCACTGATCCCGAGGTAAACAAACTTAAAACAGAGAGACTGGTGGTTAGCGCTGCTGCCTCACAGCATCAGTGACCCAGGTTCGATTCCCGGCTTGGGTCACTCTGTTTGGAATTTGCATGTTCTCCCCGTGTCTGGGTTTCCTCAGGGTGCTCTGGTTTCCTCCCACAGTCCAAAAGACATGCGGGTTAGACGCATTGGCCATGCAAAATTCTCCCTCAGCGTACCTCAGCGAACAGGTGCCAGAGTGTGGCGGCTGGGATTTTCACAGTAATTTCATTGCAGTGTTAATGTAAGCCTACTTGTGACTAATAAATAAACTTAACTTAATAGAAGCAAAATACTGCGGATGCTGGAATCAAACAAAAAAAAGAAAAAAAAAATAGAAAAATCCAGAGACCCAGAGTAATGCTCTGGGTTCCAGTTTCAAATCCTGTCACTGCAGATGGTGAAATTTGAATTCACTAAAGATCTGGAATTGAAAGTCCATGAAACCATTGTTAATTGTCATAAAAACTCATTTGGTTCACTGTCCTTCCATCCTTATCTGGTCTGGACCACATGTGACTCCAGAGCCACAGCAATGAGGTTGACTCGTAACTGCCTCTGAGGGCGATTAGGGATGGGCAATAAATGCTGGTCCAGCAACTAATGCTCACGTCCCATGAACTAATTAAAAAAAAACATTCTTATCACTCAACTAATAGTAAGCTTGAATATATGCATCTTTGTCACACTGCAGCCAACCAATCATTTCTGGGATGGGGGTAACAGCACATGCATAACTTGAATTCAAGTCCTGCCAGGCTCATGGAGCAGACGTTCTGGTTGCAATGGTTCTGTTAAGCGAATTTGAACTGTCTTAAACTAGCTCCTAGGTGGCATAGTAGACTTACAGAACAAAACTGTTCCCTATTTAGCACTAACTGGTATGAATGGTAAAATTGTCACATCGGCAGATGCTCGAGGTCAATGCTGAAGCTCATTAATAGAACGAAGACGGGAGTCATAGAATCCCTGTAATACAGGAGGCCGCCATTCGGCCCCATCATGTACCGACAACAATCCTACCCAGACCCTATTCCTGTAACCCCACGCATTTACCCTGCTAATTCCCCTGAAACTAGGATCAATATAGCACGACCAAGCAAACTAACCCGCACATCTTTTGGAGTGTGGGAGGAAACCGGAGCACCCAAGACATGGGGAGAATGTGCAAAGTCCACACAGACAGTGACCCAAGCAGAGTGTCGAACCCGGGTCCCTGGCGCTGCGAGGCAGCAGTGCTAACCACTGTGCCACCCATGTGTTTGACATGATTTGCTTCTGCTGTACCTACTCGTGATGTTGATGGGATATTAGATTTACGCTACAGCACAGAAATGGACCATCCAACCTAACTGGTCTATGCCTGCATTTATACACCACATGATCTCCCTTACACCCCGCTTCAGGATACCCTTTCATTTCTTTCTCCCTCACATGTTTATCTGCTTTCCCTTAAATGAATCTGTCCTCTTCCCCAAATACTCCTTGTGGGCCATTTCGTGTTCCATTCTCCAGTATCGACATTCGTCAACTTGGTGAAAACTTTTTAAAAAGACACATTAAATCACCTCAAGCGGCTGAGGCACATGCTATATCCAACAGGCTTACCAGGAAGACTTGATTGGCACTTTCACTAAGGGTCGAGTCATCAGGACTGTCAACAGGTGTCTGTCGCGTGAACTTTGAATCAAACTGACTGACATCATCATCTGATTGCTAGAGGGAAAAGAAAAACACGATTAATCTAGAATTGGGTGACTAATACTTTGGATCTTCTCACCCTTTGTCTCCCATTCATGTTTTCTGGACACTCAGCACAATTCTGAACAAAAAAGTCCTTTGTTTACTTAGAGCTTGGGTTAACACGAGGCAGAACAATTACCTTGGTGCAAAAAAATTCAGCACATTTCAAACATTAGTTTGAGATCTGCAAAAAAAGTTAACTCCTTTTTACATGCAAGTTTCTTTTACCAGAACTTTTGCCATCTGCTGATGTTGCTTTCAGGAGCAAAGCGTGACACAAATGAAATGAAACATGCCCATCTTACACTGGTGTAACAAGATAGAGCAAAAACAACCTTTGTCAACACTAATTCTGCCACACTTCTCCATTTCTTCCTATCAGCCGACAATACTCCTAATCAAGCAAAGCATTTTAATAATTTATTTTATTCTCTTTTCTTCCAAACCTGTAACCTTTACTACCTTGAAAGACAAGGCTGCAGATGCATGGGGACACCACCACTACGTGCAAGCTCCCTTCCAAACCACATACCACCCTGACCATTTAAAGTTTAGTTATTATCGTCGCAAGTAGGCTTACATTAACATTGTAATGAAGTTACTATGAAAATCTCCTGGTCGCCACATTCCAGCACCTGTTCAGGTACTTTGAGGGAGAATTTAGCATGGCCAATGCACCTAACCCGCATGTCTTTCGGACCATGGGAGGAAACCGGAGCACCCGGAGGAAACCCACACAGACGGGGAGAACGTGCAGACTCCACACAGACAGTGACCCAAGCTGGGAATCGAACCCGGGTCCCTGGCACTGTGAGGCAGCAGTGCTAACCACTGTGGCACCATGCCACCTGGAACTATATCGCCATTCCTTCACTGTCTCTGGGTCAAAATTCAAGAACTCTCTTCCTAACAGCACTCGGTGCACCTACATCACGGACTGCAGGAGTTCAAGAAGGTGGCTCACCACCCACCCTCTCGAGGGCAAGTAGGGATTGACAATAAATGCTGGCCTAACCAATGACGGGCATGTCCAGTTAAAAAAAAAAATCTCATTAGTCTGTAGATAGTTGATTGCAGCCAGAACAGTAATTAAATGACTCCAGAAATCCAAATATAATTTATAAAATCACTCAAAGCTTAGTATTTACATTTACATCTATCTACTGATCTGTGTGTTATTTAGTATTTAAAACAAACAAGAACAAAAATAGCATTTAGGCGCCAGGCAATTGTGACTGAGTGGTTACAGCGGAGGGTTAGAGTCTATTCAAGTTTCTGTGCACAAGTTCATGTTCCCTCAGTTACAATTCTAAGTAAATAATTTAGGAAGCATTTCCACAGTTTCCAACTTAAACACGTCCTTAAGCATTCGGTCTCAAGGCTAACATTTCTTAGGAGCTTTATTTTGTTTGTTCGCAAGATATGGTCAATATTGACACGGTCCCAGGCATTGCCCATCCCTAATTTCAAGTGACTGATTTGCTAGCCAGTTCAGATAACATTAAAAGTGACCCTTGCAGTGCAAACCAGTCGAGTCTTTGCCAGATCAGGTAAACAAATTAGATTTTTACAACAGTTTGGCAAACTTTCATGTTCCATTGTCAAATTTAACAGATTTACTGAATCCTATTGCATAACCTGCCATTGTGGAATTTGAACTCTAAACTTCTGGTTGCTATGCCAGTCCCATAACTATTACACCACCATACTCAAGTGTTTAAAATGGACACAAGTGTTGCGTGTAGCAGTTAATTATTTAAACAGCTCTTTGAACCTGTTCCTTTGGTTTGGAAACAAAGCCGTAAACAATTTGAATCCTATCTCCAATGTCAGACTATGGACCCTTCAGAACAATAAAAGCAACCCCACAAATTATTCGGGTGTATTTAAGTGCCAGCTCATCCTCGGTGGCAGAACTGTCACAAGTCAGAAATTTGTGAATTTGAGCCATATTTCACAGACACATTTATTATCTAGACTGACACCAATGCGGTACTATTTTTCAGATGACTTAACTTGTTTATTTTATTATTTATTTGTCACAAGTCAGGCTTACATTAACACTGCAATGAAGTTACTGTGAAATTCCTCTAGTCGCCACAGTCCGGCGCCTGTTTGGGTCAATGCACCTAACCAGCACACCTTTTAGAATGTGGGAGGAAACTGGAGCACCCGGAGGAAACCCACGCAGACACGGGGAGAACGTGCAAACTCCACACATTCAGTGACCCAAGCCGGGAATCGAACCCGGGTCCCTGGCGCTGTGAGGCAGCAGTGCTAACCCACTGTGCCATCATACCGCCCGTGGCTCCATCAGATGGAAGATTCCACGGCACCATTTCAAAGAGCAGCAACGCTCTCGGTGCCCTGTGCAACATTCATCCCTTAACCATATTCATTAAAACAGGTTCTCCGATCATTAGCTCATCACTTGGTGGAATTATGCAGTGTGAAAATTGGCTACTGTGTTTCCCACATTATCACAGTGACTATATTTCAAAAGTATGTCAATCGCAAGGGCTTTAGGACACTCCAAGGTCACGAAATGTGCCATCATAAGTACAAGTCTTTTTTCTCTAGGGAATGCTACACAGTTCTATTTTTTGGATGAGATTTTAGACTGAAATCTTGGCTGCCTGCTCAGGTGGACAGGAAAAAAAATCTCCAATCTCCAAAGAACAGGGCGGTTTTCCTATTGTCTGGGCCAATATTTATTGTTCAACCACCAGTTAGGCAGATCGTTTGGCCATTTATTACAATGTTGTTTGCGAGTGTATTTTTTTCTGCCAGGTTTCCCCTAATTTACAACAGTGACTACATTTCAAAGGTATTTCATTGGCTCTGAAATGCGATGGGACATGTTGAGCTCATGAATTAACAACGGACACATGGGAACACCACTATCTGCAAGCTCCCTTCCAAGTCACATACCATCTGGACTTGGAAGTACATCGCCATTCCTTCACTGTCACGGAGTCAAAATCCTGTAACTTCCTTCCTAATAGCACTGTGGGCGTACCTACTCCACATGGCTGTAGCAAGCAGTTCAAGAAAGCAGCTCACCATCACTTTCTCGAGGAAAATTAGGAATGGACAGTAAATGCTGGCCTAGCCACAAACGTCCACATCCCATGAAATAAACAAAAAACAAATGACCATACAGTTGCAAATTATTTAATATTCCTCCAAGAAGCATCATCATGAAAACAAGCTTTATGTCAAAGAATGATTTTTAATCCACTGATTGGAAATCCAAGCTGAATTTTTAAGTAATTGTGACTTGAGCTCATGGATAAAGATGATACCCTCAGTTTGCATCATTGTACTACCCACACCCCAATTCAGAGATGGAGACACCGTGTCTGCAAAGAAAATCAAGGATAATGACCTTAAAGGAATGAGTGCGCCACATATCCTGCCCCCATTAGCAGGCATAAAGGCAATCACCTGGGACATTCAACAGTAGGTTCCCAGACATGAACTTGTCTAGCTAAAATGGGAATATGCTTTAAACACAATCATTGGAAAAAGACATGAACTGACTAAGTTACAAAGAGGAATACACTAGTAACTACCATTATTGAATCACTGACAGTCATGTGACAGGCTCACCTTTTGTGTGTTTAAGCTACAGCATTCGCTGCAGGAAGAGGATAAACAGCCGAGGCGCTGATGAGAGAACACCCAGTGGGGACCCCCTTTCCTCCCTCTCACTCTCACCACCCCACATGATAAGCTTTTGAGCCATACTTGCTGACCTTGACCATTCAGGGACACCCTGCTGCAGACAGAAACCGTAAAGGGAATCCATCCCGCATTGCTCTCGCTAAGAGCCAGCTAATCAACTAGCTAAATGCTTAAATTGCATCAAGGGAAAACAACAGACCACTGAGATCAGCCTGAGCCAACCAAGTCACCAAACCCCAGGAGCCATATAACCATTGGGGAGTCATTTGACTCGTCCATACCCGATCATAACAGCACAATTTACTTTTTAGCAAGTTATTGCCCTCTTGGTTAAAGAATAGATTACATTTGTTAAAACCCTCCAAGAAACCCACAGGTAGCTTAATCTGTACAGAGCTGGAAGATCCCATGTTCGATGCAATGTCTATGCTGAAGTGGTTGATCTCAGCCAGAGCAACATAGGCATTATAATTAGCCTAGTTAACCTGGCTTAGGAAGTGGAAAATGGAGGATCCTCTACTCCCAATACTCTATAGCAATCCTTGATTAAAGCAAGCACTTGTGAATATGGTTAGCCTCGACTGCGATGCCCTGCAATGGCCAAATGGTCAGCTGACATTCACTAAGTAGGCTCACACAAGAAAAATGACAAGTGCAGAACCAGCAGGGACTTGTTGTTCAGTGTTGGTTCATGGGAGCACTCCCATGAATCAACACCGAGAAACAGAATAAGAGGCAAGATTACACTTACCAGAAATGGCTTGAAAGGTGGTTCAACTTTCCGAGCCAAAAGATCCTCCCAGTTTGTGTGTCTGAAGAAAGGATGAGCCTGTATTAAAATTAATTGAGTGAATTAATAAAAACAGAATTTCAAATTAAAAAACATCACATTAGTACATATAATAGTCTGCATTCAAAGATAGAATTCCATATATAGAAAATATATTAATTAGTTGTTAGTCCCATCTGTTGTTTGCGGGAACCTGCTTAGCACAAATAGACTTTCACTTGTCTACCCAACAGTGGAAAATTCTTAAAAGTAATTAGTTGGCTGTGAAATACCTTGGGGAATCCTGAGAACATTATATGGTGCTTACATAAATTCACGTTGTTACGTTTTTGTTGGGGACCAGTAAGGTTTTTTAAAAAAAGAATCCTAAAACCAGATATTTACTAAAAGAATGAAGTTCATGGTTTAAAAATCAACAGAATTATACAAAACAAAAATCAAAAGGACATGAATATTAATAACTACATTATCTTAAAGTGTCAGTTATGTTAAAGATATGAAAAGTACAGTGAACAAAGTTACTCATTTTCTAAACTGATCTAACTTCAATTTCCTTCAACAGTCACTTGGCCTACATCCCCAGAACTCAAGTCAGACTTATCAAAGATTGGAAAATTTACCACTTGGTCTGAGACTGCTTAGAGGATTCATATAAAGGTCGAGATTTCATGGGCCTTCCATCTATTTCCAGCAAGGTTTTCCCTTCAAATTTTCTCCAACCGTTTCACATTTGCAGAATCCCCGTTCAACAAAAGGCATCAGTAGCACCTTAAACCTCGGCTCAGAACTCTGTGGGGTTGAGTATTCTTTAACTCTGCAGTCTTGCACTGAAAACTCTTTTCCGCTTCTCAGCTTGGCTATTCTTAGAAGTTCAACTCACTGTTAGGAGTCCTTCAGTCAACAAGAGGTTTATACTCTTTTAGCCAGCACATGGAATTTCAAATCAACATTGTCAGGGAGAGATGGCCCCTGCTCTGCAGCCAGATTGCTCTAAACTAAAACTGCTTGCAACAGAACCATACCTAAAGACTCCGACAATTAACTCTTCTGGTGATTGTTTCCTACTGCTTTATCTCCCAAACAAGTAAGCTCATAGAATCCCACAGTGCAGAAGGACGACATTCGGCCCATCGAGTCTGCACCGACAACAATCCCACCCTATCCCCATAAACCCACATATTTACCCTGCTAATCCCCCTGACACTAAGGGCCAATTTAGTATGGCCATTCCACCTAACACGCACACTTTTGGATCGGTTGGTATATTATCAGATATCTTTCAGAGAAACCTAGTTCTTAAAAGTATCACCCCCGACATAAAACATAGGTAATACCATACCAATCTCAGCTGTATCATCATGCAGCAGAAAACAAGCAACTCTCACAAAAAAAAAATTTAATGGACGTTCAGCTTGGGACACAGCCTTTACTCATTAACAACCAAGTACAAAAATATGCTAGGAGATTTAACTTCTAACTTTTTGACAGCTGTATATTGCCTGGTTAGCCCAAAAAAGGATGGGGGGAGGGGGGGGGGAAGACACACATTTTATTCCTAGACTGAGTGGGGACACATACTACAATAGAGACCAAAAGGCCTTAAGCTACAGGGGAGGGAAGAGAGAAAAATTAACTTGGCTTTTCACGCCAGACAGCCAACAACTGGAAAAATTGGTCTCGTCCCCAAGCTCCTTCCCTGCGAGATCCAGTGTACCTCCCCCCAAAAAAACAACCCGCCTCAAAACAACTATCCATTAGGCCTATTCCCCTGGCTCTCTCCAATACGATTCAACAACTCACTTATTTATCCACCTCCCTTTTACAAGCTGTTATAGATTGTGCTGCCACCATTACGCGTAATGGGGTGTTTGGAGTGTTTTAAAGTTTGCGTACAAATATTCCCACAACCTGTCATTATCAAACCTCTGCACACAGTGTACCAACCTTGTTCAAGACACCATTCTTCAGATATGAACTAGTGAACATTATAGGCTGATCGCTCACAGGTGCAGCACAATCCAACATGATCCTTTCCTTCCCCTCAAGCATCTCCCAATTTCTACCACGTGACTAGACAGCAATCACGAGTGGGATTATGGATTTAAAATTTTGTCCTGCCCAGCTGACAACAACCGTATCACCCGTTACATAACATCTAACATTTCACAGACAATGATTTGTAATTGGGACACTTTCTTCTGATGAATTAATTATACTAAGCAATACAGGAGGAGCTTCCAAATAACCATTCTTGAAGATTAAAATGAAAATTATTTTAAAAAGTTAACAAATAGCCCTCTTCTTTCTTCCACACTTCATTTTTTGATGCATGCTGAAATATTTGTCTAAACATTTAATCCTTTTTAGAGGAATTAGCTGTAAACAGGCACTAAGCCAGAAAATAGGAGAAATTGAATTAACAACAGGGTATAAATGATTTGTATACCAAGTTTAAAATTTGATGAGAGTATAAAGTGGTGGCTTTTGTGCCAATCATAGTCGAAGGAGTAATTTTAACTCAACCCTGATGTTTCCGCAATCTTATTTCGGATGTGTTAAGGATGGCATTTCTGCAATTAATTCATCTGACTGATGAAGCTCACCAATTACTTTAAATCAGTTCAGTCAACCCATATTTGGAGAATTAAGGGATGTCAGGATACAAGGGATCTTAAAGTTTATTCATCTGTGTCACAAGTAGGCTTACATTAACACTGCAATGAGATTACTGTGAAAATCCCCTGGTTGCCACACTCCGGTGCCTGTTCGGGTACATGGAGGGAGAATTTAGCACGACCAATGCATCTAACCAGCAGGTCTTTCGTACTGTGGGAGGAAACCGAAGCACCCGAAGGAAACTCACGCAGACACGGGGAGAACGTACACACTCCGCACAGACAGTGACCCAAGCCGGGAATCGAATCCTGGCACTGGGTCCCTGGTACTGAGAGGCAGCTGTGCTAACCACTTTGCCACCACCCCCCCAATCTAAATTTTAACGTCTCTGCTGAAAACATACCTGGACATCTGCTGCATCCCCAACTCCAGCCCCAAGGCGTGACGAAGCATTCCTTTTTAGCAGCTAAAAACAAAAAATGCAAACTTTAACAATGTTTTACCTAATTTGAAAGCTAGTTTAGCGACTTTAGACTGTTTAAATTTCTAAACGTGTTCAAAAAAATGATAGTTTCATGAAAGTGATGCTGTCCCATTAACAAAGTTCCAGGTTCAGTTTTTGACAAATCATTTCAAGGTTTCTGACACTTCATTGAACCCAATGCTTTAACAGGGGCTGTGAACAAAATATACCCATCTTAACTGGATTGCCTCCATGGAACAAAAGTCAGCTTGCTCGGCTTGGACAGTTCAAATATTTACATCGTTGGCTTAATTTGTGAAGGTGCCATTTCAGATTCTCTCTCAATTTGGTGAAATTCCATTCAGACCACCATTTCAATTCTACCCTCTGACCACACTCTTTAAAAAAATCATTAACGTCATTTTTAAAAATGAATTGACCCTTTGACTACTGTACTTTCAACTGGGTCATATCTAGAAGGGTTAGTGGTTAAAGGGGGATGGGGAGAAGAAAATAAAGTAATAATATTCAAAAGCCCTTGTGATTCTTAGAGAAGGGGAACTAAGGTGGGCAACTGGAATTAAGGTACAGATCAGCTATGGTCCAAATGAATAGCAGAATAGGCTGAATGATCCCAAGAGTAAAAAAAGGAGGACTGAGGAAGGCACGGAATTCTCAGCTTTGAGACCCTATTATAACAAAAACAGAAAATGGTGGAAAAACTCAGCAGGTCTGACAGCATCTGTGGAGAGAGGATTGAACTAACATTTCGAGTCTGGATGACCCTTTGTCAGAGTTGCTCAGCGAGCACAGGAACACTATTTAATGCTATTTAAGACGTGGTGATAAACAGCTCCAAAGAAAGTGTGGTGTGGCATTTGGAACATTTAGCTCTACTCTTAAGTAATTTGATCTAATTAATTACATATGCCTGTGCTCAAATTCAGGCAATATGGAAATCTCAATACAGTCCAACAGATCAAAAAAACTAGCCTCTGGCAAGCATAGTTACTCCATGGCCCACTTTTCCATCCAACATTACACAGCACAGGATTGGAGAAGTCTATATTAACTGATCAAAATCAAAGGCCAGATCTCAGTGGCTACTTTATTCGTCACACCCTTCAGTAACCATTTCTGCCAACAATTTCTCATTATAAGCCAGCTTACACAAGGAGGAAAATTGGACAGAATACCTTTTTAAGAAGATCTCTGGCTTCCTGTGTGAGGTAGGGTGGCAGATTCAGTTTACACTTCAGGATCTTATCAATTGTCTTCTTCCTGTTTTCCCCAGTGAATGGAGGCTAAATAAAAATGGGGGAAAAAAAACACAAATCAACTCATACCAAAGAAAAAAACTAAAATTTTAAGTGTCAAGGAAGAATCTCAAGAATTTCTGATCAACCATTGGGAGTTACCAACTGATATAGTCAAGATAAAAGCTTTAAATATAGAAGGTGAAATTTATCTGGTATCTAACTGCCTCCTGTTGTCAAAGCTACCAGTTTATTTTTGTTCCCTATCCTTCCTCATCTTGTAATTCTCCACCTCAAAGGAAGGGGGAAGCAATTTATGTCTCAGTCCACCCTGTTTTTCAGGAAGTTACCAAGAGCCATTCAAGTGTATGAGATAATTAAATCACTTATAGAGTCACTCTGCTTACCCAGCCCCACCCATCCCTCCACTCTGATTCAACCAGCTGGTGTAGGCTTGAGAATAAAACAGTGGAAACTGCAGAAGGCAATTCGACTATTTTACAGCACAGATGCTACACAGAAGTATTGAATAGAATTCGCCCAAACTTTAAACTCGCCTACAAATGTTTCTAATTCTGGAATGCTAGTCAAACCCATTATATTCCCTTAAGGTATTTCCTTAGGGTATTGCAAAATTCCTCATGTTGATAATTTTTACCCAAAGAAAATAGCTGAAATCTGAACAAAAATTTTATGATTTTAGGTTTTACCCACAGACTTTTTTTTGGGCATAAACTTTATAATTGCTCTGTTCATAGATTCTTTGCATATGATCACAACTTGATGGTTAGGAACAAAAAATAATTAAAATATTTGCAACTACTGTGCATGTCCCAGTAGAGACGCATACTTTAAAGTAATTAATTGTGTGAAGTAGCTTTACATTTTTGAAAGCGCCATAGAGTTTAGTTTAGAGATCTAGTTTGTTTTATCTTCGAAAGCTCAATGTAAAAAAAGGGAGGATTTTAAAAAGTGGGGAAAATATCAATGCCACTGTGTGCCAAAGGATCAAATCCATTTGTTTCCGAACCGGAAACCATGGATGAACCAGGGATATCTGTTTGCTGAAGTCCAGGTCTGAGGCGTTCAAGTCAGGCGACTCTGACCTACAAGAAATCCATCAAAGATGCCAAAAGACAGTACCAGGCCAAGCTCGAGTCCAAGGCTAGCCATACGGGCTCCCACCGACTATGGCATGGTCTGCAAGAAATAACAGGCTACAAGATAAAGGCATGTAGAATCGCTGGCACCAATGCACCTCTCCCCGATGAGCTCAACGTAATCAATACCCATTTTGAGCACGAGGTCAGCGGCAGCACGACTTCTGCCCCGGAAGCCTCGACCGAACTGGTATCCGAGGTCACCATCACAGAAGTCCGGTCAGCCTTTTTGAAAGTTAGCCCACAGTAAGCAACTGGCCCGGATGAGCATGCAGATCCTGTGCGGACCAGCTGTCAGGGGTATTCGCAGACATCCTTAAGCTCTCTTTACACCAGTTTGAGGTCTCTATCTGCATCAAGATGATGACCATCATCCCTGTACTAAAGAAAGGCCAGGCAATGTGCCTTAACGACTATGGTGGCTCTGATATCCATCATTATGAAGTGCTTTGACAGGTTAGTCATAGCACAAATCAATTCCAGCCACCCAGACTGCGTGGATCCACTACAGTTCGCCTATCACTGCAACAGGTCCACAGCAGATGCCATCTCCCTGGCCCGACACTCAACCCTGGAACACCTGGATAACAAAGACGTCTATGTCAGGCTCCTATTTATTGACTACAGCTCAGTCTTCACCAGTGTTATTCCGACAAATCTCATCTTCAAACTCCATGGGCTGGGGCTCGACTCCTCCCTCTGCAACTGGATCCTCGACTTCCTAACCCACAGATCGCAATCGGTAAGGATAGGCAACACTTCCTCCATGATCATCCTCAACACCGGTGCCCCACAAGGCTGTGTCCTCAGCCCCTTACTTTACTCCTTATACACCTATGACAATGTGGCCAAATTCCACTTCAACACGGTTTTCAAGTTTGCTGATGACAACACCGTAGTGGGTCGGATCTCAAACAATGAGACAGAGTACAGGAAAGAGAGAGAATCTGGTGAACTAGTGCGCTGACAATAATATCTCCTTCAATGTCAACAAAACGAAGGAGAGAGTCATCGACTTCAGGAAGCTTGTGGAGGGCGTGCCCGTCTACATCAATGGGGATGAAGTGGAAATGGTCGAGAGCTTCAGGTTTCTAGGCGTCCAGATCACCAACAACCTGTCCTGGTCCCTCCAGGCCAACGCTATAGTTAAGAAAGCTCACCAATGCCTTTATTTTCTCAAAAGGCTAAGGAAATTTGGCATGTCCGCCACAACTCTCACCAGCTATTACGGATGTACCATAGAAAGCAACCCTTCTGGTTATGTCACAGCTTGGAACACATTAGATATATTTGTTAAGAGTTATATATTATAGTGGTTTTGTTTCTTGTTTGTAATTGATAAAAGTTCTTGCTAATTTTCTTACTATACATGTCTTAAATAAACTTTGTTTGATAATAGCTCCCTTGTGGGCCATTTGAATCAAGAAGTGAAACATAACATGCTTACCCTAGCCAAATTCAAGATGCAAAACTTATGATCCAGGCGGGCTCCATAAAACACTTTGGAGTTTGTGACTTGAACAATAACAGCTGCCCATCATAATGTTTCAATAATGCCACTACAGAAATGTTTAAAATAAGCTACAAACCCTGGCAAATTAAAAGCAGTGCTTTGATCGGTATTAGAACAAGACCTCAAAGAATAATGGGATGCTATTTGAGGGTTAAAAGAAATCATTTAGGGGCAAGATGAATACAACTGAATTTCTTATGATAAAAGTAATAATTATCTATCAGCTATTAACGAGCATCCTCCTTTTAATCCACCAGTAGTAAACTGAATTTGTGTCCCTTTGTCACTAATACGCTTATCTGTGGAAATGATCTCACTGTTTATTTACCAGCAAAGGCTTGTACCATTTTAAAATATTTTTCCCCTATTAAACTTTCTATTATCCAATACAGTAACTCAAATTTTTCAGCATTCACGGCAATCTTGCAATTATTCTACTGAATTTTCACTATACCTTTCTCCTGACTATCTTTTCCGTACACTAAATGTTTAAAAAGAAAAGCAGTGTCAGTTAAGTAGCAGACTTACGCCACACAACTTAAAAGATGGCCAATTTGGTCACACCAACTGCATTCCGAAGGTGAGAGAATTCAATTATTGCCTAACTGGAGAGGGAATTAGTGTGGGTGTGAGATGATCGCTCGTCTTTGTTATGGGGCTTCAGTTTATGTCTGGATTAAATAAAATCAAGGCTACTTGAAGATGATTTACAAAAAAAAACCAAAGACAAAACAGATCAACTAATCCTGCAGTCCAAAGGATTTAAACTTGCACTTTGGGGAGATTAGGGGGAAAAAAGATTGGATATTGTAAATCTAGCTACAGCAATTGGAGTCAGACTACTGCAGGACATTTTGAACAGCCATCACACCAACACAAAGGGTAAAGCACAGGAGGGAGAAGAATGGGACCTAGAAAAAACAACAAAATCCCTGCATTTCTACAATTTCTTAAAAACAATGGAATGCCCATTAAATATTGCTGATGTACCATTCCTTTCTTCAAATACAATCATCACAGCCAAACCTTGGAACATCAGCCTTGTAAACAAGCAGGATTATATGACTAGCACCTATCGACATCAACCATTGATCAGGCAGGGCAATGAGGTTAAAACAATATGCTGCAAGTCATTTGTGACTCACGAAGCCCAGGGCAACTATTTCTGCTTATGTTGCTCACCTACTTGTTTTTCTTGTTTGCTTCATTGCTACGTAAATCCGAAGTCATAACACCAAGCTCAGATATCAGCAGTCTGAGATAAGTACGAGTGAATGGGGCAAGAGATTCAAATTCTACTGAGTCTCCATGGTAAGATTTACTGAAGTCTCACAAGACCAGGTTAAAGTCCAACAGGTTTATTTGGTAGCACAACTTTTTGGAGTGTCGCTCCTTCTTCAGGTGAGTGAACTCTTCACTCACCTGGAGAAGGAGCGACATTCCGAAAGCTTGTGCTACCAAATAAACCTGTTGGACTTTAACCTGGCGTTGAGAGACTTCTTACTGTGCTTACCCCAATCAACGCGGGCATCTCCACATCAAGATTTACTGAGCCACTTACTCCCTACCCACTTCCTCACCATGGTTTACAGCATGTTAGTGATAGCTAATATCTACACAGTGAAAGGATCAGAGGCATGCAGTTTTAAAATTGTGCACCTACTGCTCCAGTCAGCATGTCGTACATTAGGGCTCCTAAACTCCACCAGTCCACAGCACGATTGTGTCCGCTTCTCATCAAAATTTCAGGCGCCCTGTGAGAAAAAGGAAAGGCACAGGAGGATTTCATTTCTCTTTAGTTTTGTTCCATATGCAACAGCATTACATTGAAATGGGGGAGGATGCAAATCTTCGTAGGTTTTCCTATCAGAGCATGCAAGTTGTACAATTTTGAGGAAACCCAAGAACTGCTACAACACTGGATCTTATTCTGAGTTGCATCTTATTTGACTTAGAATTTCCTCTAAAGGAAGGGCTTCTCCAAAGTACCGAGAGGGTGATACACTGCCCAGGACATCACATCATTCAAGTGCATGAGTGGTAGGGTAATTTACAGCACAGAAGGTGCCAAGTTGACCATGGACTGGTGTTGGCCTTGCCAATATGCATGTTGCAACTGGGGCAATCCCAAACTTTCAGCAAAAGATAAAAGATGGGGAAATACCAAAAAAAAGACACTTTTCAGTAGATAAGGAATCAAAATATTGAAATGAAAGTTACCCATGGCATTAAAATCAGCTTAAACTAGTTCTCAAGATCAGACAAAATGCAAAATAAATGTAAATTTGGTGTGTCTCAAGATCCCAAAACACTTCATATTTAATGAATTACTCCAAACTGAAATCATATTTATATGAACAGTAGCTATTTTACATTGAGCTGTGAGATAAATGATCAGTTAAAGTCCTAATGGTGTTGGTGAGGGAAGTGTCAGTCAGGTTAACTTGATGCTATGCCATGGGATTTTTTTGAACTGGCAGGGGAGGCAAACAGGCATTGGTTTGAAGTCTCACGGTGTATAAAATAATGATTGAGTTATACCAATATCTTCATGAGGCACATTCATTTTTAAAAGCCATAAGGACTGAATTTCACTGGAATTCTAACATGCTGCAGTGTGGTGTAGTTAAGATGTGACACCTTGACTACATCTGACAAATATTTTTCCAATCTTGACCTTGCAACTGGGAAAAACCAACAAGTGACCATTCTCTCTCGCAGAGATTTCAACTAGTAGGATTGACCATCAAAGCAGAGGTCTGGGGAGTGCCACATCAAGATCTCCAGCCAATCATCACAGCCGACAAGTAAAGGTAAGTGGGAAAACAGTGAAAATTCAAGTTACTAAGCAAACTCAAATAGACTCCAATTAGCTTGAGCTCTTTATAATCCCGTTGCAGATATGATTATTAGGAAGAAAAGGTTCAAAAAAAGGTCTCAAGGTTTATGGTATTCTCTGTAGTCACTATATTTCCAAACCATACCTTTAAAAAAAATATACTCACATGTACTCAATTGTGCCACAAAAGGTATGGGTCACTGCACCATCATGGATAGATTCTTTACATAGTCCAAAATCTGTCAGTTTAACATGCCCTGAAATAAGAAGTAAACATAATTGCAGTGGTGACTGCAATGCATACAGGAGAACATGTCCTTGAGGGATCACAAGACAGCAATCTGGTTACAGGGTTCAAACAATTCAAGAAACACTGGGCATCCAGTTGACTTCAAGCTGCCAATTTACACTTAATTCTAAGCAGGAGGGTATTGTTGGCCAATAACCAGTGTCACCTGAACCTATACACTGAAATAAAATTTTGTAATCTCACCCCAATATTGGCTATTTATATTTTCTGCTCACTTTTTATCCTGAAAGTACTGATTTTTGTTGGCCTACAATTCCCATGGGAGCTAAGACCTCACCCAGTTGGCCATTATTCACACAATCCTATCCAACAAATGGCATCAGGCTCCTCAGAGGGCATCGGAACGAAGTCCAATCATGTCCTTATTTGACATGCGTGCACCCACCCAGCCGTTCCAGAAAGGGTCATGGATATTTAACAGATGCAGAACACCTAGCTAATTCTTTCCTGTGACTAAACATAGCACTTCACCTCTGATCAGCTAACTTGGAATAAGAAGCGAGTCAGAACAAAGTCTTTACTGTTATACTAAGTTGTGTAGTTGCCCATTAGAGCAAATTAGATTAAGATTTGGTTTTTAAACTTTAAATTTTTAAATTTTAACATTTTATGCTGTAGTTGGTGAGTTTTGACACCTGCCAAAAGGTTTCTTCAAGATGATTAACAATTGTGTTTTCAACAATTTAAGTTTTGGAAAGAATTATGCAGTTAAATCGGGACATATGAGAGGGTCTGAAATATAGGTTTAAAAACAAAACGCAAAACTTTAGCAACACAACAATGTATGTTAAACTGGATGTTAAATCAACTCCAAAACAAAAGAAACAGACTTCCTAGTGACAATCCTTCCAGTGAGTAAAATGATAGCAAAAGCGATCAGAGATTAGGTCAGAGATGGAAATACACTATTCGGTTTCAGACTTCAAATCAGAAGTAAATCAGCATGTTAATACTGATTTGCACCTAACAAAACATGACAGGTAAACTCATTTTTACTACTCTACGTAAAGCATCTAAGGTAGTCTTGCTCGAAGTGAGTCACAGGATATTCCATCAGCTTTATGTTGCTGTGGCTCTCTTCTAATTCTGTTATTTTGTATCTCTACCCAATTCTTTTCTCCTTTACCTTATTTAATAATTTATTCTCTACCCTACGTTACCTTGTGTTTTTTCATTCCCAGTGAGATACACACAGCTTATTCATGGGTCGGGCTACTTAACAGCACATTCTTTTCAAGCCAGAGGCGGTGGTTGAAGGCAGGAAAAGAGGTCCCATTTTAGGGGTGATGATGGAGGGAGGAATCCAGCCAACCCAAAGATACCCATGAGTTTACAGGTGGCAGGAGATACATTGCTCACATGGGTAGGTGTGGTGTGCCAGTTTGAGGGTATAGTACAACAGGAGTCAACTGCACCAGGGGAAGAAAATTAACCAAAAAGAGATAGCACTGCAGAGAATTATGTTAGTGTGGCTTACATTGGAGATGCAAATCATGGGCTGGGAGTACTGAAAGGCAAGAAGTTTAGGTAAATGGGAAACCTAACTTCTGTCTACACAGATACAGAAAGCGTGATACAACCTGCTACCACAGAAAGTGCACACGATAGTAAAATCACAGAAGTTTACAATAATAAGCTGTACAGTCCATCACTGTACTTGCTATTTGCTAAAACAATCCAAAACTCATATTAGCCCAGTCCCTCTCTATAACCATGCATTTCAATTTGATTCAAATATTCACCCCATTTTTCCTTGAAAGTTACAATGGTCACTGTCTTAACCATCCCTACTGCAAAGCATTTCATGTTCTAACAATCCACTATAAATAATTGCCCCAACTTCTCTCCTCACTCTGAAACTGGTGACCCTCCTCACTAATTCCAAGAGCAAATAAATAGTCTTCCCCAGCTCACCATAACAATTCATAATTTTTTCAACCTCCAAAAAATCTCCACAGCCTTTTCTACTCCAAAGGAAATAGCCTTAGTACCTCGGGTCTCTCCTCTGTTTCATATCCCTGATATCACCCAGTGAATCTAACATATGATAAAGTGTGCATGTGCACTTGGGGTGAAGTGAGGCAGTCGTGAGCAAACATTAACACTCAAATATTACTGTTTTACTACATTCACCCTGCAGAACAAACTTCAACTCTTTTAGGATCATATGGAGTGGGACTTTCACATTAATATTGAATTATAGCCAGTATCAAAACCTAACCTCTTCACGCACCACCAAGTGAGAAGTCAAACCCAAAAAGAATCAAATATGGACTTCACAGGGTAACCAGTTTGAGTTGAGCTATACTCAACCGGTGCTCTACAATCTTTTATCAATGTCCATGCAAACTTGTGATAGTAGCAAGTATCGATCTTCATATCAAAACACTCCATTTTAAATCTCCTACGTGTCGCACAACCTTGTAAATGGAGCATGCATGCCAAAAGGTGTACATCAACAGAGGCGCAACTCAGAAGGCTAGAGGTGGGGCTGTCATAATTAACCTACTTGATATTATGCTACCATACAAGCGTGAAGCTGTGGTTACTCTTTATTTGCATCATTTTGAATTGAGGAGTCAGTCGAGCTCCATGCCTGTGTGTACATACATTTCTACCAATTGTCCAGTCAGCCCTCTTCAACTGAAGCTATTTAAACCAAGGCATTCACGTCAGGCATTCTTAGTTGCAAAGTTTTTTGTAAAAGTTTAATAAGGAAGGCAGACTTTGTATTGACAGTACATGTGAAAATCAAATCAATTCTTGGAAGTCTCACTTTTATTAGCTCCACTGACAGCTTTCTTTATATGCTTTATATTCAATTTCAGGCACTGGGACACTGAGAATAATGTAACTGCATAAACCCACACAAATGAATACAAAAAGTCAATTACCTCTTTAGGCCAACTATTAAGGTCAACTTCTGCAATTATGTATTGCATTGAGCAGCATGGTGGCAAGAGTGGTTAGCACTGCTGCCTCACAGCTCCAGGGATCTGGGTTCAATTCCGGCCTTGGGTGACTGCGCAGTTTGCACATTCACCCCGTGTCTGTGTGGGCTTCCCCAAGGTGCTCCGGTTTCCTCCCAGTCCAAAAATATGCAGATTAGGTGGATTGGCCATGCTAAATTACCCCTTAGTGTCCCAAGATGTGCAGGTTAGGGAGATTAACTATGGTAAATATGCGGGATTAGAGGGATAGGCCAGGACAGAGCACCTGGGTAAGATGTTCTGTCAGAGAGTTGGTGCAGACTCGATGGACTGAATGGCCCCTTCTGCACTGTAGAGATTCAATGATTGAACTATTTGATGCAAAATGATCCTCAATGGAGGTTGGCACTGCTGATAGTTAACACTGTTGAAGGAAAAAACCAAACTGTGCATTCAGTGTTAGCACATATGAGGTGGTCACTAAAAGCCTTTGCAGCAGCACAGAACGTATCCAGATAAGGGTAGTCAAATGACCTGCACTCAAGATGTTGCTGACCTCAAAAACGTAGTTTGGAAAGGTATGCTCGCTATTTTTTTTTCAACTTTCAGGGAAACTGAGACCATGCAGGCAGTTACAGAAACAAATCTGTATCCTGTTTGCCTTGTGCTACGCTGTTACTGGAACTTCGGTAAACATTATGCAAATTATTTCTATGAAATCTACCAGAACAGTGAGAAAATCTCGGTTTAGGATCCACCTGTGGTTCAGCAGGTGAAGGTTGGTGGAGTAGCTAAGCCGTAGAGAAGATTCAGCAGTAGCCTTAACGTCTCTGCATTTGGGATGAAAGGAATTAAATACAACTTCCTGGTTCCCAATCCTGATTGCTATTCGGTAACATAAATGATCCCCAAGGATAGGGTAGGGCTGTGAAATGATGCACTTAGTGTTTGGGTGGACAGCAAATTCTACTACAGCTCACACATTGAGAAACCACATGGGTGAAGTATCAGAGAACAACTTTAGCAAGGCCATCCAAGAGGAGGATTACAGATTTTGACCTGTCCAAATAAGCCTGATGACAACACTGGTGTGATATGGTGCAGTTTCAAACGTACAACACGACTAGATTTTCCATTATACAACATTTATGCAGCTTTTCTAACACTTATTACAAGAGCAGAAGTGCACCGAAGCCAAGAAAATACATTTTTACAGGAATGCCTGAGATTTTATGAATTAAAATGTTATTGCAATCTCCAAGAGTTAGAACTATTAGACTAAAATGTTAACTACACTGGAATTATTTTATAATGCAAGCAGTTGAGAAAGAACCCAAATAACAGCATTTCACATCAACTTTTAATGCAACAACTGATATTAAATTAATAAATGGGGACTGGGTAGTTCTGGTCGTTCACGCTGATGGGATCTTCTGGTCCAGCCAATGGCGCACGCCTGCCACAGGTTTCCTGGCAGCAAGGGTACGTTCAACGGAAAACCCCTTTGACAATGGGGGGAACCGGAAGATCCTGTCGCCAGCCAATGGCGGACCTGCCCATGATCTCTGCAATTTGTCGATCAAACTTACATAGAAGCACATTTAATCAATTCCTATAAAATTCCTAAGCACAGTTTCATTAAGATAAGCAAATACCAAACATTTGACTCAAAATGCAGCTTACATAAAAATAATAAAATTTATTCAGCAGCTGCGGCTGCGCTCAGCTCATTGTGCCCAAATTGCTAAGTTTCTATTTACCTTGATGATTGAGCATGATGTTTTCTGGCTTCAAGTCTCGGTAGATAATACCCTTCTGATGCAAGTGCCCCAAAGCCATTGAGATTTCCGCTAAATAAAAACTTGATTTGTAGGGAGGAGGGGGAAAATAAAAGCATTAGTTTTTTCAATTTTGGGAGGAAGAAAGTTACACAACAGCTTTCTCCTGGAAATGGTATGCCAGTAACCATATATTTTAATGTCTTAACTTAGAACAGTAAGAAGTCTCTCAACACCAGGTTAAAGTCCAACAGGTTATTTGGGAGCACAAAATTTGGTGCTACCACATAAACCTGTTGGACTTTAACCTGGTGTTGAGAGACTTCTTACTGCGCCTACCCCAGTCCAATGCCAGCATCTTCACATCTTAACCTAGCAATGCAGAATATCTTCCAAATTCAGATGAGCTATTCCGTTATAAGTTGTAACAAAATGAATAGATAATTTACAATCCCAGTAAAATGACAAGATTTTCACACAGCTATCCATCTTAAATCGAAAGAGTTCACAATTTTAATGGTCTTCACCCCATAACATCTGATTTACTGTCGCAGCAGCAGCAGCAGACCTCCCGTTGTCACATGCATTCATCTCAATTAAACGAACATCACTTAGAAATAAGTAGAACTACATCCGGCTATTTCATGATACACTAGAGAAATCTTGGATCTCTGATCTTCCCTTTCCAAAAAACTCATTAGGGATCATTTTAACATCTAAATTATGTGCTGACAAATGAAACCCTTGTCCTTCTGCTCTGCCAGTTATGAGCAATGAATTGCAGGCTATTTGGTACATTCCTTGCATTTTTAAATTCTATTTCCTCATTCCTCCTCAAAACCACAATTTGCAGCCAATGCTATTCTAATGACAAGTCCTAATAGGAAGCATACACAAATGGTCCAGGATGGCTTTTCCCTTCTAGACTGGCTGCAGCAGCCAAGATCCTGTTGGTGTTAACCACTCTGGGCACATAGGTAATTTCAACAATCACCTCTTCTCAGATTTTTGATCTGTTTTCTGTTTAAATTTAGGAGATTTTTCTCTCTGTATACTTCCAATTGTTTATTGGATAAATTCCAATCGGGAAATAGTAAGAAACTTGTGTTCTTGAATGAACAGCCATTTGTTCTATTGTAAAGTGTTACTATTCACCATCAAATTTGTAGCTATCGCCTTTAGAATAATTTATATTATGAAGGCTGCCAGTTTCCCAATTTAAGATTTCTTCAGTTCTTAAGTGTTTCAAATGGTTTGCTCAAGAGCAACTTTCCAAGCTTTGCACCTTAGTGCACCAGAGTACTAATTGGTTAAATGGAAATTCGCTTTCCCGATACTACACACAAGGGTTTTCTCTCAGCTAAGAGGGGTGGTGGTCAGAGACAAGGAAACAGAAGAGACCAAGCAGAGGTTGGTTAACATTTTACAGGAATTAACTGCATCCACGTTAATAGCTGGATACAATATGACAAACGGAATGGAAGTGGCCATCTGCCAGTACATTTTGACTCGAGAAAAATAACTCCCTGGAGTGCAGTCTTAAAGGAAAACCAGTCTCAAACCTGGTTTGGAAATTGAGCCAGGTTAGAGTTTGCCCCCAAACACTGATTCCAAGTTTTGCGCTGCTCAATTGCACATGGCTGGGAACACTTTCTTTCCAAGATACCCTGTTCTGCATTCCGATAAAAATATGGAGTAATTATGGATTGAGGGCCAAGTCCAGTTGATTTTCATCATTTCCTAATCAGAGCCCAGCAAATGAGGCGGCAGCAGCAAAGGTAGTGGAGAAGGCAGGAAAGGAATGGAGTAAAGGAAACAAGATTGTCAGGTCTGCTAATAAGCTACTACAGACACTCGGAGCAGCCTTGAATTAAGCTGGAGCCACTGTTTTGGTTACGGAAGTAAAACTAGGCAAAGAGGATTACAATACAAGAATTCAGGAAACTTACCCAGATAGTCAATACTTTCTTATAAAAATAAAGGTAAATAAAGGTCCCACCCTTGATATAACAGAATTTCCTAATCTAATGGAGTTCCACTCAAGTTGTCTACCCAGTGAATTAGCCAAGGGTTTTCTTAATAATACAAGTATGATCTGAGCACAAAGCCAATTGTTCATCATCTTCTTTTACATAGAATTGGAGGGTTTTATTAAGTACAAGCATCAGGTCTTTGGAGCTACAGTGGGTAAATAAAATTGAGATGCAGATCAGCCACAAGGGAAAAGAACAGAAATAGATCACTCCGACCAATTGGTCCATGTTGGTGTTTGCCCTCCACACAAGCTTATTCCCCCCCCCCCCCCCTACATGGCCCTATCTCCTTTTATTCTCTTGTTAACACATGCATCAAGCTTCCACTTAAATGCATCAAAGTTGTCCGTTTTAAATACTCATGTGGCAGCAAGTTTAAAAAATTTTTGATACAGGAATTTTCAAAAATTAAAATATGCAATAATTCAAGGTAGAAATGCAGTCGTAAAACTTTATAAACATTATGATGTCTCAAAGCGTTTCACTTTTTTTTATAAGATGAGTTCATTTACTGGAGACAACACCATAATCCAACCCTTACTTTGGACGTGTTTTGTTCTGGTGGATTTATTCAAACTGGAATTCAATCTCTTCAAACCACGTAGTGCAATGTTAATCCCAAAACCACCAGAATTGTGACTTTACAGGAGCAGTCTATCCTCATGCAGAACTGACTCATGATGACTTCCACTTCCTACACGCAACAGCTCTGCTAACGCAAGGACTTTTCAAGCAGCCTGATCTGAATCATCAGGCAGGCCACAATGAGGAAACAACCAACCTAGTATTCCCAGGGAATCAAACTGAAAAGGATTCTAGGCTCCCGTCCAATCGACACCTCAGTAAATGCTTTATTTCAGATGTGTTTTGATTGGAAATCAGATTAACTGCAGACCACATCCTTCAAGAGTTTATCACCAGTAAAGGAAACAGTTATGTCAGATGTCCAAATTGAATCCAGATGCAGACAGTTCAATCATATTTGGACTCCTTCACAGGATGTTTCCACTTTTGGGGTGTTCAAAATATGGCGCCATAAATACAAGGTAGTCAATAATAAATCCACTAGGGATTCATGAGAAACTTATTTATCCAAAGAATATTTAGAATCTGGAGCTTCCTATCACATGGCATGGTCAAAGCAAATAGCTTAGATACATTTAAGGTGAAGCTAAGTGAGTGACTGTTGAGGGCTGAGGTTCCACTGCATAAATTGAGCAAAGAAGTCAGTGCTGACACTCCAGTGCACTGCTAAAAGTGCCTCACTGCCGTTTTTGAATAAGACATTTAACCCTCTTGGGTGGGTGCAAAAGATCCCGTGGCACTAATTCGAAAAGGAGTTAGGTCCAGTGTTTTGGCTAATGTTTATCCCTCAGTCAACATCACAAGAGAGATTATCTGATCATGATCATACTGCTTTGAGAGCTATCTGTGGAAATTGGCTGTGGTGTTTTCTACATTACTAATAACTACTACACTCAAAGGTACTTCATTGGTTATAAAGCACTTTGGGATATCCAGTGATCATGAAAGGTGCTACATAAATGCAAGTCTTTCTTTTTCAGAATAATGAGCCTCCAGTTTAAGATGGAGAGGAAGAGGAATTTCTTCTCAGAGGGTCATTAATCTTTAAAACTCTTTACCCCACAGAGCAGTGAAAGCTAGGTCAGTGAATATATTCAAGGCTGAGTTAGGCAGTTATTTGATTTACAAGGAAATTAAGGATTATGGGGGCAGGCAGGAAAGTGGAGTGAGGCCACGATCAGATCAACCATGATCTTACTCAATGGCCTGGCAGGCTCAAAAGGCCAAATGACTTACACTTGCTCCTATTTCTTATCTTATGAATAGGATATGGCAATAGTGCTTGTTGCAGCAGAACAGGAGGAGCTTGTGATACATAACAGACCAAATGGCCCATTTCGACATTGTGCTTCTAGTATCAGTAATACTCCACTCACCAAGCAGTGTCTTCCATAAAGATTCCTTCCCTTTCCAGCTGCATAAAGAGTTCTCCACCTGCAATGACATAACCAACGAATGTAGGAGCAAGTAACCAAATGAGCACAGTGCCAAAAAGGGACTGAGGTAATATTTTAGTTTGTCAGCTGTAAAGAAAACCACAGTAACAATGGGAAACTGTCAAATTTATTTAGAACCAAAATACCTTCAGCCAACAAGGCAAATGCACAACTTACATTTTCCCATCAATGTGCGTGCGTGTTCAATCAGGGCAAAACAATTTCATTTCATTAATTATCACCCTTCTACTGCACTATTATAAAAAAAAATCAGGTGAAAATATTTTCATTCGATCATACCAGGGTTAAGGACAGGGTCATTTAGATCACGGCTCATACTTTCATTTACTACATTAATCCTCGCAGTCCAATTGTCTTTTTTAATGTCAGACTCAATATGCTGAGATAGGTTCATTCCACTCCAAGTCTGAACAGGAAATTTACAACAACATGGCTGGATGTAAAACAAACTACACATGCAGCAAAGTATCCGCGTGTCCATATAAATCAATTTATTACAACATCTTTCAATAACACTAAAAATATTATCTGGTCATTATCACATTCCTGGTTATGAAAGCTTGCTGCACACAAACTAGCTGCCACATTTCCTACACTATAATGGTGACTACACTTCAAAAGTGCTTCATTGGCTATAAAATGCTTTGGGGCAACCGGAGGACATGAAGGCCACTGGATAAATACAAGCTTTTTCCGTCTATAAAGCAACCCCTACAACAATCTATGACTGCAAAACTTTGAGAGACAGTGATTGGTGTATTGTAGCATACATTTGTGATCAAACACCAATACTCAACAATAGCACCTGATCAATGACTATCAAAGCAGGAGTTGAACATTAAAAGCTGTACTTAAAAATAAGACAGTGCAGCATATGTGGAAAAAAAACCAAAGAAAGATACTGTTGTTTAATGTATACTCAAAATTTCACCCAGTCAGAATTAGATTATACATTGAGATATATAGAAACTTCAATCTGGAAACAGGCCAGTTTGCCCAACCAATCCTTGTTGGGATTTTTCCTCAGCAGTTAAACAGTTCGAATCACATTGCTCCACCCTACTGCCATATCCCTTCAGCCTCTTTGTCTTCATCCACCTACTCAATCAGATCTTGAACGTTGACCAAGTTTTTCCCACAATCATTAACTTGAGAAGTGAATTCTACAGCCTCAATTGTGCAAATAATTTTTTTTTGCTTTCACTTCTAATTAAGATTTAATCTTGTATCCACGGTCTTTTGTCTTTCACCCCTTTACTACAACAGTCTCCTTATATTTACCCTATCCCAATTGTTTTGTTATTGTTCGAGAAAGGAGTCCTATATAGATTTTAGGAATTTCATTCCTTTTTCTCCATTTACTCACTCTGCATCACAATTAATCAATGGGTAATTAAAAGATCCTAAAGCAATAATTTCATTATAAAACAGAATATGCTAGAAAAAAATTATAATAGAGAACAGTGCAATTAAACAACTACCTCAGTTCTGTTTACACTGAGGAAGAGACAAATAACTTCCCAGAAATGCTAAGGAATCGAGTGTTCAGCGAGCAGGAAGAATTATTATTACAAAAATAGTGTTAGGGCTGAAAGCTGATAAAACCCCAAGGCCTGATAATCTACATCCCAGGGCACTAAAGGAGGTGGCCATGAAAATAGTGGATACACCGGTTGTCATCTTCCAAAATTCTGTAGATTCTGGAACCGTCCCGGCAGATTGCAGAGTGGCATATGTAACCCCACTATTTAAAAAAGGGAGGGAGAAAATAGAATTACAGACTGGTTAGCCTAACATTGCAGGGAAAATGCTAGAGTCTATTATAAATGATGTGAAAACAGGACACTTGGAAAAAAATCAACAGGACTCAACATGGATTTGTGAAAGGGAAATCATGCCTGACAAATCTACTAGAGTCTTTTGAGGATGCATCTAGTAGGATAGATAAGGGTGAACAAGTGGATGTGGTGTATTTGGATTTTCAGAAAACTTTTGATAAAGTCCCACACAAGAGGTTAGTATGCAAAATTAAAGCGCATGAGATTGGGGGTAATATATTGCTAGGAATAGGCAATTGGTTAGCAGACAGTAAACAAGAGTAGAAATAAATAGGTCTTTTTTGAAATGGCGGGCAGTGATTAGTGAGATCCCACACAGATCAGTGCTTGGGTACCAGCTATTCACAATATACATCAATGATTTGGATGAGGAAACAAAAGTGACATTTCCAAGTTTGCTGATGACGTGAAACTTTGTGGGAAGGTGAATGGTGAGGAGGATATTAAGAGGCTTCAAGGTGATTTAGGCGAGTTGAGTGCGCAGGCAAATAAGTGGCAGACGCAGTAGAACGTGGATAAAAGTGAAATGATTCACTTCAGATGGAGAAACAGAACGCAGAGTATCATTTAAGTGGTGATAGATTCGGAAATGTTGACGTACAAAGGGACCTGGGTGCCCTAGCACGGAAAGCAAACATCTACGGTATGTTGGCCTTCATTGCAAGAGGACCCGAGTACAGAGCAAGGGTGTCTTAGTGCAGTTGCAGAGGACCTTGGTGAGTCCACACCATATCTAATGGCTAATACTTAGATATTAGCGCAATGAATTCACCAGACTGATTCCTGGGATGGCAGGATTGTCGTATGAGGAAAGATTAGGTTGACTGGGCCAGTATTCACTGGAATTTAGAAGAACGAGAGGGGATCTAATTGAAACATATAAAGTTCTGACAGGGCTGGACAGACTAGATGCAAGGATGTTATTTCCTCTGGCTGGAAGGTCCAGAAACAGGGGTCGCAATCTCAGGATGTGGGGTAGGCCATTTAGGACTGAGATTGGGAGAGATTTCTTCAGAATGGTGAACCTATTGAATTCTCTACTACAGAATGCTGTGGAGGTCAAATTACTGAATAAGTTTGAGGAAATAGATAGATTTCTAGACAACAAGGTGTCAAGGGATATGGGGAGAACACTGGAGCATGGCACTAGGGGATCAGCCATGATAATAATGAATAGCAGAGTAGGCTCTAAGGAGGGAATGGCCTGCTCCTATTTCCGATGTTTCTTAGCAGGTCAGACAGCATTTGTAGAGAGAAACAGATGTGTCAGGCCAATGATGACTCTTCATTAGAGCATTAACTCTGTTTCTCTCTGCACAGATGCTGCCTGACCAGCTTAGTATTCCTGCATTTTGTTTTATTTCAAATTTACAGCAGCTGCAGTGTTTTGCTTTTTATTAATAATTGTTGTTCCTACTCAGCGCCCTTATGCAAATGCAGATTTTCTCTTCCATATCGTTCCCACAATTTGAGGTCTATAATACATCCATACAAATGTAGGAAAGCCTTTTCCCTCCTGCAGTCCCAATCATATTCATTATCCCCTTTCTCATCTACCTCAACACTCTGGACATCATGTAGCCTTTCTTAATAATATTACAACTGAATGCCTCCTTTCTCTTTTTTTCTATCCTTCTTGAATATACTATAGGTATATTCTAATTGATTTATTTTATAACCTCATTCAAAGAGGTGGCCACTGAAAGCAGCCTAAATTTAAAATACCATATCTATCTATTTTTCCGAATGCAAACAGCAGTCCATACATCGGATTCACCAATACAGTGCTGCAGTGAAGGAAAGGTTGCAGGTGCGATCCATCAAGCTAAAAGCTTGCTAATTTCTCACTAGGAGAAAAGCCTCAAGGGGGGCTTTTGCCAGTATTTGCTTTGAGCTTGCACATTTGTACTGTTTTGGGAGCAAGCCATCCATCTGTCTCCAGGCGTGATAGGACAAGACAGAGATTTACACACAAAAAACTTTAATGGGACTGACCACTGAGATACTCCAGGATGAGGTAGAGTTTGCCTCCAGTCTGGAAAGCATACATCAAGTCCACGATGAACGGATGCTTCACGTCCTCCAAGATACTGCGCTCTGCTTTAGTATGTGCAGTGTCCTTTGCATTTCGAACAATCATTGCCTGCCAAAGCAAAATAAAAATTATTGCTGCAACAGTTTGTATGACTATTTAAGACTGCCCAATTCAAATCATTGCACTAGAAATGGGACTGGATGCGTATATGATTAGAACACAGCAGCATCAGATTAGGGTTTAAATCCAGACATATCTGACAAGATTAAAGTCTTCCCCTCTGTCAACTGTAAAGTTTTAAATTAAACAAGTGTTAACAGTTCTCAATTCAGTTGCTAGTAAGCTGACAGCAGAAAGCGGTCTACAAATTGCACTGCCAATCAGGGGGGTCATAATGTAACTATCAGGGCAAGTGGCAACAAGTCACTAGAAAAGGGACACATTTTTGAGGTTGGGATTAGTCAACAACATTTCAGAATACCACAGGTATGTTCCACACAGCCTGCCCTTGTTGCTAGCGTTTTATTATGTATATATGGAATGTGAGTATAATTCGCAAGGCCAGCATTTATTGTCCACCTCTAATTTCCCTGAGGTGATGAGCTACTTCTTCAACTGTTGCAAGTACACATGATGTAGGTACAACCCACAGAGTCAAGAAGGGAGTTCCAGTGAAGGAATGTGCCGTTGACAGTCGGTACAGAAAGTGGAAAAATAGATTCCAATGCTGGGAAATGAAGCTATAATTGACAAACAGAATATTCATGTCACATCAATCCAATATAAAAAAATGAAAATCCCAATGAGTGGGGGGGCTGAAATAACATCACAGGGTAAGTCACCCCAGAGCATCTGCCACAAAGATTAGTGTTCAGTGTAAACCAAGAGAAAGGACATAAAAACAAATGAATGATATCAGGTTCAATGCTGCAATGAGTGTGGAATCCATTCTTCTCAACATGACTAGTCAATTCCAGCACTTTCCATAAATGTCACCAATGTGCACCATAATTGACAGGCAACAGCATTGGGTTTAAAGAAAGGCAATATAACAGCGTTTCCTCTTGCAAGGGAGAATGCTCTGGCAGCCTTAACAACAGTGGTTAAGTGTACCATTCAGTTGGCTGAACCAAACGGATCAGTAAAAATACAACATTTGATCACTGTATTAAATTAACCAATCACAGCCAGATGATGTACAAAACCTCTGGAATACAAAAGGGACTAACAAACTGACCAGGGTTTGTGCTCTTGTCTGCTGTTGAAAAGTGTATGGGCTTGGACCATGGCAAGGACAGGATCAGGCTTAGGAGTGATTGACCCCAGTCTAAAGCTTTCTGTCAAAGCTCACAAATAATGAACAATTATTTAGATGAGGCATTGAAATACAATCAGCAACTGTGGAACATCAATTCAGCTTGTCAGCAACTTTAAGATGGAAGGGGAGAAAATGCAGAAGTTTAACAGATTTTATTTTTGCTTCATTTACAAAAAGGACTACTTTTCTTCCCACACCATGTTTTAAACTCTAGTTGCTTTGATAGGAACAATAGCCAATTCCACCATGCCTGATGCATACCTCAGCTCCATTTAGAGTCAGAGGTTTACAGCATGGAAACAGACCATTCGGCCCAACTTGTGCATGCCGCCCTTTTTTTTTAAAACCCCTAAGCTAATCCCAATTGCCCGCATTTGGCCCATATCCCTCTATACCCATCGTACCTATGTAACTATCTAAATGCTTTTTAAAAGACAAAATTGTACCCGCTTCTACTGCTACCTCTGGCAGCTTGTTCCAGACACTCACCACCCTCCGTGAAAAAACTGCCTCTCTGAACACTTTTGTATCTCTTCCCTCTCACCTTAAACCTATGCCCTCTAGTTTTAGACTCCCCTACCTTTGGGAAAAGATATTGACTATCTAGCTGATCTATGCCCCTCATTATTTTATAGACCTCTATAAGATCACCCCATCAGCCTTCTACGCTCCAGAGACAAAAGTCCCAGTCTATCCAGCCTCTCCTTATAACTCAATCCATCAAGTCCCGGTAGCATCCTAGTAAATTTTTCTGCATTCTTTCTAGTTTAATAATATCCTTTCTACAATAGGATAACCAGAATTGCACACAGTATTCCAAGTGTGGCCTTACCAATGACTTGTACAACTTCAACAAGACATTCCAACTCCTGTATTCAATGTTCTGACCGATGAAACCAAGCATGCCAAATACCTTCTTCACCACTCTGCCCACCTGTGACTCCACTTTCAAGGAGCTATGAACATGTACCCCTAGATTTCTTTGTTCTGTAACTGTCCCCAATGCCCTACCATTAAATGAGTAAGTCCTGCCCTGGTTCAATCTACCAAAATGCATCACCTGGCATTTGTCTATATTAAACTCCATCTGCCATTCATCAGCCCACTGGCCCAATTGATCAAGATCCGATTGCAATTGGAGATAACTTTCTTCACTGTCCACTATGCCACCAATCTTAGTGTCATCTGCAAACTTACTAACCATGCCTCCTATATTCTCATCCAAATCATTAATATAAATGACAAATAACAGTGGACCCAGCACTGATCCATGAGGCACACTGCTGGTCACAGGCCTCCAGTCTGAAAAACAACTTTCTACAACCACCCTCTGACTTCTGTCAAGAAGCCAATTTTGTATCCATTTAGATACCTCACCCTGGATCCCGTGAGATTTAACCTTATGCAACAACCTACCTTGCGGTACCTTGTCAAAGGCCTTACTAAAGCCCATGTAGACAACATCAACTGCACTGCCCTCATCTACCTTCTTGGTTACCACTTCAAAAAACTGAATCAAATTTGAGAGACATGATTTTCCACTCACAAAGCCATGCTGACTGTCCCTAATCAGTCCTTGCATCTCTAAATGCCTGTAGATCCTGTCTCTCAAAATACCTTCCAACAATTTACCCACCACAGATGTGAACCTGTAGTTCCCAGGCTTTTCCCTGCAGCCCTTTTTAAAATTTAGTTACCATTGCTCCATGTTTTTGGATAATCTTACCAATAATTTGATAATTTCAGTCTTGGAAAATGCAAATACACTCAGCTTTTTTGGTTGGGTGTTTAGTCAAAATTTAGTCAATCACATTTCAGTGCAAGAAAGTGCTTCTTGATTTCATTCTTGAATAGTCTAGCTTAATATTATTATTCTGTATTGCCACACCAGAGAAAATAATTTCTATATCAAATCCATCATAAAGTTTTAAACTTGACAGGCAGATCACACTTTCAGCTTCTAAACTCACAAGAATACAAACCAAGTTTATGCAACCTGTCCTCATAACTTTAAGCCTTGGTATCATTCTGGTGTACATCTCCACTATTCCCCTTCCAAGGCCAACATATCATCCCTAAGATACGATGCCCAAAACTAAATATAGCCTGATTCCAAAATATCTGAATCCTTTTGAGAAAAAGGAAAATATTCCATTAGCCTTTTTGATTATTTTTATACCTGAACACTAGCTTTTAGTGATGTGTATACCTTGACCCCAAAGTTCTCTGCTCCTCCAAAGCTCCCAGTCTTTCACCATTTGGATCCAAGGAAGCCAAATAAGAAAATCTTTCACTTCCCCAGATTGAAAATCATCTGCCAAGGACTGAGTCAGTCACCCTAGTCTGCCTATACCATTTTAGAACTTCCTGCTCCCAGCCTGCGCCTATCAATAGAGCTATTTAAACTGGCTGATTTTAACGTTGGGATCAAAAAGCCACGAGCACCCAAAAAACAGGAGCAGCTAGTGCTGCAGATGCTCCTCTTTCAGTATTAGTTACAAGTAACATCAACATGCATCAACAAGCACTCAAGAGTGCTTCCTGCACATTTTTGACATCATGTTGTAGGAAGCCACTGTGGCTATTTGTGGAAACTTTATTTTTAGCTAACCTTTATAACAGATTAGTGCATGACAGTACTGACATTCAAGGTGGGAGGTACAGTGCAGATTTAATTTAATAACTGACATTTTTAAAATTAAAATTTTAAATATCCCTTTTAAAAGGAGATAAGTTTGGATTGGCCAAAGAAATTGTGAAAATAAATCGATATCTGGGAAGGAAGTAAAATCGCAATGATTCTAGGTTTAGGGTACGAGAGCTGGATACAGTTTGAAGATTGTACACACTACCTTCTTTAGCACTTTCATGGCAAAGATCTTTCCGGTATACGCTCCTGATACTTTTCTTACTTGGAAAACCTGCAAACGAGAAAAATGTTTCATACTTTACTTTTGAAAAGCACATCTAATCCAGAACAAAATGCCAAAGTATCAAATCAATTCCCATTATGTAGACTCCTCATTTCAGCAGACATGAGAGACAGCAAGTATGTGGGAGAGAAAAGGGCTACTTCTTATTTTCAAGTACTTTTATCTCAATGAAGTATTTTAAAAAAAATCTAGCTGGAAACATTTGAGCTGAAATTACTTCAGATCTCCAAACTCACCAGAATGCAGCCCAACTGATGTTGGTGCACAGCTCTAGGCGACCCAGATATTTTTTGATTTACTTTATTCGTTCATTCATGAGATGTGGGTGTCACGGGCAAGGCCAGCATTTACGGTCCATCCCTAACTTTCCAAGTATTAGAGCCTGTTTGAATCAATGCAGCCTCATGTGGTGAAGACATTCACACAGCGCTATTAGTAAAGAATTCCAAGATTTTGACCCAATGATGATGAAGGAACAGTGATATACGCCCAAGCCAAGATGTGGTATGACTTGGAAGTGAACTGGGAGGTAGTGATGTTCCCTTGTGCCTGCGGTCCTTGTCTTTCCAGGTGGTAAAGTTCACAGGTTTGGAAGATGATGTCCGAGAAATTTTGTCAGTTGCTGCAGTGAATCTTGTAGATAATACACAATGCAGCCATGCTGTTAGTGGTGGAGGGAATGCACGTTTAAGGTGATGGATGGGGCACTGATTAAGTGGGTTCATTTATCTTGGGTGGTGTTGATCCTGATGGTTGTTTGAGCTGCACTAAGCCAGGCAAATGCAGAGTATTCTGTCACACCCCTGAAATGTAGATGGTGTTTGGGAAGAGTCAGTCACTGCAGAGTGCCCAACCTCCGAACAGCTCTTACAGCCACAGTATTTATGTGGTTGATCTGGTTAAGTTTCTGGTGAATCGTAACCCACAGGATAGGGATGAACTGCTCAGTGGCAGAAGGGTTAAGAACCAGAAGACACCAATTTAAGGTGACTGCAAAAGAACCAGAGAGCAAAACTTTGTTATGCAGCAAGTGGTGAGGACCTGGAATGGCTAACAGTGTGTGATGAACGCATATTCAATTGTGACTTTCAAAAAGGAATTTGATAATTATCTGAACAGGAATAAACTGTAGGGCTACAGGGAAGAGGACGACGAGTGGGATCTATTGAATAGCTCTTACAGCTGGCATAGACATGACAGGGAAAATGACTTCCTCTGTACTGGTTATCATTCTATGATTCTGCACTGATGGTGTGTGTTCCAATAACTGTAATACTATTGGATGTAAAGTGGATGTGGTTAGACTCTCGCCTGCTGCAGATGGTTATGGCCTGATACTTGGGTGCCACAAACCTTTTTAAATTCTTTCATGGGTTGTGGGCACCATTGGCAAGGACAACGTTTGATGCCCACCACCCCTATTTGTCATTGAACTGAATGTCATGCTTGGCCATTTCAGAGGGCAGTTAGGAGTCAACCATATTTTTGCGGGTCTGGAGTCACATGTAGGCTAGACCAAGGACAGCAGATTTCCTTCTCTGAAGGACATTAGTGAACCAGATGGGTTTTTAAGAGCATTCCAGAGATGTGCAGGTTAAGTTGATTGGCCATGCTAAATTGCCCCTTAGTATCCCAAGATGTATGTTACAGGAATTAGCAGAGTAAATAAATGCAATTACGGGGATAGGGTCTGGGTAAGATGCTCTGTCGGAGAGTCGGTGCAAAACTGATGGGCCAAATGGTCTTCTGCACTGCACGTATGTGTAAACAATCGATGATAATTTAATTACTAATATTACTGAGTTGAGCTTTCAATTCTGGATTGTTTTATTAAACTATCCAAGGCTGCTCAGGGAGACAAGAGATGAAATTGCTGGGCCTCTGACGCAAATCTTTGTCTCGTCACTGGACACAGGTGAGGTCCCAGAGGATTGGAGGATAGCTAATGTGGTCCCGTTATTTAAGAAGGGTAGGAAGGATAACCCGGGAAATTATAGGCCGGTGAACTTGACGTCCGTGGTAGGGAAGTTGTTGGAGAGGATTCTTAGAGATAGGATGTATGCGCATTTAGAAAGGAATAAACTCATTAACGATAGTCAGCATGGTTTTGAGAGAGGGCGGTCACGCCTCACTAACCTGGTGGAGTTTTTTGAAGAAGTGACTAGAATGGTTGACGAGGGAAGGGCCATGGATGTCGTCTATATGGACTTTAGTAAGGCGTTTGATAAAGTCCCTCATGGTAGCTTGGTGCAAAAGGTTGGATCTCATGGGATAAAGGGGGAGGTGGTTAGATGGTTGGAGAACTGGCTTGGTCATAGAAGACAGAGGGTGGTAGTGGAAGGGTCTTTTTCCGGCTGAATGCCTGTGACTCGTGGTGTTCCGCAGGGCTCTGTATTGGGACCTCTGCTGTTTGTGATTTATATAAACGATCTGGAAGGTGTAACCACGATCAGTAAGTTCGCGGACGACACGAAAATGGCTGGACTTGCAGATAGTGAGGAACATTGTCAGAGGCTACAGAAGGATATAGATAGGCTGGAAATTTGGGCAAAGAAATGGCAGATGGAGTTCAATCCAGATAAATGCGAAGTGATGCATTTTGGTAGAACTAACGTACGGGGGAGCTATACGATAAATGGCAGAACCATAAAGGGTGTAGATACGCAGAGGGACCTGGGTGTGCAAGTCCAGATTCTTGAAGGTGACGTCACAGGTGGAGAAGGTAGTGAATAAGGCATATGGCATGCTTGCCTTTATAGGACGGGGCATAGAGTATAAAAGTTGGGGTCTGATGTTGCAGTTGTATAGAACGTTGGTTCGGCCACATTTGGAATACTGCGCCCAGTTCTGGTCACCACACTACCAGAAGGACGTGGAGGCTTTAGAGAGAGTACAGAGGAGGTTTACCAGGATGCCTGGTATGGAAGGGCTTAGTTATGAGGAGAGATTGGGTAAACTGGGGTTGTTCTCACTGGAAAGACGGAGGATGAGGGGAGACTTAATAGAGGTGTATAAAATTATGAAAGGCATAGATAGGGTGAACGGTGGGAAGCTTTTTCCCAGGTCGGTGGTGACGTTCACGAGGGGTCATAGGTTCAAAGGGGAGGAGGGGAGCAAGAGAGAGGGGGGGGAGCAAGAGAGAGGGGGGGGAGCAAGAGAGAGAGAGAGAGAGAGGGGGAAGAGAGAGAGAGAAGGTTTTTAACACGGATATCAGAAGGACGTATTTTACGCAGAGGGTGGTGGGGGCCTGGAATGCGCTGCCGGGCAAGGTGGTGGAGGCGGACAGACTGGGAACATTTAAGACTTATCTAGATAGCCACATGAACGGAGTGGGAATGGAGGGATACAAAAGAATGGTCTAGTTTGGACCAGGGAGCGGAGCGGGCTTGGAGGGCCGAAGGGCCTGTTCCTGTGCTGTATTGTTCTTAAACTGGATTTGAATTGCACCAGATGTCATGGTGGGACATTTTCACTTTATGCAAGTATGATTCCAGTCAGTGGAAAGTTTTCCTCTCAATTCCTATTGACTTAATTTTACTAGGGCTTCTTAGTGTCACTCAGTCAAAGGTTGGTTGATGACACTCTCCCCATATCTCGAGTTTAACTCCTCTGTTTAGATCAAAGTTTTAATGAGACCAGGAGCCATGTGGTCCAGGCAGAAAACAAAATGAACATCGGCGAGCAGGTTAAGTGCCACTTGATAGCACTGCCGATGACACCTCCCATCACTTTGTTGATGATTGACAGCAGACTGATGACAGGCTATCAAGCCTGAAAACCTCTGCCCTGGCAAAGTGGTTTTGCACACTCACCTGGTGCTGAAGTTGCATGCTCAGATGTTTCCTGCTTATCAACTGGCACCGCAAAATTATCTGTGCTTGGCCCCAAGGTCCTCTCTGACCAGATCTGCAACTGATGCAAGGGTAACACAGCTCTTAACAAGTTTGAACACAATAATGGCTCCATGCAGAATATATGTTCCTGATTCCTGGTTAGTCTTGAATAAATCCGTTTCAGCTGGGCTGCTGGAATGGTTACAGTGGCCCTAGGCTGGGGGAATGGAGGGAAAATAGCCAGTGCTCTGGATCCTGATCACTATCCGCAACTTGCTGGGAAACATATGAATTCACAGCAAGTGAAGAGGGGAATGAATTCAGCTACAATGTTCCTCAAAGAGATAAAAGTTCAATACACTCAATGATACACCCACTTCCTCAAAGTATAATCCACTGTTTCCCCAATTGTTCAGACATAGGTTAATAGGTACACAATTTGTCTAACCTCATTAAAAATGAAGACTTCAAATATAAATCTCTGTAGATAAGTTTTATGTTTGACTATTTCAAAGAGTAATTAATTCACAAAATGTTAATATTTCATACCTGAAATTAAATCTAGGCTTTAATCTTTGCAGCACAAAGAACAGAGGTGCATTTACTTTTCTGACAACAGGGTCCATATATTGCATTTGTTCAGAATGCGTCCAGCAGCAATAAAACACCAAAATGAAAATCCAAACCATTTATTAGTTTAGATGGTGCACTTCCCATCCTCAAACATGCCTGGCTGTCTAAATTGACTAGACATCCCTCATGTGCAAGCTTAGATGAGAGCTTGCAAGCCGTTCAACTCAAAAGCACACCCTCATCCACCATCTCTGTATTTCATAGAATTCCTACAGTGCAGGAAGTGACCATTTGGCCCATCAAGTCTGCACCAACAATAATCCCACACAGACCCTATCCCCGTAACCCTATGGATTTATCTTGGTAGTCCCCCTGACAATAAGGAATAATTCAGTATAGCCAATCAACCTAACCTGCACATCTTTGCAGTGTGGGAGGAGGACGTGCAAATTCCACACAGTCACTCAAGACCGGAATTGAACCCGGGTCCCTGGCGCTGTGAGGCAGCAGTGCTAACCACCATGCTGCCATGCAAAATATACATCAGTGATTAGGAGGAGGCACCCTGCTGATTTCACCCATGCCCCTTTCCAGCATCAGATCAGAAACTATCAACTATAGTCACCACACACGCAACCTCCCCCTCCAAATCCCTTGTTCAAAACTGCACCCCCTCCCCCACCGTTCAAAACTGGGGGCCTCCCTCTTACAAGGCTCAGTGCCGCACTGCACATTTGTTCAATAAGCCACTAAGGAAGCTCTCAATGCTTTTTCCTTCACCAAAATACAGTACAATCATTATCACAAAAATGTTACTTTAAAAAACTGTTTTTCTAAGCTCTTCCAATTAAAATAAAACCATGCTGGAGTTCACAATTCGACTTTGTATTTTAGCCAACACTGCGACACCATGTAATGATTCAAGACTAATAATCAAGGTCAGTGGAAACTCTGCATTTTGAGCTTTCTACAGCTTCCACTGAAATCTACAGTATCAGAATTTTGGAGTCCTAGCTAATTATATCTCAGTCTGCAGCATTAGAAATTCACCTGGCAAATTTAAAAGGATGAAGAAAGGGCATTTGCAGTTGCCACATCGTCCTTTCTTCTCTGCAGTGGGAACTCAAATCCAGCCCAGATTGTTACAAAAGAAAAGACTCCTCTCTGTTTGATATTGGACAAAATTAGTCAAGCTCAGGTTGTACGCAAGTCTGCAGCAGAGAAATCACTTGTGACACAAACTGAGACACTCCGAGTAAAGGGCTCTGAAGAACATATTTTCCAGTTTTGATGGGTCCATGGAAATTCAACTGTGAAACACAACTGCACAACAAAACTGTAGGCATGTATCATGGATCCAATTACTTACTACCCCAATGACAACCCTCTCCCCTGCTCTCAGGGTAAAACCATAGATAAACAAGGGAGCATGACGAATGAAAACCACTCACCTCTAGAAAACCAAACCACAGACTTGTTGAATCTGATCTGCCGGGTGGGAATAAAATTAATAGATCAAAAGAACCAATATGCTTTCTATACATATATGGTTCATGGATGAAGGAATTCTTTTAGCCTCCGATTATGCAGAATTCACGTGATCACTGGAAATAATACTCCTAGCTCTGAATCTAAATATATGACAACTCTGATTTAATCTTCCATATCACTTTCTAGAGCAAAACAAACTTCAGATGCTGTGACCATGATAGTTCTTTAATCTAAAATGTGGCAAGGGAGAGGAAGAGAACGAGAGAAAAAGGACAAATGAGTTCAAAGCTAAATAGAGGAAAGATGATGGATTAAACTGCAAGACAGTAAGGATCAGGGAATACTGTCCAGCATCAGTAACAGGGAGAAATACCAGCTTAGTTCAATCAGCAAGGCACAAAATTGAGTTTAAACTTTTTGAAAAAATTGATGCAACACTTACCTTCCCATAACCACCTTTTCCCAATACACGAAGGAGCTCAAAGCATTCCGGCCGGATCTTTTCTGGACCTCGATTCACATTATTTTCAGAGATTTCAAATTTTTCACAGTGCTCCATATCCCTGCAAACCAGGAGAAAATATCCTTTGTAACTAAAATGGCAATGTTCCTAATAAAGAATAACTCAGAAGTAAAGCAGCTTTACGATCTTGCAAGAGGAGGCAAATAAATAGGAGAAAAAAAAAGAGTACTTCCAACGTAAAAGTAATTTTAAATTTAATTTCCCTTGAATTTGACCATCCTTTTCAATTTCCCCTCTCTTTCAGTTAATTATTGCTGTACAATTTCTCTGGGGTCATCAGCTCCTTGGTACCTCAAGCAAATTCTTATGTGAGCTTTGTGAATGTTGGCAGTTTAATCCAGCTGAGCCCAACCTGCCGGTATACAATGTCAACATAATGCGATTTTTATCAGGAGCCAACAAAACAAGTAGTAAGAATTCTTGTTGCTCCCCCATTCCCTGGTCCTGAGGCCAACTGTTGCCACACATTAGGTTTACTATCCATTGGGGAGATTAGTGCACAAAGCTGCATTGCCTAATAAATTACACTGCCCATTTTCTATGCACCCCATTTTATAAAATATTTTAAAAATAAAAAGCTTACAGTTCAAAGGGAACGCCATGCTCCATGCAGTCACTGTATTGTACCTGGAAAACAATATTGATTCATTAGTATAATTAATACAGTAGTACAACATGGCTATTGCATTCCCCTCCCAAATCCTGAGCTTGGACCCTTTCACTGACCTCCTTAATGAGATAGTCAAGAGGAGATATTATACAGGTATTCAAAATGAGGTGTCTGTTCAGGACACACAAGGAGAAACCATTTGAACTAGAGAACATTCATGCAAGGGCAGCAGCAAATGCACTAACAGTGACGAGGAACACTTTCCCTCCCATTCTGTGATTTCCAAAAGGTTCAGATTATTCTTATAGGTTAACTGTATCTAAGTTAATTCTCAACAAACCCAGGAAATGATTGAACTCAGTACAATTTATATGCTAGTTTTAATTCAATATGCTTTGCCCTTCAGAAGGCAGAATCGTGTTATACTAGAATTTAACTGCCAAGCAACTACAATAAGTTAAACTTAGCTAATATCTTATGTAAGAAATAGTAAACAACTGTTACAATAAATTACAAGTAATGATCTTATATCTACTTAGTGAAGAAAACCACCCAATCCTTTTGAAAGGCTATGGATTTATGCGTTCAATATAAAATATCTTCAAAGAAAGGCCAAAGGCTGAGGGGAATCAAACAACTCAATTAAATTCAAATAAAAGCTGATGGCCAAATGCGTATATGAACAAATTCCACATATTGTTCCTACTAGGCACAACCCTTTGCCATGTCAAAAGCAAACAACTTTAACATAGAAAAAACATCACCTGCAGGTGAGGAAATAACCAAAGGAAGACATAGGCTTGGTCAAGTGGTTATTCCAAAGAGGTTAATAAAGGAGGAAGAGGTGATGGGAATTTAAGCAGAATGTGCTGCCTAGGTAACTGCAAGCACACAGCCAACAATGATAGAGTGGGGGCTGATGAGCAAGGTGCATCAGAGAAGAGTTTGGGTAGAGCTGGAATTTGGGATAAGTATCTTTACAATTTGAGGTGGATACAGGCAACGTCATGGAGATATTTAAAGACAAGAGTGTCAGGGGAATGGGAAGCAATGCAGGGCAGCAAGGACAGCAGTGATGTAGACAAACAACTTGGTACCGGATCATGTATAAGCTGTAGAAGTTTGGATGAACTGATATTTAGAGGGTGCAGCTGATCACAATGCTTCACTAGAATTCCCCTAAACATTCTCTCATCCTCTTCTGGTATTTGTTCATGCTGGGATGCAACTCAAGAGACAATCAATGTTCCTGTACTTCAATGAAGTGACTATTCTTCCTGCACCAGTTTAGTGAGTACAGGGTAGCCTATTCCATATCCAAGTCTAATACCTCAAAATCTGGTTTTCATATAGTTGAGACACGCATTATGTATAGCTAAGCAGTTATTGCTATAATAAAAAATTCACACTGTGTATTGAACAGTTATGTACATTCATGGAAATGATTAGTGCCTTAGTTACAGCCCCAACCATATACAGTTCTGCAGCAATAGCGGCAAATGTTTTAACAGCGAGAGCACTAAATCAGGGTCTCATAAGAATTCTTTCCTCTTTGTGCCATTAATTACGAAGTAACAAGCCTATTAATTATTTTGCAGCTAACTGATTTTCAATCATCCCACAGCCCATAAATTTCTGATTTTATGAACAATAATTTACAATATCGAACAAGCTAAATCTACATGACTACCTAGAAATACACAAATTCAAACAGATAGAGACAAGAGACATCACCCAAAAACTATGTAAAAAGCTGGAGCACTATTTTGCTCTTCCGATAACTGCCATTTTTCCTCATCACAGGATTATTCCTTCCCACAAAGTATTAATTGGGACCATTCTTAGTTTGAGGAGGATACTTAAACTGCTTTTGGTTCACTAACAGCCCTGTAGAAGTTAAGATTTTTCTACCCATTCATTTTTGGCTCAGTCCAGCTGGTTGTGTAGGAGATTTTCCAATTGAGGCCTTACCTCCAGTTACCTTCCACCAAAAGGTGGAACCTTTTCATCCAAGTTGATGTATCAGGATATTTATAATTTTTATTGCCACCTCCATGCACTATTCTCCATGATTTGTCTAAAATGGGCCCCTCACAATATTCTGGCAATACTTCCGAAGATTTGTGCTCCAAATCTTGCTGCAACCCTAGCCAAGCTGTTCCAGTACAGCTACAACACTGGCATCTATCCCGGCAATGTGAAAAATCACCCAAGCATATTCTGTACTCAAATAAACAGGACAAATCCAACCTGGCCAATTACTATCCCAACTCCTCTCAATCCTCTGTAAAGTGATGGAAGAACTCATCAACTGGGCTGTCAAGCAACACCTGCTTAACAATAACCTGCTCACTGACACTGAGTTTAGGTTTCACCAGGGCCACTCAGCTCCTGACCCCATTACACCTTGGTTCAAACACAGACAAAACAGCTGAACTCCAGAGACAAGGTCAGAGGGACTATTTTTGACATCAAGCCAGGATTTGGCCAAGCCTGGTATCAAGCCCCAGTAAACCTGGAGTCAATGGGAATCAGGGTGGGAACCCCTCTGCTGATTGGAATCATACCTAGCACAAAGGAAGATGGTGTGATTGTTTGTTTTAATTCATTTATGGGATGCACGCATCGCCGGCTAGACCATCATTTATTGCCCATCCCTAGTTGCTCTTGAGAAGATGGTGGTGAGCTGCCTTTTTGAACCACTGCATAGGTACACCAGCAGTGCTACTAGGGAGGGAGTTCCAGGATTTTGACCCAGCGACAATGAAGGAATGGCGATATATTTCCAAGTCTGGATGGTTGAGTGACTTGGAGGGGAACTTCCAGGTGCTGATGTTCCCAGGTATCTGCTGCTCTTGTCCTTCTAGATGGTAGTGGTCGTGGGTTTGGAAGGTGCTGCCTCAGGAACCTTATGCTGTTTGGCATGCAAGTAGTCCTGTTTTGTGGCTCTGCTGGAGGTCAATCATCTTGCTTCCAGCACATCACTGCAGGAGTTCCTCAGGCTAGTGTCCTAGATCCAACCATCTTCCTTACATCAATGGTATTAGCATTGCTGAATCTCCCGCGTGCGCGCCGGCGGGGGGGGGGGGGGGGGGGGGGGAGAAGAGTGTTGCCATTGACCAGAAACTGAACTGGACTAGCCATATAAATACTGTGGCTACAAGAGCAGGTTAGAGGCGAGGAATCCTGTGACAAGTAACTCACCTCCAGACTACCCAAATCCTGTTCACTATCTACAAATCACAAGTCAGGAGTGCGATGGAATACTCTCCCCTAGTCTCCAATAACACTCAAGAAGCTCAAGATCATCCAAGACAAAAGAGCTCACTTGCTTGATATCCCATCCACAAACATTCACTTCCTCTACCATTGACGCACAGTAACAACAGTGTGTACCTAGACTCCTCGGACAGCACCTTCCAAACCCACAACCACTACCATCTAGAAGAGCAGCAGGTGGATGGGAACACCACCTCCAAGCCCCACCTACAAGCCCCTCTCCAAGCCACACACCATCCTGACTGGGAAATAAATCACCATCCCTTCACTGTCGCTGGGCCAAAATCCTGCAACTCCCTCCCTAACAGCACCATAGGTGCACATACACCACATGGACTGCAGCGGTTCAAGAAAGCAGCCCATCACCACCTTCTCAAGGGCAATTAGGGACAGGCAATAAATGCTGGCCTGGCCAGCAACACCTTCATTCCATGAATGATTTTTAAAAAAAATCTTTGTGTATTGCTGTCTTGTTTAAAAAAACACAAGCAGCAAACAGTACGGGAAAAAATTATTTCAATAATATGTTAGTCAAATATATAAACATACATGTACAAGATAGGATTTGCTGATGTTACCTATGGATGTCAACTGCATGATGATACTGCCAGGATTTTTCTGGCATCTCACTGTTGAGTCTAGCTCCAAGATTAGTTGACGGTGCTTGTTTGCACTGTTATCGCTCTCAGGTCACAAGATTTATGATAGCTGATTAATTTAAATTCCACTTTGCATGGATTTCTGGGACTTTTGCCATTGTTATATGGATTGCACACACCCTTTTAAGATTTTCCAAAAGTCTGTGGCCTGTCACAGGAAATGACACAACTGAGTGGCAAAGAGTTTTTCTTCCCGAGTGCCACCTAAAGGTAGAACAAACAGAGCAGGCATTTAAAGTTCTCCCTCTCTAATGCCATTCCTTGAAGGTGCCCTCTGTGACTTCATAATTGGACACCATTTTGTGTGTGAATCTAAACAGATAGTTAAACATCAGCCAGAACCCTTGCTTTGTCCATTGACCCCTGAATGAATGGCAGATAATTACAGATGGGTTGTCAAGTGTCAGTTGTGGCTCAGTTGGTAGAACACTCGCTCCGGATTCAGAATGTTGCACGTTCAAGACACTCTAGGACTTTAGCACAAAAATCCAGGTTGACACTCCATTACAGTCCAATGAGTCACCATACCAAAGCCTTCTCTGCCCTCTTAGATGAACATAAGCAACCTTATCAGTTAATCAACATCTCCAAAAGGATAATCTGGAGCTAATTAGTCGTCCCAATTCCTATGTTAGAATAGTGACTACACGCCAAGTGCGCTTCAGCATAAATACACCGTGTTTGTGAAAGTCAATACAGAAAGTCCACTACGACTCTCACCAATTTTCATAGATGCACCATAGAAAACATTCGCTCCAGTTGTATCACACCTTGGTATGGCTCCTACTCTGACCAAGACCATAAGAAACTACAAAGGGTTGTGAATGTAGCCCAGTCCATCACGCAAACCAGCCTCTCATCCACTGACTCCATCCACACTTTCCACTGCCTCGGGAAAGCATAATCAAGGACTCCACTCAACCCGGATATGCTTTCTTCCACCTTCTTCCGTCAGGAAAAAGATACAAAAGTCTGAAAACGCATACTGACAGACTCAAGAATAGCTTCTTCCTTGCTGTCATCAGACTTTTGAATGGTCTTATCATATATTAAGCAGATCCTTCCCTTCAACCTACCTGTAACAGCAATACGATATTCTGCACCCTATCCTTTTCCATTTCCCCTATGTACTTCATGAATGGTATGTTTTGCCTGCCTGCATAGCGCGCAAGAAACAATACTTTGCTGTATCCTACCTGGTACATGTGACAATAAATCAAATCAATATATAAATAAAACGTAAGCATGTCTGACTTTCTTTTGTTAAGACTCACTGCCTTTGCACATCACCTTGAGGCGCAAAGCACTTTGTCCCTCTTCAGTGTTCAATGCACTCAACCACACCACTTGTGGCATAACCACAAGGTTTATTGTTTTTGTTTTCTTTTACTCAAATTATACAGATGATAATGTGAGGGGAAAAAGCAGCAAGTTTGTAGATGACACCAAGATTTGTAGGGTGGTTAATAGTGAAGGTTGTAGGTTACAGGAAGATTTGGATGGATTGGTCAGATGGGCAGAGCAGTGGCAAATGATATTTAACCCTGATAAGTGAGAGATGATGCACTTTGGAAGTAACAAGACAAAATAATATTTAATGAATGACAGGACACTAGGAAGCTCAGAGGAACAGATGGCTCATGGGGTACTTATTCACAGATCCCTGAAGGCTGCAGAGCAGGCGAATAGGTTAGTAAAGAAGGCATACACGACACTTGCTTTTATCAGTCGTGGCATAGAGTACAAGAGCAAGGAGATAATGTTGGAGCTGTACATAACGTTGGTTAGGCCACAGTTGAAATACCGTGTGCAGCTCTGGTCATCTCACTATAGGAAGGATGTGATTGCACTTGAGGGGGTACAGAAGAGATTCACCATGATGTTGCCTGGGATGGAGCATTTGAGCTATAAGGAGGGACTGGATAGGCTTGGATTGTTTTCTTTAAAGAGAAGGTTGAGGGAGAACATGATTGAGATGTATAGGATTAGGAGGGGTATGGACAGGGTGAATAGGAAGCAGCTGTTCCCCTTGGTTGAAGGATCAATCACGAGGAGGCATAGTTTTAGAGTAAGGGGAGGAGATTCGTGAAAAACATTTTGCATTCAGAGGGGGTGGGAATCTGGAGTGCACTGCCTGAGAAGCTGGAAATGTTACAACCTTCAAAAAGTATTTGGATGAGCACTTGAAACATCATAACATACAAGGATGTAGAAGTGCAGGAAAATGGGGCTAGTGTAACTTTAGTGGTAGCTATTGTCAATGCAGACTCGATGGGCCTTTTGTGGTGTACAGCTCTACAATTCTGACTACTTCACAGCCCCTTTTCAGTGATACAGGTCTCACCTGATTCAATTCCTATCTGCTGCAGCACGCAACAGCTTCTTGACAGTTAGTCACAATGTTCCATTCTCTTCTTTTCTTCACCTTTATGTTGCTGCTCAGTATCTTCAATATACGTGTTAATATTTACCTTTAATACACTATCAACTATGATTCTGCAACTGGCGTTGTGCTGTACATCTGTCAATGTCATGCTGAGTCAGGACTTCTTGCAGTTCAATGTTGGTAGGTTTGATGTCCCAGAACAGGTACAGCACGGCTAGAATTTCCGCTCTGTAGCTTCTACCTCCTATTCTGTAATCTTTTTTGACCACTTGCTCAGATTTAACAACTTCAGTGTCCCATTTAAACCTAACTGAACTTCAATCTTCCAACTGGTCCGTCATAACTCTCTACACCCACTTCCACCAAGTACTCAATGCCAACCGGCCCTTACTGTAACAAAACATCCATCACCTCAAGCCAACTTTACTATTTCCAAGCTCCACCTTAGAGAAACTCCCTCATCCAGAACTCCACTTACTTACCTTTCATCTTACATTAATCTCACTCATTTATCAACCATATTCTTACTGGTCCGCATTGGCCCCTTATAATTCTGATCCACTAATTCACTTTCCTTCTACTCTACCATCTGTGGCAGAGTTTTCAGCTATCTTGTTCCTCCATACAGGAATTCTCTCCCTAAACTCTTCCATTTTAATCTCTGACCACATTCAAATACCCCCAAATCCTTACTTGTGACACCCACTTGTAAAATAATATAGAAGGAAATTTGTCTTCATTAAAGGAGCTACACAACCGCAACCAGGCTAACTGCCCAAGTTTCAGTTTGATAACTATAAAAAGAGGCTTAATAGGTCAAAATGCCCAAACAAAGATCTGACAGAGTATTAACAGAATGAAGAAGTGACATACACCAATGCTGGTTTTAAGGAATATATAGTTTCTTTCTAAATATAAATTTAACATGCTTTCAGCTTTAAGCTTATCTCATATTTGCAACTAGGAAACTCAATGACAAGGGTCACTGATTAAACAATGATTGAGCAACTTATATTCCATTATTACATGTGATTCTAGGAATTTTACCAATGTTTTCAGAATTGCAATCCTAAATCCTGTCTCTTACTCTGAAAATAAAGACATTGAGCGTGAGCCAAAACCAGCTCAGACTGCAGTAATTTTCAGTGTCTACCCCATGCTCACACGGAGGTAAATTCTTCCTGATAGATCACCAGAGCACACAGCTTAAGGCTCTGTAGGAGTCTATAACTTTGCTGCACAAATGTCAACCTGTACTAAGAAACTAACAATAATCCTTTACAATTTAAAACAGTATTTAGGCAGGTCAGGGACTTTGTCCCAAGTTTCCAACCTCCTTCTATATTAGCAATCTAACAAGATCAAAGTAATAAAAACAAGTTCCTTTGTTCTTACAACAATGTTAAATTTATTTGATTAAAGTAATCAAAAATAAACATACCCTTAGCTACAATGTGACAGCTACTTTAATGTTGCTACCATGTCTAACTTTCACTTCATAGAATAGAATCATGGAATCCCTACAGTGCAGAAGGAAACCATTTGGCCCATTGAGTCTGCACTGACGCTGACCGAGTTTCTGGCCCAGGCCCTCTCCCCCATCCCACGTCTGTAACCCCACAGGTTTACCATGGTTAATCCATCTAACCTATATCTTTGGACACTAAGTGGCAATTTAGCACAGCCAATCCACCTAACCTGCATATTTTTGGCCTTCCCTTCACCTTCCCTTTTCTCTTAGTGAATAAACGTGCTTTAAAAAGGTTTTGGTTAATATCACAATTTCTCAACCTATGCACTGATTCTCAAGGAAATCCAACACTCACCCAACTCTAGTCTAACCCTTTACTACAAGCTTATGACCGTGTCCTTCTTCCTGACATTTTTCCCTCCAACTTAATGGAGGCAAATCAGAATCATACTCCTGCATCCGCTCTAGCCTCAACTTCAACTTCCCTGGCTACCACCTCAGGTTAGGTCCAAGCACTTCTGCAGTAATAATCGACCTTGAGCCGAGTTGCTTACTTTTTCAATCTTTCCAAGCAACACGTCACTGCAATTTTCCTCTGCTCCTCCGGTAATTCTTTTACTTTTCATCACCTGATCTCTCTACTCCATCATTGGTAGCTGTTCCTTCAATCTTTTTGAATTTCCATCCCCAAATTTCCTCCCCCCACCACCTTAAGTCTCAAAAGCCCCATTAAGAACTTTTTCCTTCAACCAAGCTCATGGGTCCCTTTCCCTCCCATACATTTTCAAACCTCCCTGATGTGTCACATTTGTTTCCTAACATCATACAAACAGTTTTACAACATCTTTCCATGCAAGAGGAGAACTACAAAAATACACGCCGTTGAATTGACCCAGTACTGCAATTGGAGGGCTATCATTGGCCTGGTACTCTTGGTAAGTCATCATAAAAATACCGCATCAGAAAAATACATAGATTGGCTTAGGTGATGATAAAATTGGAATTTCATTTCATAGAATCCCTACAGTGCAGAAAGAGGCCATTTGGCCCATCAAGTCTGCACCGACCACAATCCCACCCAGGCCCTACCCCCTTATCTCTACATATTTATGCGCTAATCCCTCTAACCTACGCATCTCAGGACACTATGGGGCAATTTTACCATGGCCAATCAACCTAACCTGCACATCTTTGGACTCGTAATGCCATCAACATTTAATCTCTAAGCTCATGTGATGAATTGCCACTTGGGAGGTGAGGTGCGAGCACCAGTGAAAATGATTTTCCAATAATAATTAGCACCTTGTGATGGGAAGGATAACTATACAAAACGTACTGATGCATGCCACCACACACCCCATCCCCACACACATACCATTCAGCAAATGGTTGAACCATACGAAGACAAGCAATGACGAGACGGAGTACAGGAAAGAGATAGAGAATCTGGTGAACTGGTGCGATGACAATAATCTCTCCCTCAATGTCAACAAAATGAAGGAGATAGTCAACGACTTCAGGAAATGTCATGGAGAACATGCCCATCTACATCAACAGGGATGAGATGGAAATGGTCGAAGGCTTCAAGTTTCTAGGCGTCCAGATCACTAACAACCTGTCCTGGTCCTTCCAAGCCAACGCTATAGTTAAGAAAGCCCACCATGCTTTTACTTTCTCAAAAGGCTAAGAAAATTTGTCATTTCTGCTCTGACTGTCACTGTATACTTATACACGTGACAATAATAAATCAAATCAAAATGAAAATAGGGTTACAGGTTTAGTCCCAAGCCATTCTCAGCAAAGATGACTGTCTGAGTGTTACAAATGGTCTCATGATCCTTGTTAAAAGGAGGAAAAAGTTGCATTGAGATTTGCAGTTCAAAGGCTACAATTGGCCTTGACATCCCCAGGCAGGAAAAAATAAATCAACAGTGGTAACTCCATGTTAAGAGGCAGAGCTTGACAATTGTGTCCCAGAATTTGAATATTTTATGAATACTACCAAGGTCACAAATGTATTTCTATTAAGGAGGTACCAAAAGGCAAATGGCACCAATTAATCCCTGTTTGGGTACAGTTCCAATAACTCTGGCAAAGGAGGGACGAGAAAACTGACTACAAATACTTGACGTGAAAAACATCAGCATTACCACAATTATTAGAAACTACAAGGGGTAACACTTTAAGTCACTGATTCAATATTTTCACAGTTAACCTACGTTAATTAAGCTTATTTATTAATGTCTCAAGTAGGTTTACATTAACAATGCAATGAAGCTATTGTGAAAATCCCCTAGTCGCCACTCTCCAGCGCCTGTTAGGGTACACTGAGGGAGAATTTAGTGTGGCCAATGGACTTAACCAGCACACGTTTGGGTCTGTGGGAAGAAACCAGAGCACCCGGAGGAAACCCACGCAGACACGGGAAGAACATGCAGACTCCGCACAGACAGTGACCTAAGCCTGGAATCAAACCCAGGTCTGTGCCACCCAGCATTAAGCATTTAATGAAAGGATGCATAATGCAACATTCCCCATACTTTGAATGCTAAAGAGGTTTATACAACAGGTTTAAACAAAATCACAATAATTTTGCTTCTTGCATCATGGCCTTTATATATAGGCTGCAAACTATGTCCAATGATGTGTAGCATCTTTGGGGTAAGAACAATTTATCTCACAAATAACTTCAACAGTTCAGGGAAAATTAACCACACATTGGGTGAGCTATGCTTTTGTTTATATTGGATGCTGCCTAGAGATGGGAGACGGTGGAGTTAATCACATTTGACACCTGAACCATTCCAAAGATCATTCACCTCTCTACAATTTTGCAGTTCATTTATGATAAATAGGGAAGCAGTCTTTTGTTTTGAACACTGAAGTTGACAATATGCACAAAGTATCATATTCCATGGTTTATCACAATCTTTATTTATATTCAAAACTCAAGACTTCCTTGGGTGACTCACTTCAGCTCTTTCCTCCAGCCTTCATTTTCCTGGTTTCAGATGTGGTGCAGTATTCACTTCAATGTTTTGCAAAGTTCTAACTTGCATAAGGGAAGTCCAGACATGTGGACAATATTGATGGGCTTAAGAACAAGAACAATACAGCACAGGAACAGGCCCTTCGGCCCTCCAAGCCCGTGCCGCTCCCTGGTCCAAACTAGACCATTCTTTTGTATCCCTCCATTACCACTCCGTTCATATGGCTATCTAGATAAGTCTTAAACGTTCCCAGTGTGTCCGCCTCCACCACCTTGCCTGGCAGCACATTCCAGGCCCCCATCACCCTCTGTGTAAATATGTCCTTCTGATATCTGTGTTAAACCTCCTCCCCTTCACCTTGAACCTATGACCCCTCGTGAACTCCACCAGGTTAGTGAGGCATGACCTGGCAATTAATGCTTTTTGAGAGAGAAGTGACAGAGGTGCAGTAATAAGGTAGGCAGTTTGGGTTAAGATCCATTAAAGGACATACTTGTTGAACCTAAACTATAATCACATTCTAATTGCCCAAGAGCAAAATACGACATCTGGAAATCTGAAATAAAAATAGAATACATTGGAAATGCTCAACAGGTCTGGCAGCATCCGTCAAGAGGCCCAAAAGATTAACTTTCTCTCACCATAGATGCAACCAAACCCAAGTATTTCCAGTATTTTCTATTTTTTAAATTTCTAATTGTCCAGGTTGCCACTGAGAGGTAGATGTAACACAAGACACTTACTGAAAACAGTTTCAATAGAAGGCTTGCTTGATAAAGCATCCTGCCAAGTATTTGACGAGAATGTCCTGGCAAGAGATAATACTCTCCAGCATCTATACATCTCCCTCATAAAAGCACTAAGAAATTATCCAACACATCAATGCGCAAGAGTTAGCCACAAATCATTTCAAAACTTCAAACACTTATCTAACCCACTGTACAATGCAGTATCTAAATCCCAAATCAGTATTTCCTACTGACTATAGTCATTGAGAGGCTACACTTTTAGCAGTTTTCTTCCCCGCCATTTTGAAGATGAGATTCTGCACGCCTAAACAATTGAAAGCAATTTACTGTGCTTTGCAGCAGACTGAATTTTGCTAACAAGCCGTTTATAATGCAAAGTCACCATGTACTATGATCTTGCACATCAGTATTTTTCTAACACTTAAAGAAAACCATCCAATAAAGTGTGCGCAGGCAGTCTAAAAGTAGATGTGGCTCAATAGTTTGATATAAATGTACCTGATTTAGCTTGTAGTATAACTCCTCTGCAAGAAAAAAATAATTTTCAGGCAGCTTCCTATGGAATGTACCAACAAAGGAAGCAAACAAGAGTCCTATACCCAACATTACCTATAATCGGAACAGCCACTTGCATTAACAAATGTCCCACAGAATTGTTGCAGTGCAGGAGGATGCCATTTGATCTCTGGTGTCTACACTGGCTCTCCGACTGAGAAATTCACACAGTGCGAATCGACCATCTTTTCCTCGTAACCCTGTATATTCTTCCTTTTCAAATAACTATCTAATTCCCTTTTGAATACTTTGAAGTAGCATCCAACACTTCAGGCGGAGCATTTCAGACCCTAATCACCTTAAAGCCTTGTTCTCGATCCTTTCACAAGTGGGAACAGTTTTTCCCCAATTATACTTGTCCAAGCCCTTCATGATTTTGAATACCCCCATCAGATCTCCCCTCAGCCCTTTTTTCTCCAAGAGAAAACAGTCCTAACTTCTCCATTTCATCTTCATAACTGAGGTTCCTCATCATTGGGACCATTCTCATGAATCTCAGGATAATTTTCATGCGTTTCTCTTGTGTTTTGCCACATCATCACAATTCTGACCAGTTAACTTATTCTGTGAAGGATCACAGGTGTGAATCACTTCCAAGCACTACCACATCGTACCAGAGATTCGAATGCATTCCATCACCAAACTGCTCTGAACAAACTATGGGGAGGTGGTGGCACAGTGACACTGCCACTGGACTAGTAATTCAAAAACCCAGAGTCATGCTCTGGGGACCCAGGTTCATATTCACCATAGCAAATGGTGAAATTTCAATTCAATATAATGGTGACCGTGAAAACCCATCTGCTTCACCAGTGTCCTTTAAGGAAGGAAATCTGCCATCCTTACCTGGTCTGGCCTACATGAACTCTAGCATCACAGCAATGTGATGAATTCTTTTAAAAATGCCCTTTGAAATGGCCTGGAAAGAGACTCAATTCAAGGAAAATTAGGAACGTACAATAAACTTCCTCCCAGATCTCTCCTCCATTATCTAGTTCAAAGAGCTGCCTTTGCTTTGCTCCATTTTTACTTATCCAATTGAAACCAGAACATCTCCAGCAATCTCTTCCTTTCCCAACCCCAAACTGTTACCTACAGAGACCCCCCCCACCCAACAATTTGTCCCCTGCTATACTGATCTACAGACTTGTCCCCTTGGACACAATGTCTGTAGGCAGGTGTTCAGCTTTCACAGGTACATCAACAACACCTAGCTTTACTTCTCCACCACCTTTCTAAAGCACTGTTGTCTGCTTGTCCAATATCAAGGCTTGCATAAGCCGCAATTTCCTCCAATTAAACATCAAGACCCAAAGTCCCTGCGGGTCCCATCAGTTGACCTCTCCAATATTGTTTGCCTCCATCCAATTGTTATTAATTCTGTTGTGACCAGATTCTAATGCTTTCATAGTTGGAGTTCAATACTCTACCCTCTGCAAACTTCTCCTCAATCAAAGCTCCCTGCTCACATACAACCGCATCAATTGTTAGACCTCAGTCACAGTAATGTGCCCAATTCTGGGCATCACACTTTAACGGTCCAATATCCTCAGACAGGGTGCAGAAAAGATTTACAAATTGGATACCAGGGATAAGGGATTCAGTTACATGGATATACTATAGAAGCTTAACTTATTTTCCTTAGTGTAAGGAAGATCAGGTTATTAAAAAGATTTTTGATTGAGTAAATAAAGAGAAAATACTTTCACTGGCAGGGCATTGACAACTAGAGGACCCCGATACAAGACAAAAGAACCAGAGGGGAAATGAGATTTTTCTTCTGGAATGTGTTGCCTGAGTGACAGCAGATTGAATAGTATCTATCAAAAGGGATTTGATATAAACTTGCAAAAATTTGGAAAGATCAAGGGTATGGGTGCAAATAGCTCTTTTAAAAGAGTGTGCAGGGGTACATTGAGTTGAAAGGCTTCCGTCTGCACTGTATTATTCTATCGTTCTAAGTACCACTCACTCTTAACCTTGCTGGACTACAATAGCTCCCGGTCCCCAAAAGCTCCAATTTAAAATGTTCATCCTTGCATTTAAATAGTGTTGAGGCCTTGCTCTTCACTACAGAATCTACAATCCTTTCCTCGGAATTCTCCATTCCTCTACTCTGGCATTCTATGCATGGCCCTCTTCTCTTTTGTTCCATGCCTATACACATCTAGGCTCCACACTTAAATTCCCTCCCAAACCCAAAAGTTTTCCGAGGAACTCTTCTTTGATAAAGCTACTGATTAATCCTTCCCATCTACCACTTTAGATACGCACTCTTCCACCAACAGAGCATGGCTATGAGAATACTATGGGATGTACTACATCATCGCGCCGAAATGGCTTTGACAATATCTCCCAAGTCTACAACATCTTGTCGCCTAGAACAAGGGCAGCAGGTACATAGGAACACATTACTCCCAGGTGCTAACCATGCCACCCTGACTTGGAAATACATTGCACTTCCTTCATCATTGTTCCAAAATCTTGGAACTCCTATAGAGTACCACACAGGATGCAGCTGTCCAAGAAGGCAGCTCATCGCAGCTTAAGGATAATTAGAGATAAACAATAAATGCCGCACTTGCCATTCTCTTCCATGAATGGACAAATGAAAACAAATCTCCTCCTTTGCCTTAACATCTGATTACACCTCTGGTGAAATGCCTTGGGACAGAGAGTTCCCTAGGTGAGAACGGATGACACAAAGGAATAAGATGTTCCATTTTTGATTCGTGGATTTTGCTCCGGTGTAGGGAAGAGAGGTCACCTTCAGCATCACTGACATCAACAAGTAGTTTAAAGTATGCAACACAATGCATTTCTTCTTGACAGCAATCTGGACTTGTTATAGAGGCATGCGAAGGATGCAATTCCTTCAGTAGACAAAATAACAATTTTAAAGCTAATTGCCAAATCTGGAGTACCATATATAAATTTCCTTGATGCCAAAAAAACTCCATTAACCTGCACTGGCCCTTTTGCTGTAATTTGATGGAAGTTGAAATAATTTATTGCAATAATGTCGCTGAGCTGAGAACAGGGTCACTCTCACAAATAATGATAAGAATTAAGATTGTGTCTAGAGAACTGCACAAATCTGTACCTTCAGAAGAGGATGCAAGATAACATACCATAACTTCAGTCAACATGGCATCTTTAAAGATTAAAACTTTCAGGTGTCTCTAGCACATGGATAGCACCAATGCACAGTGGTTAGCACTGCTGCCTCAACAGTGCCAGGGACCCAGGTTCGATTCCAGCTTGGGTCATTGTCTGTGCAGAGTCTGCATGTTCTCCCCGTGTCTGCGTAAGTTTCCTCCGGGTGCTCCGATTTCCTCCCAGAGTCCGAAAGACGTGGTTAGGTGCCTTGACCATGCTAAATTCTCCCTTAATGTTCCCGAACAGACACTGGAGTGTGGTGACGAGGGAATTTTTGACAGTGACTTCATTGCAGTGTCAATGTAAGCCTACTTGTGACACTAATTAACTTTAAAGCATGTTGTAAAATATCCACAGTTGTTCCACAGAAAGTGACTTATTACATTTCAGCATACAATCCCATTACAAATAAGTTTTGGGTGGTCAAAAACTAACTTAGCTACAAAATGTCATGTGGACAAGAACAGCGAAGAGCCTGAATTTCAAATGCTGGCCCTCAATCAAATTTCACTGCCAAATCAAAATCTAGCTTGAGAAGATTTCACAATAGCATCTTTGCATGGAAACAATCCGAAAATGAGAAGTAAAATTCCTAAGACTAAGTGAAACTGAATTATCTTATTCAGTCACTAAACCAGTGGCTTCTTGTACCATGTGAGCAAAAGAGTCGCAGGCAGAGTTGTTTTAAATCATGAAAGGGCGGCACGGTAGCACAGTGGTTAGCACTGCTGCTTCACAGCTCCACGGTCCCGGGTTCGATTCCCGGCTCGGGTCACTGTCTGTGTGGAGTTTGCACATTCTCCTCGTGTCTGCGTGGGTTTCCTCCGGGTGCTCCGGTTTCCTCCCACAGTCCAAAGATGTGCGGGTTAGGTTGATTGGCCAGGTTAAAAATTGCCCCTTAGAGTCCTGGGATGCGTAGGTTAGAGGGATTAGCGGGTAAATATGTGGGGTGGGATTGTGGTCGGTGCAGACTCGATGGGCCAAAGGGCCTCCTTCTGCACTGTAGGGTTTCTATGATTCTGCCTTCAGTGTCTTCTGGCAAAATCCAATGACTACAACTTTGCCAAGATTGCATTATAACGAACCACCAGAAGGTGTGCAAGAACAGTCAAGGGCAATGGACTGTTCATTTATTTCTCCTTCGAAAGCATTTCTGCGCTGTACCAATTCTGTGATTTGGCACCCATTCAGTACCCTGAAACAGTGCAACTGAGATTAAGAACTCACCTTACAAGGGGTCATAGGCACTCTTCACGTCTATCAAAGCATAAATAGCAAACTTTGTGGCTATTTTACAGCATTATTCACACACAGTATATTGTGATCGTATCGGAAGGCATAGGAAAGAAGATTCACGAGAATGGTTCTGAGGACGAGAGATTTCAGTCATATGGATAGATTGGCAAAGCTGGGGCTGCTCTCCTTAGAGAAGGCAGAGGTGTTCAAAATCATGAGGAGCCTGGACAGAAGATTTGAAGAAACTGCTCCCATTGCAGAAGGGTTGAGAACATGAGGACACTGATTTGAGGAGAAGGGCAAAAGAACCAGAGGCAACATGAACGCAATCATTTTTATGTTGTGAGTGGTTAAGATCTGAAATGCACTGCCCGAGTTGTGGCGGAGGAAGATTCAAACGTGGCTTTCAAAAAAGAATCTGATAATTATCTGAAGGGCAAGGCTACTGCTACCAGCAAAAGGCTGGAGAACGAGACTAGCCAGATTGTCCTTACAGAGAGACAACATGCACATGAAAGGCCGAATGGCTTCCTATGATTTTATAATCATATCAGCACAGTGGCACAGTGGTTAGCACTGCTGCCTAATAGCGCCAGGGACCTGGGTTCGGTTCCTGGCTTGGGTCATCGTCTGTGTGGAGTTTGCAGGTTCTCCCTGTGTCTGCGTGGGTTTTCTCTGGGTGCTCCGGTTTCCTCCCATAGTCTGAAAGAAGTTCTGGTTAGGTGCATTGACCCAAACAGGCGCCGGAGTGTGGCGACTAGGGGAATTTCACAGTAACTTTATTGCAGCGTTAATGTAAGCCTTACTTGTGACTAATAAATAAACTTTTTTTAAAAGTCACACTGGAGTCACCTGGGTGCTCATCTTCCTCCAACCTAAACTCCACATCATATGACAAGTCAGTAAACACGAGCATTACAAATGTTATCAACCAGATGAAACTTACAATGGAGTTGGGAGATTTGGCACAAAAACTGACTCAATTATCCTGTTGAGGCAGCTAACAACTTGAGCTCAAGAAGGCAGTGGATATACTTTCAAGGCACTATTCAAAATTAACCTTTGCACTTCACACAAAGTACATTTCTATTACCCAGTCCGTGCAGTTCCAGCACGTTTTAAATCTTAATACAGGCATAAAACAACGTGTTTCAGTTATTAACGTATGCGTAGCTGGCAACATTCTGCAAGCTGGCAAGTTCGTTGGTGGTGGACTGCGGTGTAATTTTAAACTCGAGTCTAAATATTCAGTGGAGCGAGGGCTGATATCAACCCCTGTTGGCAGATTTCTCTCCTCCCCCCCCCCCCCCCCCCAAAGATAGCTTTTCTCCTGGCCTGAGCCAAAGGGGACTCCCAGTCTCAGGCCTCCCGGCAGGTGCAGCCTGCCACATTGCGACTACAGGAAGATGGGATAAGTATGGGGGGGGGGTTTCCTTAAAGAAAATACAGCAAGGATTGTGAGGCGTGGGTGAGGAACTGCATAGAAAAGGGCAAGAAGCTCATGAATAATTAAAACTTTTCCGGACGAACCTGGACAGCTGTTGGATGGGCTGGAAGGAGGCACACGTGAATTTATCCTCTCACTGCAGATTTTAGCCCATGTTATATGTGTAGTGTTCTGGCATTTGACAAGGTGCAGTCTCTGCTGGTTGCAGCCGCCTGCACCTGTCTCTCGCGCTCTGGGCTGGGTCGCCTCCTCCCTCCTCGAGCTCCAGGAGCTGCCACACACACACAGCGCGAGGCCCGGCGGTTGCGCCCGCCGCGAGCTGCGGGGCGTTCACTCCCCACCTGCCAGGCGGCCGGGGGAGGCACCGAGTGGACCAGGCTGCCGCTCCCGCTGTAACGGGGTAGGCCCACCAACAGCACCCCTCACACACCCTTTCGCCGGGCCACTTAACCAAGGGCCGGGAGGAAGTCGCCTCAGCTCGGCTTCATTCCCCTCCCTCCCTGGCCTATTCCGACAGGCCTCGCCTTCACCTCAGGCGACACCCACCCACCCAGTTCTTCCCTTCTCTTTCTCTAACTCCGCCGCCGCCGCGCCAAATTTTTTTTCTCTCTTTACTCCCTCTGGCTCCTCGTCCGAGACGCCTTCTTCCTGCAGGTACTCGGAGTCCAGGTCGATGTCGAACACCCCAGCCATGTCTCTCGCCGCTCCGTGCGTTGCTCTCTCTGGCTTCCCCCCGGCTTCGCTCCTCATGGGTTCCAATCGCCCACCATCACTGCCACTGCTGCCGACGCCCGCCCCGCGCGCGCGTGCGTGGCCTGGCCACGGGGGCGCGCCCCCGCCCGCCGGCTCCATTTCCTCCGCCCTGTTCGGCGCGCAATGCGTGCGCGACGTACTGTTGGCGGGAGGGGGAGGAGCAGGAAGAGGCCGTGAGCATGCGCACTCTCAACCACTCCACTTGGTGCAGAAGCCTTCAGAGCCGATAGGGGGCTCAAAGGAGCAATTCAACCCAATTTATTTGACTTATCATAGACTCCCTACAGTGCAAAAGGAGGCCATTCAGCCCATCGAGTCTGCACCCACTACAATCCCACCCAGGCCCTATCCCCATAACCCCACTTATCTACCCTACAAATCCCCCTGACACTAAGGGGCAATTTAGCAGGGCCAGTCCACCTAACCAGCACATCTTTGGACTGTGGGAGGAAACTGGAGCACCCGGAGGAGACACAGGGAGAACGTGCAAACTCCACGCAGGCAGTGACCCGAGGCCGGAATTGAACCCGGGTCCCTGACGCTGTGAGGCAGCAATGCTAACCACTGTGCCACCGTGCTGCCCAAATTGCTTTATTATTGTCACATGTATTGGGATCCAGTGAAAAGTTTTGTTTCTTGTGTGCTATACTGACAAAGATATGGAGATGCCGGTGTTAGACTGGGGTGGGGGCAGGAAGAAGTCTCACAACGCTGTGTTAAAGGTCCAACAGGTTTATTTTGAATCATGAGCTTTCGGAGTGCTGCTCCTTCATCAGGTGACTCACATGATGCAGGCGCAGCGCTCCAAAAGCTCGTGATTCCAAATAAACCCGTTGGACTTTAACATGATGTTGTGAGATTTCTTACTATACAGACAAAAGCATAACATTCATAGAGAAGGAAGGGAGAGGGTGTAGAATATAGTGTTACAATCATAGCTAGTGTGTAGAGAAAGATCAACGTAATACCAGGTAGGTTCATTCAAAAGTCTGACAGCAGCAGGGAAGAAACTGTTCTTGAGTCATTGGTACATGACCTCAAACTTTTGCATCTTTTTCCCGACGGAAGAAGGCAGAATAGAGTATGCCTGGGGTGCATGATTATGCTGGCTGCTTTTCCGAGTCTGCGGGAAGTGTAGACAAAGTCAATTTAATTCCTTGATTTGATTCATTATTGTCACATGTATTGGGATACAGTGAAAAATATTGTTTCTTGTGCGCTATACAGTCAAAACATACTGTTCATAGAGTACATAGAGGACAGGGAAATGAGAGGGTGCAGCATGTAGTATTACAGTCGTAGCTAGGGCATAAAGTTTATAAATTTTATTTATTAGTGTCACAAGTAGGCTCACATTAACACTGCAATGAAGTTACTGTGAATATCCCCTAGTCGTCACACTCCGGCACCTGTTCAGGTACACTGAGGGAGAATTTAGCATGGCCAATGCACCAAACCAGCATGTCTTTCAGACTGTGGGAGGAGATTGGAGCACCCGGAGGAAACACATGCAGACACAGGGAGAATGTGTAGACTCCACACAGACAGTGACCCAAGCCAGGAATCGAACCTGAGTCCTTGGCACTGTAAGGTAGCAGTGCTAAGCCACGGTGCCACCCATGTACTAGGATGCATGGGGTCCTTGATTATGCTGGCTGCTTTTCCGGTGCAGCAGGAAGTGTAAATGGAGTCAATGGATGGGAGGCTGGTTTGCGTGATGGACTGGGCTACATTCACAACCATTTATAATGTGAAGCTAGTGTATCTTTAAGAAATGTTTTTTAAAATCATGTTTATTGCAGTTTGTAAGCAGCCTTTTTGGTTTCATTGTTGCCGAGCTATCTGCTAGAAGCTGCTTCAGTGGCTTAAATGCGTTTTGTTTATTTTTACTCTGGGCCTCAGGTACTTACTGGGATTTGTTTTATGACCCTGCATTGTTGGGGAAGACTGGGTAGCAGGCCATCTGTTTCTTCTTCTTCATAGTGAATTCAATGTTTCATTTTCAGTTTGGCTATTGGCTGCAGTTTTAATTTAGAAGGGGGTGGTCATCAGACTGAAAATAAGTGCTTTTCTCTCTCTCCCTAATATTGGAAATTCTGCTGGCCTACTGAAAGCAAGACTTCTTGTCTTCCTGGAGTGAAAATTCTGCTGTTGGTGGTTTTGCTAACTAGTATCTAGAGTCTCTCTCTCTCTCTCTGGTGTTTTGGGAAGCTGTTCTGATTTCAAACTTTTGTGTGTGTCTCAAGAGAACTGCAGCATCAAACCAAAGGACAAAGTTCCAGCATCATGTGAGCATTCGTATTTTCTGTGCTAAACTTGTGGCAAGGGTTTTGTTTAAGGAAGTTTGTTTGGTTGGAACATTTCATATATTTGCTAAGGTTTATACAATATCATGGGCTTTTTTTCTTGTTTGTAATCGGTAAAAGTTACTGCTAATTTTCTTTCTATACATGTTAACTGTATTCTTAAATAACTTTTATTTGATAAAAGCTCCCTAGTGGGTCATTTGACTCATATCTGAAGTGAAACATCTCATGTTCACCCTAGCCAAATTCAAATTGCAAAACTTATGATCTATGCAGACTTCATAAACACTTTGTAGTTTCTGACCTGAATTATAACAGTAGTTTCTTGCAGTCTTGGTCAGAGCAGGAGCCATACCAAGCTGTGATACATCTGGAAAGGATGCTTTCTATGGTGCATCTGTAAAAATTGTTGAGAGTCATAGCAGACATGCCGAAATTCCTTAGCTTCCTGAGAAAGTAGAGGCATTGGCAGGCTTTCTTAACCATAGCGTCAGTGTGGAGGGACCAGGACAAGTTGTTGCCTCTTAGCTTCTTTGGTCAGTTTTGACCGGCATTGAAACAAAAACCCCATCATAAGATTAGGGGAAATACCTCCCATGAAGTAGTGGTCTGACAGCCCCATTTTTAAGTATGTATTCTTTTCCTACAGCAAAAACAACAGCGAGCACAATTTGTATTTACATAACGCCTTTATTGTATTAAAATTTCCCACGGTGCTTCACAGGAGCACTATACAGTATGGTTTGTCACCAAGCCACAGAAGGAGATATCAGAATAAATGACCTTGGTAGCTGAAGACACAGGGCGCAATCTTCCCGGCCGTTCATGCCCCACTGCCACTGCAAGCGAGGGTGGAGAATTTGGCGCTCAGAAAATCCCGCCAGTGTGAATGGTCGGAAGAGTCCGGCCACAGTCTCCAATGGTGGAATGTTTCATATTGGAGCTACACAAGAGGCCATACTTGGAGGTGTGCAGAGAAATTGAAGAGTTGTAGGGCTGGAAGAATTTACAGAGATAAGGACACGTTCACTTACCCATGTTCAGAGAGGAAAGGCAAAAAACGGTGAATGCCAAGCAGTATCAATTCTTATAGGTGCCATAGTGGTAGTAACAGTAAGAAGTCTCACAACACCAGGTTAAAGTCCAACAGGTTTATTTGCGGGAGATCTCCCACTCACCTGACGAAGGAGCAGTGCTCCGAAAGCTAGTGGCGTTTGCTACCAAATAAACCTGTTGGACTTTAACCTGGTGTTGTGAGACTTCTTACTGTGTTTACCCCAGTCCAACGCCGGCATCTCCACATCATAGTGGTTGTAAGCCAGAGACCCAGGCTCATGCTCTAAAGAACGTGGCTTGATATCCCGTCAGCAACTGGTGGGATTTAAATTCAGTTAATAAAATCTGAAATTATAAATCTAGTCTCAGTAATGGTGACCGTGAAATTATCCTTGCCTAATGACCTTCAAGGGAGGAAATCTGCCATCCTTATCCAGTCTGGCCTACATATGATTCCAGGCCCACAGGAAAGTGGTTGACTCTTAACTGCTCTCTGAAATGCCCTATCAAACCGCTTAGTTTAAGCTCAATTAGGGATGGCCAACAAATGCTAACCTTGTCAGTAATGCCCACATCGCATGAAAGAATAAGTTTTTAAAAATGCCTAAAGCTCAGCACCTGAACAACACTAATTAGTTCTCTGTTTCCTCGAGTGCCAATCTATCCATCAGGCTCTTGCAGCATCATATGTACTCTTATGCAAGGAATGTCAGACATCATTGACAAATATACGTCTTCAGGTCCTCTTAATCAGCACAAGAGACCTTCCTCAAATTATTGTCAAAAACCAATCCCTTTTCTTCCTGCTCCCACATCTATGTCATCCATGATTCCTTTGGTAGCACAGTTGCCTCTCAGTTAGAGATGTTACATAATCCAGGCTGACACTTCAGTGCAATAGAGAGGATGCACTACATTTTTGGAGGTACCCTTTTCAGATCAGATGTTAAACTAACGCCCTATCTCTCAGGTGGATGTGAAAGATTCCACATCTCTATTCAGAGAACAGTCATGAAGTTCTCCCAATGTCCTAGCCAATATTTATCCCTGGACCAACATAATTAAAAACAGGTTATCTGCATTATCTCACTACAGTTTGTAGGTCCTGGCTTTGGGGAAATTGGCTGACGCATTTCCTATATTATAACGGTGATTATGTACAAAAGTATTTCATTTGTTTTAAAATGTTATTTGGATAGCTTGAGGTCGCGAAAGGCAAGTCTTTCTTTTCAAGTCTTCAATTAGTGACTGCTTGTGGCCTCGAGTATTGTGCATCAACCCGTCTCACTATCACATTATCAAGTCTGCCAGAGAGAGTTGACTTGATTCCAGTTATTTGTTGGCAAGCACATCATCCTGGAACCAGCTCAACCTCAGAGAGTCTGCCTTAACTCCCTGACTCACCCTCGGACTCCCACCCCAAGAATTATAGCTGGTCATTCATATCAACTCTACCTCAAAATTATGCAGGGCTTTGACAGAATAAATAAGAAAAATATTGGTGACAGAAGGGTCAGTAACCAGAGAATACAGATTTAAGGTGATTAGCAAAATAAACTGTCATGAGTACAATATTAATCTAATTACATTTTCAAAACTACTATTAAATCTGTGCTACCATCCTTCCTGGCAGTGCCTTCCAGCGCATTACAAGATGTCACCTCTTTATGATCTTTTATTTTATTCTTTCACAGGATGTGGGAATAACTGATAAAGCCAGCATTTATTGCACACCTCTAATTACCCTTGGGAAGGAAGGTGGTGAACTGCCTTCTTGAAGACAACCGAGTGGCTTGCTAGATCACTCAGAGAGAGTTAAAAGTCAACCACTCCAATCATATATATATACCAGATCTGGTAAAGATGGCAGACTTCTTTCTCTAAAGTACATTGGAGAACCATTTGAGTTCTTACAACAGTCTTGTTAATTTCATGGCCACCATTTTTGAGACTAGCTTCTCATTGCAGATATATTTAATTAATTGGATTTAAATACCCCAGCTACTGTGATGGGTTTGAGTTTGTGTCTCTAGATCAATAGTCCAACCCTCAGGATCATAGTCCAGCAACACCTCCATTCCCCAGCAGGGTAGCCTCAAAGCTCTTTGTTTAGACCTCTGTTCGAGGAAGAAGCAATCTCCATCCACCACCACTCTCCTATGTCTGGCTGAACTGGTTCTCTCACTCAACAGTTTCTCCTTTAACTTGTCTCGCTTCCTCCAAATAAAAGGTGTGACTATGAGCACCCAGTTATGCCTGTCTCTTTATGGATTATGTGGAGCATTCCCTGTCCAGTCATACTCCGGCCTCCTCCCACAACTCCTTTATTGCTACAGCAATGACTATTTGGGTGCCACTTCATGCTCTCATCTGGACCTGGAAAAATGTACCAATTTTGCTTCCAATTTCCACCCCTCTATCACCTTCACATGGTCCATCTCTGACACTTCTCTTCCCTTTCTTGACCTCTCTGTCTCCATTTCTGGTGATAAGCTGTCCACTAGTATCCATTACAAGCCCACCGACTCCCACAACTACCTTGAGTACAACTCTTCACACCCCACTTCCCGTAAGGACTCCATCCCATTCTCTCAGTTCCTTCACTTCTGCCGCATCTGTTCTGATGATGTCACTTTCTAAAATAGCGCTGCCAATATGTCTTCCTTCTTCCTCAATCGTGGTTTTCCTCCCACTGTGGTTGACAGGGTTCTCAACCACCAACCCCCTCCCCCGGGCCACTGCTCTCACCCCCTCCCTTCCCTCTCAGAACTAGGACAGGGTCCCCCTTGTCCTCACTTTTCACCTCACCAGTCTCCGCATTCAAAGGATCATCCTCTGCCACTTCCATCAACTCCAGCATGACGCCACTACTCAACATATCTTCCTTTCACCCCCTGTCAGCATTCCACAGGGACTGTTCTCTCCGGGACACCCTGGTCCACTCCTCCATCACACGCAACACCTCACCCCCTGCCCATGGCACCTTCCCATACGACGTAGAAGATGCAACACCTTTACCTCCTTCTTGTTTACCGTCCCAGGTCCTAAATATCCTTTCCAGGTGAAGCAGTGCTTCACATGAACCTCCTTCAATCTGGTCTGTTGCATTCGCTGCTCCCAATATGGTCTACTCAACATCGGAGAGACCAAACGCAGACTGGGTGACCCTTTGCCAAATGTCTTCGGTCCGTCCACAAGCAGGACCCAGACCTTCCTGTCGCTTGCCAATTCAACACACCACCCTGCTGTCCTGTCCACATGTCTGTCTTTGGCCTTTTGCAATATTCTAGTGAACCCCAACGCAAACTGGAGAAATAGCACCTCACCTTCCGATTGGGCAAGTTACAGCCTTCTGGATTGAACATTGAGTTCAGCAACTTTAGAGCATGAACTCTCTCCTCCACCTTCACCCCATTTCCATTTATTTTATTTCATTGCGTTTCATCTTATACATCCATTTTATCATCCTTCTTTCTCACTTCCATTTTTCCACTTCTCCATTCCTGCTCTCCTTCTTGCCCCCCCCCACCCACCCTTTCAGGGCAACTGCCATTATGTCCAGGCAATCCCTTAAGCATGTATGTCTCTGTTTTGCCATTCACACATTCTGATTACTTAATGGATACTTTCAGCACCTTCTCACTCTTCTGTATCCTCATTTACATTCCCTTTGTCCCGCTCCACCCCTCCCCCCCCCCATAGTATAAATCTCTGCTGATTCTCTTTGCTCTTAGCTCTGACGAAGGGTCATCTAGACTCGAAACGTTGATTCTATTCTCTCTCCACAGATGCTGTCAGACCTGCTGAGATTTTCCAGCATTTTCTATTTTTGTTTCAGATTCCAGCATTCGCAGTATTTTGCCTTTAACATAATGATTATGCTACTCCATCCAAGAGTTGCACAATCTAAAAGCTCCTGCAATGTATCTTCACAATTGTCCACCAGGAGTCATGGGAGCACTTCAGATTTGTTGCCTTCCTTGAGTCTGTTTCTCGCCAGCTCTCTGTTGAATCACTAAAACTTTTAAAGATAGGTGCTTCCCATCAGCCTCCCATCCATTGACTCTGTCTACATTTCCCGCTGCCTCGGCAAAGCAGCCAGCAAAATTAAGGGTCCCACGCACCCTGGACATTCTCTCTTCCACCTTCTTCCTTCGGGAAAAGGATACAAAAGTCTGAGGTCACATACCAACCGACTCAAGAGCAGCTTCTTCCTTGTTGCTGTCAGACTTTTGAATGGACTTACTTTGCATTAAGTTGATCTTTCTCTACACACTAACTATAACTGTAACAACTACATTCTGCACTCTCTCGTTTCCTTCTCTATGAACGGTATGTTTTGTTTGTATAGCATGCAAGAAACAATACTTTTCATGTATGTTAATACATGTGACAATAATAAATCAAATCAAATCAAAAGGTAACGACACCTCCTCCACAATTATCCTCAACACCGGTGCCCCTGAAGGCTGTATCCTCAGCCCTTACTATACACCTTATACACTTATGACTGTGTAGCCAAATTCCAATCCAATTTCATTTTCAAATTTGCTGACTCATCTTAGTGAGTCAGATCTCAAACAATGACGAGGCGGAGTATAGGAAAGAGATAGAGAATCTGGTGAAATGGAGTTATAACAATAATCTCTCCTGCAATGTCACTAAAATGAAGGAGATTGTCATCGACTTCAGGAAATGTAGTGAAGGATATGCCCCTGTCTACATCAATGGTGATGAAGTGGAAATGGTTGAGAGCTTCAAGTTTCTAGGTATTCAGATCATCAATAATCTGTCCTGGTCTCTCCACGCCGATGCTATAGTTAAGAAAGCTCACCAACACCTCTACTTTCTTAGAAGGCTAAGGGAATTCAGCATGTCTGCTATGAGTCTCACCATCACAGCTTGGTATGGCTCCTACTCTGACCAAGACTGCAAAAAGTGTTGTAAACGTAGCCCAGTCCATCAAACCAACCTCTCATCCATTGATTCCGTCTACACTTTAAACTTTTAACGTTTATTTACTGGTTTCACAAGTCAGTTTACTGCAATGAAGTTACTGTGAAAGTCCCCTGGTCGCTACACTCCGGCACCTGTTCGGATAGACAGAGGGAGAATTTAGCATGGCCAATCCACCTAACCAGTACGTCTTTCGGACTTTGGAAGGAAACCGGAGCACCTGGAAGAAATCCACGCAGACACAGGGAGAACGTGCAGACTCCAGACAGACAGCAACCCAAGCTGGGAATCGAACCTGGGTCCCTGTTGCTGTGAGGCAGCAGTGCTAACCACTGTGCCACCATGCTGTCCCCACTGCCTCGAAAAAGCAGCCAGCATAATCAGGGACCCCACGCATCCCGGTCAAACTGTCTTCCACCTTCTTTCGTCAGGAAAAAGATATAAAAGTCTGAGAACATGTCCAACTGACTCAAGAACAGCTTCTTCCCTGCTGCCATCAGACTTTTGAATGGACCTATCATATATTAAGCTGATTTTTCTCTTCACCATATCTGTAACTGCAACACTATAGAAAGCATTCTTTCTGGTTGTATCGCAGCTCCTGCTCTGCCTAAGACTGCATGGAACTGCAAAAGGACTTGAATGTAGCCCAATCCATCACGCAAACCAGCCTCCCATCCTTTGACTCTGTCTACACTTCCCGCTGCCTCGGCAAAGCAGTCAGCATAATTAAGGATCCCACGCACCCTGGACATTCTTTCATCCACCTTCTTCTGTCGGGGAAAAGATACAGAAGTCTGAGGTCACGTACCAATCGACTCAAGAACAGCTTCTTCCCTGCTGTTGTCAGACTTTTGAATGGACTACCTTGCATTAAGTTGATCTTTCTCTACACCCTAGCTATGACCGTAACACTACATTCTGCACTCTCTCCTTTCCTTCTCTATGAACAGTATGCTTTGTATTGCACGCAAGAAACAATACTTTTCACTGTATGTTAATACATGTGACAATAATAAATCAAATCAAATCACTATATTCTGTATCTTTTCCTTTCCTTCTCCCCTATGTACTCTATAAACAGTATGTCTGGTCTGTATAGCGAACAAGAAAAATATTTTTCACTGTATCCCAATACATATGACAATAAATCAAAAACATCTACTGACCTCCGATTTAAATGATTACTACTGCTTTTTGTGGAAAAAAGCTCCAAACTGCTTCCACGCTTTGCATGACATCCTGTAATGATCCGGAATGCGCTGCCAGGAAGAGTGGTGGATGTAGATTTAATAGTAACCTCCAAAATGTACCCTACTCATGATAGTTTATTTTGCCAATTACCTTATATCTGTGTTCTCTGGTTACTAACCCTTCTGTCATTAATTTCTGAATGGCTGAATTTGATTTTTAAAGTTGCATTTTTAACATTCTTTCATGGGATGTGGGCTTCATTGGGAAAGCCAACATTTGTAATTGTGGTGATTGTCTCTTTAAGGATCAATCTACAGAGTGAGGGCCACATTACCCAGGGAACTAGTCGGGGAGCAGGATAAGAAATCACCTGGTAAACTTGGGTTTCTGTTCCAGAACTTTCTCAGAAGCTAACTGGCAACCATGAGGCTGCAAGCTTCTGTATTATAGTTATATATAAATGAACATTGATTTGATTTGGTTTATTATTGTCACATGTATTAGTATATAGTGAAAAGTATTTTTTCTTGTGGCTATACAGGCAAAGCATACTGTACATTGAGAATGAAAGGAGAGGGTGCAGAATGTAGTGTTACTGTCATAGCTATGGTGTTGAGAATGATCAACTCAATGCAAGGTAGGTCCATTCAAAAGTCTGATGGCAGCAGGGAAGAAGCTGTCCTTGAGTCAGTTAGTACATGACTTCAGACTCTTGTATCTTTTTCCTGATGGAAGAAGGTGGAAGAGAGTATGTCCAGGGTGTGTGGGGTCCTTGATTATGCTGGCTGCTTTTCTGAGGCAGCGGGAAGTGTAGTCAGTGTCAATGGATGGGAGGCTGGTTTGTGTGATGGACTGGGCTTAGTTCACAGTGCTGTTGTTACTTACCTAACAGGTGAATCAGAATTATTACATTGGCAATGAGGATAAAAGGGAAAAAAAGCACTCCCAAGATTGTGAGTATAAAGTCACATTGAAGGTCAATTTAAGTTGAGAAATAGAAGAGTGTTTGCAGATATGCTTCCATTTGGATGGATAGATCCTTTTGACACGTCTGTGGCGGATTGGACACAAAACAGTGAATGTCTGGGCTCCTATTTTTGGGCCAAAGGCATAGTGGAGATAAGGAAGAGACTAGCAATCCTTCTGAGCACACAAGCCTACATTTTAACACATAGCCTCACATCCCCAAGTGCACCCAACTTCAGGTCATTCATTGAGATAGTTAAATTGGTGAAAACATATTACCACCTAAAGCCATCGGTAATACTGCAGTGCTTTAAGTTTAACTCAGCCAGGTGAGCTCCTTGGGAAACTATTGCAACTTATATGACCAAGTTAAGACTTCTGAGTTACTCTCAATGATATGCTGTGAGCCCACTTAGTCTGTGGGTAAATAATGAGGCCATTCCAAGGATGGTTGTTGGATGCCAAATATCCCAGTCCCAATAGAAAGAGAAGGTTTAAAAGAGCAAATCAATTGCTTAGGATTGAACTAGAGTATTACCGATGTGGGGGTAATTACTCCTCTGAAGCCTGCAAATATAAAGAGACTGGATGTTTTTTCTGCCACAGGAAAGGTCAATTAAGGGACCGATGTAAAATAAGTCTAGTCTACCCATTAACAGGGTGAGTAATATATCATGAGTGCATAATATGGAAGAGTACAGTACTGAGGATTTAAATATTCACTCATTGTTCAATGTGAAAGTGAGCAAAGTAGTCACCATCACTGTGATGTTTTTGGCAAATCATAGGTCCTTAAAGATGGAAGTTGATAGGGGAGCCTCTCCCATGATGATTGGAGAATGTACATTTCAATGTTTACAAGAATGAGTCCAGCCATTGAATTTGAGGGGCACCAGAGAAAAACTAACAACTTGCACAGGAGATACCATCAAGGTAAAGGCTACTACCATAGTACCTGGAAGCCATCAGTAGAAGTCCTGTCAGCTCTCAGTAATAATAGTGTGAGGCCAAAGTCTTTTGGGCCATGATCAGCTCATGGTAATCAGGTTAAACTGGATGGAGATTTTCCAAGTACGGAAAGGAACTACCTAAGTAATGAAGAGGTATGAAAACATTTTTTGTGACGAGTTAGACAAAATGAAGGGCCTCCAGGAGAAGATCTGTGTAGCCCCAGAGGCAACACCTCATTTTTAGAGCAAGACCGTACCATATGCCTTGGAAACAGAATTGGAGATTAGAAGAACTGGATATTATCCAGAAAATTCAATTCATGGTGTGGGCAACACCCATAGACCCCGTGATAAAGCCTGACAAGACCATCCACATCATTGGAGACTACAAATTAACAGTTAATCAGGCTGCTAAGTTAGATAAATATCCAGTCCTGAAGATTGAAGACCTTTATGCAAAGCTGACCAGAGATCAATCTCACACAAAACTGAATATGAGTGATGCAACTTGAATTAGACGACGTTTCCTGAGGTTACGTCATGATAAACACACACAAAAGTTGTTTGAGTATATGCACCTGCCCTTTGGTGTGTCGTCAGCATGTGCTAAAACCCATCTAGTTCACTAATGTCCTTTAGGGAAGGAAATCTGCCACCCTTACTTGGTCTGCCTACATGTGGCTCCAGAGCCACAACAGTATGGTTGACTGTCAACTGCCCTCTGAAATAGAACAAAGAACAAAGAACAGTACAGCACAGGAAACAGGCCCTTTGGCCCTCCAAGCCTGTGCCGCTCATTGGTCCAACTAGACCATTTGTTTGTATCCCTCCATTCCCAGACTGCTCATGTGACTATCCAGGTAATTCTTAAACGATGCCAGCGTGTCTGCCTCCACCACCCTACTTGGCAGCGCATTCCAGGCTCCCACCACTGTCTGTGTAAAAAACGTCCCTCTGATATCTGAGTTATACTTCGCCCCTCTCACCTTGAGCCCGTGACCCCTCGTGATCGTCACCTCCGACCTGGGAAAAAGCTTCCCACTGTTCACCCTATCTATACCCTTCATAATTTTGTACACCTCTATTAGGTCTCCCCTCATTCTCCGTCTTTCCAGGGAGAACAAGCCCAGTTTACCCAATCTCTCCTCATAGCTAAGACCCTCCATACCAGGCAACATCCTGGTAAACCTTCTCTGCACTCTCTCTAAAGCCTCCACGTCCTTCTGGTAGTGTGGCGACCAGAACTAGACGCAGTACTCCAAATGTGGCCTAACCAGCGTTCTATGCAGCTGCAACATCAGACTCCAGCTTTTATACTCTATACCCCATCCTATAAAGGCAAGCATACCATATGCCTTCTTCACCACCTTCTCCACCTGTGCTGCCACCTTCAAGGATTTGTGGACTTGCACACCTAGGTCCCTCTGTGTTTCTATACTCTTGATGGCCTAGGAAGCCATTCAGTTGTATCAATCGGAGGAGAGCTAGGGATGGGAAACAAATGCTGGCCTGCCAGCAATGCCCATGTCCCATGAATGAATTTTTAAAAATCCAGAGAACAATGGAAAGTCTACTGCAAGGACTGCCACGAGTTGTAGTTTACCTGGATGATGTTTCTATAACTGGATTGACAGAAGCTGAGCAACTAGTTAACTTAGAGGAGTTGCTGAAGGGATTTCAAGAGGCTGGAGTTCACCTCAAGAAGAAGAAGAAATGTACTTTTCAAGCCACTGAGGTAGCCTATCTAGGGTATTGCATAGATGAACAAGGATTACACCCCATGGAAGAGGAGGTCAGAGCAATAAACGAGCACATCTGAGCTCAAGTCATTCTTAAGTTGTTCTAAGCGGTTATTGGATAGGCACATGGAGCACACCAGGATGATAGGGAGTGGGATAGCTTGATCTTGGTTTGAGATAAAGCTCGGCACAACATCGTGGGCCGAAGGGCCTGTTCTGTGCTGTACTGTTCTATGCTCTATGTTAAGAATGGTGAAATACTATGGGTGTTTTTACCAAAACACCCACGGGCTAACACGGTGTGTTAGCTTTTATTGGTAGAGGGATTGAGTTTCGGTGCCAGGAGGTCATGCTGCAACTGTACAAAACTCTGGTGCGGCTGCATTTGGAGTATTGCGTACAGTTCTGGTTGCCGTATTATAGGAAAGATGTGGAAGTGTTGGAAAGGGTGCAGAGGAGATTTACCAGGATGTTGCCTGGTATGGCGGGAAAATCGTATGAGGAAAGGCTGAGGGGCTTGAGGTTGTTTTCGTTAGAGAGAAGAAAGTTAAGAGGTGACTTAATAGAGGCATACAAGATGATCAGAGGATTAGATAGGGTGGATAGTGAGAGCCTTTTTCCTCGGATGGTGATGGCTAGCACGAGGGGACGTAGCTTTAAATTGAGGGGTGAGAGATATAGGACAGATGTTAGAGGTAGGTTCTTTACTCAGAGAGTAGTAAGGGCGTGGAATGCCCTGCCTGCAGCAGTAGTGGACTCGTCAACATTAAGAGCATTCAAATGGTTATTGGATAAACATATGGATGATATTGGAATAGTGTAGGTTAGAGGGGCTTTAGATTGGTTCGACTGGTCGGCGCAACATCGAAGGCCGAAGGGCCTGTACTGCGCTGTTATGTTCTATGTTCTAAATTTGTTGATGTTATTGGCCCACTTGCATGTGCTGCTAAAGAAGCACCAGTGTTGGTTTTGGAAGATTCCCCTGAAAGAAGCTTATAAAAGATTAAAGTAATTGCTGCACCCTTCGAACTTGTTAGTGCATTTCAACCCATCTAAGAAATTGATGTTAATCTGTGATGCCTCTTCATATAGTGGTGGTACGGGGTTGTCCCGTGAGATGGATAATGGATCTGAAAGGCCAAAAGGGTATGTATCAAGAACCCACTCAGAAGTCAAAATAGGTACTCACAAATTGAGAAAAAAGGATTATCAATAGTTTTTGGTGTCAAGACATTTCACCAGTATGTACTGTAGGCATTTTACCATTGTTTCAGGTCACAAACCACTTTTGGGTGTTTTTAAAGAAGACAATGTTATTCTACCAATTGCATCAGCAAGAATTCACTGTTTGGCATTAATCCTCTGCCTATGAATATACCTCAAGCACCGGCCTGGAACACACATAGCGAATGTGGATACACTCGGTACCTTTGCAAGAGACTGTTGCACCTCCTCCAGTGCCCCAGGAAATGGTCATGATGTTGAATTTCTTAAACACATTGCCAGTCTCAGTGAAACAGATCAAGTACTGGACCAGTCAGGGTCCACTGCTGTCCAAAGTGAGGCACAGGATACTAATGGGTTGGGCTAATGAGCCAGTTTCTGAAGAGATTTAACCATATTTTATACAAAAAGATGAGTTGTGTTGCCAAGATGGCATCACACTTTGGGGAGCAAGAGTAGTCATCCCTGTACCAGGAATCAAGTTGCTCCTAGCTGAATTACACAGTGCCCATCCAGGTCTTTCTAAGATAAAGATGCTCACCAGGAGTTATGTCTGGTGGCCTCACATTGAGAGCCTAGGCAAGCACAATGAACAATGCCAATTGCAACACATGTTGCCTGTTGCAGCCCCACTGCACCCTTGGGAGTGGCCTGGCTGACCATTTGTACGAGTCCATATTAATTATGTTGGTCCAATCATGGGCTCAATATTTTTGCTCCTTGTTGATGCACATTCAAGGTGAGATATCTAAATGGATACAAAATTGGCTTCTTAACAGAAGCCAGAGGGTGGTTGTAGAGAGTTGTTTTTCAAACTGGAGGCCTGTGACCAGCGGTGTGCCTCAGGGATCAGTGCTGGGCCCACTGTTATTTGCCATTTATATTAATGATTTGGATGAGAATATAGGGGGCATGGTTAGTAAGTTTGCAGGTGACACCAAGATTGGTGGCATGGTGGACAGTGAGGAAGGTTATCTCCAATTGCAGTGGGATTTTGATCAATTGGGCCAGTGGGCTGACGAATGGCAGATGGAGTTTAATTTAGACAAATGCGAGGTAATGCATTTTAGTAGATTGAACCAAGGCAGGACTTACTCAGTTAATGGTAGGGCGTTGGGGAGAGTTACAGAACAAAGAGATCTAGGGGGACATGTTCATAGCTCCTTGAAAGTGGAGTCACAGGTGGACAGAGTGGTGAAGAAGGCATTCGGCATGCTTGGCTTCATCGGTCAGAACATTGAATACAGGAGTTGAAATGTCTCGATTTTACCAAAACGGGCGTGAAATGGCAGTAAAGTTGGGCGTTGGTCCTATGCCGCGATCCGCACCCGATTCCTAGCGGATCGCGCCTTTACCAACGGCCGATTCGAGTGCTGTTCCGGTGCACGCCCAAATCGGCCGGCGCGACGATTTAAATGCATTTGCATGCATTTAAATCGACTTAATGAAGCGCGCGCCCAACTTTACCATCAATTCCCCCTTTACCAGCGTTCGGCCCAATTCACGTCCGCGCCTTTACCGACCTGATAAATAAAAGTCCAACTTGTACTTTTATTCGGCAGGAGAATCGCCGAGGCCCACCCTTCGCGACACCCCCTCTAACCACCCCGGCAGACCCCCCCCGGGATCGGACCCCTCTGGGAGGCAGCCCCCCCCCCCCCCCCCCGGGATTGGACCGGTCTGGGAGGCAGGCACACCCCTAACCTACCTCGATCGTGGTCTCCCTCCACCATCCTTCCCGCTCACCTTCAGTCCTTCGACAGCCTGCAGCACGTTCCTGGACACGGACTTCGAGCCACGGCTGAAGTGACCGGGCTTCACACAGGTCCGCTGGCGTCTGCCGGAGGAGGAGGGGCGGGCCCAGTTGGAACTCTGGGGGGGGGGGGGGGGGAGGTGGGATGAGGAGAGGGGGTGGGCCCACATCGCCCTCTTTGGGGTGTGGGGGGGGGGGGTGGGTGGGAGGGGAGGGGGTGTGACTTATCATCCCCTGGGGGAGGGGAGGGGGTGTGACAGATCATCCCCGGGGGGTGGAGGAGAGGGGGGTGCGACGGATCATCCCCTGGGGGGGGGAGGAGAGGGGGGTGCGACGGATCATCCCCTGGGGGGGGGGGGGAGGAGAGGGGGTGTGACGTATCATCCCCTGGGGGGGGGGGGGGGGGGGAGGAGGGGGGGTGTAACGTCTCATCCCCTGGGGGGCGGAGGAGAGGGGGGTGCGACGGATCATCCCCTGGGGGGGGAGGAGAGGGGGGTGCGACGGATCATCCCCTGGGGGGCGGAGGAGGGGGGGGTGGTGTGACGTCTCATCCCCTGGGGGGCGGAGGAGGAGGGTGTGTGACGTCTCATCCCCTGGGGGGCGGAGGAGGGGGGGGGGTGTGACGTCTCATCCCCTGGGGGGCGGAGGAGGGGGGCGGGGTGTGACGTCTCATCCCCTGGGGGGCGGAGGAGAGGGTGTGTGACGGATCATTCACTGGTACACTACCAGCCACAGCCATCTCTCCCGCTCTCTCGCACCTGCAGGGAAGAGAGATCTGTGGCTGGTAGTGTACCAGTGATGGTGCCAGGAGGGATCGGCCGCATACACGCAGCGGAACCCCCCCGACCAGAGGATGAGACGTCACACCCCCTCCCCCCCCGCCCCAGGGAATGAGACGTCACACCCCCTCTCTACCGCCCCTCCCCCCCCCCCCCTCGCAGGGGATGATCCGTCACACCCCCTCTCCCGCCCCCCCAGGGAATGATAAGTCACACCCCTCTCTACCCCCCCCCCCAACCCCGCAGGGGATGATCCGTCACACCCCCTCTCCCGCCCCCCCAGGGAATGATAAGTCACACCCCCTCTCCCCCCCCAGGAATGAGACGTCACACCCCCTCCCCCCCCCCCCCCCCCCCCACCAGGAATGAGACGTCACACCCCCTCCCCTCCCACCCCCCCCAGGGGATGATAAGTCACACACCCCACCCCCCGACCAGAGGATGAACGGCAGAGAGGCTCTCTCCACTCTGCTTTTTTTTTCGCGCCCGGGCGCGTTCTGTCAGATTCTTTCTGAACTGCGCATGCGCACGTATGGGCGCGCTGGAGCGTGGCCTCCGGACTCGGATCAATTTGACGTCTGCACCCGGCACTCAGTCTCTAAATGGTAAAATCAGGCCAACTGTGTGCAATTCTGGTCACCCTATTATAGAAAGGATATTATTAAACTAGAAAGGGTGCGGAAAAGATTTACTCGGATGCTACCGAGATTTGCTGGATTGAGTTATAAGGAGAGGCTGAATAGACTGGGACTTTTTCTCTGGAGCGTAGGAGGCTGAGGGCTGACCTTATAGAGGTCTATAAAATAATGAAGGGCATAGACAAGGTACCTAGTCAATAGCTTTTCCCAAAGGTAGGGGAGTCTAAAACTAGAGGGCATAGGTTTAAGGTGAGAGGGGAGAGATACAAAAGTGTCCAGATGGGGAATTTTTTCACACAGAGAGTGGTGAGTGTCTGGAACAAGCTGCCAGAGGTAGTAGTAGAGGCGGGTACAACTTTATCTTTTAAAAAGCATTTAGATAGTTACATGGGTACAATGGGTATAGAGGGATATGGGCCAAATGGGGGCAATTGGGATTAGCTTAGGGGTTTCAAAAAAAAAAATAAGGGCGGCATGGACAAGTTGGGCCGAAGGGCCTGTTTCCATGCTGTAAACCCCTATGACTCTATGACTATGACATTCAAAGTGGATGGAAGTGTTTGAGGTGAAGCCGCCAACATTGCACACTACAGTTGAGAAATTACGCCATTGTTTTTCCACCCACAGAATATCTGAAGTCATAGGGTGGGATTTCCTTGCCTCACAAGAATCCTGCCTCGAAAATATTCAGTGATCCCGCTTCCACTGCCTTCTAAAGCATAGAGTTCAAAAGTCCCACAACCCTCTGAGGGAAAACATTTCTCCTCATCTCTGTCCTGTTGGAGAGAGTGATTGTTTAATGTGGTGGATAGGATGTCGATCAAGCGGGCTGTTTTGTCCTTGATGGTGTTGAGCTTCTTTAGTGTTGTTGTGGTCACACTCATCCAGGCAAGTGGAGGACAGGGTTGGGGAATCAGGAGGTGAGTTACTTGCTGCAGAATTCTCAGCTTCTGACCTGCTGTTGTAGCCACAGTCTTTATATAGCTGATCCAATTCAGTTTCTGGCCAAAGTGAATAACCTCGCATTTGTCAACGTTATACTCCATCTGCCAGATCCTCACCCACTCACTCAGCCTGTCCAAATCTCTCGGCAGACCTTCTACGCCCTCCACACGATTCACTTTTCCACTTATCTTTGTGTCGTCTGCAAACTTTGTTACCCTACGCTCAGTCCCCTCCTCCAGATCGTCTATATAAATGGTAAATAGTGAGGCCCCAGTACCGATCCCTGCGGCACGCCACTAGTTACCATCCACCAACCAGAAAAGCACCCATTTATTCCGACTCTCTGCTTCCTGTCGGATAGCCAATCCCCAATCCACGCTAACACCCTACCCCCAACTCCGTGTGACCCAATCTTCTTCAGCAACCTTTTGTGAGGAAACGCCTTTTGGAAATCCAAAAACACCGCATCCACCGGTTCCCCTCCGTCAACCGCACTAGTCACATCTTCATAAAAATCCAACAAGTTCGTCAAGCACGACTTTCCCCTCATGAATCCATGCTGCGTCTGCTTAATCGAACCGTTCTTATCCAGATGGCCTGCTATTTCTTCTTTAATGATGGATTCCAGCATTTTCCCAACTACAGACGTTAAGCTAACCGGCCTGTAGTTACCCGCCTTTTGTCTATTTCCTTTTTTAAACAGCGGCGTAACATTAGCCGTTTTCCAATCCGCCGGCACTACCCCAGAATCCAACGAATTTTGATAAATAACCACTAACGCATCCGCTATTACCTGACATTTCTTTCAGTACCCTGGGATGCATTCCATTCAGTCCCATTAGTCTACCAAGCACTACCTCCCTGGTAACATTAATTGTATTACTTAGTGAAGAGCTGGAGACTTGATGTCTGCAATGCTTGCAGAACAAGGGCATTTCAGGAAGATGTTTCTCTCTTGTGAGGTAGTGCTAAATTTGTTTAAAAGTATTCAGTAAACTCTGAAAGGTTATAAAATCCATTTACTTCATCGGGCCAAAGAAGAAATTGTAAATAAAGGATAATTAATCTAAAATTCAGTTTGTGGATGGCCTAGAGCAGACTAGTCATTATGGAAGTGGGGGGGAGGTTCTCTGGTTTCAATTTATCTGGGTGTTTGCTGAGAGAATTTGTTACAATTTGGACTGCCTATTGTTTACAGCTCACTGAGAAAGGATAGCTAAAGTAAGTTACAGTTAGATAGACCTGCACTATAAGCAGGCTAAAACATTAACTTAATCATTCCTGTGTGGAATGTAGGTGAAGCTTAATCTCAGTTTGAATTTCATGAGCGAACAGAAGCTGGAAGATTGCCTAGTTTGAAACTAATGGCATAGTCTACAGTGGTCCTCCACAGAATCTTGTGCTAAAGATAGCAACCACCAGATTAATTTAGAAGCATTGAAAAGTAACCAGAATAAGAGACTGAGGCATCCACAGTCAAGAAATGGTAAATGAAAGTTTTATTTCTGAGATTGGCTAGAGCTGAGGGGAATTCGCAAGAGGACTTATGAATGATGCTTACAGCAATAAATAACTTCAAGCTTTATGATTAATATATGGGAATTCTTGGAGGAAGTACAAAGTAAATGAATGCAGAACACGCGTAGTTATAAACCATATTGTTAATAGCGTTAAGACAGGTAGGGTGAAATTTTCCCGTCCTGCCTCCATGGGGATTGTAGTTGATCAGTTGACCTTGGGGCGAGTGCAGCTGGAAAATCCCACCCCTTGCTTAGTTTACTTTTCGCAAATTTACAATTAAGTTTGTGGTTTGTTTAAAAAAGTGGTTTAGTTCTAAGTGGTATTCGGATTTCTGTTCAAACATTAATGGTCTCTAACAGGATCGTAACAATGTGAGCATATAATCTTGGCTGACACTCCCTCTGTATCTTAGACCTGATTCTGGGAAACGAGCCCAGACAGGTGATTGATGTCTCAGTGGGGGACCATTTTGGGAACAGTGATCACAATTCAATAAGTTTCAAAATACTTGTAGAAAAGGATAGAAGTAGTCCCAGAGTGAAAGTACTAAACTGGGGGAAGGCTAACTACGACAGTATTATTCAGGAGCTAGGGAATGTAGACTGGAAGGAGCTGTTTGAGGGTAAATCCACATCCGATATGTAGGAGTCTTTTAAAAGTCAGTTGTTAACAATTCAGGACAAGTATGTCCCTATAAAAATGAAGGATAAAGATGGCAAGATTTGGGAACCCTGGATGACAAGAGATTGTGAGCCTAGTGATAAAGAAGAAGGAGGCATACATAAATTTCAGGAAATTGAAAACAGATAAGGCTCTTGAGGAATATAAAGAGAGCAGGAAATAGCTTAAAAGGGGCCATGAAATGTCCTTGGCAGGCAGGATTAAGGAGAATCCCAAGGTTTTTTATGTGCATATAAGGAAAAAGAGGGTAGCTAAGGAAAGGGTGGTCCACTCAAGGGCAGTGAAGGGAATTTGTGTGTGGAGCCAGATGAGGTGGGTGAGGTCCTTAACGAGTTCTTTGCATCAGTATTCACAAAGGAGAAAGATGTGGTGGATGCTGAGTGTAGAAAGGTGGATGTCAACATTCTAGGACATGTTGAGATAAAAAAGGAGGAGGTATTGGAGGTTTTGAGAAACATTAAGGTGGACAAGTCCCCAGGGCCAGATAGGGTCTATCCCAGAATACTGAGAGAGGCGAGGGAAGAAATTGCTGAGGCCTTGGCCAAAATTTTTGTATCCTCTTTAGCCATGGGCAAGGTATCAGAGGATTGGAGAATAGCTAACTTTCTCTGTTTAAGAAGGGCAGAAGAGACAAACCAGGAAATTACAGGCCTGTGAGCCTTACATCAGTGATGGAGAAATTATTGGAGAAGATTCTTAGAGACAGGATGTACTCACATCTGGAAGAGAATAGGCTAATTAGCAATAAGCAACATGGTTTTGTGAAGGGGAGGTCGTGTCTCACAAACTTGATTGAGTTCTTTGAGGAAGTGACAAGAAAAATTGACCAATGCAGGGCAGTGGATGTTGTATACATGGACTTTAGTAAAGCCTTCAATAAGGTTCCTCATGGCAGGCTGATACAGAAGGTGAAGTTATAAAGGATCCAAGGTGAGCTGGTAAGATGGATCCAAAACTGGCTTGGGCATAGAAAGCAGAGAGTAGGGTACTTCTCTAACTGGAGGTCTGTAACAAGCAGAGTTCCACCAGAATCAGTGCTGGGGCCTCTGTTATTTGTAATATATTATAAATGATTTGGAGGAAAATGTAGGTGGTCTGATTAGTAAATTTGCAGATAATACAAACATTGGGAGAGTAGCAGATAGTGAGGAGGATTGTCAGAGGATATAAATCAGCTGGAGACCTGGGCTCAAAGATGGCAGGTGGAATTTAACCCAGACAAATGTGAGGTGATGCGATTTGTAAGGTCTACTGCAGAAGGAAAGTACACAATAAATGGTAGACCCCTTAGAAATATTAGCATACAGTGGGATCTAGGTGTGCAGATCCACATTCCCTGAAGGTGGCAACTCAGGTTGACAAGGTAGTCAAGAAGGCGTATGGCATGCTCACCTTTGTTGGTCGGGGCGTTGAGTATAGGAATTGGAAAATCATGTTGCAGCTATATAAAACTTTGGTTAGGCCGCATTTGGAGTATTGTGTACATTTGTGGTCGCCACTCTACTGGAAGGATGTTGATACATCGGAAAGGGTACAGAAGAGATTTACCAGGATGTTACCTGGTTTGGAGAATATGGACTATGAAGAAAATTTGAACAAACTTGGATTGTTTTCATTGGAGCGTCGGAGGATGAGAGGGAACCTGATATAGGTTTACAAGATATTGACAGGCTTGGTTAGAGTGGATAATCAGAGTCTTTTTTCCAGGGTTGACGGGTCAATTATTCGGGGGCAAAAGTTGAAAGTGAGAGGGAGAAAGTTTAAAAGAGATGCAAGGGGAAAGTTTTTCACACAGAGAGTGGTGAATGCCTGGCACGTGCTGCCAGAGGAGGTGGTGGAAACAGATTCTATCGCAATGTTCAAGGGGCATCTGGATAGGTACATAAATAAGCAGGGAATAGAGGGATATGGACCACATAGAGGCAAGAAAATATTAGATTAGAGAGGCATCTGTGTTGGCACAGGCTTGGTGGGCTTTGTTCTTATGTAGTATATGTGGAATGCTGTACTGTTGGAGGTGCTGTCTTTCAGATTAGACATTAAACTGAGGTCCTGTCTGCCTTCTCAGGTGAACACAAAAGATCCAATAACATTCTTTTGAAGATGAACAGGATAGTTCTCTTTGTTGTCCTGGGAAATATTTACCCTCAACAAACAGCACTAAAAATAGATTATCTGGTCATTATCACATTGTTCTTTGTGGGAGATTGCTGTGCACAAATTAGCAATTGTGTTTCCTACTTTATAACAGTGACTACATTTCAAAAATACTTAATTGATTCTAAAGAGTTTTGAGACATCTTATAGTTGTGAAAGGCGCTATATAAATGCAAATTCTTTCTTTATGCCTTGCAGTGTCCAAGAGAGCACTGCATTATTCAATTAAATATTAACCCTGTTTTCTCTTCACAGATGCTGCTTGAACTGCTATTTCCAGCATTTTCTGTTTTTAAACAGATGAATTTTTAAAAGATGGCTCTAAATAGGAAGATTTTTTATTCTGGAAGTATTAGAATAAGTAATTTTTAAACGGAGGTTTCTAGACATCTTTTTCCTACCTTCTGCTGCATTTGTAATTTATCACATTTGGCAGGAGGTGGCAGTGTGGTCTAACATTTTTTTCATATAGTACGTGAAAGGGAGGAAGACTTGCATTTACAGGAGCACTTCTCATGAATACGAGATGTGCTTTGCAGTTGTGATGATTGACCCTTACTCTGCTGTTTTGCACTTGATGTGGCAACACAGCAGCCAATTAAGTACCTTTTCAAGCATAGTTGCTTTGGAATGTCTCAAGTATATTCCACCTCTACATTGCAAACGTTTGCCAGGAGTGAACGCGGCATCTCCTTGAATGGCAAGAGACTGAATCACAAATAACATCCCATGTATCTTGGTGTTACCCTTGATTGAACACTGATGTACCAAAGCCTCTGAGCAACACAGTAGCAAAGATCAAAAGGCAACAAAAACAACATCCTCAGCAAATGTGCTGGCTCTTCATGGGGTGCAGATGATCAAACTGTAAAGACCTCAACTCTTGCCATCATCTACTCAACTGCAGAGTATTGTGCACCAGTATGGTACAACTCATCCCACACCAGTCTTGTAGATTTCCCGCTCAACACAACAATGCCTAACCACCCTGGGTACCCTCCAATCAACTCCCCTAGTTCCTAGTCCTGAGCAACAACCCACTGATGCACTATCAATTAGGCGAAAGACTACCGATATGCCAATATAAGTGTAGGCTTTTATTCACAACAGAATCAGGAGCAGATCCCAACAATTAACCGACCTGGACTGAACAAGGGGGAGGAGACAGCCACCTTTATACTAGGTGCTGAGGGGAGGAACCAAACTGGAAGGGGATGTGTCCAGGTATGACAAACACACACAACGGTGGTCCATATAGGACAAAGGCACAACTGAGGTCCACCACACCCACCTCCCTCACATAAGGAGGGAGATTGCAACAAAAAAGCTCCTGAAGACAGTCTGCATCCGCCCAAGACTGCCACTATTGCGGACCTTAACAATCCACCTGCTGCTCACCTCCCATCACGCCTGCCTGTATGACTAAGAACATCATGATGTGGAGATGCCGGCGTTGGACTGGGGTAAACACAGTAAGAACATAAGAACATAAGAAATAGGAGCAGGAGTAGGCCATCTAGCCCCGCGAGCCTGCCCCGCCATTCAATAAGATCATGGCTGATCTGAAGTGAATCAGTTCCACTTACCCGCCTGATCCCTATAACCCCTAATTCCCTTACTGATCAGGAATCCATCTATCCGTGATTTAAACATATTCAACGAGGTAGCCTCCACCACTTCAGTGGGCAGAGAATTCCAGTGATTCACCACCCTCTGAGAGAAGAAGTAAGAGTTTTAACAACACCAGGTTAAAGTCCAACAGGTTTATTTGGTAGCAAATGCCATTATTTGCTACCAAATAAACCTGTTGGACTTTAACCTGGTGTTGTTAAACCTCTTACTGTAAGAACATCATGCCAAGGAATAACAGCAAGACCCTGTGTTAGCAGGTATGGAACCAGCACGCCACTATTAAAAATTCACTTCCTTATCACAGATCCCACGGCCCACCCAACCTGCTGCAACCTGCCATGCCAACATTGGGCACTTCTCAACCATTTCTGCACTGGCCAAGGCCTTTATGCAGCAAATTGTCACAAGTAGAACCTTGCAGGGAACCCGACTGCAGCTATGGTGCACCCCAATCAATGACTCACATAATTGAAGACTGCCTCCTGACAAAATTCAGTGGAAAGCTCAGAGAGCTCCAATTAGTAACTGTGGAAACTACTACCTGGCTTAGTGATTACTGTACATATTAAAAAGATAACTTGTAATGTAGGAAAGGAAGAACTTGTGTTGATATAGCTCCTTTGATATCCTTGAGACATCCAACAGTGTTTCACAGCCAATGAATTATGTTTTGAAGTCATTGTTGTTATAGATAAATGCAGCAGGCAATTTGCGCACCACAAGCAATGAAGTAAATAACTAGCTGATCTGGTTGTGGTTTTGGATGTTGTTGCAGGATAAATGCAAACATACGAAAACCGTTGGATAGTAAAATATCAATTGTTCAAATCAGGCTTCCTCCATAAGGTTGTGATGCCTTATGGGTTACAACACAGGCACTCACTCACCTCCCTACCCCACAAGGGGCCATGTAATCTTCTGAGGAAAAAACCCCAAAAAATGTGGACTAATCAGCAGAAAAATTATGAAAATTCCTCTCCGACCCTTTTAGATGATTAAAATTATTCTCTGGGAAACTCCTGGCATCAAATCTAGTCATGCCTTCCATTTGTAAGTATGACCCCCTCACCCAGTTTTCCCAAACCTATTCAATTCAGTTATCCTGACCTCTGCTGGAGGTATTGTTTGAGCAATGAATGTTGACCTGGACATTTTTTCAAACAAGTGCCATGGGATCTTTTACATCCGCTTGAACAAGGCAGGTTGGGTCATGATTGAATGCCTCATATGAAAGATGCTGCCTCTGTCAATCTAGTGCACCTTCCATGCTGCACTGGAATGTAAGTCTTGATTTTATGTTCATATATAATCCAGAAATAAAATTGAAGTGTCATACTTGACACAACCTGTATTATTCCTCCTACACGAAAGCTGACAGACCTGCTGTGTATTCCCAGCATTTTCTGTTTTTATTTCAGATTTCCTATGCAAAGTATTTAAAGCGCAGAAACAGACCATTCGGCCCAACTGGTGCATCCCAGTGCTTATGCTCCACTCGAGCTCCCTCTCACCCCTCTTCATCTCATAGCATCAACATTTCTTTCTACTCCTTTCTCCCTCAAGACACTGATCTAATTTCCCCTTAAATGTATCTATGCCGTTTATCTGAACTACTTCTTGTTTTAGCAAGTTTCACGTTCTAAACTGAGTATATTCCAAACAGAGGTGGATGCATGTTTGATGACTAAGGAGATTAAGGGATATAGGGATAGTGCAGAAGACGGAGTTGAAGTAGAGGATCAGCCATGATCTTATAGAATGATGGAGCAGGATTAAAGGGCCAAATGACCTACTCCGGCTCCTATTTCTAATGTTCTGAACTTACTGGATTTGTTATATTTATAGCTCCTAGTTTTAGTCTCTCCGACAAGTAGAAATATTTTTTTCTCTACATCTACTCCATTTATTCCCCTTCGCAGTTTTAAGACTTCCCATTAGGTCTCCCTTCTAGAGAAAAGAGTCTCATCCTGTTCAGTCTTTCCTGATAGTTGCAACTTCTCATTTTTGGTATAATTTTTGTAAAGCTTTCTTGCACCTTCTCCAGTGTCTGAACCAGAATTGTGTACAATACTCCAAGTATTAATTTTTATTTAGGATATTGATAAAGATGTACCTTTTCCCCCCACATCTGATTTTTTCCCCCTCTGCTTCCCACTGTAAATTGATCAGAAACTGCACCATAGGGAGATGCTGCCACCTGTGGGACTGCTCCACTCTCTGCATAAGTTGAAACCTTCTGAAGAAAGGTCCATTCATTTGTTGTATTCTGCCCTCGGCGAAGATTCCAACTCCAGTCTCACTGAGATTTTCGAATTACTTACTAGAAATCATAGAATCCCAACAGTGCAGAAGGAAGCCATTCAACCCATCAAGCCTGCACTGACAACAATCCCACCCAGGCCCTATCCCTGTAACCCCATGTATTTGTCCTGCTAATCACCCTGACATTAGGGGTCAATTTAGCATGGCCAATCAACCTAATCCATACATCTTTGGACTGTGGGAGGAACTGGTGCACCCAGAGGAAACCCACGCAGACACGGAGAGAACGTACAAATTCCACACAGTCACCCAAAGCTGGAATTGAATCCGGGTCCCTGGCACTGTGATGCAGCAGTGCTCACCACTGTGCCACCCAGGCTAGGGAAGAGCACCTGAGGTAGTTTCCTATTATCTTTCCTGATGGATTTTATCTTCAGATATCATTCCCTGAAATAGCTTGCAACTAGGGATAAAGAATTCCTCTTTGGGATGGAGGGGGGCCACCCCCACACCCCCCTCCCTCCCCAGTGAGCATCTATCCCCACAGGTTGTCTACTGTCCCCAAGCCAGAATTTATTTCATCGAGATGTTAGTTACCAGCGGGACATCAATCCAGTATTCTCATTTCCACTCACTGTGGGATGTCTGGAATGGGCTCAACCCCCTTCACCTTTGGATTCAGAAGTGGGGAATGTGCTATTACTGAGCCAGTGGTCACTCCATCTGGATAGGAATATCTAACTGCATGGTGACTGACATCTAGTCTCCATTCACTGAGGGTGCTGATGGGCAGCTCAAAGGTTAAGCGAGAGAAAAATTACAAACAAAATCATGCAGGACTGTTTCTGAATGAAACAGATTTGCAGATCCCCAGATAGAGTAAAAACTCAGCTTCTAGTGAATGCTTTGGACTTCACAATATTGTTGAGCACAGAGTCAAATTCACAGGACAGACTTTGAATAGTTTAAAGTTTATTGACTCAGAGGGTGGTGATTGTTATGGAACACGTTGCTCAGGGAGATGGGCAACATCAGCAGGAAGGAACAGGTAAGAGACTTGACGGAGGAAGGGTGGAGAACTACATGTGTCAGATCCTATTGTTGTGTGTCACACTCCTTTTATGTACATAGAAACAGACCATTCAGTCCACTGGTCCTGCTCCACACCAGCCTCCTCATTTAATCCTATCAATATAACCTTCTGTTCCCTCATGTGCTTGTTTAGCTCCCTTTTAAATGTATCTATTCAAAGTATCACATGGATGACTCCCAGGGCCCTATTTTACCATTTTGATTCAAAGCGCTGGGCTGACTTGAAACTGGGAGTGTTTCAGATCCAATTTTTAGACCCATTCTCAGGCGCTCCCACACGCACTCTGCCTGAAAAAATATCAGCAATTCCGAAACGCATTGCAGAAGCCTGTGGGTGGGGCTTAACGCACTTGAAACCCTGCAGCTCCAATTGGCACCTCAAACTGCGCATGCGCAGAAAAAAAATGATAAAATGCGGCTTCCCCTGCCACATCACTCCCGGACCGGATAATGCCTCCCCCTGGCCCCCACAAACATTACCCCACCCTCACAATATTACTGACCCCCCCCCCACCCCCCCCCCACCCAGACCGATCGCAGGCCCCTCCCCCCCCTTCACCCCAACTGATCTTAGGCAGAGTGGCAGCAGACCCCCCTTCCCCTTCACCGATCTCAAGCAGAGAGCCGCCGGACACTCGGCACCTGCCTCCTCACTAACTGGAGTGCCCGAATCGGACTTTTGTGGAGCGTGTCTGTTTCATGCTGATTCTGGATGGGCGAATGCGGTAGTAAAGGGGGTGCAGTCCATTAAGTCAATTTAAATATATGCAAATGCATTTAAATGGCCGTCGTGCCCGTTTTGGCTGCGGTCACAATCACGGCCATTTTCGTGCCTTGGTAAAGGGGGAACCGGTGGGGAGGCGGACTAGATCGCGCTACTTGCCTCACACTCGACTTTACCAAGTTTCCACGCCTGAAAGCAGGCGCAACGCGATGTTGAACTTGTAGCAATTCAAAAAGATTGTATTGTAAGGTTTAGGCTGCACACCACTGCACTTTGTGCAATCCCAGCTCTTGATTATAGAACACAAATCCATCTATTATCTCTGTAGCTGCTTCCTTTAAACTCCTAGGTTGCAGGCCATCGGGTTGACTTTATGTTCCATTAGGAAGGTCAGGCACCAAGATAAGGAGGCGGGATTGTGCCGATAATAAGGGATGAAATCAGTACATTAGTGTAGAATCAGTTTGGGTGGAGCTCAGAAGCAGCAAGGGTAACAAGCATTGGTAGAAGTTGCTTATAGGCCATCAAACTATAGTGTAGGGCATGGCATAAATCAGGAAACCAGAGATGCATGTAACAAGGGTAATTTGATAATTATGGGGGACTTCAATCTACATATAGACTGGATAAATCTAATTAACACGAATGCTGTGGAGGATGAATTTCTGGAATGTATACGAGATAGTTTTCTGAAGCAGTATGTTGAGGAATCAACTAGGAAATATTATGCTAGTGATCTACTATTATGAATTGAGAGAGGGCTTATTAATAATGTTGTTGCAAAAGAACCTTTAGGGAAGTGTGACCATAATATGGCAGAATTTTCTATTAAGTTTGAAAACGATGCAGTTCAATCTGAAACTAGGGTCTTAAATCTAAACAAAGGGAATTGCAAAGGTATTTGGGGCTACTTGGCCGTGCTGAATTGGAAAAATACATTAAAATGTTTGACGGTAGACAGGCAATGGCTACTATTAAAAAAATTAATCTGTGGTTTACAACAAATATACATTCCTTGAAGGCACAAAAACCGAACAGGAAAAGTTAGTCAACCATGGCTATCAAAGAAAGTTAAAAATTGTATTTGATCAAAGGAACAGGCTTATAAAAGCAACGTGGGTTTTGACGAAGGGTCATCTAGACTCGAAATGTGGCTCTATTCTCTCCCCACAGATGCTGTCAGACCTGCTGAGATTTTCTAGCATTTTCTGTATTTGTAACAGGATTATAAAGTTGTCTCAAAAAAATGGCACGCCTGAGAATTGGGAGCACATTGGAATTCAGCAAAGTCAAACCAATAAACTGAAAAAGAAAGGGCGAATGTGAATGTAAACTAGCAAGAAACATAAAATTGGACTGTAAAGGTTTCTATCCATATGTCAAAAGGGAAAGACTAGCAAAGACAAATGTGGGTCGATTGCAGGCAGATTTATAATAGAATTTATAACAGGAACATTTATAATAGACAATAAGGAAATGGTAGAGAAGCTAAATAATTATATTTTGTCTGTCTTCACAGAGGAAGGCACAACAAATCTCCGAGAGATAATAGCAAACCAAGGGAGTAGTGAGATTGAGGAACTAAAGGATATTAGTAAAGGTAAAATAATAACATTGGAGAAATTAATGGGACTGAAAGTTGATAAGTCCCTGGGACCTGATGATCTATGTCCCAGAGCGTTAAAAGAGGTGGTTATAGAAATAATAGATGCATTGGTGATCATCTTTCAAAATTCTATAGGTTCTGAAATGGTGCCTGCAAATTGGAAGGTTCCAAATGTAACCCCACTGTTTAAGGAAGGAGGGATTGAGAAAATGGGGAACTATACACCTGTTAGACTGATGTCAATTGTAGGGAAAAAACTAGAATCTATTACAACGGATGTGGTAACTGGGCACTTAGAAAATAATGATCTGATTCTGCAGACTTAACATGGGCTTATGAAATCATGCTGAACAAACCTGTTGGAGATTTTTGAGGATATTACTAACAATAGATAAGGGGGGGATCGCCAACCCCCCACCCCTTCCGATTGCTGGCCTCATGATCACTGGCCTCAACCACTGCCTCCCCCCGTTAGGCTCCACCCTGTCAGACCCTGCCAATTCAGATCCCACCCCCATGGGGCCCTGCCCCTGTGGCACTGTCGGGTGCCCATTGGGCAGTGCCAGGCTGGCACTGCCCATGGGGCACTGCCCACCCCTGCCCCTGACCGAGGGCGTCAATGGCCTTTGGTCCCACCGGCAAGGCCATCACATCTGGTCCCCATTGGTGGGGACCATCTGTGATCCTCCACTGGTGAGGATGGAAAGTTAAGTGAGCCTGGACTATTGCATCCCAGACTCACTAATTACATTAAAATAAGTTTATAAATACTGAAATCAGCCTCTGCCCTTTCTGGGCGTGAGGCTGATTGTGCCGGCAGGCCGGGGCCAGCAATATTGCAAGAGGTGAGAAATTGGGCGTGAACCCGATTTTTTGTTACTCACTCATATTTCTGGCCGCACTACGCTACTCAATCAGCGCAGAGGGGTGGAAAGATTGCATCTGATATGTGGGTGCAGCAAGCAATTAGGAAGGTAAATGGCATGTTGGCCTTTTTCGCAAGAGGGTTTGAGTACAGGAGTAAAGATGTCTTCAATTACAGCCTTGTTTTGACCACACTTGGAGTATTGTGTACAATTTTGAACCTCTTATATAAGGAAGGATGTACTTCCTTTAAAGGGAGTGCAGTGGCGATTTCAGGGATGGTAAGACTGTCCCATGAAGAGAGATTGAGAAAACTGTGCCTGTACTCACTAGAGTTTAGAAGAACGAGAGGTGACCTCATTGAAACTAATAAAATTCTTAAAGGGATAGACAAGGTCGATGCAGAAGGGATTTTTCCCCGGCCCGGGGGAGGGGGTGTGGTTGGCGAGTGCACTAGAACTAGAGGACGCAATCTCTCACAGTAAGGGCCAAGCCATTTAGAACTGAGATGAGAGAGAATTTCTTCATTCAGACGCTAGTGACTCCTTGGAATTCTCTATTCTAGAGGGCTGTGGAAGTTCAGTCATTGAGTATATCTAAGACAAAGATCAATAGATTTCTAGATACTAGTGACATCAAGGGATATGGGCATAGTGCAGGAAAATGGCATTTGATTTGATTTGATTTAATTTATTATTGTCACATGTATTAGTATACAGTGAAAAGTATTGTTTCTTGCGCGCTATACGGACAAAGCATTCCATTCATAGAGAAGGAAAGGAGAGAGTGCAGAATGTAGTGTTACAGTCATAGCTAGGGTGTGGAGAAAGATCAACTTAATGCAAGGTAGTCCATTCAAAAGTCTGACAGCAGCAGGGAAGAAGCTGTTCTTGAGTCGATTGGTACGTGACCTCAGACTTTTGTATCTTTTTCCTGACGGAAGAAGGTGGAAGAGAGAATGTCCAGGGTGCGTGGGGTCCTTAATTATGCTGACTCCTTTGCCGAGGCAACGGGAGTGTAGACAGAGTCAGTGAATGGGAGACTGGTTTGCGTGATGGATTGGGCTATATTCACGATCCTTTGTAGTTTGTTGCGGTCTTGGGCAGAGCAGGAGCCATACCAAGCTGTGATACAACCAGAAAGAATGCTTTCTATTGTGTATCTGTAAAAGTTGGTGAGAGTCGTAGCTGACATGCCAAATTTCCTTTGAGATCCGACCCATTATGGTGGTGACGTCAGCAAACTTGAAAATCGAGCTGGAGGGGAATTTGGCCACACAGTCACAGAGTCATAGAGGTTTACAGCATGGAAACAGGCCCTTCGGCCCAACTTGTGCATGCCGCCCTTATTTTTTTTTGAAACCCCTAAGCTAATCCCAATTGCCCGCATTTGGCCCATATACCCTCTATACCCATTGTACCCATGTAACTATCTAAATGCTTTTTAAAAGATAAAATTGTACCCGCCTCTACTACTACCTCTGGCAGCTTGTTCCAGACACTCACCATCCTCTGTGAAAAAATTGCCCCTCTGGACACTTTTGTATCTCTCCCCTCTCACCTTAAACCTATGCCCTCTAGTTTTAGACTCCCCTACCTTTGGGAAAAGATATTCACTATCTACCTTGTCTATGCCCCTCATTATTTTATAGACCTCTATAAGGTCAGCCCTCAGCCTCCTACGCTCCAGAGAAAAAAGTCCCAGTCTATTCAGCCTCTTCTTATAACTCAATCCAACAAATCCCGATAGCATCCGAGTAAATCTTTTCTGCACTCTTTCTAGTTTGATAATATTCTTTCTATAATAGGGTGACTAGAATTGCACACAGTATTCCAAGTGTGGCCTTACCAATGTCTTGTACAACTTCAACAAGACGTCCCAACTCCTGTATTCAATGTTTTGACCGATGAAACCAAGCATGCCGAATGCTTTCTTCACCACTCTGTCCACCTGTGACTCCACTTTCAAGGAGCTATGAACTTGTACCCCTCGATCTCTTTGTTCTGTAACTCTCCCCAACGCCCTACCATTAACTGAGTAAGTCCTGCCCTGGTTCAATCTACCAAAATGCATTACCTCGCATTTGTCTAAATTTAAACTCCATCTGCCATTCGTCAGCCCACTGGCCCAATTGATCAAGATCCCGCTGCAATTGGAGATAACCTTCCTCACTGTCCACCATGCCACCAATCTTGGTGTCACCTGCAAACTTACTAACCATGCCCCCTGTATTCTCATCCAAATCATTAATATAAATGACAAATAACAGTGGGCCCAGCACTGATTCCTGAGGCACACCGCTGGTCACAGGCCTCCAGTTTGAAAAACAACTCTCTACAACCACCCTCTGGCTTCTGTTAAGAAGCCAATTTTGTATTCATTTAGATACCTCACCTTGAATGTCATCAGTGTATAAGGAGTATAGTAGGATTCTGAGAACACAACCTTGTGGGGCACCGGTTTTGAGGATGATCATGGGGGAGATGTTGTTGCCTATACTTACTGATTGTGGTCAGTGGGTTAGGAAGTTCAGGATCCAGTCGCAGAGGTAGGAGCCAAGGACCAGGCCACAGAGTTTGGAGATGAGTTTCATAAGAACAATGGTATTGAAGGCTGAGCTGTAGTCAATAAATAGAGTCTGACATAGGTGTCTTTGTTATCTATGTGTTCCAAGGTTGAGTGCAGGGCCAGGGAGATGGCGTCTGCTGTGGACCTGTTGCGGCAGTAAGACTATAAGACCATAAGATATAGGAGCAGAATTAGGCCACTCGGCCCATCGAGTCTGCTTCGCCATTCAATCATGGCTGATATTTTTCTCATCCCCATTCTCCTGCCTTTTCCCCATAACCCCTGATCCCCTTATTAATCAAGAATAGATGAACTGTAGTGGATCCAGGCAGTCTGAGAGGCTGGAATTGATTCATGCCATGACTAATCTTGCAACGCATTTCATAATGATAGATGTCAGAGTCACCAGACGACAGTCATTAAGGAACGCTGCTTGGCTTTTCTTTGGTACTGGGATGGTGGTCATCTTCTTGAAGCAGATAGGGACCTCAGATTGTTGTAAAGAGAGGTCGAAGATTTCTGCGAATACCCCCACCAGCTGATCCGCACAGGATCTGAGTGCTTGTCCGGGTACCCCATCCAAGTCACTTTCCATGGGTTGACTTTCTAGAAAGCTGTTCTGACATCTGCAATGGTGACCTCAGATACAGGTTTATCTGAGGCTTCCAGGGCAGAGGGCGTGCTCTCGCTGACCTCTTGCTCAAAACAGGCATAGAATGCATTGAGCTCATCAGGGAGGGGTGCGTTGAAGCCGGCGATCTTACATGCCTTCATCTTGTAGCCTGTTATGTCTTGCAGACCTTGCATAGATGGCAGGGGTCCGTGTGGCTAGCCTGGGACTCTAGCTTGGTCCAGTACTGTCTTTTGGCATCTTTGATGGATCTCCTTAGACCATGTCTGGCTTTCTTGTATAGGTCAGGGTCGCCTGACTTGAACACCTCAGATCTGGACTTCAGCAAGCAGTGGATATCCCTGTTCATCCATGGTTTCCGGTAGGGAAACACACAGATTTGCTTCTTTGGCACACAGTCTTCTACACACTTACTAATGGTCGGTTATTGTAGTGGTGTACTCGTTCAGGCTGGTTGCAGAGTTTTTAAATACTGACCAGTCCACTGACTCTATTTGAGGTAGAGGATCAACCATGATCTAGTTGATTGACAGAGCAGGCTTGAGGCACTGATTGGTCTACTCCTGCACCTATTTCCTATGCTCCATTAATTTCTCCAGTACTAATCAGTGCTAATAATATCCCGAAGTGCCTCATTTTCACTAGACCCTTGATTCATCCCTATTTCTGCAATAGTGATTTTTTATTGAGAAGACAGAAAAAGGTATTCCCTCGTATAATTGATATGTAATTTAGATGCATTCTGCTTTGTTTTCTGCTCGCTGAAGGTCATGGTTTTTGATCAAGTACTGTTCCATTGCAACCCCTGATCCAGTATTTGTTCTTTATTTGGGGAACTAAACCTTCAGAAGTTACAGACTTTAAACAATAAAGGGCATCATAGCCAAGATTAATAGAAGGCAGCTCACCACCACGTTCTCTAGGGTAATTAGGGATGGGCAATAAATGCTGGCTTAGCCAGCAAAGCCCACATCCCTTGAATGAATAAAAAATGCTGTCCACATCTCACATATACACATCCAAAAACATATAGACATATAAACATATAGATAAAAGCACTCAGGGATAAACATGCACGACACATACAATCACACATTCCTGTTGGGGCACTGGGTAGCCATCAGGATAGGTAATTTCTGGTTATTCTTTCACCACCATATGTTATAAAGTTTTTAAAAGTTTATTTATTAGTGTCACAATTAGGCTTCCCTTAACACTGCAATGAAGTTACACCACACTATGGCGCCTGTTCAGGTACAATGGCCAATGCACCCAACCAGCACGTCTTTTGGATTGTGGGAGGAAACCCAAGCTCCCGGAGGAAACCACATAGACACGGGGAAAATGTGCAGACTCTGCATAAACAGTGACCCAAGCCAGGTATCAAACCTGGTTCCCTGGCACTGTGAGACAGCAGTGTTAACCACTGTACCACCGTGCCACCCTACATGTGGGTATTGATGATATGCATTGCATGTCTAAAACCACTGTGTCTATGGTCAAGGATCAAATCTGAGACCTTGGAGTTAATATGACTCAGTTTACATTTTATAAGCCAAGACAATTAAGTCTTGCTTAAAGTGAAGTGACAATTAATAGGCCTGTTAAGAATGTTCAATAAGGCTGTCATTTTTACACTTGCCAGAAGGTGACACAATTGTCTTTTTCAGAGAAGTGGAAAGGAACAACCTGATGATATAATAGCCTCAGCTCTGGCAAAATTCAAGAACATGTCTCAAAACCCACATGGATTTTTACAGCACAGGAACAGGACATTTGACCCAGGACATCTGAGCAGGTGTGTATGTTCCACACATGCCCCCTCCAGCCCTACTTCATTAATATATACTTCTATTCCGTGAAACCACATATACTGATCTTAAATTTTCTTTAAAATTCATTTATGGGATGTGGGTGTTACTGGCTAGGGTAACATTTATTGCCCACCCCTAATTGCCATTGACTAGATAGTGGTGAGCTGCCTTCTTGAACCACTACTGTCCAAATGAGTTAGGTACACCCATAGTGCTGTCAGGGAGGGAGTTTCAGGATTTTGACCCAGCGATAGTGAAGGAACAGCAATATATTTCCAAGTCAGAGTGCTGAGTGGCTTGAAGAGGAAGTTTCAGGTGGTGGTGTTCCCATGATTCTGCTGCCCTTGCCCTACGAGGTGATAGCTGTTGTGGGTTTGGAAGTTGCTGCAAAAGGAGCCTTAATGAATGCCTGCTTTGCATCTTGTAGATGGTAGACACTTTTCATTGATGGTGGAGGGGAATGCATGTTTGTGGATGGGGTGATAATCAAGTGGATTACTTTGTCCTGGATAGTTTTGAGCCTTTTGAGTGTTGTTGGAGCTGCACTCATCCAGGCAAGGGGAGAGTATTCCATCAAACTCTTGATTTGTACCTTATAGATGGTGGACAGACTTTGGGAATCAGGAAGTGGGTTGCTCGCCACAGGATTCCTAGCCTCTGACATGCCCTTGTAGCCACAGTATTTATATGGCTGGTCCAGTTCAGCTTCTGGTCAATGATAACTCCCAAGATGTTGATAGTGGGGCATTCAGCGATGGTAATGCCATTGAATGTCAAAGGGCAATGGTTGCATTCTTTCTTGTTGGTGATGGTCATTGCCAGGCACCTGTGTAATGCAAATATTACTTGCCACTTGTCAGCCCCAGCCTGGACATTGTCCAGGTCTTGTTGCATTTGGACATGGACTACTTCAGTTTATGAGGAGTTTTTGATTTGATTTGATTTATTACTGTCGCATGTATTAGCATACAGTTGGGAGCGATCCTCCCAGCCCGCTACAGTGCTAAAGCATTGCAGTAGGCTGGGAGACTCGAGTGGAGGCCATTAGCGGGCTATCCACTGGGTGCCATGGCCTCCGCGAGTCTCTGGCCGCTGGATTTCTAGCGCTGTCAGCTCCATGCCAGAAATCGGCGTGGAGATGTATAAGTTATTTAAAGTAGAATTTGCATATTAGCAGGCCAGGGACTGATGTCTCCGGGCCTGCTAGTGTCTCTCCCTCCCCGCCAGGAGTGTTTCACTCTAGGAGGGTTTGCAATAGCTTCACATCCACCGGTTCTGCTTGGTTAACTCTACTCGTTACATCCTCAAAGAATTTTAATAGATTCGTCAAGCATGATTTCCCCTTTGTAAATCCATGCTGACTTTGTCTGATTATACCACTACTTTCTAACTGCTGAGCTATGAAATCCTTGATAATGGACTCTAGCAACTTCCCTGTGACCTAGGTTGACTGGTCTACAGTTTCCTGTTTTTTCTCAACCTCCCTTTTTGAATAGCGGGCTTATATTATACGGTGGGATAGAGCTTATCCAGGAGTGGTGATGGTGGTATCTGAGACATTATCTGTAAGATATAATTCAGTGAATATGGCTATGTCAGGTAGTTGCTTGACTTGTCTGTGAGACAGCTCTCTCAATTTTGGCAAAAACCCCCAGATGTTAATAAGGAGGACTTTGCAGGGTGACAGGGTTGGATTTGCTGCTGTCGTTTCTGATGCCTAGGTCGATGCCAGGTGGTCCGTCTGGTTTCATTACTGTTTTATTGACTTTGTAGTGATTTGATAATGAGTCAACCACTGCTGTGAGTCACATGTAGGTCACATGAAGACCAGATCGGGTGAGGATGGCAGATATCCTTTCCAAAAGGGCATTCGTGAACCAGGTGGGTTTTTACGACAATGGTTTCATGATCATCATTAACATTCCAGATTTGTAATTGAATATAAGTTTCACCATCCATGTGTTCCCCAGAGAGCGTTACCATGGGTCTCTGGAGTACTAGACCAATGACAATATCACTACACTATCTTTACCTTGACTTTTTTTGCAGTTGTGAGTGCCATATTCTCATAGCTCTTCTTATAAAGGGGTTTCTATAGAATTCTTTATTGTATTTTGACTCTTTCATATTTATGGCTCCTAGTTTTGGACTCCCCAGATATGGAAACATTTTTCCTGCCCTATCAACACTTGCATATCTTTAAAGAACTCTATCAGGTCACCCCTCAGCTTTCTTTCTTCTAGGGAAAAGAGCCTCAGCATATACAATCTTTCTCAAGAAGTATAACCTCTCAATTTGGCATAATCATTGTATCTTCTTTGAACCTTTTTCAGGGCCTCTTATGTTCTTATTGGAAATGAAGACCAAAACTGTCCTTCAAGTGTGGGCTAATCAAGAATCTAGATAAGTTTAACACAACATTTGTGAGTCATCTCTCGGCATTTGTTGGAAATGTTCTTCTTGTGGAGAACCACATGACATGTGGTCCTCTGTGATGTGCAATTTATTAAGTTGCTTGTTGGTTCACTGAGTGTATTCAGTGACTCACTATGTCATAACGGTTCCCAGGTCTATCCTTGGGTCTACACAGCCAGGTCAGAGGTAGAGATTCTACAGTGTGGTCTGGGTCCTGATGTGCATGGGGGAATTTGTATGACGTCCTCTTCACAGGAAGAGTAGTGGAAATTTGTAACTCTTTCAACAACAGTTACTTATACTTATATGGTGCCTTTAATGTAATAAAATGTCCCAATTCACTCTCACAGGAATAATATAAAGCAAAGTATGACACTGAGTCACATCTTGCTCAAAGGCTTTGAGGCCTAGGGGTCTGAGTGGAGGATCAACTGGAAATTTCCAGACTGAGATTGAGTTAGATTTTTTTTTGGTAACGTTATGAAGAGATATAAAATCAAGCGACCAAAGAAATCTGGGCTGACATTTCTAAAGTGGAACTGAAGGACTGTTGGAGATGATGAGTTTTGAATGAAATGTTAAACCAAAGCCCCATCTATCTGAAAAAGTCATATTATACTCGAAAAATTTGATTTGATTTGATTTATTATTGATTTATTATTAGGGAACAGCGAAAAGTATTGTTTCTTGCGCGCTAAACAGACAAAGCATACCGTTCATAGAGAACAAAATGAGAGTGTGCAGAATGTAGTGTTACAGTCATAGCTAGGGTATAGAGAAAGATCAACTTAATGCGAGGTAGGTCCATTCAAAAGTCTGATGGCAGCAGGGAAGAAGCTGATCTTGAGTCGGTTGGTTCGTGACCTCAGACTTTTGTATCTTTTTCCCAACAGAAGAAGGTGAGAGTATGTCCAGGGTGCGTGGGGTCCTTAATTATGCTGGTTGCTTTGCCGAGGCAGCAGGAAATGTAGACAGAGTAAATGGTTTAGAGGCTGGTTTGTATGATGGACTGGGCTACATTCACGACCTTTTGTAGTTTCTTGTGGTCTGCGGCAGAGCAGGAGCCATACCAAGCTGTGATGCACCCAGAAAGAATGCTTTCTATGGTACATCTGGAAAAGTTGGTGAGAGTCGTAGCTGACATGTCAAATTTCCTTAGTCTTCTAAGAAAGTAGAGGAGTTGGTGGACTTTCTTAACTATAGTATCGGCATGGGGGGACCAGGCCAGGTTGTTGGTGATCTGGACACCTAAAAGCTTGAACTCTCGACCATTTCTACTTCGCCCCGTTGATGTAGACAAGGACATGTTCTCCACTACGCTTCCTGAAGTCGATTACTATCTCCTTCACTTTGTTGACATTGAGGGAGATATTATTGTTGTCACACCAGTTCCCCAGATTCTCTATCTCATTTCTGTACTCTGTCTCTTCATTGTTTGAGATCCGACCCACTATGATGGTGTCATCAACAAACTTGAAAGTCAAGTTGGAGGGGAATTTGGCCACACAGTCATAGGTGTATAAGGAGTATAGTAGGGGGGCTGAGAACACAGCCTTGTGAGGCACCGGAGTTGAGGATGATGCGGAGGAGGTGTTGTCGCCTATCCTTACTGATGTTGACTCTCTCACCATAGGTACTGCCAGACCTGCTAAGTTTTTCCAGCACTTAATGGGTGGAATCTTACCATGTTATTTCAAAGTGTCAGTTCAGGTGAGAAAACTGGTGTGAATTCTATCAGAGCTGGTGAATTGCGCCATGCTGGTGGAAGTTAGCCTCTGATTCTCTTGCCCCGGGAAAACGTAATCTCTGCAACCACTGTGGCGCTCCTTCCCAGCACTTACTCCAGATCCAGTCGAGGGGATGGCTACCAGGAAGCCAGCAATAAGATTCTCAAAGGGAGGATGGGGCAACTGTGCCGCAAGAAGATGAATGACCCTCTTCACGCAGGCAGAGTAAGTTTGCCTCCTCATGTCTCCCACTGCCCCCCTAAGCATAGCCATTACACATCCTGAGTGATCTCTCACCCAGCCACCTCATGGGTACCCAAAACTTCTGATGTGGCCTGCCCATCCACACCCCTGCCACGCTCCACCCCCCACCATGGTCCCCCAAGTAACTAATGTGCTCCTCATATCCTTGCTCCTACTCAAGTTCCACACATGCCAGATTTCATCACCATCTCAACTGGCCGAACTCCTGCCTAGACTTTCCCATCTGTCTATTTGCAGGATAAACTCAAACACAGCTGGAGTCATACCCTAGCCAAGAACACTAACGCCCTTTGAAGAGAGAGCCCTTGAGTTTGCTGACAAGGAATAGGACCACACCCCTACAGAGAGCAAAGTGGAGGCAGCAAACAAAAGTGAGAACCCTCACATGCAGTCATGGTTCAAGCTGCACGTACGTAACTTTTCTCCCAGAGATGGAAGCGGGGACTTCCCAGGGAACCAGCACTCGGAGGAATGCCAGAATGGCATTCTAAGAGGAAGCCTAGGTTCCACTTCCTCACCCTCCCACTACATCTAGGTTTATTTCTCCAAGCAGGTGGAAGCAGGGACGTCCAGACTAGTTGAACTCCTGGCCGATGATGTCCGGTCATCCCAGAACTGCTGGAACTGCAAAGGCAGAGTCAAGAGCATCAGGAAGGGATGACAGCATCCATTCTCATCCTCCAGCAGCAAGTTGTTAAAGTGCCAGTACGTGGACATCGCCTAAGCACAAGATGGAATGAATTCTGCCCACAAGACAGTAATTTGAGTGTCGTACCTGCCATATGGAAATCGACGGAACATAGGGCAAGGATCCTACGAAATGTAAAGGTGATCAATTATGGACATTCCAGAATGTAGGCCTCACAAAAGTGAACATGCTGGCGTCAGGATGGAGATGTCACCAGACATCCACCAAGTTGAAGGACCCCCAACTTCACCATCGCTGGCGTGCAATACTGAGTATCGAGATCGAGGGTGCAATTGAAATGCCCCCCTTCTCCCCCCCGAGGATGATGTACTCGCCCTCATCGATGAAGCCAAGAAGAATGGACACTTGTTCAAAGAATGTTGTTTGCTGCAGGCCAGCCAGTGGAGCACCACACCCCCCTCACAGACTGTCATGTGCAGCAATTGGCCTGGCACAGACACCTTGACCCCCAAGATCATCAGCTGAAAATGCGAGGCCACCATGATAGCCAGCCCTCCAGAACTGGAGGCTAGGTGACTCACGTAGACCTCCCCTAGCCACGCCAGGAGCCATGTGACTCTGTCTCCCGAATGGTGTTGATTTCCTGCAGGAAGCACACCGCATACTTCCCATACAGAACAGCCAAGAAGTTCTGGAACTAGCAGAGTGCCTCGCTGCTACTGTTGATGTTGAGGCTGGCTATGGTCACCTTCATTGCGAAGATATTGTGCTCCCAACGCCAGCACCACTTTGGTACTCAGAGGAAGAGGAGGAAGGTATGCCCCTCCACTGTCTTAGGAGCCCAGCAAGGAGGCCATTCAGTCCATTTTGGACAAATGTCCAGCGCCCCTTTGGCATAGGCAAAGATGAACCAGACCAGCAGTGCCAGCTCTGACCAACAGTCAAGGGTCAGCTGGATTCTGGCTGAGGAACAAAAAGTCCCAGAATTCCCTGGGGGAATGAGGGACAACTTGGTGAGGGGCACAAGGGAGTCAACTACCTCACTGCAGATGGACTCTAACCCATCCCCATTGCCCACCAATGAGCAGCTGTCCTCCTCCAGATAGTTGCCTTCCGGGTCTGAATTCTCTGCCACAATTAGTGTGGCAGATGGCACGGACCCACCAACCAGCCTTAACTCTGTCTCGATCCCATCCCCAGGATCAATGACCGAGGGGTCCTCCTCAGGCACCTCAGGGCTCTGGGCCAGAGGGAGCCAGCGACTCAGACCCCATGACCCGGGTGCTGGGCTACCCAGCAAGTCTGGAAAGAGCTCCTGATCCAGGACAGAGGAACCCGGCACTAAAGGCTGGGACAGTGTGGGGAGCCCTCCCTCACCACTACTGCCCAGTGACCCCTGGCATTCTGAAAAAGGATGGCACCGGGATGCAAGATAGTTCTGGGTGGGACAAGGCTTCTGGGGTCCCACCCACCCCTGGCTCAGGGGGCTGTGACAGCATGTTCTTCTGTTTTTGTCTTACTTTTTTACCCACTGGGGGTTGGGTTGGGGTCATGTGCCCCATCGCCACCAGATCTGTAATCCCATGCCATAACGACTCTGGATCCAGTGTCAGGCACTGAGGCGTCATCTGGCCTGGGACCACATGCTAACACAACACCAGATCCGGAGTTCTTTCCCCCACCCCCGCAAACTTGTGTCTGTGTGTCAGGCGAGGGTTCGAGATCAGGGTCCATCTTAGTATACTTGGTCTTCCTCCGTGCCTTTCTTCTGGACGGACATTCCTCCCCCACCTCACTGACAGCCGTGGTCTAGTTTGCTGCCAGTGTCACACCCCCTTTCAGGGGATGAGATGGTGTGGTCATGGGGGAAGTGCAGCCACCTGGATGTCTTCAGCGGAATTGGAGGAGGGGCAGATCACCTTTTTATAAAGTTGTTGTAAATGGCACCAGTGTGACCGCTGAGTATTCATTGAGGGGGGAAGTCCCGGAGAGAGTGCTTGCTAATGACGTGCTAATGTATTAAAATGTGGTTGCTGGGCTCCCACAGTGTTTTTCATGTTACTCCGCCAGCAAGGAGGCTTGTGAATCTGAAATTGCGATCTTGCCGGCAAGATTCACACTTCCCAATTCTCTCTGGATTTTGCACTTCCATCAGTGATCCCGCACATGGCTGATGCGGGCTCAAAAATCATCCTCATTATTCCCCAAATGTTCTCGGGTGGATACACAGCATTGTATTAAGAGTAGGGGAGTTAACCCCATGTCCTGGTCAATGTTTAACTTCAAACAACTTCACTAAAAAAATTGGCCCTTATCACATTGCAATTTGGCAGCTGTATTATAACAGTGACTGCATTTCAACAAGTATTTTATTGGCTATTAAGTGCTGTGGAATGTTATGGCATTGTGAAAGGCTCTATATAAAGTTCAAGTTCCTCTTCAGCTGAATATTACCCCTCACCCCAAAAGTCTGTAATAGAAATGATGGTGGCTATTTTCATGGGGTGTCTCTACTGTAGTCTAAAAATAGGGCTTCCACCCCTGAGGATATGAGTGCTTGCACTTTCTTGCTGCTGCCTCCTGACTTCTCTAATCTTCTGACCAGGCCCAATTCTGCTGGGATCACTCTTTGAATCTCCACTCAAGTACAAGACACAGGAGAATTAAGACAGAAGCATAATGACATCACCATTTAATTTCCAAGCTCCTTTGATTTCCTGAACCTGCTCCAGGGGCTGGGGAGAAGGAAGACCCTGGGAGTAAATGAGCAGGGAAAAAGGGATGTTTGTACCCAGGAATAAGCAGCCTCAGTCGAGGAAAATCAGCCCCTCAGTCTCCAAAGCTCCCACATCACAAAATGTAACTTCTTTATTCTCCAAATTTAGAAATTTGATTTGATTTATTATTATCCGATGTATTGGGATACAATGAAAAGTATTTTCTTGCGCGCTATACAGGCTAAACATACCGTTCATAGAATACATACGGGAGAGGAAAAGGAGAGGGTGCAGAAAATAGCATTACATTCATAGCTAGGGTGTAGAGAGAGATCAGCTTCAATATATGGCATCTCGATTCAAAAGTCTGATGGCAGCAGAGAAGAAGTTATTCTTGAGTCGGTTGGTACGTGATCTCAAATTTTTGTATAGCGTGCAAGGAATAATAGTTTTCACTGTATCCCAATACATGTGACAAATTTTCCTGATGGAAGAAAGTGAAAGAGAGAATGTCCGGGGTGTGTGGGGTCCTTGATTATGCTGGCTGCTTTTCTGAGGCAACGGGAAATGTAGACAGAGTCAATGGATGGGTGGCTGGTTTGCATGATGGACTGGGCTACGTTCATCACCTTTTATAGTTTCTTGCGGTCTTGGTTAGGGCAGGAGCCATACCAAGCTGTGATACATCTGGAAAGGATGCTTCCTATGGTGCATGGCAAAAAATGGCAAATGTAGGCCTGGCAGCAGAAAGTTACTCATATAGATTGACCAATATATGGAATGGACTAAAAACAGAAAATGCTGAATATATTCAGCATGTAATGGACTGTTGAATACAGTAGAAGATACAAAAATAATGGAATAATTTAAAGAGGAATTAGGAGTTGTAATACTGGAGGATTTTTCTGGCTGTGTGAACTAAGATGAGCTGAATAGATTTCCTCATCTTATGATCTAATTTTTTAAGATGTCAACATCCATTGTCCCAATATCATGAAATGTAATTTGAAGGAATTTGGTGATTGCTGCCACTATTGTCATAGTTCAGAAGGTAACCAATCAAGCTTGCTCCATCTTTTTAATCCAAACTCCTGCCTTTTCTTCAAATTCCTTGGAAACTCACTTAGGAAATGAGGATTGTAAGGTAATTCTGTTATCTGCACTCTCCACCTTTCTCTAAAATATGCATCATCATGATGTTAAATAACGTACCAATTGACTCAAGAACAGCTTCTTCCCTGTTGCCATCAGACCTTTAAATGGGCCTACCATATATTAAGCTGATCTTTCTCCACACCCTAGCTGTGACTGTAACACTATATTCTGCACCCTCTCCTTTCTTTCTCCCTGTGACATTAGTGTACCTTTAAGAAGTGATTTTTAATCATGTACTCTGCAGTTCTAAACAAACTTTTTCAGTTTGTTTTTCTCACTGTTGCTGGGCTGTCTATGAGAGTCTTTTTATTGCTGCTTTAAAGGGGGTTTGTTTATTTTTACTGGGATGTTTATGACTGCATTGTTAGGAGAAAAATTGGTTGGCAGGTCAGGTGATAGGAGTTTCTTTTCCATTTTCCGTTTTGAACTGCAGGTTTGACTTTAGAAGGGGCATCGATCTGAAAAGAAGTCTCTCTATCTCTCTCTCTCTCCCGGGTTTTGGAAATTCTGCTGGTTAGCTGAAAGCCAAGGTCTTGCCTTTCTGAATGGGGGAATTGGCCATTCTGGCTGGCCTAGAGGCCCTGGTATTTTGGGAAGTTGTTCTGACTTCAAACGGTTCTGAGTCCATCCAGAGAACTGCAGACTTCATCCAAAGGTCTCAAGTTCAGTATCACGTGAGCATTAGACGCTGGTAATCTAGTGATGGGAGACAAGGAAATAGCTGAGGAACTTAATAAGTACTTTGCGTCAGTCTTCACAGTAGAAGACATGAGTAATATCCCAACAATTCAGGAAAGTCAGGGGGCAGAGTTGAATATGGTTGCCATCACAAAGGAGAAAGTGCTAGAGAAACTAAAAGGTCTGAAAATTGATAAATCTCCGGGCCCAGATGGGCTACATCCTAGAGTTCTAAAGGAGATAGCTGAAGAAATAGTGGAGGCGTTAGTTATGATCTTTCAAAAGTCACTGGAGTCAGGGAAAGTCCCAGAGGATTGGAAAATCGCTGTTGTAACCCCACTGTTCAAGAAGGGAACAAGAAAAAAGATGGAAAATTATAGGCCAATTAGCCTAACCTCAGTTGTTGGCAAAATTCTAGAATCCATCGTTAAGGATGAGATTTCTAAATTCTTGGAAGTGCAGGGTCGGATTAAGACAAGTCAGCATGGATTTAGTAAGGGGAGGTCGTGCCTGACAAACCTGTTAGAGTTCTTTGAAGAGATAACAAATAGGTTAGACCAAGGAGAGCCAATGGATGTTATCTATCTTGACTTCCAAAAGGCCTTTGACAAGGTGCCTCACGGGAGACTGCTGAGTAAAATAAGGGCCCATGGTATTCGAGGCAAGGTACTAACATGGATTGACGATTGGCTGTCAGACAGAAGGCAGAGAGTTGGGATAAAAGGTTCTTTCTCAGAATGGCAACCGGTGACAAGTGGTGTCCCGCAGGGTTCAGTGTTGGGGCCACAGCTGTTCTCTTTATATATTAACGATCTAGATGACGGGACTGGGAGCATTCTGGCCAAGTTTGCCGATGATACAAAGATAGGTGGAGGGGCAGGTAGTATTGAGGAGGTGGGGAGGCTGCAGAAAGATTTAGACAGTTTAGGAGAGTGGTCCAAGAAGTGGCTGATGAAATTCAACGTGGGCAAGTGCGAGGTCGTACACTTTGGAAAAAAGAATAGAGGCATGGACTATTTTCTAAACGGTGACAAAATTCATAATGCTAAAGTGCAAAGGGACTTGGGAGTCCTAGTCCAGGATTCTCTAAAGGTAAACTTGCAGGTTGAGTCCGTAATTAAGAAAGCAAATGTAATGTTGTCATTTATCTCAAGAGGCTTGGAATACAAAAGCAGGGATGTACTTCTGAGGCTTTATAAAGCACTGGTTAGGCCCCATTTGGAGTACTGTGAGCAATTTTGGGCCCCACACCTCAGGAAGGACATACTGGCACTGGAGCGGGTCCAGCGGAGATTCACACGGATGATCCCAGGAATGGTAGGCCTGACATACGATGAACGTCTGAGGATCGTGGGATTATATTCATTGGAGTTTAGGAGGTTGAGGGGAGATCTGATAGAAACTTACAAGATAATGAACGGCTTAGATAGGATGGACGTAGGGAAGTTGTTTCCATTAACAGGGGAGACTAGGACGCGGGGGCACAGCCTTAGAATAAAAGGGAGTCACTTTAGAACAGAGATGAGGAGAAATTTCTTCAGCCAGAGAGTGGTGGGTCTGTGGAATTCATTGCCACAGAGGGCTGTGGAGGCCGAGACGTTGAGCGTCTTCAAGACAGAAATTGATAAATTCTTGATTTCTCGAGGAATTAAGGGCTATGGGGAGAGAGCGGGTAAATGGAGTTGAAATCAACCATGATTGAATGGTGGAGTGGACTCGATGGGCCGAATGGCCTTACTTCCGCTCCTATGTCTTATGGTCTTATGGTCTTATGGTCTTTGCTGTGTTAAACCTGTGAAAAAGGTTTTGTCTATGGCAAGGGTTTTGTTTGATTGGAACATTTTAGATATATTTGCTAAGGGTTATACATTATAGTGGTTGTTTTGCTTCTTGTTTGTAATTGATAAAAATTCTTGCTACTTTTCTTACTATACATGTTAATCATTTTCTTAAATAAACTTTGTTTGATAAAAGCTCTCGAGTGGGTCATTTGAATTATACCTGAAATGAAACATCTTATGCTTATCCTAGCCAAATTCATGATGCAAAACCTATGACCCAGACTTGCTCCATAAAAAACTTTGGAGTTTCTGACTTGAACCATTACACTCCCCTATGTACTTTATATTTGTATAGCGTGCAAGGAATAATACTTTTCACTGTATCCCAATACATGTGACAATAATAAATCAAGTCAAAAATCAAATCAAATCAAATGAAGTTACTGATGATTCAATAGGTTTAGATTGGACAGTGCGGGTACTGATCGTCACATACCAGGAAGTTCCAAAATTCAATATAGATTCCTTACAGGATAGACAATTACAGTTGGTCCTCTCACCATGATGCGCATCAATTGGACACGAGGCACGAAGCTTCGGTAAAAGAAGGCTTTTATTAACTAACAATGGAACTAACAGAACTTTAACACACTATCCCAGACTGAAGAGGTCCCGCCCGAGCAGGGGGTCTTATACCTCTCCCAGGAGGCGGAGCCCGACTGGGATGTGCCACAACAGTAACAACCACAGGTGTATCAATCCCACCCTAGCCCAACAACAATATTAGAACAGCCCAACAACAACATTAGAACAATCCCACAGTGGGAACCAACAATGGTTCACCACACACCATTTGGCAAGGAAGGTTAGTGTGGGCCAGAAAGGAGTGAGAGGGAGAAGTCTGAATTCTATGCCCCCAGTGAAAAGAGCACATTGTTGAATATTGGGTCAGGATCAGTTGAGTTTCAGTGACCAGGCTGAGTCTGGGACTCAAAGCCAGTTCAGTTTTTACAGTAACCCTATCTCTACATAAGAAAATTCTGTCAGTGTTAATCTTGATAAAAGCATGTCACATCCAAATTCACAGAAAAGAGATTTGCATGAACTTGGCAGGCTATCACTTATTACAGCACCAGGCATTCCTTTTTCAGCCCAAACCTGTTCCATTGCCGATGTGGTTTCCGGCAAATCTCTATGTGCCCATAACTGGTTGATGGTTATCATATTACTCAAACACGCACAGTCTTGCACAATGCAGCTACATATTCAAATGTTCAATCTCTCACAACTCACATAAAAATATAATCGATACTGGATTTGATAAGGATTCTTCCCTTTTATTCAAAACCCTTTTAACCAGTTGGCATCTATCATGCCAACAGGTAGCCCTCTCTTTCATTGTGTCAGCGAGGAAAACTGTAACAGATCTCATAGGAAAGTAATGTGTATGTTTTGGGAAATGCAAGGCACAGATCAAGGATCTCAGTTTAATACATAAGATTCACGAAACAAGCTTTAGCTCATTGATTGCCACGTTAAGGTGACAGGTCGCAATCTGTAATACAAGATGTCAGGTTTGGGAATGGGATACAAGAGATACATTAGTAAGCAGAAAATAGATGAGACAAGCTTTGGTTTCAAAAGTTGGCAGATTGCTGGAGGCAGAGAAGACTCAAGTGGGGGGTAAGTAGTATCACTGTTTAGAGGTTTTGCAAAATAATGAGTTTGAGTAGGTGGTGTGATTGCTTGATTTCAAAAAACGCCCTGCGGTAAACAGGTTTGTCATGACTGAGAAATTAAAATGTTGAAATTCCAATGGCTTTCAAGCAGTTGGCTTGAAAGGGGCATTGCACAGATAGCAAATTCATGATTCATCCATTTGATGAACTAACCTGCATTTATTACTGAGACATTTTGTGAATTTGTAAAAAATAATTGAAGTAGCTGTTAATACTCATGGTGTCTTGAGCAAAGTTTTCTGTTTTGCCACCATTCTATTGCTTAATCTGCCTCTTGGGTTGGGCAAAAACAGTTGATTCAGTAGCCTTGCGGGGGTAAGATTTGTGAGGTAGCACCAAGTTATTATTTCATTAGATTAGATCAACAGATGACATGTGTACATTTACAAACAATATACATTCATATAGTTATTTTAGCAGTAAGACATGGGGCTTTTTTTTACATGCAAAATCATAGAAACCCTACAGTGCAGAAGGAGGCCATTCGGCCCATCGAGTCTGCACCGACCACAATCCCACCCAGGCCCTACCCCCACATATTTACCCGCTAATCCCTCTAACCTACGCATCCCAGGACTCTAAGGGGCAATTTTTAACCTGGCCAATCAACCTAACCCGCACATCTTTGGACTGTGGGAGGAAACCGGAGCACCCGGAGGAAACCCACGCAGACACGAGGAGAATGTGCAAACTCCACACAGACAGTGACCCGAGCCGAGAATCGAACCCGGGACCCTGGAGCTGTGAAGCAGCAGTGCTAACCACTGTGCTACCGTGCCGCCCTCCACTGTGCTACCGTGCCGCCCTTGGTAATGATAAGAAAATGAAAGGAAATTAAGTTTGAAGGAGGATTAGGAAGTTGTATGAGGTATCAAAGAGGTAGACTTTGATGATGCTTTTGAAATAAGGTGGAGAGGTTTAAGATGGGAATACTGGATTCCAGGTTTGTGATAGCGGAAGAAACTGTCATCAATGGGGATGTAGTATAGGCTCAATAACCATGGAGGGAACTTTGAGCCCAAACTCTCTGTGTGTGGGATTGGGGCATGGCTGTGAAATCTGGAGACAGTCAGAACTCGTGAATCTCAATGGCGAGATCACGATTTCCAATTTTTAACCCCTCGCGGAGTAATTTCAGGCAAGCTGCAGGAATCAGCGAACCCCATTTTAACATGAGCATATCATTACCAAGCACTCACTCCAGACTTTCCCAAATATTCAGTGGGAGCTGTGCCATTAACAACAGATTTGTATAAATGTAAACCTGGCACACTCCGAGGGGGATTTTGGAGGTAAGTGCTCAGGCATAACTTCTGCATGGGTGGAAGTCACTGACCCAAAGAGGAATGAGAGTCAGGGCTCTGGCAGGAATCCTTACAGCTCACTGTGGTGTTCTCCTCTTTTCAGTGCATGGTTCTGGAGAATCATAGAATCAGTTGAGTTGGCATTTCTGCTCATTACAATAGAGCCATAGCAGAGACACTGAACGTGGCCAGAACCACTGGCCTCTACTGGAGGCTGGGCCCGCAGCAGTTGCAGGAGTGGCACCACAGATGGTGGAGCTTCATAGGAGACACTAACAGCCAAGGGTCTTCCAACGTTGGTCATCCTACCTGCAGATGTCGCAGCTTCTGTGCTGTACCTGGAGGATGGGGGACCAATTCTGCCACTTCATGCAAGAGTTGGCACCTCATGGAATGGGAGGACACCCAGTGCCTTAAAGTTACCACCACGCTGAACTTCTATGCCAGTGGCTTGTTTCAGGGCAGCATAGGAGACCTCTGCGGCATCTCCCAATCAGCTGCACACAAATGCATCAGGGAGGAGAAATCAGGGAGGTGGTAAAGTGAAAGGAGGTCTCATTGGAGACAGTAAGGACAATTTGCCTCAGTTTAAAAGAGAAACATATGAGGTGGGAGAGAGATAAGACAAATTTTACCCCCATCAGGCTACTGAATCAACTGTTTTTGCCCAACCCAAGAGGCAGATTAAGCAATAGAATGGTGGCAAAACAGAAAACTTTGCTCAAGACACCATGAGAGATAAGAAACCTTAAATATTTTCATTGTAATAAACTTGGACACACAAAGTCACAGTGTTAGTGACTTACGAAAAATACTGGGAAGACAGACGTGTGTGCCACAGTGCTGAGCACTGCTGCATCACAGCGCCAGGAACCCGGGTTCAATTCTGGCCTCGGGTGACTGCCTAATTCTCCCCATTGCTGTGTAGGTTTCCTCCCACACTCCAAAGATGAGGGGGTTAAGTTGATTGGCTATGCTAAATTGACCATTAATATCAGGGGCATTAGCAAGGTAAATACATAGGGCTACGGGGATAGGGCCTGGATGGAATTGTTGTCAGTGTAGGCTTGATGGGCCAAATGTCCTCCTTCATCTTTGTAGGGATTCTATGATTAACAAAATTCCTCTTCTTGCTTCATCATTGATCATTTGTTTCTATGTTTCTATATTAGATATAGCTCTTGGGCTAAAGGGCTCAAGGGATATTGGGGGAAGGGGGTATCAGGATATTGAATTTGTTGATCAGTCAGGATCATAATGAATGATGGAGCAGGCTCAAAGGGCCGAATGACCTGCTCCTGCTTCCGTTTTCTATGTTTCTATGATTTGATTCGGCCTTCTGCTGCTTCTAGTATCTATGTTTCTAAACCAGGATAAGCCAGAGGGATGGATTTGTTAAACTGGCAAGAAATCCAATTAGATCAGGGATCCAGTTTTACCTGAAGTATGGATAGCTTAGGAGTAAAGCAATTTAAATCAACTGCTTATCATCCAGAATCACCGGGAGCATTAGAACAGTGGCATCAAACTTTAAAGACCATGTTGAGAGCCTATAGTCAGGATTAGCCAGAGGATTGGGATAAATGGAATTCCATTTGTACTCTTTGCATTTAGAGATGTGCCTAATGAATAAACTAAATTCAGTCCATTCAAAATGATTTTTAGTCATGAGGTAAGATGACCATTTACATTGATCAAGGAGAAATTGGTGAGTCAGTGTTCTGAGACTACATTGTTGGAATATGTGATGAACTTTAGGGAGAGATTAACTAGGGCTGGTAAATTGGCTAGATAGCATTTGAAAGTGGAATAGCTTGTGATGAAAAAGAAGCGGTTAAGAGACCAAAAACTCGTAATTTTGTTAGTGGGGAGACAGTAATAGTATTATTACCACTGGTAGATGAACCATTAAATCAAGGTATAGCAGGCCTTATCAAATCGAAAGAAAATTAAATGAAATAGATGCAGGATGTTCCCGATGGTGGGGGAGTCCAGAAGCGGGGGTCACAGTCTGAGGATTCAGGGTAGACCATTTAGGACGGAAGTGAGGAGACATTTCTTCACCCAAAGAGTGGTGAGCCTGTGGAATTCATTACCACAGGAAGTAGTTGATGCCAAAACATTGAATGTATTCAAGGGGTGGCTGGATATAGCACTCGGTGCAAATGGGATCAAAGGTTATGGGGAAAAAGCAGGATTAGGCTATCGAGTTGGATGATCAGCCATGATCGTAATGAATGGTGGAGCAGGTTTGAAGGGCCGAATGGCCTCCTCCTGCTCCTATCTTCTATGTTTCTATGAGATGAATTATTTGATAAGCTTGCCAGATAGAAAGAAAATGCACAGAGTGTGTCATGTTAATATGCTCAAACAGTATTTGGACCAGGAAGTAAAGCAGAAGGAGGATATGTTAGTTGTTACAACTCAGAGTAGAGGCAAATCCAGATGATTCTGAATTTGACATTCCTCAAATTAGATTGGACAATGAGGAAGTAATCAAAAATTGGGATAAATTATTGAGTTACCTTCTGGAGGAAAATCAAAATTATTTTAAAAAGTTATTATAATCACAAAGAGCTATATGTGGAAACAAACTGAGAAGTACCAAAGTAATTCTGCATGATGTAGATATAGGAAATGCCGTTCCAATTAAGCAACATCCATACTCAATCCACTAAAGTTGGCACCGGATCAAAAGGAGATTGAAAACATGCTTAAGAATGATATCATTGAAGTGAATTGCAGCAATTAGAGCTCACTTATCATGATGGTACCAAAGCCAGATGGTACACAATGATTATGTGTGGACTATAGAAAAGTCAATGCGGTTACGAAGTCAGATTCGTATCCTATTCCTCAATTGGAAGAATGTATTGAAAAGGTGGGAGAAGTAAATTGTATCACCAAACTTTATTTGCTTAAAGGATACTGGCAAGTACCTTTGTCAGAAAGGGTGAAGGAAGTTTCAGCTTGTGCGACACCAGCTACCTGAAGGGTTGAACGTCGGGCTTGCAGTGTGATTCACTTATGTTTATGCGCGGAGCCCAGTTCTTTGCAGACAGAGGGACCATGTCCATGCATTGCACCTTTTTCATCAGAACAAAAATAGGGGGGAATAGCCATTCTCTGATTCAACCCCAATAAGAGTCAACTTGTCTGGTTTGAGTTTGGGCAGGGGCTTGGCAGTTAACTGTTCTCTGGTAGAGGTTTTACCCTGGAGAATGCACCAATCAGTCCACTTGAACCTCTTTTTATGCAGTATAAATTGTTGTTCCCTTTGAGATTTGGTATTCCAGCATTTCTGTTGTGGTGAGTGCAAGATGAAAAGCTTTTTTTCAGCCATATGCCAAATATGAGGGAAAACATCAACCAGCTATTGCATCTGTGTCTGAGACCCCTGCCTACTGAGCCCAATTTATTCCATCCTTTCCAGTAGGAATTGCTGATCACAGATATTTGCCTCTTTCCAGGTGTTGTGGTGAACTGTATCATCCTTACTCCTGATCACTGCTTTAACACAGACCAAAAATCAAAGCCATTCTGTCTCCTCAGTATATATTACATGCCACATTTACTAACAGAACTGTCAATGCTGTTTCTGTGAGAGGTTTTAAACAGAATGGACAGCACAGTGGTCAGCACTGATGCCTCCAGCACAAGGTTCAATTCCAGATTCGGTTGACTGTGTGGTGTTTGCACGATCCCCCTGTCTGCATGGGTTTCCTCCTGGTGTTCCGGTTTCCTCCCACACTCAAAAGATTTGTGGGTTAGGTTGATTGGCTATGTTAAATTGCCCATTAGTATCAGGGGGCTTAGCAGGGAAAATACGTGGGGTTATGGGGATAGGCCAGAGTGGGATTGTTGTTGGTGCAGGTTTGATGGGCTGAATGGCCTCTTTCTGCACTGTAGGGGTTCTATGAAATGGTTTGTATCAATTTAATGTCATGCTGTTTGGAATGAAAAATCATAGACACCCTACAGGTTATTCGGCCCATCGAGTCTGCACCGACCCTCTGACAGAATACCTTACCCAGGGTCTATCCTCGTAACCCCACATATTTACCCCACTAATTTATCTTGGGACACTAAGGGGCAATTTAGCATGGCCAATCAACCTAACAATATGCCAGCAACATTCCAAACCCACAAGGTCATTTCTGGACTAAATAATTGTGGTGTATATAGATGATCTGGTGGTTTTCAGTCAGATTGGAAGGAACATTTGGGACATTTAAAGGAATTGTCTATTCAACTACAGGAGGTGGGCTTGGTAGTAAACTTGGCTAAAGGTGAATTTGCAAATGCCCAAGTCACGATCTTAGCGCATACAATTGGACATGGACAGACGGTCCCATGCAATGTGAAAACAAGTTATTGGAGTTCCCAATACCGTCAATGAGAAGTGCTGAGATTCCTGGGCATGAGTGGTTTCTGCAGGAAATTTGTGCCAAATTTTAGCAGTGTGGTTGCTCCACTGACCGAACTGCTGAAAAAGCACAGGAAATTTGAGTCTGGATGTCAGGAAGCAAGTGACAATCTGAAAATTGTGTTAACCACCTCACCAGTTTTGGCAACACCGAATTATGCAAAAGCAATTCAAGGTGACTATTTATGCAAATGATGTGGGTGTTTGTCTTCCTGTAACAGTACAGCACCATGAAAGGATAGAAAGACCTATTTGTTACTTTTCCAGAAAACTAAATATTCATCAAAGGAAATATTAAACCACGGAGGAGACGATGGGCCTGATTTTACCATTTTGAGTCTAAGTGCCGAATCTGGGTGTCAAATAGATCCGAGCCTGGAATCCTCTTTGCAGCGCGCCCATACGCTTTTTGCCGGCTCCAGTCCGATCCGCGCTGTGGGCGGGGCTTAGCGCTGCCGGAATGATTGGAGCTCTGAACTGAGCATGTGCAGTTCGAAAAAAAATCTGAAGCAGCGCGCCCAGGCGCGAAAGAAAAAAACAGCAGAGAGAGCAGAGAGGGGGGGAGGATGGACTTGGGAGAATCTTGCAAACTGAAAATAATGTAGCATCTTCTTTGTGCTGCCTAATTATCTATGGGAAAGGTAATTAAACTACAGTGTCCTAGTGAGCAATTAGTGACCTGTATAATACATTTGTGATCTGTAACTGGATTGTTGATGTCCCTGTAGCCATGAGCCAGGTGCTCAAATGTTCAGAGTCATGTGGTGAACTTGGAAGAATTGTCCCTGTGGTGGAACTTGGTTGGAAATAAGATTCAAGGAGATTACTAAATCTGGGAAATCAACCATAGTGAAAAGAAGTTTGTATTGGCAACTCTTCTCTCACATTCCATGGCAGCTGTGCCCCTACTTATGAATGTGATTTGCATGGGCAACGTTGGGTGCAGCTAATCAGCCTCTGGAGCAGCCTTGGATCCTTTCTTTCATCCTGTTTTCATCTGAGCATTGCACAGAATTAGAGCAATTCCCTTTGGAAGATAATGTCAGAATTATAATCGCAGGAACTAAAAACCTGACAGTCAAAAATTTGGGAAAATATTCCAAAATATATATCATCCATATTTTGAGGGGGTGGGGGGTGGGGGGGGGCTGATCCTGGGGGAGGGGTCTGATCCGGGGGGGGGTCTGCCGGGGTGGTTAGCGGGGGGTCTGCAAAGGACGGTCGAAGAGGATAGGCTTCGGAGGTTCCCCTGCAGAATAGAAATCCACTTCGCTAAAAGCGCGGATCCGGAACGGACCAGAAGATGGTAAAGTGGGATTTGGCGGTAGAGTTGGGCGCGCGGTTCATTAAGTCGATTTAAATGCATGCTAATGCATTTAAATCATTGGGCCGCCCGATTCGGGTGCAGACCGGACCCGCGCCCGAATCGGGTGTCGGTAAAGCCGCGATCTGCTCTGATTTGGGTGCAGATCGCGTTTAAGGCCCGACGCCCGACTTTACCACGGTAGGGGAACATGTGGCAAATAGTGACCACAACTCTGTTAACTTTAGGATAGTAATGGACAAGGATGAGTGCTGTCCTACGGGCAGGGTGCTAAATTGGGGGAAGGCTAACTATAGCCGGATTAGGCAGGAATTGGTGGATGTTGATTGGGAGAGGATGTTCGAGGGTAAGTCCGCGTCTGGCATGTGGGAGTCTTTTAAGGAACGATTGATAAGGCTGCAGGATAGGCATGTGCCTGTAAAAAGGAAAGATAGGAAAGGTAGGATTCGAGAGCCGTGGATAACCAGGGAAATTGAGGATCTGATTAAAATGAAAAGGGAGGCGTACGTTAAGTCCAGGCAACTGAAAACAGATGGAGCTCTGGAGGAATACAGAGAGAGTAGGAAAGAACTCAAACGGGGAGTTAGAAGGGCAAAAAAAGGTCACGAGATGTTCTTGGCAGGCAGGATTAAGGAGAATCCTAAGGCATTCTATTCATACATTAGGAACAAAAGAGTTGTCAGGGAGAAAATCGGACCTCTCAGGGACAAAGGAGGGGAATTATGCTTAGAACCCAAGGGAATAGGGGAGATCCTAAATGAATACTTTGCATCGGTATTCACGAAGGAGAGGGGCATGTTAACCGGGAGTGTCTCGGAGAGAGGTGTTGACCCGTTAGAGAAAATCTCCATTACAAGAGAGGAAGTGTTAGGTTTTTTAGGGAACATTAAAACTGACAAAGCCCCAGGGCCTGATGGCATCTATCCTCGACTGCTCAGGGCGACGAGAGATGAAATTGCTGGGCCTCTGACGGAAATCTTTGTCGCTTCTTTGGACACGGGTGAGGTCCCTGAGGATTGGAGGATAGCGAATGTGGTGCCGTTGTTTAAGAAGGGTAGCAGGGATAACCCGGGAAATTATAGGCCGGTGAGTTTGACGTCCGTGGTAGGGAAGTTGTTGGAGAGGATTCTTAGAGACAGGATGTATGTGCATTTAGAACGGAACAATCTCATTAGTGACAGACAGCATGGTTTTGTAAGAGGGAGGTCGTGCCTTACAAATTTGGTGGAGTTTTTTGAGGAAGTGACAAAAACGGTTGATGAAGGAAGGGCCGTGGATGTCGTCTATATGGATTTCAGTAAGGCATTTGACAAAGTCCCACATGGCAGGTTGGTTAAGAAGGTTAAGGCTCATGGGATACAAGGAGAAGTGGCTAGATGGGTGGAGAACTGGCTTGGCCATAGGAGACAGAGGGTAGTGGTCGAAGGGTCTTTTTCCGGCTGGAGGTCTGTGACCAGTGGTGTTCCGCAGGGCTCTGTACTGGGACCTCTGCTATTTGTGATATATATAAATGATTTGGAAGAAGGTGTAACTGGTGTAATCAGCAAGTTTGCGGATGACACGAAGATGGCTGGACTTGCGGATAGCGAAGAGCATTGTCGGGCAATACAGCAGGATATAGATAGGCTGGAAAATTGGGCGGAGAGGTGGCAGATGGAGTTTAATCCGGATAAATGCGAAGTGATGCATTTTGGAAGAAATAATGTAGGGAGGAGTTATACAATAAATGGCAGAGTCATCAGGAGTATAGAAACACAGAGGGACCTAGGTGTGCAAGTCCACAAATCCTTGAAGGTGGCAACACAGGTGGAGAAGGTGGTGAAGAAGGCATATGGTATGCTTGCCTTTATAGGACGGGGTATAGAGTATAAAAGCTGGAGTCTGATGATGCAGCTGTATAGAACGCTGGTTAGGCCACATTTGGAGTACTGCGTCCAGTTCTGGTCGCCGCACTACCAGAAGGACGTGGAGGCGTTAGAGAGAGTGCAGAGAAGGTTTACCAGGATGTTGCCTGGTATGGAGGGTCTTAGCTATGAGGAGAGATTGGGTAGACTGGGGTTGTTCTCCTTGGAAAGACGGAGAATGAGGGGAGATCTAATAGAGGTGTACAAGATTATGAAGGGTATAGATAGGGTGAACAGTGGGAAGCTTTTTCCCAGGTCGCAGGTGACGATCACGAGAGGTCAGGGGCTCAAGGTGAGAGGGGCGAAGTATAACTCAGATATCAGAAGGACGTTTTTTACACAGAGGGTGGTGGGGGCCTGGAATACGCTGCCAAGTAGGGTGGTGGAGGCAGGCACGCTGACATCGTTTAAGACTTACCTGGATAGTCACATGAGCAGCCTGGGAATGGAGGGATACAAACGATTGGTCTAGTTGGACCAAGGAGCGGCACAGGCTTGGAGGGCCGAAGGGCCTGTTTCCTGTGCTGTACTGTTCTTTGTTCTTATTTCACGCCCGAAAATGGGTGTGAAGTTTTGGTAAGATCGGGCCCATTGGGTCCGACTTTACCATTGCATTGCGCCAGTTTTCCGGCGCAATGAGGCAAGTAGTGCGATCCACGCCCACCTCCATACCAGTTCCCCCGAAAATGGCCACGATCGGGACCGCACCCAAAACGGGCGCGACGGCAATTTGAAATGTATTTGCATGCATTCAAATTGATTTACTGGGCTGCACGCCCAACCTTACCAGCACTTCCCCCATTACCACCACGTTCACCACCCAAAATCGGCACGAAACAGACATGCGCCACAAAAGTCTGATTCGGGCACTCCAGTTAGTGAGGAGGTAGGTGTCTAGCTCTCTGTTTGAGATTGGTTGGGGTGGGCGGGGGGGTGGGGGGGGGGGCGGTCCGCTGCCACTCTGCCTGAGATTGGTGGGGGGGAGGGGCCCGCAATCTGTCTGGATGGTGGGGGTGTGGGCAATGTCTGTGGGGGTCAGGGGGAGGCATTATCCGGCCCGGGAGCGACGTGGCAGGTAGCCGTATTCTATCTTCTCTTTCTGCGTATGCGCAGTTGAAGGCGCTGATGGGAGCTGCAGGATTTTGGGCACTTTAAGCCACGCCCACAGGCTTCTGTAGCACGATTCGGAATCGCTGACATTTTTTCAGGCAGAGTGCGTATGGGGGCGCCTAAGAACGGGTCTAAAAGTCGGATCTGAAACACTCCCAGTTTCAAGTCCACACAGCACTTAGAATCAAAATGATAAAATAGGGCCCATTGAGTTTGGGATTGGCCTTGCAACATTTTAACATTTATGTCGCAAACAATTCATCAGAGACAATTGTTTACACTGACCGTAATCCATTGGAGTTTCTGGAGAAGATGAAAGATAAAAATGCAAGACTGTTTAGATGGAGCTTATTGTTACAGCCATGTAATTTGAAGATCTATACATGTGGCAGTAAAAGAGAATGTGATTGCAAATGCTTTATCATGACTTCGATATGTAAAAGGATGGAATGTTCAATGTTGAAAAAGACTGAACTGAACTATACTACTGTTTAAATTTGCATGCTTCGATGTAATAGGATATACACACCTTATAAAGTGCTAATAATGTGAAAAAACTAGAGGCTTTAGAAAAATGAAGCCATCTTTTCATATTGTTGATTCATTTTTTTAAGGGGATGGTGTGATGATGATGATGCAATTGATATAAATATATATTTTGGTTTTTTATGTTTAAGGGGAATGTTTAAAAATTCAGCTTTATTCTATAGGGAGTCAGTATGTCTGGAGGAAATGCAACTGAGATGCTGGGAGACCATCACAGTACATTGGGAAATCCTCTCCCCCATGGACATTGGGAACCCCCCCTCATTGGTAGCATGTTCCGCCACCCCCTCCCCGAGACCGGTCACAGGCATCAGGGCCCTTCCAATGGCTCCTTCTATCTGATCCTGACATGTTGCCCCCATCAAGACCCCTGATATGCCCACCCCCATCAGGCTTCCCTGTCATGACCCCCCCACAGACCTCATTCCCTTGGCACTGACCCAGTACACTAGTGGTGCTTACCTGGCACATTAGTGGGGACGAAGTGGCACTGCCAGTCTGTCCAGTGACCAGTGGTCACTGTACGAAGGGTACTGCCCGGCTATGCACCAAACCACCCGGGGGCTTCAATGGCCCCCAAACCCCCGGCGTGACCATCTCGCCAAGTTTCTGCTTGTGGAGACCAGCAGTGATTTTCGCCATTATCTCGCTGCACCCGAACGCTGAAGAATGCCGTGCACTGGGATTCAAACATTCTATGCGTATTTAAATACTATTTTTAATATGCTAATCGGCCTCGCTCCCTCTCTGGGTGGGGGGGGATCTGGCTCGTACCATTAGAAAGAGGCCAGGAGAATCTCAAACCATTTGGCGTCAGGTGCAAAACCAATATCTAGGCCCGCATGCTATTTTCTGGGACCAGCGCGATCTGTTAATGGTGCAGCGAGGTCAGAGAATTGACCCCATGGTATCAAATGGTGGAACAAGAGGCCATGGGGAAGACAGTGTTATAATGGTAATGTTACAGGACTAGTAATCCAGAGGCCAAGTCTAATACTTTGGGGATATGGATTCAAATTCTAACATGGCAACTGGGGGAATTTAAATTCAATTAATACATGTGGAATTATCATAGAATCATACAGTGCAGAAGGAAGCCATGCTGCCCATTGAGTCTGCACCAACCACAATCCCACCTAGCCCCTATTCCCATAACCCCATGCGTTTACCCTAGCTAGTCTCCCTGACACTAAGGGGCAATTTAGCATGGCCAATCCACCTAACCCACACATCTTTGGAGTGTGGGAGGAAACTGGAACACCCAGAGGAAACTCACACAGACACAGGGAGCATATGCAAACTCCACACAGACAGTGACATTGAAAATTAGTCGCAGCGATGGTGACCATGAAACTGTCATCAATTGTTGTAAAGACCCATCTGGTTCACTAATGTTGTTCCTGATATAAAAGTCTGAGATCATGTACCAACCGACTTCTTCCTTGCTGCCATCACACTTTTGAATATACCTACCTAATATTAAGATGATCTTTCTCTATACCCTATGACTGTAACACTATATTCTGCACCTTCGCCCCATGTACTCTGTGAATGGTATGCTTTGTCTGTATAATGCACAAGATGTGGAGATGCCGGCGTTGGACTGGGGTAAACACAGTAAGAAGTTTAACAACACCAGGTTAAAGTCCAACAGGTTTATTTGGTAGCAAAAGCCACAAGAAACAATACTTTTCACTCCATACCAATAAATGTGACAATACTAAATCAAATCAAACCAAATGAAATTTAGAAATGGAAATCTGCCATCCCTCCCTGGTCTGGCCTACATGTGACTCTGAATCCCCAACAATATGGTTGGTTCTTAACTGCCTACTGAAATGGCCTAGCAAGCGCTCAGTTCAAGAACAACTGGGAATGGGCAAGAAATACTAGCCTGGTCAGACACACTCACATCTCATGAAAGAATAAAAAAAGAGTCAGAGGAATACGGAGAACTTGGAGGTTTGTAGTTCAGGCAGAGATTAAACAGATGGGGAGGGGCAGGCCAGGAGCTGATTTATACGTGAGTTAAGAATTTTATAATTAAGACAATAGTGAACCGAGAGACAATGTAGGTCAGCAAGCATATGGGCTATGATATATGCGGCAGAGCTCTGGAAGAGCTCATGTTTACAGAGGGTTGGTGGCCAGGAGAGAAGCCATGTCTGAAAGTAACAAACGCATAGATGAAGCTCTCAGCTGCATCCACAATGATGATGCAATGGAGATGGGCGATGTTACAGGGGTACTGGGTGGTCTTTGTGATGAAGACTATGGTGTCAGAAACTCAGCTTAGAGTTAAGATAAGAAATATGAAAGGGCCAAGTATAGATCCGTGTGCAGGCAAGGGATGAGAAACACAAAAATAAACTTATTGCTATTTGAAACAATGAAAATATTATGCAATCCTAATGACCACAGCAGTTATCCGATCTCAGCATATTTGTTATAAAGTGCTTACATTCGTTCCCGTGATGAAATATATTAGATTATTTCCTTGTAATTGTACCCAGATATCCATTATACTGTTTAAATGTAGAACAATGGGCATTGCTTGAGATCCCGCCACATTCCATTTAGGAACAAGAACAGTTAATTTGTCATGTCACTAGCTCTTCAACACATTGAGTCACTTATAATTGTATCTCAAGATTGAGTACCCATTCTTGGCTGGCTCTGTAACCTATCATTTCTACGTTTCGTTCTTACATGCAGTACAAAAGGTTGAAATCCATAAACTTGTCAGCAAACTTTTTTGATAATGGTTACTAGGTATCTAAATTCTAAGCGAACATTGACTCAGAGATTCCATTAGGAAAACACTTCCTTCTCAGCAGCACATGAACGCAGTTTTATACAGATTTTTGTTTTGTTTAGTCAGTCGGTTCCCTCTTTTATAGGATCATAGCTTCCTTGAGCCTGCACCACCATTCAATTGGATCATGTAAGATCTGGACCTCAACCCCATTTACCCACCTTTGCATTGTACCTCTCAAGATCTTTGCCTGACCAGAATCTATTGATCTTGGTCTAGTAAACTGTTTAGTACCCTTGTGTGAAAAAGTGCTTCCCATTTCACCTGACTGACCTAACTATAATTTTAAGATTATGCCCCATTGTTTTAGATTTCCCCACCAGAGAAAAAATGTCTACCTTTTCCTTCAGGGGATCCTCGTTGGAGAATGCTTTTACCAATTTTGCCTCTCTCCGCCACCATGCCCAAATAATTTCTTCCTGTGCCAAGTCAGATAATGATTGTCAGTGATAGCCCCTTTTTTGTAGAGAGGTGGTGTACCAATCTAATTCTGCCCTCATTTGATATTCAGCCACATCCCACTTCCCACAGTTTGGTGAAATGAGTTTAAACTGAGCAATAGTGGGAGTTTGCGTTGGGGGGGTGGGGGGCATTGCAACAGAAGGAGAGGTGGTAAGCCTGTAACATTTAACATGAAGGGAGGAGATTGCAAGGTGCAGAGGCATGGACACTAATTTTCAAATCCTTTCTGGCCACTGAGGTGTGCCAGAGAATTAGCTAATGTGGTATCATTATTCAAGAAGAGAAATAAGGAAAATCCAGTTAATTACAGGCCAGTGTGGGAAATTATTGGAAAGATTTTTAGGGACAGAATTAATCTCCATTTGGAGAGGCACAAATTAATCAAGGATAGTCAACTTGGTTTTGTCAGGAGATCATGTCTAACAAATTTGATTGAATTTTTCAGAGAGGTGACAAGGTGCAGAGATGAGGGCAATGCAGTTGATGTAGTCTACATGGACTTCAGTAAGGTTTTTGAGAGTGATGGTGGGAGGTTGCTTTTGGTGACTGGAAGCCTGTGTCCAGTGGCGTACTGCAGGGATCGGTGTTGGGTCTCTTGCGGTTTGTAATGTGCATTAATGATCTAGTCATGAATATGGGGGGTACGATCAGTAAGTTTGCAGAAAACACAAAATTGGTGGTGGAGTAAATAGCAAGGAGGGAAGTCTTACATTACAGGACAATATAGACGGGCTGGTCAAATGGACAGAATAGTGGCAAATGTAATTTAACCCTGAAAAGTGAGGTGGTGCATTTTGGAAGGATTAACAAGGCTAGGGAATACACAATGAACAGTAGGATACTAGGAAGTACAAAAGACCAGGGGGACCTTGGGGTGCATGTCCAAATATCCTTGAAGGCAGCAGGACAGGTTGATATGATGATTAAGAAGGTATATGGGATACTTGTCTTTATTAGCTGAGGCACAGAATATAAGAACAGGGAGGTTCTGATGGAGCTGCATTAAATGCTCATTAGCCCGCAGCTGGTGTGTGTAGTTCTGGTCGCCACACTACAGGAAGGATGTGCGGAATAGAAAGCGTGCAGAGGAGACTCACCAGGATGTTGCGTGGGCTGGAGTGTTTCAGCTATGAAAAGAAGCTGGTTAGCTTTGGGTTGTTTTCCTTAGAGCAGAGAAGGGGCGGGGGGGGGGGGGGTGACCTAATTGAGATGTACAAAACTATGAGGGAAATAAATAGGATAGGTAGGAAGATACCTTTCCCCTTAGTAGAGGGGTCAATAATCAAGGGGCATGGATTAAAAGGTAAGGAACAGGAAATTTAGAGTGGATTTGAGGAAAAACTTTCACCTGGACGGGTGGGAACCTTAAACTCACTGCCAGAAAGGGTGGTAGAAGCGGGGACCTTGACAACATTTAAGAAGCATTTAAACCAGCAATTGAAACACCATAGCATACAAGGCTATGAATCAAGTGCTGAAAAATGGGAATAGAATAGGTAGATGCTTGACGGCTGGTGCAGAAATGATGAGCCAAAGGGCCTCTTGCTGTGCAATGAAACTCTACGGGGGTGATCTTACCAAAATAATTCTAAATGCTGAACGAGCGTGAAAAAGGGGAGAATCACACCAATTTTTTGGGTGAGCTCCCAGGTGCTATTTTATGGTACTTAAAAAAGAGGCAAAACGTGATTCCTGCCAGTAGGGGAAGTGGGTGCTGCCTCTTCACGCTAAGAAGCCGGCTACTGAGCCATAGGGGCGCTGTTGTGCATGCACCCCAATCTCTCAGTGCACTGTACAAGTGTACATGCTACAATGGAACATCTATTGCAGCCCCCCCCCCCCATCGATTGCTGGCCCAGAATCCCCCCTGACCAATCACTGGCCCTGATATCCCCCTCCAGCCTATCACTGACTCCGATATCCCACTCCCACCCGGCCGATCCCCAAAGCAGAGTACACCCCCTTTGCCACTCTATCATGGCTCCGCCCCTTGTGTCACCTCCCCTTAGGCCCCATTCCCTTGGCACTGTCCAGGGTGTCAGACTGGTACTGCCCCTAACCACCCAAGGGGCTTCAGTGGCCTCCAGTCCCACTGATGAGGCCATCACCAGCGAGGTCATTAAACAAGTGAGCTCGGACAATTGCGCCTGATACTCACGAATGGTATTCAAATTACCTCAAATATTTACATCTGCCTTGCGCCCGCCGGAAGAACATGGCCAGTAAAATCGCGGGAGGCAAGGAACCAGGCACGAACGCAGTTTTTTGCCTTTTGCCCAATCTTACTGGTTCGCCACGCTGATAAACCAGTGTGATGAGCCAGTAAGATCGCCCCCTTATGACCCTAACAAGATGACCAGTGCAATGCTAAGTTGACAGTGCTTACAAGGAGGAAGCTTTTCTTTCTGGAATCAATCATCCTGCTCAAGTTCATAGAAGTTTAATACCTAATAACCATAATATGGATTCCATCCTTGCTCCACCATCAGATCTCAGACAAGGTAAAGGAGAAACAGGTTTATTCCTCCGCACTTCAATTCCCTTCATCCCAAAAGAAAGCATGAAATCTCAACCAGATCATCAAGGAAGGCACTGTACTAAGAATAGGGAGTTAACCAGAATAGGAAGGAATTATGTAGGGTTAAATACACTGATCCAGTCGTGCCAGTCTATTAATCTAAATTGCAGCTTTACAGTAAACATTTGCCAGTCATGTGGTTCATGTATAATGAACTGGAAAGTTTTCATTCATTTTAAACTACTCATTATCCTTTAGAGGATTATAATTAAAAGCAAGCCTCCTACAATATAAGAACACCATTATTATAATGGTTGATTCTGTGGGAATTGGCTTTTTCTTTGAAAAGGTTCACCCAACTAGGACATTTTACCCCAGCGAAAATAAAGATAATGTTACATCAACGTGAAGCTCACTTCAGTGTTCCAGAACATTTTAAAAATCAAAACACAGAGTCGAGATTGGTATGTCATAAGGATGCCATGAAGTTCACAGGCTTATTTCTCAATCGGTGAACACTGTGATTGGCCTCTGCTTCACTCAGAGAAGAAGGGAAAACACATTGACAAGCGCTTCCAGCTTTTCCATCATTGGTATATTGTCAGCTCAGTCAGGATTCCAGGAATGAGGCGATTGTGACTGCCCTTGGCATCAAATTAACATTTGACCAAGTTGAGCATCAAGGAGTCCTAGCAAAATTGTCAATGGATATCAAGGGGTAATCTCTCAAAGGAAGATTGTTGGGGTTTTTGGAGGTCAATGATCTCAGCCCTGTGTCATTGCTGTAGGAGGCCCTCAGGGTAGTGTCCTCGGCCCAATCATCTTCAGCTGCTTCATCAATGACCTTCTCTCCATCTAAATGTCAGAAGTGGGAATGCTCTGATGATTGATCAGTACTATTTGTGACTTCTTAGCCACTGGGGATGATTTGCCGGTCCCATTAGCCCCAGGTGCAAATTACGCTGTGACAATGAATTTGGAGAGGGGCCTAAAGCAGGATTTGTGCTGGCTGTAAACCAGTTTCCAATGCTCCCATCTGTTAAAGGTGACGTGATGATCTGACCTAACCTGCATCTGTTTTAACCTCATTAGTTAGATTATCATGATATGTTAACTATGTTCTGTCCACAGATGCTGCCGGATCTGCTGAGATTTTCCAGTATTTTCTGTTTTTGAGCGAGGATTAATATTTTTTTTTATACAGCGCTTCATAGTCCAATAACTCTGAACTGCTTCCAGGAAGGTACAGTTGTTCGGTCAGAACTCATTTCTTTTAAAAGGGGGCTTTTTTGCTACCTCTTATGCCTGAACAGCCTGGAGGCTACATTCCACCATACAGGCAACTGGCACCACTCAGACATTAAATTGCAAGGGTTTCACAATGACGATCTTCTTGCTGCCACTGTTGAATTCTCTGATATGAGACCACACTGGGGGGGGGGGGGGGGGGGGGGTTCAAAAGAGTCCATTGCAGCCCCCAGGTGATCAGGAAAATGACTGGACAGTGCCCTGGTGCTGCAAACATGGCAGTGCCAGGTTGGTACTGTCAGGGTGCCAGTGGGCAGTGCCAGGTTGGTACTGCCATGAGTTGGGGCCTGAAGGAGGTGGAGCCTTTGGCAACCCATAGTGAAGTGTTGCTCATTTGGAGGTGGGGGCACAGTGGTACTGGCAATTGGGGGAGGGGAGCTGGTGGCCTTTCTGGTGTTGATAAAAACAGCATCCCGATCTCGGAGGTTGGGGGTGGGGGGGGGGGCGGCGGTTTGGAGGCCTTGCCAGCATCCTTAGGTCCCACACATCTCATTCACAATGCAAATCACCCCAAAATCCAAAGGCGTGGGTGGATTGTGATCGGGATTGTGCCGATCCAGCCAGTGGGTATTACACACATATAATGAGCAGAGACCACACTTAGAAATTTTTTGGGAGAATTGCACCGACTGAGGCAGTTCACATCCATATGCAGCAAAACATTCAGGCTTGGGCTGCAAAATGACAAGTAACATTCATGTCACGCAAATGCCAATGACCATCTCCAACAGGAGATAACCATCTCCCACTGACACTTTAAAAAATGTATTTGTTCATGGAATGTGGGTGTTGCTGGCTAGACCAGCATTTATTGTCTATCCACAATTGCCCTTAAGTGATGGTGAGCTGCCTCCTTGAACCACTGGAGTCCATGTGGGAAATACAACTAATTAGGAGTCTAATATTGTTCGAGATACTTTCTCCTTAGAATTCACGCTTTTGTTAAAGGAAGAACGAACTAGCTTCATTTCCAGGGATAAATTCTTGATCATTTAAGACAGATGAGAATTTTTATTTTCTAAGGAATTCTCTTCCCTAGTGGAGGCATGGTCCTGGGTATCTTTAAGGCTGAGTTACATATTCTTGATTGACTCCCTTGTTAATGATTATAGGGAGTAAACAGGAAAGTATAGTTCAGGCCACAATCTGCCAAATGATGTAGCAGGATCAAGGGGTTGAATGGCCTTTTTCTGATCCTAATTTGTATGTTCATATTGGCAAAGGGACTTAAGTTTGTATAACCGAGAACAAAGCCAAACAGTGGATGATATGGTGGAGGTTGTCGGGTTTAATGCATGTTTTGATTTAAAAATTGTGACAAATTGCAAAAGAAGCAAATGTGATGTGAGAAAAAGCTTTTTCACGCAGCAAGTGGTTTGGGTCTGGAATTCACCACACAAAGTGTTGTGGAGGCAAGTTCAATCGAGACATTCAGGAGGGCATTAGATGATGATTTGAATAGAAACAATGTGCCAAGAGTAAAGGGAAAAGGAAGCAGAATGGTACTAAGTCATGATGCTCATTTGGAAAACCAGTGCAGACACGATGGGATGAATGGTCTCCTTCTACACCATGACAATTCTTCGATTCTGTGACCATAATAAAATGATTTTAATGATTTTGTTTTCGAGTAAGTCTCTCACAATGTTCCAAGACAGCAGACATTTTCAAGAAACTCAGTCTCTCCTTCATAATGTTGGTGATCTGCTTCAGAAATTCAGGGCCTATTCCATGTCACTATATACATGGAAGATTAATGTGTGACCATATACAACACAATATTATTTACAACTTAAATATTAAAGGCTAGCTACAAAATCATTAAATTAGGGTATAAAGTTAAATATTCATTAGCATAATTCCTGCTGGGAAATGCTGTATTTTAAGGGTTGTGGGGTAATAGAAACATAGAAAACAGAAGCCGTAGGCCATTTGAACCTGCACCAACATTCATTAGGATCATGGCTGATCATCCAACTCAATAGCCTGTTCCTGCCTTTCCCCATATCCTTTGATCCCTTTTGCCCCAGAAGCTATATCCTTCTCGGAAACACAATGTTTTGGCCTCAACTACTTTCTGTAGTAGTGAATTCCACAGGCTGACCACTCTCTGGTCAGAAAGAAGAATTTTTTTCTCATCTCAGTCCTAAATAATCTACCCCGTAGCCTCAGAGTGTGGTTCTGAACTGCCCTACTAATCAGGAACATCCTTCCTGCATCTACTCTATCGAATCCTGTTAGAATTTTATAGGTTTCTATGAGATTCCTTCCTCATTCTTCTGAACTCCAGTGAATATATCCCTAACTGACTCAATCTTTCCTCATATGTCAGTCCTGCCATCCCAGGAATCAGTCTGGTAAACCTTTGTTGTATTCCCCCAATAGCAAGAACATCCCTCCTCAGTTAAGGAATCCAAAACTGCACACAATATTCCAGGTGTGGTCTCACCAAGGCCCTGTATAATTGCAATAAGACATCCTTGTGCGTGAATCCTCAATTTAATTGAAGTGTTTGAAATGGTAAAAGAATTAAATAAAGTGCTTGCAGAAAAGCTATTACCTCCTTTGGAGGATCCAAAACTATGGGATATAATCCTAAATTTAAAGTTTGATATAATTGAATGGCTGAATAGGCGAGCAGGGAAGAATCAACTATTTCTGTTCCTATACCAAAAAGGGAAAGGCATATAAAATGGGACAAGTCTTTTTCTACAAGTGTATCATACACAAATTGCATGTAACTAGTCTGGAGATGAAAGTCTAATGTAAAAGAGCCAACTGATGACACAAGTAGCAAAAATGGAAAGGTAATAAATGCGCAAACATATTGTCTGGTTATTTTTTGGATCAGAAATTCAAATTTGGATTAAAGTTTTCATAAAGAATTAGAAACAGATGAAGACACAATGTACAAATGATAACAGACTCCTCCAAGTAACAGCTCTGCTGTAGGTTTTATTAGATATTCTGCACAGCATGATATGGTTAATTTAGATAGTAGGCATCAAACGTACTACCACCATAGGGTGGAATCAATCTGTTACTAGTGTGATTTTGATAGAATTATTGAACCTCAAGGAAGCCCAATACAGGAAGAGATTATCCTACTTAGCAGGACATAGCATAATACTATACAAGACCTATGGCACAGTAATAATTTGTGAACACTGAACGCAAGAAAATAATGTGCGAGTAATTTGATATTTAAGGCAGAAGATCATATTACTATCGACTATTTGGAATCCTTGCCCTACAACTGGTAAGGGGGATGAGTTTCTGAAAAGGACTATTCACAAAGGACAAAACAATGAGTGCTACGATGAAGATGCAATGGCAGAACAAAACAAAATGAAATGCTGATCAGATGGAAGACACCACATCGTTAGATAGCCTACCAACTGTTGTCGCCAACTGAGTTAACAGCCAACACCAGTCTGATAAGCTATCTCACAGAATGGTAAAATGATGGAGAAGCTGGATGTGACAGAAAATCTACACCTGGTACCAGAGGGTGAAAATGGAATGATGAGGGTACACAGAACCTTACCTCATTCTGAATTACTATGAACATCTTTTGAGCACAAAATATTGGCTTGTAGTTTGGAAAAAAAAAACTAACATCTACAAGAATGAAATTCTGTTACACATCTAATGTATTTTCTTATTTGGACAAAAGCACCAGTAATAGAATTCCAGTTTGCTGTGCCAGATGGTCACAGGTTTAAATCCCACACTTTGCAGAGATTCAAATTCTCAAGCCCTCATTGTACAAGTTTGCTTAGTTGTTGGTCAGGCTGTAGCAATGCAGGGTGGTGGTTGGTCCCACTGTATGGAGCATATTGTTGGCTGATCTGAGAGAGTAATAATGATCATTAATCCAGTCTCGCCGGAGAGAGAAGATTTACGTGGTCAAGATTGTGCACAGGCACCCAAAAAAGTGTTAAAGAGATAAATCCAACTTTGTGCAACAGAATTAATACTGAAAATCCCTCATTTGCAGTTTTTAATTTTCACAAAATGTACTTTTGGCTTTTCAAGGATTCAAATCACTTACCTAACACCAGGCACTAGAAAACATTGTGAAATAATTCTCCAGTTGGAATTATTGGAATAGAATAATGACACAGGAACTATACAAGCCACTTACATCTCCTCATGTGATTTTAATGAGGTACACCTTTATCATGAATAGCTATGCACAAACACTCTCATTCTTTTCCTTAAATGGACCAATTCCCAAAACTCCAATGGAAATGTTTGATGGAAAGATGGCAGAGTTACAGATCCTGTCAAAATGACTCTGTGGGCCAACCATCTGTGGAATGCTGAGATGTGTTACCAGAGTTGGAAATTGCTTTGGACGTATTACTTTTTTTGACTTGACATCATTGGTCCACTGTATGCTGAATGTCAGTGCTAACACACTGTTGATGGAAAAGCCCACATGCAGATCAATTGTGACTGAAATTGTAACCTAGATTCACCCAGTGCACTGGGCAAAACAGTACCCTGGAACCACATCAATCCATATTAGTTAAATTTGTTTACTTCGACGAAAATCCTAAAAAGATAATACCTTCGTTCCAATTTTATTCTGGTTAGAAAATGAAATAATTAAGACAGAATCTGAGTTTCTTTAGTTCAAACAGTTCCTACAGAGAAGTTTCTGAATTGTCGCTTTCATGCAACATACTTTGCATGTGAATAATTTAAGATTATACTCTACAGCCTAAAACAAAGACAAATTTGTTTGCGTATTCCATTTTTGATAACTGTACTGATATAAACAATAGAACATATTACTTTACGAATGGTACTATATAAATTACTATTGAGTTTATACATAATGGGCAGGTGTAGTTTTTGAAATATACACAATCATGACATTCCCCACAAAAAGTGACAAAGACACAGACTGAAGTTCAGTCCGTGGAATGACTGAATGTAGTTTTATAAAGTCATTAAATGTTAAAATTTACAGAGCAAAATGTTACGTTACTTTTCATATATACAGTTGGAGATGGACCGGTTCCATAACTTCAAATAGCTTTTCTTTCACCATCATTGTGTAAAATACAAGCAGAGATGAGCAATATAGTTTTAATGGTTTTTTGCCACGTAGGGCACAAAACACATGGCCTCATTAAGAGATAGATAAGATACAGATGATTGAGATAATAAATACCTACAGTTTTCGAAAAAATCTATTTATCTCTTTGAGATAGTCTACACATACTGCTGTTTCACTCTCCACTTCTATCCTCCATCAGTAAGTGTGAGCGGAACAAAATGGTACTTATTAACATCAATGCTTTCTCTTTTCAACCAAGATGAAGTGTACTTTCTGAAGATGATGGCCTGGTCTTTAGTGCCTCACCTAATCATTGGATGTTGCAATACTGATGGGACTCTTTATTATATGAAACTTGCAGCAACAAATCATAGTTCAAATAGTTGCTGGAGTATGAAATCTTCACAACAATGGCAATGTTATTTGGCAGGGTGTTGTGGAAGGAGGGATAATGGAGGTAAAAAGATGCAAGAAAGAGGGAAAAAGAAGTTTAAAATGTTACCATTTTACAATTCCAAGCTCCAAAAAAAAAGTTTAACTATTATTTTCAACTAATGGGTTAAAAGTTAATGAAACATTGTCACAATTGTGTTTAATGAGCTGACAATATGATCAACCACTATGCCAAGAAGGGCCAAATTTTGCTAGTCTGAGGATTCCAATTCAAAAAAAGGCACAAGTGAATACACTTGCTCCTCAAGCAACTGACAATGCTAGCATTCAACAAGCTAATGCAGTTGTGCTTTCCACAAACCACGTCAAGATCAGCACTGTGCCCAAAGTAATTTGGAGCAAGTTAAAATCATTGCTTTCAAGTGGGTTCCATGCCTAATATTTACATCTATCCTGCAATTTCCTTTATGCCATTTAACACCATTCACCACTAATACGGCCTCAACTGAAACTAAGATACATTCAAAAAAATAGGAGACAACAATTAGGCAAGAATCCAAAAAAGTGGACTCCAAGCTGGAGTGCCTGTGCTAATAAAGATGTTTTTTTCAGAACCTGTAAATGCAGAAACTTATAATACTCTCCCTACGCTTCCTTACACTAATTCCAGTTTGTGGAACCAAGAAGCAGCAGATGGTTTTCATGAATCACTATCTAACCTGGGCCTTGTGCAGTCCCATCTTTATGAATAAAAAAAGTTACTTTTTCATTTCATTTTCTCTTCAGTGTATTTCAGTGACTGGATCCGTTTGGCGTAGCTCTGAGCCATGGAATTAACGATGGAAAGAATGAAATAGCACACCATGATGATGACTACTTTTTCAAAGATCCAAGACAGCCAGTTTTCACTCTAATGGGGGTGGGGTTTCAGGGAGGAAAGAGAAAAACGACATAAAAAGTATTTATTAAAGACTGTTTAATCTGAAATCAATAGCAGACTGCTAGCAGCTTAATTGGACCAACATGCACAATTAGGAACAGTTCCAATTTTTTTGGTGTAAAATCAAAGAACTGAGGGATGGAGAAGTGTGCGTAAATCTCAGATACAGAATTGCTGGGAGCAGAGGTTGGGGGTGTTGCCTGGATGGGGAAGGATTGAAGGACCCTCCACAGACTAAACACATGTGTAGGAGGAATAAAGCAGTGGAAATATGTTTCTATTCATATTCAGTGTCAAAAACTATGCTTTATAAAGTTAACCTAGCAAATGGCATGAAAGTGCCCTCCAGATACTCTTAATTCACATATCCAATTAACCAAAATTCCAATTGTTTAATTTAATATTTGATCAAAGGACAGATTTAGTGCTGCAATTTGAGATGAACAGGGTATAATGCTATTAAAATATTAGCTACAGATCTAGCTGGCTCTTGGACAAATCAAGCGCATCAATATTGACACGAGTATAAAATTAATTTGTGCTACGAATTGCATTAAATTACACCAGTCCTGAGTCATTGAAACTTTCTCTCCACATTTCTAATCTCTCTGCTTAATTCTGTTTAGTTGGTATGGATGATTTCCTGAGGGAGGGTAAATTCATTTTGGGAATTGAAACAAGTTTCTTATTTTCTGGTTCCCAACAGAAGTTTGGTCAAAGATTTTTTTATATTTGTTCACAGTGGTGCCTCTGGCCAGGCCAACATTTATTGTTCATCCCTAATTGTTCTTGAGACTGTGTTGGTGAGCCAATAGTTGATGCTGAGGATAGCTTTGTAAAGTGGGCAACAAGGTGACAATCTGTTGGCCAGTACTGGAAATTTATTTGTCTTTATAACAAAGACAAAAAGCCATTGGAAGCCAGCGCAGCTACAGGAAACCAGATCCTCACTACTTTACTGAGGTTAAGTGTGTTCTCTCACTCCACTGAGGCCATTAAAAGTGAGCAAACTAAATTCTGGCAAATCTGACAGTGCAGTGGGGATCCCCACTCAGGAAGAAACAGATGGGGATTTAGTTCACCACCTGCTCTTTCAGGCACGCATATAGCACTTCCCGTCGCTGGTCAATTTAGCCTGTATTGGCTGTGCTGAGGTGTCTACTGATCTGCCTGCCAGCTGTTCCATCTGGAAATTTTAAAAAGCATGAAAAGCCAGAAAAAAAGAGTCTGAATCAAAAAGAGAGAAAATCTTTCAACAACTCAATTAGACTGACACACACACGCATACACATGCAATCCTTCTGTACTAATCTGGCACCAGGATCACCATTTTGCTATAGCATTAAGAGTTTGATTTAGATATTCTGCATCTACGTCAGTGCTGAAGCAATGGCTTTGAGCCAAACCAAAGTACTCTTGTTAAGATACTAGTGGAAACTTGTTTGATATGGGCTTAAAAAAAATAAAGCTTTTGTGCATTTTGAAATAGTTTGTCAGATACTGGAAAATACCATCATTATTTAAGAAGGAAGGAAAACATCTTTTCTGAAGTCTTTTCCCTATTTAAATTCCATTTATTAATGTCTTCAGAGACGGTAAGTGTGTGAATATTAACAAACACTTGGCTTTACTTTTCATCTGGATCACCAGCAGATTCAAACCACCAGTATTTTCAGCACAAACAGCAGATAAGCTTTTTATATTTAAAACCTGATTAAATATATTACAGTAATTAATAAAATAACTGGAAACTGATCCTTCCAGTTTTAACCTTCAACCCTCCGAGGGGGTCTTTTATTTTCATAGTTCAAAAATTAAATTGGTCAAAGAGTAAAATTCAGAGAATACTTTTACATCAGCTTTCACATAGCGTGCGAACTGTGTTGTAGAATCCTGTGTCTATGGCAGCATGACGCAAATTGCTGTTCCACCGGGAGGAAGTACTTCTTTTTAAAAAAGTTGCACAAGCGTTTGGTGACTGTTACATCCACGTCATCACAATTATATACCAGGAACCAAGTCTTTTTTGAATTGGAGTGGGGAGGGGGCTGGAAATGAGAGTTTGAGTATCTTTCTGGACAAGTTATTTTGGAGAGAATAAAAATAATGGATAATTAGTAGTGTCCTGGTATAAATCAGGATTAGAAAGATCATACCACATTAAAAATTAAGAAGTATTTTTGTTTTTTCCCCCGATACAAGGCATATGTTTCAAATCTGTCACATTGTTAAAACTATTCCTAAAAAAAAAAGTTAATTGAATTTGGAGGTTTACTATTTCCATAACTGATTTAATTGATTATTGAAAAGATGTTCTTCAAGGCTTTAATATCTGCACTAGTACAAGGTCCTGATTTAGTCATACATTTAGGGTCTGGTGACATCATTTAAGACCACACTCATCACTGCAGCCTACATGAAGATTATGTTGTTTAAGCTTTTGCTTCAAATAAAACTTCATTTATAGATGGCATAAAAAATTGCCAAGGATCTCTGCCAGGAATGGCCACCTCACCATGAGGCACTCTTCTTGATCACAGCTTATCTGAGACAACTCAAATACGCTGAACTTCAGACAAGTCACTTTACTTCCAGTTCTTTTTTCTAAGCAGATCCTTGACCACATTTTCTAGTTTCTAAATTATACCAGGCCTCGGTTTCTGGCCACTGGACCTTTGGCCAATTTGAGATCTCAAATTTCTATAACTGAAGGGTCTCCTAATTACTAGCATTCGACATCATGTTCACACAGAATGACACACACAGACCAACAAACATTTTAACGCAAAAGGTAGATAAGTTACATTCAGGGTATTCTTACCGCTTCTACTGCATCTCCAGACTTGTGGTGAAGCTTGGCTTTCTGGGCCTCCAGATATTCTCTGAAGGGTTTCTGAAGTGAAGGGCCTAAGCTTGGAATTGCCCTGTGTGGGTGAATTCCAATTCCACGAGTATATTTGGGAGGAGGGAAAAACACAAAGGTAACACAGTTAATATTACTCACCTATGGAAGCGCTGCATAAACTTAAAACAAAAGTTAAAAAGTAGTTAAAGTTGGTGCAACTGGTGCCGCCGCTCAACATGATTAAGGTAGGAGCAAGAGTATGAACTCAAGTACTGCGCTGGTAGACCACAGTATCTCAAATGAATGATTCTCACAAGCTGGCCCCATATATCACCGTCAGTTCCTGTAAAAACTGGTTTGAACTGATCAATAAGGAAGTGAGTCGGTGTTGTGTCATTGCCAGCTAAGAAAGAAACTACACTCCCACCCCATTTATGACTCGCCCCCACAGCTCCTAGAAGGGTGGCCACTTCCGAATATACCGGGCCTTATAAGGAAATACAGCATGTCATTTTTTTACTGTTAAGAACCTACTAGCAATTTTCATAGTACCTCCGCCTCCTTTTGCATCTCCTCCTCCCACCATCCCCACCAACACCCCCCACCTCCCAATACGACTCAGCAGTTGGTGATTAACCAAGAAACAAACAAGGTACTATGAACCTTATTGTAAGATTAGTTCACATTTATTTCCCCTATGGCACAATATACTCTTATTGAAATGAGAGGGAGTGTATGCCGCACCTACTGCACTCGGCATACAAAACTCTTGAATCATGCAATGACACCAGATACTGCGTATTTTATTAAGTTCTTGTACTTTCAGTGCAAAAGTTACTTGCAATAGGAAAGGTGTAAAATTGGGTAATGGGGAAGGAAAGAAAGAGGGGGGTCCCAAGGAGATAGCAAACTTAGGTTAACACAAAAATATATTTTATTTTGCTACAAACCATGAGTTAGCACTTCTAATGAATGACTTTACATTGGTACCGGAAGGAACACACTTTGAAACATATCTCTATAAGGGATTCATTTACCTAGATACCACGCTAATGGTTAAAAGTTCTTTCAAAACAGATCTGAACAAATTTTCTTCTCACTTATAAATGCAAGTAGGATCTTAAAAGCTAATGGTAGAGAAATAGATTAATATCTTCAGATATTTCATGGAATTTCCAATTTGTACAAGGCAGGTTAAATACTGATTGCTTTAATAAAAATGTGGTCAGCTTCATGCCCTCAGGTCCTACACTTTCCCATGAGTGGAAGCATCCTCCCAACATTTACCCTGTCTAACCCCTTAAGAATATTATATGCTTCAATTATATCACCTCTCATTTTTCTGAATATCCAAGGATTACAGACCCCAACTGTTTAATCTTTCCCCAAATGGCAGCTCCTCCATACTCGGGATCATCCGAGTAAACCTTCTCTGTACTGCCTCCAATTATAATATATCCTTCCTGAAATAAGGAGAGCAAAACTGTACACAATATTCTAAATGTGGCTTTACTGGTATCTTGTACAGTTGCAGCAACATCTCTTTATTTTTATACTCCAGCCCTCTTAAATAAAAGCCAGCATTCCATTTGCCTTCCTGATTAATTTCTGCACCTGTATTCTGGCTTTCTGGGTTTCATGAACAAGTGCAACCACCCCCCTATGTGTGTTTGTGCTATAGCTTTCTGCAGTGTCTCTCCATTTAAATAATAATCTGCCTTCTCACTCTTTCTCATATTTTCCCACATTAAATTCAATTTGCCAATTTTCTGCCCTCTCACTTAACCTGTCAATATTTGTCTGTAAACTATTTGTGGTCCCTTCATCCAAATCATTGATGTAGATTGTAAATAGTTGAGGCCCCAGAACTGATCCCTGTTGGCACTCCACTAGTTACAGCTTGCCAACCTGAAAAAGACCCATGTATCCCAATTCTCTGCTTGTTAACTAACCAATCCTTTATCCATGTTAATATTTTGCCCCCCACACCATGTCCTCTTACCTTTGATGGAGCACATTATCAAATGCCTTCTGAAATTCAAGTACACCATATCTACAGTTTACCCTTCATCCACCTCGTTTGTTACTTCCCCAAAACAAATTGGTTAAACGCGATTTCCCTTTCAGAAAGTCATTTTGACTCTGCCTGATCATATTATGATTTTCTGAGTAGTATGTTATAACCTTCTTATTAATGGATTCTAGCAATTTCCTGATGACAGGCGTTAGGTTAACTGGCCTGCAGTTTCCTGCTTTCCGTCTCCCTCCTTTCATGAATAAAGATATTACATAAGCTATTTTCCAATCCACTGGGACCTTTGCAGAATGTAAATGTTGGAAGATTATAACCAATGCATCTTCTATCTCTGCATGCACTTCTTTTAAGATCCTAGGATACAGGCCATCTGGTCTTAGGGACTTGTCAGCCTTTAGGTCTAATAGTTTTCCCAGCACTAGGGGTTTTTCCAGAACTAGGGGTCATAGTTTGAGGATAAGGGGTAAAATTTTTTCAACTGAGGTGAAGAGAAATTTCTTCACTCAGACGATGGCGAATGTGTGGAATTCGCCATCACAGAATGTAGTTAAGGCCAGAATGTTGTCTGAATTCAAAAAGAAATTAGATATAGCTCTTGGGGCTAAAGGAATCATGGAATTTGGGAGGGAGGGGAGGATCAGGATATTGAATTCGATGATCAGCCATGATCAAAATGAATGGTAGAGTCGGCTGGAAGGGCCGAATGACCTATGCCTGCTTCTAGTTTCTAGGTTTGTATTTCCTGCCCCCCCAACTCCTATTCGGCCAAGGGCGATGCATCCTTCTCAAAAACTCTTTCTTTCTCACTGGGATAAATCTTTGCTGACAGTTATTAAACAGTTCCAACAACTGTTCATCTGACTGCGCAGGCCTTTCCATTAACTGACCAAAACTTTTTAGTTTTGGCAAATTCATCACATTGTCAAAGTGGTACAATGGCACAGTAGCTAGCACTGCTGCCTCACAGCGCCAGGGACCCGGGTTCGATCCGGCCTTGGGTGATTGTGGAGTTTTCACATTCTCTCAGTCTGTGACTGAGTTTCCTCCAGGTGCTCCAGTTTTCTCCCACAGTCCAAAGATGTGTAGGTTAGGTGGATTAGCCTGAGTGAGATGCTCTTTCAGAGAATCGGTGTAGACTCGATTGGCCATATAGAACCATAGAATCGTACGGAAAGAGGCTATGTGTGGCCTGCCCATTGTATTGTCAGAAGGATAAACCATAGAATTGAGTATGCATAATACTGTACCCTGACCAGCATGTAGATGAATTTGTTATGGAAACAGCATGAACAGTTTTGCTCTGTTTGCCAGGGTTGCAGTTTTGTTTAATATTAGTTGATATACCAATTATTGATCCAACTGTTTAAAAAAAAACTTACCCCAACTGTGGCATGCATAATACTGACTGGATGATAAGCACCTAATGTCCAATCTGCTCATAATTCTTAAGGGATTCACAGCTGAGTCACATTCCAGTTCAAGACAAAAGCTCAAAAGTTGCCCAAGTGGACACACTAAGGATGTTAGAGATTACAGCATGACTTGTATTGTTTTTCACATCAATCACTAATTATGTTTCCAAATAAGCAAAAGAAATCTAGAGGTAGAGCATCATGACTGCACGGACTTATCTTTTCTGACCCTTGAATGTGACACTCATCGAAATTCTGGAAAGAAAATATTGTCACTAAATTAATCAAATTTTTGAGGTGATTACCATAGAGGGACATTGGAAACCTGATAAGACTGCATATCGAGATTGTCAAAAGCCTTTGATAACGTATTGTGCAAAAGGCTTTTAAATAAGATTGCATCTTGTGGGATTGTTGCTCAGATTGTGGATTGGACAATAAATTGATTGCTTTCATAAAGGAAATTCTTAATGGCAGTGACTGCATTGGTTCTTGTCATTGGCAGAGTCCTGCTGGCAGCAATATTTGGGCTGTTGCTCACCTCACCTTTATTAATAGGCTGGGTGAAGGTATCAAAGTAATAGTCTACATGTTAGCAGAAAACAAAAAATATTGGTAAGCAGTATCTTTAAAAAAATATAGTCTACAGATTTGTGGGAGAAGAATTCTATCAATTTGGACAAGAGCAGCAAGCTGAGCAGGGTAATTCAATCATGTGTAAACCATGTATAACTGCACACAACAGGGAGGGAGAGGGAGAAGGACCTATACTTGCAGCTAATGAATCATCAAAGTTCCATGAAAATAATGTGTTTAAATTTGTGGCGAGGAAAATTTGGTAGAAAACCAGAAGTGCATTCTGAGATTGTGAAAGGCACTACATGAATTCAAGTTCTTTCTTTTTATTAATCTCCAGAGGGTGGCATGAGATCCAAAAAGGCAGTGCAATTTTTATTGTGGTGAGTAAAAAGCACTTAGTAGAACCAAGATGTAGTTGTGAATTGACTTGGCATCCATGTACATCTTCAATGAGCAGTGAGAATCTGAACGGAATGAGATGCGTTCATGCCAATGGATCTGAAGACAGCAATTAATTGAGGCTTGGCCTCTTGATTTACAAAACTGAAACCATCCTTTGGGTAAATTCTGTCTGCATGAAACAATTAACTTGTGCATGAATGTATTGGGAAAGCCAGCTCAGCGTAGACTGTCAACACATTGTTAAGACCACAGAACCATAGAATCCCTACAGTGCAGAAGGCAGCCATTTGGCCCATTGAGTCTGCACTGACTCTATGGAAGAGCATCATTCTCTGACGAAGGATCATCCAGACTCGAAACATTGGCTCTGTTCTCTCTCCATAGATGTTGTCAGACATGCTGAGATTTCGCAACATTTTTTTTGACATATCTTTGGATTGTGGGAGGAAACCGGAGCAGCCGGAGGAAACCCACACAGACACGGGGACGTTTCCAGTAACGTCTACATCCCATGAAAGAATAAAAAAAATTAAATGTGAAACATTACTAGGGTAAAGGTGCTACAGCAGTGCAAATTGTTGTTGTCATCATGCACATTTAAAGAAATCTCTATAGTCCAATGTAAACAGTATTTTAATAATAATTTCCTATATTTGTTTGCCAAGTACCGTTTCACTTTATTCTATCTTTATAGCAATATAATACCTTATTTGATAGTCCTTCTCTCTATTAAATTAGTTTTCAAGGACAAAATAGATTTCTGGGAGTCACATGTATTAAGATATCCTAACATTTTTCAATCCCTTCTGAGAAAGTCAAATGCTAGGAAAGTACATGGTGCAAAATCCTCCAGTAATCCACCCTCCATATGTCTTATGGTCATATGAGTGGCTATTTGGAGGATATCAAACTCCAATCTCTTCCCAACTTGATAGCTCAATGCTTTTTCCAGCAGAGATCACAGCATTCAGGAATTGGAACAGTCCCGAGACTAAGGCTACTGAAGGTGATTGATACTCTAGGTGGCTTCAGCAAAATTAGACTGGACCAGGGATTGAACCAGTGACCTTTTGGCTTAAAGCTATCAAGAGATCCAATTTTCTATCCATTACATTGGATATCAATGAATGAATTTACCAGGAATAGATACAGGCCAAAATTATAATTTAGACTGAAAATCTTAACTGCTCTATTCAAGAGCTAATTCTTCTTACAAATTGTTACCTCCTATTTTCCTAGACGCTCCAAACAGCATTGGAAGGGAACAAAAGTACCAGGAATCTAAGTTATGTGGAAATGTTTGGGGAGCTGGAATTGTTTCATTTGTAGGAGAGATTTTTAATATCTAAATGAAGTTCTCAAGATAGTAAAGCTGGTTGAGGCTAACTGTTGACTATGCAGAGAAGTCCAAAAACAGGCAACATGAATTTTAAGAGAGAGGTTTCAAGTAGGAAGTAACAAGAGCTGTGTTAGGTGGACAGGCGATTAAATAGTAAAATGGACAAAAGCGGCAAGAAATAAAAATGATAGGTGGAACAAGGTTTGCACCCAGAGGGTGGCTAGATTCTGCAACGCACTTCCTGAGAGGGTGGTAGAGGAAGGTTTGATTGAGGTATCTAAAAGAGAATTGGATTGCTATCTGAAAAGAAAGAACATGCAAGGTTAAGGAGCTGTGGCAGGTGAGTGGGTTTGGGAAGAACGCTCTTTCAGAGAGCCAGTGCAAACTTGATGGTCTACATGATTTCCTTCTGCACTGTAAAAATTTCTGTGATTTCTTTTCTGTGAAGATGCCTTTTTAGAAAGAGCAAGCATTGAGGAGTTTGCTGAAACGATAAGCAACTAGAACAGAAATTTTTCCCTTTAAAAAGGAAAAACACAGGACAATTCCATCGATCCCCATTCCGAAACATCCTTACATTCATCATATCTAGAGCAAGTTGGCCATTATTCTCCAATACAGATCAAGAAAACTAAAAAAGTAAGAGAGAGGGATAAATAATTTTGGGGTGGGGGCAAGGAACGGAAAGAGGGGTTAGTAAAAGAATTGTTAGGAGAAAAAGAGGTCTATGTGAGCTAACAACAATCTAATGGCTGTTCTGTGGTTTACTGTGCAGCTGGAATCAAAGAACAATAACAAAAAAGAGATTTTGTGCTAGGTTTAGTAGATTTACTATTGAACCGAGAGAATTGGCAACTCTGCAACACCAATAAAAAGAACCTCCTGTTTCAGATGATATTAAACATTTAGTGCTGGTCAACTTGCAAAACATTGCTGGATTATTTTTGGTTTAGCTTTTCGTCAATGAACCACAGGGAAAAGATTCCTCTGAGGTTTGTAAGTTGATGGCTCAGCATCCTATTGTGATCCCCTTGCATCATTCTGAGCCGAGAGCTGGCAGCAAATCTGTTTGGCATTGCTTAAAGGAAAATTTTCAGTGACCAGTTTACAGCCAATAATGTTTGCTGTCTATGCAGAATCTCACATTCAAGTCTCCAAAATTACTTTATAAGGCCACTTCCAAGAAGTCTCAACTTTGCAGCAAGCATCATACTGCCAATTCAGTTGACTCCACAAGACAAAGTGTTCACTAAGTGCACTGCACATGAAGATTATGGGGTCTAGACAAAGTTCTGCTGAGAGCTGTACACCAGAGCTAGCCATTCCCTTTGCTAGTGCAGTATTTGCCTTGGCATCTAGCAGACAATGCTGAAAATTCTCCAGGTGCATCCCAACTACAAAATCTATCCTGTCAATTAATACTTTATTACCCTGCTCCTAATCATCAATAAAATAATGGAAGGAGTCACAAATGAAATCAAGCAACATTGATTCACCAATAGCCTGTTCACAAATACTCAATGGTTCCAGATCTCATCACATCCTTGATCGAGACACATAAGCTGCCACCTTCAATATCATAGAGTCATAGAGGTTAACAGCATGGAAACAGGCCCTTTGGCCCAATTTGTCCATGCCTCCCAGTTTTTAACACTAAGCTAAGCCCAATTGCTCGTGTTGGGTCCATATCCCCCGATACCCATCTTATCCGTGTAACTGTCTAAATACTTTTTAAAAGACAAAATTGTACCTGCCTCTACTACCACCTCTGACAGCTTGTTCCAGACACTCTCCACCTTCTGTGAAAAAATTGCCCTTCTGGACCCTTTTGTATCTCTCCCCTCTCACCTTAAACCCATGTCCTCCAGTTTTAGACTCTCCTTGCAAAAAGATGTTGACTATCTACCTGATTTCTGTCCCTCATTATTTTATAGGCCTCTATGAGATCACCCAAGCCTCCTACGCTCCAGGGAAAAGTGTTCCAGTCTATCTAGCCTCTCCTTATAACTCAAACCATCAAGTCCTGGTAGCATCCTAGTAAATCTTTTCTTCACACTTTCTAGTTTAATAATATCCTTTCTATAATAGGGTGACCAGAACTGTACAGTGTTCCAAGTGTGGCCTTACTAATGTCTTGTACAACTTCAACAAGACGCCCCAACTCCTGTTGTCAATGTTCTGACCAATGAAACCAAGCATGCCAAATACCTTGTTCACCATCCTGTCCACCTGTGATTCCACTTTCAAGGAGATATGAACCTGTACTCCTCGATAGCTTTGTTCTATATAACTCCCCAACGCCCTACCATTAACTGAGTAGGTCCTGCCCCGATTCGATCTACCAAAATGCATCACCTCACATTTATCTAAATTTAACTCCATCTGCCATTCATCGGCCCACTGGCCCAATTGATCAAGATCCCGTTGCAATCCTAGATAACTTTTTTTTTAATAACTGTCCACTATTCCAACAATCATGGTGTCATCTGCAAATTTACTAACCATGCCTCCTAAATTCTCATCCAAATCATTAATATAAATAACAAATAACAGTGGACCCAGCATCGATCCATGAGGCACACCGCTGGACACAGGCCACCAGTTTGAAAAAACGTCTCTCATCAAGCCAATTTTGTATCCATTTGGCTACCTCACCTTGGATCCCATGAGATGTAACCTTGTGCAACAATCTACCACGTGGTACCTTGTCAAAGGCCTTGCTAAAGTCCATGTAGACAATGTCGACTGCACTGCCTTCATCTACCTTCTTAGTTACCCCTTCAAAAAACTCCTGAGACATGATTTTCCACTCTTAAAGCCATGCTGACTGTCCCTAATCAGTCCTTGCCTCTCTAAATGTCTGTAGATCCTGTCTCTCAGAAAGACTTCTAACAACTTCCCCACTATAGATGTTAGGATAACCGGTCTGTAGTTCCCAGGCTTTTCCCTGCAGCTCTTCTTAAACAAAAGGCTAACATTTGCCACCCTCCAATCTTCAGACATCTCAGCTGTGGCTGTTGATGATTCAAATATCTCTGCGAGGGGACCCGCAATTTCCTCCCCAGCCTCCCACAATGTCCTGGGATACATTTAGTCAGGTCCCAGGGATTTATCTACCTTGATGCGCTTTCAGACTTCTAGCACCTCCTTCTCTGTAACATGTACGCTCCTCGAGACATCACTATTTATTGCTCCAAGTTCCCTAACATCCATGCCTTTCTCAACAGTAAATACTGATGAGAAATATTCATTTAGGATCTCACCCATCTCGTGGGTCCACACATAAATGATCTTGTTGATCCTAAGAGGTCCTACTCTCTCCCCAGTTACTCTTTTGCCTTTTATGTATTTTTAGAAGCTCTTTGGATTCTCCTTTGCCTTATCTGCCAAAGCAATCGCATGTCCCTTTTTTGCCTACTCGATTTCTCTCTTAGCTCTACTCCGACAACCTCTGTACTCTTCAAGGGATCTACTTGATCCCAGTTGCCTATGCATGTCATATGCTTCCTCCTCCTTTTTGATCAGGGCCTCAATATCCTGAGTCATCCAGGGTTCCCTACTTGATCCAGCCTTGCCCTTCACTCTGAAAGGAATGTGCTTAGCTGATTAACACATTTTTGAAAGCCTCCCACTTACCAGCCATCCCTTTGCCTGTCAACAGACTCCCCCAATCAACTTTTGAAAGTTCCTGTCTAATACCATCAAAATTGGCCTTGCCCCAATTTAGATTTTTAACTTTTGGGCCAGATCTATCATTCCCCATAGCTATCTTAAAACTAATGGGATTACGGTCATTGGTCTCAAAGTGATTTTTCACTAACATTTCTGTCACCTGCCTGTCCTTATTTCCAAGAGGAGGTCAAGTTTTGCCCCCTCTCTAGCCAGGCCACCCACATACTGAATGAGAAATTCCTCTTGAATACACTCAGCAAATTTCTCTCCATCCATGCCCCTAATGCTATGGCTATCCTAGTCAATGTTGGGAAAGTTAAAGCCCCCTACTATTACCACCCTACTTTTCTTGCAGCTATCTGTAATCTCCTTACATATTTGCTCCTCAATTTCCCACTGACTATTTGGGGACCTGTAGTACAATCCTATCAAAGTGATCTCTCCCTTCTTATTTTTCAGTTCTACCCATATAGACTCATTGGGCAAACCCTCGTATATATCAGGGCGATATTTAATAGAGTATATCACCAAGTAGTCTTAGAAAACCTGAAACCCATAAAAGTGAAAAGAAAATTCTCTCAATGGCTAAAGCCAAGGTGGATGTGACTGTTGAAGATGTGACATCACATTTCCATCTCATTATTACAGGATTTTGGAACTCTCTTCTTGAAAAGACAGTGGAAGCAGGGTCTTTGAATATTTTTAAGACAGTGGTAGATAGATTATTGATAAGCAATGGGGTGATAGGTTATTGAGGGTGAGAGGGAATGTGGAATTGAGGTTTAAATCAGATCAGCCACGATCTCATTGAAATGGGGAGTAGGTTGGAGGGGCCAAGTGGTCTTCTAACTCGTATGTTCATATACACTCAAACAAGTGAGAGCCCAGCAACCTATCTACAACCTCTCAAAATCAACTACATGACTACTAGAATGGGACAGTGACTGGGAATTTAAGATAAGCAGTTCACCTCTTTCCCCGAATAGATTATCTGCTAACTACAAGGCTCAAATAAAGGATGTAAAAGAATACTCACCACTTTCAATGATAACAACATTCAATTGGCTTGACTGGTTACTTTGACAACATCTTCATCCCTGCAACATCTACTATCAAAAACAAGAGCAACAACGTTCTTGGAGCATCATCTCCAAGCCACATACCATCCTGACTTGGACATACACTGAGGTTTCATTATTATTGCTAAGTCAGAGTCCTCAAATTATTTATCGAACATCATCTGGGGAAGTATCACTACAAAGACTGCAGGGGTTCAGGAAGAAGACCTACCAACACCTTCTTAGGATAACAAGGTGAGATAAGAAATGCAGCCTTGCCTGTATTGCCTTCAGTCAAAGGATAAATTCATAAAATGGAAATGAGATCCCACCTGGACTACCAGGTTTAATTCTGGCACTAGATTCTGTACAGTTTGGGGGGGAAAAAATCTTCAGGAACCTAAGAGAGGAGAAAGGTCAAGGTTTTTTTTTTGGAAAACAGATTTTGAGGTTTTAATTGAAGTACAAGATTAACATTGTGAAGTTGCAAATAAGAACTAGGAGCAGGAGTAGGCCATTTGGCTCCTCGGGCCTGCTCTGCCATTCAATAAGATCATGGCCGATCTTTTCGTGGATTTAGCTCCACTTACCTGTCCGCTCATCATAACCCTCAATTCCTTTACTGTTCAAAAATCTATCATTGCTTTAAAAACATTTAATCAAATAGCCTCAACTGCTTCACTAGGCAGGGAATGCCACAGATTTACAACCTTTTGGGTGAAGAAGTTCCTCCTCAACTCAGTCCTAAATCTGCTCCCCTTTATTTTGAGACTATGCCCCGTAGTTCTGGTTTCACCCGCCAGTGGAAACAACCTCCCTGCTTCTATCTCATCTATTCCCTTCATAATTTTATATGTTTCTATAAGATTTCCCCTCACTCTTCTAAATTCCAATGAGTATAGCCCCAGTCTACTCAGTCTCTCCTCATAAGCCAACCCTCTCAACTCCAGAATCAACCTAGTGAATCTCTTTTGCACCCTTCCAGTACCAGTATATCCTTTCTCAAGTAAGGAAAATAAAACTGTACGCAGTACTCCAGGTGTGGCCCCACCAGCATCTTATACAACTGCAACATAACCTCCCTGTTTTTAACCTCCATCCCTCTAGTAATGAAGGACAAAATTCAATTTGCCTTCTTAATTGCCTGCTGCCCCTGCAAACCAACTTTTGGTGATACATGCACAAGGACACCCAGGTCCCCCAACACAGCATCATGCTGCAATTTTTTTACCATTTAATTAATAGTCATTTTGCTGTTATTCCTTTCAAAATGGATGACCTCACATTTACCAACATTGTACTCCATCTGCCAGACCTTTGCCACTATCTATATCCCTTTGCAGACTTTGTGTCCTCTGCACACTTTGCTCTACCACTCATCTTAGTGTCATCTGTGAACTTTGACACTCTACACTTGGTCCCCAACTTCAAATCATCTCTGTAAATTGTAAACAATTTACATAGCAATACCAATACCAGGAAACAACTAAAAATTAGGAAGCTAGGATTAAAGTTAAAGTTTACTTATTAGTTACAAGTAAGGCTTACATTAACACTGCAATGAAGTTACTGTGAAATTCCCCTAGTCGCCACAGTCCAGCGCCTGTTCGAGTCAATGCACCTAACCAGCACTTCTTTCAGAATGTGGGAGGAAACCAGAACACCCAGAGGAATCCCAAGCAGACACGGGGAGTACATGCAAACTCCACACAAATACAGTGACCCAAGTCAGGAATCGAACCCAGGTCCCTGGCGCTGTGAAGCAGCAGTGCTAACCACTGTGCTACCCCTAAGAAGGGACATCAATGGAACTTTTAGAAGTCAAAAAGTTATAGGAACAACTGTTAAGGCAGATATCATATTTCTCTACCCAACTGAGATTCATTTCAAAAGTATTTAATTGCTGTAAAGCACTTTGGGATGTCTGGAGGTCACGAAAGACACCATATAAATGCTCGTTCTATTAAAAATGTGCTCACAAAACATTTAAGATTTTCAGCTAAGTAAGGATGCAGATATACAATGGTAACAGGGATATTGGATCTAATAAAAAACATGCTTTCTTTGTGCTCTAGTGCCTTTTCCTGTTCCAAGAAGGTCCAACACATTTATAAGATCAGCCCCCCAACTTCCAACGAACAAAAGTATGCTTTATGGTAAACACCCATCAGGAATTTGAAGACTTGCCCTAAAAAGGAGGAATATGAAGACAATATTATCCATCATCTGATCAGCAGGACCAGCTAAAATCACAGAACCACAAGATGTTCAAGCAAGTTTTCTCACTGTCGTGAGCAGCATCATCCAACTTTTTAAAAGCCATAACAGATTAAAATCTAAAACTCCAGGAGAGGAAAGTACAGGGAAAATGTGATGTGATGTCAACACACTGGTATGCTTTATAAGCTTGGACTCTGTGGTTAAATGATTAGCCTCGTGATAATGTAGAACCAGGAGAAACCAGACTGAATCAGTGCCAGCAATATACAGATGACTAAAGAGGTGAGACAAGGAGAAAGAACAAGAGATCTTATGTGTCTGAACTTGTTGGCAGAGGAGAAAGGACAAAGAATGAAAGAAAAGGCAGACGACAGAAAAATAGCAACCCCCAATAGAGTTACTCAAAAGCAATTGCAAACAAGGAAGTCAAACGTTCTACCACAGAATGCAAATCTACATCTTTTTTGACATTAACATTACCTGCCCATACTTCATCTCAAAAATCTAATGCACGTCAACTTGAGGCTTGGTTTTTTCAAAAAGCATTGTATTCCGTCCCATAAACTTCAACTTATTCAAAACTCTCATATACGTCCATACGTGCATATACAAGTTTAGCGTCCTAATCACTCCGATCTTCAATAAGTTCTCTTCCCCAGTGAATTGACTTTAAGACCTTGGTTCTTGCTTTTTAATTCCTTCACAGCCTTAATCAGAGCAAACTCTCCCAATTATACATCTCTGCATACACCTACCACTCCTCAGCCAAAAATATACTGTTCCCTTTCAATTCCATTTACTTCATTAGTTTTTCTAAAATAAAATGTGTTCTTATATAATCAACACTGGCACGGCTATGTCTAATTCTCATTCAAAACTGGCGTTTGTACAAGCCAATGGTGTTTGTACATGTCAATGTCACCAGTACACTTCAGATGGCATGAAGAGTCAATAATATCACGTGATAATGGATAATTAGTGAGCAAATAGCAGCACTTTTCCTGATGTTAACCCAAACATAACCTCATTAATTCAATTTTGTATGACAGGATTTGAACTTGTGCCAAGTGGAGTCCTAGTTCAGTACAATACAATTACTGGATTTCTAAAACTGACTTGTTTTCTGAATTTTTATTCTTAATTCTGCGATTCTAACCAGAATTAAGTGGTTATATTTATTAAGTCACAACAATTACATTGTTGTTTCAGGTTGTAGAGAGTTAATAGCAGTCAAGTTCCATAACTATAATTAGCATGCATCTGTTACCTATTGCCCTATAGTGTATAACAAGATCAGATTTTCCACACAGTGGAAACAGGTTTTTCTTAGAATACTGGAACTTGTTCCCCACCCACCTCCAGCATACTTGAGTCTAAAGACAATATACAAGCACAACACTCACTCCCAATAACAAATAAAATGCCCCGATTGTTTGAGGATGTGATCAGATGAATGCTACTTTACTACATGGCAGCATAGTATCCAGTCAATGATTATCAGTCAGGCATTAGGACATCTACATCAGAGTTTTGCTAAGTGATTAGAAGATGCAACAACTTGGCCATAAAGCTTTTTTAAGATTAGAGTCTGACATGTGGGAATAATAGGTGGAAATACACTTCAATAGACCTTTGAAATAAAAACTCATCATGAGGTCTCCTAATCTAAATAACTTTTTCAGGTGCTGAAAGATGTGAATTTCTTGCTCCCTTTAACTTTCTCATTCTCCTGCACTCTTCAGGCCTGTAAAATACTATTACACCAATTTCCTATCATGTGTTCCCTGTGTCCAGAGCTTTGGCCTTCAAGTTTGATTGCTGAGTAAAAATGGTTGGTTCCTCCGACAATAAAAGTAGGTCTCCTACCTGGACATGGGAGTTAGATAGTTTGGACAGCTTTAATTGCATTCCTACCTTCCTTCATGCTGTGATTCAGGTAGCATTTCTTGCAAAGTTAGAGAGCTTCATTTACTATATGAAAATTCGATTCAACCTTTTCTATTTTAATGGTAAATTTGAAGAACAAATTTGCAAGAAAGGTACCAAAAATTATAGAACAGTTGTAATGGGGAACTTTAATTATGCTATAGACTGAGTAGTGGTAGTAGTATTGGAGTGCTGGGGACTGGGGATGGAGGAGGAGGAGGAAGAGTTTTCCAAGTGCTTCTAGGAGAATTTTCTACATCAATATGTTTCCAGTCCAATGAAGAAGGAAGCATGCCTGGATTTTGTTCTAGGGAATGATGTTGGTCAAATGGATCAAGTGTGTCGTTAAGAAAACATTTGGGGTACAGTGATGATAGTATCATATAGATAAGGTTAGCCCTGGAAAAGGTCAAAGAGCCATCCAGAATAAAAATAATATATTGGGGAAGGGCCAATTTCAATAGAGTGAGAATAGATCAGGCTCAGATGAATGGAATCAAAGATGGGAAAGCAAAACTGTATTTGAACAATGGGCTGTTTTAAGAAGAGATAGTTCAAATACAGTTGAGGTACATTCCTGCAAGGAAGAAAAAGGTAGGACAAACAAATTGAGTTATCCAGATGATGAAAGTAAGAGACTAAAATGAAGCAGAAAAAGAAGTTTGTATGGCAGATGTCTGATTGGTAATACAAGTGAGATCTAAACCAAACTAAAAAGTTCAGAGAAGAAGTGAAAAAAAGTTTTAAAAAGCAGTGACGACACTGGCAGCTAACGTAAAAGGGAACCTAAAGATATTCAATAGGGATATAAGAGAGTGGTAAACCGAGTAGAACAAATTAAGGACCAAAAAAAGGGGTATGGAAGCAGGTGGTACGGCTAAGGTACTAAATGATTACTTTGTATCTATCCTTACCATAAGATGCTGCCCAAGTCATAGCGAAAGAGGAGATAGCTGTGACACTGGATGGGCTGAAAATTGATAGAGGTGTTAGAAAGGCTGGCTGTACTTAAAGGTGATAAATCACTAGAACCAGAAGAGCTGCATCTGAGATTAGTGAGGAAAGTAAAGGTGGAAACTATAGAGGCACTGGCCATACTCTTACAATCTTCCTTAGATACAGAGGTATCCACTCACCTGATGAAGAAAGCTCGTGATACCAAATAAATCTGTTGGACTTTAACAGCTAGTGAGATTCTGCAAGATCAGGGGGACACATGAGGACGGCCTAAACCGGGATGTTGGATTTATGTCACATTATCAGTAACCCCCACAGCTTTCCCCCTGATCTTGCAGAATCTCACTAGCTGTTCTGTCTGGAGACAATACACATCTCTTTAACCTGTGTTGAATGCTCCCTCCACCCACATTGTCTGTACCTTTAAGACCTGGCTGGCTGTAGAGATTTGCATTCTAATTAGTATTCTGTAACTTGATTTCTGTGTCTGTGCACTGTTGGAGAACAGATATCCACTCCATCTGACGAAGGAGCTGTGCTCCGAAAGCTTATGGTATTTGCTACCAAATAAACCTGTTGGACTTTAACCTGGTGTTGTGAGACTTCTTACTGTGCTTACCCCAGTCCAACGCCGGCATCTCCACATCTTAATTAAGGAAAGCCAGCATGGATTGTTACAGGCAAATTGTGTTTTGCAAGGTTAAGAAAGATATTATGGTCGGTTTGAGGTACAAGTACTTCAATGTTGGATCTAGCATTTATATTTTTAGATAGAATCATAGAATGTACAGCACAGAGACAGATCCAAACTGGTCCATGCCGACCAAAAAGCCCATCTAAGCTAACCCCATTTGCCTGATAGTTTCAGAGTTCATTTGAATATCAAAGGTCAGTCAGAGGTCACCAAAAACATTTTGCAAGAGTTCCATGGGTAAACAGAAGAGGGTATGTTACATCTTATTAACCTAAAAGCAGTGGCAAAATAGAAACAAAAGATTTTATATTTGGAAGGATTTGCGTTTCAAAGAGGTGTGTGAACAATGGGACCCGAGGTGAAAAGGAGGAACAGGTATTTTAGAGTTAGCGTAGGGAGCTTACCTGTTGTCTCTGTGAGGAAGATCTCTGAGAAACAGCTCTGGACTGGGAGAAGGGAAGTTTGAATCAGACTCCAGTCAAACCAGAAAGGTTTTGGGCTGCAAAAAGCAGTCTTGTTCTGACGTCTTGGATTTCCACAGCAGAGTGGAAATGAGTTTCAGAGTTCATGTGGAATACCTTTATTAAATCTACAGCAGTTTGCCTTGGTTATTATTATTAGATTTTTATAGTTAAACATCTATAAGGGAATGCTGTCCAGAAGCTGTTTATTTCTGGGTCTGACCAAATAGGGAGTCTTCTGAAGGGAATGTTTAGTAAGACTAATTTTAATTATGGAACTGTATTTTTTGTGTGCTTCAATTTTCTTTTATTTTGTTAATAAACCTTTTACTTTTAATGTTTAAAATCCCAAAAGTGTTACTGAACTTCTTTCTGATCAGTACTTTTCTTCGTGTTTTCAGAATTTGTAAAAGAGGGTATGGTCTATAAGACAGGTTTCCCTGGGATTTGTTATTTTTAGTTCATTTATGGGATGTGGGCATCACTGGATAGATCAGAATTTATTGCCCATCCCAAACTGCCCTTAACAGCATAACAGTGAGGGTTGATTAGAGTAATGCAGCTTATGATATGTGCATGGGCTTCCAAAAAGCATTTGATAAAGTGCCACATAAGAAGCCTGTCAGCAAAGTTGAATCCCATGGAATAAAAGGGACAGGGGTAACATGGGTACAGTGTTTGTTTAGTTACAGGAAATGGAGAGAGATGAATGATTATTTTTGCATTGGCAGGAGTACATGCTGGAGATCCCCAGTTGTTGATATTAGGCCTTTCTTGATCTCCATTAATGATTCTGATTTGGGTGCGCAGTGCAGGGCAAAATTTAAAATTTTCACCAATTGTTGAAGGTGCTGGACAGGTTGAGAAAGTGCTTAAGTTCCAGGATTTTGAACCAGCGACATTGAAGGAACGATGATATAGTTCCAAGTCAAAGTGGTAAATAAGGTATAGTGGATCCTGGACTTTTTAAATAGGGACATAGAGTACAAAAGCAAGCAATTTAAAGTGAACCTTTATAGTTTTTCGGCCTCAATGGGACATTGTGTCCAATTTTGCACACCACACTTGAAGCTGGATGTGAAAACATTGGAGACAATACAAAGAGGATTAACAAGAATGGTTCCAGGGATGAGAGCATTCAACTACAAGGATAGATTGATGATAGATTTGATTTGATTTATTATTGGCACATGCATTAGTAGACAGTGAAATGTATTGTTTCTTGCACGCAGACAAAGCATACCGTACATAGAGAAGGAAAGGGTGCAGAAAGTAGAGTTACAGTCATAACTAGGGTGTAGAGAAAGATCAACTTAATATAAGGTAGGTCCATTCAAAAGTCTGATGGCAGCAGGGAAGAAGCTGTTCTTGAGTCGGTTGGTACGTGACCTCAGACTTTTGTATCTTTTTCCCGACGAAGAGAAGGTCAAGAGGAGATTTAATAGAAATGTTCAAAATCATGAGGTGTCTGAACAGAGTAGAAAGGGAGAAACTATTCCTATTGATGGAAGAGTCAAGAACCAAAGGACATCAATTTAAGGTGTTTGGCAAAAGGGGCATGATCTTTTCAAACAAAGTCTAAGTGCCAAACAAGCAAGAAAACAGAAGAGAATGGTGTCGGTTTTCTCAGTGAGCCACGAGTCGCACTCCTAGGGCACTCAATGAAAAAAAGAGCCTGGATGCGATTCTCGCCATTAGTTGAGGGGGGGGGGGCGGAGCCTAAGCTCGCCGGTGAAGTTGGCTGCAGAGTGCTTAGGTGCCATTGTGCATTGGGGCCACTGCCAGGCCATGCCCTCAGCCACCTGGGGGCTTCAGTTACCTCCGATCCCCCCGTGAGGCTAATCAAGTCTGGTCCCCGTTGGTGGGGACCATGGGTGATTCTCATCGGAGAGGTCTCTTGCTGACGAGGGGGGAGGATTCCAGGGGGGCGGAAACAGATGTGCTGGCCTCGTTATCGTCATTTAAATGATGACATTAATATTAAAATTTGGGCACGAAGCCAACTGCGCTGGCAAAACAGGGCCGTGAGATGGCTTTCGGCGTGGGACCAGTTCGTGCCTGGCGTGAAAATCTCACACGCTATCTTCCCAGCTCTCTGTGCCAATCGAGCAGCACGGCGGGCAGAATGATCACGCCCAAGAAGTAACAAAGACATGAGGGAAAACTTTTTTTACGCAATAAGTGGTTATGATCTGGAATGCATTGCCTAAGAATGTGGTGGAGGCAGATTCAATTGTGGTTTTCAAAGGGACTTGGTAATTACCTGAGGAGAAAAAAATTGCGGAGCTACAGGAAATCGGCAGGGATTGGGATTAACTGAGTGGCTCTTACAGAGAGCTGGCAATGACATGATAGGTCTAATAGTCTCCTTCATCTGTGGTATAACCATTCTAATTTATAGTAAAATGGAAAATTTAAATCAAGAGACCAGTTAGTGCACCACATTTGTGCTGGCCTTAAAAAAGCCATTGAGGCAAATCCCACTTTCCAGCTCTTGATCTGTAGCCCTGTAGGTTACTGCATTTCAAGTGCACATCCAAGTACCTTTTCAATGCAATGAGGGTTGCCTCTACCATCATTTCAGGCGGCAAGTTCCAGACCCCCACTGAAAAAAGATTCCCCTCTAAATTTCTGCCAATTTTTTTCATTGTATGCCTTCTGGTTACACTTTGAAGGAAAACACGTCCTTCCTATCATCTATCTCGGCCCCTCATAGTTTTATGCACCTTAACTGATCTCCCTTCAGACTCCTCTATTCAAAGAAATGTTCAGTGTACATGAGAGCAAAGCTCATGCCTTTATTGATGTCATTCTAACCTGGACGCTAATTACAGCCTGCTTACTCACTGCCAATCAACAATAACCTTTTATATATACTATTATCGACAAAATGAAATCTATTCTTATGAAGTAGATTATAAATTATATGATCATGGTTATTGCACCATCAGTGTAAGATAATTTATCTGTATGATTGAGAAAGTACAATGACTTATTTTGTGTTACGGTCCTAAAGATGTATAATGGAATGGCATGTCAAATTGTAACAACTTAGCTTTACTCATCAAGAATTAGCACCAGCAGTCGTTGATCACCTGACATGCAGTCTAATATAAATAATACCTCGATCCACTTTAAATTTTCTGCATTCATCAAGGTGACGGATCTTAGTTCTATGGACTGGAACTCTTACTATTTCAGGCAGCTAGTTTTAATATTAAGCACATGTCAATGGCACAGCTAGATGCAGAGTAAAGATCCCCTTACTTGATTACAATAACATGCCTCAACTACAAATTCACAAGAGCACCCTCCCACTGCACCAGTGGGATAACGTTTCATACAAAACTAACAACAATTTTGTGGTTCCCTTATAAACCGGACTGAGATTGCACAAGAACTCTTCAGCAAAAGTGGCACACTAAAATTATTTTTGCAATCGGGGGAAAGAACAGTTCAGTCTAAGTAAAACTCTGTGGATGGATCGCAGAAAGACAACTTCTTTTGCATTCTCTATTCTGCTCCAGGTTTCCTCCTCGATTCATCAAGTTGGTTACTTCTGTCCAGAATTTATTTTTTTCCAGACATAAAACAAGATTAAAATCTGCAGACTTTCATGTGGAAGAACTTTGTACATCAAGTAAACAAATGCGCAGGTGCCTTCTTATGCTGACTTAAAAGTATGGGGATCAATTTTCAAAGAAAACTGAAAGTGGGCTTTTATTGATCTGGTATACCTGACATAACCCAAGTTCCATTAAAGATTAAACTCCTGGCACAAAGCGGGCAAACTTTGCACCTAGAGTAAAGAGTAAAGTCTTTAAAATGAATTAACCGCCATCGCAGGTGGATTAGGTCTCAAGGAGGATGTAACGATATATTCATTTCAATTAACCCTTGCTTGGGCAATTCCGCCCACCAAGCTTTCCATTTTGACACGCAGACGTGAAGATCAGTAGATAAATTACTCACCCTATCAAGGACACCATCTGTTCCACTATGTGCTTGCTGAACATTATAATAACAAACAGTTTCTGTGGGTTTAAAAAAAAGACTAGTTAGTTGGAGAAAAATTAGCTTGGGATAAAACAGGCACCCAAAGAATAAAGTCACTTAGAGGAATGAGAAGAGGTTTGCTCATTCAATATACCCATCAAACCAAAGTAAAAAAACTGAGATATTTATTTTGTGGAACAAAAACAGAAAATGCCAAAGAGTCATTCAGATTCAAAATGTTCGCTTTGTGTTCTCTCCATGGATACTATCAGACCTGCTGAGATTTTCCAGCATTTTCTGTTTGTGCTTCAGATTCCAGCATCTGCAGAAATTTGCTTTCATCTTAGTATTTATTTTGTGCATACTGGAAAGATGCAAGTGACTTATTTTAAAAAGTACTTTGAAATACACCATGGAATACAAAGCATGGTAGGTGAGCAGCATTTTCTGATCAACTGAGGCGTTTTGGAGAAAGGCAAAACCCACAGTACAGGTGACCAAGGTCGAAAAATGTGGGGGAGAAGACCAGATGAACGCCAATCTTGGGTGGTCGATTGTAGATGGAATGACTGCGGGAGAGGAAGAGATCCACAGCTTCAAGCTTCAGGGGAAAAATTAATTAGATTACACGGCAGTTTGAAAAGCCCCAATTTGATCTTAGCAAGGGTGGAGGAGGAAGGAAGAGGCTTCAGACAGCAGATATGGAGGTTCAAAGCAACAAGAAAGGAAAGTTCTGATAAACACTGAACACAGCAACATCTATCAAGAAATAAGAGGGCTTGAAGGAGAAGGAAATGCCATTTGTCAGAAATCAGCAAGTTTACACTATAGTGTAGTGTTACTTTGAGGGAGAGTGTTAGTTTACAATTACTGGCCCCCATCTTCCATTGATATTTTACTAATCATCAAGCATTACCCTGCATTATTCTTAGTAACTTGGGTTACTGCATAAACAAACATACGAGTTAGGAGCAGGATCACTTGGCCCTTCAAGCTTGCTCCACCATTTAATAAGATCATGACTGATTGGATTGTAACCTCCATTCCACATTCCCTCCTATCCACAATAACCTTTCACCCCTTGCTTATCAAGAATCAAATCAGCCTCTACCTTAAAAATACTCAAAGACTCTGCTTCCACTGCCTTTTGGGGAAGAGGGTTCCAAAGACACAACCCTCGAAGAAACAAATTCTCCTAATCTCTGTTCAAGATGGATGACTCATTTTTAAACAGTGTCTCTCGAACTAGATTCTCCCACAAGAGGAAACATCTTTTCCACATCCACCCTGTCAAAACCCCTCAGGATCTTGTAGGTTTTAATCAAATCTTACTCTTCTAAACCCTAGCAGATACAAGCCTAGCCTGTCCAACCTTTCCTCATAAAATAACCTGCCCAATCTTCTCTGAACTGCTTCCAATGCATTTACATGTTGCCTTAAATAAGGAAACCAATACTCTACACAGTACCCCAAATGTGGTCTTTCCAATGCTCTGTATACCAGAACCAGAACCTCCCTACTTTTGTATTCAATTCTCCTCACTATAAATGTTAACATTCCATTAGCTTTCCTAGCTACTTGCCATACCTGCATACTAGCCTTTGCAATTCATGCACTAGAACCCCTTGGTCCCTCTGTATCTTTGAAATATCTCACCATTTAGATAACATGAGTTTTAAAAATCTTTCCTGCCAAACCTATTTTCCTGGGTATGCTTAATCTCCATAACTTAACTGTGGATCAAAAAGATAATGGATTTAGGTCAAATATTTGAAAACAAAGTGATTTTGAAAGTCTCCATCTCTGCTTCAGGAAAATTCTAAACTTTTTGATAAGGCTATTGCTCAAACACTCCCAGTTATCCACCAGTATTTATATATGCGAACTGACAGCAATTCAACCCACAGGATACCAACATCGCGTTGCAGTGCTTATTATGGTTTGCTGGGATTACATACTGGAAGATTCCAGATATCCTCCTCAGAGATAAAATTATATTGGTTTAAAAGAACCAAACAGAAGAATTTTTACTGCGCAGTAGCAATAAACAAAAGTATGATTATGTTGGACCTTAGTGGCTAGAGGTCAACTCACCCTTTGGCGGGCTAGCCAATTTTTTTTTGTTTGCATTTTCCCATTTGTTTCAAGTCTGTCGGTAATCCAAATCACATTGACAGCTATGGCTGCCAACTTGGCTTAGTGTCGAGAAGAACTTCCATTCATATCATGCCACTTGTGACCTCAAGATGTCCCAAATGGAGTACTTTCAAAGTAGTCATTCGTATAACATTGGGAGACAACATTGCATACAGCAAGACCTCACAAATAGCAATGAGACAAATGGTCAGGTAATCTGCTTTAAATGTGATTTTTGAGGGATAAACATTCGCTTGGATACTTGAAGATTTGAATGGTGGCACAGGAACAAGTGCATGCTTGAGGATCACATCTGAAAGATGACAGCTTTGACAACGCTCCCTCAATACTGCAGTGTTAGTCTAGAGTGTGTGCTGAAGTTTTGGAGAGGGTCTTAAACTCATTGCTAGTATTGCTGACAGAGGTGCTATTTTCTGATTAGATATTGCCTCAAGGATGATTCAGGTAGATGCAGAAGATCCCATGGCACTATACAAAGAGCAAAGGAGTTCTCCTGGTGACCTGACTCCTGGTGCCTCAGCTCCTCATATGCAGAGCTTGCCATTCTTGCTCATGTTGCCATCACATATGGACAGTTAGCAACTAGAGACTATCCACCAACCAACAACCAGAGACTATCCACCAACCAACACTTCCAAAACCGAACAATTAGTTGTTCGTGATTATAGTGCAAAATAGCTACCTGGTTTACCAACATTATAACAGCAACTCCATTTCAAGAGTACTGAAAAGTTGTGGGTCACGGTGGGAGAATTGCCCCCCACAGACTACTGCAGCACCAGTAGAAGAAATTCAGGAACAGATCACATTTGCCTGTTGTAGGCTAACCAGTGTAAGCTGGGTAGTATAATGGGTTAAGGCACTTCTTTAATGTTTGGCATTTAGGCACATGTGAGTGAACAAAGTTCCAACTATTCTTTTCCTACACAAAAGCAGAGTAGGTTAAGGGAGGAGCTAATTGAATTCAAATCCATAATTCAAAATTATGAAAGGGTTTCAGAGGTTAATATGGAAGAATATTTACACTGATCAACAAATCAGGAACAAGAAACATAAATTCTGGGTCAAATGAAAGACTATTATTTACATTTAACATGAAATCTTAATTGTTTCCAGTTTCCTCAATCACCAACCCTCCTCAAACTGCCTACCCCAGAACATTTATGCAAAGAAATATCTGTGGAAATACATGTCACATTTAATAGATAGGCAAATGTCTGGAATGTAACTGGTGATGATATCTTGGGAGCTCTCATGATGCCATAATCAACTAAGATCACGGAGACAAGTTTGCAACACAAAACATTAAACTAGCAGAACGTAACAGCCGGCATATTTTACAATGGTCATTTTAATTTATTCTACGCTTAAGTATCACAATCTTATTCATAAAAGTCATTCACAATGAGTGTTCTTATGGGTGGAGCTGTGATGTCAGATTTATTTCACTAGGAGAATTTTATTTTAAAGGCCAGTCGAAAGTGGGGGTGGCAGTTAAAAAGATAAAAATAGGGACTTTCCACAGGAATGGTGAGATACAAAAGCAAGGATAGTAATTCCAGGTTGCTCATGCAGAACCTGGAGCAGCAATTTACAAACAGCACCATGGAAGCCCACAAGACCCAAGTCATCAGCTCAAGAGGACCTCTTGACACAGAACTGTCACTGTCTGTGTGGAGTTTGCACATTCTCCCCGTGTTTGCGTGGGTTTCTTCCGGGTGCTCCGGTTTCCTCCCACAATCCAAAGGTGTGCTGGTTAGGTGGATTGGCCATGCTATTTCTCCTTCAGTGTACCCGAACAAGCACCGGAGTGTGGCGACTGGGGGATTTTCACTGTAACTTCATTGCAGTGTGAATGTAAGACTATTAATAAATAAACTTTAACTTTTTTAAAAAGAACAAAAGTTTCACTACCCAGCTGCCCAAGCCATTCCCTCTGTTGGATGCTGGGTTATCAAGAAGTAAAGTTTAGAAAAGGGAAATCTGTTAAAGCTAACCAAAAACAAGTTTAGGGGTGGATAATGAGAATCTTGTTAATACTTCTACGATCTTCAATTATTCAGCCTACTGTTAAAGTTAAAAGTTAAAGTCTAAAAGTTAAAGTTTATTAGCCACAAAGCTTTAACATTAACACTGCATTGAAGTTGCTGTGAAATTCCACTAGTTGCCACAGTCCGCTGCCTGTTTGGGTCAATGTACCTAACCAGCACGTCTTTCATGATATGGGAGGAAACTGGAACACCCAGAGGAAACCGGAGAAAACCCACGCAGACACGGGAAGAACGTGCAAACTCCACACTGACAGTGACCCAAGCTGGGAATTGAACCCAGGCCCCTGACACTGTGAAGCATCAGGGCTAACCACTGTGCTACCGTGCCGCCCCACGTGCTGTTAATAGTAAAGCAAAAAGGATTTTCAAATTTGGAGAAAGCGACTTCCTAAACTTTTTTTAAGCTTTATTCAAACGTATGTTTTTAAAAAAAAGGAACCATCCCTCTTCTAATTCTGCAATGTGATCTGTGACCATTTATGACTTACCCTGGGATTTTACAACCACTGTACCACACTCTGACTGCCCTGTAATCTTAACTGAGCAGGTCAAAATTACAATCAAAGAACCTATTGAACAGTTCATATTCCACCCTGTAAATAACTGCTCTTTAAAGTAATTCACCTTTCTACAAGTTAGAAAATGCAATGTGATTCAGTCTCATTTCAAACTAAAATAACCTGCGACTACTACATAAACTAATGCAAAAGCTACTGCACAATATTTACCTCCAGACAAGACCAAATTGAATGATCCAGAAATAAGAAATATAATAGAAACAAGTTGAACAATGCCAAGCAGCCATTTTGGAAACACAAGATAGAATTTTACGTCCCCTATTAGCATGTTTAAAAATGGGGGAGTTCATTAAATTTCCCAGGTGACCTTTCCACCATCCTCCTGCCCAATTCCCAATCCATCTCCATTTTAGGCGGGCAGGGGAAGACCTAAGGTCGCCTGTCTGCCTTTGCTCCAATTGAGGCCCTTCCCACCCAAGATTCAATTTTGAGGCTGACGAGAGGAGTTCAGGGTTGGGGCAGAACGCTCAACAAGTCACCTTGCTCAGGCCTCAAGCGCAAAGTGGGGGGGTGCATCCCACACAAGGGTTCCTTTTCCACATTGGGTGCCCAGTCCCCACTGCCTCCCGCTGATGCACCCCCCCCCCCCCACAAAAGACATCCACACCCAATCCCCCCCACCACCAAAGACATCCACACCCACCTTGGGCTTCACCACCTCTCCCTGTCATGAGACCCCTGCACTTACTTAGTCCTGGATCTAGAACTTCGAATTTAAGGACTGCTTGACCGCTGCTGCCTCTGGGCCTGCTGGGACCACAGAGTTGCCAGCCACTCGGAGGTGGGGCCTCCACCCAGAAATCTCATCTCTATCCAATTAACATTCCCCAGAGCATTAAATGGCTGTGGGGCTGCTGTGATTGGTGGGAACGCTTTCCCCACTGATTCTTCAGGTGGTAGGGCAGGAAACCTGGTCATCAGAAAAATCCCAAATACTGGTCTCTATAATCAGCCAATCATTCAAGGTTTGGCCATACACAGGAGAAGGTGGCAGTTACCCACTAAATATATATTAAATTGAACTCTACTTTTGTAATTATAATTATTTTTTCTAAAGCATATTTCTCTAAAATCACTTAATACTTGTACTCACAATAATTATATAACTATATCTAGATGTTTTTGCTTTAAAAATAAACATGAGCTCAGTCTAGAGCAAGTTACTAAATAACAAATCCCTTCTGGGTGTGGTTTTATCCTTCAATGCGTAATTATTTAGTACTAAATAGCCATAGTTGAAAGCCAAGAGCCAAAATCAACTTCAATCTTCTTTGGATCAAATATCTGACGAGCCCACTTTCTCAGGAACAAATAATAGTGCGCTGAGAATTACATTATCACCAGGGTGATTCAAAATAGTCAACTTTGACCTACTTTAGTATGGAACCCGTCTGCTTCCCTTCTATGTGACGCATCATCTTTTAACCCTCAAGAGTGCAGAGAGTACTGATGGAAACTATAAAAACAGGGTTGCAAAATAGTAAATACTGTATTGTTCAATTCATAATCTTCAAAGGATAAATGCTCTCTAAACTTTGGAGTGTGAAATCTTGTGAGCCTTCACAACTCCTTCTTTGTTCTCCAAAAAAAACATGGGTCTGAATTTTTCGGATGACAAGGTCTGACTTCCTGCCACCCAATGAGCCAGCAGGGAACATATCCCTGCCAACTCGGAGTGCCCTGCAGCCAATTTACACTCCAACGAGGTTTAAAGAGCAGCAGACTCCTGCCCCTCACTTGGGAAGAGTTCCGGCCTTAGAGCTGCCGGCTGCAACTCTCCAGTCCCTGCAGTGACAGTGCTGCAGTGGACAGAAGTAGTGCCGGAGGACGCCTGAGCCTAAGCCTGGAAACTGGATGTCCAGGTAAGTTCAAGGGATCTGTGTGAGGAGGGTAGGAAAGGATAAAGGGGGCGAATAAGGGGCAGCTAAGTCCAAAGTGGAGAGAGGTCTAGGAGCTTCTGATCGAGATACCTGCCTGAGATGCAACTTTGTTTTTTTTTTAACCTTCCCCCACGGAGGTTCAATCTTCCCACCTGCATAGAAATTGAGGCTGGGTGGGAAATGGCCCTAAAGTGCCAATTTATGGGCCTCATTGGGGCAAGAGTGGACTTCCTATCCAAGGCCCTGCCTGCTCCAACATAAAATCGCTGTGTGGTCGGGGCAGGTGGGCACCTGAAGGGAATCCTGTACATTAAATTTCGGTGGGGAAGCATTAAATTCTGGCTATAGATCCACCAGAGCCATGTATGCTTTCCCAACCCAGGGTACAGGCAAGCAAGCTCATTTAACCAGCATAACATGTGCTCCACTTAACTTTGTACATCTAAAGCACTTTTAAGGTTCAAGACTAAGCATATATTTCATTTTACTGCCCCTGCTCCCTACACCCTTCACATATTTTCAACTCTCATGAAAACATAGCTTCATGTAGGATACAAGTAGCATGCGCAGACTATTCATCCACCGATGTTGAATGGGACATTACCATAGTGTTGAGTCCTATCCTGATTCAGTATTAACACACATGTATTTTATAGGGGAGATCACTGATTCAGGAATAAGAAATCTGCTTAGGAAGTTTTAGGCATATTGCAGCAATTCAACATTTGCCAAGGCCAAAATCAGCCAACTTGTTAGACTATGGATTAAGATTGGACTCTCTTTCTGATACAAGTTATTTTCTAAGGACAGATCATATTATCAGTAAATTACATCTTCCTTCTAAACTGAAAACAAAAGTGTGCAATAAATTGAGCAAGATATATTGCGTGGGAGTACTCAGTAACATTGAGTGAGATTAGCGAGAAAGTTGCTAGGATGCAGTGTGAGCCTGAACATGTTTGCATATTTCAAAATGGCTGAATGATTACACAATACACTAAGTTATTTTAACCCCTCAGGTGCTGAAAACCCTGGCACATTTTTGTTACAGAATATCTCCTGCTGCTTCACTTATTATATCATCAGGATGCTGTCAACACCTAACCCATTTTAGTATAGCACAAGATTTCAGTTTTATGTAGCCCAGTCTCTAGAAACAATTGAAATAATGAGAAAAAACACACAAAATATGGACTGTCTTGGCAACTTGTTCCACACTCTTCACTGCCTATAACTCTTAAGCTTTCCGATGTTTAAATGTTGTGCAGCATATGAACACTTCCCTACAATGAACAATTTGCCTTGAGATCTCTTCTCAGTGTTAGCACGCCACGTGGTGCAAAGCACGGTGTACAGTTACACATACCCTAAAGATTAAAATCTACTGCACAATCAATATCCCAGGAGGCAAACCAGCAGTATTTGAGATAAAGACTTTAAGCTATAAAATCTTGAAGTTTGACATTGCTTCTTTAAGGTCTTCCAGTTTTTTAAAAAAGGGGTGATAACTTTATACGTAAATGCTAGTCACCTACTTACCCATATTATTCCAAATAAGTTTTAAACATTGGCCTGAAATCCCATTTCAGAGAACCATCCCCAATGGGTGATATTTTCATCCCATCCCATTAGCATGCCCTCTCCACAGAGTAAGGATCTTTTTTGGCCCATCTATTAGCAATTGGCCCTCACTTTCCTTTCTAATTATTAACCAGTGTGAAAAAGAGACTTGGGAGCAAGAAAAGAAAAACCTTTGCTGTGGATAAATCAATAAGTTATTCAAACGGAGGTAGAAATTGTAAACAACAGTCCTCCAGCATTTCGTTCTAATTTTTCATGGCATGTTTTATGATTAAAGGACATCGCCCCTTGGTTTGTATTTATTGCAATGCTTAATAGCTGAAATTGGACAAAATTGGAATTCCATCCCTGTTAAAGAATATTAACAACACACCAGCTCAGGTCTAAACATCTTAAGGAAAGTGTACAGTTCAGTTGTCTCCAAGACAGGATAAAAACTCAAAAATATGCTGTTTGGCTAGGTTGACAGATTGATTTCACTTGCCTGGATATGCATTTTCACAATAGCTTTTCCAATAAGTGTTGCTCCAAAGAAGGTCCAGAATGGAACAAGGAAGTGTCCACATGTTATTCCAGCCAGGTCAAAGAGGGGATTGGGAATCTACAACACATCCAGGATAACATTTAATATAAAAGTGAACGCGGAGGGAAATGGATTGATCTCTGCAGAACTTAAATTCAATCACACTGTTGTAAAACATGAAAAACTACATTTTATGCCATGTACTACAACCAGTAAAATAAAGCTTTTAGGCATAATAAGCAAACATCCATTTTGTACACTGGAAATGCTGCCTCTAGCCTAAGTGTCATTCATATTTTTCGAGCAGCCGCTCATTATCTTTTGCTGTGAAAAGCAGTGTAAACATGGTTTCATAAGTACATTTAAACCATCGCCCTCCAAGTGAATGGTGAAATTTGAATCAATTGATCTGTTTTTAATGCCGTTTGCAGAGGGAGGAATGGAGGCCTTCCAGCTCTTAAAATATTTGATGTAGGAATAGGCATACAAGGCCTTCAAGATCTCAATCTGGGTGGAAGCACCGTCAACAATACTGAATTCTCCCAGGTTTAGATGAAGTGTTGGAGAGAGACCACACCATAAAGTGGCAGAACAGGCTTCAATCCAATGGTTTCCCACAATGATGTTTCCTATTTTCGCTGCCCGCAGTGGACACAAATCTAGAAAGTAAACACATTAACATAGAGACCTCAAAAAGGTTTCTGTCCTGATCTCTCTCACTGTGGTGGATGAGTGGTAAAGAGAGCGTACACTTAATTTTCTTAATTAGTTTTCTTACCATGGCAGTTGGTGAGGTAGAAATCTGCTTTAATTAAAGTCAGGTTGAAAAATTTGATGTTTAATTTTAAAGATTTCCCTTCAAGTCCTGAACTCCAGTGTACACAATAATGAGACCATTTGCAGGAACAGCTTTTATACATAGAAACCCGACAGTGCAGAAGGAGGCCATTCGGCCCATCGAGTCTGCACCGACCACAATCCCACCCAGTCCCTACCCCCACATATTTACCCGCTAACTACGCATCTCAGGGACAATTTTTAACCTGGCCAATCAACCTAACCCGCACATCTTTGGACTGTGGGAGGAAACCGGAGCACCCGGAGGAAACCCACGCAGACACGAGGAGAATGTGCAAACTCCACACAGACAGTGACCCGAGCCGGGAATCGAACCGGGGACCCTGGAGCTGTGAAGCAGCAGTGCTAACCACTGTGTTACCGTGCCGCCCGGTTTTTATAGAGAGTATGTTTATAACTAGAGTAAAATTTCCAGAAACAACATTCACAAACTATCACTCTTTTTACAATTTATTTTTGAAAATTAAACCAACACAATTGCAAGCCCCATCATAAGATGCAATGGATCTTCAGGAATTGCATGATGAAAGAGACCAACTGACATGGTAAGAAAACAAAATGAAATGTATGCTGTCTTTGCTACCCGCTCCTCCAGCACAGTGCGAGAGTTTCCAGGTCTCTATAGAGTCATAGAGGTTTACAACATGGAAACAGGCCCTTCGGCCCAACTTGTCCATGCTGCCCTTTTTTAAAAAACGAATCCCAATTGCCCGCATTTGGTCCATATCCCTCTATACCTATCTTACCCATGTAACTGTCTAAATGCTTTTTAAAAGACAAAATTGTACCTGCCTCTACTACTAGCTCTGGCAGCTTCACCACCCTCTGTGGGAAATAAATGCCCCTCTGGACACTTCTGTATCTCTCCCCTTCAACCTATGCCCTCTAGTTTTAGACTCTCCTACCTTTGGACAAAGATATTGACTAACTGATCTGTGCCTCTCATTATTTTGTAGACTTTATTCTATAAGATCACCCCTCAGCCTCCTACGCTCCAGAGAAAAAAGTCCCAGTCTATCCAGCCTCTCCTTATAACTCAATCCATCAAGTCCCGGTAGCATCCTAGCAAATCTTTTCTGCACTCTTCCTAGTTTAATAATATCTCTATGCTAAAATGTTTGGGGGAAATCAGAGGACTGAAGCCTAATCTATCATTTTAAAGTGTAGTCTCACTCCAACACTCCACCATAATCTGAGAAAACACTTCAGTGCAGCACCAGGAGAATTTTGCATTGATGGTGTCACGTCCCAGATTGAAAAGTGAAAGGTCTTGGCTACCTATTCCCATGTCAAATATTTTAAGAGTAGGACGTTCTCTCAAGCCATCTTTTCCTCTTCAATCAACAGCTTCAAAAACAAAACAACGAATCATTCATTTCATTCTTGTTTTTCAGGCTCTACTGTGTGTAAAGCGGTTGTTGTGTTCACTGACAAATGTTCACTGAACTTCAAATAATTAATTAGACGTGCAGCATTCTGAAAATCCTGACACAGGATAAGAATCCATATAAAAATAATTTTGTTCTTTCACCGGAGTCACCTCTGTTTATTTCCCCTTCTGACTACTGCGCACTATCTCTGAGCTTATTAACTTTTGTCTTTTACTTACTGAAGCACAGGCCAAGATTCCGAGGAACCCAACTCTTTGCACCAGGTTCTGAACAGCCAGCTTTGCTCGGGTGGGAAGGTCCTTATGAAGGAAAAACAGAATAAATTTTCAGGAAAATCTTAAAACAGTGATCTCTAATGTTATAATGCTGTTATACAGCTTCAGCATAGTCATAATTCCTTTGTATCTGTGAGAGCAAGGTTTTGGAGATCAGATTACAAACAGAGCTCTGAGTATGCTTTACCAAGTGATGTTGACAACCACCAACAGGTGTCAAGGTTTTACATCTGGAGTAATACAAATCTAGACCTTGTGGGTACATCATTAGAAACTCGTTTAGGAGATTTTAATTTTGTGAAAAGTAGCAATTCCTTTGCCTGCAACTTTACATTAAATATTGTCTGGAAGTGGTGCTTTGCGACAATATTCAACGTGAATTTAAGAGCATTCTCCTCTCTGAAAAAAGGATGATGCACAGCATGATGCAGCAAGTACTCTAACTTGGATTTTACACTTGTACAATACACACAAAGAAGACCAGTGTCCATAGTAATAAAAACAAAAAATGTTGGAAATACTCAGCAGGTCAGGCGGCATGTGCAGAGAGAAACAAAGTTAACATTTCAGAACCAGTGTCTATAGTACAGTGATGGCTATACAATCTGCCAAAAAAATACCAGTTGGAGGTGCCAAATGTAACAAAATAATTGGCTTCACCCAAGTGAACACCTCAAACTAAAGATCCGCACAGGAATTCAATTACTGTAGGTAATGACTTATGGAAATTTACAAACTTATGTACGCACTTTATACACAAGCTCAATGCAAATCAATTTCTTTCAGCAATGTGAACGAAATACAAGATTTTGCAGTCACATGAAAATGCTAAAGCATTTTCCCAATGTGTCATGCTCCTCAATGGCCAGAGCTGACAATGAAGCATCCAGAAGAGGAAGGACCCGAGTATGAAACTGCAGCCTGTGCTGAGTTAGACATCCTAAGTGCCCAGCTAAAGTCTAACTTGTGATTTATAAAAGTTCAGCATTTACCAATTAACCATTTACTTTAAATATTGGACTTGTCTTTTAAATATAGAATGAGCGGATAACAATAATTCAACTTTTTTCCTTCTCTCGAGCACTCGCGTTCTGAGTTTCATTAACCTCTCACTATCATTACTTGAAGGATTTTCATTCTTCCCAATTTGTACATTTTTCACTTCTTTGGCTCAATCTATACCGAATATTGGGATAAATTAATTGTAACCTCCAATATTCAATTGATTTAATAATCATAGAAACCCTATAGTACAGGAGGCCGCCATTTGGCCCATTAAGCCTGCACCGACAACAAACCCACCCAGGCCCTATCCCCATAACTCCACATATTTACCCTGCTAATCCCCTTGACACAAAGGGACAACTTAGCATGGCCAATTAACCTAACCCACAAATCTTCGGATAACTATCTGGAATCTGAAAATTTTCTTCATAATATAGTTGAAAGCCTGCAAGGATGTGCAACATTGTTGGCTATATTTTACTAAGAAATCTGGGCAACTAAAAGATAGTTTGTTGAAATTTTTTGTAAAAAAGACTAAAGTTCATGTTATGCATTTCTAGTATTGAACACACTAACATAGCATCAAACTAGCTGAAGAAATCGGAAAGGCAAATTTCTAACTGTCTTTTGGAAATTTCTACCTATCCTTAGAAAGTAACTGCTTTAAGGAAATAAAAATTTATAATTCTAATGCTCACAAAAGTTCTGATTTGATTTGTCACACATATTAGTATACAGTGAAAAGTATTGTTTCTTACGCACTAAACAGACAAAAATTCACGAGAAACCTTTTTTTGAAGGTTGAGACCCAGAGTGTTGATATCACCAAGATTTGAGAGAGTAATCAAGACAATGGCATTAGTAAAGTGGTAGCGATCGAATAATACCAAACATTTGTTTACAAGTCTTTTAAAAAGATTGCAGCTTTGGAAAGAGTTAAGTTTCATAATATATTTGTGTCAGAATAGGAGGCTATGCAACATGTCTTCCTCTCAATATAGCGAACTTTGTAGGGAGAGCAAGGACATGCAGAATGCTATTTTATCCTTGTAATAAGTTCTAAACTTAACCACAAAATACATTAGTAGGTTACTATATTTGCTCTGGTTGGCTGCCCACTGGAGACCAGTTCCAATATAGAACTCTGTTATTCAAAGAGTGCATTTTAAAAATATTACCTATTTTAGTAACCCTTTTAGAATTAAAATTGGCTTTTCATCCCCTGCTTGAACAGAGATCCATGGTTTTATTGATGTAATGTCTCAGCTTTGTACATAAAAACCTCATTCTAAAGATCAATTGGTTCATTCAACATTTCTTCCTTTGCCACCTCATATGAAAATAAGTGATTACGGGCACTAAAGTTTGGGACTAACAATTTTTAGCCAAACTGTGGAACTACTGAGAACAAGTACAACAACTTTTAAACAAGTCACGAGTGTGCACAAGGGCGGCCGAGCAAGGGGTGCACAAGGGAAGCCGAGTGAGGGAGCGCATAACTGCACGCGAGGGCAGCCAAGTGAGAGAGTGAGCGGACGCATGTCCGAGTGAGTGTGTGAGGGTGGCTGAGTGAGGGAGAGAACATGAGGGTGGCTGTGGGAGTGACTGAGTGAGGGAGTGAGTGCAGGGGTGGCTGCGTGAGTGAGTGAAGATGGGTGGTTTACACACATTGTCCTTGGAAAATGCAGTAGTTGGATTTTCAACTAAGATGGTCTGTTACAGCATGATCCAATACATCTTGGCAAAACTCAAATGTTGAACACCCATCGATATGGATTACTCGCATTTTTACTGTAAATGCCTAATTCAGATACCTGACTGACCTAATGGTTTATGCATCCAAATACAGGACCAATCATTCTTCGAATGTTAATTGTAATCATGCACATTTGCGTGCATGTTTTTGAGGGGCGAGTGTGTTGGAGGGTGAGAGGAGTGTTTTTAAAAATTCATTCATGGGACGTGGATGTTGTTGGCTGGGCCATCATTTACTGCCTATCCCTAATTACCCTTGAACTTAGTGGTTTGCGAGGCCATTTAAGAGTCAACCACATTGCGGCACATCTAGAGTCACACGTAGGTCAGACCAGGTGAGGATGGCAGATTAATGAACCAGATGAGTTTTATGACAATTGCCAGTGGTTTCATGGTTATCATTAGATTAATTCTAGATTTTTTATGTTGAATTCAAATTTCACCATCTGCCCTGGTGGGATTCGAACCGATGATGTGGAGATGCCGGCGTTGGACTGGGGTAAACATGGTAAGAAGTCTCACAACACCAGGTTAAAGTCCAACAGGCATATTTGGTAGCACAAGCCACTAGCTTTCGGAGCGCTGCTCCTTCATCAGGTGAGTGGGAGTTCTGTGGTGGGGGGTGGGGGAGGGAAGTGGGAGCTCCTTCGTCAGGTAAGTGGGACAGAACTCCCACTTACCTTATGAAGGAGCAGCGCTCCGAAAGCTGGGTGCTTTTGCTACCAAATAAACCTGTTGGACTTTAATCTGGTGTCGTGAGACTTCTTACGGGATTCGAACCCACATCCCCAGAGCATTATTACTCTGGGTTTCTGGATTATTAGACTTGTGACCATACCACATTGTCACCACCTCCCATGTGTCTGGGAGAGGCGAGTGTGTGTGGGAGGGGGGAGAAAAAGAGACGGAGAGAGAGAGAGAGGGGTGAATGTGCATGCGAAAGAGAGCATGTGTGCGAGTGAGGGGTGGGGGAGGGAAGTGTGTGTGCATGCGTGCGAGAGGGAGAGCAAGAGCGAAAACAGGCAAGAGTGAGTGAGCACCCTAGGACTGATAAGCTGAACACACTCCAATGGTCATCTTTATTTATTATATATATTTTTAAATTACCAATCTGTTGTGACTTTTTTATTTTTCATACAGCAGCTACTTTTTGAAATTCAGGATAAATGTTCATAAAATCCCTACAGTGCAGGAAGAGGCCACTTGGCCCATCGAGCCTGTACTGACAACAATCCCAACCTATCTCCGTAACCCCATGTATTTACCCTGCTAATTCCACTGACACATGACCAATCAACCTAATCTGCACATCTTCGGAGTGTGGGAGGAAACCTATGCAGACACGGGGAGAACGTGCAAACTCCACAGTCACCGAAGGAATTGAACCCGGGTCCCCTGCACTGTGTGATGTGTTGTGCTACCGTGTTATAGTTTAACTTCATCTTTCTGAAATTTGCTCATCAGCCCACCCTATTTGTAAGAAAAATTGAAACGTGTCTCCACCCCTATGTGAAATAAGAGCATAAGACATAGGAATAGAATTAGGCCAATCGGTCATCGAGTCTACTCCGACATTCAAGCTTGGCTGATAAGTAGTTTCTCAACCCTATTTTCCCACCTTCTCTCTGTAACCTTTGAAATGGTTGGACAAGTCTGGACTAACCCGAAGGGTTTCAAAGGTTAGTGTATAAATACCTTCTAAATTCACATCAGTTTTGCAAACTCACAACTGAAGGTGGGGCACAAAAGATTATACAGCAATAACCTAAAGCCACTATAGTGCAGAGGGAAACAGGTTTATTCCCCATTTTAGCCTATTGTTTACACTATGACCAAGGTATGCACATCAGCTATTTAGATAATAAAACATAGATATCTTGAGATTTCATTTTTTGGAATAGGACACGAAGCCTTGTGAGCCTGCTCTGTCATTTATTTAGATCATGGCTGATCTGTGCTTCATCTCCATTAACCAACCTTGGGAAAACCATTTCCCTTGGTATCCTTACCCAAAAGACAAAAAAATCCATCAATAGTAGTATTGAAAATTTCCAGCATCCACAACTTTTGCATGGAAGAATTCCATCTTTTTCCACTAATCTTAGCATGATGAACTGTTTAAGTTTTAAGTTTATTTATTAGTGTCGCAAGTAGGCTTACATTAACTCTGCAATGAAGTTACAGTAAAAGTCCCCTAGTCCTACACCCCAGCGCCTGTTTGGGTGCACTGAGGGAGAATTTAGCATGACCAATGCACTTAACCGGCACATGTTCGGACTGTGGGAGAAAACCGGAGCACTCGGAGGAAATCCACGCAGATACGGGGAGAATGTGCAGACTCCGCACAGCCAGTGATCCAAGCCGGGAATTGAACCCAGGGTCCCTGGCGCCGAGAGAAAGCAGTGCTAACCACTGTGTTCACCAATTTTACTCCTAAATGGCCTCTAACATTTTATTATGCATCTTCGTTCCGAATTTCCTCACTGCAACAACATATATTTACACAGTGCCTTTAACATAATAAAGTATCTCAAAGTATTATTACCAAAACAAAAGGTGATAATGAGACAAATAAGGACAAATTAGATACTAGAAGAAAATAGTTTTTCCATCGAACTTACTGAATTAATTCATCACTTTAAACATGTCAATTAGACAGGACTCAAGTTTATACAATTCACCCTAATAGCTTAAGCCCTGGTAACACTGATGAATTTGCATTGTTTATCACTATCTCAAGTGAGCATACTAGGACTGTGATTTTGCGCCCGCGTTCATCACAAGCACAAAAGGCAACGTTGGCGCAAAGTCGCATGACACTTAGAAAATGAGAATCTCGCTAGTGAGATCTCATTTTCCGATTCATCCCTTGCCAGTGATGTAATGAGGTTCGCACCCAGGAAGATTGGGAACCTCATTTCAATAAATATAATTACTGCGTGAGATGGGGGTGCGGGTGCCGCATATATGGGAGATGAGATGTGCCCCCCGCGTGTGTGGGATGGGGGTGTGTCCCCTCCCCCGCGTGTGTGGGATGGGGATGGGGGTGTCTCCCCCCACCACCCGCGTGTGTGGGATGGGGGTGTGTCCCCCACTGCGTGTGTGGGATGGGGGTGTCCCCCCCCCCGCGTGTGTGGGATGGGGGGGGTGTCGTCCCGTCCCCCCCACCGCGTGTGTGGGATGGGGGTGTCCCACCCCCGCGTGTGTGGGATGGGGGTGGGGGGGTCCTGCCAGCGTGATGACATGGGCCATGCCTCCAGATATCTTTTTTGATTGTGCTGGATTGCCTGGAAAGAAAACTCGGCTGTGCAGCCTGCAAGCTGCATACTGGCTGATCTTGCCTCAGCCACCATTTTGTGCAGAGAATGGAAAATTCCACCCTCTTATATTCTTGACAGATAATCATCCTTAAGTTGCATCACAGCTGACAAAGGATGATCAGGTGACTTGCTGCCAAACTTCCACTTGACGCTGCACCATGGTGTCAATTATCCTGGGAGTTTCCTTTCCTCCTTGGAATCTCACATCCTCCTTTAAACTCCTCACAGAGGAGATGAAACTTCAAATGCGTAGTGGAAGAGCAGTGTGTGCAAATCTGCAACTCATCATGGTGCACAGCATAACCAACCCAACATATTGCATCTTTGCAAAAAATAATCATCTAAATTTAAATGCTTTAAAATTATACTTTTGCTGCCTCAGGCACAAACCATTCACAAGACTGCATCCTGGGTAGTGTGTAAATTTTTCAAACCTACCATGTGAAAAATAAAACTGAAATGCACAAACGTACTTCAGCCCCCATTTATGGAAACGATTTCAGTTATGCAAATCACCTTCAGCACATCATTCTGTACCAAAAGAGAACATGAAAAACCACACGCCACCACCCATGGTTATAGTTACCAATTCTGCACTTACTAATCTAACGTGCCCCAGTTGATCAGAGGTGTGTGTAACACGTTGCTGATGGCTAAGCAAGGCTTTGCTGAGTCACTATTTGTTACTATTCATAACTTAGAGATAGTAAAATGGCTATGATAGCACAGGTGCAAGAAAGACCCAACCATCTTTAGCTCCTCAATTATTGACCTTCCCTCCATCTGACGGTTTGATGTGGTGTTAGCTGATTATTTCACTAATTATTCTCAACTCCTCAAGTATTGAAGCAGTCTGTGTCCAAATGCAGCCGGACTGGGGCAACACTCAGGTTTGGGCTGAGAAGTGGCAATTAACATCCACACCTCAAGTGCCAGGCAATGACCATCTTCAAATGGAGAGATTCTAACCATCTCCTCATGACATTAATTGGCATTCTCACTGCTGAATCCTCCACTCTCAACATCCTGGCAGTTTCCTTTGACTAGGAACTGAAACTGTCATTTAAATATTGCGGATCTAAGAGCAGGTCAGAGGCTGGGAGTTCTGTGGCAAGTAACTCATCTCATCACTCTGCAAATCCTGTCCACCATCTACAATGCACAGGTCAGGAAAGTAATGAAATACTCTCCACTTGCTTGGATGAGTCCAGCTCCAACAACACCATCCAAGTCAAGCAGTCTGTTCAATTAGCACTCCATCCACCCCCACCTTAAACATGCACTTCCGCCAACACTGACGCATAGTAGCTGCAGTGTGTACTATGAGATGCCCTGCACTAACTCACCTTCATCATCACCTTCCAAACCCATGACCTCTATCACATAGATGTGGAGATGCTGGCGTTGGACTGGGGTGGGCACAGTAAGTCTCACAACACCAGGTTAAAGTCCAGCAGGTTTATTTGGTATCACGAGCTTTCGGAGTACTGCTCCTTCATCAGGTGAGTCAATCGCACCTGATGAAGGAGAGAAACTCCGAAAGCTTGTGATGCCAAATAAACCTGTTGGACTTTAACCTGGTGTTGTGAGACTTCTTACTCTATCACCTAGAAGCAGATGCATGCGAACACCATATCTGCAAGATCCCCTCTAAGCCACACATCATCCTGACTTAGAACTATATTGCTGAACCTTCACTATCACTGGGTTAAAGTCCTGGAACTCCCTTCCTAACAGCGCTGTGGTTGTTCTTACATCACATGGACTGCAGAGGGTGGAGGCAACTCATCATCTTCTCAGGGGTAATTAGGAACAGGCAATAAATATTGGCCAAGCCAGTGATGCCCACACCCGATGAAAGAATAGATAAATAAATAAATTGATCCCTGAACACGCCTCCATTATTACCCCATCAAAACCTTCTACCCTCAAAAAGGAAATTCAGATCAACATAATCCGCTTCATTGGATGACTTTTTCAAGTGATTCATGCTTCAAATGGAACCATTCTGTTCGATTATCATAACCTTAAGATTATTTCTCCCACAATGTTCCATCTTCCATTCTAAATTCGGTGGTTGTTCCCATTTACACCAAAGTGAATAAACTGGTGTAATAATCTGCATGCTGTATATTTATCACGCTTTAAAACATACTTCTCAGCTAATGGAAACTTTTCTGACTGTAAGTATTGGATAATATCAATTCACATTAATGGTCTCACAATCTCATCTTTGACCTTGTGTAAGATTACAACTCGAGGTTCATCTAATCGCGATGAAAAGAATAGAGTTCACTTTCTGTCTCACTTCTATTGTTTGGAGTCTAAAAATGTCTTCAAACTGCAAAATTTAAGTCCATCTTTGTTCACAGGTGTTCAACGGCAACTGTAAAGCTGTTCTTGGGGATTTTAAATTCTTTGTAAACCTATTTAGCTTTTTCAACACAGATGTTTCCTATCTATAATTCTTCTTCCTCTTCTTTCTTTCCCCAACTTCTAACAAATATTTTCCCTCCCACCTTTACAGTACACACTAATCCCTGCCAAAGTAGTAGGCCAGCTGCCAACTCCACACCTTTTGTCAATGGTTCCATTCAATCCATTGAAGCAAGAGTGAGAGGGAACGAGAGCGGGGGCAGCAGGAGAGAGTGAGAGCGGGGGCAGCAGGAGAGAGTGAGAGGAAGCGAGAGCGGGAGCAGTGGGAGAGAGCGAGCGGGGGCAGTGGGAGAGAGTGAGAGGGAGCGAGAGTGAGGCCACGGGAGAGAGTGAGGGGGAGTGAGAGCGAGGCCACAGGAGAGATTTAGAGGGAGTGAGAGTGAGGCCATGGGAGAGAGAGAGAGGGAGCGAGAGTGAGGCCATGGGAGAGAGTGAGAGGGAGCGAGAGTGAGGCCACGGGAGAGAGTGAGAGGGTGCAAGAGTGGGGCAGCGGGAGAGAGTGTGAGTAGAGAGTGTGCGGGAGAGAGGGAGAAAGTGGGGTGTGGGAGAGTGAGAGGAGAGTGAGAGGGTTACCATTGACCAGAAACAGAACTGGACTAGCTATATAAATACTGAGTTCTGATGAAGTGTCATCAGGACTCGAAACGCTGGTTCTATTCTCTCCCCACAGATGCTGTCAGATCGCTGACATTTTCCAGCATTTTCAGTTTTTGTTTCAGATTCCAGCATCCTTAATATTTTGCTTTTATATAAATACTGTGGCTGCCAGAGCAGGTTAAAGACTAGGAATCCTGCGCTGAGTAACTCATCTGCTGACTCACCAAAGCCTGTCCCCATCTACAAGGCACAAGTTAAGAGTATGATGGAATATTCGCCACTTGCCTGACGAGTTCAGCGCCAACAACACTCGAGAAGTTCCACACCGTCCACGACAAAGCAGCCCGCTTGATTGCTACCGCTTCCACATTCAATCCCTCTACCACCGACGAACAGTGGCAGCCGTGTTACTGCCTACATGATGCACCAAAGGAACCCACCAATATTCCTTCGGCAGCACGTTTCAAATCCACAAACACTAACATCTAGAAGGACTAGGCAGCAGATACCGGAGAACACCATCACCTGGAGGTCCAAGTCATACCAACCTGGCTTGGAAATATATCGCCGTTCCTTCATTGTTGCTGAATAAAAATCCTGGAATTCCCTCTGTAATAGCACTATTGGTGTACCTATCTCAGGGTCTACAGCATTTCAAGAAGGCAGCCACCACCTTCCAAGAGATCCAGTTTGATGAACCATAGAGCCTTTTTTGGGTCTTATTTTATTCCATCCTTCCTCCTGATTTTCTCCTCTAATCAATCTGCATCTTCTTTAGGTTGGAGTAAAGGCTGGAGATTTGGCACAAACCTGGACTAATGTAATTCGCTAAGTTGTGCAAAACAGCAACTATGGTCACCAACCTTTAATGTTTTCCTTCAGCCAAGAACTGACTGACCTCTGCTAATCCCCTCATCCAGTATAATATGACTGAATTAGCTGTGACAAGAGATCATGATCCAAAAATACTAGTCTGTATATCTCTCCACAGATGCTGCCTGACATACCCAGTGTTTGTAGCATTTTCAATATTCTTAGTGAATGAGCGTAGCAGTAAAACTGTACTGTTCTAACACAATGACACTCCAATAAGTTATGTGCACTAATTTAACCTTCTTTTACACACACATACAAACACAAACTAAAGAGGACATACTTTAGTAGATAGGTTCAAGGTGAAGGGGGGGAGGTTTAACACAGATATCAGAAGGACATATTTCACACAGAGGGTCGTGGTGGCCTGGAATGTGTTGCCGGGCAAGGTGGTGGAGGCGGACACACTGGGAACGTTTAAGACTTATCTAGACAGCTATATGAACGGAGTGGGAATGGAGGGATACAAAAGAGTGATCTAGTTTGGACCAGGGAGCGGCGCGGGCTAATTGTTCCTGGTTTCTCGTTTCAAGGCTTCATTCTACGATCATCTTGCTGGTGCCAGTACAGAGTGAGACTGCGGATAGTTGGGAACCTGTCTCGGGGGCAGGGGATTCATATGGTGTTCGTGGAAGTGGAAATGACTAGGGTTGGGAAGCATTTTCCGATCGGGGCCATTGTGATCTCCTGGACTCGTTTCGATCGCCTCAGGGGGTCGGAGAGGAATTTCCCAGATTTTTTTTCCCCATATTGGCCCTGGGGTTTTTCACTCTGGGTTTTCGCCTCTCCCTGGAGATCACATGGTCTGGAATGGGGGGGTGGGGGTAAGTTAATAGGTTGTAATGAACAAAGCATCGTAGCTGTGAGGGACAGCTCGGTGGATAGGATATTGGTATGTAGATAGGCTGGAAAATTGGGTGGGGATCCTGGATTCAGGATTCAATCCTGGACCGGGGAGCGGCGCGGGCTTGGAGGGCCGAAGGGCCTGTTCCTGTGCTGTATTGTTCTTTGTTCTTTGTACTTCCAATAACCGGAAATTTGGTTGGTGGATTAACAGAAGAACTACAATAAGGTGACATAGCACATATGCAGGAACAAATCAGTGGATCAATCAAAAAATAAATAAAATCAATAATGCCAAGTGCAAGCTAGTGAGCTGATTTATTTTTCCTGGCCTTCACAAAGCAAGACCTCAAATTTTACCTTTTCATCTGTATGGTTCAATAAGATCACCCCTCATTTTACTAAATGCCTAGGGGCATAGGCCCAACTTGTCCAATCTTCCCTCATAAGATTAACTCCCATTACCACTCTCTCCACCCCATTAGTCAAGTGAACCTTCGCTGAACTGCTTCTAATGCAATTATGTCCGTTTTTAAATAACAAAAATGTACACAATACTCTAGGTCTCAGCAATGCCCTGTACAACTGTAGCAAAACACTCCTACCTTTATATACCATTCCTCTTGCAATGACCTTCCCAATGACCTACATTTTGTTTTGTGATTCATCCACCAGGACACCCAGATCCCTCTGTACTGCAGAGTTCTGCAATCTCCATTTCAATAACATGCTTCTTTTCTATTTTTCCTGTCAAAGTGGCCAAGTTCACATTTTCCACATTATACGCCATCTGCCAATCTTTTGCCCACTCATCTAACCCATCTTTCTCCCTTTGCAGCTCCGTATGTTCTCTGCACAACTTACTTTCCTACCTTTGTGCTATCAGCAAATTTAGCTACCATACATTTGATCCCATGACATTGATAAAAGTTGTACATAGTTGGAGCTCCAGCACTGAATCTCTGGCACTCCACTCATTATTTTTGAGTTTTGGTCTTAGACACTAAAAATATGTAAGCTTTGAATTCAGACTAGCTTAAAATGATATGCCTTGCAATATTTCCAAATAAGAGAACATTCATGCCTGAAAAAGGGCCCTAGGAACAAAAACTGAAGGAAACATAATTGTCAGAAAGGCAATAGATCAAGGCAATTGTGCCTACAAAGTCCAGTGGTGGGGCTGTTCCAGACAAGTAATATAGTTTAATAGCAGGAAGCTTCCTCATGACCTTGCTGATGCAATCTCACCACAGAAGTTCCAGCTAACTACTATAAACCTCTAAAGTCCACGTTGACAAATTCTTCAACAACTTTGTGGTTTAGAGGAAGCTGCTTTTGTTCTGACTCATCCCTGTCCAAACGGTTACTGGAAATGGAGGAGATTTCACAGAAGTCACGTGATCCTCCTAGACAAAAACCACACTCAGAGGGTGCAGTAATAGTTCACTGAGAACGCCCAGGGTTACACACACTGCAGCTGTTCCTCATTAATAAAAAAAGTAACCTAATTCATATTCTGAGACTTTTCAAAAATGTGTCTGCCAAATTAACACAAATGTTCCAGGCTTCACAATTGTCAATCTAAGTTACAGCTATGAAACTTAAGTTTCTACTTTTTTGTTATACATTTTTTCCTTTCACTTCTTAACATTATGAAAGAATGTACCCTCACATGGGAAGCCATCACCACACCAGCTTCTATACCATTTACAACAGTGCAAACCACAGAACATCTTAATTAAGGCTGAATGTTTGATCCAAAATAAGTTTTAAAGTTTTTTTTTGGAAAAGTTATCACCAGCTTTGAATTTTAATTTGAACCAGTTAAACCTTTGTAGTGTAATGTCAGTAAGAACTAACTATAGACCAAGAAATAAAACAGAACACGGAGTCCAAATGGCAGTCACGATCAAAGTGGCAATGTGGTTACATACAACAATTTTATCTTAAAGTGCAATAGATGCATTGGAGGTGGGGAAGATACAAGAACAGAATGAATAGCGGAAGGCAACGTGTTCACGGCACTAATGATATTCAGTAGTGGACCTTTTACTGCTGACATTCTTCCTGGTTACATATATTGAGCAAGTGACCAGATAGATATTCTTCATTGTGACACATTTTTACTGCCTCTGGCATTTGATCACAATAGTGATGCTTAGGGCAAGTGCAAGAACTTGCCAGACATCACACTATACCAATCACTTGTCCTACATGTGCTCTATTATGGGTTTGGCAAACTGACTTGAGACTCATGTCTTTGGAAATTAATTCACAATGCTCTAAAAGCATTCTCCCACTTCAGTACTAACTTTTTTTGTGTCAGCTTTCTGTATGAATAGGTCCTTGTTGAAATATTACTGGAGGGACACAGCAGCTGTCTAGTACAGTCTTATGCCCAAACAGCCATTTTTCAGGTTAAAAGCTGAAACTGAATTTTGGCCAGTTACTCAGCCACAGAGCACATCGCAGATCGGCCTGACCCTGTCCTCACCATAATGTTCAGCAAGGCTTCCCTAATCGCAATCAGGAGTGCACACAAGGACTCTCTTTTCCCCTCGACTGTTGCGTCTCAAATACTGCCAGGTACAGTAGTTTAAAACAAAAATCCAGGCAGCTGCCTGTGTTTAAGCATGTTCCATTCAACAATCTCCAAAATATGGAGGAACTGGGGATAACAATGTGAAAACAAAATGCAAAGGGTCGAAGGTCATTATTGATCAATGCAACACTGATCATCCCGAGAGAAACTGCCATGACCGGTAGTAGGGAAAGTATTAGATTTACTGGCTCTTGTACCAGTAGCCCATTTGAGAACTCAGGAGATTGTCTGTGAATTCCAATAATATTGACTAGAGTCTACTCTATTGAATAACTGTTTGACATCTTAATGCAATCTTCCTGGCTAAACCAAGTCAAAGGAGTGTATTGGATATCAACTGTTAAGAACATAAGAAATAGGAGCAGGAGTAGGCCATCTAGCCCCTCGAGCCTGCCCCGCCATTCAATAAGATCATGGCTGATCTGAAGTGGATCAGTTCCACCTATCCGCCTGATCCCTATAACCCCTAATTCCCTTACTGATCAGGAATCCATCTATCCATGATTTAAACATATTCAACGAGGTAGCCTCCACCACTTCAATGGGCAGAGAATTCCAGAGATTCACCACCCTCTGAGAGAAGAAGTTCCTCCTCAACTCTGTCCTAAACTGACCCCACTTTATTTTGAGGCTGTGCCCTCTAGTTCTAGCTTCCTTTCTAAGTGGAAAGAATCTCTCCATCTCTACCCTATCCAGCCCCTTCATTATCTTATAGGTCTCTATAAGATCCCCCCTCAGCCTTCTAAATCCAACGAATACAAACCCAATCTGCTCAGTCTCTCCTCATAATCAACACCCCTCATCTCTGGTATCAACCTGGTGAACCTTCTCTGCACTCCCTCCAAGGCCAATATATCCTTCCGCAAATAAGGGGACCAATACTGCGCACAGTATTCCAGCTGCGGCCTCACCAATGTCCTGTACAGATGCAGCAAGACATCTCTGCTTTTATATTCTATCCCCCTTGCGATATAGGCCAACATCCCATTTGCCTTCTTGATCACCTGTTGCACCTGCAGACTGGGTTTTTGCGTCTCATGCACAAGGACCCCCAGGTCCCTCTGCACAGCAGCATGTTGTAATTTCTTTCCATTTAGATAATAATCCAATTGCTATTATTTCTTCCAAAGTGAATAACCTCGCATTTGTTAACGTTATACTCCATCTGCCAGATCCTCGCCCACTCACTCAGCCTGTCCAAATCTCGGACATACTCGTAAAACGCTGGGTAGATTAAAGTACAAGTTGTTAAAAGTTACCAGTCACATATGGAATAAGATAAATCACAATGGCACAGCTGAAAGAAAGCAGTGGTTATTTGTGTTGTCTGAATATATTGAATTGACTGAAAGTTGACATGTGCATACGCAAATGCTTGTACATCCCATGAGAGCCAAGATTTGGATGGTTAGTATGATAAACAATTCTTCAAACCACTACTCAAAATACTCAAGTAGAAATCCAGTTAGTTATTAAAGGTGATTTAGAGACTTTGAATTTCTAAAAAATAAATTTCAAGAACAATTTGTAGACATTTTATAGACAGAGTTCATGTAGGCAATCCTTAGTTTCCTGTTGTTCAATAATCAACACAAAGGTTGAAATGGTGATGTATAACTGGTAAAGTCAATGGCAGCCTTTTTTTGGCAGTAGGGTAAATAAAGGAGGGAATACTTTCCATCGTACTTTCCTCTCCTCAACCAGGTTCAAACGTTACTTCCAGAGAACCTCTAGTTCTACTGGCTGAAAAAGACTTGCTTGAATGATAATGATAGCTGCTCTTCAGCTGATTACTACTCAATGAAATAGGATTCTGTATTCTTAAAGTTTAAAGTTTATTTATTAGTGTCACAAGTAGACTTACATTAACACTGCAATGAAGTTACTGTGAAAATCCCTTAGTTGCCACACTCCGGCATCTGTTCGGGTACACTGAGGGAGAATTTAGTATGGCCAATGCTAACCAGCCCGTCTTTCAGACTATGGGAGGAAACCAGAGCACCCGGAGGAAACCCATGCAGACATGGGGAGAATGTGCAGACTCCACACGAACAGTGACCCAAGCTAGAAACTGAACCCGGGTCCCTAGCACTGTGAGGCAGCAGTGCTAACCACTGAGCTGCACCACCTGCCAGTTGCCACTTCCTGCCCTCAAACACATCCGTAACAGACTAGTTCTGACCCAATAGTTTTCACTGGAATTATTTTTTCACAGGTTCTCTCCATACGTCAGTGACCACTGGTTGTAGCAGAAGCATACAGACAGACAGATTTACATAGCTTTTTACTGCCATCATTGCTCCCTGATCAAGTAAAGCAGCCAAGTCTCAATACTCCCAACAAAATGGACCTCACCATCTTGATTTACAAGCATAGTGAGCTTAATTTGATCATAAACCTGGGAGGTACATTCCCATGTCAGGGGAGGAATGATGGCAGTTAGAAGATATGTAAAGCATATCTGTACAAATTAATTTTAAAAACCTGACTCATACAAGATACCACAGTATCAGTGCTACATGCTTGTGTTTGGCTTTTAGTCATTTGGTGAATGTTTCACTGCTCATCTCAAAATAAGGGCAAAACCATTGTGCGTAATCTTGACTCAACATGCAGTAGCCAGATGAGTAATTTCATCTCCTGGGTTTATGCAAAACTCCTCTGAAAGGTAACCTATAATCAAAAGCTCCTAGAACATACTCATCTTACAACTACTTGCAAAACCAAAAAGAGAAACACCTCTTCCTGAAGTTGTTAGGGCAAGTTTTTTTTAAAAACAAGATAAGTTCTTTCTGGTTAGAAAGGCAGGCGACTGAGCGCCAATCCTGCCTCAAACAAGTTATGGCGGCCTACAGGCCGCATAAGATTCCAGGTTTGCTCCTTAGGTCTATGTCAATCATCTGGCCTCACCTGTGGCAGGTGCAGGGTGAAACAGTTTGTTTTTGACTAAATTTTGTGGGAGGGGACAATCATTCATTCAGGGTTTCCACTTCTAATCATCATAGTAAGCACTGCTTGAAATGTTTACGGCTTGATCACATGCGAGATTAGTCCCATGCCTGGCAGTAATAGCCCTACAATCAAATAGCTTGCTGACATTCACTGTTTAAGTTCACATTGAAAAACAGCCATTTTACAATGCAGCATAAGAGGACATCTACGTCCATGGAACCAGAGCCCGAGAGTTATCATCAGGAGCAAATGGAACACATGGCTCCAGTCAGTAGAGATCTTGGGGAGTACAAGTAGCCTCAACTAAATTCCATTTTAGGTACCAGTATACAAAAGCTTCCCACAATTTAGCAACAAATGGGTAATTCCAGAGAGGCAATGCAAGCAAATGGAGACAAAAATGTTACAATAGTGCAACTATGGTGTACACTGCTAGTGCAGAATTTCAGGAGTTTTATCATAGAATCCTACAATGCAGAAGGTGGCCATTCGGCCCATCGAGTCTGCACCAACCACAATCCCCATAACCCCATGCATTTACCTTAGCTAGTTCCCCCTGAGACTAAGGGGCAATTTAGAATGGCCAGTCCACCTAACCCGCACATCTTCGGACTGAAAGAAGAAACCAGAGCACCCGGAGGAAACCCACGCAGACACAGGAGGGGAATGTGCAGTCTCCACATAGACAGTGACCTAAGCCGGGTATCGAAGGCAGCAGTGCTAACCACCATACAATTGTGCCGCCATAGTGCACTTAGCTTTTTCTGGTCATGGTCAACTTTGGAACTGGACATAAAAATTGATAAAAAGTTTCTATTTTTCAGAATTAGCAACTTTAGAATTCAAAAAAAAATTTATGTAAAGTACAACAGGCATCCTACAATTTTTATTCCTAAAGTATTGCCATCATAGATATGGGAAATAAAAGCAACCCCGAGATCTACTGGGACATCAATAAAACCAGGATCAGAATCAAAAACCACACCATCCAAGTTCCAATTCTCAGGAGAGAAGTGCTGGTGGTTGAATCATAGTATCCATTGCCTTCCAAATTCCTTTCCCAAACTGGAGAGCAATTTGAGATGTGTAATCCATGCTATCCTTGCCATATGATGTCTACATTGCGTTAAAAAAACCGCAGCAGCATCAAAAAAGTATTCTCATCCCTCATTTCCACACACAGTATTATGCCTTTACGTGTTCTGCAACATTCAGATCTCAAGGAATTTGTTTTTTTAAATGCATAAACTAGCCCAACTTTTTTCCCTCCTCTCCACTCCACATCTATCTCTCCACCATTGAATTCGCTATTATGCATCTTCCAACTGCTGAGCTGAGTTGAAAGCAGTTCAACAATAGAATACATACATGTTGAGGGGTGTTTTGGGCCTATTTCATGTACTTGAGAGCTTCACTTCATTCAGAAATCATAACTTCTTTCACTTCAATACTGAATTAGACTAGTTACACATTAGGAACACTGTTCATGCACTACTGTCCCAAACCTAGAAGCCTACCAAGGCATCAAATAAATGGGTCACTCTCAGATTGGTCTTTTCTTTGCGGTGAGGTGGGGGCGAGGGGGCAGTTGGTTGTGGAAGATGGATATAAAAGAGAGACATTAGTCATTCAGTTTAGTCTGTGCTGCCATTCTTCATTTAAGCAGTCTAGGCAGTTCTTAGTAACGTCTGATCAGTGAAGCAACTCAAAACTTTCTGTGAAACCTTCCTCCGAAATGGATACAGTCATCATTACTTTGGGATTTGAATCTGGACTGGCTAGTGTATCAAATTACATATATCTGCATTCTGGAGATGAGAAGTACCTAGAAAAAAGCTATTTGGGAGACAAAATTGCAACAATTGACATATCAACTAATTCTGACCATACCACAGATCTAGCTCAGCTCAATTACTATGTCTCACTGCCCACAGACAAACACATGGGCAATCTGCGTCAGAATTGCAAAATCTTGCAGCCCAGCTACTGACCATTTGGCCAACTGTTTGTGCCAGCTCTCAAAACAATTATTTATTTAATGCCAATTCCTCTCCCATATGGTGTTCATTTTAAAATAAATTTGTTTTCAATTCTGCTTCTGCCATGGTTTCATAATTGGAGCCTTCCATATCCCCAAAATCATCAATGCAAACACTCTATCCATGCTTTGGATGATCTGATAACTTAGTAACTAGAAACGTAGGTATGAATTGAAAATTGACCTGTCATTGCATTCTTCAACGGGAAAAAACAATCTAATCCTATCTGAAGTAAGGAAAGGACTCAAGGGTGGGCATGTGGTTCAACTGGCATTATAGGGCAATGAACTTGTAAGAAAGATCGCCAGGTACTTTTAAGAACATTGTCCCAGAGTCTCAAAATTATATATTTTTTAAAAACAAAACAGAACACTCCAAAATATTCCACTTAATTTGTCAGAACATTTGTTTAGCATTTTACAACATATTTTTACTTGAATTTTAGCATTCACCAGGAATTTACTGCGAGTTATTCCTATCTGCTTTTTGCTCTCCAGTGCTGAAGGTCTTGATTCTTTCTTGTATATTTTTTCTTTAAATAGTAGCTTTCTAAAAATCAAATCACTTCAGAGATAGCAATGTCTTTAGGAGATTAACTTGTATATACTACTACTGCTTTATAATATTCTGGAATTGTAATTTATGTTACCCTGAGTTGAATGCTTTGATTAACCTCAACCAGAAAGTCTACTTAAAAGCTAGTTACACAACGAGTGCAGGAAAGCAGAGTGAAAGATTCTACTTGCTTTCTGTGCAGTTTTTAATCATCCATAATAATAACTTAAGAAATTTTAAAGGTGGAATTGTAATTCCCTGGCGGCAACTCACTTCTGGCTGCCAGTTAGTCAGCATTATAAAAAGCAACTGCAGCCTGTAAAACAATAACTTTCCCACGAAGATATGAACTGCTGATAAACTCCTGTCTATCTGAGACACCAGGGGGATTGATTACTGGAACTGTAATAATTAAACAATTACTTCATTCAGTAAAAATCTGTCCCCATCCTTCAATAAATAAACTCACCTCTGCACTCTGATCATGTTCCAGTATTTCCTCAAACTCCTCATCGGTTTCTGTGCCCGAGAGGCGAGCTGCTCGGGCCATGAAGTAGGGAGGTAGCTCTCCTATTGCAGTACCAGCACCCTGCAAGTTAAAAAAAAAGCAAGAATGATGATTCAAGGAGTATATACATATGTATAAATACGTAAATGCCAAAATAAAAATAGTTTAGTCCAGAATAACTGTGAAAATATTTAGCTGGCTCAACATTAAGGATTTACTGGCTTTACATTGTGTCCGGGACACACCAAGTGCAGATAAAAGGGAAAAAAATGTTTTAAATCTTAAAATAAACAGAAAATGCTGGAAATGCATAGATCAGCCAAAATCCTACTTTCTCTTCCAGTTGCAGATCAACATGCTTGTGATTTGTAAGATTGTCGCCTCTGCTTCCCAAAAGATACCAATTTTAACTGGCAAAAGATTCCAAAATTCTGTTCAGATTTTTTGACTGAAAATTATAGCCAACATTAGTATTGATGGAATGGAAAACATGACTTGGGAAGAGGCGATACTTAAATAACCAAAACTGGTTCAATTGTAGTGTCTGGACCAGCGACTGAATCAAGGTTGACATTATTTTCAGGACCAAATAATAATAAAAAAGCACATTGGATGCCTGTTGATATATCGAATATCATATAACTAAATCTCTTCAATTATGGCATTTAAAAAAAAAAGTTCTGTTATCTGCCTTATTTGTCTGCAGGAAAAAGCAGAATATTAAGATAGGAATCTTTCATATTCTTCTTCTGGTTGTGAACTCCACAACCAGAAGTTTCCAAACTGGGATACATAAGTGAACCCAATGGAGTTCAAGGTAACCTTGTACAGACAACCTTGGGAATTCTGTATTTGATAACTTAATCTGTTCTTTTGGTTCCTAAAGACTAATAGACTTTTAGTGATATGGTGATGCAGTTTTCCTCTAGCTAGCCAAAGCTTTTTTTGGGATGCAAGCTGTCCTTGGAGTACGTTAGTATTTATAAAGGTGTGTGTCAATATTCGTAAGGACATCTTCCACACTGAGGGGTTTAAAAAGCACTATTGTAAATATCAATTTTGTCACAGGGTGGATGAAATTCTAGATAAGGCACGCTGCAGCTGTTACTGGCTCCCAGTATCACGTGGTAGTTGTTTCTGGATTGCAGTTTCACTTAAAACAAAGCTTTGCACATACACCAGAGTCTGGTTTATTTCACTGGCTAAGCACAAACATACATTAAACCTGTTCACAGTATAAGACATTTCCCTCCTCATCTTCAATCTGATTAATCGCATTTTATTATTGAAAGTTACCAATCTGAAAGATGATCAGGATTTTTCAGGGAATGCAAAATGTGAAAGAAATATTTGTGGGTTTCTCAAAGGAGGTAGAACATAATAAAGATTTGTGCAGACATAACAAACCTAAAGTTATTCGTGTACAAAAAATTCATACAATTTGCAGTACAACTTTGCCAATTCACCATGAATATACAGAAAGTTTGGTTTTCAATGGATCTGTGAAGCAAGTTTATAATTAATGAGTCTCTTGCAGTTGCCCAAAATCATAAACCCATTGGGAAATATGTTCCGATCTGCAGAACACTGAGTGCCAACATGCTTTGCCTTCTGGTTACAAAGAAGAGCTTCTAAAAAAACTGTTACATTCTCAAAATGTAAAATGGCAGTGGGTGGCTGTGCTAAATGAGTAGTTTATGTTGATTGGGTCTCCAAGAATTGGTGCCAATCTATCATATAGATGCTATAACCAGTCTATTAATGCAATAGAAGTTAGCACAGATGATTTATGCTTAATCTATATGTTAACCTCTGCAGCTAACGTCATGGAATAGACTCCAATCTGGAACTTGGGTCTATTAGCTAAGCTGACACTCCAGTGCATTTATAGAGAGTGGTGCATTGTTAAGAGATGCAGTCCTTCAAGTGAGACATTTGAAATCTTGCTTGCCTGTACCACTCATAGCATTACTCAAATGCATGGAGTGAATTTCTCATGATATTTTGATCAAGAAGAATCGCTCATGGCTATCTGCTAAACATTGATAGCACAAAGTGACTGCTGTGTTTGATAACACAGTTTTACAAATCTCTGGTTAGGCCCCTGCTGCAGTAAGGCTTAAGCACAAAAATCAAAGCCATCACTCCAGTGTAGTACCATTGGAGCTGATGCTTTCCGATCAGATATTAAACAGAGGGCCTCTCTACCCTACGAAAGATCCCATGGCACTATTTCAAAGAAGAGCAATGGGGTCAATGGCCAATATTTATCCCTGAAAGAACCTCACAAAAAACACATTATCTGGTCATTATTTCATTGTTATTTGCAAGGGATTGCTGTGTGCAAACTAGCTGCGCAGTTTCCGATATCAGATCAGTGATTACACTTCAGAATTACTAATTGGTGGTAAAGCACACTGGACATCCTGTGGGTATGAAAGGCACTATATAAATGTAAGACTTTCTTTTTTGTGTTTCCAATACTGGACACCTTGCTTTGGGAAGGATGTCCAGGCCTTAAGAGAGAATAAAGAGGAGATTTACTAGAACGTGCAGTACTCCAGTGATGTGGTGAGATGAGAGAAGCTGGGGTTGTTCTTCACAGAGTGAGAAAAGGGGAGATTTAATTCAAAATCATTAAGGTTTTGATAGAATAAATGAGAGATTTCCCAGTGGCAGATGGGTTGGTAATCAGAGACCACAGATTTAAAGGTAATTGGCACAAGAACCAAAGATGAGGAACATTGACTGCATTAATTAAAAACAATCTTTTCTAGTGGCACAGTGGTTAGCACTGCTGCCTCTCAGCGCCAGGAACGTAGGTTCGATTCCCGGCTTGGGTCACTGTCTGTGTGGAGTTTGCACATTCTCCCCATGTCTGCGTAGGTTTCCTCCGGGTGCTTCGGTTTCCTCCCTCAGTCCAAAGATGTGCAGGTTAGGTGCATTGGCCATGCTAAATTCTCCCTCACTGTACCCGAACAGGCACCGGAGTGTGGCGTCTTGGGGATTTTCACAGTAACCTCATTGCAGTGTTAATGTAACTTGTGACTAATAAATAAACTTTAACTTTACTAGGAACTTGTACTTGCATCAAAAATTATACAATTACATCCAATCAAAAACTACACTTGTTTCATAACAATGTGAATTAATAATGCTTGAAAATTGTTAAAAACTACTTGATAAATGGTAACATTAGCGGTCAAAGAATGTTGTAGGTTACAAGGTAAATCAGTGCAAAAATAGTTTTTCTTCTAATGGAGACTGTTCAATTTAAATTAGTTCAGTTGGTAATTTCCTGACCTCTGTTGGATTCCAGTATTATGGACGTGAATATATAATCTAGCCTAAGCAGTACTGTACTGATTGAGTTAGAGGTGCTGTCTTTCAGATGAGCTGTTAATCAACATCACAAAAACGGATATTGGTTCACTAAAACATTGTTGTTTGTGGGGTTTTTTGTTGCACATAAATTGTGCCACATTTCCAGTGATTAAGCTTCTAAAGTACTTAATTTGCTGTAAAACACTTTAAGAGATTGTAAGGTTGTGAAGGGTGTTGTATACCTACACGTCTTTTTTCCTTTCTTTAAACTAAGGCTCCATTTCCTACTCACTCAGACCCAAAAGTTTCCATGGCCCCATCTGCAGTTCACTTCATCTGTTAGCAAGCCATTCCTCCCTCAACCAACACCACTGAAATCAGATTAGCTGGTCTGACATCCTTTTATAGACAACTTTAATAAAGATTCTGCTCATAGTTGTCAATGTCTTATCAATTACATTGTTAAGGAAAACAGCTGATGAGTATATGAACACACATAAATAAGAGATGGTTGGGACACGGAGTGGATGTGAAGAGTGTTGACACTGCAGTGTCTTAGTTTTGACTTCATCAACTGGCACAGGTTCTATTAACATTGGCAGCAGAGGACGATTGGCAACAACGATGAATTATTTTGGAGAAGACTGGCTGAAACCAAATGTAAAGTCTCAAGGTATGAGTTTCCATCGTTGTTCAGTGGATTGAACCTTATGACCAATGGAAGACTGAAATGGATATGTGGACAGGGGTTATGCCTTACCAAAGAAAAGGCAAGATACTTTTGCTCCCCATCAGAAGCAGGATCACGTGCAAAATATGTTCTGGACTGGAGTTAGATTCTCAGAAAGAGAAATGCCTTTGGAAAAGACGTGTGAAGTTTTAAACAAAAATTTCTAGGGAAACATTCATTTCCAACCATTTTCATGGCACCATTGCGACATTCAGCGGTAACACAAAAAATGTGGAGAGGCCGGCGTTGGACTGGGGTCGGCACAGTACGTAATCTCACAACACCAGGTTAAAGTCCAACAGGTTTATTTGGTAGCACGAGCTTTCGGAGAGCACTCACCTGATGAAGGAGCAGCACTCCGAAAGCTCATGTTACCAAATAAACCTGTTGGGCTTTAACCTGGTGTTGTGAGACTACTTACTGTGCCAACACAAAAGATGGAGGATTCAATGATGCTGGCATCTTGAGACCATTTAGTTATAGGCCGCAATCATCACTATGAAAGAAGAGCCATAAACAAAAGAAATGAGGATGGAGATCCTATTGGTAGCTCTAACAGTTGACAGGAATTGGGTTATCATGGCAGGCAAATGAACCCCAGGAATAGCTGAGGAGTGCTCAACAGCTGTCTCGAAATATCATTATACGCGGAACTGTCTGAAATGGAATAATAGGGATTTTGAAATGACACATGACCAGGAAGGATTGGAAGGGGAAGATGACAATACTGATCGGTCAGAAGTAATTGCACTGCTCACTATAAGATTTAGTCTGGCAATGCACATTTTAGTTGCAGACTCCTTCAATTGTGCTGAGTTATACAGATGTCCACATTATATGGAGTGGATTCTCTAAAGTGCGAAGTAAGGTTAAGGAATATGAAAGTTCTACTTGGTTCGGATTCTGGGACAATAACATGTTAAAGTCACTAGAGAGAGTGCAAAATAGCTGGGTTAAACCATTTTATCAGTACAGATCATGTAGCATCCAGTGAAATATCCTTCTGTTTAGGTCATCTATGAAAAAGGTTCAAATGAAATTAGATATGGAGCACAATAAGGCAATTTAAGAAATCTGTAAATTTACAGTTTACACAATTGGGATATTATTGTATCTCCTTAACAAGACCTAATAATTTCTAATCCTGATGTTAAAAGGTGTTGCTGATGTTTAAAGAAAAAAAGACAAACTGTTTTAAAACTACATTGGCAGTTTGCCCATCTATCTTGTCATAGGTTAAAAATTCTACAAAAGGATGCAGGGTAATGGATGATTAATATACTAAACTTATAGAAGAGATCAATTAGAAATGTTAAAAAAAAGTCACCACCACCACAGTCCATAGCGAGTCTCTTATTAGCAAGAGACTTTAATAAAATTGTAGTAAAGGACATAAATGTATGGGATACGGACAAAAACATTTTTTCTTACACTTCTTAGACATGGAAACTAGATTCAGCCTAGTAACAGTAATATATAATAAAGACAAAAAGTTAATTGTGAACAAGATAATGGAAAAATAGACAGGAACTGGACTGGGACTACTGGCTCTATTCCTAACTGACAAAGGAGGGGAACTTCCCAACAATTAATTTAAAAGTACGTGTGGAAATACAAACACAGCAAAAGAAAGTTCCTTTGGTAATGGGATTTCTGAAATAAATCGTGCAGTATTTGATGAGATGCTTCACAAAATCTTAGCGAACCAACTGAGCTTTAAATTGACATCTAATCTGGCATGGACAGTCCTTGTGAAGAATTCACTTCAAATGGTTGGGGGGCTACAGTCCTCATCAATTTAGTTTATGGGAGAAATCCAAAAATACTTTTGGTGATGTGGAATCATCCCCCAAAAGGGATTACGATTAGTACAATTTGTTTCTGAGCACTTTAATGCAATGTCCTGCATGCAGGGAGAAAAGGTGTTTATCAAGGCTGAGGTTTAAGAGAAAATTTGGTGAGTTTAACAACACTGCATAATGCCATTGGAAATAAATCTCAATCAAAGGACATGGTCTATTACAAAAGAGAGGAGCAGGAAGAATAGGAAGGGCTGAGTAAGGATATAGGCAGTGATGGAAAAACAGTAATTCTACAATATGACAATCGAACTGTTAAGGTATATCCCTTGAGGCTAACTAACACTGATTATACATTAACAGAATCTGAAGAGGCATCATGCAGTCCACAGACAAGCATTGGCACTCATAGAAACAATAGATATGAGAGTGTATATATACTGAAGGAAATCCTACACAAGGGGCAATCTGAGAAACGTCTGTTATAAAATGTTGTGGACAACCATTCTCTTTGGACAAAGCGTGACACTGAAAAAAGGTTGAAGATTGAACTTGCTAGCATAGAGGAAATGTTGGAAAGAGAGGTTTCCAAACTTGGATGGTTGGGCATGCTTCAGGCTGTATTATGATGTTGAGTCACAAGTCATTTAGTGGTTTGTATACATTTATGATGGAGATGAAGTAGAGGTCATCGGATTTTATGTCTTCTGTGTGGCTTTCTTTAACGTAGGTGGCTAGGCCACATGTCTTGTTAGCCCTGCTTGCAATGAGTTGGTATCCGGGAATGTGGGCTTGACAGCTGGAGCGGTCCACGAAATGGGTTTCTTGTAGACTGACTGTGTCCATATTCCTGTCAGAGTTCTTTTGCAAGTAGCTCAAAACCCAGGATAAACTGGAATCCCATAATTCCTATTGGAAGACACCTCTACAAACAGATGACTGCCCCACCTCTTGATGGCACACCTCCTGGTTGACGTCAAAATTCACCAACCAGAACCTGATAATTGACCCGTGGTAAAGTCCCAGGTTTGAGCCTTCCACAGAAAATCTGGACAACTCTCAATGTTTGAGGACAGGCCAAGGAGGAAGTGGCCACTTGCTACACAAGTGGAACATGAGGAACAACTGAAATTGTGACTGTGGCCATCCAAGTCAGACCATCACCCAATTTCCAAACTTTGCTCTTGGAGATCATTCCTGGTGGCATTACAACCATTTGTACTGCATTAGCTGAAGCCACTGAATAGATTGTTAACTTTGATATTGAACAATAACTGCTTCCTCAGCATATAAATTTTTAAAAATTAAGATAAAACATGCACAAAGTCATGCATATTTTGCTTGGAAGCGTGCACTTCCTGTGGTCATAATTTTGCTTGTGTTTTTGTGCCAACATTTACCGTTCAAAATTGGCACAATGCTTCTCATTAATTTTCTATGCTTTCAGTCTAGTTGAAGGTTCTGGCCACCAGGTGACATTGCAGAACGATTTTCTAAAGTGCCACTCCAATTCCATCACCACCTTACAAACAGTTGTTTAGAAATGTTCTTCTGGCCATGGACAATTTATCCTATACTAAATAAAAATAATGACCCAATGTAATTTTTAAAAAATAGATATCCCAACTCAAATGGTACTCACTCCCATGAGCGATCTACACTCATGGTACAAATGGTTAAAAAAAAATTGATTTATAAATGGTCTTCTCAAATGATTTTGTGCATTGCAATTTCAGTAGAAAGCATGCTTAAAAAAATAAAGCTGCAAAAGATCACAGGATGCCAGAGCAACAGAACACTGCACCAAAGAGGTAGGATGTGTTTCCAATTCTCCACACATTTCCAGGCTTGGCTACTCTGGGTAAAGACTCAGTGTTGCAACCTCAATGGCCTGAAAAGTTCGACAACTTCGGCCACTCGCCTTTGGCTTCCAACTTAAGTCACCCGAGAGCAGGTCTTCAACCCATCTTTCAATAAAAGTGTGTGTGGCCCAGGGAAACATCAGGAAGAGGGGAAAATACCCACAAAACCAAATTTCCATAAATGGCACAGTAGGTGCTGATTATCGCCAAAAGGCTACAAGCCAAGGTAAAGTGTTAGATTCAATCTCTGGACGGTAACGAGTTAACAAGCCTCAACATTCCCAGAAGCAGTGAAAGGTAAAAGAGCGGATTGCTAACTTATGATCCTTGCTAGAACCAGAGTGGACAACAGGTAGATAATGATAATTATCTACAAAAGAATTAGGGAGGAAAGATATTGCAAAAATATTACATTATCACAGGTCTTCAAGGAGATTTGATCTGCCTTATTCAAATAGGGTTACTCTTTTCTGTTGTTAGTCAGTTCTATATTTTTTCAAAACATTTATCAGGAAGAACCAGAACTTCCTTTTGCAACCCTCACAGGGAGTTACAATGGAGAGAGGATTTTTGATGCATACAGTAATTATTTCAGAATAGCCACAGGCATCATTATTTCTGTGAAATGCACTTCCTCGAATACATCCTGGCAACTCAGTTTTCCCAGATACTTCATTTACATGTAATCACCACAAGTTAGGGAGTTTGTTCCGGTTCAACCTGTCAGGAAGATTGCACTTATCCCTTGAAATAAAACTAATCAGGGTGTGGTTTATTGGAATTAATACAATGTTCGAAACTACATTAAAAGCAACCTTGTTAGATCATTGCTGCTAAAATGTATTTGTTATAGGAATAACATTAAATACAAAACAGCCATGAAGGGTGAAAAGTTTGGTTTCTCCACTGGTTCACTTTACAAGTGCGCATTTATGGCATCTTCTAAAGGGAAACAGAAGGGTGCAGAAAACAATGTCAGCCTTTACAGGATAGAAGAAAAGACAAATGAAAATCAAGGATGAGACACAAAAGTGAAACATTAATTTGTGGCAGGTGCAGATTCAAGAAGCAAAGTATAATCAAAGAGAAGGGTAGGAAGGGAGGTGGTAAAATCCAGAGATAGGGATAAAGGCATGAGGATGGAGGTCAGTGGCTGACGGAGCAGCCGCCAATGATGAAGTTGGGTGAGAGAACTTTCTCCAGTTAGGTCTGCAGCTGTGCAATTTTCTTTTGTTTGTTTAACCTTGTTGTTAAGCTCCCAGAGCTCGAGTAATTAAAATAAACCTGCCTATATTGTACCAGTTGAGTGCAAACTGGGTGTGCCTGCTCAAAGCCTGCTGATACCACACGTTCAAAATTGCCAGTCCATCAAGTCTGCTCAATGCCCCAAGATGGCTGGAGTATCAAGACTAGACACTTCCCAGCCCTCCAGTCATGCAATCTTGAGAGGGGAGAAAAATGCCAATAAGGGGAAAAATACTTTTGAAAATTCTTCTCTGTCCCCTTCAGACAATCTAAAACAGCCTCAGGGATCAGGTGAATCAAATTGCACAACAGAAACTGTAGAGACTCAACTGACAATATCAAATAGACTCATTGACTGATTCATTCAACAAATTCAAACCACTAAGGGATATTGAGGGTGTTCAGTAGAAAGCCGCGTGGGTGACTTTTCAAAACCGAGGCGTTTACTCACTGAGGGGTAAAATTGAGATTAACTTGGCCTTTAAAACATAATGAATTTTCTTGTAAAATGGAAAATTCAAATTACTTCTCTGTACTGAGAGGATAGTGAACATTTGTTTTGTTTAAAACTTCCCCATTCTTCAGTTCAACAATCAATTTAACAATTTAAATCATTCATAAGGTTATCCATGCTTCAGTAAGTGGCACTCCCACCTCTGAGTCAGAAGCTTCAGGTTTCACATCTAACTTCAGAGATTTGAGCATATAATCCATGCAGATACTCAAGTCCAGTACTGAGGGATGCTACTCTGTCAGTTGAGCCACTAAATCAATCTGCTCTCTGAAAGATTTCAGGCAGTATTTTGAACATGAGCAGAGAATACACCCCAGTGCCCTGTCTAACACTGATCTCTCAATCAACATGACTGAAAAAGAAACAGAATAGGCCGTAACTTTCTTGGTGTGGCAATGAGCCAGACTGCCACTCTGTACCCACTTAGTGCTAAAACTCTTAACAGCCTGTCTCGGCCAACCTTCCTGATTCATTTCCGGTGCGATTTAGACAGCGCAGTGTGACCCCGACTCCAGTGTCGAAGTCCAGAAGATGCGGAGCGAAGGAGGGCACGTTCCCTTTTTTTAATATAAACAGCATTAGCTGCCATAAGGCAGGCAAGTTTAAAGGTCTAATTGAAAATAACAGGCTAGGGAGAAGGTAAGTGGATGGGATGGGATGAGGGGGGTGGAGAGCAGGATTCAGGGTGTTGCGATGTCCAGTGCGGGGATCCGTTTGGGGTTTAAAATAGTTACACTGAAGTTAGAAGTGCTTTTATTTCTACTAACTTTTTCAGAATAACTATTATTGTAACTCTAGCAGAACTATCCAAAAGTAGTGATTTAAATCACTTTGTTGGATGGTTCCCAGTACAATTGTCCAGGGGAAATTAACGCTTCTGGACAATTGTATCGTGAACCTTAACTGGGGACTTCCAAGAGGGATTCCCAGTACATCTTTGGGATCCCCTCCAAATCCGACCGACGCTGGGGAGCCAGGAAGTTACAGGCCTTATCTGATATGATCACATTGCTATGCGCAAATTGGCTGTTACACTTCCTTTATTACCACAGAGACTATACTTTAAAAATACTTCTCTTGTTGTAAATGTTTTGAGATATCCTGAGGTTGTGAAAGATGTTTTCCTATAAATACAAGCTTTCTTAAAAAAAAAAATTATTTCAACTTTTTCCTTCGGGATTAGTAATATGAACAACTGCATATTTTGGTGATCAGGATCCAAGCTAACTTTATTTTCAGTAGCATTCATGACCAGGTTTTAAAAAACAAAATCCCAAGTTTAACTTTCTGTATGTTTCCCACCTTAAAAGTGCTTCAGCACCTCCTGCTGAAACATTGGTTTTTAATAAAAGCCTCATCAATTCAACCAAGCAAATTTTTAAAGTTACAGGTCAATTTCCTAAAGCATTCCACAAAAGGAATCAAGAATCAGTGTTGTCCTCATGTGAAATTATGTTAAAGGCTAGTGGATAATTGGACAGGGCATGCAGAAATAATTCAATCCCCATTACAGAGTTATACATTTTTAAGTGTTTGTGTTAGACTGCATTAGTAATGGAAACTGCACAATCTTGTCATACTGAAATGAAATCCTGCCACACCTATACTGGCAGGGTGGTATAATTACAACGTGGCAAATTTACAGAGACATTTTCCAGTACAAACATAGAAACAGAAAATCATGAATGGAATAAGTTGACAGGAAGCATAGATTTGAGATTCACAATGCATCAAATTGAACAAATTGTGTTCACAACCAGAGTTTAAAAGGCAAAAGAAGCATGTTTTTGATACAAGAACTAATTAAAAATATAAGAAAACTAGCAAAGAGGAAAAGGGTCAACTTAGACAAGAAGTGAATGTTCGTGTCATGAGGAAAAAAAACAAGGCAAGCCAAAGGTTTGTTTCGTCGTAAAGCAAAATTCCCTACTTCAGAAATGTTTTCTCCTCTTGCCTTCTATGGTCAGGCACAATCTGTACTTCAAAAAGTGCATGACTAAAGTCAGGGAGAAGTCTCCTCCATAGGGTTTTTCCTACTGTTTACCCCTCTGACCTCTTTCGTCTGCAGTGCAGACACAAAAGTCAGCAAAGAGTTTTAGATTTCACAATTTAAAAAATAATTGATGTTAACAGTGTACATTTTTCCATCAGATTTGTATTTAGTTTAAGGAGCTAAAATTCTTTAGATAATGCATTGAACATGACATCTTCTTTTGAGGTCTCTGCCCGAAGACAGGTCTAACCCAGAGCGCCACAACCTTGACTATGGGTAGGACAAGGCAGCAAGTTCCAAATCCACACCAGTCAGAATGGGGATCCAACATCCTATCCACATCGACCCTATCACACCCTGTAAGAATTTTATGAGTTTCAATGAGATCACATCTCATTCTTCAAAACTCTGGAGAATACAGGCCCAGTTTCCTTAATCTCTCCCGCATTCTAGGGATTAGTTTTGTGAACCTGCATGTTGCAGCCTGCAGCTATGATTAGTGATGGTAAAGGTGAACATGACATCACTGGGCACTATTACTAATATTCCCTGGACGATGAGAGAGAACTTGGTCCAATTTTATAGCTGCATATCCCCATATCACAGTTGCCAGAGAATTTGAGTGGAATAATTTAACTCAGCTTTTTAAAAGTTCCAAGTCTCTGCTGCCAGATTTACTATCTGAGGTCAAGGAAAAGCACATCCCATAAGCCCAAAGATCCTCAAAAATCTTTGGGCTTCCATAATTCAAGGGGTCGTGTAACAAGATTTGTAACCACCAAAAATTCCCCGTGTTGCCTGGTGTCACGGTAGCACAGTGATTAGCACTGGGCGGCACGGTAGCACAATGGTTAGCACTGCTGCTTCACAGCTCCAAAGACCTATGTTTGATTCCCGGCTAGGGTCACTGTCTGTGTGGAGTTTGCACATTCTCCTCGTGTCTGCGTGGGTTTCCTCCGAGTGCTCCGGTTTCCTCCCACACTCCAAAGATGTGCGGGTTAGGTTGATTGGCCATGCTAAAAAATTGCCCCTTAGTGTCCCGAGATGCGTAGATTAGAGGGATTAGCTGGTAAAATATCTGGGGGTAGGGCCTGGGTGGGATTGTGGTCGGTGCAGACTCGATGGGCCAAATGGCCTCTTTCTGCACTGTAGGTTTCTATGATTTCTATGATTCTATGGTGTCCTTGTCGGTTCAGTTTATTCCCATCTTCAATCCACAACACCCAATATTAAATGCCGTTTTTCCTCCTGACTGTAACCCCAGTTTCTGCTGTGGATATTAAATCACCTCTCTCAACTTAAACTTCAGTTTTTATGATATATATTTTTCCTCAAGCTTGTATATTAAGCAGCATGTTGGCAGAGTTACCAGGGTCCAACTAAATGCCAGTTAATCTGGTGAGAATTTTAAAGTAAGAGTTTTAACAACACCAGGTTAAAGTCCAACAGGTTTATTTGGTAGCAAATACCATTAGCTTTCGGAGCGCTGCTCCTTTGTCAGATGGAGTGGAAATCTGATTTCCACTCCATCTGACGAAGGAGCAGTGCTCCGAAAGCTAATGGTATTTGTTACCAAATAAACCTGTTGGACTTTAACCTGGTGTTGTTAAAACTCTTACTGTGTTTACCCCAGTCCAACGCCGGCATCTCCACATCATGACTACCAGAGAACTTTAGAGGCCAGATATATGATTAATAGTAGCGATAATACCACCACCTCTGAGGAGGTGATGGTCTCGTAGTATTATCGCTAGACCATTAATCCAGAAACTCAGCTGTTGTTCTAGGGACTGGGTTCGAATCCTGCCATGGCAGATGGTGAAATTTAAATTCAATTAAAAAATGTTATCTGGAATTAAGAATCTGATGACCATGAAACCATTGTCGATTGGCTGAAAACCCATCTGGTTCACTAATGACCTTTTGGGAAGGAAATCTGTCGTCCTTACCTGGTCTGGCCCACATGCGACTCCAGAGCCACAGCAATGTGGCTGACTCTCAACTGCCCTCTGAACAAGGGCAACTAGGGATGGGCAATAAATGCTGGTCAGTCAGCAACGCCCATGTCCCTTGAATTAATTTTTAAAATGTAGTCCCTTATTTTGCACAGGGTTTATAGATCTTTGAGGGAAGGGTCTCAACTTAAACTTCAGTTTTTATGATATATATTTTTCCTCAAGTTTGTATATTAAGCAGCATGTTGGCAGAGTTATTAGCACTGTTGCCTCTCAATGCCAGGGACCCGGATTCAATTCTGGCCTTGGGTGACTGTGTGGAGTTTGCATGTTCTTTCCATGTCTGAGTGGGTGTCCTCTGGGTGTCCCGGTTTCCTCCCACAGTCCAAAGATGTGTGTCAGGTGGATTGGCCATGTTAAATTGCTCCTTAGTGTCCCAAGATGTGTAGGTTAGATGGACTGGCCAAGGCAAATGTGTGTGGGGTTATAGGGATAGGGCAGGGGAGAGGGTCTGGGTCAGATACTCTGTCAGAAAGTCAGCACAGACTTGATGGGTTGAATGGCCTCCTTCTGCACTGCAAGGATTCTATGAAATTCTATTAAACCCCCTAGGGGAAGCCTGACATTTAAAAAAGATGTACATTCATTCCTTCCATTTAATCCTTGCTCAATTTAGTTCAGCTGTGCGAGTTTGAACTTGAGGAAATTTTATTTAATTATAACTAGGTTGGAGGTTTGAAGTCGAGGAAAAAGTGACAAATAGATGATATGAACAAGCTGTAGCATTGTTGGTTCCGTGGCCAACAGTCTGGAAGGGAATTATTAAGCACCATTAGGTCAACTTTTTATTTCCAATTTAAAAATTTGAGTTTTATTTTTAGTGCAAAACTGGATAAAAGGACAGTGGAAAGAAAAAACAGATCTGTATTTTTTTTAATAAATTGTATATTAGGAGAAAAACCAATAAAAGAAAAACTGCCCTTATTCAGATCATCAATAAATTCAGGACAAAAAGAAAGAAATATGAAGGCAACCCAAGTGCAAACAATTTATAAATGTCATGCTTACATGAATCACTAAAACTTACGTAATCTCAATTTCTTTTAAATTAAAAATAAAATTGTTTACAGTTGCAGTTTGAGCTACTTAGCTGGCACTATGATGGTGATATATTGAAGATTATACACAAGGGAAATATTATGATCTTGCTTTGTGAAAAATACCTTGGAGTGTGACTTAAGTCTGCCTTTATTAGAGGACCACAGTATGGTTCTGCCAGGGCTACACAGCTCCTGACCTCATCACAAGCCTTAGACCAAATATGGGCAAAAGAGCTGAACTCAAAAGGTAAGGTGAGAGTGACTGCCCTTGACATCAAGACTGGATTTGACAGAGTGTGGCACCAAGGAGCCTTAGTAAAATTGGAGTCAATGAGAATCATGGGGAAAATTCTTCACTGATGGGATCAAATTCAACACAAAGGAAAATGGTGTGATTGTTGGAGGTCAATCATCACGATCCCAGGACATCAGTGCTAGAGTTTCTCAGGTCAGTGTTCTAGGCCCGACCATCTTCAGCTGCTTCATCAATGATCTCCCCTCCATTATTGTCAAAAGTGGGGATGTATGTCGGTGACTGCACAACATCCAGCACCATTCGTGACTCCTCAGATACTGAAGCAGCCCATGCCCATATGCAGCAAAACATGTAGACAACCTACAGCTAGGGCTGATAAGTGGCAAGGAACATTCACATCACACAAGTGCCAGGCAAGGACCATCCAAACAAGAGGATTCAACCATCTCCCCATGATATTCAATGGTACTACCATCACTGTATCCCACACCAAAAACTTCCCGGGGATTACCATTGACCAGGAACTGAACTGGACATGCTAGAAAAACACTGTGGATACAAGAGTAGGTCAGAGGTTGGGCATTCTGTGGAGAATAATTCACCTCCTAACTGTCCAAACAAAGCCTGTCCACCATCTACAAGGCACAAATCAGTATTGTGATGGAAGACTCTCCGCTTGCCTGGATGAGTACAACTCCAACAACACACAAAAAGCTAAACATCATCTGAGTCAAAGCAGCCTGCTTGATTGGCACCCCATTCATCACTTAAATATTCACTCCTTCTACCATCAACATACAGTGGCAGCAATGTGTACTAGCTACAAGTACTGTAGCAACTCATTAAGGCTCCTTCCACAGCGCCTTCCAAACCCACAACCTCTGCCACCTAGAAGGACAAGGGAATGGTTAAACTACCACTTCCAAGTTCCCCTCCAAGCCACACACCATTCTGCCTTGGAACAATGTTGCTGTTCCTTCACCCTCATTGGGTAAAGGTCCTGGAGCTCCCTCCCTAACAGCAGTGTGGATGTACCTACACCACACAAACGGCAGTGGTTCAAGAACATGATTCACCATCACTTTCTCAAGAGCAATTAGGAATGTGCAACAAATGCTGGCCTAGCCAGCGCCACCAACTCACTGTGAAAGAGTAAAAAAGATAACAGCACACAGATCCGGGAGAGGTGGCAGAAAGATTTCAGTGGAGCATTCTGGGAGAATTGGGAAGCGGAAGATCTGGTGTCAAGGAGCAGTTAAGCCTGAAACTCTACATTGGCGTTTCCCATCCTTCCTCCTCCTCTGGCCAAAAGAAGGGCACAGACATTACAGGTCAGAAAGCGGTGCGAGACCAACGGATGCAGCTGATTGGAGGCCTAGCTGAGAACAGCAGCCTGGGCAGCACGATGGCACAGTGGTTAGCACTGCTGCTTCACAGCTCCAGGGACCTGGATTCGATTCCTGGCTCGGGTCACTGTTTGTGTGGAGTTTGCACATTCTCCTCATGTCTGCGTGGGTTTCCTCTGGGTGCTCCGGTTTCCTCCCACAAAGATGTGCGGGTTAGGTTGATTGACCATGCTAAAATTGCCCCTTAGTGTCCTGATTTGCGTAGGTTAGAGGGATTAGCGGGTAAAATATGTAGGGATATGGGGGTAGGGCCTGGGTGGGATTGTGGTCGGTGCAGACTCGATGGGCCGAATGGCCTCTTTCTGCACTGTAGGGTTCTATGATTCTATGAGATCTGAATCGGCACCTCATTTTCAGCAGCACTGGGAGAACCTTCAGGATTACTTCCTGCCGACATCAGATTTTAAAAAGATTGGCTCTTTATAAGTCAAGTGACCCACATCCTTAGCCCATTCTCTCTCAGGTTCACAAGAGTAGAATCTGAGCTACATTTTAAGGTGAGAGTTTTATTTTATTTTCACACTTCCTAGAGGGTAGCAAGCTAAACTTAAAATTTATACCAACCTGTGCACCAATTGTAGGGTCCTATTCGTGAGAGCAGCAGCAGCAGTAATTCTTAAGTGCCTAAATAGTTTTTAAGTCCTCCCATCCATTGACTGTCTATACTTTCCACTGCCTCGGCAAAGCAGCCAGCATAATTAAGGACCCACGCACCCCGGACATTCTCTCTTCCACCTTCTTCCGTCGGGAAAAAGATACAAAAGTCTGAGGTCATGTGCCAACCGACTCAAGAACAGCTTCTTCCCTGCTGCCATTAGACATTTGAATGGACCTTCCTCGCATTAAGTTGATCTTTCTCTGCACCCTAGTTATGGCTGTAACACTACATTCTGCACTCTCTCGTTTCCTTCTCTATGAATGGTATGCTTTGTCTGTATAGCGTGCAAGAAACAATACTTTTCACCGTTTACTAATAGATGTGACAATAATAAATCAAATCAAATCGTATTTAACTTTTAATCTCCAATAGAAGGAGACAGATGTCAATTGGAGGGGTTGTAAGTTTGCCGATGACACAAAGATTGGCCGGGTGGTTAACAGTGAGGCTGATTGTCTTGGGTTACAGCAAGATGTAGACAAGATGGTCAAATGGGCAGATAAGTGGCAGGTGGAATTTAACCCTGAAAAGTGAGAGGTGATCCACTTTGGAAGGAGTAATTTGACAAGGAAGTATACCATGAAAGGTCTGACACTGGGAAGTTCCAAAGAACAAAGGAACCTTGGCATGTTTGTCCATAGATCTCTGAAGGCAGAAAGGCAGGTAAATCAGGTGGTGAAAAAGACATATGGCACACTCGCCTTTATCAATCGAGGTATAGATTACAAAAGCAGAGAGATCATGATGGAGTTAAGACCATAAGACATAGGAGCAGAATTAGGCCACTCGGCCCATCGAGTCCGCTCCGCCATTCAATCATGGCTGGTATTTTTCTCATCCGCATTCTCCTGCCTTTTCCCCATAACTCCTGATCCCCTTATTAATCAAGAACCTATCTATCTCTGTCTTAAAGACACTCGATGACCTGGCCTCTGCGGCAAAGAGTTCCACAGATTCACCACTCTCTGGCTGAAGAAATTCCTCCTCATCTCTGTTTTAAAGGATCATCCCTTTAGCCTGAGGTTGTGCCCTCTGGTTCTAGTTTTTCCTACTCGTGGAAACATCCTCTTCACCTCCACTCAGGCCTCGCAGTATCATAGAATCCCTACAGTGCAGAAGGAGGCCATTCGGCCCATCGAGTCTGCACCGACCACAATCCCACCCAGGCCCTACCCCCACATATTGTTATCCGCTAATCCCTCTAACCTACACATCCCAGGACTCTAAGGGGCAATTTTTTTTTTTTTTTTAACCTGGCCAATCAACCTAACCCGCACATCTTTGGACAGTGGGAGGAAACCGGAGCACCCGGAGGAAACCCACGCAGACACGAGGAGAATGTGCAAACTCCACACAGACAGTGACCCGAGCCGGGAATCGAACCCGGGACCCTGGAGCTGTGAAGCAGCAGTGCTAACCACTGTGCTACCGTGCCGCCCTGTGAAGTAACCACTGTGCTACCGTGCCGCCCTGTGAAGTTTCAATAAGATCCCCCCTCATCCTCCAACAAGTACACACCCAGAGTCCTCAATCATTCCTCATGTGACAAGCTCTTCGTTCCAGGGATCACCCTCCTCGAGACCCTTTCCAAGGCCAGTACGTCCTTCCTTAGAAACGGGGCCCAAAACTGCTCACAATACTCCACATGGGATCTGACCAGAGCCTTATAACAGCCTCAGAAATACATCCCTACTCTTGTATTCTAGCCCTCTCGAAATGAACGCTAACATTGCATTTGCCTTCCTAACTACTGACTGAACCGGCACATTAATCTTAAGAGAATCTTGAACAAGGACTCCAAGTCCCTTTGTTTCTGATTTCCTAAGCATTTCCCCATTTAGAAAATAGTCTATGCTTCCATTCCTCCTTCCAAAGTGCATAACCTCACACTTTTCCACATTGTATTCCATCTGCCACTTTGCCCACTCTCCTAACCTGTCCAAGTCCTTCTGCAGTCCCCCTGCTTCCTCAATACTACCTGTCCCTCCAGTTGTATAGAACTTTGATACGGTCACAGCTGGAGTAGTGTGTGCAGTTCTGGTCGCCACATTATAGGAAGGACGTGAACGCACTGGAGGGGGTGCAGAGAAGGTTCACCAGGATGCTGCCTGGGATGGAACATTTAAGTTATGAAGAGAGGTTGGGTAGGCTTGGGTTGTTTTTGTTGGAGCAGAGAAGACTGAGGGGCGACCTGATTGAGGTGTACAAGATTATGAGGGGCATGGACAGGGTGGATAGGGAGCATCTGTTCCCCTTAGTTGAAGGGTCAGTTACAAGGGGACACAAGTTAAAAGTGAGGGGTGGGAAGTTTGGGGGGATTTGAGAAAAAACCTTTTTACTCAGAGGGTGGAATGCGATGCCTGGGAGGGTGGTGGAGGTGGGATGCCTCACACCCTTTAAAAGTACCTGGATGAGTACTTGGCACACCATAACATTCAAGGCTATGGGCCAAGTGCTGGCAAGTGGGATTAGGTGGGCAAGTCAGAGAATTCCATGCGTCGATGCAGACTCGATGGGCCGAAGTGCCTCTTTTGCACTGTAGTATTCTGTAATTCAGATGTCCCTGGGGACTATATCTGTGGAAAGTGCATCCAGTTGCAGATGCTTACCGAACGTATGGATCGGTTAGAGCAGCAGCTGGAAGCACCGAGGAGCATAGAATTAATGGAAATTGTTATAGATAATAGCTACAGAGATGTGGTCACACCCAAGGTGCAGGAAGACAGATGGGTGACCGCCAGATGGGCTAGGCAGTCAGTGCAGGATCCTCTGGCTGTCCCCCTCTCTAACAAGTATGCTATTTTGGATACTGATGAGGAGTGAGGTCCATCAGGGGACAGCAACAGCAGTGGCCAGAGCGAAGGGACCACAGCTAGCCTTGCTGCACAGATAGGGGGCTGCAAAGCATAGCAAGACTGGTAGGGGATTCAATAGTTAAGGGCACAGATAGGTACTTCTGTGGAAAATGGACTCCAGGATGATAGTTTTCCTCCCTGGTGCCAGGGTCCTGGATGTCTCTGAACAGGTACAAAACATCCTAAAACGGGAGGGAAATCGAACAGATGTCATTGTCCACATTGGTACAAACGACATGAGTAGAGGGGTCCTGCAACAGCAATTTAAGGAGTTAGGTAGAAGATTAAAAAGCAGGATCTCGAGGGTAGTAATCTCAGGATTACTCCCCATGCCACATGCTAGTGAGGCTAGGAACAGGGAGATAGTGCAGCTAAACATGTAGTTAAAGAACTGGTGCAGGAGGGAGGGCTTCAGATTTTTGGATCATTGGGATGTCTTCCAGGGAAGGTAGGGCCTGTACAAGAAAAACAGGTTACACCTGAACTGGACGGGTACCAAAATCATGGCTGGAAGGTGTGCCAGTAAGGTTCGAGTGGATTTAAACTAGTGTGGCAGGGGGGGTAGGAATCAGAAGAGTAGGTCAGCAAGTGTAGAGACTGGGGATGAGCATGGGACCTAGGCCAGGCTAACTAAGAGAAAAAGCAGGCTGGGGGAGGTCAAACTTAGTGAGCCTGGAGGTCTGGAGTGCATCTGCTTCAATGCAAGGAATATAACAGGTAAGACAGATAAACTTAGACTCTTGATTCATGCGCGGAACTTGGATGTGGTTACGGTAACAGAGACTTGGTTAAAAAAGAGACAGGACTGGCAGCTAAATGTTCCAGGATATAAATATTTTAGGCGAGACAGTGGGGAAGGCAAGAGAGAGATGGGGGAGTTGCAATACTGGTTAGGGAACATATTACAGCCGTACAGAGTGAGGACACCTTGGAAGAGTCATGTAATGAGGCACTGTGGGTACAGCTCAGAAACAGGAAGGGGCAGTCACTATGATGGGGGTGTACTACAGGTCTCCCAACAGCCCATGGGAAGTTGAAGAACGAATATGTAAGCAGATTTTGGACAGATGTAGAAATAAAAGGGTTATTGTGGTGGGGGATTTTAAATTTCCTCATATTGACTGGACTTAGGGCTAGGGGCCCGGACGGTGAGGAATTTGTTAAGTGTGCCCAGGCAGGTTTTTTGGAACAAGATGTAAATCATCCGACTAGAGAGGGGGCTATACTGGACCTGGTACTAGGGAATGAGCCCGGCCAGTCATCAAAATTGCAGTGGGGGAACACGTGGCGAACAGTGAACACAATTCCGTAAGTTTTCAGATACTCATGGAAAAGGACAAGTGTTGTCCTAGGGTTAGGGTGCTAAACTGGGGAAAGGCTAACTACAGCTGGATTAGGCAGGATTTGGAGGCTGTTGTTTGGGAGAGGCCATTTGAGGATAGATCCACATCTGGCATGTGGAAGTCTTGTAAGGAGCAGTTGATCGGAGTGCAGGAGAGTCATGTGCCTGTGAAAAGGAAGGACAGGAAAGACAGGATTCGGGAACCTTGGATGACCAAGGAAATAGCGAGTTTAGTTAAAAAGAAAAAGGATGCATACAGAAGATCTAGGCAACTAAAAACAGACGAAACACTTGAAGAATACAGAGAAAGTAGAAAATAACTCAAACAGGGAGATACGAGGGCAAGAGTCACAAAATGTCCTTGACAAGCAGATTGAGAATCCAAAGGCATTTTATATATATGTTAGGAACAAGAGGGTAGTAGGGAAAGAATTGGTCCACTCAAAGACAAAGGAGGGAAATTATGCGCAGAACCAAAGGAAGTAGGTGAGATCCTTAATGAGCACTTTGCATCGATATTCACAAAAGGAGAGGGACATGTTGATTGATGGTGTCTTGTAGGGGTATGTAAACCCTTTAGAGCAAGTCACCATTACGAGGGAGGAAGTGTTAGGTGTATTAAAAAGCATCAAGGTCGACAAATCCCCAGGGTCACATGGCATCTATCCCAGATTACTGAGGGAGACAAGCGAGGAAATTGCTGAACCTCTAACAGAAATCTTTGTTTCCTCATTGGCCACAGGTGAGGTCCCAGAGGATGGAGGATAGCCAGTTTTGTCCCATTATTTAAGAAGGGTAGCAAGGATAACCTGGGTAATTATAGGCCAGTGAGCTTGACGTCAGTGATAGTGAAATTGTTGGAGAAGATTCTGAAGGATAGGATCTATACACGTTTGGAACTGAATGGTCTTATTAGCGACAGACAACATGGTTTTGTATGAAGGTCATGTCTTACTAAGTTGATTGAGATTTTTGAGGAAGTGACAAAAATAATTGACGAGGGAAGGGCTGTAGATGTTGTCTACATGGGCTTTTGTAAAGCACTTGACAAGGTCCCTCGTGGTAGGTTGGTACAAAAGGTTAAATCACACGGGATCAAGGAATCAAACTCAATTCCAAATGTATTCATTTGGACATGAACAAAAAGAGTCAATGTCAACATCAAGTTAGATTTCTGGCGCAGGGTAACCCTAAAGTTGCTTTCAGCTAATCTCATCTTTCTTTTGCCTGCCAGCGTCTGATATAAATAGGAAGAGTGTTAAATTCTAAGCTCCTGCTTTAGAAGTGGGTATTTGCACTATACGTGCTGCTGAACCATATAGAAAAGACAGCTCCAAGTTCGATTTACAGTCTGTGCAGAGCTAATTAATCTCAGTGAAGCTGAGGGCATTAAATATCATTCCAAGCCAAACAGGAAAGAAAAAAAAAATCAGCAAAATTTATATCTTCCCTGAGTAAGAGGAACAAAATGCATACACATGGACAGAAACAGCCTCAGTTGTGGCAGCCACTATGGTTAAATGTTTAAATTCATACTCAAAGATTGCTCACTTAGACACGTACTGGAAGTTGATGCTATTGGTTGAGGTGTAGTTCACAATGACAGAGGTAATGGTAATTTTTTTTCCATTTTCACCTTTTTATTACAGTTTTCTCTTCTCTTCCTAGCCTTTTCTAGAGTACCTCATCCAAGGGGCCATTCTTAGTGTTTGAGCTTAGGGAGGGAGTGTTTGACCACAAGACAAGTCTGATCCAGTTTTCAACAGATTCACACATGCAGACTTTACTATCAGGGCTTGCTGAATAGCATGGCAGGAGTCTGGCCAATCTTCTAGTTCCTTATTCAGGGTATAGAACACACTTATAATGCCTTGATCACAACTTCAGCTGAGATTAAACTGAATATTGTGGTAATGTGGTCCCTTTACGGGCGGCACGGTAGCGCAGTGGTTAGCACTGCTGCTTCACAGCTCCAGGGTCCCGGGTTCGATTCCCGGCTCGGGTCACTGTCTGTGTGGAGTTTGCACATTCTCCTCGTGTCTGCGTGGGTTTCCTCCGGGTGCTCCGGTTTCCTCCCACAGTCCAAAGATGCGCGGGTTAGGTTGATTGGCCAGGTTAAAAATTGCCCCTTAGAATCCTAAGATGCGTAGGTTAGAGGGATTAGCGGGTAAATATGTGGGGGTAGGGCCTGGGTGGGATTGTGGTCGGTGCAGACTCGATGGGCCGAATGGCCTCCTTCTGCACTGTAAGGTTTCTATGATTTTACGCGATCAGGCCGGTCCCTATGGAGGGGCCACGCAGGAAGTCGTGCCAATCGGGACTAGGGGCTCAAGTCCTGGAATGGGGAGGAACCTCAGTTGGAGCCAAGAGAAGACAGTAGAAGTGTATTGCAGTTCCTTCAGACTCTTTTTTTTCTACATTTATTATTGTTGGTAAATCAATTATTACTTGAAGCCACAAGAAGTCGTCTTCGACTTTACTGCACATATAAAAGGGAGAAAACATAAGGGACTGTGTAGAAAATTCTTCAATGTTAAAGCCATGTACGTGTTTTTAACATCACACTCACAGATGCAAATGATATTGACAAGTAATTTAGATGCTGGATGTCTTACCCACATGCAGGCCTCCAGCCTGACTTTGGAGATAATGGCCCATAGAGAGATTGTCTCTTCCAACTTCTCATCAGGACAAATGATTTTATCTGGGTACGGAGGCTCTGGGAAATTCACAGAGTTACATTCATAAGCAGCCAATGTCACTGAAGCGATATGTGGACCCTGAAGATAATGCACAAGAAATAAAGTTTTGTTACTCAAGAACAGATCTTCAATCCATTACTTTCAGAAATTCTACAACCTGCTGAATCTCAACAATCTCCTTCTTTAAGAAAACCAATCCCCCTGCTGGAATGGTTAGATTTTCAACCCCAAAAGGGATCTTTTTCCTCCGGCGAGTTTCTGATCTCAGTTGGGCCATCATCGCTGTGAGCAGAATGATAGAGGGGAGGGGAAAAGGAAAACAGAGAGCATTCATTCCTAACCGAAGCTGCATAATGTTGAGAAAGTGAGTGCATGAAACCCCTCTCGCATTCATTCCTATTATATAAAACCAGGCCTATAATGATCCTTGATTATATGTACTTTTTCCTCAAACGCTCAGCAAACACGACTATATTCATTGCCAAGTTTCCTCCTTGCGGCAGCAGCATTTTTTTAACAAATAAATCATTCTGCAAAAATATAGGTTCTTGGTGAATGATTTACTGCTTGGCTTGTTGTACTCAATGCATAGTTATAAATGAGCTGCAATATGTGGGGAACCCCCTCTCCTTTTTTGGCAATTACTTTGAACTGTACTTATGAAAAAGCAACCACTAAATAAATGGCTATTTTTGGAGGAAGCTGTAAAAGAGCAAGAATAAACAAACTTCCACTTATCTCACACCTTATATCCCAAGAACATCCAAAATCTTTTTTTTGGGTATTTCAGTCATCATTAAGCATATGAAGTAGTCAATTTCAGCATGTGATCCATAAACAAATAGTCAATGAATAACTAGAAAATGTGCTTTGGCAGTATTAGCTAAAAGAGGAATGTTGGCCAACATATTCAAAGAACAGTCTCCACATCAAACAACACCATGGCATCCTTTTTATCCACTTGAATAAGCAGACGGGACCTCAGTGTGTCTCATCCAACAGATGGGACATCTGTATATATAACACCTCCCAGCCGAGATTATGCGCTCAAATTGTTGGAATGAGACTTGTACCTAGAACATTTGACTCAAGAAAGAAGTACTGCCAAGTTGGCAAAGCAGACATAATGGCTACACATTTGAGGGAACTGAAAATTGCAAATGCATTGATTAGTACATTATCAGACAAGACTCAAAAACCTAGTAGTTATTAGAAACACTAAAACTTTAAATGTGTATGCTGTCCCTAACAAGGATTTCTCATCTTTGCCTGAATTCAGTATTGTAAGTGATGCTGGCCTTTTTATGCACACATTTCAAAAACTCTACAGGTTGTCAACCTAAAGTAGGTGCACAAGTCTGTATAGTGGGGTTTGCGCTGGTAATCTCTGTTTCAGAAAACTGTAATAAACTGAGTCAAGTTTGGGAAAGCCAATTCATTCATGATCTTTTTTTGAGCAAAGGGAAGAGGGAATGGGTGATGCGGGATCAACTTTTAACATTACCCAGCACAGGAATTGTCCAGCTCTACTGGGATTCCAGTTTTTTGAACAAGATCAAAGTTGAAAAGAAACAAGACAAAATAAAAATCGTAAAAAGGCATTTCACAAGCCTATAACTATGTAGCATTAAGCATTGCCATAAAACCATTATAAAAACATTTTGGGAGAAATATAATCCGCTTTCATTTGTACTAATGCTACTTACTCCCAACACACAAGTATCATGCAACCAGTAGTACCAAAGACAAAGCTACCAGTTTTCCCAAGATTGGCTGCATTAAAGGCGAGTTTTTAAAAAACCATTCTTCAGAGTTCAGTTCACTATTCTCATCGAGTTGCGATTAGCATCAGTGATGCAAGGTGATAGAGCATAATGTCAAAATTTCAAGGTGAACGCCTTCAAGTTGTACTGGATAGATTGCTGACGTTATGCCAGTCCTTCATGTATGTAGTGACTAGGCATATGCAGTCATAAATATGGTCATTTCAATTTAGAGTTTGGTTCCTCGTTTTATGCAGAACAGTGACTAAACTGCGCAATTATTCTTCAGACTAAAAAGATGGTGTTCAAAGTGGCTTTGGGGAAGCTCAGAGATGGGCTGCCAAAACAAAAGTGACAACTTAATTGTCACCCCCTCCAACAAAAAAGTCAAGTTGCTTGGATGTTCGGTCACAAGCAGTAACCACAAAGGGAGTCCTTTATTTTAGCCATATTATTTAATGGAGTTGGCATAATTCCATGTATCGCGCTTCCCTACACACACCTAGAGATGGGGAGATTAAAAAAAAGAGCAAGCCATCTTCGGTCACTTTTCTGCATGAACCAATTTCACAGCCTAATCTGTTCAATCGTTCTCAATCTGAATACAGTCATAGAGGTTTACAGCATGGAAACAGGCCCTTGGGCCCAACTTGTCCACACTGTCCTTTTTTTTTAAGCCCCTAAGCTAATCCCAATTGCCCGCATTTGGCCCATATCCCTCTATACCCATCTTACCCATGTAACTGTCTAAATGCTTTTTAAAAGACAAAATCGTACCCGCCTCTACCAACCTCTGGCAGCTTGTTCCAGACACTCACCACCCACTGTGAAAAAATTGCCCCTCTGGACACTTTTGTATCTCTCCCCTCTCACCGTAAACCTATGCCCTCTCGTTTTAGACTCCCCTACCTTTGGGAAAAGATATTGACTACCTAGCTGATCTGTGCCCCTCATTATTTTATAGATCTCTATAAGATTTCCCCTCAGCCTTCTACGCTCCAGAGAAAAAGTCCTAGTCTATCCAGCCTCTCCTTATAACTCAAACCATCAAGTCCCGGTAGCTTCCTAGTAAATCTTTTCTGCACTCTTCCTAGTTTAATAATATCATTTCTAAAATAGGGTCCAGATGAAGTGCAAGACAATCTAATTTAAAGAATTTTTCTTCTCTATCAATCCCTATTAAATTTTTGTATATGGTTTAGAATAATTCCCCCCACCCCCCCCCCCCCGCCCCCGCCCCCAAGGTATTTAAAACATTTTAGTTCTTGCCCAGTCTCTTCAACCAAGTATCAAAACTGTCTGCCACAGAGGGCAGGCATCAGCATACGAACAGCGGTCAACCACATCAATTCCCGGCTTAAAATTTTCCTCTGGACAACCCAGTCATCACAATGGCAGAAGTCCCACATTTTCCCCTTTTTGGAAAATAAATGTAACCAATATTTACATTTTAGATTTGTTAGATCATTTATTGGCAATTTTCAAAAGACAAACATTTTTTCTCATCAAGGACAGTTCCAAAGTACTCATGGCTCTTATACTTGTGTCTGGAACCAGTCTGAAGATTATACATGACAAGTTGTTTCTGTGGAAAAACGTAGTTAAACTTCTGAACTGCAGCTTGTTGAAAGAACTATAGATCATCTACAGAAGCAATATATGTAATAGGGAACAGTAATGTATCAGTGTTGCAAGTTTCTTATTTTTACCAACTGTAGAAACCTATATCAACAAACCAAGCCCCAGGTATTGAATCTAATAGCCCCCTTTTTTGTTCATCTGACAAAAAAAAACCGTTTTAATGCCAAATGTTTACAATCTTATTAGTTTGGTTCAGTTTAGTACTTTTGTCTTTCATGCAGAAAACAATGTTCAAACCCAATTCAGGGCTTGAGCACCGAAACTAGGCTGACCCTCCTTTACAGTATTTTCCAGCCATTCACACCCTGCCACTGCAAGCAAGGACAGAAAATTTAGCGCTCAGGCAAATCTCCGTTCACTGCAACGGGACCAGAGAATCCTGCTGACGTGAATGGCCAGAAAATTCCAGCCATGCTCTTTTGTCCATCCTTCCATGGCCATATGCTCCATTCCAACCTTGCACCCACCCCATAGCCCATTATAGCACTTATGACAACTTAGTGCCAACTCATGCCAATCCATGCCCCCACAAGCACCATTTGCCCTGATACCTATCACGCCAACCTACCTAGTATCCACCTTGGGAAGACCTCAGAATTCATGATGAGATTAAGTAAAGTTCCAAGTGCCTATTGCAAATGTTTTTTTTTAAAATTACTCCCCTTCATAAAAACCTATTCACTACATTTACAGTCCTTCAACTACATTAACCCTTATAACAAACATTTCATTTAATTGCACGATTATAAAAACAAGCATTCGAATTCATAGCCCCACTTCAAAGAGTCCCTAAACACATGAAGCTGTCAATCAAATAATGAAACGACAGGCATTGAACTGTGATAATGGACAGCTATGAAATCAGTCATGCAGCACTAATGTCCAAAGATGTGCAGGTTAGGTTGATTGGCCATGCTAAAAATTGCCCTTAGTGTCCTGAGATGCGTAGGTTAGAGGATTAGTGGGTAAAATATGTAGGGATATGAGAGTAGGGCCTGGGTGGGATTGTGGTCGGTGCAGACTTGATGAGCCGAATGGCCTCTTTCTGTACTGTCGGGTTTCTATGATTTCTAATCCATTAATGGTAACCCCAAGGCTTATATCAATAGATGGAGTGAAATGCCATACAAAACAATAATTTTCTTCAAGACGCCAAACAGTTTTATTCAAAAAGTTAAAGGGCAGGAGTTTTAAATGCCTTAACGGCTTCATCTCAACATTTTTGAGAGCTGTTTTTGACAACTCCGCTTGGCAATTCGTCTTGACACCTTTGACAATTGTTTTTGACAGTTCCAATGAGGTTGTGCACCTTTTTACACTTATTCATACCTACCTATAGCAATCCCAAAGGGCACCTGACTGCATCAGAACCATACCTGAAAGGATACCTCACATCTCCAAAAGGATACCCTGGCTATTCAAATAAATCCACAAAGTTCAGACCTGCTTTTACCAGGTCAAATCTGTACATGTTTGGTTTTAGACACCTCTCGCACCAAAATCACACTTGAATGGACACCGGGGGGGGGTTTGCCTCCACGGAATACACATTGGCTCATTCTTGCCCCCACAAAACTGGTGGGTGATGTGCTCAGGACTTCGAGATTTGTGTCTCTTCTGCCATTTTTACAATGACGGAGAGGCTCTCCAAATGTTGCAAAAATCCAGCCCTGAGTGCATGGCTTGATTTTCTTTTAGAAAAAGGCCTACTTTTAGTGATTTTTTTCCTCTATCCTCTTAGAATATTATCCAAGTAATATGTGTTTTGCTTATTTGCCATATCAAAACGTACCACTTCACATTTATGTTGAAATTCATTCAGACCAATTCCAAGTTTAATAATGTCTCCCTGTATTCTATTGTTATTTGATGAGCAACTTATTAAAAAGTTTATTTGTTTCTCCTGTTCAAAGTCTTTGCTTAACATTTACGAACACGGTCACATTAGTACCACTCAACAGAATAGATTTGACAGAACGGAAATAAAGGGCACCAAACCTCAGATTGAAAATCATTCACAGCTTCTCACAAAATATTAAGGTTTGAGACACGAGACCTAAATCCTTGCAAGTCCCAGCCAACGTTTTCAGGGTAGCACATTATCAGGTTCCTCTGAAGTAAATTTGCACAGCACCAGAGGCAATTTCTAAAAGCTTATAGTAGTTCATTGTGAAATACATCAAGAGTTGGTGATCCAGAATCCAAGATTACCAGCACCGTTGACCCCTTGGTAATTTCTTCAACGGATCAAAGTGAAAACAGCCAGCATACCACATTCAATTGTTACAAAATTGGCTCAGGAGCTCACTAATCCTTGGGTATAAATGAAGTACACGCAAGAGGCAGTCGACTCTAATTTATAACAGATGGACAATCATATTTCTCTTATATTTGCACTATGGAAACATTATAAACAAAACAAGCCACATGTTTTGTGGTTTACCATCAAATCATTGGCAGGAGCTTAACTCCGTTCACAACACAGTATTCAGGGTTTAAACGCTCAACTATTTTGCAGTTTGACAGAAATTGTATCACTATATTTTTCATTTCTTTTAAAAACAATTCTTTCAACATCTGGGTTTCTTCACTTAAGCTGAAGTAGAGTTGAGGGGGCTGCTGGAAGGGAAGACCAAATGTACTAGAGAGGATCCAATTTCACAAAACAAAAGTGCATGAAAAGCGCCACATGATCCAACATGATCTATTCCATTGTTTATGAATTTCAATGATTGAGCAATCCAAGGGCTTTGGGTCCATGGGTTAGAATGAAATGGATGTGTTGAAATCAGTATTTTGTTTTATCTGTTTCTTCTCCCACTCCTACCCATTAGTCATTAATTTTCTTCATTCTTTCATCTTTCTGATAGAGGATGTTGCCTTCCCCGATTCCCCTAAAGCTACAATTGTTCTTTTCCTCCATGTTCCACCTCCCAGAAGGGTGAAATGGCTCTTCCCAAAGTCTGGATTTTTTTTAAAAATTCAAACTTTTGAGCTTTACCCTCTGTAAAAAATCCAACTCTGATTGCAGTAAAGTTAGGCAAGCACGAATGTGTACTGAAGACTCCAGTGGGAAATTTCACAGGTTTTTCTTGAATACAACTTCAGACCCAAACAACTTGTAAGTTTTGCAATTTCACCAAAACTCAAACTTTATTTTTAATCATAGACAGCCATGTCCTTTGATGAACAAAACTGCTACTCATCTGAAAGACATCACATTTCTCATTGAAAATTTCAAATATTTTATAACATGTTGGAGACGTATCTCGAATTGAGAGGTCATGCGCCACAGTACTGCGAGGTGTCAAAAGCAGATTACAAAGGGAAAATACTTCAGCTGTCATCTCGATTTACAAAATTCCCCATCATGGTCTTCAACACACTTCCATGCTTGTCGAACTTTATTGCAACCAGGGTTGGATTTTTACAGAAAAACCTCAAAAGACTTTCCAGACTTCAGGAAGAACCATTTCATTCCTCGGAGAGAAGGAAGGAGAACAATTGCAGCTTTAAGGGAAATTGGGGAAAGCAACTTCTTACAAAAAAACAAAAGGACTGTAACTGCTCTTCTGCAATGAGTATTAGGCCCCTCTTCCCACATACCGTGACTCATTCTGTACATATTCCTGTGGTCAACAAATTTCTACAGCTGCAAAGAGCAGCACCCACCCAGTCAACTGAGAACAGAAAGATTAATCTAACTAGAGATAAAGTACCAACCACAATTGAACTAGACTAAAACTCAACAAAGTAGCTCTCAATCATGGATCAGAAACCAGTCTCAATTACGTCTCCATTTTATTGTAATGATGTGATGCGCAACAAAGATTTTTTTAAAATGAATGTGTCTGAGTGAAGTATTGAAATAAGTATCGAGACAACAGTCTTAACAGAGTTCACATCTGGGTTTCATGATGTCGGTCCCACACGGTGGGGTCATTTGCAGCTGTTGAATATTAAAAAGTTAACATTTGCAAAAAAAGTCATTTTTATGAAAAGCCTTAACCAAGCTCTTAAAAATATTACCCTTAGAGCACTAAAAATGTAATGGGATGAACCTGGATTTAAATATAATTTGGAATACTGGATGAGGCGTTTTCAATAGACCAGCTATAATGGTCTCAAGTCAGGGATACCTGCGATTTTGATCTTTGTGGGTCAGTCTCATTGATCATTTATATACCAGTAAAGGCAATTTTCACAGTAACTTCATTGCAAAGCCTACTTGTGACACTAATAAATTTTTTTAAAAGTAAATTTTAAAATCAGTGCTCCCATTAAGCAGCATAAACCCCATATCATAATAGAACTTGTTGGCCTGATTTAAGAGTCAGATTTTGCTGTAGCCTATAGCCAGACATCTAATGACATTAGCCATTAGTTGACTTGTTCATACACCTAAAAGGTTTAAAAGTGTGTTGCATAGCAAGTTGCTAGAGTTGCAGTCTGACAGCAAGGGCAACACTACACATAGGAAAACAAATGGGACCACAGGATGACAGGTCCCTTGGACCTAATGGCCAGCATACTACAATCTTAAAAGTTGAGGCTGCAGAGATAGCAGATGCATTGGTTGTTATGTATTCCAAAATTCTGTATTCTGGAAAGGTCCTTGCGCAATGGAAAACTGCAAAACATAACACATTAATTCAATTCTCTTCCCTCCAGCGGGGTGGGACCACCTGTTCCCCGTTAGTGGGGAGCACGATTAAATCGGGCGCAGTGGGGGGAGGGGGTGGAGGGGCATGTTAGGGGTACCCGAAAACCTCAGTCCCAGACCCACTAATTGGATGGAAATTGTGATTTCCATATTGTACTAAGCTCTGTGGCGCCTATTTCCAGCGCAGAGCTGATTACGCTAAAAAGAAACTTGGTTCCGAAGATACGTGGAGGCCATGGTGCACAGCGGAAAGCCCGCGAAATGGCCCCTGTGATGTCTCCTGGTCCGCCTCACTCCTCAAGTAGAAGGAGTTTATTCTATATTTTGCTAATGTTATAAATACCTTGTTTATGGTAATGCTTTAGAGATAATTTTTAGTTTTGGAATGTTAACGTTAACAGTAGAAAATGGGATAAATGCAACCAAAGCAGCTTTAAGACTATTTCACTTAAAATGGTTAGGGCCATATTGACTTAAGGGGTTAACAGCTAAAAGGATATAAAACAGGTGGGCTTACTTATCTGGAGAATTGGAGACAAGGGGCGGAATTTTCCTGTCCTGCCTGCCATGGGAATCATAGTGGGCGGGGGCGGACCATGCAACGGTCTGTTGACCTTGGGTGGGATTTTCCGGTCTTGGGGCGAGTGCGGTTGGAATATCCCACCTAAGGTGTCAACGTTGCTTGCATAGAAATGTAGCCCAGAAAGCGGCTTTGTTTGGGGAGTTAAAGCTACACTTAATTCAAAAGCATTCACTGGGCTCTGGAAGGCTGCACCATGGAGATGGGTGAACTTAAGTTCTAGGGTTTCAATTTAATCGGTATTTTTGCTGGGGAAGTGAGTTTCCTGCAGCAGTGGAAAGGCCATACCAAAAAGGTGCTACTGTTAGCAGGCCCCAGACAGCTAAAGTGTTGCTGTTAGCTTTCTCTGTATAGTTGAGGCACAGGAGAACTCCAGGAGCCATTTGATAGCTCAGTGCAGTTAGGGCTCAGAAGTCCTCGGGAGCTGAAAAGTTGGCACAAGGCCACTGGCTCTATGCTGGAAAGGGCTAGGGCTCAGGAGCAGTCCTGGGAACCATTTATAGTTTGGTGTAGCTGGGGAGATTGGAGTGTGGTGCAATCCAGTGACAGTGCCAATCCAGTACATCTAGCCAGTTATTAAGCTGAAATTATGCAAGCTGAAACTGCAGCGCAGGCTTGGAAATCTAGGGGAATAGAATCTCAGGAGACAAGATTAAAGCTCTGGAAGTTGTGCAGAGACAAAGTGAGTTGGAGCAACTTTGAGGGAATTCAAAGGCTTTCTCTTCAAAAAGTGAAACGTTTGTTGTCCCTTCTTTGTTAAGTCTGCTTTCAAGCAATTGTCCTGATTAATCAGCAATTCCTTCTCCTGTTCCCTGTGATACTTGAAGTTCGTCATGTTATAATTGAAGAACATTTTTTGTTGAACTTGTTTCTACAAGTTCATGATTTAAGCATTTCAATTCTTTCATGTGCTCTACATGCTTTGAGTGACATTCTAGTGTTCTCATTATTCGCATTTTTCCTTTTCAAATGCATCTTTCATACGTGAAAGTTAATTCTCTACACTGGTCCACGTTTTCCTCAGTAAAGTACAAAAGAAAATACATATTTTTGAGACTGAGGTGGTGGCATAGTGGTATTATCACTGGACTAGTATTCCAGATCCTCAGGGTAATGCTCTGGAGACACAGGTTCAAATCCCGCCACAGCAGATGGTGAAATTCAATAAAAATCTGCAATTATAAGTGTAATGATGTCCATGAAACCATTGTCGATTGTCAGAAAAACCGATCCGGCTCACTAATATCCTTTAGTACTTTGAATGTTAGCTCTATTCTCTCAATTATTTGATCCTGATGTATATGATCTGTGTTATGTTCCTGGAAGATTCTGGCTAAATCTTAATGACGGTGAGCCGAGTGAAGACATGAAAATCCTCGTTTGACGGATATGATCAGGGTGGGGCCCTGTTCAGTGGCGGTTTCACTAGTGAGCAAGTCTACTCTTCGGCAATTCTGTTGGCCTGGAGGTGATGGCTGCCATTGTGAGTGAAGTTGTGGATGATGGTCTTGGCTCCCCGGCACAAATTATTGGTGCTCACATTGATGAACTGAGAGATATCTTAAAGAGAATGGGTGAAGCAGAGAAGAGAATTCTGTCTGTCGAGAGCCCCTGGTTGGGGCTCAACTTCAGTCTTCACAAACCTTGCTACAGGTCAAACATCCTGGTTGATTCGGAGAGATGGGGCCGGAGCAGGAGTAGCCATGCGCCCAATCTCTGGAGGGGAGCTAAGTGAGGATGAATTCCCAGCCGAATTTGAGAACTGTCTGCCATGCTTTCACAATCTTGATTTGAAGACTGGGCATTAAGTTTGATGGAGCACAGTGTATCTGGTCTTGAAGCCGGAGGTCAGTTGAAGACTCACACCACTTATGTTACATTGTCTTGTGCTTGGTGTTCATCGAGAAAGGTTGGAGGTGGCTGGACAGGACGAATTTTATCCACCCCCAGGTTTCTCTTTACCGGGGCATCAGGACAACGACATGGCAGAGGTACAAAGGCTTCGGTGAAACTCTAGATGGATCCTGGATGTTGCGCAACGATCCTGTCATGGCTTTGGCCTTGTCAAGCTCCATGGATGGTTACATTATCATCAATCCTGAATTTTGTTCTCTTGTGATTATACTCCTGATTTTGTAATATAGTCTCTTATCCTGACAAGATTTATGATATACAAGCACAAAGGTGTTTGTCACCTGTTTTCCTGCAAATCTCAAGATTCATTAATCCTGGATTGTACCCCCATAATTATATCCTTGTGTTGATCCTACACTGTGCCTTTTTCATACTGAAAGGGGCAATCCCGTTACTGAGCTAGGAGGTGAATTTCACAGATTATCCTGTTTTGAGTAGTCTTTGTTAATCCTTGAATGTCTCCCCTGTAATTTCATCTGTTAATTGATCCTGTTATGTGTTTTATCACATTGATAGGGGCAATCCTGTGAGTGAGCATGACGACAAATTTTTGTTTGTAATGCAGATATCCTGGTGAACCCAGGGAAATCCACTTACTGGACCGGTGTGATTTTAATCCATTTTTACATCTTTTAATCCTGGCGTATGTAGTGATGGACTTTTTCACCTTTCCTATGCCACAATTATGGTAAAAATGAGTAGCGCCTTTGCAGGGAGGTGGGTAAGTGGTTTAACATGGAGGTAGTGGGGAGGGTCCTATGAGTCTTCACAGCAGGTGAGGAAAACCCCCCTTGAATTTATGGGCTTGCATTTGTTTGGTATTATAGTTGTTTTGGGGTTATAGACTCTCCGATTAACTCCGTTATGGTACAGACAGGCTATATATCCTGGGAAAAGATGTTGTATTGTATTGTTGGCGCTCCATGGTGGAAGTCACCTCCTAGCTCAGTTACGGGATTGCCCCTTTCAATATGAAAAAGGCACAGTGTAGGACCAACACAAGGATATAATTGCATGCCTAACTGCGGTGTGAAAATCCTTGGTGGTTAAACCACCATTTTGCCTGTGCTATCATCCTGTATACTTTGTGGTTGAATAAGCAACGGCAGTAACTTCTTTGAAAATTTGTTTTCCATAAGTTCAGCAGCTCTGTCGCCATTATCCTGGAGATTGGGTGTCCACCACTGAGCCAATTGTATTGGTATCCTGTAATCCTGATATTCCCCCCCATCTTTCGATATATCCTTTTATTACTTGTATGATGGGAGACTTTGGATAAAATGAATAATCCAAACCAAATGCGTTGGTATTTCCTGCCTCTTCCTACATATATTTGTAGGAAATGACCTTGCTGTACTGTACCAATCTTTGAAAGTTTGTGGGGTCATTTGTAAAAAAAATGAAAAGTCTTCAATAAGAATATAATTTTTAAAAATTCTGGAGGGATGAAAAGAGAAGCTCAAAATTTGCAGAATTTTGCAACCAAGTCAGCAAATGGCAAATACATATTATACCAAACAAACGTAACATACTGGTTGGAAAACTCTGGGATGAACTAAGTTTCAGAAAACCGACACAAGACAACTTAAGAGAATCTGAAAGTAATGAAACAAGTGAAAGGTTGGGTATATAGACAGAACAATGGAATACAAGTCTTCCAAAAGGCATTTGATACAGTGCTGCACAACAAACTTCTGAGGAAAGTCATAGCTCATGGAATAAAAGAGACATTAGAAACGTGGATACAAAATTGGCTGAGTAATAGAAAACTGTGCGCAATAGTGGGCGGCAGAGTGGGTAGCACCGTTGCCTCACAGTGCCAGGAACCTGGGTTCAATTCCATCCTTGGGTTACTGTGCGGAATTTGCACGTCGCTCCCATGTCTGTGTGGGTTTCCTCCAGGTGCTCCGCTTTCCTCCCAAAGTCCAAAGATGTGCAAGTTAGGGTGATTGGCCATGCTAAATTGTCCCTTCGTGTCCCAGGATGTGTGGGTTAAGGGGATTAGCAAATTAAATATGTGGGATTACAGGGATAGGGTCTGGATAGGATGGTCTGTCGGTGAGTCGGTGCAGACTCGAAGGGCCAAATGGCCTCCTTCTACACTATAGGGATTCTGTGATTCTATGATAGTTAATGGATATTTCTCAGGCTGGAAATAATTTTTTAATGAACTTCCTCAGGTCACTATTGGGACCCTTGCATTTCCTGATATAAAATTAATGAGCTTGATGCGCAGGGAACAATTTCAGAATTTGCAGATGACATTAGACTTGGAACATTGTAAACTGTGAGGAGGGTAGTGTAGAACTTCAAAAGGACATACATAATTTGGTGGAGTGGGCGAATAGGTGACAAATGAAGTTCAATGCAGAGAACCAGTAGAAAGAACTTGGACAGACAATATGAAATATGGGTACAATTCTTAAGGGGGTGCAGGAGCAAAGGGATCTGGGTATATATGTGCAGATCATTGAAGGTGGCAGGTCTGGAGGAGAGAGTTAATAATGCAGACAATACCCTGGGCTTTATTAATAGGGTCAGAGAGTACAAGAGCAATGAAGTTATGCTGAACTTATACTAGCTAGACCTCAGCTGAAGATTTGTGTACAGTTCTAGGCACCACATAAAGGAAGGGAATGAAAGCATTTGAGAGAGAGCAGAAGCGATTTACAAGAATGATTCGGAATGAGAAATTTCAGTAACGAGGATAGATTGGAATGGCTTGGGACTGTTCTCCTTGGAGAAAAGAAGCTAAAAGGTGGTTTGATAGAAGTGTTCAAAATCACGAGGGAGCTGGGAAGAGTAGATAGAGAGAAACTATTCCTGGTCTGAAAAGGATGGAGAATGAGGAGGGCACAGAATTCAAGTGATTTTCAAAAGAAGCAAATGCAGTGTGAGAAAAAAAACTTTGGAATGCGCTGCCTGGAAGTGTGGTGGAGACAGGTTCAATCGAGGCAGTCAAGAGGCCATTTGATGATTATTTGAAAAAAAAACAATATTCAGGGTTATGGGGAAAAGCAGAAGAATGGCACCAAGTCATATTGCCCTTTCGAAGTGCCGGTGCAGTCACAATGAGCCGAATGGTCTCCTTCTACGTCATGGCAATTCTGTGATTCAGAAATTATGCCAATACTTTACAATGTATTGGCCAAACCACACTTGGTGTATTGTATTCAATTCTGGCCAGCACACAGAAAAAGGATGCAAATGCATATGAAAGACTTCAGCAAAAAGGATTCCAAATGTAAAAGGGATGAGTTATGAGTAGGATTAAGTATACCTGAGCCTTGCAGAAAAGAATTGAGTGGCAGTGGAGGGAGGAAGACTTAGTGGAATATAAAATACTAAGCTGCTTAGAAAAATACAGCATACTGCTTCAAAGAAAACAAGCCAGCAGGATGATGAAAAGTTTACAGAAAATATAAATTTGAAACTGGTATAGGGAAGAACTTCTTCACAAAGATTGAAAAATCACACTAGAAAAAGGATGTTCATGCAACTGAGACATTTCAACAAAAAGGATTGCAAATGTGAAAGAGATGAGTTAAGAGTAGGCTTAACATTGAAAAATCCATCAGGCAGAATAAAGGAATGTTCAAAATTTATCTGCATGTTCGATTGGGAGTGTAATAGCATTAGAGAAATAAACAATATTGAGCCAAAGTAAGCTTTCCTGCCGTGTACCAAATTCAAGCACAACGCGTCAGTCATATTTACAAATTAAGGACAAAAGAAAATGGAGGAGGAATTTTCTTAATAAGAGGAGCTGTCAGACTGTGGAAGAGATTATTGGCAGTGGGGTGGGGTGAAACAAGAAACCTTAATAAGTTTTAAGAAGGAACTAGGCAGGTTCTTGCCGACAAGTGAAATTTAGGGTTATAAGAAATGCATCAAGGGAAGACTGCGTGTAGGTGGATCAAATGTTCTCTACTAAGACTGTTAGAGTGCAAGGCATATTCTCCTCCTAGGTCTTTTTGCTAACACTGGGTATTGAAGTGGAAAGTGTCACTCACCTTAAGCATAAAGTACACACAAGAACATTTTTAAGATCCAAATTCCAGTTTCCTTTCATACACCCATTTGTAAAACCACAGCATACTTTCATATGCACAGGAGATTCCTCATTCCAGGGAACAATAAGAAACTTTATATTCAAGAAACTTCAATGGCAGCTAAACTTGGAAGCTGGGTGATACAATGGAATAGAATATCTGTGGGACTTGGGTTTGAAACCTGCCCAGCTTGGAGAGGGGAGGCCTGGCTTTCCATCCCAAACGGAAACATTCTCAGTTAAGAGTGTTCACAACTGCCCCAACCCAAGGGCAAATGAAAATGGTTTCCTGGCAGAAAGATTTTCATAAGTCATCATGGCAGGATACTATCAGTAATGGGAATTGTGTAGTGAAATTAATGGTATTCCATAGATGTCCAGGACAGAATTATTTTAACAAGGCAGAGGAGGGAATGCATTGCTCAATCTCTTATGAATTTTAATGTACTTGTCATAATCAAAACTCAGAAATAATCACATACATACCCTGTTTAACACAGGAAAACTTCCCGAGGTGGTCACAGAAAGCGAGGAAAAAAATTCAGGCTAACAAAAAGGGGTAGGGCTGGTTAGGTCAGTTGGCTAGAGTGTGATACTAAATAAAGGCAATGAGATGGGCTCTTTAGAGCTAAGGTAGATATTAGAGTCTGCATCTTCTACTTGTCCAAATGTTATATCAGCACATCTGTGACAGTGTGTGCATGCATGTGTGCATTCATTCATTCAAACTGGAGGTACACATTTCTACTTTTAATTTTCTGTATGCTCAATTTATATTAATTACTGACCAAGGGCACGATTGTTACAAATCCTACTCCCAAGGTGATTTTTCCTTTAAATTCCACACATACAAATGAAAAACATACAAGTCCATGAACATTATGTGCTCCCTTCAATTGAACAAGGATATGTTTTAAACCTGATCCCAGTTTCTGAGCCACCAATGGCTGTTAACACAGCAGCAGCAATATTCACAAAGAACATAGAACATAGAACAGTACAGCACAGACCCTTCGGCCCACGATGTTGTGCCGAGCTTTTTCTGAAACCAAGATCAAGCTATCCCACTTCCTATCATCCTGGTGTGCTCCATGTGCCTATCCAATAACCGCTTAAATGTTCCTAAAGTGTCTGACTCCACTATCACTGCAGGCAGTCCATTCCACACCCCAACCACACTCTGCATAAAGAACCTACCTCTGATATCCTTCCTATATCTCCCACCATGAACCCTATAGTTATGCCCCCTTGTAATAGCTCCATCCACCCGAGGAAATAGTCTTTGAACGTTCACTATCTATCCCCTTCATCATTTTATAAACCTCTATCAAGTCTCCCCTCAGCCTCCTCCGCTCCAGAGAGAACAGCCCGAGCTCCCTCAACCTTTCCTCATAAGACCTACCCTCCAAACCAGGCAGCATCCTGGTAAATCTCCTCTGCACTCTTTCCAGCGCTTCCACATCCTTCTTATAGTAGGTGACCAAAGCGCACAAAGCTTATAACATCTAGGATTCCAAGCATAGTTCACACCAACCAAAGTTCATAAGTCACTGACGTAATAAGCAGCTAAGTAACATACATTAATGCCATCATTTCTCTTTAGGATCAGCCTCAAGGGTTGCTATAACCAAAAACTGAGTAAAGCTCAATGAATGAACCATTTATGCCATGTTGGGATTTGAAGCCATGTCCCCAGAGCGTTAGCCTGGGCCTCTGGATTATTAGTCCAGTGACATTACCACTACCTCCCCAAATGTAACAAGTTCCAACATGTAACTAAATATTTGCAATAAGAATCTTTTAAAAGGGGCACTGAAAAATATCACACATAGAATAAAGCAAGCATTAGGCTGCTCGCAATCTTCAGATATCCTCTCCTCCCCCAATCATTGGCATGTCTAAGTCCATCTCTTGATATTTTAATGAAAGCACTTTGAAGTGGGGCTTCCAAACACTCGTATGTTCCAAGAGCAACTGAAATCTAATGCAAATGCTTCAGGATTTCACTGAGGGACAGTAGGAAAACATTTGATTTGATTTATTGCCACATGGAATGGGATAGTGTAAAAAGTATTGTTTCTTGCGTGCTATAGAGTCAAAACATACTGTCCATAGTGTACATAGGGGAGAAGGAAAGGAGTGGGTGCAGAATGTAGTGTTACAGTCATAGCTAGGGTGTAGAGAAAACAGGCAGGCAGGGAGTGACCTGAAGCAAGTGAGAAGAAAAAAAATGTGACTCCCCATTCAAGTGCACCAATCGTATCAAATTAAACTTACTGGAAGACAACTTCAATTCCAGCATGCTTTGAAGACAACTGCTGCTCTCAAGGTCCAAACACTGAGTAAGCAAGCACTGTGATTTTGCAGCAAGATGAAATTTTAATTAAAAATTTAAACTTTTGGTTTTGAACTAAATGAATGATTCATTTTAATTCACCACTGAAATATTCAATACTGACCATAGGACAGTTATCTCATTATTGTAAAACCTCGCACAAACTCATCTGTAAAGTCATTTCAGAATGTTAATGGTCAATTTGTCTGAGCTAACACAATTTCAAATTTGAAGGAAGCATGAGAAATTGAGCGTTTCAGAGAGTGGGAGAATACAACCAGGATGTTTACCTCCACAAAGCTATTAATTCAGCACTCCATTTCGCCACAAGGTAAAGCAGCCACTGGTGAAATCTGAACCTGCTGCATGCACACTTCATCTTTCATCACATCTGTACCTAATTAGTGTTCTCTATTAAATATCAATACCAAACCAAACTGGAGAAGCAAAAAAATCTCAATTCCACAGTTGGTGGTCTCAATTTTGTAATCTTGAAAATAATCTTGTCAGCTACTTGCATTTGGATTGTACTTGCGTTACGCTGCAGAAACTGTAAATTCCCATCCTCCTGACTTCTGTGCCAACAAACCATTGGCACAAGGCCAGTTCCTAGTCACGACATGCCGCATGACATGTAATGATAAAACAGCACCCTAGTATCACCCAAAACTAACACCCTTGCATATTTCAGTTCCATTTGGAGAATTAGCCTACGCAATGTTCAGTCTTTTAACAAATCTGTAGAACAAATCTAGTCAAATATTCTTGCATTATTGAGTAGAGTTTCTATTCTGCATGTAAAACACCTGTTCAGAGCTGTTCTTTGCAGTCTTACGAAAGGAGCTTCTCTCTCCTCATCATGTTGGTTTTGGTGTAGAGTTTCGACCTCTTCGAGTCATCGAATGGTCACAGCATAGGAGGAGGCCATTTGGCCTAATCTGTTGTGATGGTCCACTGAAGGAGAAATTCGCCTAATGCCACTCAATTGCCTTTCCCTCGCAGTCCAGCTCAGAATCTTCAGAAAAGCAGAGTTGAGACTGTGTGGACAGTCACAGCAGTGAAACCGCTTCCCACTATCTCTAGCATGAGGAGTTGGAGCTTCGTAGCAGAACTCTAGCATACTTTTTATTTACATAAAGGGTTCTTAGGGATGTAGTAGCTATTTCTGTTTAAGCAGTATAGCACATGGCGAATTGGGAACAGATGTGGATTATTGTATTTTTAATTAACAAATTTCAGTGTGACCACAATACGCCTGTCTGCACGGCATAGCATGTGAATTTGAAACGTTTTTGTGCATTTGCTGGTAAAAGTGGTACGATGAAAAGCAAAGTGTGTGAGTACTTTTTGTTCTGAGTAAGTGTTTTGCTTCCTTAGTTACTGAATGGTGGTAATGTTTGTTAAGTAAATATACACGTGTAGCACATTAACCCGTATTGTACGAGTGTACGCAAGGTGGTTTATACTGAAACTAGGACACAATTGAAATGCTACCATCATAGCCACACGTATAGCTAATTAATGATTTCTATTGGACAAGAATATTTGACAATCATATTTTGTTTACTTATCAAGAGTGTAGTTAAATATTAATAAAAATGTTCCATTAAAGTTTCACCCGAAACATTAAATATTCAAACAAACAGTCAACATTAATGGGCCTTCTATTCCATTGCTCATGCCAAGTGAGAGTATATCCTGTTTTAGCATCAGAAGACAAAGGTTAACATTTTGGATAGAGACCCGAGTGGTTCTGATGAAGAGACACATCACCACCTTAAATTGGCTCTTCAGATGTTAAGAGACTTACTTTGTGTTTCCAGTACTTGTATATATTTTTTTCATAACCCCCCAACATGGCACATCTGAAGGGCTGAGAATAAAAGTAATAAATATGGTATGGAGAGAAAAATCACATTTCAGATCACTCCTGTGCACCTGGATTTAAAGCAATGCTGGTTCAGAGCTGGGAACCAGCAGCTTGCGCATTCAACCATTCACTGCTTGAAAACTTAAAACAGGTGATTAACTTGTATTTAAAGTGGGGAATTTTTCTCTTCCTCAAATATGCAAAGTTGGGGTTATTTAGGTCCAAGTTGTCAGTCCAATGATTATTTGGAGAATAGGTGCCACCTAGTGTAGTAAACGAACTAAGTTTTGCACGAGAGAGAATTTGGTCAATTGTCTCCTTTGGTCAGTTTGAATGCTTAAGCTCAAGTTGGGAGTTTCTAATCACTCTCTCTTCATTTATCTCATCTTTTCTCACAAAAATTGGTATCATATTTGACCCCAACTTCAGCTTTTGACTACATAGCTATGCCAATCACCAAGATCACTTGTTTTCACCTCCATAATGTTGCCCAACTCTGCCTTTGCTCATCTGCTGCCCAAATCCCCAATGCCTTTGCTCCCTCTAGACCTGACCATTCCAATGCGCTTCCAGCCAGCCTCCACCATTCATAAATTGGAGGTTATCCAAAACTCTGCTGACTGTCTCTTTGCTCACACCAAGTCCCATTAACTCATCTAATCCTGGTCTTAAGCAATCCCAGTTTTAATTACTCCACCACTGGCAGCATTGCTTTGAGTTGTCAAGGTTCTAAGCCCAGGAATTCCCTCCCAAATTCTCTCTGCTTTGCTCGCTCTCTTTCCTTCTTTAAGACATTTGATTAAACTATCTGCCCTAAATTCATCTTAAGTGGTGTCATGACAAATTTTGCTTTGTAATGCTACTGTACGGACTTTAAGAAGTTTTGACCACATTAAAACTTACCATATAAATTCAAGTTACTGTTGTAGTGTTTGTGGCTTGGGTTGTGTCCTGCAACAGGGACCTTAAATCAGCACCCATGTTTTGCAATATAATTCCATGATTAGCAGAAGAGCAAGAATTTATTTTAAATAAATGATTGAAAGTTTAAAGTTTATTTATTAGTGTCACAAGTAGGCTTACATTAACACTGCAATGAAGTTATTGTGAAACTCCCCTCGTCGCCACACTCCTGTTTGGGTACACAGAGAATTTAGCACGGCCAATGCGCCTAACCAGCACAGTCTTTTAGACTGTGGGAGGAAAGCGGAGTACTCGGAGGACACCCATGCAGACACGAGGAGAACGTGTAAAGTCCGCACAGACAGTGACCCAAGTCGGGAAGCAAACCCAGATTTCTGGCGCTGTGAGATAGCAATGCTAACCATTGTGCCACCATGCCACCAATGGGTGTAAAGGGCAGAAAAAACAGTTGTGTCCTGAAAAGAAAATGGGTAATAACCACAGCTGGTTGAATAGCCATTTCTCATTCCTACATTATATTTTAAACTTGTAGCCAAGTCTAAAATTACAGTAATACACAAAAAAATTAAGTACTTTGCTCAAAGATCTGAAATTTCCCAGTCAAGCAGGACACTTAATTGTAAAATTAAGATTTAAGGCAATCATACCACCACATATCAATCTAACTCTGAAACCTTGCGCCATTTCATCCAGATGAGCTGAGAGCTCCATCTGCTGGTTAGTCCTAGACACAGTAAGAGTTTTAACAACACCAGGTTAAAGTCCAACAGGTTCATTTGGTAGCAAATGCCAGTCCAACACCGACATCTCCACATAATCCTAGACATATACTGCTGCAATATTGCAGAAAGACCAGCTGGCTAATGTTACCTGCATCACTTTCCAAATAGTTGGAAACAACACAGATAAACCAAATGTTTTTGAACAGAAATCTCTTCTGCAAGATTCAAGTGTGCAATTTTACAGTAAAATCCTCAATTTTGATGACTGCACTGTCTCCCCCAACTACACCCCCCCACCCCTTCTCCAATGAAACAATACTTCAACACACAAAGCAGGCAAGTAGGCTACTCCAAAGGCAGTGTTAACACCATTTTAACCAACAACAAGAAGATGGGCGAGTGGCTGCAAAGCTGTGGATTTGCTTTCCTCCTTTACTCGGGCAAGAGTTTGGCTTCTATATAATTTATTTTGCCTCTTTCCCCACTACAAAGCAGAAAACGCTGCAAAAACACAGCAGGTCTGGCAGCGTCTGTGGAGAGATGCTTACTTTTCTCCCACCCCAGTCAAAGGATCAGTAGCTCACCTGAAGGATTTAAAGGCATAAACTGACAACACGCTGCTGCTCCGATGCGCTGTCACAGCTGGGTGCTCCTTCTTCAACCTACAGCTGTTATTCTGCCTTGTCTGTGCTAAATTAACTGAACTACATGACTGTTCTGCAGCTGGCCCAGAGACAAGAAAACATGCACAAAAAAAAACTTTGCTCCTGATCACTATCCGGTGATTCTTGCTGGAAAATACACATGCTGATGGAAACTGGGTCAGGCTCTGCTTATGATACCTCCTATGGCTGAAGAGTTTCATTGACTGTCTAGGTTCACATAAGAAGAAAGCCACCTTGGGATAGGTATCAGAAGGGAGACTGAAGTTCATCCTGTTTCTGATTCAACCAAGTGTCTTACATCTTTGAGTTTACACTGGCCAATTCTACAGATGTTCCAGAAGGCATCATGCTTGGATAATGATAACTTGTCAATGGGATAAACCTTGTAGAGGTGATGTTTCTCCTCCAGCAGTTTCTGGATAACCTCATTGTTTTCACTGAAACAACCTTATGCTCAAGAGAGTTATGGCCGGGGACTTCTGGAGCAGTGGAGTACACCATATTCCAGAAAGTCGCCCAGTCATCTTCAACACAGTGTCCATTTCACAGTACATAAGCGACTGTTTGAGTTTGAGAAGGAGAGAGATTCCTTCATGACTACCTGTTTTGAGCATCAAGGCATTTTTGGACCTTTATGCCCTGGAGGCATCTAAGGAGAGAGGTGTTGCTGTTTATCCTCGAAATGATAAGACTGTTCAGTCGAGCAGATGGCACCGCACATGGTTTTTGTTGCACGCACATCCCGTCTGTCCCTCTGCCTGGTGATGTTATAGTCAATTAGATATCAATGCATGGAACAGGGATGCATTTAAGAATGTGTGTTGCCATAAAGGAGATGGAAAACGGCATTGCTGATTAAGAACTCATGCTCAGCACACATCTTAAGAGGAGACCACTGCTGTTGCAGCTGACAACGCTCTCCCCGCCCCCCCCCAGATGACACCTTTCCACATCGAGTGACATGCATCAACTCTTGCACTGAAGTCACCAAGAATGACTAGCATGTCTGACTTAGCAATCAAGGTGTGCAGGTCATCATATAATTTATCCTCGACTTTAATCATAGAAAATCATAGAAATCATAGAAACCCTACAGTGCAGAAGGAGGCCATTTGGCCCATCGAGTCTGCACCGACCACAATCCCACCCAGGCCCTACCCCCACATATTTACCCGCTAATCCCTCTAACTACGCATCTCAGGGACAATTTGTAACCTGGCCAATCAACCTAACCCGCACATCTTTGGACTGTGGGAGGAAACCGGAGCACCCGGAGGAAACCCACGCAGACACGAGGAGAATGTGCAAACTCCACACAGACAGTGACCCGAGCCAGGAATCGAACCCAGGACCCTGGAACTGTGAAGCAGCAGTGCTAACCACTGTGCTACCATGCCGCCCTTCTATCCTCCCAATTCCATTCGTCCAATCCCAACCCCTCAATCCCAATCCCATTCACCCAATCCAAAAACCTGCAATCCCAATCACCCAATCCCATCCTCCCAATCCCAACCCCTCAGCCCCAACCTCTCAATCCCAACATCCCAATTCCATTCACCCAATCCCAACCTCTGAATCCCATTCACCCAATTCCAATCACCCAATTCTACCCTCCAAATCCCATCTACCTAATCCCAACTGTCCAATCCCAATCTTCAAATCCCATTTACCCAATTCCAACCCCTCAATCCCAATTGTCCAATCCCAACATCCCAATCCTATTCTCCCAATCCAATTATCCCAATCCCAACTGTCCAATCCCATTCTCCCAATCCCAACTGTCCAACCCCATTCTCCCAATCTCATTCTCCAATCCCAACATCCCAATCCCATTCATCCAATCCCAACCTCTGAATCTCAATCACCCAGTTCTACCCTCTGAATCCCATCTACCTAATCCCAACTGTCCAATCCCAATCTTCAAATCCCATTTACCCAATTCCAACCCCTCAATCCCATTCTCCCAATCCCAACTGTCCAATCCCAGTCGCCCAATCCATCCAGCCAATCCCAGTTTCTGTTCTAATCCAGTCAGGGTTGAACATGGTAGGAATTTACACACTGATGAGAGTCTGTTGCCTTTCAGGGAGTATTTAAGAGCCATCATGATTATTACCACCCTTGAGGAGGCAAGTCAACTTATTGACTAGTTGGTTCATGACAGCAAGTCTATGACAGCTTTGCTCCCTTCTTTCTGTCCACATTCACTCCAAAAGTATGTGTAGTCTGCACCAATTTCTTTGAGGTGATCCTTCTCAGGTAGATGAGTCTTGCTAAGGGCAGCAACCTGGATGTTGTACCTAGTAGCTCCCTAGTGTGATGATACTGTGCTATTAATATATGTTTAAGGGTGGGGGGGGGCGGACTGCTTTAAGAGGCAGTGTTTTTCTACAGAGAGTTAATTTGTCTGGGAAGGAATGCAGCAGATGTAGAGAAAGGGCTAATTACTCATTTTAGCCATGCAAGTGTTTATTTAACAGAAGGCTTAATGGGGTGTTTTTTAATTTTAAGTAATGGAAGGTAAATTAAGTTAATGGGAGGAGCTAGACTTGTAACAGAAAAAAATAGTTTCATTTTCATTTTAAACAAAGGGCAGTTGTACCTGAAACCAAGCATCCGTTCCATATTGAGACAGTCACAGCAGAGTTAGCTGGTTATGTAGCCAGTATGCCTGATAATCACTTAGCAAAGCAAATTTCCGATGGAGGCATGGTCATATGGCAGTCAAAGGAAGCACTACAAGGACACTCCAAAGGCTTCACTTAGGAGTTATGATATGAAATTCAAGTTTTGGGTCAAGTTTGCCCAGGATCACTGCGTCCAATGCAACCAGATAAAAACTGTGCAGCTTTCCTCGAAAGCAAGCAGAGGCAAAGGGAGAAAATTCCGAGGCAGCAACATATCCAAAACTCTATCATCTGCAGTATCCTTCCTTATTTGCAGCTGAACATTCCAGGTGCAGATCAGCCTTAGCAGTCACCTGCGTATCCATCAGAACCCTGCCGAACGCCCCAGGCAATACACATGGTCATCTTCACCTCAAAAGGTCAAACAAGACCAGAGGGAGCAAGTATCTGCAAGACTGTACCGCCAGCACAAGAGAGTTAGATGGAATATTTTAGACAATAAAACTTTCATTCAAAACAACTAACTCCAGGATATTCTATTCCAATGTAAAATTAATTGGATAGCTACTAGACTAATTGGCTAGCTATTTCAAACTGACAAAACAGGCACAATGTGTCATGGGGAGGCAATGGCCTAGTGATATTATCGCTAGACTATTAATCCAGAAGCTCAGCTAATGCTCTGGGGACCCGGGTTCGAATCCTGCCACAGCAGATGGTGGAATTTGAATTCAATTTTTTAAAAATCTGAATTAAGAACCTACTGATGACCGTGAAACCATTGTCAGAAAAACCCATCTGGTTCGCTAATGTCCTTTAGGGAAGGAAATCTGCCATCCTTATCTGGTCTGGCCTACATGTGACTCCAGAGCCACAGCAATGTGGTTGACTCTCAACAGCCTCCAAGGGCAACTGGGGATGGGCAATAAATACTGGCCATCTAGCAACGCCCGTTTCCCACAAAATGAATGAAAAAAATTCCCTCCTTGTCATGCAAGGTTCTATGAAATTAATAAATCTAAACAGGAGAACTCTCTCAAGGGTTCTGATGGAAGATACACTCTGATGTGAAACCAAAGCACAGGCATGTTCATACCAGTTGCAGTAGCATGTGAACAACTAGCATGAGACCTTATCTTTTCCATCTACTACGCACTGGAGTCACATGCTTCCTCACCAGTTCATCAATATGCAACAGAGATGCGGACACAGAAGTAGGAAAATAAACATTGCGTCATCCAAATCGCTTTTGAAAAAAAAAGCATTTTAATTCACATTACACTGCGGCAGTCAACTGGAGGTCATTTTCGATTGCATGCTGTGAAAATGGAGCATCCTGTGTGCTATATGGTACATTGCAATACGATCTCACTGAAATATAACCAGGGGAGAGGTAAGCTGAAACATCAGATTGCTGACCTTTTATCAGTCAACCCACATGCACATGTAACACACTACCCACAAAGTAAAAGGTCAAGATTTCAATCTTCGTCTTTTGCCCACTCAAAGGTAGTACATCAACTTGTGTAAAGCACCATTAATGCAGAAAATGTCACTTTAAAGAAACATCATTAGACTGAAACTGACACAAAGCACAAGGGAAAGAGGTATCAGGAGGGAGAAGTGGCACAGTGATTAGCACTGCTGCCTCACAGTGCCAGGGACCTGGGTTCAATTCCAGCCTCGGGTGACTGTGGAGTTTGCACATTCTCCCCGTGTCTGCGTGAGTTTCCTCCGGGTGCTCTGGTTTCCTCTCACAAGATGTGTAGGTTAGGTTGATTGGCTGGGGCAATTTGTCACTTAGTGTCCAAAGATGTGTAGATTACGGGGATTAGCAGGCTAAATATTTGGGATAGGGCCAGTGTCAGATTGTGTTCAGTGCAGGCGCAAGGAAATTTGGCATGTCAACTGCAACTCTCACCAACCTTTACAGATGCACCATAGAAAGCATTCATTCTGGTTGTATCACAGCTTTGCATGGCTCTTGCTCTGCCCAAGACCACAAGGAACTACAAAAGGTCGTGAACGTAGCCCAATCCATCACGCAAACCAGCCTCCCATCCATTGACTCTGTCTACACTTCCCGCTGCCTCAGCAAAGCAGCCAGCATAATTAAGGACCCCATGCACCCCGGACATTCTCTCTTCCACCTTCTTCCTTCGAGAAAAAGATACACAAGTCTGAGGTCAACCGACTCAAGAACAGCTTCTTCCCTGCTGCTATCAGACTTTTGAATGGACCTACCTTGCATTAAGTTTATCTTTCTCTACACCCTAGCTATGACTGTAACACTACATTCTGCACTCTCTCATTTCCTTCTCTATGAATGGTATGTTTTGCATGTATAGCGTGCAAGAAACAATACTTTTCACTGTATGTTAATACATGTGACAATAACAAATCAAAGCAAAGGGTTAAATGGCCTCCTTCTGTATTGTAGGGATTCTGAGTAAAAGTTTGGTAGAAGGACTTTAAGGAAGGTTTTAAAGAAAAGGAGTGGAGAGATGGCAAAGATTAGGAAGGGGTGCAAAGTCAGGAGTAACGAGTACTGAGCCAGAATTAATGAATAATTGGATTGTAAGAGATCATCTTGCAAATAGTGACAACATGATGGAGTTTGACATTAACCTTGAAGAGAAGAAAGATCACGCTCAAGCTAAGGTTTTAAACTTAAGTAAGGCTGACTTTAAAGGAATGAGATGCAAGCTGAACACATTGAGTAGGGCTGAACTGTCAACAGGTAGAACAGCTGAAATAGCTCCAGAAGAAAAGTGGAAGGTTAAAGAGCAAAAGTTCCACTTGAATGGTCAAGCAGACAGTCAACATGAGGCAAGGCAAAGTGTAAAGCTATAAGGAGCCTCAAACAAATGCCAAATAAATGGTAATCTGTGAGCATTAGAGTCAACAAAAAGACACATACAAGTATTAAGAGCTTGACAAAGGGAATATGAAAAAGTACCAAATCATATAAAGGACAATAATAAAAATTTGTAACACTAAACAATGGCAAAAATATTGAGGAACAATCTGCAAGGACATTACAGAGAGGTGCAAGAATTATAAAGTAGTTATAATGAAGGACTTTAATTATTATAAAAAATGACTTCAATTAACACCTCTACCAGAGTCCTCTTGCCAACTAATCTGAACCCTCTTCTCATGCAGAATAACTTGTTCCCTTTAGAATTTTTATTCTTGCGAGTCTATCCTGATGAATACAAAACAAAAAGCTTTGACAGCATGCCTCTTTTTTCCAGCAATTCTCAAGTTCTGTACTATCAAGCGATATTAATGATGCTAATATAGACTGGAATAGTAATACCATAAAGGGCAGAGAGGGGCAAGAGTTTCCAGCATGTGCTGGAGAATTTTCTGCATCAATACATTTCCAATATACGAGGAACGAGACATTGTTAGATCTGGTTCTGGGGAATGAAATGGGACAAGTCGATCAATTGCCAGGAGGGGAACATTTAGGGAATTGCATTGTGAGGCTTTACTGGTGAAGCGCGCCGTATAAATGCAAGTCGTCATTGGTGAAGCATTTGTACTGAAGGGCACAAATTATGGACATTGCGTTTTGTATCAACACTGAAAATCCTGAAAACTCATGCCATTGAGGCAGAACAATATGTTTTCTTTCTTCAATTAATATGTAGAAAATTCAGAACTCGTTCAAAGTTTAAGAAAATGTGTATAATATCCCAAGCTTGTTTTTTGCAGCAATTGAGTTTTGATGATAATATCACAATTCACCTACCAAAAACCAGCTCCCAAGTTTAAAAATTGGGACCATTAAGAATTTTGGGCTAACACCTGTAAAATCAAACACAGCCACAAGATGGCAGAGCAGATATAGGTTTGTATAGCACAATGAATATCATGTTTCTGCACATTGCATAATGTTATTTATGCATTCCAGGCTAATCACAATTCGGGCTTCACAGGAACTAATGCAATTTTACATTACATTACATTAGCTCGTACACGAGTTAAGTGCTTACTTTGTAAAATGCAATACCAAAATCAGTTTTGCGATTAAGCAGCACTGCTGAAGTTAGGCAATTTAAGACACAGTGGAAGTGATGAGAACCATAAGTTCTGACTAATAACCTGCACCCTTGCACAGTAGAGGCAAAGCTCCCCGGCGCCCATAAGGAGGTAGGTGATCTCGGATAGCTTGGAGTACCTCAAACATCATTACTAAAGCCAGGATTCAGTTCTCATGTCCCAATTCTTTACAAATTTCCATTTCCTCCATTTGTCTCTTCATAGAATTCCTACAGTGCAGAAGGAGGCCATTCTGCCCATTGAGTCTGCACCGACCACAATCCCACCCAGGCCCTATTACTGTAACCTCACATATTTATCCTGCTAATCCCCCTGACAGTAGGGTTAATTTAGCATGGCCAATCCACCTAATCTGCACGTCTTTGGACTGTGGGAGGAAACTGGAGCACCCGGAGGAAACCCACGCAGATACAGGGAGAATGTGCAAATTCCACACAGACAGTGACCCAAGGCCAAAATTGAACCCGGATCCCTGGCATTGTGAGATAGCAGTGCTAACCACTGTGCCATTCTTCAAACGTGCATTTGGAATTTCTCAATTTTCCTTCTCTCCCAACCTTCCAGTTTCTTAAATAACCAAAATTCTAGGGTGCTGAAATCTGAAAGAAGATCAGAGAATGCTGGAAAAACTCAGCAGGTGCAGCAGCATCTGTAGGGAGAAAAAACAACGGTAATGTTTCAGGTTTGTTTAGCTCTTCAGAGTTAAAAAGGAGTAATGTGTTAGATACTAAAGTGTAGCTGTGAGAGATTGCAACAAGGTGTCTTGATAAGAACAAAATATAGATGGCCTGGCATGGGAGGGAGGGGTCATTATTGGATTGAGACAATAAATGTGTGGGATATATTTTTAAAAGGGTTTAAGTGTATCTCATCTTCCAATTAGGCACATTACAGCCCTCAGGACTCAATATTGGAGTTCAACAACTTTAGACTGTGATCTTTCTCCTCCATCTTAACCTATTTTTAACCTTATTTTTAAATATCCCATTCATTTATTGTCTCAATGCAGTAATCTTCCCTTTCCCTCCACCCCCACACATCAGGCCATCTGTTTTTTTGTTCTTATATGCTGCGACATCTTGTTGCAATCTCTCACAGCAACAGTTCAATTTCTCTCTCTTTAGTCCTGATGAAGAGCCAAATTAACTCGAAACATTAACTCTGTTTTCTCTCCCTACATATACACCCAGACCTGCAGAGTTTTTCCAGCATTCTCTGTTCTTATTTCAGTTTCTTAGTTCATGGAGCTTCTTCTCTCCCACAAACCTAGCCATCATTTAGCCATTGTTTGTTTGATCTAGATGGTGTTGCACACTATGACTCTTATAAAATATAAAAACAGAAAATGCTGGATAAATTCAGCATCTTTGGAGAGAGAAAGAAAGTTAAAGTTTCAAGTTCCTTTCACACAAAGGTTCCTCAGGAAAGAAAGGTGATAAAACATGAATGGGACTATGACTTGGTCACAGTGTTTCATAGGTAGGTTTAGAATCTGGATATTCTGCATTCCAACAATTGGGAGTGAATAGCCTCACAGAATAAAAACCACAAATTTTAAACTACATCATTGTCATGAAAAGTTGAAGTCGCAGACAGTGGAACGGGTGCTACAGTTGTCATAGAATCCCCACAGTGCAGAAGGAGGCCATTCGGCCCATTGAGTCTGCACCGACAACAATCCCACCCAGGCCCGATCCCCGTAACCCCATGTATTTACCCTGCTAATCCCCCTGACACTAATGGTCAATTTAGCGTGGCCAATCCGCCTAACCCGCACATCTTTGGAGTGTGGGAGCAAACCCACGCAGACACGGGGAGAACGTGCAAACTTGTCATCGAGTCAGAGGTTTACAGCATGGAAACAGGCTCTTCAGCCCAATTCGTCCATGCCACCCTTTTTTTGTTTAAAAACCCTAAGCTAATCCCAATTGCCCACATTTGGCCCATATCCCTCTATACCCATCGTACCCATGTAATTGTCTAAATGTTTTTTAAAAGACAAAATTGTACCTGCCTCTACTACTACCTCTGGCAGCTTGTTCCAGACACTCAACACCCTGTGTATGAAAAAATTGCCCCTCTGGACACTTCGGTATCTCTCCGCTCTCACCTTAAACCTATGCCCTCTAGTTTTAGACTCCCCTACCTTTGGGAAAAGATATTGACTATCTATCTTGTATATAGTCCTTGGTATCCCTATTTTTATGGGGTTGGGTGCAGAGGAGTGGGTTGGGAAAGTTGAAAAAATGAAATGTGATAGGAAAGAGAAAAATAAGTAATCATTGTGAATCCCACAAACCCAATGGAAATGCACACAAGGTAGACATTGTAGCTTTGATGTGGTCCTCTATGCATTGATTAATTTAATATTCATGAACCAAAGCTCTCACATGTAAAATGTCCATTTGAACATGGTATCCGAAGGATGCCAATGCCCACAGTACACAGATCAACACCTTAAGGACCAGAGGAAGAACCACACCAAAACAATTTTAAAATTACATTGCATTCTAAACAAGCCTGAGCTTGCCGTGTGAGGCAGTGGCATATCTCCAGGTTCAAGCACTGACTTCAGTTTTGTTGTAAATGCTGGTTGATCTCCTGTGGTGTTGTACATGGGGAACCAGGACTAAGTGCACCTTTCAAAGGTGTTTTTTTGGGGGGGGGGTTGGTGAATTGGTAAGATAATTGAACTGGTATACAAACACATAATCCAATCTGCCCTTAGTTTTACACAATGGTGGGGATTAATATCATTTAAAGCTCCCTACCGTGAGGGGATTAAGACCTCACACTATATTTTTTTAAAATATAAATATTCAATATATATATCCTCAGATAATTTTTTTAATGTTAAAACTGGACAAAGAGCATTTTTAAAAAATGGCTTAAGTTATGTTTGTCTGTGACCCGCGAACCTTGAACTGTACTAATGATCATGGGTTATGTTGAAATTGACACCTCGTTAATTCTGAAGAGATCTTAATGATTCCCAGTGGGCTACAACAACCAAATTCAAAAGGAGCTATACAAAGGCCATCTACATTTCATAAACCAGGCCTGGCTAACTGGAGCCAATTTATCTTATGGGACAAAGGAACCCACAACCTCCCTTTAAGATTTAATGGTTAGAACATTAACAATCTCAGAGACCCAGACAAGGGATTCATATCTTGTGTCATATGATATGAACGCCTAGCTGGAGATATTGCCACGTAGAGCTGCAAAGCTCCATCTGCCATATTTCCATCCACCTAGCAGCAGCACAGAAAAGAGGCTCATCCAGACTGAATACCTGCCTCCTTTCTGGTTTGTTTCTATCAGATCTCCTGCACCATCACCTGCATGATTGAGCTCAGCATGCTTATTGTGAAAGTAATCTCTAATGGAAAATTGAATTATCCAGCATCAATTTAACCTGCTAACCTCTAAATCTCTCACCACTGGACATTGATTCTGGACCCACATGAAACAATAATTGTTTTCTGTGATCTTTGCCCTGTAAATCTTTCTTTTTCTGTCCCTCTTTCACTATACAAGTGCACAGGGGGCTCCGTGGTGACTGGCCCTCTTCCCCCTCAGCATATTGCATTCTGAGTGTGTGCAAATAAACTAACCCTGAGTTTATCCTATTTCAGGTTTACCAAAAAATCGGATCACACCACAGGTGAGGGGTTGGGAAGCATGCCACCTCTTGATCAAGAGAGAAGCCATTCAAAACACCTTTGTTTACAGTTGGTGAGAGGAGAAATCACAGCTGTTGAAATTAACCACTCTCCAATCTGTAGCAGTACCAAAACTTTCAGCATTTAAGAAGAAGTTGTTGTTGGTGGTAGGATTGGTCTTTCTTGCATTATACACAGATCCAGTAAGCAAAGTGACAGTTGCAATGGTGAAATTGGAGCCAAATGCCAATTCTCTAAGGATAATTAATCACAGAGCAGTCGACTGATGTTAGGAAAGAAATCACTACATTTACAAAACAATCCACAAATGTAACTGATACAACATTACCATTCTGATTTCTCTGGCGCCAACCCGCAACATACCATAAATGCTCTTTTTACATTAATTACATTATCCCCCAGGATTGGTCAATCAAGCAGCTCAGGAAAAATGTAGATTGAATTTTAAAGAATGATACATGGTACATAGTATGACCTTTACTCAGGGGCTGGACAGTTTGCCCTTCCCCCAGAAACTGTCATAGAAATTGAGTTGTACACTGTGAATTTACAACCTTTCTGGGGTGAACCAAGGATGGAGTAGAGATTTGTAAAACTTTCCTTTAAGCAATCTCCTCGTGACAGAAATTCCCAGACTTTGCACACGGTTATCCTCAACATTGATGCCCCCCGCAAGGCTGTGTGGTTGTGTCCTCAGCCCCTTACTATACTCCTTATACACTTATGAAGTGGCGTCAAATTCCACTCCAACTCAATTTTCAAGTTTGCTGATGACACCATCGCAGTGGGTCGGATCCCAAACAATGATGAGATGGAATACAGGAAAGAGAGAGTCTGGTGAAATGGTGTGGTGACAATGTCAATAAACCAATGTCAGTAAAACCAAGGAGATAGTCATTGACTTCAGGAAGTGTAGTGGACATGTCCCTGTCTACATCAACAGTGATGAAGTGGAAATGGCCGAGAACTTCAAGTTTCTAGGTGTTCAGATCACCAACTTGTCCTGGTTCCTCCACGCTGACGCTATAGTTAAGAAAGCCCACCAATGCCTCTACTTTCTCAGAAGGCTAAGGAAATTTGGCATTCCCGCTACAGCTTTCATCAATTTTTACAGATGCACCAGAGAAAGCATCCTTTCCGGATGCATCATAGCTTGGTATGGCTCCTGAAACAAAAACAGAAAATGCTCGAAAACCTCAGCCAGTCTGACAGAATCCATAGGGAGAGAGTAGAGCCAACATTACGAGTTTAGATGACCCTTTGGCATCTAGACTTGAAATGTTGGCTTCATTTTCTCCCCACGGATGCTGTCAGACTGGCTGAGATTTTCCAGCATTTTCGGTTTTTGTTTCAGATTCCAGCATCTGCAGTATTTTGCTTACATCTTGGTATGGCTCCTGCTCTGACCAAGGCCGCAAGAAACTACAAAGGGTTGTGAATGCAGCCCATTCCATCACGCAATCCCAGCCCCTCCAACCACTGACTCTGTCTACCCTTTGTGCTGCCTCGGAAAAGCAGCCAGCACAATCAAGGACCCCACGCACCCCGGACATACTCTCCTCCACCTTCTTCCATTGGGAAAAAGGTACAAAAGTCTGAGATCACATACCAACCGACTCAAGAACAGCTTCTTCCCTACTGCCATCAGACTTTTGAATGTACCTACCTCGCACTAAGTTGATCTTTCGCTACACCTTAGCTGTGACTGTAACACTATATTCTGTACCCTCTCCTTTCCTTCTCCCCTATGTACTCTATGAACAGTATGTTTTGTCTGTATAGTGAGCAAAAACAATACTTTTCACTGTATCCCAATACATGTGACAATAATACATCAAATCAAAAATGGGCGAAAGTGAGTCAACGCCCTGTTATGCACCACTTCCAGTTTTTATTTTCTTACATTTATTTTGATGAGGCCCAAGATTCACAAGCTTCTGGGGCGGCACAGTAGCACAGTGGTTAGCACTGCTGCTTCACAGCTCCAGGGTCCCGAGTTCGATTCCCGGCTTGGGTCACTGTCTGTGTGGAGTTTGCACATTCTCCTCGTGTTTGCGTGGGTTTCCTCCGGGTGCTCCGGTTTCCTCCCACAGTCCAAAGATGTGCGGGTTAGGTTGATTGGCCAGGTTAAAATTGCCCCTGAGAGGCATAGGTTAGAGGGATTAGCGGGTAAATATGTGGGGGTAGGGCCTGGGTGGGATTGTGGTCGGTGCAGACTCGATGGGCCGAATGGCCTCCTTCTGCACTGTAGGGTTCTATGGTTTGGAAATATCAGCCCAGCACGTCATCAGAATTATGTCTACTTTCAGCCATGATGAACATGCAAACTGTTATTTATATACTGGTTTAAATACAAAAGAGAATTGAGAAATATACAGTATTTAATTTTGTGGTACTAAACCTTAAAAAGTGACCCTCTTAACTACCCCCGACCTCCCAAACCCACCTCCCACCCCATATCAACCTAACCAACCCCCCAGCTCACTTCTCACCCGAGCCCCATGCCCCCATACCGCTTCCCCCCCCCCCCCCCCACAGCAGCCCTCTCTCTTATCACCTCATTTTTCAAGAAGATAGTCAACTGACACTACTCCGACAGGAGCTGCAAATAGGAACTGCTGCTGACCTTCGGGCAGCTTCGTGCTTTTCTGGCAGGTTTTCAAAGATAATCTCAGAACCACGAAGCTATCCAAAGGTCGAAGTAGTAGCTACTACTATCAGTGAAACTGACTCGGAAGACTGACTTTATAAAAAAAAAAGCAGAACTGTAAGGCTAATGGTTCTGAATTTTTTAAAGCCAATCTTTCAGGTCTGTTCTTCGACCTGGACACCGTTTACAAGGTCGAGTCTCAGTATTTGGCATTGTCTGCAATCCCCCTCTCCCAGAGGAAGAGTGCAATAACAGTGCGACAAGTTTACAAAGGCCACGTCCATTAAAAATGTGAGCATAGGAATTTATAATGTAAAAAAACTGTCAAGTGTACACACATTTTTATTATGCACAGATGATTATGATCATCTTCCCTGCATACATATGTTCACTACTGAACCACACACCAATATTCTTCTTTACTGGCAGTGTGTTCAAGTCTGTTCCAATTTCTATTTTTCCTAAATTATTCAATCATACTACACAAAATATTTCTCCATATTAAATTTCTCCTTAGTTGTTTACACACCTTTTTGATTCTCGAATGTTTCTATGCGTGATGACTGAGAAGATTTGCTGGAAAATGTTGGAAACGCCAATAGGTCACAGTCAGTATCACAGAGTAGGCAAGTTTATGCTTTCAATGCAGGCCCTGAACCAAATGTAAGAGGCAGTCACCGTTTTAAAAAACAGGGGACAATGATAAAAATCTTCTCAGTCATTAAGGAATCCAAAAGGAGTGTAAGCAACCAAGGAAGCAGAGTTTGGTGAAATTATGAAGGTTTCAAACATAGAAAATAAGGGAAGGTCAGGTATAATACTAAAATAGATTTGAAAATAAGGCAATAGCTGAAGTCTAAAGTTATTGAATGCCAAAACCAGGGTGACTTAGAGGACATAGGAAGAAAATGATATTGTTCTTGAGATTTGTGTTTAGCTTCACTGAACCAATGTACAAGATCAATGATTGAAATGCTAGCGTGGGATTTGGAGGGGAGGTTGAGATAGCTCAGTCTAGCATTGAAACGTCAGCCATCCGTACAATCACAATACACCAAATTACAGTTAGTACACATTAACTGTTGCTTCTGTCCTGCTGAGTCATTGCAGAGGGGCACCGTTGGCTTACAACAGAAAGCACATAGTAACTTCAGTTAATTTCTCCTCTGGCATCACAACACTTGGCAGTCAATACTTCACCAGCAGCTGGCAATTAAACAGCAAGTTGCCATACTGGACATCCAATTAGAATATCAATGCATATAATCAAGCTATAGTCAATCGCTAGACGTATTCAGGTAATGCCACTGGTCTGTTTTCTGGAGCAATTACATGTTTTATATATATATTTTTTCCTCTCAGAATGGCTTGCAGAATCAGCTACATAGTGAAGACTGGAATCACATGACGATCAGGCATGATTGCAGGATATGACAGTTTCTCTTCCTTAAAGGCTATAACTAGTTCAATTTTTAAAAAAATCTTCTGTCAAGTTCAGTGCTCATTTGTGTCTGCTGCCAGATTTACTCAGTTCAAGTAACTTGCCAGCTGCTAGTTCAATACCAAAGCCACTACTTTCCCAACAAAGAAACATTACAACAGAATTTCAGAAATAGAAGCGGTTATACTGAATAAATGTACTTACTAAATAGAGGAGGAAAGTGTGGAGGCCCGTGCCTAATCCAACGGAAGATAGAATGCCTAAGCCTACCCAATAGGCACACCACAAAAACTTCCTTTCCACAAAACGCACGTACTGTCAAAGAAGGAAAACAAAGGCAAAATTAACAAACAATTCATTATTGTGCCTTTAACCTAAAAAACATTCCCATGGTCAAACCTGACTAGGAATAGATGGGGATTTTAGCGCAATTATTGAAATTACAGTTTCATGGAAGGACTATGAAAAGGTAGATTTTAGGTTACAAGATGCCAAGTCCAGTCTTGGAAAACATCGTGAAGCCATTGAGCAACAAACACATTACTTTCAAAAGATGGACAATCATCAGAAGTGGACGTGAAGCTTTTTCATTCTGAAAATCTGATTTATGCTGGGGACGCAGTTCTTCTGTCAGCAGTCGGTCTTGAATAGCCTCTTCAGGTGCCTATACTTCAGGTATAGGCTTAGACAACCAAATGAACGTGGCCACCACAGCCTGATTTAGTTGTTGTCTGCTACATGCCCTGCCTGGATCATTGAATGAACAGTGACCAAGAACAGACATGGACCCTGCCCTAGATCAGGTAATCATGAAGGGAAGATGCCGGTGTTGGACTGGGGTGAACACAGTAAGAGTTTTAACAACACCAGAGTTAAAGTCCAACAGGTTTATTTGGTAGCAAATACCATTAACTTTCGGAGCGCCGCTCCTTCGTCAGATGGAGTGGAAATGTGCTCTCAAACAGGGCACAGAGGCACAAAATCAAGTTACAGTATTCTGTAACTTGATTTTGTGTCTCTGTGCCCTGTTTGAGAGCACATTTCCACTCCATCTGACGAAGGAGCAGCGCTCCGAAAGCTAATGGTACTTGCTACCAAATAAACCTGTTGGACTTTAACCTGGTGTTGTTAAAACTCTTACTAGATCAGGTAACTCAGGATTTGAAAACTTCTTGCTCTATATTACCAAGTAGGAAGTCTCATAACACCAGGGCAAGGTCCAACAGGTTTATTTGGTAGCACGAGCTTTCGGAGCGCTGCTCCTTCATCAGGTGAGTGGGAGTTGGGTTCACAAACAGGGCATATATAGACACAAACTCAATTACAAGATAATGGATGGAATGTGAGTCTTAACAGGTAATCAAGTCTTTACGGTACAGACAATGCGAGTGGAGAGGTTTAATCACAGGTTAAATATATTACCAAGCACACCACCAGATTCTGCTGTTAGCCACTGAACTAATAGGACAGTTCAAATGTAATTATCACTCGAGGGATTCACGTTACGTTAAAGGAAATATCAAATGACGCGCACACACACACACACACACACTTCAAAAACCAGTTTTGAAATTTCCAGAACTGCATTAATCTAATTAAATACGATGCAACAGGGTTGTCATCAGGCAAAAGCTAACATCAAGCCAAGGAGACTGTGCGTGTGTTAAACGATCACAAAGGGTGAGCAAGTAGAACTTGGGTCATAATGGAACATTAAAAAAAACCTAAAATTTACAGGACATAGTAGATGGGATGCCAGCTGAGAGCCCTGGATTAGATGCATGAAGGTGATGAAAATATGGATGAGCATTTCAGAAGTAGATGGGCTAATGCAACGGTGGAAGTAGGAGATGTTACAGAGCTGATGAAGAGGATAAAAGATGGAATTCAGTGTTCTGAAAATTATTTTCTCTATTCTTTTCACAGTTTAGATTTTTTAATAGCAATATTATTGGATAAAATTTCCCAGTTACTCATCTAAATCATCAATTGAAGACAATCCACTGTTTAAATTAACTATTCTTGACAGATTTCCACAGACGCGAACTGATTGTAATGAGACAGTCTATTGGAAATACTGGAACTTTCAGCGTTTTAATGCTATTTAAGACTTATAGTGTCATTAATAAAGACTAATGACAATTAATGATGGGAAAATGTTTATAGGGCTAGAAGGAAAGAACGATATGGGACTATTTGGTTAGCTCCACTAAAGAGCTGGCACAGATGTGGGTGCGTCCAATGGCCTCCTTCTGTGCTGTACCATTCTACGATTCTATAAATTGGACAGCAATGTAAAAGCAAAATCAATTCAATAATTTCAGGTGAAATTGAACAGCAAGAATCAGTGTGACGGAGAGCCCCATCACAGAAAAATTTCCCTCTCACACACAAAGTCTGTGTGCTAGTGTTGTTGGTGGGGAGCCATGGCTTCTGTACGTCCTGGTGTGGACCTAAAGTGGGGGAAGGGCATGTGACCAGGGGGCTGTTAATATGCCTGCATGAAAATTAAAACTGACACCTAAAACCGGGTTTGAACCACGGGTCTGTTAGTATTTTCTTTGTTTTGCACTTAGTGTGTTTTTTTTTTCTCTGTAAACCTCTATGGACTTTTGGGTGAAATAAAGACCTGGTGAAAGTACAAGTTTTGCTTTCCTCTTGCCTTCTTGCCAGCTCTGGAACTGGAACAGGCAGTTTTAACACAGCGCCCGCAGTTCACGATACTCACACTCAGGTGACAGTGAGACAATAAGTTACTGTAGCTTTTTCCCCAAATCTGGTTGCAAACCCTCTGCACGCTGTCAATAGTGAATTAAAAATTAAAGACCCGATTTACAACTCAGAGCAGGGTACAAAAACTAAAAAAAAAGATGCAGTCACGCAATGCAAGTGTGGGAATGGCTGCGTTTACATGAGTGTCACTGTGAACGTTGCTTTTTCCTTCCATGTTCAAAATCCACTGATATTCAGTTGCAATAAATTGGATGAATCTGTCAGATTCTGATATGATATTTATTTTTCAGTTTCCTGACTCCAAATCGTCTCCTTCTAGTTCAGTCTGCCACCAGGCGTGGGAATGGCTGCGTTTACATGAGCGCTGGCTCTACTCATCTTTTAATCCTTTTATTTATCTTGATGCACAACCCATAATTATCTAATCCTGAATGTATATTCCATATTATGGTCCTGGAAGATCCTGATTAAAGCTGGGATGACAAAGGGTCCAATAAAGTCAAGAAAATTCTTGTTTAAATCAAGGTGCTCGGAGACAGCCGGGTTAGGCCTTCTTTGCAGTGGCAGTTTAGCTGGTGAGCAGGCTCATGCTCTGGAAATGTCATGGGCATCGAGGTGATGGCTGCCATTGTGAATAAAAGTTGTGAATGATAGTTTTGGCTCCCTGGAACAAATCACTGGTGCTCACATTGATGAACTGCAAGATATCTGAAAGAAAATGAATGAAATGGAGGAAAGAATCCTGTCAGTCGAGTGGGCAATTTCCTTGGTGGAGACTCACCTTCAGTCCTTGGAAATTCTGCTGCATGCTAGGTTGGACATCCTGGCTAATTTGGGGAGATGGGCCAGAGAAGAAATTTCTGTATGCCCGGTCTCCCAAGGGAAGCAGAGGATAAATTCCCAGCTGAATTTGAGAACCGGCTGCCATGCTTTTGTAATCTCAATTTGAAGACTGGGCGTTTCAAGTTCGAAGAGGCATATTGTGTCCGGTCATCGAGATCTGGGGTCAGTTATAAGCCCCAATCGCTGGTCTTGCATTGTCTTGACCTCTGTGTTTGTCAAGGGCAGCTGAAAGAGGCCGGACGCGGTTGGAACTCGCCACCTTCTGGGGCCTAGGTCTCTCTCCAATAGGGCTTCTGGGTGACAGCACAATGGAAGCAGAGGCTTAGGTAAAACTATGGACGGATCCTCGATGCTGCTTGACAATTCTGCCAAAGCTTTGGCCTTTTCATGCTCCATGGATGGCTATGTTATCTTGCAGTTCATCATTAATCCGGAACTACTCCCCTTGCAATTATAATACTGATTTTGTGATGTTGTATTTTACCCTGATAAGGGTGTTTGATCTATGTGCACTGAGACGTGTGTTGCCAGTTATCCTTTGATACTTTGAAAGCCAGGTTTATCCATTTATTTATAATAGGATTCATCCACCATAAGCTCTGGTGGTGGAACAAAAGAGATCTTAGTTTAAGATGTGTTGACGCTTCCATTCAATCTTGGTCTTTCCATGTGGCACCGGGGGAGCTGGGTCGGAAGGGAGTCTGCCCAACCTGCTTCTGGCCCCGTGACAAATCCAAACTCCTGAGGTCTAGTGTTTGTAATACCGAGCTATATTCTTTGCTTGAGGGCTAATAATAGGTCCTCTTCATTCTATTGGAGATCATGCTGGGTTGGTTGTATGTCATCAGGGTTGAGAGATATTTTATCTTTTTTTGTATTATAATCCTGGCATTTATAAAAGGAGGTTTACATTATATGGGATCCTCTACTTTAATTATGGATAACATGAGTAACGACACAGTAAGATGGTGGACAAGCAGTTTGGTATAGAGATGGTGCGTATGGCCTTATAGGTCCTCATAATGGGCGAGGAAAACCACCTTTAAAACTGATGCTGTCACTTTTTTTGTTAGTTTGGGGTTAAAGAATCCTTGTTGGTCTCCTGTGAAGATACAGGCAGATCATGTATCCTGGAAAAGAATGGGTGTTATTGTCTCTGGTACAGCTGGAGTTGGGGGAAATATATGCTGGTGCACACCCAAGCATAGCTGGGGAATCCCTGGTTGTCTCAACCTTTTTAGGTTGGTTTCCTATATTTTCCTTGGCTGCATGGGTTGTGACAATTGCTACTTGGTAGTTTGGCGCCTGGAGTCTTTGGTGAACACATCATCGCATTGACAGGAGGAAATTCTTGTTCTTCCGAGATATCTTGACTGTGGATGTCTAACGATGACTCCTCCTGTTGTTAGGGGTTCCTTGATGGGGAAATGGCTGGAATTCCCTTCATGGTGGGGCCTGAATAGCCTCTCAGGTGTAACTGGAGACAGGGGAAGCTTGGTTCATTTGAAACCCAAAGGGTGGCATGCGTACTCCCAGTGTCAGCCTTTCAATTGTGACGTTGCCCTATGTTTATCTATTAACATAGATTAGCGCAGTAGCTATTTTGATTATCTGTTCCTAGACCCTGTGGAAAATATACTAGAGGAGAGAGTACGCTGCCCTCCCGATATGCCCCCTTTTTGCGACTTCTGGACAACTCTCCTTTTTGTGTGGAATCTGCACATTGTCCTGTGTCTGCGTGGGTTTCCTCCCACAGTCCAAAAGATGTGCTGGTTAGCTGCATTGGCCATGCTAAATTCTCCCTCAGTGGACCCAAATAGGCGCCAGAGTGTAGCAACTCGGTGAGTTTCACTGTAATTTCATTGCAGTGTTAATGTAAGCCTACTTGTGACACTAATAAATGATCTTTTAAAAATTTTGAACTCTTCAGGTTTAGGTTTCTCAGAGGGCGGGTAGTGCCCTGTTTACAGGATCTGAGTGTGAGCCCAAATACTGGGGCTCTGCATTATCTGAGTTTCTCCTAAGAGATTGTGTAGCTATGTTCTTGACATCCTGCATATGAGAGTGAACACTATCAAACCACGTCTTGTGTCTCTAGTCTTATCCTGGTGTCCTTCTCTATCCGACGTTTCCTTTCATTATCTGGGACAACAAGATACTGATTATAGGCTCCAATTTATTATATTTGATCCCACGAGGTTTCCCTCATCTTTTCAGGAAGGGGAGGATTGTATCTTTCCCTGAGATATCCCACCTGTGGGTGTTTTGACGACTTTTTTCTTCCAGTTGGTGGGATCTCCTTGATGGGGAAAATGGTTAAACTTTCCGGCTGATGGTGGGATACAAGAAACACTTCCTGTGTGGCTGGAGATGAGTGAGACTTATTTTGTGATGAGCCCAAGTGTGGCTTATTCTGTGTCCATATTCCTTACTTTCTTTGGCTGTGTAGGCAAGGGTCGCAGCCATTTTGAAAATTTGTACTTAGAGGCATGGAGATTTTATTATAGGTTTAGGTCTCCCTAATGAAGGTATCCTGTTATTAAGTATTCGATTAGATACCTGGGCTCTGTTTTACCTGCACTTTTCCCATGAGGCTGAATAGCTCTGCTCCCATTATCCTATGAGGGCATATACGGGTTTGAGGTTGTTTCCTGATGTTCCCCTCTTTCTGTGATTTGCTTTCATTGTTTGGAGGCTTTGGGGCACTGTTTCATGTTCTGATTGGCTGTATTTGACCGCAGGGGGCTCCGTTATGCTATGTAATCGGTCCTTGTTATCCTGTGGGCAAGGGTGTGCTATGTGCTCATGGCTTTATCCTGACATCCCCCACTCTGTAATCCTTTCATTATCCATATGAATGGAGGCACTGATTACAACAAATTGCAATTGATTATTAATATTCCAAACCAATTGTAATGAAATGTTTCTGTGTGTATATGTGGAAAAATGGTTACACTGTACTGTACCAATTCTTAAGGGTTCATTCCATTGTTTGTAAAAATGGGAAAAAATCCTCAATAAAAATATATTTTTAAAAAGTGCATCTAATCTGTTGCAAAACCAGTATTAAAACTAAGCAGAACAAAAACTACATTTTTCAAGTGCTATTTAAAAACTCCACACACACTAGTAAAGCAAAGAAATTTCTCACTCCAACAAAGTTGAAAATGCACCGAACTGGATAAGCCACAAATAGAATTCCTATAATGCAAAAGGAAGCCATTCAGCCCAGAGTCTGCACTGATTCTCCAAAAGAGCATGTTTACCCAAGCCAACCCCCTAGCCGATCCTTGTAACTCTGCACATTTATCATGGCTATCCACCTAACTTACACATCCTTGGACACTAAGGGGCAATTTAGCAGTCCAACTAACCTGCACATCTTTGGACTGTGGGAGGAAACTGGGGCACCTGGAGGAAACCCATGTTGACTCCGGGTGAACATGCAAACTCCACATAGACAGTCACCCAAGACCATAATTAAACCCATGTCCCAGGCACTAAGGCAGCAGTGCTATCAATGTACAAATTTAAACAGCTTAAATGCTCCATCCCATAATAATCAGCATGGCAAATGTTTGTTTTGAAAGTTTAGCAAGAGACCTCAGCTTGTCGATGATAGACAGGTTCTAACAATACATTCCAGGTGTGTGAAGCATTCATCGATATCCTAGAAAACCTGTTCATGGTCAATGTCGTGAAACAGAATTTGAAGTTGACTAAATTTAATTTGGAATTAGGATTAATTTGGATTATGACTGAACGCCTCTAAATCAGAATCCCGCCTAAAAGTAACGATACCCTAGCACCACGGATCACTGGTTGGCCTGGAATAGCCAACTCCGGTCGGTGTGGAGTGCCGCTCGATTTGAGGCTGGAGCACGGCCAGATGGGCGCCGCCTCCCTCCTGTTAACACACAGCATGTTCGGTGTTGTTGCAATAGTAATCATGTTTAATTTGGAAACAAATTGCTTCTTTTCTTAACTTCCTCCTTTCTGAAGGCATCAATACTTGCAGGATTGAGGTTCAAAAAACAGTCACTGGTACCTGACTTTGTAGCTATGCTTCATTTCAAACATCAGCAGGCTGACTACACTAGACATTGCAGCCTACATGCCTACACATGTCATACCACAGACAGAAATCTGTGCTTAATATGGGATTTATTATGTGCTTAATATGGGATTTCTTTGTTGCTGTGCTGATGGCTCATTGATGAGTTCTTGAGGTGTGTGTTCAAACATAAACACTTTTTGTAGGCTTTAACTATGTACAGTTTCAAATACAGTCTTGCATGGAACTGTTCCGTACTGGTTTGTTGCTTTCCCACTTGCGTGACAAATTCAGCAATCTTGTTCTGGCATGTAATCTCAGTTTTTTAGGTCTGAATTGCTGATTCTGTTGCCAATTTCACTTTTTTTCTCTTCTGTTAATTTCTCATTGTCAAGCTTCCTTTCTTCAACCTCTTATTCATCTGATTCAATTCTTCACTGAACTTATCTTCTGGTTGCTTTTTCAGAGTTCAGTTAATTCTCCATTATCTCATGAAGTTCTCCTGCAATTTTTTGCCATTCTTTTTTCAAGTTTGCTGCCAATTATTTCATCTCATTGTTTTAATGTCTTCCCTCGAGCTTCAATTCATTTTGCTGATTCCTCTTTATGTTCAATAGTTCCTAGTTTCTTTTTAGATCTTTAATTTCTGCATTTCTTCCAAGGTAAATCCATCATACTCTTACTGGACATATACATTTCAAAAATGGAACCTTCAATTCTACTCGTCTTAAATTCAACGAAACCCTTTTAGACTTCACTGTTAGTCGGGTTCGTCCCTGATGAAGTGTTGACTTATTTCCATTCTGCAATTCTCTCGCTATCCTTCATTTGGTCATTTAGTGTGTTTCAGTGCCCTCCTTCTGGGGTCTTTCACTGCCTCCTCTGAGGTCGTCTGTTGACTCTTCCTTGAAGTCTTCACCAATTTTCTTGTCGATTGCCATTTGTTCCTTCTTGCAGTTGTCAGCTTAAGTGCATTGCCACCTTAAATGTACCACTACTTTAAGACTATGTAGTAATCTTTCCCCCTACAGAGGTTGTAATTGCTTGGATTTGGTTGGCTTCCCTTTGCAGGTGTATTTTACAACAAATGTATCAATGCAGGCACAGAGTGTCTCGTTCGGGCTTTTTTTAAACTCTTAAAGCTGTAGCATGCTTCCTAGTGCCAGTTTTTTTAAAGCATATGAACTTGTTTAACTGCAGCAAGTCTTTGACTTTGATCCAAACTCCTCCTTTTTCAATGCAAAGATATAGCTCTTCCAGCTGCCAGCTCCCCGGTGAATTTTCTTCTTCTTCACTTAAAACACTGCTTTTTGTGTTCACTTTATTTTTTAAAGATTTTGCAGCAACTCTTTGTTTCTCTTATTTTCCTTAAATTCAAAGTCACAGTTCTTGCTTCTGAGAGTTATTTTCTCTTATTTCAGGTTTGCATCTGTCCCTCAGAGTTTGGCAATACCTCAACATCTCAAATGGGTCTATTTGCCCAATGACAGGCATTCCACTGAGTATTTCTTCTCTTCAGAATTTGATTAAAACAAGATACTCACTAGGGTTGGGCCACAGGCAGTGTCATCAATAACCCATTTTATCCTCATTGCCAATGTAAAGATGCACATTCACAGACTTCTCAAACACAAAAAGGTACTTATTAATTAGGAAAAAACTGTACAGAAGCCAGCAGCCCCCCAAATTCCCCAGTCACTACACATCTTCTAGATGTCTTCAGATTGTTTTCTGCCCAAGATTCCATTCCAGAATGATTACCCACTCAGTCACAATTGTTCCCTCAAACCACGTGACCCTCTTCTACTGTGTTGCCCTTAAAGGGATAATTGCCCAAGGCCCATAGAAACCATCAATGTGAGAAGTCAGGACAGAAGATATCATACCTGGGTTTTAAAAACTCTACAGGTAGAAGAATGAGAAAGAACAAATGGGAAGAATGAGTTAAGAGTTTACTTTTTTAGAAAATATTAATTTTTCCTTTCTGCATCTGAAATTTGTATTTGTAAACAAATATGTTCAATGTACAATCTAAATTGGCTGCTGGTTGTCATGATACAGCACACAACTAAAATAAAAGATGCTGCGTCATATTGTCATTTCAAATGTCCATGTCAATCCTTTTAACAGTGATGTAAAATGAATTTCATAGCCATGATCTTATTGAATGGAGGAGCAGACTCAATGCATTGAATGGCCTATTCCTTATAATTTTATGGCACAGTACATGATATACATAATGAAACTAGTCCATAAAAAAACACCAAGGGCAGGATTTTCCAGTCCTGCTGAAGGCGACCCCCCATGGCAGGATAAGTAAGCCATACAAAACACCGTAGACTTTGGTGGGACCAGAAATCCTGGCCTAAGATTTGCACTGAAACCCAAATCAATTCTAATGAAGAACAACAATTCAACTTTGACCAGATTTGTTTTTCAGATACAGATCGGCCTGCTATACATTTCCAACAATCCTGTTACCTCGAACATTACTCGTCCAATTAAACCTGATCGTTAACAACAGCCCAAATTATCACCACTGAGCTCACCTGCTGATGCCCACCTTCAACATAGTAGGCAATTGTTGATACAGCCAACAACAAAAGGGTGACGAGAACCAACTGTCGTCGTTGCCACAACCTGAAAAGAAAAAGCACGCAAATCCATTAAACTGTAAATGTTCTGAAAGTGAATGATTCTGTTCACCTGTTTCGCTGGGAAGGGAAAAGTAGGCAGGGGAGAAAGAAAGCAAAGAAAGAAGAACAAAGAAAATTATAGCCCAGGAACAGGCCTGCACCGACCATGCTGCCCGACTTAACTAAAACCCCCACGCTTCCAGGGACCATATCCCTCTATTCCCATCTCATTCATGTACTAGTCAAGACGCCCCTTAAAAGTCACTACCGTATCCGCTTCCACTACCTCCCCCGGCAACGAGTTCCAGGCACCCACCACTCTCTGTGTAAAAGATCTGCCTCTTTTAAAACTTGCCCCTCGCACCTTAAACCTATGCCCCCTACCAATTGACTCTTCCACCCTGGGAAAAAGCTTCTGACTATCCACTCTGTCCATGCCCCTCATAATCTTGTAGACTTCTATCAGGTCTCCCCTCAATCTCCGTCGCTCCAGTGAGAACAAACCAAGTTTCTCCAACCTCTCCTCATAGCTAATGCCCTCCATACCAGGCAACATCCTGGTAAATCTTTTCTGTACCCTCTCCAAAGCCTCCACATCCTTCTGGTAGTGTGGCGACCAGAATTGAACACTATATTCCAAGTGCGGCCTCACTAAGCTTCTATAAAGTGTCAACATGACTTGTCAATTTTTAAAACTCAATACCCCGGCCGATGAAGGCAAGCATGCCGTATGTCTTCTTGACTATCTTCTCCACCTGCATTGCCACTTTCAGTGACCTGTGTACTTGTACACCCAGATCCCTTTGCCTATCAATACTCCTAAGGGTTCAGCCATTTACTGTATATTTCCTATCTGTATTAGACCTTCCAAAATGCATTAGCTCACATTTATCCGGATTAAACTCCATCTGCCATCTCTCCGCCCAAGTCTCCAACTGATCTATATTCTGCTGTATCCTTTGATGATCCTCATCGCTATCCGCAAATCCACCAACCTTTGTGTCGTCCGCAAACTTACTAATCAATCCAGTTACATTTTCCTCCAAATCATTTATATATATATTACAAACAGCAAAGGTCCCGGCACTGATCCCTGAGGAACACCACTTGTCACAGCCCTCCATTCAGAAACGCACCCTTCCACTGCTACCCTCTGTCTTCTTTGAGCGAGCCAGTTTTGTATCCACCTTGCCAGCTCACCTCTGATCCCATGCGACTTCACCTTCTGCACCAGTCTGCCATGAGGGACCTTGTCAAAGGCCTTACTGAAGTCCATGTAGACAACATCCACTGCCCTACTCTCATCAATCATCTTTGTCACTTCCTCGAAAAACTCGATCAAGTTCGTGAGACACGACCTCCCCTTCACAAAACCATGTTGTCGCTCACTAATACGTCCACTTATTTCCAAGTGGGAATAAATCCTGTCTCGAAGAATCCTCTCCAATAATTTCCCTACCACTGATGTAAGGCTCACCGGCCTGTAATTACCAGGATTATTCTTGCTACCCTTCTTAAACAAAGGAACAACATTGGCTATTCTCCAATCCTCTGGGACCTCCCCTGTAGCCAGTGAGGATACAAAGATTTCTCTCAAGGCCTCAGCAATTTCCTCTCTTGCCTCTCTCAGTATTCTGGGGTATATCCCATCAGGCCCTGGAGACTTGTCTACCTTGATGTTTCTCAAGAACCCCAATACCTCCTCCTTTTTGATCTTTAGATAATAGGCAAAACTTATTTTATTCATTGTCCCACATTAACATTCCTCAAGCCCCCCACCATCCCCAGAACCTCAAAGCTGGAAGCCCTCACTTCCCTCTCTTCTTTTCCTCTCGTGGTCTAGATTATAAAACTTAACATTGGGATCGTCAAACTATTATTTTTATCCTACTATTTCCAAGTTTGATGGCATACTGCATTGTAGCCCTGACACTTTCACTGATGTTTCATAACAAAATTTTAAGTTAGTATTGTTACCAAGAAACCAATGTCACATCAGGTTGACTAACATACTGTACCACAGATGCAGCAAAGAAGAAAATTGATTGCTTGAAATACTTGGTCAGATTGTATAAAGAGCTTTCAGTTTTTACGTCACAGATGGTAAATGTGATTTGCCAATTTATCAAGTTCCGGATCTCAAAGACAACGCAAGAGGAAGAAAACAAATAGAGATAAGGCGATTTGCCTTGGAAGAGGAGATAGGAGAGAAAAAGACAGTTCACAACCTGCTTTCTTTAGTTGTAAATTGTCCTCGAAGGCAAAAAAAAGACAAAAAGGTGAAAGAAAAATGAATGCAATGAAACAACAAGTTTAGACAAGAATACTTTTTACATGGCAAACAGAAATGAGGGCCACACAGCCTTCTGTGCTATACTGTATATCATCGCAATCAAGAATGTAAAAATAATGATTAACTACAATCAGCTGAGCATTTCAGCCGCACGTAATATGCAACCAAACTTTCCAGTTTATCAGGCAGAAATAATGAACACAGTGGGGAAAACATTTGAATGCTGAAAATCCAATTTTATAAATCCTACAATATTGAGATTAATCTAGGGTGTGTTACGAGAGGTGCATATTTTTATTTGTGCGTGATTATGTTTTCTGTGCAGTTTCACTGTTGAATTTCAATGGGGAGTTCAAATTGAAAAAAAAACTTAAAGAACTTTTGCATCTTACAGGATTTCCATTTATATAAATAAGGCAATGTATATTAAATTTTATTGATGCGAAAGTAAAGGCAAACCAGAAAACTTTGAATTCAAAGAGGTGTTTAAGGACAATGGAATCTAACATGAAAGGGGAAAAGATATTTAAGGAAAAGGATATTTAACTGGAGTGGAGTTGCTGTGGGGGAAAGCCCTGAAGACAATTTCCTTTATGTTGGATGCTGAGAAGCTGTGAAGGTTTTGAATTGGAGACAGCCACCCACTGTAAGCCAGGAGAGCCTTTGGCTCAAAATTTCCCGTATCACCCGCCACTAAAATTGTCGCTGGTGGGATGGAGAATTTGATGGACAAGCAAAAGGTCGTTGATCTCGAGTGAGAATTACCAGGCCTGGGGCAGACGGGACCAGAAGATTCTGCCCTTTGTTTTTAGGAAGCAATTTATTTCTGAACCTCCTTTCGGAATTCCACATCTGAATGGATGCAAGTGAAAAGTTATGAAATGTACTTTTATTGAAGTGGCAACAATCCCTTGTCTTGGGTAATAATTGATGGATTTTTATGGGTAGGAATCTATAAGGGGTTGTTACCAAAAATATTTGTGACCAAGCGTGTTTCTTTTTGGGGATCGTTCTATGCTTTTAAGGTCAGTCAGCAAGTCTTCTTCCTTGTTTTCATAATTTAAAAAAGGTTCAAGATCAGCAGGACATACTTCACTCGGGGGTGGGGGGGGGGGGGGGAGAGTCTGGCTTACTCAGCAATAACATCAGCTGTGGTCAGAGCAGGTGTAAAAATTAATCTGGATGAGTTTTTCTTTTACAGTTTTATGAAAGTCAACACGTCTATATATTGTGGCTATAACTGGCTAGATTGGGTTTGTTCTACTTTTTGTGGACAGGACATACCTGGGCAAATTCCCATTTTCTGGGTAGATACCAGTGTGGTTGCTGTACTTAAACAGCTGGGCTAGATGTAAAGGTAGCTCCAGGACTCAAAGTATTCCTTCAATTTATTATAACTATAAAAGCCGTGTTCAAAGGGCATGAAATATACATGAAGATATGTGACCTGTGAACCAGATATTACAGGAAAGGAATTGGGAGTTAAATTTCTTATTCTAAAAATACTCTAGAATTCAATTTTTTTAAGTTCAGAAAAGTTGAGATATTAGCCAGCTCCTCAACAGCCTCATGGTGAAATATGCAATTTTTTACCTTAATGCCCATTCTTTTAAGTTTATAGTGGTTTCCAAAAGGAAGTACTGCAGGGTGATGATAGGTCGCCTCCATAAAACAATGGTCTCCCTCTCCGTTTGATCCTTCAGTTTCCTCTCATTCAGGGTCAAGAGATCTGAAAATATTTAAAAAGTGATATTTTCAACTGTACTGTCCATCAAAAGTGAGTTTGAAAATGAATGTGTAAGTGGCAGCATTGCGCCAACCATACCCCCTCCCCACACAAAAAAAAAATTTGATCAACAATTTTACAACTGGAACTAAATGTGTTTTTTTTGCAAAAATCTGGAATTGCAAAGTTGGCAAAGGAAAGTGTAGAAAACAGAGAAGAGAAAATTGCATCTAAGATTTCTCACATAGCGGAGTCACAAGCATGGGCATCATTTGGGTATAGCATGAGGAAGCAGACCCAAAATCTTGGACTATCAGGTGGTGTCATCAACACTTTATATTTTACGTGCTTGGCATGGGATAAGATTAAAAGATAATAGTAATTAAAACCAAATTCTGTGCCAAGCTAACAGAGATCAACTGGCCTCTCTTATCCTGCCATTTCAGTAGGATGATCAGTTTAGATTTTTAGACTGAAGGGGAATCAAAATGCAAGGGTCCTTACCCAGATCACAATAAAACGCACATGTAGATGTCAGTTTATATTAGGATTGATGGATCTAAAGCCCCATTATCCAGTCAAAAGCATGCTGACAGTCATTTCGTGTGTGACCCAAAGCACTTTGAAAAGTAACCAAGATCACCTGGTGCAAATGTCCCTGTATGAGTCAGCACTCTCGTGAGAGGAAACAAAAAAGATGATAACTGCATAACTGGCCTATTTCTACGTTAACGTTTGCTACTGATATCACTTTGAATATTTGTTCGAGGTAATCAAACACTGACATGGGAGCTGGCCAGCCCAGAATGTAAAGAGCACTAAAACAGACTTAAACACCTAGGTATCCCAAGTTAATACTTGCAGCTCTGATGAGAATTAATTCCATTGCACTGTTGCGATCACCAGCTCAGATCAAACAAGGGGAAAATATTTTAATTAAGGAAGTTGAAGTAAATTGTTTGCACCAGTTTGATTTCAGCAGTGAAAATTACTGGATGTTTAAAAGAAAAATTAATTGATGCAACAGCAACCTCCAGAGACAATGCCTTACCTGTGGCATTACCATTCTGCTGTTCTTTCTGCATCCTTGGGCGGTGATGCTGCAGTTCATGCGATTTTTCACTTCCAGCCATTTTTTAAATTCACCACCCCCTGTGATTCTGTCAAAACAAATGGGAATAAAATTCAGAATAGTGCAATAGACAGGATTTTTGCTAGTGATGGGCTTGATGTGATGGGCACTGGCTGGGAAATGGTGGGGCAGGGGCACAGTCTCAGGATTAGGATCGATAATTTAGAACAATAAATTATTTTGATAATTTATTTATATGTACCATCTTTAACATAGTAAAACATCACAAGAGCATTATAAAATAAATAAGACACTAAGCCACACAGGAAACACTAGGTCAGATTACTAAAAGCTTGGTCAAATAAGTGAGTTTTAAGGAAAGTCTTAAAGGAAGAAAGTGAGGTGGAAAGGAGGAGAGATCTAGGGATGATATTCCCAAGCTTTGGGCTTAAGCAACTGATGGCGCAGCCAACAAAGATGGTGTGATTAAAATCGGAACATTCATTTAACCTTGATGGCCTGGCAGTATTATCACTAGACTATTAATCCAGATTATTAAATGTTCTGGGGACCCAGGTTTAAAACCCGCCACGGCAGTTGGTGGAATCTGAATTCAATAAAAAATATCTGGAAGTAAGAGTCCACTGATGACCAGTGATGAAACCATCAGAAAAAAAAACATCTGGTTCACTACTATCCTTTAGGGAAGAAATCTGCCATCCTTAGCCGGTCTGGCCTACATGTGACTCCAGACCCACAGCAATCTGGTTGACTCTCAACTGCCCTCCAAGGGCAACTAGGGATGGCAATAAATGCTGGCCAGCCAGTGAAACCCATGCCCCATGAATAAAAACAAAACTGTGACCCAATTTCAAATTAAATCAAGCACATTGAATTAACGGAGGGGTTTCAGCTTCCCTGCAGTTGTAGAAATATAGGCCAATTAAGCCTTCAGCTTAATCATGGTTGGTATGTCCCTTAACTCTATTTATCCACATATGCTTTATATTCCCTAAATACTCATAACTTACAAAAGTCGCTCAGTTTGGCCTAACAGCTTCGGGATGGTGTGGAAAAAGTTCAAGATTTCCAGTACCCTTTGTGTGAAGAAATGCTTCCTCATAGCACACCTGAACAGCCTAGTTCTAATTTTGTATATTGTCCCTTGTTCTGGATTCTCCTGGCAGCAGAAATAACTCCCATCTACATTATTAAGTTACTTAATCACCTTTAAACATTTCAGTTAAATTGTCCCTTAACTTTTTATAGTCAAGAACCTGAGCTTTTCAATAAAAGATGTGTGAAAGAAGTGTTACTCAAGATTGGTAAAGGTACAGAACTGCAGATATAGAATAAGGAGACACAATTTCAAGCTGGAAGAGGGTACAGTTAAGGGAGCTAATATTAAATTCTTCACACAGTAATCAACATGTCGAATAACCTTCAGAGGGAGAAATGCTGGAATCACTGAAGAAACAATTGAATACAACAAAAGGATGATGGTAGGACCTCTCTGGATAGATGGATCAAGACTGGATATACTTTCCTCATCCATTATCATCTTGAAATCTGGTCAAGTATCATAACAAAAGTGAAATCAAGCAACTCAATTGAATTTCAGCGTTTCACAGAATGTCAAGTTACTATAAAAAAAGAGTTGTGATTTGCATTACTGTGTGAAACCAATGTGCTTTACAAACTTAGCCAAGGGGATCCCTGTGGAGCAGGTCTGGTTCCTACCATGTGTCAACATTTTAGAATAGATCACAAGCTGTCTCAGCTTGCACATGGCCAAAAACAATGTTCAGAATTTGACACAGCAGATGGATTCCACTGACAAGATCTTAAAATACTACCTTCTTGTTGAATTTTGAAGCAATTGATCTTCAATAGATTATTGACTTCGGCATTCAGCATGCTTGGTTTCATCGGTCAGAACATTGAATACAGGAGTTGGAATGTCTTGTTGAAGTTGTATAAGACATTGGTACGGCCACACTTGGAATACTGTGTGCAATTCTGGTCACCCTATTATAGAAAGGATATTATGAAACTAGAAAGAGTGCAGAAAAGATTTACTAGGATGCTACCAGGACTTGATGGATTGAGTTATAAGGAGAGGCTGGATAGACTGGGACTTTTTTTCTCTGGAGTGTAGGAGACTGAGGGGTGATCTTATAGAGGTCTATAAAATAACGAGGGGCACAGATCAGCTGGATAGTCAATATCTTTTCCCAAAGGTAGGGGAGTCTAAAACTAGAGGGGATAGGTTTAAGGTGAGAGGGGAGAGATACAAAAGTGTTCAGAGGGGCAATGTTTTCCACACAGAGCATGGTAGGTGTCTGGAACAAGCTGCCAGAGATAGTTGTAGAGGCGGGTACAATTTTGTGTTTTAAAAAGCATTTAGATACGTACATGGGTACGATGGGTATAGAGGGATATGGGCCAAATGCGGGCAATTGGGATTAGCTTAGGGGTTTAAAAATAATGGGCAGCATGGACAAGTTGGGCAGAGGGGCCTGTTTCCATGCTGTAAACCTCTATGACTTGCTTGATATTTGATGTTACGCTATTTTTCTTCTGTTAAGGAACCTGGATGAAGGACTAAAGCCTCTAGAACCACTAACTGGGAAAAGACGAGGGCCAGAATTTTACTGTCCCGTCCACAACGGGAATCGGAGCAGGCGAGGGGCAGACCACAGAAAGGTCCCTTAACCTTGGACAGGATTTTCCAGTTTCGGCGCAAGTGCAGGTGGAAAATCCTGCCCAAGGAGTCCAAAGCCAAGGTCTCCCTATTCTACACGACTTAGCTACTCACTGGATAAGCTACTGAGCAGGTTCCAAGCAGGCATTTAAACATCACCTGACTCCATGTGTGTTTCAGTTCATCTACTGCCAAAACCCTCTTCCACGTGTTTGTTAATGCCAATCTTGGCTATTCCAATGCTCTCCCATGAGTCTCCCATCTTGCACCCTGCATCCAAAACACTGCTACTCATACCAAGTACCACTCACCGTTTGTTCGCTGGCCTACATTGCCTGCTGATCCAGCAATGCTTCACTTTTAAAATTATCTTTTCTTCAAATCCATTCATCTTCCCTCCCTATCATTGTAACTTCTTCCAGCCTTGCAACCCTTTGAGATTAGTGTTCCTCCAATTCTAGCATCTTGTACGTCCCAGATTTTGAAATTGCTCTGCCATTGGTTGCCAAGACTTCAGTTATCTTGGCTGAGATTTTCTCACTGACCCACTCTGCTTCTCTACCTCTCTCTCGCCTCCTTTATGATGCCCCTTAAAACCTACCTCTTTGGACAAAATTTTAGTCATCTAACATGTCTATATGGCTCAGTGCCGAATGTTGTCAGATGATGTTCCTGTCAAGTGCCCTGGAGTGTCTTATAATTTTAAAGGCACTATGTAAAAACGCATGTTGTTTTTGTTGTTGGAAAGATGAGGAAAATTATCTAGAAATGATTAGGTGTCATGATATTTGAGTTTTAAAAGTGTGAATTGTGAAGTAAAAGGATGATCAAGAAAGGCAATGAATAATTTTAATAGCAAAGAAAGGAGGCATTGGAGATAGTACAGGATAGATTGTGAGCTGGAATTTATATATGGCAGACCTCAGGAAGCCAGTGACAAGATTTTTTGGAAATTCAAGCATGGAATCAACAAAGGCATGAATAATTTTCAGCAGTTGTGTGGGTGTAACAAGGGAAGGGGCTGGTACTTTTGCAGGGGTTGAAACTAGCTTAATTAATAATGGCTTGTAGGTTTGCACTTCAGCTCCGAGTCAAATAAGGCATAGAGATTGCAAACAAGTCAGTTGCAGAACTGCACCGCCTGTAATCTTTTCCAGATGGAACAATTTCCACCACTAAATGCCAATTTCACTGGAACGTACAGCAAGTAGTAACTTCTGTAAATAGTAGGAATCCATTTCAAGCTATTGTCTTGCTTCGGACTGTGATGGCAAAGTTCAAGTCTCTTGATATGTTATACTCTTCCCATATCTACACTGGACATTCCATTTCCCTTAACACAGGCAAAATTCAGTTCAGACCACTTGGAACAGCAAAAAATCTAAACAGAATAAAACAGCCTCATTTGCGGTAACAGTGCACATTAATCTAAGGAGGGCGGATCTTAAGCATGTACTCTCCGTCTGCGAGATCGCCGACAGGGGCTCATGATCCGGCGAAATGCAAGAATCACAAATCTCACTGGCAAGACCGCAATCTCCTATTTTTGTCACCCCTCTCCAGCGACATATTCAGATTCATGCCCACACTGGGTGAGAACCTGATTTGCATTTGCTTAAATAAATTATAAATAAATAAATTGCCAGAGCTTCATTACGCCGGTGAGGTTTACAACACCCAGGTGTGAACCTGTTGTGGAGATTCCCCCGGGGGCACAAAGGTTGCTATAGCCCCTGGGGGAGAGAGACATGGCCAGGCAGTGCCCTGGCAATGCTCCGGCACAGCTGGCACTATCAGTGATGAGTGGGAAGGGGAGAGAAGGCCACAAATACCTCTATGGTGGAGAAAGGATTTTTTGTTTTAATTATTGGAGTATCCTTTAAAAAGGACACCCCCTCAGTGGAGTCGGTTCCTGGCTCTAAGAGAGCCCGAAGCAAACCACACCCACTCTTTTTTTTTGGCAGTTAAAGTGACAAGATCTGGAGAGAAAACTGGCTAGTGCAGTTTGACAGTTCCATGCCAGTTTTCTCACCAGAACTGACACTGCCAAATTCTTCTAAGATTCTGCCCATAGTGATTCATCAGATAAAAACTATCAATGCGAAATAGAAAATGCACAGAGGTCAATCTACAGATAGGTTAATGCCTCAAAAGGGATCTTTCATTAGTCTTGATGAAGGGTCTTACTGAGAAAGTTTGCCTTTCTCCTTCAAACTGACCCAATTGGCAATCTCTCCATTTCCCATCCCTGGTTTCAGAAGTTAGTCTTGATGTAACGCTCTCCAGTCAGTCACGTATTCAAACCCACTCTCAAGACTTGAGAACACAGTCTCGGCTGATTCTCCAGTGTGGCAATGAGGAAGAATTGTACTTTCTGACACACATTTCAGATGATACAAGATACTATACATTAAACTAAGATACCATCTGCCCCCATCATGCGAGCAAAAATAGCATGCACTGTTCAAAGAATTACAGAGTGTAGGAGGGCAGCGACTGTTGTGTAGCAAGGAGTAGAGTTCTCTTGGGTGCCCTGATCAATATTTATCCTTCAACCAACTTTAAAATGTTTTACTCCATCCTTAAAGTTACAAAGCCAATGTTCAGAATGGACCGGGCAAACCCAAACCCATTCCTTGCTTCAAACACCAAATTCAAAATCCATTTGAATCCAGTTCATGGTCCCCACAAGAGAGACAAACAAGATCCAAGCTGACAAGATAAGGCATTGCACCCCATCATGGGCTTGATCTGACAATGCACGATCTTAATTGAAAGGCTGAAACAGATGGCCTGGTGATTTATCTCATAGCTGTTTGTAGTACCTTGCTGTGTGCAAATTGGCTGCTGTGTTCCCCTATTCCCCAACAATGATTGCCTTCAAAAGTGATTTAATTGGCTCTGAAGCACTTTGGGGGTGTTTCTCTATCAGAAAATCTGCAAGAAAAATTCAAAGTTGACATCCTAATTCAGATTAAAAACTGCACTCAAATAGGGGAGAATTTATATGATCTAAAGATAGTGAATGATCAGATACACGAATGTCTAACAAGGCCGTGCTCATCCACTAGCTCAGTTAATAGCCGTAATCAAAACTGCTGTATGCAGGGGCCACCTATTCTTCACCAAAAAGAGAAGTGATTTGGATTCAGGAATTGGAGGATTGGTACAGAAATTTGCAGATGATGGCAGGTTGAGGGATATAACCAATATTGTAGGGGACAGCACCAAAATAAAGGAAGATTAATGAGAATTGAAATTCAATATAGTGAAGCGTAAAGTGATTTAACTTAGGTAGGGGGAATAAGGAGGTCACATATTCCCTGGATGGCAAGAAACTAAATGTGGCAGAGGAACAAATAGATTTGGAAATACAGATATATAAATCATTAAAAGTAGCAACACAAGTTGGTAGGCTATTTTTAGGGGCCTAGATAATAGAGTGGATAAGAAGGACCTATTTTCTCAGCAAAGAGGTCAATAACTATAGGGTAGTTGATTTAAAACTAATTGGTAGAGGGAAGTTGAGGAGCAGTTTTTTTCCCCCAAACAGAGGATTGTGTTGGGGGTGCTGCCTGGACCTCACTGCCTGAAAGAGTGGTAGAGGTAGAAACCTTCATTGCATTTACAAAAACTAATTGATATGCACTTGAAACACTGTAACCGACAGGGTATTGGACCAAGAGCTGGAAAGTGAGATTAGATTAGCTTCCCCCACTCTGGTCACCATGGACATGATGGGCTGAATGGTCTCCTTCCAAGGCATAAATCTTTCTATGTTTCCCTACAAAATAAATGCAAGTACCAAGTTTCATTTCTAGAATAGAATACAAATGCATGGAGGGATTATTATATTAATATGAAACTTGATTAGACCATACTTGGATTACTTTGATCTCTACAGTGTAAAAAGGTTGTCGAAACACTGGAGTAAATCTGGATTTGCAACTATGTTAGTAGAATTGAGATGATGCAACAATCAGGAAAATGGAGGAGGCAAAAGACTAAGAGGAGTTCTGATAGAGTTTCAACTTGTGGGCGAGTCCAGAGCAACAGAGAGAGAGAGAGAGTCAAGACCAGGGCAGGGTAGGTGATGTGAGTGAGAGGAAGTTCAAAATGGATATAAATGCCAGTATAGATTAATTGTACAGAATGGTCCGTCTTTCAGTGCTGTAGATTCAATCTAATTATTCAGCTACACCACATAGACACTTTCATATTAATCCCAAAACTACTAAATCCAGCTCATTCATTCTGGCAGCAGCATCATAAACCCAATTTGTCATTGCACTGTGCTGGGAAAAGCAAGCCAAACTTAATATAGCACCTGTAGCACCAGTGCAAAATGTTTAATGATTGAATGAGACTCAAATCATAATTCACGTGATTCAGTACAAAGTTTGAGAGCTGCAGTTTTGTTGATCTGATAATGCTCCTCACCCTCCCTCCATACATGCTCACTTCAGCAAAATATAATCAGCATATCAATGAGATGCAGCATCTGTGCCTAGTGCAATTAAAAATCAAATTGCAAATCAACACTAGGGCCTGGCACCAAGCCAAGAATGACTCAGTGGAAACAAAGGAAGACCAGAGCACTCACCAGAGGGTTCAGAACTAACAAGTACAAGCAAAAGCATTCATTCACAACAATGCCGGTTTGTCACAGATGCACCTCAACACCATCCCAAAATTATAGTGCAAAATATCTTGCTCCCCTCCCTCCACTCGATAAGATTGTATCTATTAGCCCAGACAGCCAATTATGATGCAATTGAAAAAATACTTGCATTTATATAATGCCAAGTTGTCAAATGCCTCAAAACACTCATATTATGAGTGGAGTGACCTAAGCAGGGAGACAGAGCATCCATTCTGCACCAGCAATATCTAACAAGTGGTAATGATTGAATGATCAGTTAATCTGTACTTTAATGCTTCATAGTAATAGATTGATATGTGCAAAACTCTTGCACAGCACACAAACTAGTACTTTTCTTTGCAAATTAACTGGCTGACAGTAGATGCTGAAAACAAAACACTACTTGAGGATAGCACATCAAACCTAATTTTCCATCATGGTTGGAAAATCAGGTAACATGCACCGAGGACCCATTTTCCCAATGTTCTTTTGACGTGCAATACCGTTCACGGGAAATGCAAATTTACCCTTTGTATTCCACATGCCAATTCATGAAGGGAATACCCTGATCATTTTTAGACAGAAAACCTTTCTGATAAAATAATAAAAAATGCTTGATTGTATAGCTGGGAGTTAATTCTTTTGAGTTTGGGGGTTTGAGTTGAACGGATTTCTAACAGAATAATTTTATTATCTATGTCCTGCTTGGAGCCACAGATGATCACACTATCATCTAAGGGATTTTTAAACACTGCACATTAAGCTCTTTCCCTATAATCCACAGATTTTTAAATCACTGGTCTGGTATCCTCTAATCAATAGTTCAGAATTTAGTTCGTCTTCTCTCCTTTTTTTTCAATCTTAGTGGTGTCTTGCACAATGGAGCCAGACCCTTCAGCCAGCTTTCTTCAAAGAGTTAATGAAAGATGGTACATTCAGGTGACCTTAAGGAGCGGAAAGACGTAAGCAAATTGCCTACGATGAAAGATCCTAATTTCATAGCTTTATCATTGGGGTGTGCTCTGGGGGGGGGGGATTAAGTATTTGGCTCAGAAAATATAGATACCCCTCCTTTTATTAGCAATTTCAAGTGTCAGTCAATGCTAAGAACCAAATTTAGATCGCATGGATGGAAATTTCACAATCACACATTTTGTCTGAATATTAAGGGGAGTCACAAAGCACAAGAGTAAAATTCCCATCTGTGCTACGAGATTACTACAGACTCAAAACCAGTTGTTTTTTAAAAAGACTGCATGAAGTGAGTGTGAGTAATTCTATTTCCTCTGTCAGCCACAGACATCATAGAAAAAAGATCCAATGGGTATAAAGTCGCAACCGGTTCACTAGTTCCAATTCACATTATTTTTAAAATGCACTTCTGACAACAGACACCATCTCAGGACTAGCTTATGAACTGTACAAAACCAGTAGCAATTACAAAGAAATCGTACAATTAACCAGTACTTTAAGGAAATTCAAGTCTGCAGAATTGTGTGTATCTGTGTTCAAAAGAAGTATCTAATTGGAGCGGCACAGTGGCGCCAGGAACCCGGGTTCAATTCCTGGCTTGGGTCACGGTCTGTGTGGAGTTTGCACATTCTCTCCGTGTCGGCGTGGGTTTCCTCCGGGTGCTCCGGTTTCCTCCCACAGTCCAAGGATGTGTGGGTTAGTTGGATTGGCCATGCTAAGTTGTCCCTTAGTGTCATGGGGGCCAACTAGGGTAAACGCATGGGGTTATGGGGATAGGGCCTGGGTGGGATTGTGATCAGTGCAGACACGATGGGTCGAATGGCCTCTTCTGCACTGTAGGATTCTATGTCTATAATTTGATTTAACATTGCATGCACCCCCCGATGTAAAATGCTGAGTTTCTCTATGAAAAATATAATCTATCACATCTGCAAGAAATATTTTTAAGTTTCTATAACCAACCACTTCTTAGGAGAGAAAATGCTGGAAAACCTCAGCAGGTCTGGCAGCATCTGTAAGTCATGATGTGGAGATGCCGGCGTTGGACTGGGGTGAACACGGTAAGAAGTCTCACAACACCAGGTTAAAGTCCAACAGGTTTATTTGGTAGCAAATATTAATATTAAGCTTATGGTATTTGCTACCAAATAAACCTGTTGGACTTTAACCTGGTGTTGCAAGACTTCTTACAGCATCTGTAAGGACAGAAAAGAGCCTTGTTTCAAGTCCAGATGATCCTTTGTCAAAGCTAAAAGGCATAGAAAGTGGGAGATATTTATAAAGAGTGAAAGATGAGTCATAGCCACAGAAACCAGTTAATAACTGTCCACAGAGAGAATAAAGGTGTGAATGGCCAAACGGCAGAGAAGCTGAAATGATGATGTTGGGGGCAAGAAAAATGAAGAAAGACAATAAAGAAATAAAAGGTAGAGAACAATAAAAAATTAAATAAAATAGAATGAAAACAAAGGGGTCACGGTGGAGTAGAGCAAATCATTTGAAGTTGTTGAATTCAATGTTGAGACCGGAAGGCTATAAAGTGCCGAGCCGGAAGATGAGATGCTGTTCCTCCAGTTTGCGTTGACTTCACTGGAACATTGCAGCAGGCCAAGGACAGGCATGTGGGCATGGGAGCAGGATCGTGTGTTAAAATGGCAAGCAACAGGAATGTCAGGGTCCTGATTGCGCACAGACCAAAGGTGCTCGAATAATTAACCCTGGCATATATTTTAAAGTTGAACAAGATTATTTTTTAGAAAAAAATTCCACAAATGTAGTGGCAGTTCTTTGGAGGCAGTAAAAATATGGTTTTCTGAGAGAGAAATCGCTTATCCTAATTAATGGGCTTGGTAAAGCAATCTTATTTGGGATCAGGGAGCAAAAATGATGTGCGTTGGCAGAATTTATCAGAAAACTTTGAATTTTCTACTTCATACTGAAAAGGTGCATATTCAAGCACAAAGTACATACAAAACAAACTAACACTTTGGATATTTTGAAATGGTTTCAGGTTGTGTGAACAGCCTCAAAGTAATGGTACAGTCGGATTTGCTGCATTACATTTGTCATTGTCTCTCAGCAGCATAGGCTGTACAATACACCCCGAAGAACTGAATATGCTAAAAATGCTGGGTGTTCACATTTTCTAACTTAAAAGGAACTGCATCCCTGTAAGACTTCTGGGAAAGCAACACCCGTTTCCTCCCATTCCTCAACTACTGCAGCCTGTTAGAAGAGGATGCTTCTGTTCGCTCCAGAGGTGCTGAATAGCCTGCTGTGCTTCTAGTATTTTCTGTTTTCATTAGGTATCACGATCTTTTGATCGATTAATAAAGGTAGTGATAGACTCTGTTCCCATTATTAACCGCGATTACAAAATGAAAGGAAACAAATAAACTACATCTGGCCTTGCTAGTAAAACATTTTTGCCTACAACACTCTCCTGTGTCATCTTAAAACCAGGTCCAAGCTGTGAGATACAATACTTGAAAAAAATAAAATCTAGTCATTTTCCATCTAGAAACTTATTCCCCACATTGATCTGAATGTTTTCCACTCAACTGGCAAATAACATCTGAAAGTTTAGCCTTTGCGTACATTATAACTGTGCATTTCAAAAGTACTTAATTACTCTGAAGTACATAAGACACTGCAAATTTGAAAGGTGCTATAGAAATTCAGCTTCTTGCTTCTTTGTTATATGACCTTGAGAGTTCTGCCATAATCTGGACATTGTCCCCTACCCCCCGCCCAAAAGGTTAGCAACTTTGATTCAGAAATTAATGATCATTTTATTTTTAATTTCACTGGTTCAATAAGAGCTTTGCAAGTTTTGTGTTTTGCATAAAATAAGCCCCTGGTGTTTTAGCCCCTTCTCACACTGCCCTTTCCTTTCTGCTTCCTGGGCTACATTTTAACTGACTAATGGAATGAAAGTTCTGTTTATCTTTTCTCCTCTTCAAGCAGTTAGAATTCCATGTGAAGGATCTGAAACTGTTGCAACCACATTTGTACAATGTCATGTTTGTGTGAAATAAAATTACCACACTGACACTTACACGGGACAATCTCTCGATTTTGCTACCACATAAACTGCGTGGAGAGTAAGGAATTTTACTAAGCATACAATCAACTCTACATAAAGACTAAAGGCACCAGGAATGTTTTGAATTTAAAAGTTGCATTTTTTGGGATGAAGAGATTCCATCCCTTTCTTGTTAATGGAAATCATTGAGATTTCAGAATAAATAAAATAGATCAATCACTGTGTGTTCCACCATGAACAAACGCTCAAGTACAACGGGACACGAGTTCAAACTTAGGCAAGAAAAAGGCAAACTATGAGTATGAAAGATTGGATAGGCTGTAATTAGAGTGCCGTGTGTAATTTTAGGTGGTCCAAAAAGAAAAGATATTAAAGCCATTGAAAAAATATAGCGTAGATTTACCAGAATGCTACTAGGGAAAGAAAATTTCCTTCTTCAGAAAACGCTTGAAATATTGGGACTACTTTCACTGAAGAAAAGAAAGCCAAGGGGGTATAGAGATCTTTAAAATTGTGATGGGTTTTGGTAAGATGAATAGGGAAAGGCTATTTTCTCTGGTAGAGAAGTCAGTGACCAAGGAATCATCAATTTAAGGGAGGAGGTGGATTAAGTATTTATTTATGCAACAGATTGGTGGGTCAGGGAAGCAGTGCTTGTGATGTTTTTTTGGCACAACTGATCTGCAACTTGTGTAATAAATTTTTTTTATAGCCCTGTTAAAATCATTAGTGAAATCCGAGAAGTGTCAATTGACTTCACAGGATTATTTTTACACAGTAACCTGCTTGGAAATGGTGTATATTCAATGTAGAGAAATGCAAAGTGCTTTCACATAGGAACCAAAAAAAAATCCAAGAAGTGAGGATTAATTAAATGGGAAAAAAAATTAAGTTAGATGAGAAATGAAAACGAAATCGGGAGATTCCAATTGACAGCAAATTTCTCTGCAATGTCTGCTGGCAGCTGGTGAAGTAAATCAGACTTTGTGATTTATTAAAAAGTCAATATTTAGCCAAAATGTGGTAATCCTGCCACATTATGAACCATTGATGGTATTTAGAATGCAGTATGATTATTTTGTGTGTGCACATGTGTGGTGTGGTGGGGTGGGATGGTTTCTCACTGGCGAAGAGAGGATTGAGGGTGATACTATTGCTGGCTCTAGGATTCAAAAAAGTTAAGTAATTGTAGACCACAACAAGCCTGTAATTTTCAGAACAGTACAGACAGACTGCTAGATTATACTTGAAATAATATTAGTGAGTAGTCAGTCTACGGAACAAGTTCCCTGGAGAGATTTTAGAAGATGATATTCATTCAAATGCAAATTAGATTCCTTTCATTTCATAACAATTTGGAATGCAGCTGAATAATTTCAAACATGACAAATGGCAAGTGTAACATTCTTGGGTAGAACAGGGTCTGGGTTTGTTGTCAATAAATCAATATATTGCTATGCTTAGTCAACATCAGTATCATGATACCGTGCGACTTGAAGGTGAACTGGAAAAAATCAGTCACGGATCGCACTATTGGGCACAAACCAGCAAGTCTTCATAAATTCAGATACAGGTGGAGCACGAAATGATCTCGCTTGGAATTACCCTCCACAGTTGAACAACCTATCAATTACCCATAAATAAGTGAGGCCGAAATATTGTGTTTGAGGCCAGAGCATTGTGTGGTTTCAAGAAAAAAATAGATGTAGCTCTTCGGTCTAAAAGGGTCAAGGGATATGGGGGTACGGTGGGATCAGGATATTGAATTTGATGACCAGCCATGATCAAAAGTAATGGCAAAGTAGACTCGAAGGGCCGAATGGCCTACTCCTTCTTCTATTTCCTAAATTTATATGTTTCTAACTGGTTGGACAGGGAACCTTGGGAACTGGACCCCAGCAAGGGGTCCCATGTCTTCAGAGGGTTGGAGACGAAGTTGGATGAGGAAAAAAAAGCACCCATCAAAAGCTGCCAAAAATAAAAGATTGGATTGGGATATATACAGATACCTGTTTTTTTTTCAGGGAATAAAGGTTCCTGATGTAACAATAAAGAATGATGCTGGAATGACATTTATAATACCCTGCTTGTTAACCCATATTTACTTTTACACGCGCTGCAGTAAGTTCTTCGTACTTCCTAACTTGAAAAAAAAAGGTTAGCACCACTGCAGCAGAGCACATTCTTTGGAATCCTGATACAATTTTATTAATATTCATCACCGTGTAATTTGCCCAATAAAAGTACAAAGGGGATCTTCTCATTGTGTAATTATAGTTTGTGCATCTACCTATCCATTAAAACTAAAGACTTATGCCCCATAGCACCATTGAAATCACTTGACCTGTTGGGTAAATGCAGGATCCAGAGTCCACAGCAGTACTGCAACGTAGTCATCCGATCAGAGGTCAAACAGCAACAAACACACACGGCAAAAGATACACATTTCCCTACTGGTGTTCAAGATGCACAGAAGCAAAGCAGTATCATGTGCCATCCATTTTTAGACCATACTGCTATTTCAGAGTCTGGTAACACATAAAAATGTTAATAATAATCTTCCATGAAAAACTATACTAACAGCTCCCTCGATAGCTGACATAGTAAACTATTTAATTAATCCCACTCACCGGCTCTTTCCACAAACCTTGCAAGTTTTTAGCCTTTGAGGATTTACTCGGTCTCTTTGACCGCTAATATTGAATCTGCTTCCACCACCCTTCCAGACACTACATTCCTGATCATCCTAACTTGCTGGGAGAAAATGCTTCCTTAGATCTCCTCTGGTCATTTTACTTTAATGCTGTATTACTGACCCTCTGCCACTGGAAACACTTATTTTCTCTACCAAAGCCCTTCATGATTTTCAACACCTCTATCAAATCTGCCCTGAACATTCTCTGTCATACAGAGAACAACCGCAGTCTCTACAGTCTATCCGCATAACTGAACCACAGAAATATTATGGCACAGGAGGCCATTTGGCTGTGTCAGCTCTCCAAATGACCAACTCACCTAGTTCCATTCTCACACCTTCTCCCTGTAACCTTTTTAATTTATACAAATCCAACATAACCTAACAGTGTTCCAGAGTTGTCCTGCCACATTCAAATATTTGTGTACATACATTCCTGGGTTTTGTTGTTCTGCACCCCATTTTCAACTGTACCAGTTGGCTCATATTGCCTCTCCTCACTCAGCTGCCCAAAATGCATCACTTCGTAATTCTCTGGATTATATTTCACCTGACATTGGTTAGCCCAATTCATCCTCCTGAAGTCAGTTACTGTCCTCCCCCCTGTTGCCTACGTTTTTGAGTTTCCTAAGATCTGCAAACTTTGAAGTCATGCCTTGTATATCAAAGGACGGAACATTAATTTATATCACTAAGATCTGTTAAACAGCTCTGATGACGGGTCATCTAGATTCGAAACGTTAGCTCTATTCTCTCCCCACCAATGCTGTCAGACCTGCTGAGATTTTCCAGTATACGATTCTCACCAACTTTCACAGATGCACCATAGAAAGCAGCCTTTCCAGTTGTATCACAGCTTGGTATGGCTCCTGCTCTGACCAAGACCACAAGAAACTACAAAGGGTTGTGAACGTAGCCCAGTCCATCATGCAAACCAGCCTCCCATCTATTGACTCTGTCTGCACTTCCCGCTGCCTCAGAAAAGCAGCCAGCATAATTAAGGACCCCACGCACCCCGGACATTCTCTCTTCCACCTTTCCACCATCTTCCATCGGGAAAAAGATACAAAAGTCTGAGATCACATACAAAACGACTCAAGAACAGCTTCTTCCCTGCTGCCATCAGACTTTTGAATGGACCTTATATATAGAATAGAATCCCTACTGTGCAGAAGGAGGCCATTCGGCGCATCGAGTTCACACCGATCACATAGCCTCACATATTTACTCTGCTAATCCCTTGACATTAGGGTCAATTTAGCATGGCCAATCAACCTAACCCGCACATTTTTGGACTGTGGGAGGAAACCAAAGCACCCGGAAGAAACCCATGCAGACACAGGGAGAACGTGCAAACTCCACAGACATTGACCGGAGGCCGGAATTGAACCTGGGTCCCTGGCGTTGAGAGGCAGCAGTGCTAACCACTATACCACTGTGCCGCCCTACAAATCTTATTAAGCTGATCTTTTTCTTCACCCTATCTGTAATTGCAACACTATATTCTGCACCCTCCCCTTTCTTTTTCCTCCACGTACTGCATGGGTGGTATGTTTTGTTTGTCTCGAGTGCAAGAAACAATAGTTTTCATTGCATCCCAATACATGCGAAAAAAATTAATCAAATCCAGATTTCTGTTAATCCCCCCCGGTGGAGGGGGTGGGTGTGTGTGTGTGTGTGTGTGTGTGTGTTTAAGACAAAGTTTTACACAACGTTGTCTGATTCTCATACACAATTGCTGTCTCAGATCTCTTTGTAAAAAATGTACATTAGCTGTGTGTTGGATTCTGAATCAACCTACACATGTTGTGTTCTGCCTGATGACAGGTCCTTGGCTCATTGTTGGCTGACGATTTATCCTGAGCCACTTTTTCTAGGCAGTTGTGGTCATTTCCACTTTCCAAGGCAGGGTGAGGAGGCAGGTCCCAACTTTACCTCAGCCAGAACGGGAATTGAGAACACACAATTGCCATTATCCTGAACCACTCACTAGCCATCTAGCCAATGGAGCTAACTGTAGTCCCCTCAATTTACCTCATCTTTCCCACCTTGGACTTCCACCTTATTCTTCTGCAGTCAGATCAGCACAAATAAACATCTGGGTGCAATCTTATAGGCCGGTCGAGCCACGCTCCTACTACGGTGAGTTTGGAGAATTTGGCACCAAGCCACATCTCCATTCACTGCAGTGGGATGGAAAAATTCCACCAGTGTGAACGGCCGTAACATTCCAGCCCTGGTTTTTTCGGTGGGGATCAGAGAAAAATACATTTTATTCTATTTTCAATGTCATGTTTATCTTATGCTTCCTGTTATTAGCATATATAAATGATTATGAAAAAAAAAGAAACAATCGCAAAGTCAAAACACAAAGATCCACAATTTATTGCACCATCTGCCTGTGAAACACTTGTAAATATGTATTTTAGCATTATACAACTCAAAATGCTCTCGCCGGATATAGCAAAGATTAAAATCTAGAAATGTGTTACTGGGTACTTATCAGCTGAAGTAAACAAAAATCCCAGACCATGGCACTTTACCCCATCCGAGTGATACTAAGTATATTCCACTGGTGCATCACAGTGATTAACTGAATGTTACAAAGCAGTTTCAACTGATATCTTTGACACAAAGACAAAACATACATACAAGAAAGGTCAGAATTTTTCCCTTTCAGATTAATCGGGTGACATGGTCCTCCCCATCCCACTTCACTTACCATGCAACTCAGTGCAAAATCCACGTTATTACAACCAGAAGGATCAACAAATTCACTTGGATTAATGTCTTCAGTTAAAAATATCTGCAGGCACAAAAAAAATGAAACAAGGTTCAGTTCAATTGCAAAAAAAGCTGAAAATTTAATTAATCTTAAAAACTGCCCTTCATTTCCAGCACCACCCCCAAATAAATACAGCATTTCAAGCTTTTTGAGCTTTCCGATCTGTGTAACTATTTATCAGGACATAAAAGATCATAGTGCCCCTGTCCTGGTCCCCCCATGCTGACACTATAGTTAAGAAAGCCCACCAATGCCGCTACTTTCTCAGAAGACTAAGAAAATTTTGCATGTCCGCTATGACTTGCACTAACTTTTACAGATGCACCATAGAAAGCATTCGTTCTGGTTGTATCTCAGCTTGGTATGGCTCCCGCTCTGCCCAAGACCGTAAGGAACTACAAATGATCGTGAATGTAGCCCAATCCATCACGCAAACCAGCCTCCCATCCACTGACTCGGTCTACATTTCCTACCGTCTCTGCAAAGCAACCAGCATAATTAAAGATCCCACGCACCCCGGACATTCTCTCTTCCACCTTCTTCCGTCGGGAAAAAGATACAAAAGTCTGAGGTCACGTACCAACCGACTCAAGAACAGCTTCTTCCCTGCTGCTGTCAGACTTTTGAATGGACCTACCTTGCAGTAAGTCGATCTTTCTCTACACCCTAGCTATGACTGTAACACTACATTCTGCACTTTCTCATTTCCTTCTCTATGAATGGTATGCTTTGTCTGTATAGCATGCAAGAAACAATACTTTTCACTGTATTGAATACATGTGACAGTAATAAATCAAATCAAAATCAGTTAGGCTATAGCACTACAATACAATACCATTGAGAATGCCCCAGAAGCATGGCCACCCCACAAGAGGTGATTTCACTCCCTGCCTACAGGGACAAAGCACCAACAAGAACATTATTTTATTCTGGCACCAAGTGAGCTGTAGGACCATCCCATGACATTTTCAATAAAAATGGAGCGCCAAGAGAGAGTTTCCCTCCCATTGGAAGCAGCTGGTCTAAAATCTGCACCTCTTCCCAACACCTTTGAAGGTCAGGAATCTGAGTGTGATCTGTCACTACTGCACTGCATATTAATTAAACAGCATGCTAAATTATAAAAACTTAGTTCAGGAACACAACAAGTTCTTTGAATCAATACCAAGAGTGAAGCAGTTTCAAGCTAAAACATTTACTTAACTAGAACTTGGACTAACAACGTTGTTGTAGGCATTGAAAGTCAGTAAAACCCAACTGGTTAACAACCCGAGAAAACAGATTTCACAGTTTCAACATATAAAATCAGTGATTACCGATGCCTCTGGTTCTAGAGGTAAGTGCAGCAACTAGTTTGGTACCAAGCCAAACAAAGATCGCAGATTTCAATTCTTAATCTGAATGAATCATTTCAATCTGGGTCGCAATGATGTTTCAACTGGCCTCAGCAGCTCAAAGTATGAAGACTGTTGGAATGGAAGGGCTGGAGGAGGAGCAAAGTAATCAACTCATGTTTCTGATTGGTGCCTAGGTGTGCATCAAAAGAGGCAGACATGAGAGAGGAAGAGAATATTTGAGCTTCCAGGAGTCATAAAGTTAGAGTTTTACAGCATAGAAAGAGGCTCTTCAGCCCATCATATCCATGCCAGCCATTAAGTGCCTATCTATTCTAATCCCATTTTCCAGCACTTGGCCCATAGCTTTGTATGCTATGGAATTTTTTGCCCCCTTCCAAGCCTGTCACACTTTGACCATCTAATGTTCCCCTACCATTCTTACCCTATTATTCTTACTATTCTTCAGGGGTTTGCCTGCATATCTGCCCTTCCATCTCGCCAGACTCACTGTGGCGGCAGAGTTGGACCAGAAGGCGACTGTCCAGAGGAAGGCAGCTGCTCAGTGGTGGGCACGGGGTCGGAGTTAAAGTCCATCAGCAGCAAGGCTGTGGACTCCTTTGCCTCTCAAGGTTTCCTCACAGAGCTGCTGTGGGAGTGGAGGCGCCATCTTGCACCCCCACTCCCTCCGAGCACTAGAAAATGGTGTTAGTTGCACCATGCTTTTGACATGAAGGTATCCATAGCCAGCCTCAACATCAACGGTGACAGAGAGGCACAATGCAGGTGCCAGGACTTCTTGGTCCTCCAGGATGGGAAGTATGCAGTATGCTTCCTGCAAGAAACCCACACCAGTCTGGGAGATGAAGCTACAGTGGCAAAGTGGCCCTACTTGAACCACCTAGCACCTAATTCTGGCAGGGTGACTATCTTGTTGGTGCCGCGTTTTCAGCCAGAGATCTTGGGGGTGAAGGAGCCTTTGCCAGGGCAGTTGCACTTGACGGCTTACAATGGGGGTGTTTGACCTTATGAACGTCTACACTCCAACTGCTGGGCAACAGCAAACAACTTTCTATGAGAAAGTGTCCACTCATCTTGACACCAATGCAGGCGAGTGCATTGCCCTCGGTTGGAGGGGAGGTGGATTTCAACTTCACCCTCAAAGCCCCTTGCACCACATGACGGTGATGGTGAAGTTGCAGGACCTGGACAGGTCCCTCAACTTGATTTACATCTGGAAACATCTCCATCCTGGTTCCAGTGTCTTCACGTGTATTGGAGCATCCAGACTTCACCACCTTTATATTTCAAGGGCTTATGCATCTGGCATTCCGTCGGCCTCTGTACAGCAGGTGCCATGCTCGGACCACAACTTGGTGTGGGCAGATCTCATTTCATCTCATCAGGGTGGCGTCAGTGTACTGGCACTTTAACAACCGGTTGCTGGAGGACGGGCGGTTCCCGGACTCGTTTTTGTAGTTTCTGGGCTGGCTGGAGAAGGAAGCGCGGAGACTTCCCCTCCATGAGGCTATGGTGGGATGTGAGCAAGACTCACGCCCATCACCTTTTGTCAGGAATACGCGAGGGGGTCGACAAAGAAGTGGAAATCCAGGATCGAGGCGGTGGTTTTCAACTTGGAGTTACATCTGAACCCAACAAAGACCCAGCCCTACAGCTGGCGTACAGTGAGAAGGGCACGGTGGCACTTGCAACTTGTCAGGTCCCGTGGCACGTATGTGAGGTTGCAGATCCGGATCTGTATGGACCTGGACCACAGCTTCCCTTCTACTCACTGGAAAAAAGACTTGGGACACATCAGCAGCTCCATACGCTGCTGGCCAGCAACAGTCCCCTTGTCTCGGATCTGGAGAGCATCAAGGCTCTTACTTGCAATTATTATGTTGCCGTTTTTTCGCCAGATCCATCCAGCGAGGATGCCGTAGAGTTTTGTGGGCGGTCCTGCCGCAGGTTGGTTTGGAGGACGCCGGTAGGCTTGATGCTCCTATCAGCCTAGAGAAATTGGCCGGCACCCTCAACAGCCTCTCTAGGGAAAGAGCCCCAGAGTTGGACTGGCTGACAGTGGAGTTCTTCAGGGAATTCTGGGTGATCCTAGGGGATAGTATTGCGACTGGGGAGGTTTTGTGGTGCAGGGTCACAATTGCCCTGCTGCCCAAGAAAGGAGATCTCCACCACCTCAAAAACTGGCACTCGGTCTCGACCTTCTGTCTTCAGACTCTGCAGCGATACCTTTACGTTGAACCCCCCTTCTCGATGGCGTGCCCTGGCGACATATTTCTTCTGCTCGGTGCACAGCCTGAACTAATACGTGCAGCTCCTGTTCATAGACCAGAGGGGTGTTCAGAGCTTGAGGGACCCCCTTAAAGTTGCATTGTGCCACAGTTGTCCCCCGTGTGGAATGAGCTGGGTAAGAATTATCTGGGTAGTGGAGGACAGGGCTGGATGAAAGTGCATGCGCTCACCCTTGCGTCTATCTGTAGCTGGAGTGCTGTGTGCAGTTCTGGTCTCCTTACATTAATAGGAAGGATGCGATCGCACCGGGGGGGTAGAGGAAATTCAACAGGATGTTGCCTGGGATGGAGCATTTGAGCTATAAAGAGACTGGAACAGAGAAAGAACAAAGAAAAGTACAGCACAGGAACAGGCCCTTCGGACGTCCAAGCCTGTGCCAATCATAATGCCCTAACTAAAAAATAGCTCTGCCCTTACTTAGACCATATCCCTCTATTCCCTCCCTATTCATATACCCATCCAGATGCCTCTTAAATGTTGCTAATGTGCCTTCTTCCACCACCTCCTCTGGCAGCATGTTCCAGGCACCCACCACTCTCTGGTGAAAAGAGTCCCCTGCACATCTCCCTTAAACTTTCCCCCTCTGACCTTGAATCTGTGCCCCCTTGTAATTGACAGTAACACCCTGGGAAAAACCTCTGACTATCCACCCTGTCTATGCCTCATAATGAGATAGGCATGGATTGTTTTCTTTAGTAAGAAGTCTCACAACACCAGGTTAAAGTCCAACAGGTTTATTTGGTAGCAAATACCATAAGCTTTCGGAGCACTGCTCCTTCGTCAGATGGAGTGGAAATGTTTCCACTCCATCTGACGAAGGAGCAGTGCTCCAAAAGCTTATGGTATTTGCTACCAAATAAACCTGTTGGACTTTAACCTGGTGTTGTGAGACTTCTTACTGTGTTCACCCCAGTCCAACGCCGGCATCTCCACATCTTGTTTTCTTTAGAGCAGAGAAGGCTAAGTGAGGGACATGATTGAGGTGTGTAAGGTTATGAGGGGTATGGACAGAGTGAGTGGGGAGCAGCTGTTCCCCTTGGCTGTGGGGGTCAATCATGAGGGGGCATAGTTTTAGGGTGAGGGACAGGAGATTCAGAGGGGTTTAAGAATTTTCTTTCACTCGAGGCCAGAAACTTTACAATCTTTAAAAAATATTTGGACGAGCACTTGAAATATAATATTCAAGGATATGGGACAAGTGCAGGAAAATGAGATGAGCGCGGCTTTAGTGGTAAATACTATCGGTGCAGACTTGATGGGCCAAAAGGCTTTTCGTGCTTCTATTTTCTATGTTTCTGAACTGTTTGACTCTATTATTAACAATTTCTGCTGAGCCTCAAATATAAACAAAGCTTCCATGGATACAACGTCTTTCAAAACCTCAAGATGTCTGGAAGCAATTTATAGGGAATGAAATACTGTTGCCGTTTTCATGTAGGCAACATGGCACCAATTTACACACAGCAACCCACTAAGCGCAACATTCTTTTATTTGCTTACTCTTCCCTGCATTCTCATTGTGTTAAAATTCAGATTAATTGCATTGCTTTCCACTCCAACTCCTTCCTTGCTACAACTGCAAAACTGTGGGGCCCCTGTCACCTACAATTTACACGCTTTTATAAATGGTAAACTTTTTGCATCACAGATCCTCCACACTTTGCTTACCCGCTATTCTCTTGTTTTCGCAATCTTGGTGAAATCATGTACTCACCGCCTAGACCTTTCACCTAGATTTCTCAGTTAAAACAAAAGGCCTTTGAATCTTCCCCCTCTTAAACAGCATGAACTTTAGAGATAATTCTGTACAAACACACAGATAAACATCGCCAACCTTAAAATGCTGCCAGACAGATCAAATAAGCAGATTAAGCTCCAAATGGGATTAAACTGGTGAACTCAATGTGCCATATTATTTCAAAGCAAGTGCATCAAACATATGATTGTGAAAGTATTGAAAATGCTAGATCTCTTACTGCAGAAGCAATGCTAAATTCAACTGTTCTCCACAGAAGTACCTGCCAGACCTTACTCCTCTCCTCACTCACACTACCATAAATAAACGAGCCCCTTCAACAATTCTTACCACATTCTATGTTGTGCTTACTATACTCTTGCATTTCTCCCACATATAATAATGCAATTTATATAATGATGTAAATTTATCTTTGTCTTGGCCTTTCGTCAATATTTCTCAATCCAACTGCACCAGAGGGAATTTACAAGAAAATGCATAGAACTTAAGTGGCAAGCAATATAGAGTGGATGTTTTCCTTTGTTGGACATTCTAGATCAAGAGGCCGTAGTTTTAGGCTAAGGGGTGGCAGACTTAAAACAGAAATGAGGAGGAATTACTCCATTGTGGAATTCTCTACTCCAGAGTGCAGTGGATGTTGGAACACTAAACTAATTTGAGGAGATAGGTGTGTTTTTAAGTAGAAGCAGGACGAAGGGTTATGGGAAGCAGGCAGGAAAGTGGACATGAGATTAGCCATGATTGTTTTGAATGGCAGAGCAGGTTCTTGGGGCTGAATTGCCTACTCCTGCTCCTAATTCTCATGTTCTTTAAGTAAAGATTGAGTACTAAAGCAAATATAAGACTTAAGTATGAAGAAAGTATACAAGATGCACAAGGGTAGAATGCTAAAGTAGCTTTTACACTGATTATTTACTAATGCTCGAAGCAGAACAATACAGAGATGCAAATATGTCCAATACATTTCAAACACAGGGCTAGTTTCCCATGTTTGCCAAGCTCCCTTAACCAGGGAGCTTGAAATATTATTACACAAAGGTGCCAGCCTCCAAATATTAAGGCATTTATTCTACAGAGTAACAGATCCCAGGTCTGCTATCAGCACAATTCATGCAAAATAGTATTAGATAGACTCAAGAATGACAACAAGAAATAGATGATAAAGAGAGGACAGAAAGCACTGTAAAACCACTGAGACGGAGAACAAAAATAACGAGGCAAGAAAGGAATGACAGGCACAAGTGGGATGGAAACAAATAGGCTTTTACTTTATCTTCCTGCTCAATCAATATGAATAGGAGATGGACTGGAATTGTTTCTGTATAATACAAACTTCCAAGTTAAGTGTTCACATTCACAAACAAATCCTGACCAGCCAGTTTGCAACAGTAACAAACTACACCATTCTCAAAAGCAATGTCACGGGGATTAAATAGCACCACCATACCAATTCTTGCTTCCAAAACCTTCAAGTATTCAAAAGCAGAACTACCTATTCAGAGAAAGGGTAACTAGAATATAATGTATAAAAATGAAGGATATATCGCTCAGAAATCAACATAGAACTTGGTCTCAACCATTAACGCAAGATTCTACATTAAATTAATCTCATGTTCCTACCTATCCTCTGCCATAAACTTTAACTTTATTTATTAGTGTCACAAGTAGGCTTACATTAGCATTGCAATGACGTTACTGTGAAAATCCCCCAGTCGCCACACTCCGGCGCCTGAGGGAGAATTTAGCATGGCCAACGCACGTCTTTGGACTGTGGGAGGAAACCGGAGCACCTGGAGAAAACCCACTCAAACACGGGAAGAACATGCAGACTCCACATAGACAGTGACCCAAGCCAGGAACCAAACCCCGGTCCCTGGCGCTGGGAGGCAGCAGTGCTAACCACTGTGCCACCATGCCGTCATGTTCCAATCATAACAATAATCCCAGATCAAACTGGATTCATCTATGTAATGAAAGCAAACACATGTTTGCTCAACTGCATTGAACCAGTGATTCCCCACAACAGAACACAGTAAACTTTAACCATTTTTTAAAAGGTTTGTTTACAAGTTAACACCGCAATGAAGTTACTGTGAAATTCCCCTAGTCGCCACAGCCCGGCACCTGTTCAGGTCAATGCACCTAACCAGCGTCTTTCAGAATGTGGGAGGAAACCCAAACCCAAGCACCCGGAGGAAACCCACGCAGACACATACAGACAGTGACCAAAGCCGGGAATCAAACCCAGGTCCCTGGCGCTGTGAAGCAGCAGTGCTAACCACTGTGCTACCATACCACCTGTAATATTCAATAAGCATCTTATAGATTCCCCCAAATCAACACGAGCAAAAAACAACTTTAAATATGACTAATTTACAAACAGAAAGCTGGGAGTCTGAAGGAAACAACATTTAAGATTCAATCATTCTTCTCTTCCTCCAAAACACAGTGCAGCACCCACACCCCCAGAACACTTAACTATCTGGCCCACGGTCCTCCCAGCAAGTTCCGTGTTAACCCAGAAGATCACAGCCCAGTTGCGGTGAATTATTAACAACTATTAGAGGTCAAAGTCTTGATCCGAGCCAGGACTCTGTCCCCTGTCTCTATCACAACACAGTTAAGGGGCTCTCAATAGCCTCAGCAATCCCCATCATAGCACTATAACAACCCTTCAAGATGGGGCTGGTCTGCCTGATCGCTCCAGTCAGCCTCCCACTGCTTCCCCAACCCTTGGGCCCCAGAATATGCCCACCTGATCACTGGCGACATACACAGGAACATGTCCTGTACCAGCTGAGATTATTCATGAAGGCCCCACCTTCTTAACCTTGCCATTCGTCTGAGCTGTGGTGATCCTCAGGTTAAATCACCACCAGTCAGCTCTCTCCCTCAAAAGCAGCCTATGGTCATCTGGGACTATGGCAGTTTTACCTTTACATAGAAACATAGAAATAGAAAATGATTACTGCAAAGGCATCAAGTGAAGACACCAGGTTAAAAAATGCTGCATTTATCTTCCCCTAATTTCTTAACCCTTCGCCACACAGCTTGTTGTGAAGTTGTAGGTTCCACAGATGCTACGGAACAGGGGTAGACCATTCTCCCTTTGAGCCTGTTCCGCCATTCAATAAGATCACGGCACATCTGGTTGTGGTGTCAACTCCACTTTCTTGTCCACCCCCACCATAACACTCAATCTCATTTACCCCACTTCCACACACCTCTGTCCAGATATGGTCTCACTTCATATCCTTCCAGCCCCCTATCCCTCACGGTGGCACAGTGGTCAGCACTGATTCCTCACAGCTCCAGGGACATGGGTTCGATTCCTGGCTTGGGTGACTGTCTGTATTGAGTTTGCATGTTCTCCAATTGTCTGCGTGGGTTTCCTCCGGGTGCTCTGGTTTCCTCCCACAGTCTGAAAGTGCAGGTTAGATACATTGGCAGTGCTAAATTTGCCCCCAAACAGGCACCGGAGTGCGGCGACTAGGAGATTTTCACAGTAACTTCATTGCAATGCTAATGTAAGCCTACTTGTGACTAATAACTAAACTTTTTTATTGTGCTGATCATCATCCTGAGTCACCTCAGATACAAAAGTCTGAGGTCATGTACCAACCGACTCAAGAACAGCTTCTTCCCTGCTGCCAGACTTCTGAATGGACCTACCTCACAATCTCGCACGTTGATCTTTCTACACCCTAGCAATGACAGTAACACTACATTCTGCACTCTCTCCTTTCCTTCACCCCTATGTAGTCTATGAACGATATGTTTTATCTGTATAGTGCACAAGAAACAATACTTTTCACTGTCTACCAATACATGTGACAATAATAAATCTAAATCAAAATCAGATCACCTCTCTCAGTATTCTCTTCAGTCCCAGTCCCCACATCAGGCTCAAACCTGCAGCGCCTACTCATCAACCCGCTCCCACCCGCACAACCCTTCATCCTCTCCCACCCTCTCCCACCCCCCACTCCTCCTCACCCACCCCCCACTCCTCCTCCTCACCCCCACAATCTTAGCCCCTCTCCTCCCGAGGGCGCCAGGCTCCTCTCTGCCCACCTCATTTCCCCCCCTCCCCGGTTACTTCAGACATGGATCGAGGCCCCCGCCGCCTCTGACTCGCCCGGGTGACTGAGCCCCTGCTCGCTCCCCCCCCCCCCCCCCCCCTCCTCCTCCATGGCCCCGGTTACGGCGGGTGCCGGCTCCCTCAGCCTCTCTCGCGCTCCCCCGCCCCGGTTACCGGCTCCCTCAACCTCCAGCGCTTCCCCCACCGTTGCTCCGGTTGCCACAGGTGCCGGCTCCCCTCACCGTTGCCCCGGTTACCACGAGTGCCGGCTCCTTCAGCCTGTCGCGCGCTCTTGCCGTTGATCTGGAGCCGCACCGGAAGTAGACGTGTTTCTATTCGCCGCGGCCGTAAGTCCCTGACGTCGATGAGGCGCCTCCTTTTTCGGTGCGCGCGCGTTTCTTTCTCTTTAAACTTTCCCATTCCCGGAAGCGCTTTGTGGCCTCCTTATTGGTTTTTTTAAAAAAATGTTATGCACTTTTTTGCCAGAGTTTTAAATAACTAAAAAATCTAACGGGTAAATATGAGAACGGGCTCGGTGACGTCATAACCATGCGCCGCGGCGGCCTGGTTTCGGCGCCTCGGGAAGCGGCGGCTCAGCAGCTGGAGACCTGTGAGCGGCAGCTAAAGGTAGAGAGAGAGCTGGGGGCGGGGGGATATCTGTGCTTCACAGACTCCATGCAGCCACACTTAAAGCTTATCCTCGGCTCAGATCTGGTTACGATCACGGGCTAGCTCCAGGCTAATCCTGACTAGGCCCCAGGGTTGCCAACTCTCCCGGGTTGATCTGGAGCTCTCCAGACATTGAAGAATTAAAATTCCAGGACACTGCTACAAGGACGCACGGAGAATACTGATAGGGGCTTTTTTTTTTAAAAATGTCGCATGTTTTCACTTTCTAGCTTATATAAGATATTGGAGTTGAAAAGTTACTATGTAGTGGTTTTTCAGTGCAGAAAGAAGCCATTCAGCCCATCGAGCCGACACTGACAATCCCACTCAGACCCTATCCCCGTAACCCCATGTATTCACCCCACTAACCCCCCCCCCTGCCTGACACTAAGGGGCAATTTAGCATGGTCAATCAACCTAACCCGCACATCTTTGGACTGTGGAAGGAAACCGGAGCACCCGGAGGAAGCCCACGCAGACACAAGGAGAATGTGCAACTTCCACAGACGGTCACCTGAGGCCTGAATTGAACCCAGGTCCCTGGTGCTATGAGGCTGCAATGCTAATCCACTGTGCCACCATGCTGCCCCACGATTCACAATTCAATCATGTAAGAGTTCATTTGACACTGGAAGACATCCATTGTAAAGGATGTTGGGTGACCATTGGGCATGCTGATGGGGGCAAGTAATCTTGTGATGGATGGCATGGTGGCACAGTGGTTAGCTCTGCTGCCGCACAACGCCAGAGACTTGGGTTCAATTCTGGCCTCAGGTTACTGTCAGTGAGGAGCTTGCATGTTCTCCCCGTGTCTGCATGGGTTTCCTCTAGGTACTCCATTTTCCTCCCACAGTCCAAAGATGTGCGGGTTAGGTTAATTAGCCATGCTAAATTGACCCTAGTGTCAGGGGGATTAGCAGGGTAAATACATGGGATTGCGGGAATAGGGCCTGGGTGGCATTATGGTTGGTACAGACTTGACGGGCCAAATGGCCTCCTTCTGTACTGTAGGATTCTATGATTCTCAGCCCAGAGCCACTGAGGAGACAGTCTTACTTGACACCCCCCCCCGGGCAACTGTAAAGACCAAGCAAATGTATAACTTTGCAGGTCTAGTATTGTGTCAGAGAATGCCATTTAACCACTGAACCCATTTCCTTTGTTGAAGGTGGTGATTTCAGACCTTTGGAGGCATTGGTGGTGTTTCAGACAGCAGAATGTTCTGGTTTTTCTCTGTTTCTCTGGCCTTAAGTTTTAAGCTTATTTATTTGGGAGGAAACCGGAGCACCTGGAAGAAACCCACGCAGACATAGGGAAAATGTGCAAACTCCGCACAGATAGTGACCCAAGTCAGGAATCAAACCCGGGTCCCTGGCGCTGTGAGGCAGCAGTGCTAACCACTGTGCCACCATGTCGCCCTGATTCTGATCTCTATTTGTGTTAATGGTTAGTGAGCGGGGGTGGAATCCAGGATGCAGAAAGCATAGCGGATTGTGTCACTTTGTGATAGTAATTGACAGATGGTTTGATTCATGCCAAGTAGTGTAGATAAATCTAGAAAAAGCGACAATGTAGATCCAGATTGGCTGCATTGTCACACTGACGCATTTTCACACATCACAGATCTTGTGCTGCTGGAGGTATCAGGATGGCTAAATGTCTTGGTTTGACCAGGATAGTCATTCCTTTCAGAGACAAGATGATTTTGTTGCAGAATTAAGGGATCACATGGAAAGTTTAGGACTTTTGCTGCATAAAAGCCCAATTTCTTGAATTACGTATTAGGTAAAATGCTGCCAGCGATTTGCGTCAGGAGTTATGGTTACTGTAAAGGCCAGACAGGATAATCTTTCTTTGTCTTCACACTCATAGGTGTTTGCAGAGAGGCACAGGATGGAGTTTCTGACCACCCCATTGACTTTAGGGATTTTGACTGGAGTTGGATGTGGGTTGTGCCTGGGATGGATGGTACGAGGACGATTTGTTGGATCCTTAAAAGCCCTGCCCTCTGCGCGGAACGCAGGGATGGAGACCAGCACCATGGGGGAAAGCGGGGAGTACAAGATGGTTTTGGTAGTCCGTAATGACCTGAAGATGGGAAAAGGTAAAGTGGCGGCTCAGTGCTCGCATGCTGCCGTCTCCGCCTACAGGCAGGTGCAGAAACGGAATCCAGATCTGCTCAGGCAGTGGGAGTACTGTGGGCAGCCCAAAGTGGTCGTCAAGGCGCCAGATGAGGACTGCATCGTTGATCTGCTGACAAATGCCAAGGATCTGGGGCTGACCGTGAGTTTGATCCAGGATGCTGGTCGCACTCAGATAGCACCTGGATCACGTACTGTCCTGGGCGTTGGACCAGGCTTGTCCGAGGTAGTGGACAAAGTTACAGGGCACCTGAAACTTTATTGAAATGTATCTGTGCTGCAACTCAGTGGGCGGTTACAGGAACGCATGGGTCTCAAACCTACAGCTGGAGTGTTATTGACAATCAATGCATCCCTGCCGATGAACTCCAAGATCTTGTGTTTTGAGTCAATTTATATTGATAGGATATTGTGTGGTGCTCTGTATTCATTCCTCTCAAGCTGACAAGACTGAAGTGAATGGATGCGGTTGAAGACGCTGGTACCTGCTGTTCTGTGTGGGTGAAAATGTAACACATGCAGAGTGCTGCTGATCTGCCCACTCTGTCATCAGATGGCAGTGGCCCAGCTGGTACTGCTGTGCCTCAGGATGTTACGTTGTTCAGAGGGGCAGTGTTGGCACTGGTTTAAAAACTCCACAATGAGGGCAACTCCGTGTTTGCTGAGGCACAGAGGAAATGGAGGCATTCCCATCAACAGAGCTCTGAGTCCGGGGCAACTTGCTAAGGAATTTTAGTAACACACTGGCACCAATAAAACGTCCGATATCGAGGGCTCTTTCTAGCACACCTCTCTTGCTCCCACCTCCGTCTGTTCACCGTGGGGAAAAAAAATCAATGCTCTACATAATATCCCTAGAATAATGGAAATCCCAAAACAAATTAAAACCAGCCTTTTTGGGCTGATCTGTGGGATGTGCTGAATATCAATGACTTTCTGTAGAGGTTACCGATCCTTTCAATTGAAGAAAAATCTGCACAGCCTTCCTAATCCGAACCAATCTTTACCAAACAACATGAACTCTGAGACAGAACAGTATCTATCAGGTGCATGAGAGACCAATACATTTAATTAATGCAAATTGATACTTGGTGGCTCTGAGAAAGTCATTTTGCCTTTTTGTAAAAATATCCGCTCCCAATGACTGTCTTCATTGTTCCATATTAAAGAATCACATACCTGATGAATTACTCTATTAATGTGTTGGTATTCCATGTTAAAGAATCATCTACATGATGAATTGTGTTGGTATAATATTCCTAATGAATTTGCACTTAAACATAATGGTTGACTTGCAGAGTACCTTTTTAAACTTTCTGTTTAAGTGATGGAGCGTTTTTGCTCCCACCGCATGCCATCCTTCCTGCAGCACTTGGTAGGTTAGTCCTCTCGGCCTTTCGATTTTCCATCGTCGAAAATATCAGTGCCCCTCCTCACTCACTCGCACAGACCTAAAGTTAACCGGTGCACGCCAGGTTTAACCGTCCATCGTCAGATCTGGCTGGACCACATCAGGTAGTAGCAGACCCACAAATCTGCAAAACAATACAACAATTTGTGGTTCCAACAACACTGGAAAAAATAACCTATGGCAGCTTCTCTTTATCAACCGATTCCTTAAACCCCTTATCCTTCTCTCCCACTTCCCACAAGTATTAGAAAATCATGGATGTTTGCGTCACTGAAACTGAGACCATCGTTTCGACCGTCACTGATGTCTCCATTTACCTTTCAAGCCAAAGTGTTCCCAAAGTCTCGCCCCCCGCAACTCCCTGCCCTGAACCTGCATCTTTGTCTAGTTTTTCTCTCAACTTCCCTCATTACTGCCCACCCAACTTCTTTTTCTGGCACTTGCCAACACTAAAAGGTTCCCTCATCTCTGGTGATGTCTTTTTCCATTTTAAAACTGCTGTCACCACTAGCTGCTCAAATAGCCACCCCCGATCCCTCATTCCATGAAAACTACTGCCCCATCTCCAGCATTCCCATTGTGAAATTCCAACCTGTCTTTCCTGAAATGACCCCGATCACAGTCACAAATATCCTCTGCAGATGCAGCCTTCCGTTGTTCACCATCCTGATTATCCACCAGAATTTTCATGGGATGCCATGAATCGTCTAGTTTGTTCTCTGGGTATGGCCATCGCTGGCGAGACAGTAGATGTGGCCGATTGCAGGTGGCGAGATAGTACTGGTGAGCCTTCTGCTGGACTGTTGATGTCCATGTGCTGATGGTCCTCCAGCAATGCTGTCACAGCCCCCCACAGGTCAAGTGACCTGTTTATCTCGAGCAGAAATGAATCCAGACTCAGGCTGGTTGAATGTGCAGTGATTGAACAAACCTTGTTGAGGCAGAAGACGTACAGATCCATCGTTTTGCTGTGTGATTATTTTTATACCCAGAAACAGCAAATGTGCTACATTGGATTAGATGTTACAGTTTCTCTCTGCATGAAACGTTTTGACTCACAGCCTTTGCTGTTGTGAAAGTTGGTTTCCAGACTTTTCCTCATTAATGACTTTTATTTCAGTTTCTTCTGAAAGGAGATTATTTCATTTCCCCCTCATAAATTATCATAGAGTGAGATGGCGGGATAGTGGTAAAGTTGCTGGACCGGTAGTCTGGTGGCACAGTGGTTAGCACTGCTGCCTCTCAGCGCCAGGGACCCGGTTTTGATTCTCAGCTTGGGTCACCGTGTGTGCAGAGTCTTCATATTCTCCCCGTGTCTGCGTGGGTTTCCTCCGAGTGCTCCAGTTTCAAAGAACAAAGGAAATTACAGCACAGGAACAGGCCCTTCGGCCCTCCAAGTCTACACCGACCATGCTGCCCGGTTTCCTCCCACAGTCTGAAAGACGTGTTGGTTAGGTGCATTTGCCATGCTAAATTCTCCCTCAGTGTACTCAAACAGGCGCTGGAGTGTGGCAACTAGGGGATTTTCACAATAACTTCATTGCAGTGTTAATGTAAGCCAACTTGTGACACTAATAAAACTAAACTAAACAGGATAATACTCTGGGGACCTGGGTTCAAATCCCATCACAGCAGCTGGTGGAATTTAAATTCAATTAATAAATCTGGAATTATAAAGCTGCTTTCAGTAATGGTAACTGTTAAACTATCATTGATTGTTGTAAAACCCCATTCGGTTCAGAACAAAGAACAATACAGCACAGGAACAGGCCCTTCGGCCCTCCAAGCCTGCGCCGCTCCCTGGTCCAAACTAGACCATTCTTTTGTATCCCTCCATTCCCACTCCATTCATGTGGCTATCTAGATAAGTCTTAAACGTTCCCAGTGTGTCCGCCTCCACCACCTTGCCCGGCAGCGCATTCCAGGCCCCCACCACCCTCTGTGTAAAATATGTCCTTCTGATATCCGTGTTAAACCTCCCCCCACTTCTCCTTGAACCTATGACCCCTCGTGAACATAATGCCCTTTGGGGAAGGATATTTGCCAACCTTACCTGGGCCAGCCTATATGTAACTTCAGACCCACAACAATGTGGTTGACTCTTAACTGCCCTCTGAAATATTCTAGCAAGCCACTCAGTTCAAGGACGTTTAGAGATGGGTGACAAGTGCGCTGATCTTGCCAGTGACACCCACATCTCAAGAAAGAGTGGGGGAAAAAATTCAAAGGGAATGTACGAGGAAAGTGATTTCTAATGTCATTAACGCTTGTACGAGCCATGCATATAGTGGACAAATTGCATACAAAAGAACTCTCCTTGTTGTAAGTGGCAGAGACGGTAGGTGGAGAATTCCAAGAAAGTGACCCAACAATTGACAGAGGTCCACGTGAGGAGAATTTGAAAAAATCTGATTGTTGCCTTTTTCCTTCTGCGTGTTGGCGATCACAGGGGTGGGGGATGCTGTCGTGCACCCTGTATACGATCCTGCAACAGTGTGCCAGTGATGGAGGGAAAGAACACACTGCCTCCAGGAAAACGGGCATTCATTAAAAGGCTGTGCCCTGGCTGATGTCGAACAATCAGCATTTCAGCTAACACTTGATGTGCAATTTTTATTTCTATATGACAATTGTGAAATAAATGCAATATGATTTTAAAATCGGGGTGGCGCAGTGGTTAGCACTGCTGCCTCCCAGAGCCAGGGACCCCGGTTCGATTCCCGGCTCGGGTCACTGTCTGTGTGGAGTCTGCACGTTCTCCCCGTGTCTGCGTGGGTTTCCTCCGGGTGCTCCGGTTTCCTCCCCCAGTCCACGGGTTGGCCATGATAAATTGCCCCTTAGTGTCAGGGGGACTGGTTAGGGTAAATGCATGGGTTCTGGGGATAGGGCCTGGGTGGGATTGTGGTCGGTGCAGACTCGATGGGCTGAATCGCCGCCTCCTGCAATGTAGGATTCTATGAAAAGATTGTGAATGCACCACTCGTGCTGTACTGAGTTGGTGCTGCACTGTCACAGGTACTAACTTTTGTATGAGATGTTAAACCTAGGTCCCCTCGCAGGTGGACCTAAAAGATTAAATGGCATTATTTCAAAATTCTCCCTGCCAGGTAGCCAAGCCAATGCTTAGCCGTCAAACAACCGCATTAAAAACAGATGCGCTGGTATATATCTCGATGTAGGAGCCTGCAGTATGCAAGTTGCATTACAACAGTTACTTTAACAATTTTCTTTAAAAAGCTCTGAAGATTTTAAAAAAAGGGTGCCAACCCCCTGTCTGTAATCAAGTAAGATTCCTGGAGATGGCTAAAAGCGTGACTCAGTCTCAACTGACGAGCTGCTTATCCCCATAACTGAACTGTCTTCACTCAGCAATATGTCAAATTCCTTTCAAATGACTGTTGTCACTCTGACTCAGCTGTTCGCTCCTAAGGATGGTAATTCAGGATCGAAAGAAATATATCCTGGTAGTGAATCAAACTCTTTGTAAATGTAATTTATCTGCATGCCTCTTAGTCCAAGCATTCCCTATTCATCTCAAGTAACCCATATCACTGCACCTAGACAAATCCTCTCGCTGATCATTTTGCAAACGTTAATCATATTCCCTCTCAGCCCATCTTGTCCCCAAAGTAAATCATTCCAAACTCTTGGAGTTTATCTTCATTGGCATCCTCCTGCTTACCCTTTCTGGGATGTCAGCTGTGGCTCAATTGGTAGCACTTTTGAGTCACAAGGTTGTGAGTTCAAGCCCCACTCCTGAGACTTGAGAACAAGAACCTTAGACTCCAGTCAGCATCACAGAATTGTTACATCGCTGAAGGAGGCCACGATGGCACAGTGGTTAGCACTGCTGCTTCACAGCGCCAGAGACCCAGGTTCGATTCCCAGCTTGGGTCACTGTCTGTGTGGAGTCTGCACGTTCTCCCTGTGTCTGCGTGGGTTTCCTCCGGGTGCTCCGGTTTCCTCCCACAGTCTGAAAGACGTGCTGGTTAGGTGCATTGACCTGAACAGGGGAATTTCACGGTAACTTCATTGCAGTGTTAATGTAAGCCTTACTTGTGACTAATAAATAAACTTCATTTTACATTACATTCGGCCCATCGTTCTTCACCAGCTCTCCGAATAAGCATCATGACTTGGTGCCATTCTCCTGCCTTTTCCCCGTACCCTTACATATTGTTTCTATTCAAATAATCATCTAATGCCCTCTTGAATGCCTCAATTGAACCTGCCTCCACCAAACCTCCACCAAATCAGCATTCCTGACCCGGACCACTCATTGTGCCATCACTTTTGCTGCTTTTGCAATTCACTTTCAATCTGTGCCCTTTCATTTTGGATACTCTTACAAGTGGGAACAGTTTTTCCCTATCTACCAACTTGCTCATGATTTTGAACGCCTCCATCAAATCTCCTCTTAACCTTCTCCTCTCCAAGGAGAACAGTCCCAACCTCTCCAATCTCTCCTCAGTACTGAAGTTTCCCATCCCTAGAACCATTCCTATAAACCTTCTCTGCACTCTCTCCAATGTGTTCACATCCTTCCTAAAGTGTGGTGCCGAGAACTGTGCACAATACTCCAGCTGAGGTCTAACCTATACGAGTTCAGCAAAACCTCCTTGCATTCCGTGTCCCTATTAATAAAGCCCAGGATAATTATACTTTATTAACTACTCTCTCCACCAGTCCTTTCACCTTTAATAATCTATGCATGTATACACACAGCTCCCACTGCTTCTAAACACCTTTAGAGTTGTACTCCTTATTTTATATCGTTCTACACTGTCCTCAAAGTTTACAATGCTTTGTATCTTTTTATTCATTCGTGGGACATGGGCGTCGCTGGCTGGGCCAGCATTTATTGTCCATCCCTAGTTGCCCGAGGGCAGTTGAGAGTCAACCACATTGTTGTGACTCTAGAGTCACATGTAGGCCAGACTGGGTAAGGACGGCAGATTTCCTTCCCTAAAGGACATTAGTGAACCAGATGGGTTTTTCCAACAAAGAAAAGGAACAGGCTCTTCGGCCTTCCAAGCCTGCGCCGATCATGATGTCTGCCTAAACTAAAACCGTATGCACTTATGGAGACAATAGAGAATGGTTTCACAGTCACCAGTCAATTCTTAATTCCAGATTTTTTTTATTGAATTCAAATTCCACCATCTGCCGTGGCAAGATTTGAACCCGAGTTCCCCAAACATTAGCTGAGTTTCTGAATTAACAGTCTAGCGATAATACCACTAGGCCATTGCCTCCCCTGCAAACTTTGAAATTGGCCACTACACACCAAGATCTCTATCATTAATATGATATCAGAAAAAGCAAAGGTCCCAATACTGACATCTGGGGAACCACCACTACAAACCTTCCTCCAACTTGAAAGATATCCATTAACTATTACTCGTTGTTTCCTATTACTCAGCCAATTTTATATTTACGTTGCGACTGTCCCTTTTTTTCCATGAGCTGTACACCAATGCTCAGGGCTTGACTATGTACATGTAAAAATAGGGTTAAATGATCATTGCTGTAAGTACAGGCAAGTTGAGTCCATTCGTCTGTGTTCCCTGAGTCATTGCTTACTGCAGAACTGAATGATGGGGATTTTCTGCCTCCTGACTGTTTAATGAACTGACACCAGGTTTCCATTTGCACATCAAGGCCACACTTCATGCTGCACACTCCCAGGGCGGGCAGTGGTGTAGTGGTATTGTCTATTGGACTATTAATCCAGGGACCCAGGGTAAGGCTCTGGGGACCTGGGTTTGAATCCCACCACAGCAGATGGTGAAATTTGAAATTTAGTAAAAATCTGGAATCTACTGATGAAACTATTGTCGATTGTCATAAAAACCCATCAGTTCACTAATGTCCTTCATGGAAGGAAATCTGCCGTCCTTACCTAGTCTGGCCCACTTGTGACTCCTTGTTGGCTCTTAACTGCCACTCAGTTCGAGGGAAATTAGGGATGGCCAACAAATGCTGAAATAATTTTTTTAATGTATTCGTGGAGGTGGCGGTTCATCGTCTCGTTTGACACTGTATCAAATGCCTTTTGGATATCCATGTGCACCACATCAACAGCATTATCCTCATCAACCTTCTCTGTTCCCGCTTCAAAAAACTCCAGTAAGTAATTAAACATGATCTTCCCTTAAGAAATCCATTCTGGCTCTCCATAATCAGACCTTATTTTTCCATGGAAAAATTAATTCGATCCAGAATAATTGTTTCTAGAAGCTTCCACACCACCAAAATTAAACTGGGCTGCAATTGCTGTTTTTTTTACAACGTATTTTGAACAAGGGCCAAAGTTTTCAACTCTTCAGTCCTCAGGCACCTCCGCTGAGTCTAGGGAAGACAGAAAGATTGTAGCCTTTCGCCTCTGCAATTTCCACTCTCACTTCCTTCAATATCCTGGGATGCATCTCATCTGGTCCCAGCGTTTTGTCAATTTTAAGCACCAACAGTTTCTCCCAACACTTCCTTCTTGTCAATTTTAAATCCTTATAGGAACATAGTTTGTTTGTCTGTCACCATGGCCTGCTTCCTTGGTAAAGACAGATGCAAAGTATTCATTTAACACTTCCTGACTCTGTCTACACTTCCCGCTGCCTCGGCAAAGCAGCTAGCATAATTAAGGACCCCATGCACCCGGACATTCTCTCTTCCACCTTCTTCCGTCGGGAAAAAGATACAAAAGTCTGAGGTCACGTACCAATCGACTCAAGAACAGCTTCTTCCCTGCTGCTGTCAGACTTTTGAATGGACCTACCTCGCATTAAGTTGATCTTTGTCTACACCCTAGCTATGCACTCTCTCCTTTCCTTCTCTATTCACGTCCTTCACGTTCTCCCCGTGTCTGCATGGGTTTCCTCCCACAGTCCGAAAGATGTGCCGGTTAGGTGCATTGGCCATGCTAAATTCTCTCTCAATGTACCCGAACAGGCGCCGGAGTGTGGCGACTAGGGGATTTTCACAGTAACTTCATTGCAGTGTTAATGTAAGCCAACTTGTGACACTAATAAATAAACTTAAAAACTTAAAACATTTTTCATTCAGGGAGCTCTGGATTTGTTTGCTCCACTTTTCCCTTTTGAGGGAATATACCTTGACTGTGCCCCGACCATTTCTTCTTTGAAGATAGCCCATTGTTCAGCCACAGTTTTTTCGACCAAACTTTGGTTCCAGTCTATCTGGCCCAACTAGATTTTACCCCATTGGAGTCGGCTGTTCCCCAGTTATTCTTACCCTGACTCGCTTATTATCCTTTTCTACCATCATCCTCAACCTTGTGATGGAATGATCATTATCTCCTGAATGTTCCCCACTGACGCTTGATCGATTTGGCCCATCTCATTCCCAAGAACCAGCTCTAGTAGTGCATCCTTTCTTATTGGATAGGACACACACTACTGTAAAAAAAACCTCCTGAACATACTCTGGAAACTCTTGCCCCTCTCTGCCCTATAACCTACCACTATCCCAGTCTATATTTGGTTCATTAAAGTCCCTCGTTATAACTGCTCTATAATGTTTCCACCTCTCTGTAATTTCCCTGCAGATTTATACCAATCCATCCTTCCCATTATTTGTTGATCTATAGACTACACCGAGCAATGTGATTTTGTTCCTTAGCTCTAGCCAAATGGACTCTCTGGGACATCCTCCAGTACTGCAATGCTCTCGTTAACCAATACCACCACTTTTCCCTTTTTCCTTCCTGTGATGTCTCTCCTGAACACCTTGTACCCAGGAATATTTAACACCCAGTCAAAGAACAAGGAAAAGTACAGCACAGGAACAGGCCCTTCGGCCCTCCAAGCTTGTGCCGACCATGATGCCTGCTTAAACTAAAACTGTCTGCACTTACAGAGTCCGTATCCTTCCATTCCCATCCTATTCATATATTCATCTAGTTACCCCTTAAATGCCGCTATCGTACCTGCTCCCACCACCTCCCCGGGCAGCGCATTCCAGACATTCACCACCTTCTGTGTAAAAAAACTTGCCTCGCACATCTCCTCTAAACTTTTCCCCACACACCTTAAACCTATGTCCCCGAGTACTTGACTTTTCTACCCTAGGAAAGAGCTTCTAACTATCCACTCTGTCCATACCACTCATAATCTGTAGACTTCTATCAGGTCACCCCTCAACTTCCGTCATTCCAGTGAGAACAAACCAAGTTTTTCCAACCTCTCATAGCTAATACCCTCCAGACCAGACAACATCCTGGTAAACCTCTTCTGTATTCTCTCCAAAGCCTCCACGTCCTTCTGGTATTGTGTCCTGCCCTTCCTTGAGCCAGGTCTCTGTTATCATCGCAGCATCATGATTCCACTTGGCAATTTGCACCGGTAGGTCACCAATCTTATTTACAATACTCCGTGCATTCACATGCATGTAGTTTGGCCCTGATTTAGACAGCATTACTTTCTCTCACTCCGCCTATTAATTTACCATTCTCCCAACAGCACCACCAAACCACCCTGCAAGAAACTCAGTCTGTTCGGGTGCAACCTGTCCCAACTTTTAGACCCTAGTGCCAGTCCCAGTGTCCCAGGAATCTACAGCCCTCCCTTCAGCCTCCATTTTTCCAGCCACCCATTCAATCTGCCTTATCTCCCTCTTTCTGTACTCACTTTTGTGTGGTACTGGGAGTAATCTGGAGAATACTACTTTGAGATCCTGCTGGCTAATTTTAAAGCAGCCGGCATAATTAAGGACCCCACGCACCTTGGACATTCTCTCTTCCACCTTCTTCCTTCGGGAAAAAGATACAAAAGTCTGAGGTCACGTTCCAACCGACTCAAGAAGAGCTTCTTCCCTGCTGCCATCAGACATTTGAATGGACCTACCTTACATTAAGTTGATCTTTCTCCACACCCTAGCTATGACTGTAACACTACATTCTGCTCTCTCTCGTTTCCTTCTCTATGAACGGTATGCTTTGTATAGTGTGCAAGAAACGATACTTTTCACTATATGTTAATACATGTGACAATAATAAATCAAATCAAATCAAATTCAAATTCTGACTAGCATCACATCTCCCTTCCGACCTAAGTCATTGGTAACAATGTGGACCACTGGTTGTTCACCCTCTCCCAGGGGAATGTCCTGCAGCCACTCTGTGACATCTTGACCCTGACACAGAGAGCCAACACACCCTCCTGGAGACACAGAGAGCCAACACACCCTCCTGGAGTCACATCTACGGCCACAGAAATGCCTGTCTGATTCCCGAACTAGCATATCCCCTATCACTATTGCTCTTCCTCTTCCTGCTCTCCTGTACAGCTGAGCTGCTGGTGATGTCACGAAACTGGCTCGGACTGCATTCCTCCAAGGAACCAACACCCTCACCAGTATCCAAAATGGAAAGGCGATTAGCAAGCAGGACCCCGGGGGACCCCTGCCCTGCCTGCCTGGCGGTACTGAGGAAGTGCTGCGCTGACAGAGCTGCCATCTTTCAGATGAGATACTAAGCTGAGATCTTGCCTTCTCAGATGGAGATGAAAGATCCCTTGGCACTATTTCAAAGATGTGGAGCAGAAACTGATAGCCAAGTTCCGCACACATGAGGACGGCCTAAACCGGGATCTTGGATTTATGTCACACTATCAGTAACCCCCACAGCTTGCCTCCTGGACTTGCAGAATCTCACTGGCTGTCCTGTCTGGATCCTTTGATCCGGATCTTCAGATCTCTTTAACCTGTGCTTAATGCTCCCTCCACTCACATTGTCTGTATCTTTAAGACCTGGTTGGCTGTAGAGATTCGCATTCTAATCAGTATTCTGTAATTTGATGTTTGTGTCTCTGTGCCCTGTTTGAGAGCAGATTTCCACTCCATCTGACGAAGGAGCAGCGCTCCGAAAGCTAATGATATTTGCTCCCAAATAAACCTGTTGGACTTTAACCTGGTGTTGTTAAAACTATTACAAAGGGCAGAGGCGTTCTCCCTGGACTCTTGGTCATTATTTATTCCTTATAGTAAGATCTATTTTTGCAGCGACTGGTCATATTTATTCCTTATCTGGCTGCTATCACACTGCTGCTTGTAGGGGCTCACTCCACAAATTTGCTAATGATGACACTTCATTGGCTGTAAAGAACTTTGGGGATGTCCTTTTGGTCATGAAAGACGCTATGTAAATGCAACTTTTTTTAATTTTGAAACTGGAGACAAGTGCAAGTCTCAAGTGCAGATGTTCCAGAGCTTTATTTAGCCCAAGTAGCAGCAGTGTGTGCTACCTACAAGATGCACTGCAGCAATTCACCAAAAATCCTTAGGCAGCACCTTCCAAACCCATGACCACCTCCATCTAGAAGGACAAGGGCAGCAGATACAGGGGAGCACCACCACCTGCAAGTTCCCCTCTAAGCCACTCAGCATACTGATTTGGAAATATATCGCCGTTCCTTCGCAATCGCTGGGTCAAAATCTGGAATTCCCTCCCGAATGGCATTGTGGGTTAACACACAGCACATGGACTGTAGCGATTCAAGGAGGTAGCTCGCCACCACCTTCTCAAGGGCAACTAGGGATGGGCAATAAATGCTGTGATGTGGAGGTGCTGGCGTTGGACTGAGGTAAACACAGTAAGAAGTCTCACAACACCAGGTTAAAGTCCAACAGGTTTATTTGGTAGCACAAGCCAAGTGGCTTGTGCTACCAAATAAACCTGTTGGACTTTAACCTGGTGTTGTGAGACTTCTTACAATAAATGCTGGCCAGCCAGCGACGCCCATGACCCACGAATTAATAAACAAAAAGTATTTTGTACTCCATGATTCAATTAATCCTGTAGCCACCTCACATTGCTAATGCATCTTCAATGGGTGATTCACCAATTATCTCCGACACTCTCTCATGCTTTCCTTTTAACGGGTGTAAATATACCCGGAAATATGTAACATGGAGCCCATCTGTTCACAGTAAACACATATGCCATGAAGGAGCTTTTGTCTAATTTAAATCTGCCTAGGATTTACTTCCTAAATGTCGTCAGCACTGACTGAAGGGCTGTGCTTTCTGGGAAGTGAGGCCGTTTTGAAAATGGCAAGTCGAGAAAGTCAGAATGATGAACAAAGTGGGTCCAGTTGTGGTAAAATAGTACTGGCACACAGGGCCTTTACTTCATGACCTAATTTTATATATATATATATATATACACATATGTGTATAATTTAAGAAAATTAAAACTCAATCAGTCACTGCAAAAATAGATCTTACTATAAGAGGAAAAAGATTCAATTATTTCTAAAATTACATCTAATTATGTTGTCCCTAATTATTTCCTGACATTGCTCCATCATGTAATTATCGAGTCCTGGGACTTCGAATCAGAGTATTGAGCTAGTGAAGGTCACTTTCTGCCCGACGCTTTCTCCCAGTATAAGTTACTCCAGTAATTTATATCTGACATGTGGTACGGTGTAGGACAAACCAGGAAGAGAAAGGTGCTTTGGAATGCAACCATGACCAGAGGCAATTTCAATTCAATTTCATTTTAATTCGGGGAATGCAAACACGTGAAGAAGAGTTAAAAGGAGAAATCAAGAGTTTTTAAGTCAAAACTTTTACTCGACGGCCTTCTGAGAAACAGCCCCACTGATGCCTGCGGAAATGTAATTGTGGACCTGAATCAATTGTCACATTACAGTTGAATCCTGATGCCACAGAAGGCGGTGGAGGCCAGGTTACTGAGTGTACTTAAGACAGAGATAGATAGGTTCTTGATTGGTAAGGGGAATCAAAGGGTATGGGGAAAATGGGGTTGAAAAACGTATCCGCCATGATTGAATGGCAGAGCAGACTCGATGGGCCGAATGGTCTAATTCTGCTCCTCTATCTTATGGTCTCCAAACTTTAAAGTTTAAAGTTTATTTATTAGTCACAAGTAGGCTTACAATAACACTGCAATGAAGTTACTGTGAAGATCCCCGAGTCGCCATACTCCAGTGCCTGTTCGGGTACACTGAGGGAGAATTTAGCACAGCCAATGCACCTAACCTGCACATTTTTGCACTGTGGGAGGAAACTGTGCTTTATCCTTGGACAAATATCCCATGGCACGATTTATAGCCATGATGTGGAGATGCCGGCGTTGGACTGGGGTAAGCACAGTAAGAAGTCTCACAACACCAGGTTAAAAAAAGGCCAACAGGTTTATTTGGCAGCACAAACTTTCGGAGCGCTGCTCCTTCTTCAGGTGAGTGAGGAGTTGTGTTCACAAACAGGGCATATACAGACACAAACTCAATTTACTAGATAATGGTTGGAATGCAAGTCTTTACAGGTAATCAAGTCTTAAAGGTACAGACAATGTGAGTGGAGAGAGGGTTAAGCACATGTTAAAGAGATGTGTATTGTCTCCAGCCAGGACAGTTAGTGAGATTTTGCAAGCCCCTGTAAGCCGTGGGGGTTACTGATAGTGTGACATGAACCCAAGATCCCGGTTGAGGCCGTCCTTGTGTGCGGAACTTGGCTATCAGTTTCTGCTCAGCGATTCTGCCTTGCCGTGTGTCGTCAAGGCCTACCCGAAGATCAGAGGCTGAATGCCCGTGACTGCTTAAGTGTTCCCCAACTGGAAGAGAACTCTCCTGCCTGGTGATTGTCGAGCGGTGTTCATTCATCCATTGTCTTGGCATCTGCATGGTCTCCCCAATGTACCATGCCTCGGGACATCCTTTCCTGCAGCGTATCAGGTAGACAACGTTGGCCGAGTCGCAAGAGTATGTACCGTGTACCTGGTAGATGGTGTTCTCACATGAGATGATGGCATCCGTGTCGATGATCCGGCACGTCTTGCAGAGGTTGCTGTGGCAGGGTTGTGTGGTGTTGTGGTCACTGTTCTCTTGAAGGCTGGGTAATTTGCTGCGGACAATGGTCTGTTAGAGGTTGTGCGGTTGTTTGAAGGCAAGAAGTGGGGGTGTGGGGATGGCCTTGGCGAGATGTTCGTCTTCATCGATGACATGTTGAAGGCTCCGGAGAAGATGTCGTAACTTCTCCATTCTGGGGAAGTACTGGACGACGAAGGGTACTCTGTCCACCATGTCCCGTGTTTGTCTTCTGAGGAAGTCGGTGCGGTTTTTCGCTGTGGTATGTCAGAACTGTCAATCGATTAAGAGGGCATCTTTCAGCGTCTGTTGGTGTCTGTTGCGATCCTCCTCATCTGAGCAGATCCTGTGTATACGGAGGGCTTGGCCGTAGGGGATGGCTTCTTTAACGTGTTTAGGGTGGAAGCTGGAGAAGTGGAGCATCGTGAGGTTATCCGTGGGCTTGCGGTACAGCGAAGTGCTGAGGTGACCATCCTTGATGGAGATGCGTGTGTCCAAGAATACAACTGATTCCGGAGAGTAGTCCATGGTGAGTCTGATGGTGGGATGGAACTTGTTGATGTCGTCATAGAGTTGTTTCAATGATTGTTCACCATGAGTCCAAAGGAAGAAAATGTCATCGATGTATCTAGTGTATAGCATCGGTTGAAGGTCCTGTGCATTGAAGAGGTCTTGTTCGAACCTGTGTATAAAAATGTTGGCATATTGCGGTGCGAATTTGGTCCCCATGGCTGTTCCATGTGTTTGAATGAAGAACTGGTTGTTGAAGGTGAAGACGTTGTGGTCCAGGATGAAGCAGATGAGTTGTAAAATTGCATCTGGAGATTGGTAGTTGTCGGCGTTAAGTACTGAGGCAGTTGCAGCAATACCATCATCGTGGGGGATGCTGGTGTAGAATGCCGAGACATCCATTGTGACGAGGAGTGCTCTGGGCTCAACTGCTCCATGTGTGCTGAGTTTCTGTAGGAAGTCTGTAGTGTCGCGACAGAAGCTACGGACAAGCCTTCCGTATACACAGGATCTGCTCAGATGAGGAGGATCGCAACAGACACCTACAGACGCTGAAAGACGCCCTCATAAGAACAGGATATGGCGCTTGACTCATCGATCGACAGTTCCGACGTGCCACAGCGAAAAACCGCATGAACCTCCTCAGAAGACAAACACGGGACATGGCAGACAGAGTACCCTTCATCGTCCAGTACTTCCCCGGAGAGGAGAAGCTACGACATCTTCTCCGGAGCCTTCAACATGTCATCGATGAAGACGAACATCTCGCCAAGGCCAGCCCACACCCCCACTTCTTGCCTTCAAACAACCGCACAACTTCAAACAGACCATTGTCCGCAGCAAACTACCCAGCCTTCAGGAGAACAGTGACCACGACACCACACAACCCTGCCACAGCAACCTCTGCAAGACGTGCCGGATCATCAACACAGATGCCATCATCTCACATGAGAACACCATCCACCAGGTACACGGTACATACACTTTCAACTCGGCCAATGTTGCCTATGCTGCAAGAAAGGATGTCCCGAGGCATGGTACATTGGGGAGACCATGCAGACGCTACGACAACGGATGAATGAACACCGCTCAACAATCACCAGGCAGGAGTGTTCCCTTCCAGTCGGGGAACACTTCAGCAGTCACGGGCATTCAGCCTCTGATCTTCGGGTAAGCATTCTCCAAGGCAGCCTTCACGACACATGACAACGCAGAATCGCTGAGCTGAAACTGATAGCCAAGTTCCGCACACGTGAGGACGGCCTCAACCGGGATCTTGGGTTCATGTCACACTGTCTGTAACTCCCACGACCTGCCTGGGCTTGCAAAATCTCACTAACTGTCCTGGCTGGAGACAATACACATCTCTTTAACCTGTGCATGGCCCTCTGTCCACTCACATTGTCTGTACCTTTAAGACTTGATTACTTGTAAAGACTCGCATTCCAACCATTATTTAGTAAATTGAGTTTGTGTCTATATATGCCCTGTTTGTGAACACAACTCCTCACCTGAAGAAGGAGCGACACTCCGAAAGCTTGTGCTGCCAAATAAACCTGTTGGACTTTAACCTGGTGTCGTGAGACTTCTTACTATTTTGTAGAGGAGGGGAGATCTCCCTGGTGTCCTATTCGATATTTATCTCTCATCAACATCGATTAAACAGATTATCTGGCCATTATAACTGTGTCTATTTGTGAGATTTTGCTATGTGCAAATTCATTGCTATGTTCCTAATTACATCAGTGGCTACACTTCAAAAGTAGGTCACTGTCTGTATGGCTATCTTTTGATGTTCGAAACTCATAAAAAACCCAACAGAAAATGTAAGTTAAAAGCAAATATAAAAGGAAATTACTGCGGATGCTGGAGACAAAAACAGAAAATGCTGGAAAATCTCAGCAGGTCTGACAGCATCTGTGGAGAAAGAATAGAGCCAACATTTCGAGTCCGGATGACCCTTCGTCAAAGCTTTGACAAAACGTCAGCTCTTTTCTCTCCTTACAGATGCTGCCAGACCTGCTGAGATTTTCCGACATTTTCTCTTTTGGTTAGAGCTAAACTAACGTTTTGAATATAGATGACCCCTCGACACAGCTCTGACAAAGTCATTCAGACTTGAAACCTTCCCTCTGTTCTCACTCCAGAAATGCGAGTTATTTCCTGTAAACGGTTGCATCAAATTAAAGTAAAATCTGGCTCCTATCTGGCACTGGGCCATAAAGACAATGTACTCCCTCCCTAACAGCACGGTGGGTGTACCTACACCACAAGGACTGCAGCAGTTCAAGGCGGCAGCTCATCACCACCTTCAAGGCAATTAGGGATGGGCAATAAATGCTGGTGGAGCCAGCAATGCCCACATCCTGTGAAAGAATGATGTCAAGCTCAGTGTCCAGCTGTGCTGAGTTGGTAGAGGTGAAGGGAGAGTTTAGGTGAAGATAGAAAATGGTTCCAGTGCCATCGGGAGTAAACTCAAGAGCGTAGCACAGGTTCCTGCTCCTGACTGCCACCTTGTGACATCTGCTAGAAATTGCAGTGTGTGGATGTATTTATTTCTGATCTAACTCTGCCTTTGAGACAAAAGTGGGGAAAAATATCTGACCTGTGACAATTTATTGAAAATATTTATTTTAAATCCAAGATGCTATGAGCAAAAACAACGATAACATGATGAAATATGATGGGGCGGCACGGTGGCACAGTGGTTAGTGCTGCTGCCTCACAGCGCCAGGGACCCGGGTTCGATTCCCGGGGGCACGGTGGCACAGTGGTTAGCGCTGCTGCCTCACAGCGGCAGGGACCCGGGTTCGATTCCCAGCTTGGGTCACTGTCTGTGTGGAGTCTGCACATTCTCCCCGTGTCTGCGTGGGTTTCCTCCGGGTGCTCCGGTTTCCTCCCACAGTCCGAAAGACGTGTTGGTTAGATGGATTGGCCATGCTAAATTCTCCCTCAGTGTACCCGAACAGGCGCCGGAGTGTGGCGACTAGGGGATTTTCACAGTGACGCGTCCTAGTCTCCCCTGTTTCCATTAACAGGGGAGACTAGGACGCGGGGGCACAGCCTTAGAATAAAAGGGAGTCACTTTAGAACAGAGATGAGGAGAAATTTCTTCAGCCAGAGAGTGGTGGGTCTGTGGAATTCATTGCCACAGAGGGCTGTGGAGGCCGAGACGTTGAGCGTCTTCAAGACAGAAATTGATAAATTCTTGATTTCTCGAGGAATTAAGGGCTATGGGGAGAGAGCGGGTAAATGGAGTTGAAATCAACCATGATTGAATGGTGGAGTGGACTCGATGGGCCGAATGGCCTTACTTCCGCTCCTATGTCTTATGGTCTTATGGACTTCATTGCAGTGTGAATGTAAGCCTACTTGTGACACTAATAAATAAACTTAAAACTTGTATAAGGCAACTCACAGGTTTCACTGTGACATCAATCAATCAACTGACAGCATCATTGTCACCAACACACCCCATACTGAATCAGACTGAATGAATCTCAGTTCCTCTCTGATGATTTATATCCATGATGTGGAGATGCCGGCGTTGGACTGGGGTAAGCACAGTAAGAAGTCTCACAACACCAGGTTAAAGTCCAACAGGTTTATTTGGTAGCAAATACCATGGTATTTGCTACCAAATAAACCTGTTGGACTTTAACCTGGTGTTGTGAGACTTCTTACTGTGATTTATATCCATGCATTAAGCCCTACCCAGTGCTCAGGGCTGAAGGAGCAGCTGATGCACTGAATGGAATTGCCACTTCCTGAGCAGCTGGAAGGGAGAGAGAATAAAGAATGCACAATTAGCCCATATATTAGCAATCTTAGCATCCATCTATCTCCTCTCCCTACACTGCCCATTTACATTGCATACCAAGGGTGGCACAGTGGTTAGCACTGCTGCCTCACAGCACCAGGGACCCGGACTCAATTCCGGTCTCGGGTCACTGTCTGTGTGGAGTTTTGATGTGGAGATGCGGCCTTCATGACACACGACAGCGCAGTGTCGCTGAGCAGAAACTGATAGCCAAGTTCCGCACGCATGAGGACAGCCTAAACCGGGATGTTGGATTTATGTCACATTATCAGTAACCCCCACAGCTTGCCCCCTGGACTTGCAGGCTGTCCTGTCTGGAGACAATACACATCTCTTTAACCTTTGCTTAATGCTCCCTCCACCCACATTGTCTGTATCTTTAAGACCTGGCTGGTTGTAGGGATTCGCATTCTAATCAGTATTGTGTAACTTGATTTTGTGTCTCTGTGCACTGTTTGAGAGCACATTTCCACTCCATCTGATGAAGGAGCTGTGCTCCGAAAGCTTATGGTATTTGCTACCAAATAAACCTGTTGGACTTTAACCTGGTGTTGTGAGACTTCTTACTGTGTGTGGAGTTTGCACATTCTTGATTTGATTTATTATTGTCACATGCGCTATACAGACAAAGCATACCATTCATAGATAAGGAAATGAGAGAGTGCAGAATGTAGTGTTACAGTCATAGGAGGGTGTAGAGAAAGATCAACTTAATGCGAGGTAGGCCCATTCAAAAGTCCGACAGCAGCAGGGAAGAAGCTGTTCTTGAGTCAGGTGGTACGTGAAGAACTGTCCTTGAGTCGGTTGGTACGTGACATCAATCAATCTCCCTGTGTCTGCGTGGGTTTCCTTCGGGTGCTCCAGTTTCTTCCCACAGTCTAAAGATGTGCGGGTAAGGTGGATTAGCCAAGTTAAATTGCCCCTTTGTGTCCTACGGTATATAGTATAGGGGTATTAGTGGGGTTATGGCGTAAGCTTGGGTAAGAGTCAGTACGGACTCAATGGGCTGATTAGCCTCCTTCTGCACTGTAGGGATTTCATGAAGGACAGCATAGCCACTGCTGCAAGACCCCCCTCACTCCTGTCTGTGTGGAGTTTGCACATTCTCCTCGTGTCTGTGTGGGTTTCCTCCGGGTGCTCCGGTTTCCTCCCACAGTCCAAAGATGTGCGGGTTAGGTTGATTGGCCATGCTAAAATTGCCCCTTAGTGTCCTGGGATGCGTAGGTTAGAGGGATTAGCGGGTAAAATATGTAGGGATATGGGGGTAGGGCCTGGGTGGGATTGTGGTCGGTGCAGACTCGATGGGCCGAATGGCCTCTTTCTGTACTGTAGGGTTTCTATGTTTCTATGTTTTATTTCATGAGCTATTTCTTGTGTTTCCCCACCTTCTCCCCTGTAATTCTTCTTCAACACATTGCCCTAAGTTTGCTCTCGAATTACCAATGCTCTGGCTCCCGGAAGATCTGCAATTTTTCCCTTCTTTGGGTGCCAGCTGCAGTTCAGTGAGTAACACTTTCTCTGCTGGACAGGAGATTGTCCCTCTCCGGAAGCTCAAGTACAAAAATCTAGGCTGACGATCCAGAACTGAGGGACTGCTCGACATACAGATGCCGCAGACGCCATCTAAGTGAGTGGGCGAGGGTCTGGCAGATGGAGTACAATGTTGGTAAATGTGAGGTCATCCATTTTGGTAGGAATAACAGCAAAATGGACTATTATTTAAATGGTAAAAAATTGCAGCATGCTGCTGTGCAGAGGGACCTGGGTGTCCTTGTGCAGGAATCTCAAGGAGTTGGTTTGCAGGTGCAGCAGGTAATTAAGAAGGCAAATGGAATGTTGTCCTTCATTGCTAGAGGGATGGAGTTTAAAAACAGTGAGATTATGTTGCAGCTGTATAAGGTGCTGGTGAGGTCACCCTGGAATACTGTGTACAGTTTTGGTCTCCTTACTTGAGAAAGGATATACTGGCACTGGAGAGGGTGCAGAAGAGATTCACTAGGTTGATTCTGGAGTTGAGATGGTTGACTTATGAGGAGAGACTGAGTAGACTCGGGCTATACTCATTGGAATTCAGAAGAATGAGGGGAGATTTTATAGAAACATATAAAATTATGAAGGGAATAGATAAGACAGAAGCAGGGAAGTTGTTTCCACTGGCAGGTGAAACTAGAACTAGGGGACATAGCCTCAAAATAAGGGGAAGCAGATTTAGGACTGAGTTGAGGAGGAACTTCTTCACACAAAGGGTTGTGAATCTGTGGAATTCCCTGCCCAGTGAAACAGTTGAGGCTACCTCATTGAATGTTTTTAAGGCAAGGATAGATAAATTTTTGAACAGTAAAGGAATTAAGGGTTATGGTGAGCGGGCGGGTAAGTGGAGCTGAGTCCACAAAAAGATCAGCCATGATCTTATTGAATGGTGGAGCAGGCTCGAGGGGCCAGATGGCCGACTCCTGCTCCTAGTTCTTATGTTCTTATGTACTTATTTCAAAGTCCATTAGAGTCAGCATGGTCTTATGAAGGGCAAATCATGTTTGACTAATTTGCTAGAGTTCTTCGAGGACATAACAAACAAAGTCCAAAGCTGTGCAGGTTAGGTTGATTGGCCAGGTTAAAAATTGCCCCTTAGAGTCCTGGGATGCGTAGGTTAGAGGGATTAGTGGGTAAAATATGTGGGAGTAGGGCCGGGGTGGGATTGTGGTCGGTGCAGACTCGATGGGCCGAATGGCCTCCTTCTGCACTGTAGGGTTTCTATGATTTCTATGAAAGTGGATAATGGGGATCCTGTTGATGTATATCTGGACTTCCGGAAGGCGTTTGATAAGATGCCGCACAAAAGGTTAATTCGCAAGGTTAGATCATGAGATTAGGGGTAATTTATTAGCTTGGATAGGGGACTGGCTGATGGACAGAAGACAGAGAGTCGGGATAAATTCTTTTTTCTGGATGGCAAGAAGTAACTAGTGGGGGTGCCACAGGGTTCGGTCCTTGGGCCCCAGCGATTTACAATCTATGTTAATGACTTAGATACAGGGATAGAAGGCTCTATAGCCAAATTTGCAGATGACACAAAAATAGGTGGGACAATAAGTTGTAATGAGGAAATAAGAACCTTACAAATGGATATAGATCGGTTAGGAGAGTGGGCCAAAATGTGGCAGATGGAGTTTAATGTGGATAAGGGTGAGGTCATGCATTTTGGTCAGGAAAATGGGAAGGTGACTTATTATCTAAATGGGGAGGGACTTCGGGGTGCGACGGATCTGGGTGTCCTCGTTCATGAGTCACAGAAAACTAGCATGCAGGTTGTAGAGGGTCTTTTACTCCACACGTGGTGGTCTCCACCACCACTCTTGGACGTGTGTGTCTCTCCTGCAGGTGGAGGGAACGGCGGAAGTGTCACACTGGGATAACTTCACAGGAGAGAAAATGAGCCACTGTTTATGCCTGACCAGTGAACAAGCTTGAGTGAGCGTTTGAGGCACCCGAACCCCTATGGTTCGACACTTTGGAATTATGTTCTAGCTCTGTGATCCACCAGAATGAAAAGAGAGAAGAGTGGGTGACACAAAAGGCCAAATTTTATTTAGGAAGGAATGAAATTAATCAGACCTGTCAACATGAACACATAACCAGTTACTCTGCTATGGAAGGAAGAGATTATAATGACACAACAGATATTTTTAGGTTTATACAATTCCCAACCACCCTTCCTCAATACTTGGCTAATTGGGGATTTCTGGGGACTGTAGATTACACTCACACTCCTGGAGTCAAAGAGGCAGTGCTGTCTTTAAGAAAAGGTCAGGGCCATCTTACCTTCAAGGGACCCACACCTTGGTCGTGTGGTCAGGTAGGTATAAAAATCTTTGCTGTGCAATCCAGGCCTTCAGTCTGGGATTGTGTCCGAAAAGTGGTTTCTTGTATCTTGGATCCTTGCTGGTAAGTACTTGTTGAATTTCTTTCTTTGGTGGTTGAAGAGTAATTTCAGAGTCCTTTCAGTTTTTGGAGCCGATAAGAAACAAGGTTGCGGCTCAGTCAAAGTTGGTTGGTTCTGCTTGGAGAAGAGTCTCTGGCTGTAGCCATGTGCTCTGGCTAAAAGAGTCTCCTGTCCTTTGTTTTAATCCAATTTTAAAAGATGCAGCCTTTGAAATTCCGGCAGGCTCCTCCCAATGGCCGAATTTTGATGAGTGCTTGGAGCTGATGAGGTGTAAAATGGTTTTTGATGGTACTCAGGAGGTGTTGATCGCTTTCTCATCGAGATGCTTTTGCAAGACACAGTCTGGGCCCAAACAACTTGGAGCCTATAATGTGTGCTGTCCATAGATGTTGTAATGGGTAGCGTAGTTAGCCAGGTCTACCAGGGCCCGTTTTTACATAACCAGCAGGCTAGTTTTGCCCGTGACTCATTGTCCTTTGTCAGCTCAAGCAACTCCTATAAGACATAGGAGCAGAATTAGGCCACTCGGCCCATCGAGTCTGCTCCGCTTCCTCTTGTGGAGCATTCTAGGACGAGACATCATAGTCTTAGGATAAGGGGTAGCAAATTTAAAACAGAGTTGAGGAGAAACCCCTTCTCCCAAAAGGTTGTGAATCTGTGGAATTCGCTACCCCAAAGTGCGGTGGATGCTGGGACAGTGAGTAAATTTAAGGAGGAGTTAGACAGATTTTTAATTGGTAATGGATTGAAGGGTTATGGGGAGAAGGCAGGAAAATGGGGATGAGGAGCATATCAGTATTGGTCGAATAGCAGAGCAGACTTGATGGGCCGAATGGCCTAATTCTGCTCCTATATCTTATGAACTTATTTACCCTCTGCAGCTGTACGTAGAGGATCCCATTCACTATTGCGAAGTACAAGGGAGTTCTCCCCAGTGTCCTGGCCAATATTTATCCCTCAAAACAGCAGTAAAAGCGACCTGGTCATTATCCCAGATGTAGGACCTTGCTACGCACTAATTGCTTGCTGTATTTCCTGTATTACAGTGACTGCAATTCAAATTACTTCATTGGCTGTGTACTGCTTCTGGATGCCCCAAAGCACTTTACAATTTTTAATTAGTCTCCAAATGACTTTATCAACTGCAGCAAACTAAAAATGGAACTGAAACTTTGCAAGTCCCAGAGTTTTCAATTATCTGAGGTCAGGGAACAAAAGTGCATCTCACTCGGGATCTGTCCATTCCCATTCATCACCTCAGCACAAGGTGCCACCTCACCCAAGACAGCAATGTAATAAACAGAACAGAAATTAATACCAATCCCTGTAATTCATATAATCACCTTATCATAACTCAGTGCACTTGCAATGAGACATTTGCAGCGACTGTTATATAGTCAAACACAGCTGCCACTCTGAACCAATAATGTTCTATAACTCAAACATCATCTCTCGCTATTTAAACAAGAGACTTCTGTTGCTGCTGATTGCTGCAGTTCACTGCTGGAGCTGTTAGCTGCAGTTCTGTTGCTGATTATACACACCAACTAGTACTGAGTGCTGCTGCTACTGCTGAAGGGAGACAGGAGCTGCGTCTGGAGCTGCCTTGCCTTGGGCCTAAGCCCAAAGACTTGATAGCCCAAACACAGAGGGAAAGCTGGAATTGCTGTCACAACCACTGAGCACTGCTGCTGAGACGGGGAGAGGAGCCGGTGTAATAAGAGGCCTGTGTGTATCTAGGCTGTGAACACAGAATATGAAATTCTAGTGGGCGGCAAGGTGGCACAGTGGTTAGCGCTGCTGCCTCACAACACCAGGGACCCAGGTTCGATTCCTGGCTTGGGTCAGTCTGTGTGGAGTTTGCACATTCTCCTCGTGTCTGCATGGGTTTCCTCTGGATTTTCCCCCACAGTCTGGAAGATGTGCTGATTAGGTGCACTGACCTGAACAGGTGCCGGAGTGTGGCGACTAGGGGAATTTCGCAGTAACTTCATTGCAGTGTTAATGTAAGCCTTACTTGTGACTAATAAACAAACTTTGCTCAGTGGCTTAACACTAAAAGTTAGTCAGTCCTCAAGAACTGTTTCTGTATTAGAAAGCCAATGCTTAGGGGCTGCATAGGCAATCCCAATTTATGATTCAGCTTTTACAACTGGGGGAAAAGTGAGTTGACCTTCACAAGAATGAGTCACATCATCACATCTCAATAAAGTAGAAGAGTACATCCTCAGTGATCTTTATAGATCTGTGGATTCACAGCATCATTGCTTATGGCCTGCCAAAATTACCAAAGCCATCTGCTGGAGGTGTCAATACCCTCTGGTATCCAAGAGATCATTCTATAAATGTGGATAGGCATCAGCAAACCACTCCATAACCCACTCCTACTCTCAACCAACATACCCAAGCATTTTTCAATAGAATTCTCTACAAGAGGTGACCATGGGATGACCTGATAGAGATCTTTAGAATGTGAAAGGGTTTGAAAAGATGTTTCTACATTTACCTGTTGTGGTTCACTGCAAATTTTTGCTTTTATAATGCTCCCATCAAGCATCTTTGGACATTGTTTTTATATAGGGAAGATATAGGGAAGCTTGTTGGTGAATGTCATTGCCTGGCACTTTTGTAGCATGAATGTTATTTGCCACTTGTCAGCTCAAGCCTGGATATTGTTCAGGTCTTGCTGCATTTGGACATGGACTGTTTCAGTGTCAGAGGAGTTCTGAATGGTGTTGAACATTGTGCAATGAGTTAATGCCACCACCTCTGACCTTGTCATGGATGAAGGAGCAGCAGATTGCTGGACCTACGACACGATCCTGAGGAATTTCAGAACTTTAACTTGGGTTGGCAATTCAGTGTGTGACTGATTGCAGCGCTACAGGAGGGGCAGTTTACTGGAGCATTAAAGCAACATTACATCTACCAGATCAGGCAGGTGTAAACATTCACATTACAGGAGTAGGGCACTCCTCCAGGTTTGTGGACAATAATCACTTCATCTACACTAGTCTTCATATTTATGTTTTGATTATCAGGCACAAATTGACTGACACATTTACCAAGATACTCAATTTTGATAATGTACTGCCATCCTATAGAATAGAATCATACAGCACAGGAGACCATTCAGCCCACCCAGTGTGTGCTGGTTCTTTTGAATGGCAACATTTTCTCCTTCCAGCATTTATCCAATTTCTTTTTGAATGCCGTTTTCACCAATTTAGCAGACAGTGCATTGCAAATCCTAACCACTCAGGAGAAACTCTTTCCCCATTTTGACTGATTCTTCTGCCAATCACCTTGTGCCCTCTAACTATTAACCCTTCAGCCATTGGAAACAATGGACTGTACATGTGTAGGCCTGCTTGTGATTATGCAGAATGCTCATAAACTAAATTGATTATAGAGGCACAAACTGACCATTCAGCCCAACCATTCCACATTGGAATTAATTTTCAACTTGTGCCTCCTTTGAACTTTATCAAAGCACGTGTTTAGTTGCCAAGGATAGGCTGTTTACTCGAGCAGTGGAGGTGTCTACCATGTAATCAGTAAGTTAGTCTCAAACTTATTTTAATCAAGCAAGCTGAAGCTTTTGCTCCTTCCTATAATCAGCTGAGTGTTCCAACTCCCATGTGGCAGTTCAGTTTTCATTGGTTTTAATGAATTAATAATCACTTGCTACTGAAATATTAAACAGGGTATTCCGTTCCTTGATCCTATTACCAGATTAATGTTTAACAATGAGACTGACTGGGATAACGATGCAAGTGAAAACAGATCAGAGCTGTGCACCTATTTATTCAAGTAGCATTCTTAAACATGCTTCATCTGTCATCCACCCTACTCACGGCTTTAAAGAATTTAAATCTGGACATTACCCACTACCTTGCCAATATTCTGTTCCTATAGAATACAAGAACTTAGACAGACTGCACCTTTTTGGTTCCCTTCCCTCAATAGGGTATCACCATAGAGCAAACGTAAAGAAAATTGGAGAGACTTGTTCTGAGGTGGCAGGACTGTCCTGAAGAAGGTTTGGGAAAACTAGGAGTTTAAGACTGAGAGGCGATCTATTTAAGAATACAAAAAAAAATTGTTCCCCTGGTTTTTTTGGGGCGGAGGGGGAGGGATGGAAGAGAACTGGGGGCACACTTTCAAAATGAGGAAGCCACTTAGGACTGAGGGGAGAAATTTATTTGAGGGGGTAGAGGAAGCTTAGAGTACCTTTAAAAGGAGATTGGATACTTCAATGCCTTTGGGTTTCTGATCAATGAGCCATGATTGTATTGAATGGTGGTGCAGTTGAGGCCTACTCCTGTCCTGCATGTTCCTGAAAACAAGAACATGGGTGGGGGGGGGGGGGGGGGGGGGGGGGGCGACCTGCAAGAAGGGGAAGGTTACTGGCTGAATGGAAAGTTACAGAAAAAAAGGAACTGGAGATTAAGGTTGGTACAATAATTTAGAGAAAACATAGGAGTCAGTATTATTCCTACAAAACTCATCTCTAAACTGCATGGCTTAGGCCTTGGCGAATGGATCCACAAATCAGTAAGGATAGACAACAACATCTCCATGATCACCCTCAACACCAATGTCCCACAAGGCTGTTCTCAGCCCCCTCACTATACACCTGACTGTGGCCAAATTCCTCCAAAACTCTATTTTCAAGTTTGCTGATGACACCACTGTAGTGGTTCTCAAACAATGACGAGACAGAGTACGAGAAATCAGTGAACTGGTGTGACGACAATAATCTCTCCCTCAATGTCACAAAATGAAGGAGATCGTCATCGACTTCAGGAAGCAGTGGATAACATGCTCCTGTTTTCACCAATGGGGATGAAGTAGAAATGGTTGAGAGCTTCAAATTTAGGTGTCCAGATCGCCAACCTGTCCTGGTCCCTCCCAATGCCCACACTAGTTACAAAAGCCTACCTCTGCCTCTACTTTCTCAGAAGAGGAAGGAAATTTGGCATGTCAACTACGATTAACTTTTAGCGATGCACCATAGAAAGCATTCTTTTTGGTTGTATCACAGCTTGGGCTGGCTCCTACTCTGCTCAAGACTGCAAGAAACTACAAAAGGTTGTGAATGTAGCCCAATCCATCACGCAAATCAGCCTCCCATCCATCGACTGACTGCACTTCCCACTGCCTCGGCAAAGCCAGCCAGCATAATTAAGGACCCCATGCACCCTGGACATTCTCTCTTCCACCTTCTCCAGTCAGGAAAAGGATACAAAAGTCGGAGATCATGTACCAACTGACTCAAGTACAGCTTCTTCCCTGCTGCCAGACTTTTAATGGACCTACTTTCTCTGCACCCCAGCCATGACTAACCACATTCTGCACTCGTTTCCTTCTCCATGAATGGTATGCTTTGTCTGTATAGTGTACAAGAAACAATACTTTTTCACTGTATGCTAATACATGTGACAATAATTAGTTGAGAAAAACAGTACAAGTGGGACAGGAAGCTCAGGGGTGGGTTTTCTGGTCTCAAACAAAACACCATAGCCAAGTCAATGTTACTGTACAATAGGTTTAAAAATCAGTTGACAAGTAGCAATTTCTTTTCTGCAAGTAAGCTAGCCCTGATAAGTATTTAGATTGAACCGTTCAGATATTATAAAAAGCATAGGCCAAGTAGAAGATTTGTACATCAGAAACAAGCAGAGGGAAAGGCAAATGTTTGGAAAAATAATGAGCCACTGCAGACATGTTAGAAGCACTGAGCCCCAGTTTGACAGAAGCATCCATTACTGCAGAATCAACCCAATAAGCAGATTTTTCAAAAAGTTTATTCATTCACTCAGTACAATACTGCTACACCAGCATTCATTGCCCATAGCAATTTCCCCAGGTGATGGTAGTGAGCCACCTTTAAGCACTAGGTCAGTCCATGGGTTGAAGGAACAGTGCCGTTAGGAGGAAATTCAGTGTTTTGACCCAGTGATAAGTGGTAATAATTCCAAATCAAGATAGCGGTCTGCAAGGAGCTTGCAGGTGTTATGATTCAAGTCAGAAACTCGTGTTTTATGGAGCCCTCCTGGATCATAAATTTTGCATCTTGAATTTGGCTAGGATAAGCATGATAGGTTTCACTTCAGGTATGATTCAAATGACCCATTAGGGAGCTTATCAAAGTTTAAGAATATAGTTAACATGTAGAGTAAGATTAGCAACAACTATTAAAGACACCACAAAATCAAGATAACGTACAACCCTTAAATGTGGGAGCTGTTGCAAACAAGACCCTCGTCATAGACAAAACCCTTTAAACAGGTTCAACACAGCATAGACTAATGCTCATGATACTCGAATTGAGTCATTTGGATGAAGTCTGCAGTTCTTTGGATAGACTCAGTTTGAAGTCAGAACAATTTCCCAAAACGTCAGGGACTCCCGCTCCAGAAAGGCAAGGCCTTGCTTTCAGCTGACCAGCAGAATTTCCAAAACCAGAGAGAGAATTTTCAGCTTGCTGTCCCTTCTTAAAAACTTAAACCTGCAGCTCATAACTGAAGAGCTATCATCTGATGGAGAAAAACTTGTCATAAAATAGCACAGTTAAAAAAAACAAATCCCCATTTAAGCAGCAATAAAGACTCCTCCAGACAAACCAGTCATAATAAAAACTGAAGCCAAAAGGGCCTGCTTACAACTGCAGAAAACATTTAGAAAAACCCTCTTCAAGGTACACTATCACAGGTGATGGTCTCGTGTCACCTGCTCCTTTCCTTCGAGGTGAAGAGAGGTCACAGGTTCAGAAGGTGCCATCAAAAAGAGCCTTGTAGATGATGCACACTGCATTGGTGGAGGAGGGAGGGGATGTTGAAAGTGCCAATCAAGTGGACTGCTTTATCCTGGACAGTGTGGAGCTTCAAGTGTTGTTGCATGTACACATCCAGGAGTGTATTCCACACTCCCAACTTGTGCACATTTTAAATGGGTCACAGAATTCCCAGCCTCTGACTGGTTCTTGTAGCCACAGATTTTATAGCAGGTCCAGTTCAATTTTGCAATGGTAACCCCCAGGGAATTGCTAGTGGGTGTTACAATGAAGGTAATGTCATCGAAAGTCAAGGGAGATGTTTGGATTCTCTTGTTAGAGCTGGTCATTGCAGGGGATAAATACTCATCAGGAATGTTGGCCAGCTCTTACTGAAGCACTCTGGTGTCCATCTGCAGCATCTGACAAGTTGCAATTGGTACCAAACATTGCTTTCAGCAAATGTCCCCATTTCTGACCTTATGGAGAGAAGATCATGGATGAAGCAGCTGAAATTGGTTGGGCCTAGAACACCAAGGAACTCTTGCAGTAGTATCCCAGGGCCATGACGACCGATCAGAACTACAACCCAATTAACACAATCTGTTTATTGCAAAGCAAGGACCCCTTGATAGCAGTCAACCTCTTCCATCACTTGATTGAAAGACTGATGGGTTGTAGTTTGCAGGGTTGGATTTGTTCTGCTTTTTGTAACCAACTCTTCTCCTGCCCCCTTCAAATGAGCACTTTGCTAGCAAGGTAAAAAGCCATTTGTGAACAACCTTTGCACCAAGTCAAACCTCCCCTTGAGGTTTCCTGTCCTAATCAAAGAACTCCTGTCTATCTAGTTTCTCAATTTGCCTTCAAGGCACAAGATCACATTGATATACCCCACTAAAGGCTGGCCACCTAACTTGCTTTCCTGTCCCATGTTAGTGGACATTGTAAAGGATTTCTCCTCGAATTACTCATCCATTCCTTTAAAAACCCAACCTGGAAAAAATGTGAACAATGCATTCCAATCAGCATCTCCTTCATTTCATTGAATTTATACAGCTGATCACACCACCCAGCTTCAATACCTCCCACTGTCCAGGGAGTAGGATCACCAGTGTGATTCACTGCCTGATCATATTGGACTATTGTTTATAAAATGACAATGAAAAGCTGACCCAGATTTAATGAATGCTACCCAGAATACCAGAAGTACCAAGTGGCACAAGGCTAAAGGTGAAATTAGGAACATGCCCAAGTTTCAACTGATTGGGAATGAAAATGGGCCCAACACTTATTCACATCAAATGGACATGGTTGTGTGCAAATGAAAGTTTGGCTGTATAAGATATGGGCTTGAGGATAGATTGGAGCGTGATGGCATTCATCCACTGGCCAAGGAAAACATCTTTTTGACGGTTGTAATGTGGCTTAGATAAACTGCAAAGTTAGGGAACTACACCCAAATTAGTGCTAACTCCATAATAGTTCAAATTCTCAAATGCAGGTTTAACCTTAGCACTTTCCTCCTTTTCTCCCCCAGTTTTAGCTAGATGGATATTGTATACGCTGTTTGAGAAATCATCAACTGAGTGGTTACAAGCATATTTGCTGAATCCAATAAGATCTTAGACACTGGTGTCCCATGTGAACATCTTAATAGGACTTTTCTAGCTGGAGTTCTTTTCGTCCTCCCTCCCATTTATCAGTCATGACCCAAGTAGTGAAAAAACAGCAGAAAAAGACAAAATCAGCAGAAATTCATAGTCCTGTTACTTTATTTCCAATCTGCTTTCAAATTGCACAAAAAACTGACAGGACAGTTTAATTCTTTATTCTGTACACTCAAAGACAGTGACCTAACACACCACAATATCCAGCAAATGCAAGACCTTACTTAGCACAGGGTTGGAAACACAGACTGGGTTCAGGGAGTTTGTCAAAACAATGGTCCCACATCAGCACTGTATTAGGACAAGGGGCCATCTTAAACCATGAGAGAGAGAGAGAGAGAGTGAACAGTTGTAGTAGAAACTTTAAAAACCTCGACATGGTTTTAAAGAACCTGCATAGATTGGGAAGAATCCAAGTTTCAAATCAATGAGTCAGGTGAACATTTATGCCTTCAAACCTTTTTACAGAACTACTCAAATTTCCAACTTTCAGATCATGGTGTTGGGTGCACTGTGATTAGTGTTTTTGTTGCTTAACATACCAGATAAGCAGCCAAGTCCTGTACTCAACTTTTATGAATACAATGAGATTTACTGCTTTATTTTTTTTTATACAGCCCACAAGCTGTTCACACAGTTGGGAGTTACTACATCAAAAGTATTGTCTCACTAGAGTGCAAATCTTTACAACAGACTGTATTGCAGGACATGAGCTCGCACCAAGAGCTTTAAATGCGACAACCATTCCCCTTCAAAGAAAATCACAATCTAATTAACATGGAATGTGAGGGATGAGTTAGACAGCTGTGATCCAAACATTCAGAACTAGAAAAACAAAAAAAAGACTGAAGTCCTTCATGACATACAATATAAAGAGCTTTGCTTTCTCTTCCCTGCCGAGATGGAGGGAAACTGGCAGATGCTGAGCAGGTGGGTAACTTGGGAACTGGTGTCTTACATACTATACCCATATGTGCCAGGCTGAGTGTATGGTTGGGCACCATAACTGTAGCCATAGGCTGCCTGTGGAGGGACGCTCACACTGGGTCCTGCTGTCAACATGAGCTGCGACTGACCTGCATAGAGGAGACAATAATTAGTACATTTCCAGGTCAAGATGACTGCAAGTGCCCCAAGATGTGGGCCATTTGAAACAGAACTTCAAAGAGAGAATCCAGAATATATGTGGATCTACAGTCTATTTAATTGCAAGAAAATAATTTGTACAGGTGACCAGTAAAGCATTTAATCTTTATCCACTCTCCACTGCATTCAGGCATTAGCCCAACTTGAAAACCATTGAAGAGGCCTGTTAGATTAAACAATGGGTGGCAGTGTGCAATTGAGAAAAAGGTTGATATTATGCCTGTTTGAACCATCAAAAGCATTTAGCAGTTCATGGTGTGGGCTGACAGGTATCATGGGAACAAGCAATTACCACCGAGTGGCATTAGTGCTTCAGTACGAGCAATCTTTCACTGACGTGCAAAAATGGACCAGATGACAAACGTCACTAGGATTTGAATTTAAAGTTATGGGGCAAACAATTTGAACTGAAACCCCAGCAGTAGTTACAGCTTGGTTCAGGAGGTCATTGCTATTAAACCCATGATTTCACTTCAATGTGAAGTCCAAAATGCTGAACTGGTCTAATGACAATCAGATGCAGCGAAAGGGAAGTTTGTGACCTCCAGGTCAGACTTCTGACCTGTGCAGACAGTCCAAGTGCTTCCACCTACACACATTCATATTTCTTTTTAAAATCTGACAATGAGTCCACAAAAAAATGTAAATGCTGTTCAATACAGACCATAAACAATGGGTGTCGTCTCAGTCGCCTGTTCCTCCTCTTTCCTTAGTGATTCAGATATGTCCAATTTATCCACCTGAAAAGGGCCAAACAATTACCAGTCACTTGTCTCACATTGGCGAGGCTTCTGCTGATCAGAAGGAAAAGCCTCAAATGCTTAAAATTGTTAGAAATTTCCAAAACAGGAAACAAGTGACCATTCAATGGATTGCAAAACAAACCACAACTCATTCAAATGTCTAAAGTACGGCAACGGTGATATTTCTGCATTCAGCGATTTCTAAAATACTAAGCAAAGGCCACAACGTTGCATTCTGTACACCTACCGGGCAAGTGTTTGAATTAGGAGGATAGTTCATACAGAATAGTAAACTGCAGCATCAACATGCAGGGCTTTGGGAAGTATATTAAGCCTCCACCCAATGCAACACTCCAAGAAAGTACAATTTGAGGAACACATTGAGGGGTAGGGTAAATGTGCTGGGTTACAGGGATAGGTCCTGGGTGGGATGCTCTTTTCAGAGGGTTGGTGCAGACTTGAACCAAAGGGCCTCCTCCTGTGCCATATAGTGATTCTATGGACAGGGAGCAGGTTACCTGTTTTCACGGATTCTTTTGGTGAGGAAGCAGGTGGTGAGAGAAGGGAAACATGGATGCTGATAAAGCTTCAGTTTCAACAGCTTCTGGATTGGGATCAAGGTCAGTTGCCAAAGATACAAAGCACCTATTGCTTTTGATCAAGGGATGAGCCAGGATACTCTACCCAGTTCCACAAAACAAAAGGCCAGCCACAATCTTTTCAAAGCAAACTCGCTCTCCTTTCTTGGAGTAAGCAAGTGTTCCAGTGAAACCTGTGCAAAGTATCCACAAGACCTCCAATGAATGCTTATAGCAGCGTTTGATTCCCTTCCTTGCATTCAAGTAGCTTTGTGAACAAGTTCCAGAGAACCGAGCAAGGCAGCAAAAGAATCCATTTGTTACATCCTACATCAGCAAATTGAGACAAAAAACCATCAACACAATCCAGGAAGCAAGGATATCCAAGTGAAGATGCAGAATTTCAGATTTAAAACTACATCGACCTCTAATCGTTCTTCCTAAAGAAAATCCAGTCATTGTTTTGTCAGACTGTAAACCCAAAGTCTACCTAATGCGGTGTTAAATGTTAGGATAAGGTACATTTTGGGACTGCATCTTTAAATTGGGTAAAAGGGAGTCTGCCTGGCAGTTAAAGGGCTCAAGATTTTACTGAGAGGTGCAAGGCATATTCTGACTGCTGCCATCACAGATCCAGAGTCTCCCAAAATCCTGAATGTTATAGATATTGGGTTGTAAATTATCCAAAGATGTGCAGGTTAGGTTGACCCTTAGTGTCGGGGGGGGGGGGGGGGGGGGGGGGGAAGAACTAGCAGGGTAAATACAGGGATAGGACCTGGGGATTATGGTCAGTGCAGACTCTGGACCGAATGGTCTCCTTCTGCACTGTAGGGATTCTATACTTCCAAGATGCAAGGAGTTGGGATCAAAGATCACTTTAGCATTGTTACCCAGATACGAGGCTAGTGCACTTCCAAAATTCCATGGGGAGGTATAAGCATCCATACAAATCCGATTACCAATGGCAGTTTGGGGGTGGTCTGCAGTCAGAGATACAGCAGGGGACGGAGGCAACCAGTCTGACTAATTGCTCACCACAAAACACAGGTGGAACTTGCACTGAGAAACCAAGTTTGAGGGAATTTAAAAAGGAGATTGGAAGATTCACCCAGCTTGGGCTGGAGGAAAAAGTACCTATTGTATAACCTTCAGTGGAAGCCAGTTCTGTAATCAGTACCCAGCTGGGAAAGTTAGCAGAAGCAAGCCATCAGGAGCAGAGAATAGTGCATCTATTAGACGGTGACAGGTCCAGTCAGGTTAGAAAAGTTAAATGGGGGAAAATCTAGTTTCTGGTTCAGTAAAAAGTTGCTCACAAAAATGTTTAATCAATAATATGTTCAAGTCATTTGTAGTAAAGTTTGAAAGTTCTTAATCATGAAATCTTCTGGTTATTTTGCACTGGAAGCTTAAATATTTTTAATAGTCTAGAGAACAGAAGGTCCATGTTCATATTGCCTCAGTTCTTTTCTACTCTGGTGGTCATTCATGTGACCACTCCAGTTTGATAACAGCAAGTGTGGTCATTACAGCAAAACACTATGGAGTCCTATATACATTCCCAGTGGCTCAATCTATGCAAGTGCCCTGGTTAATGACCTCTGAGGGAGGGCAGGGCAAAGACCAATTGCAGCATTCCTACTAGTCAGGACAGCAACCAACTCGAGGATCTTACTACTCAGTAACTCTGCCTATCACCTGAACTATAAACAAGCTGTTTAATCCTCAAAAGGTTCAAGCAGTGTTAACAGATTTCAAATATACTTATGCACAGCTCAAGCTGTTAGTAAGAGCTTAGACCACCACAGGGTATAAAAATGATTAACTGTTGCATGCAATATCTGCACCTAGACTTCATCCATTGAATGGTCTCCTGCCCCCATGCTTGTTAATGTTAACAGATTACTGTATTAGTCAGAGGTATGCAGAGAAAATTAGCCAAAAGGCAGATCCAGAACAAGCTAAAATCAAAGGCTAGTGGCATGGGGCAAAACTGGTATTACAGCAGCAACCAACTGGTGAATAAACTAATGGTGACTCATTTTTGCTCATCTTTCCCATCTCCTTTCCTTGTAGCTTTGTATTCTTTACCAAAAACTTGTTCCTTTCCAAAAAAGGTTTTCCCACTACAGAGCCCCGTGCAGAAGTCTGGTTGATCCTGAAGAATTGTTTCAATGACCCAAACCCAGTGCAGAAGCACAGAAAATTCTGACCCCCTCCCCTGTGAAAATAAACCATGTACTCCAGAATGAGAGGGGGGGGGCGACCTTATTGGAACACAAGATTCTCAGGGGCCTGACAGGATAGATGCTGAGGTTATTCCCTCTTGTAGGAGAGTCTCAGATAAAAAGGGAATAAGGAGTCACCCATTAAAAAAGGAATGTCTTCACTCAAGGGTAGTGAATCTGGAATTCTTTACCATAACTATGGAGGCAGCTGAGATACAGATTAGTAAGGGAACCAAGGATTATGGATAAGGCTGGAAAGTGGAGTGGGGGAAATCAGATCAGTCGTGGTCTCATTTGACTGGCAGAGCAGACTCTGGGTGGCTGAATGGCCTACTTCTGCTCCTATGTATTATGGTCTATGATCTTGAAAACAATGTACTCAAAATCATGCAAAGTCTCTACACTGCTCTTGTAGCACAAAAGCATTCGATTGACTCCATAAATATTCTTTAGAAATCTCACTGTTCAGACCATTTAATAACTAACAAGATTTAAAGTATTATGATCAAGTTTAAAAACCACAAACCAAGAACCAAGCACCAATGCAAACACAAGGGTCAAACCCTATTAAGAAAGAATCCAAACCCAACTTGAAACAAAGTGATTTCAATGGAATCTTAAAATTGGATTAGGAATCATATTTGTTTGGTAATTAACATGCCCTGGATTATAGCTTTAATGGGAATATATTTCATGGCAACCTGAGGAACCAGTCTAAATTCTTGTTAAAATTGACACCCAAATAGTTTAAGATGGAACTTCAGCTCGTGTCACAATATATGCAAGAACTCCATTCAGAATCCTGACATGTAGTCTGTGTTCCGTCCTGGTTAACTGCATTAGTTAGATGTAGTTATGGTAAATTGAATCTTAAAATGGGCATTAAGTGCACATTTGGTCAGTGAGTCTCCAGGTGGCTCAGTGGTTAGCACTGCTGCCTCAGCTCCAGGGACCCAGGTTTGATTCCCAGCTTGGGTCACTGGAGTCTGCACGGGTTTCCTCCGGGTGCTCCAGTTTCCTCCCACAGTCTAAGACGTGCCGGTTAGGTGCATTGACCTGAACAGGTGTGGCAGCTAGGGGAATTTCAGAGTAACTATTGCAGTGTCAAAGCCTTGACTAAAAAAACTCAAAACTTTATATTCCACCCCCCTCCCAAGTTACTTCTATAGACAACTCAAAACTAATGCCAGTGTGAGGCACTGAGGGGAGGCCTCATTAGCTGGCAACTCCCCAGTGAAGCCAATAACACCACAAACATGGGAGAATGAACTGCTACTGTCAGTGAATTATTTCACCCAAATCTCAGTATGCCTAATCATTTGGGGCAATTAAAGAATCAAGAACATTAGCACCCTGAAAATGAAACTTTATTGGACAGTGCTTTGCCCAAGAGAATATTTTGTACACATCCAACAATCACAAGACTACAAGAAGCACAAAATTACAAGCATCAACCCCTTGTGGGACTGGAATAAAATTAGTTTTAAACTGATCTGCACGAAAACAGCTCAAAATTCTTCACATACCCCTTTGTTAATAGCAGTTAGTAAGAGAATGCAGAGCAATAACTGCAGCACAAAGGCTTTTCCACAAACTACAGCCAGCAAACTGCAGTTTTGGTCAAGAAAAACATGCTGATGTTTCATTTTTAGCATTTGTGTGCATGAAAAAGAGGCAAAAGTACTGAAGCAAAAAAAAAAAAAGAGGGCCCCGAGATGGTTCTGCCAAACAGGCTCTTCGAAAGCACACTCAGCCAAGCAGAAATGCTTCATGGCCTCAAACGTGATTCCCCTTGCAAATGGAGTTGCACATGCTCAAGTGTTAAACAAACACCACAGTTCCATTACCCGTTTTTCACACACACTGGCTGGGAGGGGGCTACTGAATGGCTGTACCCACAACACTGCTGCCCACTTGTCCCAAGAGTCCCTGTGGAAATATTTTCACCTTGAGCACCACTTGGCTGTGACACAAGTTAAACCCCTTGATGTTGCATTATAAATTCCAGCTGATTCATCTGAAAACTTGGGGGCATTAGATGTTAACATGGAAGGGCACCCGAGATAAGAGGGCTCTTCATCCTTGTAACAGTTGGCAAAAGCCAACATTTGGAGCAATGAGGCACCACAGGGACTAACTTCATGAGAAACAGTGTGGGGAACAGGTCCCATCACAAAACCCCACAAGCTGCCTCATGTCTGTCAGAAAGTATTAACAGAACGAGTTCATAAGCTGGTTCACAATCCTCTGGAAGAGGCAAGATGGTTGCATGTTATCAATCTTTAAAATACTCACATTGGAAACTTCCACTATTTAAAAAAGTTTAAGTCCGGTTTTAAGTTCTGAAAAGGCAGGGATTGTGAACCAGTCACCATATGACCACCTGCCCATTTCTGCCAATGGCTTAAAAAGGTCACTGGAGGTCCTCACTAAACATTTTCAACTGCTCTAACTCTGCTCGCAAGGATTTGCAGTGGATCTAGTGGAATTAAAAAGCAGCCGTGTAAGATGGGAAGGAAACAATTCATGCAGATATCCTGAGTTTCAGTCTCCAGAACTAAAGATGGAAAATGAGTCAACTTTCACCTTTTTCTTTATTTCATCAACCTGCAAGGGAATTCAGAGGGTAGCAGCTTAGAATCCAAACTCATCCAGCACAATAAAGCAGGTAGAAAACAGCAACAGAAAAAGGAGCAAAGTCAAGGAAGGAAAACCCAGAACAGGGAGATGGAAAGGGGAGGGGGAGGAAGAAAGAACAGTAAATAGCAGCATTGTGTACTACAGAACATCAGGAAGGACAAATATACAGATGAATGATGGCAGAATAAAATTGATCAAACTAACTCTACAACCACCTTGCTGGGATTAATTTTGACTAAGCAACAACCTATTCCAAATGTCAGACTCCACTAAAACCGTGCAGCTTCCAAGGCTTCAGTACCCCATACCCAACTTTGTGACTAACTATTCCCAAACCTCCACATTTGATGTTGCCATTTTCCAAACCAGATGGCAAGTCACATGAATGGACTCAATTAACCATTAAACTTCTTTACACAAGGATAAAATCTTTGCTTCAAGAAGCAGAAAGCAAGCCCTGCTCATCCCCACTATACTACATTGAAATGAAGTGTTGCCCCAAGACAATTATCACCATTACTTAGCTTAAGAAAACTGGCCAATCTGTGGCTGCATGGAATTTAAATTTACACTGGCTGCATCAAGTTGGATTCTAAACCCAAGTTTTATTATGCCATTCATCTGCAAGCAAAAAAGGTAGCTTGCAACAGGTACAGAAAAACAATTAAATATCAAAATAAGACACTGCAAGCATATTAAAGGATCACAACTCTGCACAGGAAAGTTTGGCCAGGAATGCGAGGTCATTAGATAAGGCATTAGTGTAAACAAAGTAGTGCTGCAGGTGTGGGTAGGGGGAAACTGGATAAGTGTTAGCCACCTCAAGCTTCTTGCTGTCACAATTTCAGCAGCTTCAGCATCTGATGTGATTCAATTCAAGAATTGCTATTCAAACCAAGTTTCTTACAGCAAGGACTATACAGAGAATGCCCACAATCACGTGCCCGCATTTGGGGACATTCACTAACACTTGTGCTGTATAACAGCAGTTGACAATCCCAAAACCTCAGGTTAGAGGCAACCCACTTATGGAATCCCATTCCATACAGCATTCACTCAAGAAATTCAATTGTCACTTAATAAACCATCAAAACTATAGCATAATTCTTGTCACATCCCAAAAGCACAAATTACGGCAAGACACTCAATACAAGACTGAGAGCCAAGTCATTAGTTAAGCTAGTCAAACTTAGTTTAACATTACCAAGTAAAACGACTGCCCCTCTACAGCAGGGAGTGTAACATCAGCGCACTGTTCAAAGTAGGACAGGAAAAATATAAAGGATAACTCCAACAGGGGGACCTAGCAGAATTCCTTGAACAAGTTTTTGGTTTAGTTCTGCAAGCAAAAAAATCTGCTGAGTCTCCAGTTATTGTTCAGTTTAACGCCAAAGATATGTCACTGGAGTTATGCCAAACAATCCCACATTAATTTATAACAGCTTTATAGTACTGCAGTACAACGTCACTAGGACAGGTCTGCCACTAACAGCCAGCAAACATTGATTTTTCAAATTAAAACTGTCCATCGGCAATCTTGTAATTTCTATAGTTTAGGATCAATTTTAATATATAAACAAAGTGAGTCTGCAAAGCAATGCATTCCAAAGGATGTTTAAACTGGAGACCAGATTTAAGACTTGATTTTTCAAACCAAAGGAGCTGCAGTGCTAACCAAATCTCAATTGTACAATTTATGGCAGAGTTCAAATATTTAAGTGAAATGGAACGGGTGTTGTGCCAGCCTTGAAGAGATGGTCAGGCAAACTCAGCACCTCCGGCATATTTGCAATGCAGCAAAGTCAAAAACTGAACTATTAAATGGTTTGATTAAGAGCTCTCCTAAACTTATCCTAGAATGGATGGTCAGAAGAAAAACCTGGAGATTTAGAATGCTAGTTAGGAAAAGTTAAATTAAACACTTAGAATGAGAATAGGGAAAACACGAGTACCAGAATGTTAATCTGGGTTAAATCAGTATTTTACTCTGGATGACAGGAGATAGACAATAATCCAGTAGTTTAACCAAGCCCGTTAGTCTAGGATGAACCATTTTCCAGTCATTAGGTTGACTTGAATAGCAAAACAGTAAATTCTCAGATCTAAAATTGTGCTAACATACTATAGGCTTCAAAACAATTCTAATCTCCATCGTAAACCTCACCAGAAATCATGACAATTTCGCAGTAGCCATTATCTCTCAAAACATGACAAGACTTCAAACACAAGCTGTTAAGTGCCTTGGAGCTACACCAACCTCTTTCAAGCTCACTCCAGTGTACTGTCACATACCTTTGAGAGATACTCCCTCATCACCTGGATGAAGTATGGCATAGAGAAATCCATTATGTTGTGCCTCCAAGAAAGCTCAAGCACAACATCTGGCCTCAGCAGGTCATAACAAGTAAATAGACAGGAAGCGAAGCACTCATTCTTCCCATCCTCAAGGAACCACTGCAGCAATTCTTCTGCTAGCTCAGTATCCTTGGACTCTGATGCATATTGCATAGCATCCTGAAAAAGCAAAACACAAGAGTACATTAACTTACTTGTGCAAGTACCACTGCAGCAACCAGACTGGCTTTAAAATTTACTACTGTCTGACCAAGAGCTACTCTTTAGCAGTACCCACCCCAAAGTTATTTGAAAAATCTATGCTGGAGTATTCCATATTACAAAGATGTGCACTGAGTGCACAGTCAATCTACATGCATAGTTCACTCTTGAAAGCAGCGTTGTTCATCTTGTAATCCTTGAACCCTCCATTTCATTGTCAGACAGGCTCATGGCAAGGTGACCAGAACCAAGCAGGATCTGAAAATTGCATTGCACAACTGAAGTACTTTGGATTAATGTTCATATGCTCTGGGCCCCTCAAGTCACCTTGTGCCATTCCATGTGTACACCGAATTAAAAATGTGAAAATACCTTTAAAATACAAATGCTATAAACTACAGTTTAGAGTGCTTCAAATAATGAACAGCTTGCATATAGATTCCAGAGCATTAGCATTTTAGGTTTGATGGGACCTTCAAGGTGACTGAAGGTATAAACTATTTAATCTTCAGTCATGTGGGGCAAGTGAATGGGAGTCTGTTAGACTGCTTTGGAAGTCTGATGGTTACACTAAATGTAGTGCATGCAGGCACTCCAGCTGTTTTCAGAGCTCAACCCCAGTGAGGAGAAAAACAATCTTGGTGATGCCACTTCCATCAGGTGACCATGGACCGAACACAGGCAGTGAAGAGATCTTACTTTGTAAAGCCGGTCCTTCTTGCATAGCTCCACACTCTGCTTCCAACGGTTGTTGCCCTTGAACAGATACGCACCAATTCGTCGGAATTCAATCAGCTCATGTTTCTCAAGCCGCTGAGCCAGGGAGATGTTGTCAAAGTTGTCATATGCATCTATGGAGGTGCGAAGAGCCTAAGTATAAAAGGACATTTGTTTAACTTTCAGTACAGGCAGACAGAAAATACACATTTACCTATATAAAAACCACAACAGAACTGACCAGATGAACTATTGATGGGTGTGGCAACTTTGGCCAAAAAGGTAGTCAAATGCATTGTGATATTCAATCTTATAAAAATATAGTATGGCATGGACTTGTGCAACTGGTTCCTCCAGTTCAAAGTCCCTTGTGGCAAGACTAGACCTGGAAAACCCTTACTGTCAGTCACATTACTCTATATACATAAAGATGCTCACTATAACACTAACAATGAGGTATAGTGGGCACTATCTACAGGTCTATCAAAAATGTGTTCTACACTGCAACTTCAGGATATAATGGGACAGTCAAAAGGCTGCTCATTGAGCACCTTCCATTCAAGTTTCACCTACCTGGTAGTCCTCCTCCTGGATGAACAGGTTATTCAGTGACTCATTCACAGACTTGTTGTTGTTGCTTTGTACAGAACGCAGATAGGGTTTGACCAGGTTCAGCTGCTTCACCTGAAACAACAAGTAGTTTGGTTTGCAACTATCCTATTGCTTAAAAGTCAAACAGGAACAGATGCGCCAAGAAAATAAATTTGATACCAGATTAAGTGGTCTGTTCATGAGAAATCATAAGCACCATTGCAATGCCAAATAGGATTTGTCATCTTTCACCCTCATCCTGCAGTATAAATATCTTCCACTTTCTATGTCTTTGACAAAGGGTCCTCTGGACTTGAAACATCAGCTCTTTTCTCTTTACAGAAGCTGCCAGACCTGCTGAGATTTTCCAGCACTCTTCCGGTTTCAGTGCAACACAGGTTCAAGATAAACTTAGAGCAACTCCAGGGATCCATCTTCAAAATGCTAACTACTACTTAACTAACTTGAGCACATCTTACTTTCATTATTCTAGATATTACTGTTGCCACTCCCAATTTCACCCATACATTTCCACTATTGGGACAGGTAAAGATACCCATACTCACCCCACTAGCTGACGAGAGTTTACACATCAAGCCATTCAAGACTAGGAAGTCCCACCTATCATTCTGATCAGTTAAGGATAAATTCTTGCCATGAGAGAGATGGACAGAGGGAATTGACAATGAAGACAGGACCAGGCTAAGGCATGACAGCCAGAAGGCCAAAGCTTGCTGGCATTAAGCTGTAGAACCGGACCCTAGATCCCTATAGTGCAGGTGGTGGCCATTTGGCCCATGAAGCCTGCACTGAACAATCCCACCCAGGTTCTATCCATGTAACCCCACATATTTACCCTGCTAGTCCCCTTGGGGAATAATTGCATATTGACCTAACCTACATATGAACTGTGGGAGGAAACATGCAGCTCGGGAGAATATGCAAACTCTAGTGACCAGTATTGAATCTGGGTCCCTAACACTGAGGCAGGCAGTGCTAGCCACTGAATACACTCAAGGGGAATTTGGGGTTTGGGGGGGGGGGGGGGGGGGGGGGGAGGAGATGGTAGGTTTCCCTTTCAGGTTTAGAGCATGGTAGTTTTGCTTTTGCAATTTATTTGCATTGACAAACTGAAGTACCTTAGTAAAGTAGTTGACAGCACGCGTATGATCCAGACGAGGGGATAGCACCATGAGCAGATCGTTCAGTAATAAAGGCTTAAACTCCAAGTAGAACTGTGTTGCTTTGTAATAGAGCTCCACATTGGCCACCTTAGAAAAATGTAAATTAAATATTAATCCAAGCAAGGTTACTTGACAAGAGCCAAAACTTTGGCTTCAGCAAAGGCTAAAGCACAAGCAAAATTTACAGCAAGGTTGGAATAAAATGCAATATATGCTTTGAACCAGCTTCCTCTAGCCACTGGGTGGCACTTTGTACAAGAGATATGGTTGCTAGTGTCACCCAGTGGGTAGAGCTGGTATTAAAACTCCACATTACAGTCCGACTGAACACCTGTGCATTTGTGAACTTGCCTCCAGGGCATAAATGCAGGTGCTTACCATACAAGAAAGGACTAATCTTACGTTTGCTGGTTTGAAAGTCACTTTTGGGGTACGTGTGACAAATAGCATGTAGGCAGAGATGGAAAGAACACATCCCTTGTACAAACCACATGATAAATCAAATCATATCAAAGAAACCCTACAGTGCAGGAGGCCATTCAGCCTGCCAAGTCTGCACCAACCACAATCCCACCTAGGTCCCATTTCTGTAACCTCTATTACCCTGTTAATCCCCCTGACACTAGTGTTAATTTTAGTATGGCCAATCAACTCAACATGCACATCTTTGGACTGAGGGAGGAAACCCATGCAGACACGGGGAGAATGTGCAAACTTGTGACCCAAAGCTGGAATTGAACCCAGGTCCCTGGTGCTGTGAGGAGGCAGTGCTAACCCTTACTTGGAAGTAAATGGCCCACAATAGACTTTCCCTAGTGAGGATAATTCAGAATTTGACTACCCAATGACAAGTATTGTTTACCTTTGTGATAATGTCCTTGAACTGACCCTCCTTCCATGCATCTGTTGGGTGGTTCATCATGGTAATGATGGCATTGTCATACTCTTCATACTTGTCATACAGGAAGACTAGCTCAGCCCATAGGTGAGCCTGCTCAGCAGCTCTCAACACCTGTGCAATTACAGCCAGTTAGTAACTCATTGAAAGTACATAGCTTCCCTCATCAAGCCAAAAGACAGCACATCTACCTTGGGAATGTTGACTCTGGACCAGAAGAGCTCCAGGTGTTCCCTCATCTTCTGTGGTTTGTATTTGGAGTATAGGATTGCCAATTCAGTAAACATTCCCATATGCGCACGCTCCAGACCAAGAGCTGCTTCCAACATGGTGATGAGTTCCTCAAAGTAACCACGGTCCTGTAAACAGAGTACATTGAGAGCTCAGTGCAAGCACAGAACCAACTTAACTGGAGTAATGTCAATCAGCACCTATGGTTTCTTTTTAACCAGTTAAATGCTTATTCTACAAGTTGCTATTTTGAGGGGTACAATAAACAGTTTGTGTATCAACTGTAAAAATTGTGCCAAAGTGAGGAAACTTTTGCAACTGACTAACTTAAAACAGCCAAGTTAAATGATGCATAATGTGACGAGGCTACATTTCTGGCATTACCTGGTAGTAGTTGATAAGTTCCTCCAGTTCATCAGCATGTACAACAATATGGAGGCCACACATCTGAGCTAGGCGGAATTCCTTCCCCTCAACACAGGCAAAACACACCTGGAAACCAGCAGAAAAGACAGTTAAACCAAGAACACTGGTTATGAAAAATACAGACCCGAGTTTACAGCTAATAGTTTGAGCAACTGTCACTTGGAAACTAATGTTCAGTTATGGGACATGGCATCAAAAACCATTCTTAAAGTTGTCATTCTGACCCTTGTTTGAGGGAGCCATTTCCTATTTTTCCTCGACTTTGATGGGGAAAATTCACCATGTGTGCCCAAAAAACATGCAAGCAATCCTCTCCTAACAGATGAGTAACTGGTTCACTTCTACCATGTGGGGGGCAGGGGAAGAAAACCAATTTCTGCCCAGTGCTCACTAATTAGTTGCACCTCCACTTAAACCAAAGATCAATGTTCCAAAGTCAGAAAGACAAAAATAAAAAAGTGTACCTCTTTCCAAGTGCGAGTGCTGTTTGCTTTGCGTGCACCATCCACTGCAGCCTGATATTCCCCTAGATGAACCAGAGTTGATGCCAAACGACCAAAGTTGGAGACATTGTTGTACAGCAACTTAGCTGCTTCATACATGTGGTCATCATAGCAGCGATCACCTACCTGTGAACACAAAAAAGGCTTGTACTACTGAACAGTGCAGAATGGAAACCAGAATACCAAATGCCACTGGTGTCCAGGTCCCACTTCAATAAACAGCTTCTACAATACACAGGAAAATATTTCCCTACAACTTAAGAGTTCCTATCTTTTCATCTGGCTGAGGATTCTCAAACTGAAGAGATTTACATCCTGTCACTGACCAATTAAAACCAGGAGAGGTCAGAGGCCATCAAGATGCATCAATAGCAGAGACAGTCAAGGCAACAAGTAGTGACCCACACTGAAAAGGTCACATTCAATCCCTAAACCCGGAGTCACTAGATCTCTACCAAGCCCAACAGCATTACAATTGGCTGCAGCCATTGAGTTAAGGGAAGGGATTTGATCACTGCATTATGTTCACTCCCAGACCCTCAAGCTTCAATTTCAAACTTGGGAGTTGTGTATTTTAGCTTCACTGCAGATCACCTGCAAAGAGATGGAAAAACATACTTGCTGGATGTGAGCATTGTTGGGACCATTAATGAACTCTTCCAGCTCTGCCAAGCGGTTGGTTTTTGCCAATGCAAAGATAAGTTCAGTTTCCACATAGGACTCACGGGCCTTCTTCCTGGCCATCTGCAGGTACTTAACAAGGTCCTCCCAGTTACCTGAAACGAACAGAAGGCAAGATAGTAAATGCAGAGACAACCAGTCTGCTCACATTAATGGGTAGACAATAAGACTGAAGCTCAAGATTAAAGCCTAGTCAGGGTTTGAAACCAGAAAAGGTAGAAAGCTCAGGTGAAGAGCAGCAGTATTTGAAAACATTACCACTTTTGTTGGCTGCTTCTACAACCTCCATATATGATGAAGGATCATCTGCCTTGATATAGGAGTCAATGGCCTCTTTAACCATCTCTTTCTGAAGCTGGGCTTTAGCAAGTTGGCTCCAAACTGCAGGTTCATTGCATCTTTCAGCAAATTCATACGCACGATCCAGATTTCCAATATGTTCAATCAGCACCTGGAGGGTACAGGGTAGAGTTAAACTATGTAATTCCACTGTTTAAAAAAGGTACCATGTTTGAAGTATACAAAAATATTTCATCTCACCTGCACTGCAGATGTATTCACATCAAATTTCCTGAAGATGGCAAATGCCTCTTCAAAGAGCTCATTGCTGATTGCAATGTTGGCTATGTCAGGTGCATCATAGTTGTCCAGGCGATTGATGTATTCCATCACACGGGTACGGTCAGCCTTGATAGCAGTGAGGATCAGCAGGTTCTGCAGATTTCTAGGTGGGGAGGAAGGAAGAGTTCAGCATTGTTGCACACTTAGATTTATTACACTAGAGGATACCACAACAGCTCACCTAGATATGGGTTTACAGCAACAAATGGCATCCTTTACTACATCCTAATGCAGCATAGTGGACTTCCTTCCCCAATTCAAAGTAGGAAAATCAGAAACTCAACTATCTTTTTCAGCAAAGATTTACAGCAAGCATTGCAGGATAATCTGGGTGTTGGTGTTGAGCAAATCAGCCACTTACCATGTAGGTCTGTACCAGCGATTACTAAAATCAGAAAAGTAGCTAGATACATAACCCATGAAGAATTATAGAAGATTAAACCTGTATGAAACCGGTTCAGTGTTAATTCTGGGCACCATACTTTTAGGAAGGTGGCTATGAAAGCATTGGAGGGTGCAGGAATGTCTCAAGACTGAGGAATAAGTGACTGGAGAAGTTTGGACTGTTCCTTGGAGGCCAAGAGGAGATTTGGTGAGGTATTCAAAATCCAAGGGGTTTGCACATAATAGGTAGGGAGAAATTGTTCCTGTTGGAAGGATTGAGAACCAAGAGGGCATAGATTTAAGGCAATTGGCAAGAACAGCAATAGTGACAAGTTTTTTTTCCCCAAAAGAAGTCCAACATGGACTCTGGTATCCTTCCATGCTGTACCTAATTCAAATGTACATTATAAAATGATAAACCCGATTCTAGAGTACAAAGGGGTAACAACTATGAAATGTTTCGTCTGCCAAATCCATTGCTGCATCACCTGAATTGGAGTGTTCTTTGGATTTGTAGGTTTAAGCTCCTACAGGGTTTGACACAGCTTCTGCCCTTCCAGGACAATTGCAAAAACAAAGGTGGTAGCAGGCAAACACCAGAAGTTCTAAATCCAGCCTCCATGATCCAGCAGCCAGTAAATTGGTTGACACCAGGCATACTAGGCTAGAGAGATGGGAACCATGTTGAGGTGAGGACAAAACCAAATAGCTAGTTCTTTAAATACAGCGAAAGAGGGAGCCATTGTAGTAAAGCTAGATTCAGATGGCATCTAGTGCAAAAAACAGCATCAGCAGACCAAGTTACAACTCTAAACCATCACCACTGGCTGTTGAAATGTGCTCATCTTTAATAAAAGCAAAATATTGAACGCCAGAATGAAACAAAACTGTTGGAACTCTAGTAGGACAGCTTCTGTGGATAGTTAATCTGATTCTTTGGACTTCTCCACAGATGCTGTGCTTGTGGGCATTAACACATCTGCAACTATAAACAAACTGAACTGAATTGTTCTACCTGTGCTCACTGAAGACAGAATTGTCCAGGACAATTTTTTCCAATAGTTCAATTAATTCATTTGGAAGGTCAGCAGTCATGAAAGCCTTTACAGTAACAGAAACCTCCTCAGGATCCTGAGTTTCTGACAGGGCAGTTTGCACAACCTGGAAAAGTCACAAGAATTATAAACTTCAATACAAGATACCCAAGTTAGATTTCCTAAAGTTTATTCGTTAAAGTATGCACATTTTATGCAGGTCGTCAGAATTACAATAGGGAAGGGGAAAAAAGTGGCTTGCGCTGCAACTCCAACCAACCTTCCACAGACAGCCCAGAGAATAGATAAAAATGAATCAGTTGAATTCAGGAAAAGGACAATGTTGAATGGATTGTCAATAGTGTAGCTAAGCTTAGAAAAATTCTCTTGCACTTCTCAAAAGCAGTGTTCTAGGTATAAGGAAGCTGGACTGCCATAAACTACATTAGACAAGTGCAAAGCATCAAGGACTGCATACTACCCTTCTGCACAGACATTAAAGAACTCTCGAACCGTAGGAACCAACTCCATTTAGATCACTTTCATGGCTTTGTCTAACTATTGCTCTAGATTTTCCTCATTGCTGGGCTTGTGAGGTTTCATTAAGACTACTTATTCAATGTATGGAATTTTAATCTAGGGTCATTTACTATTTAGTTATGCTCTAACCTCAAGATTAAGTGCATCAGTATAAATCTTGGAACCAATAATTTCCAAGTGGATCTAAATTGGAGTGTGATCAATTATGGGAATGGCAAAAATAGATTGCGATGGACAATAGATTGACGAGTTAAAGTTAATGTTGAAACCTGCAGGCTTTCACAAGCTTCCAAAAGCTACCAATGAGGTTGGTTTTATTTTTAAAATCAGTAACCTATTATAGATAATGCAATTCTGGATTAGGATTTCAGCAGGAATGGTTACCAAGGACTCCTACATTGTAGCCAAACAAAGCCACTCCACAAATACTGGAGTTCTATAATGCCACAATCAGATGGTTTCTTACCTGGTCAATAAGTGGTCTCCTGTAAGGGTTAGTTTCTTGCAGGACACTTGCCCAGAGTTCAGGATCTTTCCGGCGGACGAGGTAACGAGACAGGCTCTTGAACAAGGAGTTTTCATTGCATACCTGTTAGAGGTAGAAAGTATCTTAAGGACAGTTCCAGAGCAAGCATTTCTCCTCCCCCCCCCCCCCCCCCCCCACCCCACCACCACCAGACCCCTGAAACTTAAAATTTAAGTGAATTAAGTGAAGTGAAGCAAATGTGGAGTTTCAAAAATCAAAGTGTATTTTTCATATTGAAGAAAGCTACAATGAACTTCAGGTCATCTTTACAGTATGGCAAAATTTTAGTTGAAGGGTCTGTTATGAGGGGACATAATAAGTGAGGGGGGAATGGAGGAAAAACTTTACCCAGAGGGTGGTGACAGTCTGGAATGCACTGCCTGGGAGGGTGGAGGTGGGATGCCTCAAAGTACCTGGCACGCCATAACATTCAAGGCTATGGGCCAAGTGCTGGCAAGTGGGATTAATGGGCAGGTCAGGGCATTTCATGTGTCAGTGCATATTCAATGGGCTGAAGGGCCTCTTCTGCACTGTAGTGTGAAATTCCCACTGAATAAATGACTAGCTCAAATAGGTGCACTCATTCTCAAGGCTCGAGGGCAAATTTATAGACGTTCCTTGCAGAGGGACATGGCTATACTGGTTACTTTTTCAAGGGGACCATTTAACTATCCCATTTGCACCTCAAGAATCATCCCTGGCCAATGTTCCAAAAACAAAGCAAAACCTTTTTTAAAAAAAGTAAAATGCTGCTGAGTTCTTGCCCTATGCTCAAAATGGCTGCAACATTTGCTGATACCGTTCACAAGCACTTATTCTAGCTAGGTATTACAGCAAGCTGGAAGTTTGTAAAAGAACCAATGTTAGGAAAGGAATCAACCCAGTTTGCATTTTGTACATTAACTGGATATAGTTGGGGCAAAACATTATCACTCACATTAATCAGCTCCATGTCACACTGGCCACGCTCGTAGGCTACACAAGCCAGGTGGGGGTCTCTCTTCTCACAATATTTACCAACCACACGGCTATCATAGTATGGGTTTTCCCGGAGGAAGCGTTCAGGGTTGTTGTTGCTGTCAATGTAAATTTTTGCAAGTGCATTGTGGGTGGCAGGTTCCTCACAACCTTCATGAATCCGTGATTCCAGCCAGGGCAACAGCAACTTTAGCCTGCAAAAAAACCCCAAATAGTTAGTGGCCAGTGCACAAAACATGCAGCATCATACAAAGGCCTCAAAATATTAAAAATTGGAATCAGTGGTGTAGAGGCTTAGGACAAACCCTCAAAGGAGGGAGTGGTGGAAGAGGCAGGAACAGTCATTTGAATTCTCTACGCTAGGAGCAGTGGAGACTGGGTCACTGAATATACTTCAAGGTAAAGTTCTTTCTACAGGGAGAAGGGTTTATGGGAAGACAGGAAAATGGAATTTAAGACACAAATCAGATCATCCATGTTGAATTATGGTAGACTTGAGGCACCAATTGGTCTCCTGCTCATTCAATCCTCAGATGTCAAAGCAATTAAAATTTAGAATAGAATCAGATGGACTGCCAGGGATGGTGTTTGACTCCAAAGTTGATGAACCATTCTGGCACATTTGCTAATTTCACAAAGGGATTGATGGGCAGAGTGAGGTACACCCACAAGTAGTGAAATCAGAAATCAAACCAGTTTGTTCCAATTGGCCAAGTCTTTCAGTGGCCCAGTTTGGAAAGTCTGTTACTGGTACTTACCCTTTCACACAACTGCTACAGATTTGCAAATTGGAACCTGCAATTCTGTTATCAGTTAGGAAGTGAAGATGTCTAACAGACTAGTTAGAGGGTTACCATACCTGTTCCTCTTTTCTACTTCAGCAACCAATTCATCAGTGGAGAACTGTCCACGTACAACAAGGATCAAATTCTTAATGACATCTTCTGAACAATCTACATCAAGCAGCCCTCCAACCACTACTGGCAAACGACTTGGATTCACCTATCAAAGCAAAAGATCATTGTTAGTTGTAAACAGATGCATATTAGGACATGCATAATTTGAGAATGATCATTTAGAAACAGCAGTGCCAGAGATCTGGGTTCAAGTCTGGTCTTGGGTGACTGAGTTTACACATTCTCCATGTGTGGGGGTTTCCTCCAGGTGCTCTGGTGGTTTCCTCCCACAGTCCAAAGATGTTCAAGGTTGGGGGAAATTGGGCATGGTAAACTGCCCCTTAGTCTCAGGGAGATTAACAGTTAATACATGGATAGGATTGCAGTTGGTACAAGCTTGATGGATCAAATGGCCTCCTTCTGCACTATAGGGATTCTATGATGCTCAAAGCCTGTTACAGGAATTAATGCAAAATCATTTATCCTTCCCCGATCTGGCTTGCAACTCCAAACCCCAGAACAAGGCTCAACTATCCTCTGCAATGGCCCAAGCTGCACAAGGGCAGCTAGGAATGGGCAAATTTTGGCCTTGCCAGCAATGTCCACATCCCATGGAAAAAACAAGTAGTTCAGCTTGTGGACGAGGAAAATTACTGCCACCCCCTCTAGAAATGCAACTGAACCACCTGCCCCCAAGTTACAAAAGACAGAACATTTCCAGTTCTAACCTACACCATTCACTCACCTTCTGAACGTAGATCTCAATGTATTTCTGCAGGTTGTTGCGGTACAGATACAACACCAGGTCATGCACAAAGTCAAAGCGATCACAAACAATAATCAGAGGCAGCTGGTCAGTCAGTTTGGCCTCCTATGAAAACAACAGTTAAAAAGATTTGACAGCGTCAGAGTCTTGTGCATGAAATGTATTTGAACAGATGCATAAACAGACTTCCTACAACTGCTCTGAACCTCCTTTTGACAGAACCAAGTGCAATATACATTTTCATAATGACAAATGCTACCACTCGAGTATTTGGTCAAATGCATAGCCTTGATTGGATTTTAAATATTTTGATCTGACTTGCCAATTAAGTCAAAACTACAGCAAAAGTAGCCATGTCTTTAGATGCATCCACAAATGGTTTATTCAGTTATGGAATCTGGAAAAGATACTGATTTATACTGTAGATCAGTACTTGATCTTTCACAACCTACCAGCCTTTAAATCTACATTTCATGACTGCAATGTTAGTTCAGATGTTTGAAAGATCCAAAAAGAACTAGTCACTAATCTCTTGCTGTGTGCACGTACAGAAAATGACTCAAATTGCCAAGTGCAAACACTTTGGGGTGCACCAAGGCTCTCAAACCAAATGGATTGAGCTTTAGTTTATACACCAAAAACTGGGTTGAATTTTAATTTGCATTCCTTTTGAGCATGAGCACACAGTTTGAGCAAACAGGAAATGGGGAAAACAAGCTAGATGCTTGGGAGCAAGAACTACAAATATTTCTAGTCTACTCAGCTGCCAAAATAGGTTGAATATCAAACTAAATGCTTAAATCTTGCATATCAATGCAACATGGCATATGTATTGCTTTGGTTGAGTAAGGGCCATCTTAACACAAATTGGATTCTATTTGAAACTTGGGAGGGATTAACTACCCCTGAATGTTGAACTGAAATAATCTTCATCCAAGATGTTCTCCGTCATTGATGAGATCTAGTGAAAACTTCATCCCAAACAATTATTGGTTGAACACAATATTTAAGATTAAAAACCCTACATCTACTACAGTAGTGCTGATTTTGAAGCTAGCAGTTACTACAGGAATAGCACTCTGGGATTGGGAAGCAGACATTGCTCTGATTTATATCAGCTTTAATCCACAGTTTCAGCTCATTAAGTAAATTTGCTCTCCTGAACAGTTTGACTCCAAATAAAATCCAGTTATTTTTTCAAAGCCGAGCAACACCTGCAACAGTGGAATAATGCTGGGTCAGAATAGACCAAAGTGAGCTTTGGTCTATTCAGTTTTTCCCCACTCCCATATTGAAAGCAACACAGCAGTGTTCAAATTCCACTGCACCATATCCTGCTTTAGGCAAAAGTGAACAGGTAACTTTACTCCCGTAGTACTAACACCACACAATGGCCCAACCAGGTCATAAGGATGTGTGCACTGGTACCCAATGAGCTGCAGTCTGCAGTGGTTCAAGAGGCCTACCACCACCCACAGGAACTACTGAAGAGAAAACAGCTGTCTGCATTGCCCACAACTAATGAGCTGCAGACTACCTTCCAAATTCAGTTTAGCTTTTGCTAACAAACACCAAATGAGATATCCATGTTAATTCAAGACTTGAGCCAATTAAGTGGCCAAGTCCCCACTTACTTCCACTTATAATTGAAAGCTATGCAATCATATAGCTACATCTGCCACAAGTTGTCTCGTCTTAGCCTTTTGGCACCAAGAAAACTGCAAAATCTTGGTACATGACTTGGCAGTAAGCCAGATCAGTTCTAAAATCATTGTACTTGCACTCTCGGCTAGGAGCAAGGTAAAAGCAACTAACCACATCTCTCCACCTTGATATGCAATGACACTGACTAATTTGCATCAAATAGAGCCAGAATTTCCCCAATGTGAACCAAGCCACCATCCATTCATTAGTATGGGAGTTCACAAGTTTAAAGCAAGGTGAAAATACTCTTCAGCTGGCCCTAGCAAACAGTTACATTTCCATTTTGGCCTTCTTAAAAGCAGACCAAATAATGATTTCAGAATGCACTTTACAATAGTAACTGGTGGCTTTCCTTGAAGTTGGGCTGATACCAGCCAGATGTCCACAAGTTTTAGATTATATTCTGAGAAGTTAAGACTACACAAATCAAACTGCAAGATGCTTTACAAATGATATTCTGCCAATGTCTTGCCACATCCAAGAGCACTGTCCTGCACAAAAACAGGATAGGATATAGTCTGCTGGAAATAAGGGGAGGGAAGGAAAGGCCTGCGCTGCAAACATTTACCTGGTACATGTCCTGCCCATTCCAGATAAGGACCAGCACAAAAAATAATAGCTTCCATCAGGAGCTGGTCACTCAGTTCAACATTATACAAACCGATAAGCAGTTGAATAAGTTTAACATGGTCATTTAATGCACAGCCGACAGATCAATTCGGCAAAACAGATTTAACCTGTTCTATATTTTTGTACAAGCTTTATGGATCTTCAGTTGAGAAAGCAGCTAGGATATGTTCTATTTGTTTAAAGCCTATTTGCTGTTACTTAGCACCCTGCAATTGCCTTCTGAAAGAGTCTAATAACTGACATTAGACCCAGTTATATTCCTAACATTATACTTCCAGTTTAGAGCAGCTAATTGAGACCAGCTTTGCTTTTCAATTTATCACATCCCAGTTAAAAAGCTGCTTGCAGTCAAGCCTGTTTTTCACGTGACAAATTGCAATTACAAGACTGTGAATTGTGTGGATTAACAGGTTTAGAAGTAGATATCCAGCTTAGTTACTGTCTGCACAAATTCCAGAGAATGCTCAAGATTTGCACAGGCACCACTTGGGTGCTCACTTGGGCACAGAATATCTGATTGAGTTTGGAACAACCAAGATACTGCCATGTCCAATTACAGTATTGATACTGTGTATTGCCCAACTGTGGAGATGCTGGCATTGGACTGGGGTAAACATGGTAAGAGTTTTAACACCAGGTTAAAGTCCATTTACTTTAACCTGGTGTTGTTAAAACTCTTACCGTCTTACCCAACTACCAGGAATAATCAGAAAGCAGTAATTACACATGGCTAATAGATAGTAAAAATGCATCAGTTTATGGCATGAAGAACACAAGACAACAGCTTCTTTAAAGGCTACAGGAAAACTGATTGCATCAGCTACTCGTTAGGTTTTGTGTTTCTACCCAAACAGCCAACTTATAAAACTCTGCATTAAATATTTTATAAATTAAGACACTGGCATGTACATAGTATATGCAGGAGAACCAAGAAACAAAGCCATGAAGTTGAATTACTACCTTAAGAAAGTTCTTCACACGTTCTGGGTCATAGCAGTTGCTCTCACGACAGATTCGTTCCACTTCTTTGATCTGCCCAGTTTTGCAGGCAGCCTGAATGTACTTGAAGTGGACTTCTGGATCTTGACTGAAGTTTACAATTGAGCCCAAAAAGTAGAACAGACCTTACAAATAAAGCAAAGTTGTTACATGGGGCTAAATGGGAATCCTGTTTTGAGGTGAAGATATGATGGAGATGCCAGCGTTGGACTGGGGTGAACACAGTAAGAGCTTTAACTCCAGGTTAAAGTCCAACAGGTTTATTTGGTAGCAAATACCATTAGCTTTCAGAGCGCTGCTCCTTCATCAGATGGAGTGGAAGGAGCAGCACGCCGAAAGCCAATGGTATTTGCTACCAAATAAACCTGTTGGACTTTAACTTGGTGTTGTTAAAACTCTTACTGAGGTGAAGATAGCCAGCAACATTCCTGGGTCAAATCATGAAAAACCAATGCCCCAATTCTGTTCCAGGATTCATTCCAATTATTTCATAGCCCTAGCTCATGAATTATGCTATTGAAACAGCCAGACTAATTTTAAACATCATGCCAATCTCCATCCATTTAGTCAGGCTTCCAAAATCAAAGATGGTGACAAGGAACAAGTCATGGCCCTTGGGACAACTAGGACCTGCTCCACCATTTAATGCAGTCCATACACTTCCAGCTCCCAATGAAAAATTGCTATGGGCAGTTTCCCCCAGAACGACATGCATCTGTACATTGAATCTTGCATGACTTAACCATCATCTATTTTATAACTAGGGATTGTTTCATAGTGTGACAGCTATTCAATCAAGCCAACTACTAGCTTAAACTTACTCTAAACAGACAAAAGACAATTCAAATGAGGGGAACTGGTAGATTTGAGCTGCTTGCAAGAGAAGAAAGCATTGGAGAGAAGAGGTAGGGGAGGATAAAGGGGTAGATCAGGAAGGCAGTATTAGAGCTTGGAGGAGATTTCAAATAGCAAAGGCAACCAAAGTGCAGCAGCTCATAAAGGGGAAGGATTTAGAATTTAAACCACCTCGGTCAGTGAGAGAATGATGGGCTGCGGAAATTTAATACTGGGACATAGGACAGAAAGAACCTTTGAACTGTCTGCAGTACACCATTATGAACTTGGAAAACAAGCAGGGTGCTTTATACATCACTGAAGATAGTGAGCCTGTGGACCAGGTTAGTTTGTTGCCATGGCAACATTTGCAAACTTGGAAGAGTCTCTTGTCCAATTACTTCAAAGAATTGATAACAAATCAAATAGATAATGAGTACACTTTTTATGCTGCTTCAACATGCACAAAAAACTAAACTGCATGCAATCTCCTGCACAAATATTGGAGATAAGGATGTGGTATCACCCATTCTGCCACTGCGTTAACTGGTTATGGATTATCCATAACAAAAACCCTTCTAGTCGAATTTCCAGGAAGTGGAGTCAAACCTCTTAGGACCTACCTTCAAAACTCTTGAAAGACTCAAACAATTCGATCAGCTGCTGTGTCCCAAGCTGTTCATGGTATTTGGAGGCAACTTGCACACAGATCTGCAGATTCTGACGGATGTTAGCAGACAGCATGGCACGCAGACATTCAACAGAATCCTCAACCGACAAGGAGCCAAAGTAATTGACAAGCCACTGTGGGAAAGAGATAAGATTTACAATGTCAAAGTTATTTATGATTTTAAACCATTAGCTTTGCAATTCAAATGCTAAATATTCTTAATGACAAATGAGTTACATTAAATTACCAAATAGATTCTATTTACTGACCTCAGGATTGAGGAGGTGTGTGTGCACAACAGCACGCTTGATATCGTACAGGTCTGTGTAATGTTCCAGGGCTCTTTGCAGCAGTCCAGCTTTCTCACAAAGCTGAGCAATGTGTGCACGGTCATAGTGAGTGAACATCTGGTTACCAAGAATAGCATCTGCAACCTGAAAAACAATCGATTTACATTAAAGGTACTGGCTCAAGAGAAATGAAAGCTATATTGGCACAAGAAATAGTATCAGCATAAATGTTTACTTCATGTGAAAATAAGCATTTCTACAGTTAAAAAAACAGTAAATATCAGCAGAGAAGTAGCCAGGGAAATTCAATGAGCATATTGAATGCAAATGATCTTGCCAATTATCAGCGTGTCTAACAAGGATGTTGTATAATACAAATGGCTGGTGTACATCATTCATGCAACCACTAGAGGGCTTGAAATGACAACCACAAACTGCATTTGTGTAGTGGTACCAGCTGCAGAAACAAGTAGCTGATTTGAGTCAAGAACAAATTTGAAAATAAAGCACCTTAAAATTCTATACAAATTCAAAGGGCAATACTGAGCAAATTCCCTCCAGTTGAAGGTGATCCAATAGTGATAGCATTAGAGGGAAATTTGTACTGATGAAAAACACAGGCCTTTTAGCTTAAATGGCCTGTGTGCTGTATCTATTTAGCTTAAATGGCCAGTATTGGTGTTATGCTTTGAGCTCCCCTTCAGTTAACCCCAACAGCATGTCACATTTTACATAACTTCCATTGGCACAGTGGTTAGCACTGCTGCCTCACCTGGGTTCAATTCTGGCCATGGGTCAGTGTGGAGTTTGCACCTTCTGGTGTCTGCATGGGTTTCTTCCAGGTGCTCCAGTTTTCTCCCAGTCCAAAGATATGGGGTTAGGTTGATTGGCCATGCTAAATAGACCTTTAGTGTCAGGGCAAAATATCTTATGGGAATAGGGCCTGGGTGGGATTGTGGTCAGTGCAGACTTGATGGGCTAAATGGCCTCCTTCTGCACTGTAGGGATTCTATGAAGTACCACATTGTGGCAAGAGGTTTGACTGGCTCAGGCTCATTCCAAAGTTACACAGCCCTTCAGATCAGATACCATAGAAACAAATAAATCCATTCAGCTGGATCACGAGATGAAGGACAAGGATATTGCCAACAGGGTGAGTGCAACTTTCAATTATACTACTCCCACCCAGAGGGTTAAAACAGTTCTCCACAACCTACAAGGTCACAGCTTCGCTTCACATACTGAAATGACTTGTACCTGAGGGGCATGCATGAGGTTCATTTCCAGGAGGCGAGTCTGCAGGGGGCCTTCAGATGGACGGTTATTTTTGAGGGCATCCAGCAAGAAAGAAGTGCACTGCTGGATCAAGTTGTACTCCATGAACACATCAACAATCTGCAACAAGATTGTAAATCAAGAGAAATTCAGTGATTTGAAATACAAAGGGTGCTCCAAAATAATGAATATTTTTCAGAGAATTTTCACAAAGTGGCTGCAAAACAATGCTTGTAATAATTTCTCCACTACAAACTAATCTATCAAAGGGATGCACTTTGTGGGCCAGTGTTTTTACCTTGTTTGACCAAGCCAACACAAATGATACCTGATAATGTCAGAGACTCAACTTCCAAGGTTTGAGACTGATGTGCTGAAAAAACCTTTTGTAACAAAGGACAATTCATGAAACAGGCAGGCCCATCCCTCATCCCCATTCTGCCCTTTCCTCAACCCAAAAGCTGTATTTTTTTCCTTTTGGCATGTACCAAATTTCCCTTTTGAACATTACCAATTAATTGGCCTCCAACACCTTTTGAAGCAGGACATTTCAGATTATAAATCATTGCATTAAATACTACAATAGTACCTTAAAAAGGGCAAATGTACATTCTGTAAGGGTTCAAACAATCTGGAGCTAGTTCCACTTCTCAGTATGGGCACCAACTATGCCCCCCCACTCCCCTTTGCTCCCAATACTTGCCATCCAACTCAGAATAGGAGGAACTTCCAGGCCCAGGGAATCCACTTCCATTGGATTAATTTATGGCATGATGGTCCCCTTATGTTAATGGAAATTTGGTACTTCAAGTTTCCTTAGTGTATTAAAATAATTCAAGGTCCCCTTGTGAACAAAAGTCACATTCTATTCTTGAAATCAACAATGATCATTCTGCAGTGCTCACTAAAGTTCTCACTGTCCATTAATTCAGGGAAACATTAAAATACATGATACACAATGCCAAACATGCAAGCAATTTTAGATGTCTAGGAGAACATACATGGAAGGACATTCTTGCAATATAACAAGGGCAACTGAAGTACAAAGATTCTTTTCTGCATTCACTCACTTTCAAAGAGAGAATTCCCTTACCTGGGTGATATCTGCAAGAGGTTCTTCATCCTGAACCAACATCTGAGCAAACTGAAGTCCTTGATCAGGACCAACTCGCATTACGTTCCTCAGCAGAAAGATCCAGTCTGGTGAGTAACCAACCTGAACAAGGATGGGCCACAGTTGAGCAATAAATAAATACACACCTACAGCAGTCAACTATCTAGCTACATTAGTTCCAAGCCTACAGCTTTAAAATGGATTCTTGAGAGAAGGCAGAATTTCCAAATCACAATCTAAAGCCACATTTCTCATTTTAAAATGTTTTAACTTTGATAAGAGCCACTTTTTGCAGCTGACCCCAATACAATCTAAACAAATTCTGCCAGGCACTCACTACATCATTCTGATAAAGGTTGCTGAGATTAGGACTCACTAAAGGGGATTAAAGCTTTAGATTAAAGGACAACAGACATGTATAGCAATAATGACATTTTCAGATTGCAATCAAGGCATTGCAAGAATCAGTGCCTGGGCATCAGCCAATTGCAATACAATCTATAATTAATGACTTGGATACATCACACCGTTCCCTCATCCAAGTTTAGTTTGCGGACAACAGAGTGGGAAAGCAGCAAGGAGGACATGAGTCAGAAGTTGTAATGCTTTGAGCATGAACATGGCAGATGGTATAGAATTCTGAAACTGAAATTATCCACTTTCCAATAGAAAAACCTGTTTTTTAAAAATGTGCATCGTAAATGCATCCAGGCAGAGGGATGGGAGGGCCCTTGCACATGAAATCAAAGTTAATATGAACATGCAATAAGACAAAGACTAATTGTTGTTTAGGGCATTGTCAGGGGCCGAGTACAAAGCACAAGGAAGTTTTGCTCGAGTTACAGGTGACCCCACACCTGAAATACCATGTAGTTTAGCTCCAAGTAATTAAGGATGAGCACAGATTCACCAGATAAATCCCCAAATTGAGATGACTGCCTTACTGTACAAACAAGAGGGACATCATGGGAAACATCTGTAGTTTTAAGGGTAGGTGCTGAAGCAGTTTGCACTGACCAAAACACTAACAGTCTCAAGACAAGAGATTCATTGGAGACCGAGCTGAAATTTAAGGGTTGTGAAATTTTCTACTCCAGGAGGGATGTAGATGCTCAAGTCATCAACCCTCAAGACTAAGTAGATTTACCATCAAGGGCTTTGGGATAGGATGGGAAAGAGGTAGATGAGCCAGCCATTCTTTAAATGAAGCTGACTGGTAGGGCTTTATGGCCCATTCCTGCCCGTGTCCCAGGAGCAGTGAAGGATTATGCACAGCTCTGAAAATTAGTGTTAGGTTGGAGGCACCAGTTAGGGCTGGGAGTTGAAGGATCTTCCAACCAGTTCTACAGTACTCCCAAAGAGTATAGAACTGAATAAGGAGATTGGTCAAATCCTTAGAAGGAAAAGCAGATTTAACAAGGTTTAAAATTGTCTCAAGTCCAAGCTGAACAAATAGTTAATCACATTAAGACTTACTTTCTTAGCATACAGCACAATCTTCTGGAACTGGCCAGTTTCAGCAAAGCACTGGATCACCTTGTTGGGGACATTTGCTCTCAAGTAGACACTCAGTGCCAGTGTAGGATCGACAGACTTCACAATATCGCCAAGCTCCTCTGAGCATTCCAGCTACAGGAACAAAACAGACCCATTAGATCACAAACCACCAAAAGTTCAGCTTACTAGTGCAAGACAATCAGGAGATCATTCTCACCCAGCTGTGACACAGGCATGTGGGGATGAGGGGAATTGTTACATGGTGCCACAGCTCTGGAGTTGGTTTACAAACCAGCTACAATTTAAATCGAGTACTAATTCTTGGCAAATTTAATTCTGCTAAAGCCTCTGATCCACAATTTTTTCCCCCATCATTGTAGTCAAAAAAGTTGCGTGCTATTAGGTCTGACACAATGTGCTAGCTACAAAAATTATGGCCTACATTCAATTTAGACTTGGCATTGGATTCAAGATCATGGCAAATATGCTCGACTAATACCAGGACAGAGTAGGAAATCAGTTCACACTTGAGGCAAGACATCAAGTTTGATGAACAAAGGCTGGGATAATAGAAAATGGCAATCATTTCAGGAACAGTGGATTAAGATCTCCACCCATATTTGGAAAAAGCTACTCAACTTCAAACAAGGTCAAATCAGGATCATGCCACTTGGGAAGAGGAATTCGAGATTATGGTGGTCCTACACTGTTCATGGAGGCTACATGGCAGATAAAGCAAGCTTGGCATGGAGTTGCCATGCATCAATTGTGCATACTGCATCCATCTGTTGGTGCTGGAGGGGGTGGCTAGTTCAGTTAATCAAGTAGCCCATTTGGTCCTGGGTTAGCTTGCATTAGAACTCCACCATTCAGAAGCACAACATTCCAGCCTTGTAGATGGAGGCTCCAAGTGCCAAGTTAACTACATAGTTCAAGGTAGTAGCTTTCAGAGCAACACCACATCACATCAACTATTTAACAATATCACTAACCAACAGAAACCTCTATTGAAGATATCTGGGCAGCCTTCCAACTTTACTCTAAACATAACAAAATTCAACTTGAAAGAATTAGATACCTGGGATTCATGCTAACATGCTGCAGGGAGAGGGTGGCACTGTCACTGGCTCAAACTCTACCACAGTAAATGGTGAATTAAAAGCCCAATGATTGTTGATAGACATTAAAATCCATCTAGTTCACCAACATCCTGTAAGATAGGAAATCTGCCATCCTTACCTGGTCTGGCCTACATGTGACTCCCAAATTGCCCTCTGAAATGACCAGCAGGCTGCTCAGTACAAGGGTAGTTATGGGTAGACAATAAATGCAGGCCCAGCCAACAGTGCCCAAATTGAATGCATTAAATAGCAAAGCCAGTAGGACAATTATTCTATGCTGATCTTGGAAAGTGTAGCAAGCACAAGTAAGTTGCATTAAATTTGAACGAGTGTGCAAAAAGGCATCTAGGGATGAATCCAATTGATAATGTCATTTGTCAAAATCATTACCTTATCCTCTTTTAGCCACTTCTCAAGCAATTGCTTGCGGCCCTGTTGTAGCACTGGCCTACATAGTTCCAAAGACTCAAATTTGTTGAGCTGCCCTTGATCAAGCAGGATTCCAAAGTACTGTAGCAAAGGAGAGGTCTGTCCTGGCTGGGCAGGTACACTCTGAAAACGGCGGATTGTGTCTGGAGTGCGCAAGATACCCTGATTTAAAAAGCACATGAAGTCAAATGAACAAAGTAAACTGAATCAAGTCCACATATTGAAATTATGGAAAACTATTGAACAAGACAATGGTCAAAAAAATGTCTAAACTTCATTACATCTGCCATTAAACAGATTTAGTTCTTACACGTGAGATTGAAGCAGATTCTCCAGACAAAGGAGTCAATATCAGTATCACAATGATTAAGGCTGCCACTAAAGTGGCTCCAAACACCATTTATCCATTAAATTAAACTGGAAATATCTGCAATTTTCACATCACTAAGAGAAAAATGTGCACAAAGCTTAAAATGCTTCAATTTCCTGCCAATGCACCTGTTGCATCTAACAAACCTGGGATCCACTTCTTGGCAAAAGCAAGCCATTTCATATCAACTTAATTTTTACTACACTGTATAGTGCATTACCTTTGGTGCATTTGCAGCTATTTTTGCTGCCTCGGAATAGTTTCCCTGAGCAAAGAGTGTGTTGAACTTGCGAGCAAAAAGTTCCTCTGCCCCAGCCAGGTTATTGCGCACAGCCATGCGCAGAGCAAGGTCTGGGTTCTGCAAAACGTTGGTGATATAGGGAATGATGTTCTCTTCCTCAACACAGACAGACAACACCTGCAAAAGTAAACAGCTGTTAGCTACCACCATTTGGGAAACTATTTTTTAATGTAGATGGCTGCAAAGCATTCGGTTTAGTAAAAACTTCAATTCAATATAGAAAACGGATACAAAACTTGAGCTTTATGGGGAAACTACCAGTCGGCTATATTTTAACATTGCATTTCAATAAATTGCTTTCCTTTGGCAGAGTTCTACAAATATCTTTAATGGCAAAATGCCAAATCATTCTGGAGAGCTTCGGCACCAGTGTCTTTTCACAGCAGCATCATACTGGTACAAGCAAGGTTGATACTTGCAGCAAATGAAGTTTGGATGTTTGACTTGTTCATGTGCCCGAGCCCTTGGGATTAAACTTTAAAAACCTTGTTCACCAGCTTGGTGTTTCCTCAGATCACTTACTATTCCATCCCATTTCAAATAATTTTACCTGTTCAAACATCACCCTACAAAGCCAAGTTATTCAATATTCAAATTTAATGTGAATAAGTGATTGAATGTGGTTTTTAAAAGCAAGGCCAACTGGATGACAAATATTGATTTGGTTAATCCATCACACAAGTGCATGGATGTAACCAAATCCCAGAAAATGTCAGAAATTAGATTGCCTGCATCAGTGCTCAACTCAAAGGAAACCCAGTATTCAATATAGGAATGAGATAGTTCCTCAAATGTGAATAGTGTGCCCAGTTCAGGTCACAATACAAAAGGTCCTTGAAAGGGTGCAGAGGGGATTCACCAGGATGGTTCTGTGATCAGGCATTTGAGCTACGAGCATAGGTCAAAAAGGCCACGGTTGTCTTCCTTGGAGCAAAGGAGATTCGATACCAGATTTGAATAAGCAAACAAATAAATTCTTAGCTGAAGGGCTTGAGCTAAGAGGCAGAATTGTAGGAAAATAAATTGAAGTGTAATTGCCTGGAGCTCACTGCCCACAAGGGTGGTGGAAACAGGACAATGATTTGAAAAAACAAAATAGGTTGGGCACTTCAAAATAAGCTTGTAGGGATATGGGACTGGGACTGACTTGATGGGTTTATGTCATTTACAGCACAGCAGTACATTAGGAAACCATTGATGTAAGCCAACTCAGATCCTGCAATGAATCAGCCTACTCATTAGGGCACCAACCTAGCAACGAGAATGGGAAGAATGAGTTAACAAGTTTATTTTTATGCTAAATGGGCCCAGGCTAGGTCTACTAGTGTGCACTGGCTGATTCATATTGTTGATTGGGTCGTCATTTACAGACAAGGGTCCCAAGGACAGCCATTACAGATGTAGCGTCATCCATAGCTACAACATGAATTTACTTTGAAAGGAGATTGTAGGATTCAGGATTATATTAGCAGAGATTTAAATAGTTTGAAAAGTTACTATATGGTTAGCAGGATATCACTTGCATTTTGTTTTATGATGAGAACAAGGACAGGATATAAAATTCAATCATGAAGGAAGTTCAAGGTCACAGCAGCAAGGCAAATACTAATCTAATCTATCAACATAGACAAACTTCAGCCTTGATCCTAGCCCATTTCTGGTGCTCCCGACACAGGAGATAAGTGGCAATTAGCTCAGACAACACCAAAATTTGCAATTAGCAGCATACATGGTAGGGTTATACTGGTGGAAAATGGCTTGTAAGCAAATAATGTCAATACCTTTTCTCTTGCACAAATAGATCTAACTTTTGTGGAATGCACAATTAGCTGCATGACAAAAATGTTGATTTCAAATCTAAATATGCTCAACCAAAAAACATGGTGGCCTTTTACAGTTAGACATGCAAAGGGAAGGAGTTACATTACCAATCAACACATGCAATGAAATTAAATAGCAAGATCAAATGTTACAGGCACCATGGCAGTGCAGTCATGCACAGCCATTTGCATGTACAAGAAATTCCAGGCTGCTCGCATTCAGCAGAGATTGATGCAAGGCAACTCAACCTGGAAGCAAGGTCAAAATTAATATTTACCTAAAACCAGAGAAAGTTATTTACCAAATTAGGAGCAACAGTAGACCATTCAGCCTCTCCAACCTGTTATCATTTGGTAGGATCACGGCTAATGCTATTGTGGCCTCCACTTTGCTGTCTCCCCCCTTAACCTTGTGACTGACATTCTTAACTAATGGAGGCAGTCAAACTAACTCTGCCTAAAGACCAAATTTTTAAAATTTCTCCATCTTAAATGAGCCCTTATTTTAAAAACTGTCCCCTGGTCCCAATTCCCCATGGGCAAGACAACCTCAAAGCATCTACCCTGCCCAGCCCCTATTGCAATGGATACAGGCCTGTCCTTCAAGTGAACCTTCTGAACTGCTATCTAATGCAATTATATCCCAAGTAGAAAGATCAAACTGTACACAGTCACCTCACCATTTTAATACTTTATTCCCCTTGCAATAAACATTCCATTCACCTTCTGCATACTAAAAACAGGATTTTCCCCTTAGTGGAACATTCAAATCCCTCTACTGCAATCTCTTCATTTCAACTAGATATAAAGTTGCGGATTCCCAGTTCCTCTTCAGCACAAAAATCTAGGCTGAGTCTCAGATGAGACATTATACCAGGTCTATTTACTTTCAGGTTGGTGTAAAAGATCCAGCCCAATATTGCATTGTTTTGTGAAAATTGGGTCCCTGTTTCCTGCACCACACTACAGGCAAAGAATTTTTGAAAAGTGCCTTGGGACAGAAAAATGTTGCATTTCATATTGAATAATGCACTAATATTCAAACCCTAAACAAAAAGATCTAGAATCTTTCCCCCACTGTCTGCCAAAAGGGAGACTCTGAACAATGACCTTTGGTTAAATACAATGGCTGCCAACAGATCACATTTCCACATTAAAAATTAATGTTGCTATAACTGGCAAGTGATGGATCAATTGACTGACTCTTGTATTAACACTTCCTCTTCACAAGCATGCTGCTGCCACCACCTGAATCTAACTATACTCTAAAACTGCCCTGCACATTAGTTCTGTGCATTACAAACCATGAAAGGTCACTGACTCACCACATGCCCTAGAAAATAGCACAAATCAGCCAAACAGTTCACTACCTGCTCAAATTTAAAATGAAACCCAGAAGCACATTTTATAATTTATGAAGCAATAGGCTGGCTAACTGAGCAGAGCACTTTAGTTAAGCCTCTATGTAAATTACACCAATGTAGTTTTGTTAGAAGATATACAGTGCAACTTTAAAGAAAAGGCATTAAGGCACTTTAGTGATGCAAGGAAACATGCTGTGCCAAAATGTGTTTGGGGGTTGCTAAAATTCAGTTGAAGATGGTTTTTTTAAGAAGATCTGTGGAATCAGGTTTCAGCTTAGTGGACAGGGAAGGGACGGATTATACAGGTGTTGGTGGCAAGGGATTGCCACCAATATCAGGCTCACCTTAGATACACTGCTAACAGGTAAAGCTGAGCCACATCAACCTGGGAGTGGACATGTCTCTTTGGAGGTTCCACTAAGGGGCAGCATACTGATGGAGTGGAGATATAGTAGAAACCCACAGCAGGCTAAGTAACTTGAGGGGGGGTAGGAATGGAATCTAATCTTCAAAACCAGTGTACTGACAAAGATTGGTGTGGACTGTTCTAGATTTTTGGGAATCACAATTAGTAAAACAAGTTTCTTGGGCAAGAAAATTGCTGTCACATTGCTTTCAAAATTACAGGGCCTTCATGAATTGGTTCATAAAACTGCATGCATGAGAAGTGTAAAACCAGAAACTTGCAGCCAAATAATTCCAACTCAAATACATTTTCCTACCTGACCCTTTCTATTCACTCCAATTATCCCAGATGTGGCATCGTGTCCTGCTGTAACAAAGATGGTCTCGCCACTGATTCTGTTCATGTAAATACAGGTCCCAGTCTCCAAATCATATAGATGGATGTATCCATATTTAGTGATTAGGAAGACGACATCATGCTTTGCACTTATCTTTGTCAGGGAAGAAAAAGGTTCATTGAATTAGTGCATACCACTCAGACAAAACTAATTTTTGTAGACACTATGAAAAAAATTAGACTAGTCTTCAAATTGTGCAATGGTTTGTTTCACCCAGGTTGCTGCATACAGCACCTCTGAAGGAACTGTCCCATCCCACAAGAACCAATTACAACTGATAGTGCTGTTGGATACATTGGTGGAAAAGGATCAGAAGGCCAGTATCAAAATCTTTGTGCAAGGTAAAAGAATGCAGGTGTTGGGGTACAAAACAGTAAATGCAATCTTTATTTTGCTAAAGGAAAAGGAGATTCTGTACATGTTTGACAGCAAGAATTATTGTGGTGCCATTAGTTTGGAATTAAAGTGCACTGAGGCTATTTAGCAACAGCCAGCAATGCCATGTTCCATGAATGAATATAAACCAATCTAATGTCAAATACCATTTTGGCATACAAGCAGCCAACATACACCAAGCAAATGCTGAAGGAACAGATAAGGCTCAGCCATTTTAATTCTTCATGATCTATTTTGTGCATAGAAAATGTTAATTAAAGGTGGCAAAAGTATCTTCAGTTTCCCAAACCTGCACAATGGCTTGGATATTATTCTACATTAACATAGGGATCGGAGGTGTGAAGGTCCACAGTTCCCCAAGAGTGGCAACAAAGGTGGCCAAGGTGATTAAGCATATAGCATGCTTGCCTTCATTGGCCAGTGCATTGACTGCAGAGTTGGGAAATCATGTTGTAACTGTATAAAAACTTTGGTTAGGCCACATTTGGCATATAGTGTCCAGTTCTGGTCACCACACTACCAGAAGGATGTGGAAGGTTTGGAGAGAGAGTGTGCAAAGATTCAGAATGTTGCCTGGTCGAGGGCATTGGCCAAATAAACAGATTTTCACTGGAAAGGCGAAGCCGGGGCCCGATAGAGGTCTGCAAAATTATGAGCAGCATAGACAGGGTGGATAGTCAGAAGCTTTTTCCCCAGGATGGAAGTTCCAATTACAAGGGGCACAGGTTCAAAGTGAGAGGGGGAAAGTTTAAGGGAGGTGTGGTTTGGGGGGGGGGGGGGGGGGAAAGAAAGAGTTTTACTGCAGGGTGATGGGTGCCTGGAATGCACTGCCAGAGATGGCAGTGGAAGCAGGCAGATTAGCAACATTTGAGACATCTGGATGGATACATGAATAGGGAGGGAATAGAGAGTGTGATGCAGACCAAGTAATGACAGATGTTTTTTTAGTTAGGGCATCATGATCAGCACAGGCTTGGAGGGCTGAAGGGCCTGTTCTGTACTTCATTCCAGAACACAGTTGAAGAAACTAGATAAAGTGGCAAGGTACTCAATTACCTGCATTGCAACAGGGAAGTCATTTTGTGCTTCTGGTGGGAAGAAGACATCCACTGCCTTTTTGGCAAAAGGCTGGTTCCCTGTAGGAGGAGTACCCACTTCGATAATATGAAGCTAGAAGAAAACCAGACAGGAGTATACATACAGGTAATGGAATCACAATAATCAATCTATTAAATACTGAAGTTAGCATTATACTAGAATTCAAACCATGTTGGCTCAGTATGAGATTAATTCATTACTGCAGAGTCAAGTACTAACTGAAAGAAACTGGTTATGTTTTCCACATTGGGTTGGGTTCAGTTGGAAATAAAACTGTCTAAACTACAAAGCCAGTTACACGAGTACAATGTAGCCACAGCACAAGTTACTTCAGGCTTGGAAGATTTATGGCTGTCCAACCTTCTTCCTGAAGTCTTAAATATTAGACACAGTTTTATGCACTCAGCTGTTAAGTGGTAAAATACAAACTAGAAACATTCCAAACCTCCTGTGGCTACTGCAGGCACTATGCATCAATGGGCTAGAAATAGAAAAACTTCTCAGATCTGTTACTGGAGCTGAAGGACAAGTCCACAGAACCCTTTGTGCAGAAGACCAGTGTCTGCACAAACTCAAAGAACACTTCATGACTCTCGTTCCTCTCCCCACCCCCCAAATCCAACACATCTTTGGCCACTGGGGGTAATTTAGCATTACCAATCTGCATATCTTTGGGCAGAGGGAAAACCAGAGCACCAATAGGAAACCCAGGCAGACATGGAGAATGTGCAAACTCCACATGGACAGTCCCCAAGGCAGGAATCAAACTAAGGTCCCTGTGTGCTGAGGCAGTGTTAACCACTGCCCATGGTGCTGCCCTCATTCATGATGGCTTCCACCTTGATTATAAACCACCACAGAACTGAACAATCAGCACTTCACTAGGGTCAGAAAGTGAAAGGCATGGACATTCATGCTGTCCCCACACCCCACTGTTTGCTCACCACATTGACAAAACCAAATTGACTTTAGTTTTCCAGTTTAGAACCAACCCAAAATAGAGCCCTGCCTGTTAAAGCACAGAAACAAAATTCAAAGGCAACAATTGTCCAGTACTAGTTAAGACCATTGCCCCATGAACATGATACCAAGACAGACTCACTTTTCCTCCAGCTTGTCCTCTGACAGCAAAGCAGAATAAAGTGGACTCCTCTGCATTGCCTTCCATCTTGAACTGTGCAAAGGCTGCTGCATGTCCTTCAATTGGCTGAGATACTTTCCTGTCCAGGGAGTATAGCTGCATTGCACCCACCACACGGTTTTGCTGTTCAAAGATTCAAATTTACAAAGTTAGAGGGACCTAAAGCTCCTATATATATATCTATGTGCTTTCTTCTCCAGTTGGTTTGGGGAAAAAGGATGCCAAAGATGCATTTTAAGCCCAGTCAGTGCACATGCCTGAGCTATCACAAGTACTTTTAATGGTGACTTTACTTCAGAAAATCATTGTAGCCCCAAAAGCAATTGTGGGTAGTTCAGCTACTTCTGCAGTTGAACAGCAAGCACAAGACCAGCTCCCAACTGTAGTACATTTGCCCTCTGGCAGGAAGTAGCCACACCTGTGCTCCCTGCCCTTCCTCAACCCCACCAGTATCTTTAAGCATTGCCTTAATGCTGTACAGAGAAACCATCAATTGTTGAATGGGGTATAAATGCCAGAGATGTAATTGAGGGACACCATGCCATCACATAACCCCAAAATAAGCAATGGGACACAGTTGGCATCTGTAGCCAACATCCACATGGCAAGCAATACAGGAAAAACTTTATTCCAAAAAAGTAGCACCTAGTGAATTCTGTATATACCTGGGCAGAGATACCAATGAGCAGTAACCATTTCTGCTTGGCGTCAGTACGGTAATTGATGATCTGGCAGCCTGCTAGACTGGAGTGTCTATCAAAGACCTTCATTGGCTGAGACTCTCCCTCCATGCTCCAGTGATAGACTGCAGTGTCCGTTACCAGGGCAATTGTGTTCAGCGAGATCCACTTCCAGAAAGTGACATCATCCACCATGGTATGAGCCTTCATCTTACTTTTCATTTCAATATTAAATATTTGCAGTGTTTTTCCAGCTGTAGGAATTTGAAGAAATAGTGAATCCAAAGACTAAGACTAAACAGATACTGCCAAAATGCTCTATAATCTTTATTTAGCTCAAAATCCTCCCCTTAGACCTTTAGTTAGCAGGCCAGTAAAGCTCACTTGTAGGTTTCCCTTCTAAAGGTGTAAATTAGTAGAGTAGATTTGATGCCCCACAATTTAACCAATATAGATTGTATAACCTTGAACAAACATTTGTAATTTCTTACTGATCTGGCAAAAGTTGCAATGTTAGAAATCAAGTTAATTTGGTCAATGTCGAGGAACTAATCACAGGACTAACTACTTGTCCAGTTGATACTAGGTATATATGATAAAGCCATCCAGAGCAATGCAGTATCTGTCTATAGTTGTTAATATTTTGTAAAAAGATAACCTTTTTACAAGATTGCATTACATGTGAATGGTAGCAGGTCTGAACCAAACAGCATTCATTTGTATGCGTTTCTGGAGCACAACACAGCACTCAAAGGATGGGAACATCTACAACTAGCACTCAATGAGATTAAAGTTTTCCCACTTGTAACGAATAATTGGTGTACCATGGCTATGAGAATTTTTGGAAACAGTACAATCTCTAAGCCAAGCATCTTGCTGAACTGCATTGAAGTTCTTGGTGCAAAAGCTCATCCACAATTCACTACAAGGTTGGGTCATAGTGTTGAGCGCCTCAAAGACACTTAACGGGGACCAGAACAAAAAGGGCACACTAGTGGACTCAAACCAACTTTTCCTACCAAGCCTGACAAGTGAAGATTGAGAAAAAACCCATTGTTCAATTGTATTCAGACGGAAGTTGTTAAACCCTTGGATCTATGAAGTACAGGGGAAAAACCCAACTGCTTAGTGCTTGTTCCCATCCCAAATATCCAGTTGTACACAACACTACATAGAATTCAAAATGCAAAATTCAGGCTCATGGTTGTTCTGATCCAGTTCATAATGTGCAACTTGCATTCCCTCACCCAGTTTCAGAATTCAGACATAGAGACAAAGAATTGTGCATTGCAAGCTGTGGGGATGTAGCCAGTGTTATATCAGCACAAGCCAAATTAAGTTGCCTGACATTACCAGGACTCAATTGTATTTTTTTTTAAATTACCCCCAAGCTGCTAGGAACCAGAAAGGTTTGCAATTTCAGTCAGGTAACTCTTCATACTCAGCTATTCATAAAAAAGGCCTCAAGCCTTCATGTCAGTGGTTGAACCACAGGAGTACGTTAACATTGTCAAATCAGTATTGACAAAAAGGCATTTACAAGGGAACACCAAAATGTTCAGGCTTGTCAGTTTAAAATTCAATACATAGGCCCTTCAATTTTTTAATAAAGGAACAGTTTAGTCTTCCAGTACAGCAGCTGGAAACCCAACAGTTTATAAACTGGACCAGAATCATGTGTCTAGATTTAAAGTAACTCACCATCTGCTTATACAAAGAAAGCAGTAAAGAAATGCAAAGTAATTGAATCAGTAAAACAAACTCCAGATATTAAGCGTCACCAAAAAAAGCTTCTATAAAGTTAACCTTTTGCAGGCTATGTCTGGAGATTTAAATCTCCAACTGCTTCGTGAACAGATGCAAGATAAAGCAGTCACTGCATTTCACTAGACTTAATTTCATACTTAGGTGAAAAATTCTTGAATACATATGCACCCAAGTTTGGAGCAATTATGCATTTAGACAAAACAGACATCCAGGGAATAGCTAGGGGACGCTAATGAATTAGCTAAAGCAAATTAAGTTTTTTTTTAAAAATAGCTCTAAAAATCAGCTCCTGATGTAATCAGCACTCCTGCATAAAGAAAAAAAAAGTTATTTTTTCACAAAGTAGGGTTCATGGGCTTTGCAGCTCAATTGTGCATTTAAAATAATTCAGCTGTCAGAAATTTTATCTTGGGAGTTTTTTTTACACTCAAGGCTATCAAGTGATAGAAATTAAAATCTGCCCAAGATGAGCAGCTTTTATTCTGATTATATATGGCAAGACTATGTAGGTGGGATATGGAGAATCCTATTTACATTTTTAGGACTTCCAGGTTACACAACACTATAGGTTGCAAGGCTAAAAAAGGTACTTAGGATTTCTGCAGTTTGGAAGTGGCATGGCACACATCACCCCAGTTTATTTTGCAAGATGGTTCCAACTAGAAGAAACTGTTTTGTACACATCACTGCATTCACATGCAATTAGCTCACCAAAAGTTGTTGTACTACCACTGCATCCACTAAAGCCACTTTTAATGAGCTAACTACATTGCACAGTATGCAAAAAGGAACCTCCAAGAACAGGGAAAGAGATCATTTGTCATTTTCCCTTTTACATTTGCATTCAGTGATGGGGCAGACTAACAGGATTATCCTATGACACCATCTACAAGTGTTCCTTCACTAGGGAGCACAGGTGGCTTGCCCGAGATGAGCTTTTTCATTCACAGGATGTGTTCCTGGCAAGGTTGACATTCAGTACTCACCCTTCAAGGGTGAGACAGAACCAACAGCAGTTTAAGTGCCAACCACATTGGTGTGAAACTAGTCATGCACAAGCCAGACCAGCAAAGAACAGCAAGGTTTTTCCAAGATTCAAGTTATGAAACAGGATCCAAAGCTTCCTGTGTGGGTCACCAGTTTAAAAAGGTAATAGTCTCCCATTTTAGAAGAAATTAAGGGTCGTGTCCCTGGGAGCAGTGGTGAATATTTTTAAGGCATAAGTGGATAGATTCTTGACTAAGGGGGTCAAAGGTTACTGGGGAAAATGGTTAAAGCCACAAACAGTGATGACCTTATTGAATGGGAGCGCAGGCTGGAGGGGTCAAATACCCTAATCCTGCTTCATATGCATGCCAAGATTGCTCACGTCCTTAAGTGCATGCACTGGGACAAAATTCTAATTTGTTTTCAGCAACCTTTTGGCAAGGTAATGGAAATTTCCAAATCTGAAGTTAAAGATAAACCCACACTAAATTAATTGAATTAAGTCCAGTGCAAACTGGAAGTTGAATACACATTCTCAGATCACTGGCCAAAATGGTAGACAGGAGTTGATGGAAAGGTCTGACCAGAGATGGGAGGGTGCATTTAGACATGAAATTTAAGAAAATCTTTGACTGGGATGGAGTTTACTTCAAATGTTAAAAGATTAGTTCCTGGATGCTTCCAGCCAAAAACACCTTGCTCTTCATTTTTACTTTAATCAGCTTAGTTCCATGTGCATCCAGTCACTAGCAACTAACCACATTGAAAGGCATGCACTGCTTTAGTCAAAGTGGACAAGCTCGTGAAGAAAAACTTTCAGTTGAATTGCAATGCAGTGACAAGGCTAAGTCTACACAAATTTGTATTTCAAGACCAAAACAAAAGAAAACCATCTGAACCAAATGCAATACCCACCCATTAAAAAAAACTGTAAACATTGTTAACTCATTCTTACCTTTTAATGCAATAACCTTGCTGGCTGGGTTCATAATAGCACTATCAGCAGAGATTGGACGGCGAATGGGATTGTTGGGTTCATTCATATCAATGATGACCACCTGGGCTTGCTCACCAACTTTCTCCCGAATACAAATGAATTTGTCAGACTCCATTGTCAGAGTGCTGAACCCAATATTTGCAGGATTAATGCCCAGGTTTTGGAGCTGAAACAAAAATTGCAATGAATCAGAAATGCATCAATGTCAAAAAAAGCTAGGCTACTGGACACAGGTGTGGAAACAAAATGAAACGGACTCAAGTTCTACATATGACTGCTTATTCTTCCTAATTGTGACTCAACTATGCCTCCAACCGAGCTTCACTTTTTACTGATGTCCCACAAAATGGAGGAAAGGGGGAAGCTAGTTCATAAAAGGGCATCCAAGTATGCAAGAATTGAAGGATTGGTTCTTTTACTTAGGAAAGCATTGCGCTTGTGCACCAGTTAACCAGTATGTTGATAATTAGTTCCACTTTCACAGCTCTTAAGGAAATGCAATGGGCAGGAATTGGTTTTGCCTTTCAGGGCTATTGCATTAAGATTACCTGCCAGAGCAGGCTTGAAGAAATGACTGAAGGCATGCACAAACAGCCAGAATACAACACTCAAGCAAAAAAATGTTTCCTACTTGCAGCTTCTTTCTCCATTGATACTGCAATGACATGATGCCTGGATACAAGTGGAAACATCATTTAAATGATCAAGACAGATTTGGTTCTAGGTCTAAATTATGCAATTGTGATCAGAACTCAAAAACAGGATATGAATTAAGGGAAACCAGAATCTAAAAATCCAGGCAAATTTATTAAGCGGAAGTGAATATCCAGCATTCAAGGTTTAAAATAATTCACATCTCGAAGTTACCAATCTTTAAAAAACAAACAAACAAGAGAACTCATCCTGCTGACATAGATAAAATGGGTGCAATCTACTGCATTCATAATCTAAAACTGTGCAGAAGTTCCAAACTGCAACAGGAAGCTGCAGGATATCAGATTAGAGTTGGGAGTAACCAGGTGCTTGGACAATTTAACTGAAATGCCCCAGTCATGAATGATCAACACTCCATTTTAGAGCATTGACCCAAATGCTAAAAGTCTATTTCACCACAGGAAAAGCATTTTGATTTATGGAAAAGTGCTCAACTTACACTCAAGGGGTTGGAGCTGGATGAGATTTCTCTCCAATTTAGGTGGATAGGGGTTGCAAGTTACCACTGCTGGAATGAACATATTCACAGCACTAGAGTTCAAATGCCAACAGTACTAAATCTCAACATGAGTCATGAATATGGCATTCTTCCAGATCTCATTCAAATTGATGCATACATGGCATCCAATCAGACATGTAATTTAAATGGAGTAGAGAAAGTTAAATTAGAGAATACATTTTTTTATGTTAGATTAGGAACATTTTCCCCCCCATCTTATTGTACAAGCCTGTCACAACAATTGAGATAGTTGGTTGTACTTTATACAAAGATTCACTCAACATAACATGGCTGTTTTGCATTTGAGATAAATTCAACTTGCAAAAAGTGGGATTTAGACAAGGCAAGCTGAAGCAATTTTGTAACCGTGGTACACATTGAGATAGAGAAAGCTGTCCTTGGTCCCTTTGGAGAGAGAGCAATTTGGAGTACTACATTATTCATGGTTAACAATACTGAAAAGTTATCCTGGCAGACACTTAGTCATAGCTCTAGTCAGCTGGTAAAAGATAAAAACATCCCTTGAGTGATTGCTGTGAAAATTCAAATTGTTTTACCAATTTTGATGCAGTCACATGCCTCTTGCAAAGACATCCTGTATCAGGACAGACAGCATGCTGTTTTTGCCATCTGTCTGCATTATTCAAAGAATCAGACTGCTTTGATGCATTGTACATTTATTCCAATTAGATTGCAGATGTCAAGATCAAACTTTCTTTGGGAGCTTGTTCAGACCAGTTGGGAATTATGTTATGTGGGTTGGCACAGTGGCTAGCACTGTTGCCTCAACACCAGGGACCTGGGTTCAATTCCCACCTCAGGTCAGTGTGGAGTTCACACATTGTCAGAGGAAACCCACACAATCCAAAGGTGGGGGTTAGATGATTGGCCATGCTAAATTGCCCCTTAGGTGTTAGGGGATGTTTGTGTCAGTGCAGGCTCAATGGGTTGAATGGCCTCCTTCTGCACTGCGGGGGTTCTTGAGCTTGCTACACTTACGTGCACCGACTTGCCAATTCTGAAGATGCAGGGGGAGGGTGGGTTTAAACACTCCTCCACTGCCTCAAATATTTATGCAGTTAACAATTGCAGTGTTTGAGCTAACTATTTCAAAGTCAGATTGTACAAAATCAGGAACTCTACCAAACCACCAGACAATTGCACTTATGGGGAGAAAGATTAAGTTGAGGGAAGACTAAGAACATAATAGGAGCAGGAGTAGGCCACCCAGCCCCTTGAGCCTGCCCTGCCATTCAACAAGATCATGGCTGATCTGAAGTGGATCAGTTCCACTTACCCACCTGATCCCTATAACCCCCAATTCCCTTACCGATCAGGAATCCATCTATCCGTGATTTAAACATATTCAACGAGGTAGCCTCCACCACTTCAGTGGGCAGAGAATGAGATTCACCACCCTCAGAGAAGTTCCTCCTCAACTCTGTTCTAAACGGACCCCCCCTTTATTTTGAGGCTGTGCCCTCTAGTTCTAGTTTCCTTTCCAAGTGGAAAGAATCTCTCCATCTCTATCCTATCCAGCCCCTTCATTATCTTATAGGTCTCTATAAGATCCCCCCCTCAGCCTTCTAAATTCCAACGAGTACAAACCCAATCTGCTTAGTCCCTCCTCATAATCAACACCCCTCATCTCTGGTATCAACCTGGTAAACCTTCTCTGCACTCCCTCCAAGGCCAATATATCCTTCCGCAAATAAGGGGACCAATACTGCACACAGTATTCCAGCTGCGGCCTCACCAATGCCCTGTACAGATGCAGCAAGACATCTGCGCTTTTATATTCTATCCCCCTTGTGATATAGGCCAACATCCCATTTGCCTTCCAATCACCTGTTGCACCTGCAGACTGGGTTTTTGCATCTCATGCACAAGGACCCCTAGGTCCCTCTGCACAGCAGCATGTTATAATTTCTTTCCATTTAGATAACCCAATTTGCTATTTCTTCCAAAGTGAATAACCTCACATTTGTCAACATTATACTCCATCTGCCAGATCCTCGCCCACTCACTCAGCCTGTCCAAATCTCTCTGCAGACCTTCTACGCCCTCCACACGATTCACTTTTCCACTTATCTTTGTGTCGTCTGCAAACTTTGTTACCCTACACTCAGTCCCCTCCTCCAGATAGTCTATATAAATGGTAAATAGTGGAGGCCCCAGTACCAATCCCTGCGGCATGCCACTAGTTACCATCTGCCAAACAGAAAAGCACCCATTTATTCCGACTCTGCTTCCTGTCAGAGAGCCAATCCCCAATTCATGCTAACACCCTACCCCCAACTCCATGTGACCCAATCTTCAGCAACCTTTTGAGGCACCTTATCAAACACCTTTTGGAAATCCAAAAACACCACATCCACCGGTTCCCCTCCGTCAACCACACTAGTCACATCTTCATAAAAATCCACCAAGTTTGTCAAGCACGACTTTCCCCTCATGAATCCATGCTGCGTCTGCTTAATCCATCATTAAAGAAATAGCAGGCCATCTGGGTAAGACTGGCATTGATGAAACACTGTAGTTACACCAATCTTACAGCAGCCATCTTTTGCATTTCCTGCCCTTTCATAGGGGCAAGTAACCTTGTGATAGTCTGCTTTAGTCACCTGCATTTCAAAATTAGTTCATGCTTGAAGAACAAGATGCACTTTGCAGTCAAGTAGTCACTAATATCACAAGTCAATTTACACTCAGCAGGCTCCTACAAAAACAGAACAAAAACAAGTGACTAGAGCATCTGCTTCAGGTGGAGGGATAAATGTTGGCCAGGACACTAGTGAATTTATTTTTGAACAGTGCTGTGGCATCTTATGCAAAAAACAACATCTGATAACACTGCACTGAAGTCAGCCTTGAATGCACAAACTTGGAATATCACTGATCCATGGCAGAAACTTGAGAATGAGAATCTACATCCCAATATGGTGATATTCTGCACTAAAGATAACACTTTTCCATTCAAGGCAATTAATCCAGGATCATGGCAGAAGAATGTCATGTGTACATTAGAACCCCATTGTTACACATTGCATTCAGATCAAATGACGTTTAAGGAAACAATGGTTGTACTTTCTAATTTCCACACAATTAAAACTTGAGCAGTTGTTAACACCACTTTCCATAAGGCAGTCTGCAGACTGTTCCATTCAAGTTCAAGCAGCTGCCAAATCTCAATAAACATTGACAGCAGAGAGAAGTTGGAACAGGCATTATTTCTTGCCAACTGAAAGAGCTGGACTTGAAGATTGTATTTGTCACCATGAGAGATTTGGTGGGTTTTAAAAATCCAAAGTAATCAAGTCCAGCCAGCCACCAAATTGACATCCTTGATCTTATTAGTCAAGAATCAATCTTCAGAAAGGCTGGGGAGAAAAATCCAGCACAGGGACCGTTTTATAGAAAAGTGGCCCAGATTTTGATCCTGAAGTACCGTTTGGAAATTTGGCATGTCTGTTACTACTATCACCAGCTTCTACAGATGCACCATAGAAAGAATTCTGCTTGTGTCACAGCTTGGTATGGCTCCTGCTCTGTCAAAGACTGCAAGAAACTAAGGGTCATGAATGAAGCCCAGTCTACTCAAGCCAGCCTCCCATCCACTGACTCCATCTACTCTTCCCACGGCTTTGGAAAAGCAGCCAGCATAATCAAGGACCCCACGCAGCCCAGTCACTTCCACCTTCCGTCAGGAAAAGATACAAAAGTCTGAGGTCATGTACCAACTGACTCAAGAACAGCTTCTTCCCCACTACCATCAGACTTTTGAATGGACGGACCTACCTCGCATCAAGTTGCTCTTTCTCTACACCCTAGCTATAACTGTGACATGATATTCTGCACCCTCCTTCTCCATGGACGGTGTGCTTTGATTGTACACTGTGCAAGAAACAATAATTTTCAATACGACAATAAATCAAATACTGTACAATTACACAATTCTCATTGCTGTTAATACCATAGACTGAAACAAATGCTCTAGCCAAGGTGCTTTATTACTTGCACAACCATCTGCCTTCACCTTTTAACAGGGCACTGACCACAAATTACAAAGCGAATAGCTAGGTGTGGCAGAACAGATAAATGTACTCCATGGCACATTTCTAAGAGCAATTAATTCAGATAATTAGAAGTCAGTAGTAACAGTGATTGTTTAATTTCTTCAACTAAACCAAAAGTCCTTGGGAGAAGGGGATTACCAGTTCTTTGGGCAAATTATTGATGGCTTGCTTGAAGTGAGATGTCCAGCAAGTCCATGGATTTTCTGGGTGAAACTAAAACTAGGTTATACCTGCAGAGCTCAGCAACAACCTAGGAAATTCTTGGGAAGTTTGAAACTAAAAGCCTTCATCACTACCCCACAAACTAGAAAATACTCAGCATTTCCACTTCCCAGCAGAAAACGTCAAAAATTGCTCTGTTTGGCACTGATGTGACTATTTTTAAACTAAGGTTTGCATGACCTTTACAAGTAACATTGCGACCACACCTTTTCTTGCGTGGTTACAAGAGAAACCAAACATGGAACAAAAGTTGGGTGTGGTTACATTGGTCATCTCCCACCAACACTAGATAAACTTGTACTTTTCCACAGGCCCAGAAGCTTGTATTTGATTACCAATTTGAAAAGTTTACTGATTTCAGCTGCAGAGGGACAGCAAGTTCTACAGCTGACTTCTGGCCTTTCCACGGCTTTATCCAATGCAAACCAGGTAAGGGATAAATCAAACCCAGCTATGCTGCTGACTCCAAATATCAGTTACTTGTAGCCCAGCATGAGTAACCTTCATGGGTGAAGATTTGGAAACATTTAGAAACTGTTGAAACAACTTATTGTTTTGACTGAACACAAGAAAATGACCTAAAACAAAGTTAATCTAGGAACTTTAGCATACAAGATTAAAGGCTGGAATAGTGAGCCAAAAAAAGTCTTTGGGTGGCATTCTGCAAAGCTGTTCCAAAAAGCACTTGTTTGAACCTTTTATCCCTTCATTTACCAGGGAGAAAACAGCACATTATCCACCAACTTGGTAATGTCCAGGAATCAAATGGGAATCACTAAGGAAATTACCTCAAGTTCCCAATTTTCTGATCTCTGGGTTACATTGATAGTTCAAATTTCCACCCATGAACATCCTTGGTCTCCACTGTAGAGGGAAAAAAAGGCAACTTCACAGGCAAAAAAAGTGACAACTTGTATTACAAGTTGTCAAAAATGCTTTCAATTACCAAAATGGTATTGACAGAAAAATGGAATGAGTCAAAATGGAAAAATCAATAGCAAGTATTCCAGTACTCATGAACAGGCTAGGAATCAGAACCAACAATGCTCCAACCTCAATCACTGAAGGCTTGTCCTACTACTAAAGCCATCTGGGCATTGCTCTACTTGACATTTGTTCTGCTCAGAACTTACATAGAACATAGAACATAGAACATTACAGCGCAGAACAGGCCCTTCGGCCCACGATGTTGCACCGACCAGTTAAAAAAAAAAACTGTGACCCTCCAACCTAAACCAATTCCTTTTCGTCCATGAACCTATCTACGGATCTCTTAAACGCCCCCAAACTAGGCGCATTTACTACTGATGCTGGCAGGGCATTCCAATCCCTCACCACCCTCTGGGTAAAGAACCTACCCCTGACATCGGTTCTATAACTACCCCCCCTCAATTTAAAGCCATGCCCCCTCGTGCTGGATTTCTCCATCAGAGGAAAAAGGCTATCACTATCCACCCTATCTAAACCTCTAATCATCTTATATGTTTCAATAAGATCCCCTCTTAGCCGCCGCCTTTCCAGCGAAAACAATCCCAAATCCCTCAGCCTCTCCTCATAGGACCTCCCCTCCACACCAGGCAACATCCTGGTAAACCTCCTCTGCACCCTCTCCAAAGCCTCCACATCCTACAAGCAGTAACTTTCCTAATAATGTCATTTGTTGTAAGAGTTAGGATTTTAGCAACAGCAGCACAAGTTATCAAAAGGCAATTAAAGTGCTGGTCAATATAGCTCCAACACTTGACACAGGGCCACTCAATTAGTATATAGATGAGGACTGAAGCACTGGTTCATTTAGTAAAAGCTGCTCCTTTCTTGTTCTTTAGTGCTGGCCAATCCATAATTGCCCCAAGGTGCCAACAGGCTTTGTAGTGATTTTCAGGGCACAGTCAGCTTTATCATGGGACCATCACCTAGGATCAGGTACAGGAGACACTCAGGTACCTTCTAAGAAAAGGGCAGATACTCACCATTATTCAATTTCTTAAATTGAGAAAACTGAACTGGAATTACTATTGCTCAATGTTATGAACAAGTGAAACAGGACTTGGCCCATCCCTAGAAAAATAATCCAGCTTGTTTAGTTGTATTCAAACTAACCAAGTAATGAGAATAGTATACTAGTTTTGAATGGGGGAAATCCAATGAATCAATTGTATTCATGGCAACCATGTTTGGATCAGGTCATGTTGCCCCCACACTATTTTGCAATTCTTAAATTTACCCCAAGTAATATGTAGGTTTGGTTTGCTGCAGCATGTTAACTCACCATTGATTCATTCCAAACAGGTGATGTACTGTACTTCAGTAACAATTTATGGCAAACTTACAACCGCGGAACTGAGCCATTTTAAAAACTGCTTCATTATGGCACAGCAAGATAATCTGCATCATTAGTTACTTCACATGACAACATGTCTTGCAGTCTTACCAACTAGACAAACATTTAAGAATTCTACAGTTGGTTGCATAGACACAGAGTACAAGGGGTAACAAAAAAATTGGAAAATGGTGACAAACTATGGGTATGGTTTAGTTTGGATAAGGGCTGAAGTGACAAGGTGGGGGGGGTCAATAATCTAGTTTTGCTGATGTGGCTCATAGCTCAATGTGGACTGTTGAGCAAGCAGCATGCAACAAAGATAGATAAATTAAGTGAGGGGCAAGTTATGCAACGAATGGCATAATTGCCCCCATTCCATATAAAGCTTCATGGGGACCAATGGGTAAGCAGCCTGGGCAGAGACCAATGTGAAATCAGATTTATGAAAACAACAGTCAATATGACCCCAAAATGAGACATGAAGGAATGGAGAGTAGATCATTTGAGGTGCAGGTAGACAAAACTGGTTAGGTCAGACTAGTTTGATACTCCCATTATAGAAGGGACATAACAGATCTTGTCTAGTAAATCTGTTGAGAACATTTAAGATATAGGGACTGTTAGTGGGATGTTAGACAAAGTGAGAATGAGCTGTTCAAAGCCAAACACCCGATGTGTGTTTTTAATGCTGCAAATTTATGGCATGTGGAATAAACATGCAGATGAAGATTAGGGAAGCTTCATGCAAACCAACAGTGCCTTTTAAGTTTATTTACAGGATTCAGGCATTGCTGGCTAGGCCAGTGTTTATTGCCCCCAAGGTGATGAGCTGCCTTCTTGAACCACTGCAGTCCCACCAACTTGGATAAAATGGTGGCCATACTGAAGTCCTTGTTGTACAGCCATAATTTGTGTTTCATAGACAAGCTACAAAAGTTTCAACCTCCACTCACAGCTTGAGCACGTATCCAAGTTGGCACTACAGGAGGGAGCACTGTGCAGATGTTGCCTTTGGCCAAGATATTGTAATATCTGCCCTCTCAGTTGGAGGCAAATGATCCAATGACACTACCTGAAGCACAGTAGGGGAGTTCTGCCAGTACCCTGGCCACTGTATTCTTAACTTGCAACACTAATGGAAATAGCTTCAGGACCTCAGGTACAATTTGTCTACTGTTTCCCACATTAGTGACATGAAAAACAACTTCAAGAAAGAGACAAAGACTTGCAAGCTGGATCACTAACAGCAGAGGCGGCAGTGGTTAGCACTACTGCCTCACAGCACCAAGGACCTGGGTTTGATTCCCAGCTTGGGTCAGTGTGGAGTTTGCACATTCTCCTTGTGTCTGCATGGGTTTCCTCCCACAGTCCAAAGATGTGGTTCAAGGTAAATGTGGGATTGTTGTTGGTGCAGGTTTGGACCGAATGGATTCTATCAGCACAAATTTAAGGCTGATGGTCCACAGTCTGATGTACAATTATGCACTTGTTCCAAATCTAGAATCATCCATATTTGACTGGAAACTTGATAAAAGTCTGTAAGCTCCAATGCAAAACCATCACATGATTAGACAATCAGATAAAGTTCAAAGAACCTGAAGGGAAAATTAGGTAGCCTAAACTTCAGAGTTTAAACTAACCATAAAGCTGATGTGAAGCAAAACCCCTTACACAATAGCAGCTTTGAAAATGCTGAATCAGGTCCCTGAAGGATTAGAATCAATACAGTTTGCCCACAGTCTATAATGGCACTGCCATTACTATAGGGTAACATTTTTCTGGGTTTGGAGGAAATTCACCAAATGGCAATATACCCTCCCAATCCTTTGAATTTCTTGCATGGCAACATCCAACTTGTGCATGGGAATTTTAGGTTGAACAGCCTAGAAGAAACATTGTAGCACTTGCTACAACTTGAACAGTTGAAACAAAGTATTTGGACATGTATGGAGAAGCTTGGTGCAAAGGAGGAACGTGATAAGGGTTATTGGTGTAGGGAGCAGCTTATGGATTACCAACACTAGTAGCACTGAAGCATGCTGTTAAAATGGAGTTTAATGTAAACTTAGACTTCTATACGGATTTGTATGCAAGGTCCCAAATCAAAGTGAAACAAGATTGGCCTGGCAGGGAAATGGAGGTAGACACCACATGGGCTATGGAAGCTCTTGCATGTCCTTTCCTACCTCTTACCAGTATAGCACTGAGGGACAGTACAGCAAGGTCAGACTGGTGATTAAAACAAATCAAGTTAGAACTAAAACTTAAGGGCCAATTAATGCCAAGCTTTGAACTGTAAACTGCGTTTGTTTGAGATAAGTGCAGAGTAAAAGCAAATACTGACCAATAGGTTGTGGACACTAGTCATGAATAGAAGTGCCAAAACTTCAACATTCCAGCAAAGATAGTATCTTTCAGGAAGCTCAAAGCTCTGAAAACAATTTGCCACTTTCCTGGAGGTTGCTTCCATCAGCAGAAAGAACTTTATACTGAATTCCAGGAAGGATGCAAAGTTGCTGTTAAAATCATAACTGCATCAGGAAAGCCAAGTCACTGGACTCAATGCAGACAAACTGGTATATTTTGGAAAGAGTCAAGAACATGCCCCAAAGCTTAATCTATAGTCACTTTCAGTTCTTGGTTTTAAATGAGGTCTACACTAAACAGTAACAAACATTCTAGCATGCCAGTGACCAAATAGGTACCTTGCACATACTCCTGCACCTCAGACAGCCAAGACTCAAATGGACCGCAAAAACCCCTCCTATCCAATAGGAAGTCTTTAAACTAGCTGCATAAACCTATGCTGAACAGTCACTGGGGCTGATGAATGGCAGATGGAATTTAATTTAGATAAATGTGAAGTGATGCATTTTGGTAGATTGAACCAGGGCAGGACTTAATGGTAGGATGTTGAGGAGAGTTACAGAGCAAAGATCTAGGGGTACATGTTCATAGCTCCTTGGAAGTGGAGTTACAGGTGGAGAGTGGTGAAGGCATTCAGCATGCTTGGTTTCATTGGTCAGAACATTGAACACAGGAGTTGGGATGTCTTGAAGTTGTACAAGACATTGGCACGGCCACACTTGGAATACTGTGTATAGTTCTGGTCACTATTATAGAAGGGATATTAAACTAGAAAGAGTGCAAAAAAGACTTACTAGAATGCTACTGGGACTTGTTTGAGTTACGAGAGGCTGGATTTTCCTCAGTGTAGAAGGCTGAGGGATGACCTTAGAGGTCTATAAAATAAGGGGCATAGATCAGCTAGATAGTCAATATCTTTTCCCAAAGATAGGAGAGTCTAAAACTGGAGGGCATAGGTTTAAGGTGAGGTGAGATACACAAAAGGGTCCAGAGGGGCAATTTTCTTCCAGAGAGTGGTGAATTCTGGAACAAGCTGCCAGAGGTAGTAGTAGAGGCAGGTACAATTGTCTCTTAAAAACATTTAGACAGTTACATGGGTAAGATGGATATAGAGGGATATGGGCCAAACAGGCAATTGGGACTAGCTTAGGGGTTTTTAAAAAAGGACAGCATGGACAAGTTGGGCTGAAGGGCCTGTCTCCATGCTGTAAACCTCTGACTACTTGTGCTGGAGTTGGAGGCAGATCTATTCAAAGCAGCAAGAGAAAGGGTGCAAGCTTATCAATTCTCTGACTAGGCATTATGGACCAGTCAGGTAGCAAATTTGTCACACCCTTCTGGAGCACTGCATGTCAAGAAAGCAAGACCATCACTGATGTCAGCAGGTTATCTTCCACCCTGTCAAGCTCAATTGGAAAACCAAAGGCTTAAATCACCCAAATTTAAGTTTCTTAGCCATAATATGGGGGAACATAGTTCTTTGGGCACCAATGCTTTAACAGGTCATAATTCATAGGATTTTATTTGGTATCGTAACAGTTTGAAAGCTATAATACAGAAGCCAAGATTCCCAGCTTTGAAGCAGACAACCATGTCCTGCTGAAATCATTGCATCAAGACAGTTGGCACTATACAAGACTCATTCCCCACTTGTGCCATGTTCAACCACAAGCCTTTCCAACACAAAACATAATTCCTCCAAGTGAATGCAGGGCTGATGAGCAAGGGCAATAGAGACAGAGGTTCCTCAGAATTACTTCAGGTGTAATGCAACTTATTTGATGAGAGAATCTGCTGCAAATCACCTCTAATCAAAAGAAGTGGTTATACTGAACCTGTCAACTGAGTTCAGGCTGCCTACTACAGTGGCAACTTTAGATCAAGGATCATGGTGGGAATTGTCCAGATGTCTGAAATGCACCCACTACACAGGTATGCCTGCCAATGGTGGCATTTCTAGTTGGTTAAATCAATGCATGTCCAATACCAGCTCTAATTGGTTTCAGAGGTCAAAAAAGGTTTACATCGCTCAAAACAGGACTATAATTTATATGCATGTTTTATATGCAAACGGCTACCTGGTTCAAAACAGAGCAGAAACATGGTCACAAGTCCACACTGGAGCTCTAAAAATTTGGCCTAGGAGGATGAAGTTGCAAAAAGGAAATTATATCTATACTGGCCAGCATTTACAACTACTCTTCAAGTATTCACTTGAATTTTTAGGCATGTGCATTAATTACTAGTTCAACTTGAGCAAAGGCAATATATGTTAGAAGTGCACAGGTGAAGTCAGGGGGCTCCGAACTATGATACCAGTGAATTCAAAGTGAGTCACAAGCTGGACCCATAGCAAGAGACTTTACTTAAACTCATTTATGGGATCTGGGTATTATTGGCTAGGCCAGCATTTATTGCCTTAGACTTCTGGAAGGTCACCTGGAGATTATGCAATTGTAAAGTGGGTACTTGAAAAGGGAGTAAACCCACCTGGTTAACTTATTTTAATATAGATAAAGACTGTAATGCTGTTCTACAGTTGTAAGATAAAAGAGAAGCTGGGCTAATAGGAACCTACTAATAGGAGCAAGGCTGTACCATGAGGGCAGATTTTAAGCCCAGCCAACAATGTACTCAAAATATTGTGTGCTAGGGGAGACAACTTCAACCACTGAACATTGACTGGAAGCATCTGACCTCCAAGGAATCACTAACATATCCTTCAGCTAAGCTGACTCATTTCCAGCAATCAAAGGCAGCCACTTGGCTCTCACCTGAACATTAAGGCAGCATTTGACCAAGTGTGGCATCAAGGAGCCACATACCTAGTGATGGTTATTGGAGGGCAATCATCTCAAACCCAGGACATTGCTGCAGAAACCCCAGGTATGTGCAGGTCCAACTATCTTCAGCCACTTCAATGATCAATCCTTCAGGTTCAGTACCATTCACTCATACTGAAACAATCCATGTCCATATGCAACAAGACCTGGTCAACATCCAGGTATTGACTGATGAGTGGCAAGCAGCATTCAAGAAGGTGGCTCAACACAACCTCTGAAAAATGCTAGCCTAGCCAGCAATGCCCACATGACCAAATCAAACTACTTCCCATCAACATTTTTCATGCATCCCAGAGAATTTCAGATTTGTTCAGTACAGACCAGATCAAGCTCAAGATGCACCACTGTACTTGCTACCTCCCAATTGCTTAGTGGGTGCTTGGACTACCAGTCGCCAATGAACAAGATCAGTGGCAGCCCAAATAAACCACCAGAACCCTTTGATAATGCAGTCCGAGTTCTAGAAGCTCAAATTCCTTAACCAAAAATCTGAGGCTCAACTTAACTGTTATCAGCTGCAGGGGTTGAGTAGAATGCAATCAGCAAAAACACTGTCTACACCATCAACTGCATTCTAGCTTTAACCTGATTTGATCAAAGGTCTTTATTCTCCATGGTTTAATCAACAACCCAACACATTTACCTCATGCCCCCAATCCAGCCAGAAGCCAGGTAGGTAAAGTGGAGCATTTGAAGCTGATGTTTGGTAGCTTTGCAACATTCCAATTTGGTTGACCTGGGTACTTGGGAAGCAGCTTGTTGTCCAATGGGGCTGGAGATAAAACCAGAACCCAAATCTGTTTTTAACTGGACATTAAGTTAATGTGGAGCATGGATCTTGGTGTAGTGATTTCCAGCATCAAAAGTCTGGAGTCAAAATAGCAAATTTAAAAACAGGTCCACAGGAATAAAAATGTTTGAGGATAATGGTGGTGGAGGTGTTTGAATTGAGGATTTAATTAGTGTTGACAGGAGAACCGGTGGATGTGGCTTATTGAGACTTAAAGTCTCAAACTACTAGGTAAAATTAAAGTGGATGTGATTGCAGGTAATGTCTTGAGATAGATAGCAGTTAGGAAGCAAAGAGTTCACGTATGTGCCTTTCTGATTGGCAGGTAGTGACTAGCAGGGTACTGTAGGGATCTCTGCTAGGGCCCCAACTGTTCACAATGATTTGGAAGAGGGAACTAAATGCATCTCCAAAATGATACAAGGTTGAGTGGGAGGATGCAGACATGCTGGTGTGATTTGGACAGGCTGTGTGGGGGCATATGCAGTATAATGTGAGGTTATCCACTTGGTAGCAATAATAAGACAGGCTACTACTTGAATGGGTGCAAATTGAGGGGTGGATACTCAATGACTGGTGCTCTTGTGCAGTCACTAAAAGCAAGCACACTGGTACACAGGCAATAAAGGGAGCAAATGGTACATTGGCCTTCATAGAGGATTTGACTGTAGGAATAAAGATGTCTTACTGCAGTTTTACAGGGTCAGTGAGGTCACACCTGGGATATCGTGTGCAGTTGGTGTCCTCATCAGAGGATGCATTTCCTTGCTTGCGAGTACAGTGAAGGTTTACCAGGCTGATTCCTGGGATGGCAGGTCTGTTACGAGACTAAGTCTGTAAGAGGGAGGCTCAAACAAAATTCAAATAGGATTAAACAGGGTAGATTCAGAAAGAATGCCACAGTTTGAGGATATGGGATAAACCTTTCAGAATTGAGAAATTTCTTCATCCAGAGTGGCGAGTGTGTGGAATTCAGTACCAAAGAAAATAGTTGAGGCCAAAAAGTCAAATTAGATATTGCTCTTGGGGCTAAAGGATTCGGGGGGGGGGGTCTACTGAAATAGGTAGACACTTTAATTGTCAATCTTAAATATCACTTCAACAGCCAAACCCTTTGCTTGCCAGTAGTGCATCAAATCCCACAAGATGTGTTTCCAAATTCTTATCCAAGAGACAAGCTAGCTTTAATTGTCTGCCTTTCAGATGTCATCTATTACTACCCAGTTATGCATCTGGTACATTAAGATGAGAGATCAAGATCCAAGTCCACCAATACAGAATTCAGGTTTGGAACTTATTGCATGGGACAAGAACTGATATCTAATCAAAGTGAGAAAGACAAAATGACCTTGACAGTCTCAGGTGAATTTATGCTTAGACAAGGGATCCAAGCTGTTTTTGCCAAAGACTATTGGTGGAATGAAGCTGCAAAGTGCTCCCTCCTTATACCAACAAGGTAAATTAAAGAATACTCTCCATGTAAAGCCATCTCAAACAGTTTGGCCCATGAAGCCTATGCTAGAATTGCTTCACGTTACAGTATCTGCAGTCAGACAACATTTGCAGCTAGAACAAACCAGCTCATTAACAGCATCAATGTGATCAGGTTAAGGAGGAAATTTTGCACACCTTCAATGAGAGAGCTTCCCAAAGCAGTCAAAGAGCCAGATCTGAGTATAAACACCCAATGGAAATAAGACTAAGAAGGGGATATCAAGAGCTGCACCTTGCTTCAGTTGGGGTGGGTCTAGACCAGTAAACAAGTCATTCAAATGTTTGGATTTTAAGTACCGCAATCTAGGAAACACCACAAGCATACCAGTGACTGCTTTTAGCCAGCTGGTGTCATCAGGGCTAACAATTGCATTTGTTAGCATAATATCCAGTTATTTAAAGCAATAATAAAGTGCTGGAACACAAGACTGGCAGCATCTGACATTGACTCCTGTTAATACCAGCTCCCTACAGATGCTGCCAGACCGGTTGAATAGTCCCAGCATCCTTTTACATCAAGCATAGGTGCACATCATTTTACTATCAAAGCTCATATGCTTCCTGCAGGAAGCAAAGCAAGATAGAAGCCATTGTATTCCATGTCCTTGGACTCACTGCACTCCTGGCCAGTCTCCAATTTGTCATTCAAAACTCTACTCCAAACCAAGTCCTGTTCATGCACTGTGCTTAGCAACCCACAATGCCTCAGGATCATTGAAGATTCACATCCTGGTTTAAATCCTAAAAGGGATTCATTCCACTGCAACTTTATCATCCTCCAAATATCAGCATCTAGTCATTTTGCTGAAGCATCCCATTTTAACTGCTTCCACCATTGATCCTGAAACTGCCTTAAACCAAGCTCTGGAACCCAAATCTCTGCCTTTTGACCATCTGCCCAAGTATTACTTTGTGGATCAATTTTTTAATTAAATTGAGGTACCTTGGAAGGAGACAACCTTGTTTTCACTATTGCAGAAATCATGCCAAGGAGATTATTTAAAGTTATATCAAAGCCAAGGAATACCAGAGGGAAGACACCTCAAGTATAGAGAACATTCCCTCAGTTGGCTTTGCAGCATTTTTGTAAAAAATCCAAGACTGCAATGATTAGAAATTTTGCAGTAACCCTTATGGTGTGCATTCACTAATTTCCAAACAGAAGTAGAAGTATTCCAATATTAAAATGTTCAAGTGTTATGTTTTTTTCATACATGAGCAAACAGCAGGAGCTGTGGTAACACTGATGCAGCTGCATCTCCCATTCTGTGCCAAGAGCATCAAAATATTTTTAGTATATCCAAAGTCAGTCAATTAATTTAGACTGCTCCCACAAAAAAAAAGTTCAAAAGCAGCCAGTGTGCACACTGACTGTAGAATGGAGTTGAAAGCTAGGAAATTCAAAAGTATGCAGGCAGTAGATTCTCAATTATCCTAACTGCATGTGTCTTAAGCCTATGTGATGTGCCTTTTGCTGAAGAATGGAAACGGATTCCAATTCTAGAGCCATGGTTTGATTTCAGAGAAGTAGCTGCCAAGTGAACAGCTATAACTTCAGATAAATAGCACAATACAGCACCAATAAAGAGCTAGTCAGTAAATACTACAACCAATGAGGAACCAAAACAAAGCACACAGCTGGAAACATTAATACTGCATTTGTACTCAAAATACACAGGAAGGGGAGTCATTTAAAAATCCACTGTTCCTTCTGTGTCAGACACTTACCGGAAGTGGCTGGGTTTGTCAAGAAGCCAATTTGAATTTAAAATCAGGCTCATCATTGTTTGTTGTAATGTAATCACAATTCAGTGAATTGAGGAAAGATAAGATGGAAATCAAAAGTAGTTTCAAATATAACTATTCTATGTAGATTTCAAAGCTTCTGGAGAATTTAAATCCATTTTGTTACCCATCCTAAAGTGGAGGAAGCTTTCCAACAATCTACAGTGATATTTGGAATCTCAAAGCACATTGGTAACCACTATAGCTGAATTAAATATGTTGCAGAAAAACTGTTCAGATAATTGCAGGGAGCACAGGCTGCAACAGAGGCTGAGATTGTCTGCAACTTCCCCCTCCAGAATGAGTTTCTGCCCACACTATAAAGACCCATTTCCATCTCTGCAACACCTCCTTTCGCCTGCCTAGCTCATCTACTGCTGAAATTCTGAAATGCTTGTTACTTCAGATTTCACTATTCCATTTTACACTGTATAAACTAAGCATAGTTTTGGATGAACATGTCCTCACTCAGATCTGTGCACCACTTTCCCTTCACCCACCCCAGACTAGGTCATGGTGATATTCAAGTGTTAATCTTTGGTTTTAAATCCTCTATGGCCTCATTTCTCCCAATTTTCTCCAGACACTATTCTCGTTTTCCTTTAATTCTAACTTCTTGCACATCTGATTTCCATCCCTCCATCACTGCAGAAAAGCTTTCAACTTCCCCAGCCACATGTTCTGGAATTCCCTTCCCAAACTTTTGGCCTTTTGACCCAAAATGCACTTCATGAAATGGCTTTGGACATTTTACAGGCACTATTTAAAACAAATTATAGCACTAGACCAACACCCCAAAATGGAATTCAAATACATGTTACATCACTCATTAGGACTACAGGAAGTTGTAGAGTTGGTCTGTGGCAAGTTGATCCACCAATTACCTGCAGATTGCTTAAACAGTCCCCCCTCAATCCCATGCAAAACAAGTTTTAAAATAAGCTGATGGAGCAGAATAATAGAGTCACATTTTGGCGGGGGGGCCTGCCGTAAGGAAAAAGCTGAAAACAGGAACTCCATCAGATTCTACACAGCAGGCCTTGTAGGACTGACCAGCTTATTGCAAGAAAACTTCCAAAACTATTAATGCAGCAAAAGACATTTCACAAAAGCTGACCTAGACCAGGAATACAGAATTGATCAAAGTAAATGGAACAGATGTAGCAAGATTTGAAAAACTGGTAAGAAGACTGTCAATGGTACACAGTGGGGCAGGACAGTAGTGGACAGGAAGCTGCTAGCTGGAAAAACATGAGGCTTTCCTCCATAGCCGATTTACAAAGTGGGGTTAGGAATAGGATCAAATTAAGACAGTAATAGTTTTAAGGACAAGTGCCTTGGAAAATCTGGCGAGTTGGTAGATAGGAGCTGTGGATATAATAGTCAGGCGATTCAGTCTTTGATGGACTGACTGGTGAGTGAAACTTCACAGTTGAAATTATACAAACAGTAGAGAAAACATTGCCAATATTCAGCTACAACACTGCAGCCCATCCAATGTCAGTCAACTGATTTACCAGTTACATACAAACATTCCTCCTGTCACCCAGACCAAGTACAATTAGTTCAACTGATTACAACCATCTGATACAGTACAAGACATTTGCCATGTTAACATGGAGCTCAGGTAAGTAGGAAAGTATGCTACAGTGCACTACATTTGGAAGTTTGTTCTCTGTAATTAGCATCCCACACTGAAAATACGTTGTAACCACCAAAATTAACCAGATTCCAATCCAGCATCTAAAACAGTTTTATAAAGGCCGAGCAAAATGGGTGCACTGAAACCAGTAAATTACTTCACAAACTATTTGGTCAGGCATCCAGGGTCACCTGCTAATAGCAATGATCTGCCTCACTGCTTGTATTAATTAGAGTGTTTCTAGATCAGCAGAACATAGCAAACAACGGGTTGGTTGCACTCAGTTGGCTGGACAACTGGCTAATGATGCAGAGCAATGCCAAAAGCAGATTCAATTCCTGTACCAGCTGAGGCTATTCATGAAGGCCCTGTCTTCTCAACCTTGCCTGAGGTGCAGTGATCATCAGGTTAAATCACCACCAGTCACAGCTTATGGTCATCTGGTACTGTGGTGACTTTACCAGTGGCCTAAGCATAGCCTTTGTTTTGCTGGGCCCTATTCAGAATTAAATCAAATGCAGAAGCAAAAAGGCTACAAAGTAAAGATCAAGGGTTGAGATGGTGATCAGCACAAGTTATATACCCAAAAAACCAAAATAGTTACTCAAGGCAGCACAGCTGGTTTGCAATCCAACACTGCTGGAGGTCATTGAATGGAGTAGTCTGATCATGATGAAGATTTGCATACTAGCAGATTTATATTCTGTGCTAGCTGGAGAAATTAAAGCATGTTTGTTGTAGAATACAGGGAGGGGGAACCAAATTAGACAGGCTGATATTTACAAGAATACTAAACATGCCACCCCCTCCTGTAAAAAGTATAATTACTATATTTGGGACTGAACTGGATACCCACCCTCAGGTAGGAAATGGCTCATGAGATCACAAGATGCACTCATTTAAATATTCCAACTGATTGGAGGGGATAAGAATGTGACTTATTCAAATTTCCATTTTCTGCAGTTAGGATGGAAAATACTATACAACACTGCCATGTACTTGCATATTAAATATGATATTCACTGCATGCAGTCATGTTGATCAATACTGCACCCAACTATGAACTTACAGGGTAGTCAGGTGAAGTGCATGTATTGCCCTACATATTAACAGCCACATAGGTTTTACACCCCCCCCCCCACACACACACACAAACAGTACAATTGTAATAACCCCTCTGCACTTTGGACCTAAAGGAAAGTTACACAAGTCCAAAGCTAATAAACCAGCATAGTTTTGGCTAACATTTGAAAAATTAATTAGCACTGCTTAATTTACTAAATTGTCAATGTATGTTATGCAAACACAGGGACTCCAAACAATGAGTACAAAGTTCTTAGTAAAAGGACATTACATATTAGAGGAACAGATCAACTGGAATTTATATTTGTCGCCAAGGTTGAACCTAGTTGAAGTGTCACTGACCAGTTCAAAAAAGAGATAGCTCAATGGACAAGAGTTCTGCTTCAATTTAGAAAATACCAGCATGACTACAATCTCGATTGATGCCATCACAAGTTAGAAATTAAAGCATTTGGCTGCTGACTTCAACTGCATCCTTAAATGCAGTCACGTGACATCTAGTTAGCACCTCCAGGGAGAAGGCAGGTCTAACATTGGAATGTATGTAGCTCTTTTAGAATTTCAAATGCACCTTTTAGAGTTTAAAGTGTTTTTATTGCAGAGTTGTGATGTTTTCTGCCTCCATTCCACCCCCCCCCCCAAAAAAAAAATTGGAAAGGGGGAATTAAACAGGTAGCAAAAATAGTGGCAAGTTAAACACTGTTAAAGGCCAACAGGTAAAGAAATTTCAAAAATCACTTGCAGCAATATCACACCATTGCAATATGATTTTTCTCCACTCCAGACACCAGTCCAAGTAATACCTAATTAGATTTTAGCTGCAGGAACTCTGCATCAAAATAACTTTTTTTTAAAAAAATGAACCCACATCAAGCTTTCAATTCAAAAGCAAACTACAGGTTAATGTCAGGTAATGAATAATCCACATCTGTTGGTTACTGGGAACCAGTCACAGAAACATCCAACCAAACTTGAAAATAGATACAAAACACCATGTTACTAATGTAACTACATGAAACAATACAAAATCTGGCAAACCAAGAATCAAGGGTGTATAACAAATTTGCATTTTAACATTGTAACAGCACCTGTCCATAGATACACCACATTCATTAAAACTATTCAACTTGAATCTAAATTCTTCCTCTGAAAGTTGAGCTGAAGGGAAGGCCTTTTGGCAGCACAACTGCAATATTTCACTCCAGAATTAAATTAGACATTTAAAAACAATTTCACTAATAAGTCATCACAAGGATGTCAGGTTAGGCCACAAGTGCTAAGCAAGCAATTTACAGTAAGGGGACTTAAGGAGGTGGATTTCAGATTAAAATATGCAGGTGATTTGGGTTCATCGAGAAATAAGGTTTCAATATAAAACCTATTTCTCCTTGTCAAATTGGAGAAATATTTCAAGTGGGTGGGAACTAAATGGGCTCCAGCACTTGGCAAAAAAGCTTTACCACCCCCTCCCCTCTGAACCCACCCATCCTGTGGCAGCCTCAGCACTTCCTGGGCCACCAGGAAGGAAAGGTAAAATACCAGGGGTGGGGTAGGGGGAAAAAAAACAAAATTAAAATCCCGTGGGTGGGCATTTCCAATACATTTCCTCATACGGGTGACATTGTGGAAACTGTGCCAGGGTGTAGTTCAAGGTTGAACCTTCCCCTAGAAGCAAAAAAAAATGTTTGTAAGAGATTTGGAGGGGAGGGGAGGGGGGGGGGGGGGGGGAGAGGGAGGAGGAAAGGGGAGAGAGAGAGAAAGAGAAAGCCAAATCCGGATTAAACAATTCAGAGGGAGGGAGGATTATAGGAAAGTTTCCAGTGGGTGGGTGGGGATGACATTTGTCCAGGGGCTGAGGCTTGGGAGCCCTGGAGGGGAGGGGAGGGTTTGGGAGTGAAACTAAGGTCGGGTTTTGGAGCCCTGAGGGAGTTAGATGATGATTTTTATTACCTGTAGATGCTCCTGGAAGCGGATGGGCAGAATCTGAGCCATGTCGACGACGACGTGAAGGGAAAAAAAAAGAGGGGGAGAAATGAAGAGACACCTCGGTCTGGCGGCTTCGTCAAGTCAAACCTCCGGCAGGGAAATGGGGTGGATCTGAGCGAGAGAGAGAGAAAAATATTATTAACACCGAATTTTACCTCAGGAGACAGGGCACTGACAGGGAGGGTGGATCAGACGCGGGTCTCACCTGTGTCCCTTGGCGGTGCTGCCGAGGCTGAGTGACTCTCTCTCACACTCACACAGCCCGGGCCTGCTCCCTCACCCGCAGCCTCTTCCTTTTATAAACGGTCCGAGGGGCCGAGCCGCAGCGGAGCCGCAATGGCGGAAAACCGGAAACAGCGGAACACTACACTCCCGCCCCGCCGGTAAGCCGCCCCTCTCCTTCCTCTCTCCCACCCACCCAGCCGCGGCCCAACAGCAAGCCGAGGGAGTGCTCCGGCTCCAGACACCACCAACCCCCACACCCAACCCGCCGCTTTTTTATTATTCCATTCCTCCCTAAACACCATTACATTCGATTCGCTCCCCTCCCCGCCCCCCCCCCCCCGTCGATCGGGTTTCATTCATTCGGTTCGTGTTTTTTTTTGCCCAGGTAAAGGCGGGACTATTTTCTGTTGGCGGAAGGCTGATAATCTGCCACATCATTGGCACATGACGTGACGCCACTTCCGCCCCACCTTCCGGGTTTGCTCCCCCTCACTTCCGGCTCCTGGCTCCATTCATTGAGAAGCTGGATCTGCCTCTGCAATGTTAGAAGGTTGTTGTGTCCTCTCTCAGCAGGGGATCATATTATTCACTGTTTGATTATTTTTATTCCAGTATAGGTGTATTGTGCAACTCAGTTGCAAATACATGAAGTGGATTTATAATTTTAGGCATTTGCCTTCTAGCCTTTAGATCTTATAGCACCTTTCACAACTCTTACCCCCTCCCCAGAACATTTCAAAAAGCAATCACCACCAATGAAGTACCTTGAAAGTATGGTTACTGTCATAAAGAAAGAAATGCAGCCTCATATCTGCATATCATAGAATCCCTACAGTGCAGAAGGAGACCATTTGGCCCATCGAGCCTGCACTGATAACAATCCCACCCAGACCCCATCCCCATAACCCCACGTATTTACCCTGCTATTCTCTTTGATACTCTGGGGAAATTTAGCATAGCCAATCAACTGAACCTGCACATCTTTGGACTGTGGGAGGAAACTGGAGCAACCAGAGGAAACCCACGCCGACATGTGCAAACTCCACACAGAGAGTCACCCGAGGCCGAAATCAAACCTGGATCCCTGGCGCTGTGAGGCAGCAATGCTAACCGCTGTGAACAGTGATGATTTGATTTATTATTGTCACTTGTATTGGGGTACAATGAAAGAATTGTTTTCTGCGCATTACATGACAAAGCATACTGTTCATAGAGTACATTGGGGAGAAGGAAAGGAGAGGGTGCAGGATATCGTGTTGCAGTTACAAGTAGGGTGAAGAGAAAGATTAGTTTAATATATGATAGGACCATTCAAAACTCTGATGACTCTTGAGTCGGTTGGATGTGTTTTCAGATTCTTGTATTTTTTCCTTGACAGAAGAAGGTGAAAGAGAGTATGTCTGACATGCGTGGGATCTTTGAGTATGCTTGCTGCTTCCCCGAGGCAGCGGGATGTGTAGACGGAGTTAACGGATGGGAGGCTGGGTGGATGATAGACTGAGCTACATTCACAACCCTTTGTAGTTTCTTGCAGTCTTGGTCAAAGCAGAAGCCATACCAAACTGTTATATATCTGGAAAGGCTGTTTTCTATGGTGCATCTGTAAAGATTCGTGAGAGTTGTAGCAGACATGCTGAATTTCCATAGCCTTCTGAGAAAGTTGAGGCATTGGTGGACTTTCTTAACTATAGCTTCGGCATGGAGGGACCAGGACAGATTGTTGGTGATCTGAACATGGAGAAACGTGACACTCCCAACCATCTCCACTTCATCACCATTGATGTAGACAGGGTCATGTCCTCCACTATGCTTCCTGAAGTCGATGACTATCTCCTTCGTTTTACTGACTGAGGGAGAGATTATTGTCATTGTACCATTTCACTACGTGCTCTTATCTCTTTCCTGTACGCCATGTCCAATCTCCAGTGAGATTTCTTATCAGATAATCCTTTTTAATGATGCTGGTAGAGTGATAAATGTTGGCCAGGACACTGGAGGAGAACTGTCCAGCTCTTCAAATAAATTTAGATTCACCTGATTGTGCAGACAAGGCCTCAATGTAACATTTCATCTGAAAGCTTAGACCTGCAACAGTGCACCATGCCTTTCAATACTTAACAATGCACCCTACTGTTTCCTAAATAATCCCTTATTTTTTCTCTCTAACATACTCTATTCCATGTGCTGTGTAACTATGTAGAAAATAGCTCTGATTGACTGTTGTGGGGGCGCATTCCAACAAGTAAAAGACAACAATAGGATTGATGTCAAGAGTTTATCCTGTAATGGTGTTCTGGATTTATGATTACTCAACCATTTACTATCTCTTATGTGGTAATCTCTCAGTCACTTCCCTTCAAAGCCGAAAACTACTTAAATCGGCTGTCCCTCAATTCAAGGCTGACGTGTAATCAGTGTCGTGGTTTCTGTCTTGGATCTTTGTGTGACTGAACAGGCTGATTCTCAACCTGCAGGACTTTGGGTGGCACAGTGGTTAGCACTGCTGCCTCACAGCGCCAGGGACCCGGGTTTGATTCCCGGCTTGGGTCACTCTGTGTGGCGATCACACATTCTCTCCGTGTCTGCGTGGGTTTCCTCCGGCTGCTCCGGTTTCCTCCCACAGTCTGAAAGATCTGCTGGTTAGGTGCACTGACCCGAACAGGCACCAGAGTGTGGCGACTAAGGGAATTTCACAGTAACTTCATTGCAGTGTTAATGTAAGCCTTACTTGTGACTATTAAATAAACTTCTGTGCGTATAGGACAGAACCTCGCGTGAGGTAGTGGGGTCTGGAGCACAGGATTTGCTTCCTACTTTGCCACTGTTCTACCTCATCATGAAGGCATTTGGACCTGACCACAGGGTACGGGGGGACAGCCTGGAGAGTATCAGCTGCCACTGTTTGGATTTGTGGTTAAGGAGTTATTGATACAACAATCTGTATTTAAGTAATACTTTTAATATCTCACCATATCCTGAGCTACTTGATATCAAGCCAATGAAAGAAACATTAGGGCGAGCTTGGTCAGCAAGGTAGCATCTTGGAGATGGTTTAGGGAGGGAGTTCCAGAGCTGAAGGCTGAGACAGCAGCCATTAATTGTGGAGCAGAGCAAGTGGGGAAAGAACAAGAGGCCAGAGTTGCAGGAAGGTAGTGTTCTCAGTTGGTTACAGGGCTGGAGGAGTTTATAGAGATAGAAAGGGGTTATATCTCAGAGAGATTTGAAAACAAGGATGAGAATTTTTAAATTGAGGCATCATTGGGCTGGGAATGTTTGACTGATCAGGAAACTATCCCGCTCTTACTGCCTACTACCAGGCACGTTGGAAGGGTTTACAGGCTGATAATCAAGGTATTTGCCCACTTTATGAATGGATCTTCCATGACCATCAAGTCCTGAACCAGACTCAAATGCAGAACTTCTAGCCCAGAGGTAAGGATGCCACCTGTCATGCCCCCCACAGAGAGATTTGGGGCAAAAGAAATAACAAGAACAGACTTTGGTAGAAATACCAACAGATTACAGTCCAACTAAGTCAAAGTATGACTGCGTACAACTGTGAAAGTAGTCGTTTGGTAGTACAGAACTTGAATATTGCTGAAAAAGAAGATGCTGTCAAAGCTTTTCATCTTGTACTCATCAGGACAGATGGCAAGAATACCAACAGCTAAAGGAATAACAATTTATACTGCATGAGAAAAGAGTGCTGATTTGTTGGCAAGTGGACTCTGATTGGTAGAAGCATTATCATGGAGAATGTAGCAGGGAACAATTAACTGCCAAGCTTTCCTTCAAATTCAAGGTGTTGCCATGGGGGATGAACCAGGGAACGGCTGTCCCCTAAGCTTTTGTTTAGTTGAAAAAGGCGCAATGCATGGACCCATTCCTTCTATCTGCAAACAACAGGGCCCAAGTGTGAATATATGTGACCTCTAACATGCATAGGCTGTGAGCCCAATTGATAATCTTAAATTGGTTTTCAGTGTAATTTTTAGTACAATCAGGATAGTTTAGCAAGTGCTGTTCAATCACAGAATTACATCTAATGTTGGACACTATAGAATCATCATGGATCGTAGAATCCCTACAGTGCAATAGGAGGCCATTCGGCCCACCGAGTCTGCAACGGCAACAATCCCACTCAGGTCCTATCCCCGTAACCCCACATATTTACCCTGCTAATCCCGACACTAAGGGGCAATTGAGCATGACCAATCAACCTAACTTGCTCATATCTTTGCACTGTGGGAGGAAACCCACACAGACAGAGAGAACATGCAAACTCCACACAAACAGTCACCCAAGGCCAGAATTGAATCCGGGTCCCTGGTGTTGTGAGGCAGCAGTGCTAACCACTGTGCTACCGTGCCGACCATATGTTCTGAGTTTTACAAACACAGGCTGGTTGTTTATTGTGAACTGCCGAAGTTATGTGTTGTTTGATATGATCCGCTGATCATTCATCTGTGTGATAGACAAAATGTGCTTTTGGATTGATGGCAGCATTCTGTTGGTGGAGAGTACCACTTGTGTTGCTACTACGTAGTAACAGCGTGTAACGGCTAACTTTACCTGTTGCTCAGATTTTTGAGACACCGTACCCTTCCAGGGTAATCTGGGTAGACTGGGCACTTTCCAGGACTGAAAGTGACAGCCCAAGATCCAAGGTCATTCATGAAATTGCATGATCTCGGCGGCATGGTGGCACAGTGGTTAGCACTGTTGCCTCACAGTGCCAGGGACTCGGGTTCAATTCCTTGCTTGGGTCACTGTCTGTGCGGAGTTTGCACATTCTCCCCGTGTCTGCGTGAGTTTCCTCCAGGGGCTCCGGTTTCCTCCCACACTCCAAAGACGTGTGGGTTAAGTGGATTGTTCATGATAAATTACCCCTTAGTGTCAGGGGGACTAGCTAGGGTAAATACATGCGGTTGTGGGGATAGGGGCTGGGTGGGATTGTGGTCGGTGCAGACTCGATGGGCCGAATGGCCTCCTTCTGCACTTTATGATTCTATATTCTAGAGTGATCACTGATCTGGTCATGGTAGCTTTTAACCCACAGGATGGCTTTGATGTTCCCTATTTCAGCATCAAGCTTGCACAGTGAGTAAATGGCTCGGACCCTATTTCCGAGGTTGTTGATGAAGCCAATCTTGTAGCACATAGAACTGTAGGAATCCCAATGTGTATATTGACCAAATAAGGTAGTCTTGTGGTAGACAGTAGTTGAGAACCCACCGGCAGGTTCCTCAACTCACATGTCAAGGAAAAACGAAAATCTTACGACCACATTACTCTTTTTTTCAGTGATTGTAAGAAGTCTCACAACACGAGGTTAAAGTCCAACAGGTTTATTTGGCAGCACGAGCTTTTGGAGCGCTTATTGTGTCTACCCCAGTCCAACACCGGCATCTCCACATCATGGCTTCAGTAATTGTGGAAGTGTTAGGGCAGTAGTCTTTATTTATAACTTACTCCTGAAATCAATAAGGTTATAAATACTTAAAATCAAGCTTCAGAGATCTACTTAATATACAGCACATGTCCAGCACTATTTAAATAAACACTTAAAAGTTGGCACGCTTTGCCGGTTTAATTGAAGGACTGAAATGTGGTAAATAATTTGAGTTAGGCCTTCATTACAAACAGCCAATTTGTATAGATTTCTCTCACTCCATCCATACAATCCTGAATTACATAATTAAAAAAATACAACTCTATATCGGAATATCATTGATTTAACTTTTCTTATTTACAGTTTTTTAAAAGACCAATACAGTTCCCTCACTTTTTATCCCATATTTGCTATTCCAAATGGAACTTTAATTAAAACTCTTATTTCATTTGGCAGCACTCTGTGCCAGTAAATCTCTTTCTACTGATGAAAGCCCAGTTAAAAATGATTATAGACGTCCAGATGTTGCCTTCTGCAGAGCCAACTGCTTTTTCTGTGCTTGTTATCAACTGATGAAATGCACTAATCAGTATTCAACAACATGCCTTTAGTTATGTTCCCCGAAGTGACTAAACTGACCACTGCTTTTAAGGTTAGACCTGGTTCAATATCCCAGGGCTACTTTCAATTGACTTAAACTTCCCTGCTTATCAGATGAAGGCTAAAGGTCACTATTACTACAATATTAAGATAAATCAATAGCAGCATAACATGAGCAGGCTTCAGTTGAGTCTAATTAACGCTTTCCTTACAAAAGCAATGGGTTCAAGTTTCACTCCAGAATTAAAAACTTAAAAGTGGGTTCAATATTACAAAGCCCCTTGCACAAAAAAAAACAGATGATCAAAGAATGTGCCATTTCCAAAAGCAAGCGAAATGCCAATCTGATCATTCTTTTGATTTTTGATTTGATTTATTATTGTCACATGTATTAACATACAGTGAAAAGTTATTGTTTCTTGCGCGCTATACAGACAAAGCATACCGTTCATAGAGAAGGAAACGAGAGAGTGCAGAATGTAATGTTACAGTCATAGCTAGGGTGTAGAGAAAGATCAACTTAATGCAAGGTAGGTCCATTCAAAGTTTGACCGCAGCAGGGAAGAACCTGTTCTTGAGTCGGTTGGTACCTGACCTCAGATTTTTGTAACTTTTTCCTGACGGAAGAAGGTGGAGAGAGAATGTCCGAGGTTTGTGGAGTCCTTAATTATGCTGGCTGCTTTGCTGAGGCAGCAGGAAGTGTAGACAGAGTCAATGGATCGGAGGCTGGTTTGCGTGATAGACTGGACTACATTCACGACCCTTTGTAGTTTCTTGCGGCCTTGGGCGGAGCAGGAGCCATATCAAGCTGTGATGCAACCAGAAAGAATGCTTTCTATGGTGCATCTGTAAAAGTTGCTGAGAGTCGTAGCTGACATGCCGAATTTCCTTAGTCTTCTGAGAAAGTAGAGGCATTCTATATATTCAAAGAAAAATGGGTCCAAGTCCTTTTTTTTCATCAATTTTTCTCCAATCTCTCCAGGTTGGCTCCTTTCTGCGGTTTCCGTTCCACACGGTCCTTCCGACACTTCTCCAAATCTTCATGTGCAATTGAGGACAATCAATTTGTCATTAATCAAAGCAGACCCAAGCCCAAACCGGTCCTCAAATCGATCCCTGCATAGCAACATTTCACTCCGGTGGGACGAGCAAGACTAATTGTCGCACTCCCACCCCTTTGGATTGTTTCCAGGCCCTTTCTGGTAGGTACTGTCTTAACCAGCTGTAGTGCTAGAGTAACGAAACATGTCCTGGAAAAACAGCCTCAGTTTTATCTGCATTGAAACAGCTTTGGCATTGGTATTCAGGAATCTCCATCTGACATGGAGCAGAATTATGTACTGGGGCCTGCCCAGTTATTTGTACATGCCCTGGTTTCAGTCACTCTCTTCTTTTCCCCAAGATCTTTTCGGATTTCAAGGGAAAACATCTTCCATTCTCACTCACAGCAAGAAAGTCTCCTTTGGTAAATTGCCAAGACAGAAGTGTGGGTTTCCACGGGTGCTCCAGTTTCCTCCCACAGTCTAAAGAAGTGCAGGTTTGTGGATTGGCCGTGCCAAATTACCCCTTAGTGTCCAAAGATGTATGGGTTAGGTGGATTGGCCATAGTGAGTGCATGGGGTTACAAGGATAGGGCAGGGAGGGTGGGCTTGGGTAAGATGCTCTGTCGGAGAGTTAGTGCAGATTTGATGGGCCAAATGGCCTCCTTCTGCACTGTAGGGATTCTAGGCAGCTACCAAAATGATGAATTGAAAGCTGCCATTCAATATGTTTCACAATCCGTTTGAGGACTGATTTATTTGGTTCCTGACCAATCCACCTGAGGAAACCTTTCACCAAGGGAGTAGGCAATTAACCTGCTCCTCTGCATCCATCCAATAGGAAGAACACAACAACCTCGCCTGCCAAATCTCTCCTCACACCCAGGAGATTAGCAGCTAGGCCCTGATGGGCTGTCGAAGTGCATCATAAACACACACCGGCAGCCTATCACTCCACAGTCAGGAGGCTGGTGCACTGAGCTAGCTCACCATCGCATCCTCGCAAGCTGAAAAAATATCTGGCCCCAGTTGGGGAAATGCCCTTGTACTGGGCCGGAGAGGGGGGGGGGGGGGCGGGCCTGTGGGGAGAAATTGGTCCAGTGTGCCCACTTCTGAATGTTGCCCAGTGACCATTGCCCATTGAATAGTACATTTATAGGCTACTTGTATCAACAACAAAAACGTGCATTTATATAGCACCTTCAACATAGTGAAACGTTCCCAAAGGTGCTTCTTTGGATTGTTAACATAATTTGACACTGAGCTACATGAAGAGACATGGGAGAGATGACTGAAGCTTGAGCAGAGGTAGGCTTTACGGAGCATCTTAAAGGAGGAAAGAGAAGGAGATAGGCAGAGAGGCTTGGGGAGGGAATTCCAGACTCTAGGGTCCAGGGGAGGTGATGGCCTCGTGGTATTATCGCTAGACTATTAATCCAGAAACTCAGCTAATGTTCTGGGGACTCGGGTTTCAAATCCAAAATCAAATTAAATTTGAACTCCATAAATAATATCTGGAAATTAAGAATCTACTGATGACCAAGAAACAATTGTCAGAAAAACCCACCTGGTTCACTAATGTCCTTTAGGGAAGGAAATCTGCCGTCCTTACCCGGTCTGGCCTACATGTGACCCCAGAGCCACAGAATGTGGTTGACTCTCAACTGCCCTCTGAAATGGCCGAGTGAGACACTCAATTGTATCAATCATCCAAGGCAGCTCACCACCACCTTCTTGAGGGCAACTAGGGATGGGCAATAAATGTTGTAAGAAGTTTAAGTCTTGTGTGTGAGAGAAAGAGCGCGTGTATGTGTGGGTGTGAGTGTGTCTGTGTGAGAGAGTGCATGCGTTAGAGAGTGTGTGAGCGTGAAAGAGTGTGTGTGACAGTGTGTGTGTGTGAGAGAGAGAGTGTGTGTGTGTGAGAGAGAGTGTGATGCCCATGTCCCACGAATGAATAGAAAAAGAAGGCAGCTGAAGGCATGTCCTCTGATAGAAGAGCAATTAGGATCAGGGACATTCAAGAGGTCGAATTAGAGGTTAATGGATATTCCAATGGGGATATAACCCTGGGGTCTGGAGGAGATTACAGGGGGGAAAGAGGAGGTGTTTGAAAAAAAGGATGATTATTTTAAAATCGTTGCATTGCCACACCCATGGGCAATTCAGCATACCGAGCACAAGGGTTGAAAAATTAGTGCGAGTTAGGAGCTGGGCAGCAGAGTTTTGCATGACCTCAGGTTTCTAGAGGGTAGGAAGTGGGAGGGCAGCCAGGAGTGCAGACAGCCTGTCGTGACTCACCATCTGGACCGCTACCAGTGCTGGCATCCGTACAACTGTATCCCAGCCTGGCTTTAAAAAAAAAGTGAAAGCAAAATACTGCAGATGCTGGAAATCCACAGCGGCACAGTGATTAGCACTGCAGGGTGGCACGGTGGCACAGTGGTTGACACTGCTGCCTCACAGCGCCACGGACCCGGGTTCGATTCCCAGCTTGGGTCACTGTCTGTGTGGAGTCTGCACATTCTCCCCGTGTCTGCGTGGGTTTCCTCCGGGTGCTCGGGTTTCCTCCCACTTTCTGAAAGACGTGCTGGTTAGGGTGCATTGACCATGCTAAATTCTCCCTCAGTGTACCCGAACAGGCGCCGGAGTGTGGCTACTTCAGGATTTTCACGGTAACTTCATTGCAGTGTTAATTTAAGCCTACTTGTGACACTAATAAATGAACTAAAATAATATCCAAAAGAAAATGAAGGATGTTGGAAATGCAAAGTACCTGTGGAGAGAGAAACCAAGTTAATATTTCAAGTTGTTGATCTTTCATTCTCTCACCACAGATGCCTCCTAACCTGCTGCTTGTCTCCAATATTCTTTGCTTTTATTTCACAAAGTTTTACTGTCAGCTGCCAAATGTTTCTCAGTCAGGGCTCAGTGGGTAACACTCTTGCCTCTGAGTCACAAGGATCTGGTTCAAGTCCCACTCCAGGGCTTGAGTACCAAATGGATACTCGAGTATAGTACTGAGGGAGTGCTGCACTGTTGGAGGTGGTGCTTTTTGAATGCAGTTATATGCTGAGGCCCCATCCCCCTTCTCAGCCCCATTGTTAAAGTTTATTTATTAGTGTCACAAGCAGGCTTACATTCACACTGCAATAAAGTTACTGTGAAAATCCCCTAGTCGCTACACTCCGGCGCCTGTTCGGGTACACTGAGGGAGAATTTAGCACAGCCAATACACCTAACCAGCACGTCTTTCAGACTGTGGGAGGAAACCGGAGCACCCGGAGGAAACCCACACAGTCATGGGGAGACAGTGACCCAAGCCGGAAATCGAACCCGGGTTCCTGGCGCTGTGAGGCAGCAGTGCTAACCACTGTGCCGCCATTCCATTATTTTCAAGAGCAAGGAAGTTATGCCCAGTGTCCAGGCCAATATTTATCCCTCAATCAACATCACACAAAAACATAATCTGGTCACTATCATACTCTTGTTTGTGGCAGCTCTCTGTGCTGGTTAGGGTGCATTGGCTATGCTAAATTCTCCCTCAGTGTACCCGAACAGGCGCCAGAGCGTGGCAACTAGGGGAGTTTCACAGTAACTTCATTGCAGTGATAACCTAAGTCTACTTGTGACACGAATAAATAAACTTTAACTTTAAATTGTGCGCCAGTGCGCTACATTTCATAAGTACTTCAATCGCAGAGACATCCAGAGCTCATGAAAAGTGCTATATAAATGCAAGTCTTTCTTTGTTAATGTTACTCGGACAGTTCGCAAAGGCTACTGGTAACTATAGCCACTGGCCGAGAATCTGGGGAAGATTGGATTCTGCCCTAATCCGAAGGAAAGCAGTCAATTTTCTTGTTGTCAAAATGTTCTTGCAACAAATTTATACCGGATTGACTCTGGTTTGGGTTTTATCTGGTGAAAGCCTTTGAGTCAATGATGGCTGTGACAGATCCAGAGGTACAAGGTCTCTGCACTGTGCACAGTTACTTTTCGACCTTTACAATGCAACTCCAACAGCCATGAACGTAAAACACAGATGCTTCTGTGCGTGCTTCTGATCACAAGCATACATGGTTTGCAAATGTTATAATCTGTTTAAATAAATACACCAATGGTATTTTGAATACTGGGAAACATTGACCTTTTTGCTGACACAGATCCAAATGTGTGCGTGAATGTACCACAGAATTAAACTAACTTTCTTTGCTTGTATTTCACGCCAACCTCATTAGCTCCCAGCGGCAGGACTCCTCCTCCAAGCCAAAGGAATGCAATTGACCCAGACCAAAGCCCGATAAACAGTTGCGTAAGAGTGGAACAGTTCAACTTGTCCACCAATATTCTCTTTATTGCCATGTGAAAAAGAACCATAGCCCTGAGCCTGCCCACTTTCCCATATCCCCCACTTTCCCATATCCCCCACCCACAGACCAGCCCAGGCTGGAATCACATCTGCAGCAAAATCAAGAATCATATAATCCATAGAATCCCTACAGTGCAGATGGAGGCCATTTGGCCCATCGAGTCTGTACCGACCACAATCCCACCCAGGCCCTATTCCCGTAATCCTCATTTAATCTGCTAACCCTCCTGACACTAGGGGCAATTTAGCATGGCCAATCAACCTAACCCACACATTTTTGGACTCTGGGAGGAAACCCGGAGGAAACCTATGCAGACCATGTGGAGAAAGTGCAAACTCCGCACAGTCACCCGAGGCTGGGAATCGAACCCGGGTCACTGGCGCTGTGAAGCAGCAGTGCTAACCACTGCGCCACCATGGCAGACATTAATAACATTGCTGCAGGGAAATAACAAAAACTTGCATTTACATAGCACCTTAAGGTAGTAAAACATTCACTGGCACATTATCAAACGGAATGTATCACCAAGATGTTAGGTTGGATGACCCAAAATCTTGGTCCTAAAGGTGAGTTTCACAGAGGGCCTTAAAGAAGAGATTTACAGAGGGAATTTGACCCTGTGTCCTGGTAATTAAAGTTTATTTATTAGTCACGAGTAGACTTACATTAACACTGCAATGAAGTTACTCTGAAAATCCCCGAGTCGCCACACTGTTCGGGTACACTGAGGGAGAATTTAGCACGGCCAATGCACCTAACCAGCACATCTTTCGGACTGTGGGAGCAAACCAGAGTACCCGGAGAAAACCCACGCAGACACAGGGAGAACGTGCAGACTACACACAGTGACCCAAGCCAGGAATTGAACCTGGGTCCCTGGCGTGATGAGGCAGCAGTGCTGACCACTGTGCCACCATTGTCAACAACATTGAGTAAAACAAGCCTCACTTCGGTTAAAAACTCATTTTTTTCTGAGTCTTGTCTCTAAAAGCAATCTGAGCGTTGCCAGATTTCACTGGGTTGCCAGGCCCAAGAATGCTTCAATCAGCCAGGAATTGCTGTGTGCTATCCAGTGAAATGTGAGAAATGTGCATGTGGGAGTTATGAGTGGGTCGGTTCAGCTCAGGTGATGCAGAGTGACACCAGCAGCACAGGTTCAATTCCCGTACCAGCTCAAGTTACTCACGAAGGCCCCGCCTTCTCAACCTTGCCCAGTGCCTGAGGTGTGGCGACCCTCAGGTTAAATTACCACCACTCAACTCTCCATCTCATCTGGGACTACGGCAACTTTACTTACTTAGTGAAATATGAAAAGTGCATGTGTGGATGTAACGAATGGGTAAGGCCAGGCTCCCGTGAGTGAATAGAATGCTAAACACAGGCTCCATGTGTCAAGGATTGTCGTACAAATATGAGTTGGCAATGAGAGGACAGTGTATAAGCAAGTGTATGCTTTGGCAATGACATTGTTAAGCTCATTGCCTTATTAAAGACAGGGTGATGATTATTGGGGTTCAACCTCCAAAGAAGTTTGACTTTTTTTACAGATGCCCATCCTTTCCGGATGTATCACGGTTTGGTACGGCTCCTGCTCTGACCAAGACCGCAAGAAACTACAAAGAGTCATGAATGCAGCCCAGTCCATCACACAAACCAGCCTCCCATCCATTGACTCTGTCTACACTTCCCACTGCCTGCCTCGGAAAAGCAGCCAGCATAATTAAGGACCCCACGCACCCCAGACATTCTCTCTCCCATCTTCTTCCATCAGGAAAAAGATACGAAAGTCTGAGATCACGTAACAACCCACTCAAGAACAGCTTCTTCCCTGCTACCGTCAGACTTTTGAATGGACCTACCATATTTTAAGTTGATCTTTCTCTACACCCTAGCTATGAATATAACACTACATTCTGCACCCTATCCTTTCCTTCTCTCCTATGTACTCTATCAACGATATGTTTTGTCTGTATAGCGCACAAGAATTAATACTTTTGATTGTATCTCCATATATGTGACAATAAAAAATCAAATCAAAGTATAAATGGACACAGCTGGAACAGTCGGTGTGGGGGAATCGTAAGGATTGTATCTCTACTGTGCTGCGTGTAGAATAAACTTGAAGGTAAAAGGCAAACTGCTGTATCATTCCTCCATCATATACTAGCATTCATATTAACAAACAGGGAAGCAGTAATGAGGGTGGGACAAAAGTATTGAAGGAAATATTTTCCAGTTAATTAGTTTATTGATGCAACATGCTGTTGATGCATTTAGTCAGTGAACTAAGAGACATTTTAGCAGAATTATGAAATAATATAACATGTTGCACAGTAATCAGAAGTATGTGTTGTTCCGATAGCCTCACCATTGTCTGATTCCGCTGTAAAAGGGTCAATCCTAAATTTATGGAGAGAAAAAATAAATTCAGCTTTGACACTCACTGATTCGACAGGATTATTGGTTTTAAACATTTTAAATTTTATTTTCATTCTTAAAAATAAACCATTTTTACAGAAGATATTTTGGGAAACTTTTTTGGCGCAAATTTCATACTTTATAAAAATAAATAAATTTGAGAGTTCAACAAAAAAGGATTAGTTTATCTATTCACGAATCGGAACCATGAAATGACTGTCACTTATTCATTTCATTTATTCAATCTTTCCCCATCTTTGCTTCGCACTGACTGTTACATTAAACGCACAATATAAATGTGCTTTTTTGTACAAATATTAGTGCATGGATGACTAACATGTACGCACTTCCAATGTCTGCTGGACTCCAATCTGTTTAAAGGCAGTTACACCCTGAATATTCGGGTGTTAATATTTTTTTGGAAGAAATTCAAGGTTCAGGTAGCTTTCTAACTCTCAGATAGCAACATTCCAGCTTAAAGTAAAAAGTAAAGTTTATTTATTAGTCACAATTAGGCTTACATTAACACTGCAGTGAATTAGTCGCCACACTCCGATGCCTGTTCGGGCACACTGAGGGAGAATTTAGCATGGACAATGCACCTAACCAGCATGTATCTCGGACTGTGGGAGGAAACCGGAGCACCCGGAGGAAACCCACGCAGACACGGGGAGAACACACAGACTCCGACAGGCAGCTTCTGAACTCACAGAATCCTATAGTGCAGACGGAGGCCATTCGGCCCATCGAGTCTGCACTGACCAAAATCCCACCCAAGCCCTATCTCCATAACCCAATACATTTACCCTATCTCGTCACCATGACACTAAGCGGCAATTTAGCACGGCCAATCCGCCTAATCCACATGCCTGTTTGTTGGTTCTCATGCTTCAAGATGGTTTCCATTGATTGAAAAGGATTTAACAGGCGATATATACATTTTATAAAAATCTTATATCTGTGTAAATTCCTTGTCAATGTTTTACATTATAAATTCTTGCTGCGCTGATTTGAGAGTTTTGATTTTTCAGTGTCCTTGCTTTTGTCATTTTGGCCAATTTTATCTCTTTTTTTCCCTCGGAATTTGAATTTTGAAGTGTTTGCAATCTCTGTCTCTCTATCGATGTGTTAATGAAGGGCAGCAATCCATTGTGCAAGTTGCTGCCTTTATTTTTTTAGTTCATGTTGAAAATTTTATCTCTATCCCCTGTTGCTTGTGTTCCTTTAATTCACAAAGCCCCTGGGCTTTGACACAAATACTTGCAGCAGTCCCCACGACACAAGGAGTGGTGAGAGAATGGAGATGTATTACTGATCTCACTGTGGACTGACCACAACTGTGTTTCTCTCAGTACTTGTGCCAATAATAAATCAAAACAAATCGTATGCCCACAAAATCGGTCATGATGTAATAACACCATCCCGCCAAAAGATGCACTGCAGTGGCGAGAGGACACAATTTCAACGTGACAAGTTCACGGTGGCACAGTGGTTAGCACTGCTGCCTCTCAGCGCCAAGGACTCGGGTTTGATTCCCAGGTTCGGGTATCTGTCTGTGTGGAGTTTGCACGTCCTCCCCATGTCTGCGTGGGTTTCCTCCAGGTGCTCCGGTTTCCTCCCACAGTCCAAAAATGTGTGGGTTAGGTGGATCAGCCATGATAAATTGCTCCTTTGTGTCAAGGGGATTAGTGGGGTAAATATGTGGGGTTACGGGGATAGGGCCTGGGTTGTTGTTGGTGCAGGCTCGATGGGCCGAAAGGCCTCCTTCTGCATTGTAGGGATTCTATGATCTATAGTTTTACATTGGTCCTTTCTAATAGAAATGTAGGGTTTATGATAGGAATAAATTTTAAAAGTAATAATATACACCTTTAAAATGATTCTTCCACTCTAACCTGAGGAGCACACTTGGTCTCAATGCCGTATATGCATTGCCATGAGAGATCCACTGATATTCATTAATTTCCTTAAGAAGATACAGAGCCTTCTTCCTGTAGAGCCTGGGAATGACTGGGAATATGTGCATCATTCAGCCCTTGTCAGGCACTGGGGATCCAGGGTTCCTGTGGACCCTCATTCTCTTCTGGTTCACTGGCCCATTCAGCTCTGCGACTTGTCCAGTTTGCGCTGTAGGTATCGAGTCCTCGCGTCTGATATGGACTTCTCATCGTTTCTCTTTTGCAGCTTTCTGAGTGCTTCTTGTAGGGCTTGCTCTACAAGGGGGAAAGAATGTGGCAAGTTAAACATACCCATTTGACCTGGGAGGCAGTGGCGAATGATATTGTCGCTGGGCCCAGGTTCAAATCCCACCTCGGCAGGTGATGAAATTTGAATCCAATAAAAATTAAAACATTGACCCTGAAAACCATTGTCAATTGTTGTAAAGACTCATCTGGTTTGCTAGTGTTCTTTAGGGAGAGAAATCTGCCTCCTTACCTGGCCTGGCCTACATGTGACAGCAATGTGGTTGACTCTTAAAATGCCTCCCCTCTGAAAGATGCTGAGTTCAAGGGCAATTAGGGATGGCCCAGCCAGCAACACCCACATCCCATAGAACCACAGAAAAGTTATAACACTGAAGGAGGCCATTTGGCCCAACTTGTCCATGCCAGTTCAAGGACGTCCAGCTGCCCTTTCTAATCCTATGAATAGAAAAACGTTTTTGAACCCTGGAAGCAGTGACACTGGAGTGAGTCACCAGATAGCAGTTGAGTCCCCTGCATAGGCCACTGTGCTGAGAAAAGGTGGGGAGAGGATTTGGAGGCTGGGTAGCTCACCTGATTGTTGCTTGGTCTTATGTGACACCTCGTGCCGTTGGGTGATGCCAGTGGCCACCTCATCCCTTGCCACACTGCTCAGCTGGTACACATCAACCTCATGCAACTTGGGCAGCAGATCCTTCACCCACTCGTAACGGACCGGGCACAGTGTCCGCACATAAATCTTAGATGTGACCATAACGTCGTGAAAGATGATCCAATCGAGCTGACTTTCCTGGTCGAATAGCTGGGAACAGGTTTAAGAAAGCTGCTGTAGTGAGATTGTTTTCAAGAATGCTCCCATTTGACATTTACCTTCCTCTGCCCACCTTTGTATTATTCGGGGTTCTCAGCACAAGGGAAAATCCAGTGCCCCTGCTCTCTACCCCATACTGGACTGGATCTAGTCTCCCCACTAGCTGTCAGAGTCATAGAGGTTTACAGCATGGAAACAGGCCCTTCAGCCCAACCAGGCCATGCTGCCCTTTTTCTACCACCATGCTAATTGCCCGTGTTTGCCCCATATCCCTCTATACCCATGTAACTGTCTAAATGCTTTTTAAAAGACAAAATTGTACCCACCTCTATTACTGCCTCTGGCAGCTTGTTCCAGACACATCCTGTGAAATTTAACCTTATGCAACAACCTATTATGCGGTACCTTGTCAAAGGCCTTGCTAAAGTCCATGTAGACAACATCAACTGCACTGTCCTCATCTACCTTCTTGGTTACCCTTTCAAAAACTCAATCAAATTTGAGAGACATTATTTTCCACTCACAAAGCCAAACTGACTGTGCCTAATCAGTCCTTGCCTTTCTAAGTGCCTGTAGATCCTGTCTCTCAGAATACCTTCTAACAACTTACCCACTACAGATGTGAGGCTCCCCGGCCTGTAGTTCCCAGGTTTTTCCCTGCAGCCTTTCTTAAACAAAGGCACAACATTTGCCACCCTCCAATCTTCAGGCACCTCACCTGTGGCTGTTGATAATTCAAGTATCTCTGCTAGGGGACCCGCAATTTCCTCCCGAGCTTCCCACAACGTCCTGGGATACATTTCATCAGGTCCCGGGGATTTACCTACCTTGATGCGCTTTAAGACTTCCAGCACCTCCTTCTCTGTAATATGTACACTCCTCAAGACATCACTATTTATTTCCCCAAGTTCCCTAACATCCATGCCTTTTTCAACAGTAAATACGGATGAGAAATATTCATTTAGGATCTCATCCATTTCTTGTGGATCTGCACATAGATGACCTTGTTGATCCTTAAGAAGCCCTACTCTCTCCCTAGTTACTCTTTTGGCCTTTATGTATTTGTAGAAGCTCTTTGGATTCTCCTTTGCCTTATCTGCCAAAGCAATCTCATATCCCCTTTTTGCCCTCCTGATTTCTCGCTTAACTCTACTCCTACACCCTCTATAGCCTTCAAAGGATCCACTTGATCCCAGCTGCCTATGCTATCACTTCCTTTACCCCAACAACTCACCGAGAGTATTGTACTTCTGCAATTCTGCTCTCCTTTGCATCCCCAGATTCCTCTGCACGAACAGCTGTACCTCCGGCTGTCTCTCCAAGATTTGGACATGCCAACCCTAACCTCTCCCTGCCCACTGTGCCCTGTTGATGCTCCTTAAACCCCCACCTCACTGACCAAGCTTTTAGTCACCTGTACCAATGTCGCCTCCTTCAGCTTTGTGCAAGTTCTTTTTGTTTGATGATGCTCCTGGGAGGTGCCATGGGACCTTGTACGATGTGAAAGGCGCTATATGAATGCAAGTTGTTGCTTGGGGATCCCTGAACACTCTGGATAAGTGCACTGAGATATATCATAGAATTGTAGAATGGTCAAAACACAGAAAGAGGCCATTTGGTCTGTTATATCTGTGCTGGCTCTCCTCAAGAGCTACTCCACTCATCCCACTCCCCTGCATTCTTGGCTCTCTCTCTTCAGATAATAATTCCAGCCCCTTTTTAAAACCATGAATCTCCCTTCATCACTCTGTGTAGTCTCAATCCCAGCCTCATGCTACCTAAAAACATTTTCCCTCGCATTGTCTTCTGTTTATTTTGCCAATCACCTTAAATCGATGCCCTCTGGTTCTCAGCCCTTCCGCCAAAGGAAACAGCTTCTTATCTATCCTGTCCCAAACCCTGCCTGATGTTGAGAATCTCAGTGAGAACTCTTAAAATTTAAAGTTTATTTATTAGTCACAAGTAGGCTGGTGACTAACAAATTAACACTGCAAAGAAGTTACTGTGAAATTCCCCTAGTCGCCACACTCCTGCGCCTATTTGGGTCAATGCACCCTAACCAGTACGTCTTTCAGACTGTGGGAGGAAACCGGAGCACCCGGAGGAAACCCACGCAGACACGTGGGAAGAACGTGCAAACTTCACAGAGACAGTGACCCAAGCCGGGAATTGAACTCAGGTCCCTGGCGCTGTGAGGCAGCAGTGCTAACCACTGTGATACCGTGACACCCCTCTCTTCTCAACCTTCTCTCAAAGGAGCAGCAGTTTCTACAATCCACCAACGGAACTGTAGTCCCTTATTCCTGGAACCATTCTCATGAACCTTTTCTGCACTCTCTCTAAAGCCTTCGCATCCTTCCTGGTCTGATGCCCCTAAACAGACAGAATACTCAGTTTGAGGTCAAACCAGTGTTTTATAAAGGTTCACCACAAGGTCCTTGCTTTTGCACTCTATGCCTTTCCTTTTCAATCCTGCATATCGCATTAACCACTTTCTCAACCTGCCCTGCCGCCTTGAACAATTTGTGCACATATAGACCAGGCTCGGGCAGAACTAGGCTCCATCCCCGTGATAAATCTCAATGTCACCTGGGCCATGGATGGTTGGGGAGGGGGGGGGGGGGGGGGGGGTCACAAATGTTTTCCTGTTTCTGTTCACTATCTGGTTCCATAGAATCCCTACAGTGCAGAAAGAGGCCATTCGACCCATTGAGTCTGCACCGACTCTTCAAAAGAGCATCTTATCCAGGCCCACCCCTCCACCCTATCCCCATAACTCCACATGTTTACCACAGCTAATCCACCACTCAAATCTTTGGACGCTAAAGGGCAATTTAGCATGGCCAATAGAGCATAAGAACTCGGAGCAGGAGTAGGCCATCTGGCCCCTTGAGCCTGCTCCGCCATTCAATAAGATCATGGCTGATCTTTTCGTGGACTCAGCTCCACTTACCCGCCCGCTCACCATAACCCTTAATTCCTTTACTGTTCAAAAATCTATCTATCCTTGCCTTAAAAACATTCAATGAGGTAGCCTCAACTGCTTCACTGGGCAGGGAATTCCACAGATTCACAACCCTTTGGGTGAAGAGGTTCCTCCTCAACTCAGTCCTAAATCTGCTTCCCCTTATTTTGAGGCCTTGCCCCCGGATCTAGTTTCACCTGCCAGTAGAAACAACTTCCCTGTTTCTATCTTAAAATCCACTTAACCTGCACATCTTTGGACTGTGGGAGGAAACCGGAGCACCAGAAGGAAACCTACGCAGAACGTACAAACTCCGCACAGTGACTCAAGGTCAGAATCTGGCGCTGTGAGGCAGCAGTGCTAACCACTGTGCCACCACATTGCACAGATCAATAATATCATAAAGGCCCAACAAACAGTGTCTTGTAGGAGTGTGATGAAACATGAGGGGACAGGAGCAGGCTGTGAACGCCCCTCGGTGGAAACGTTGCGAGGAGAAATAGAATTACAGATAAACAACGCAACAATATATTACGTACAACGGAAGACGGATGAATGTAGACAATGGAACCATGTCCATCCATGGTGTGAAAGCTTTTACCAACAGACCTGCAAAGAAATACACCAAGTGTTACTTTTAGCATTTGTACTTTATCAGGTTATCTGTTTTCCTACATCCTGAGAACAATCCGTCCCAGTCCGTTATCATCGGGGTTGTTGGGAGGATGGTTTATTTCATTCCTTTCTCATGTTGGTTACGGAGTAAAACACAAACTCCTAAGAGGAATCCAGGGAACATGAAGCAAGGAGAGAACTGGGATCCGTCAATGAAAGGACGGGAATAGAATCATAGAAACCCTACAGTGCAGAAGGAGGCCATTCGGCCCATCGAGTCTGCACCGACCACAATCCCACCCAGGCCCTACCCCCACATATTTTACCTGCTAATCCCTCTAACCTACGCATCTCAGGACTCTAAGGGGCAATTTTTAACCTGGCCAATCAACCTAACCCGCACATCTTTGGACTGTGGGAGGAAACCGGAGCACCCGGAGGAAACCCACGCAGACACGAGGAGAATGTGCAAACTCCACACAGACACTGACCCAAGCCGGGAATCGAACCCAGGTCCCTGGAGCTGTGAAGCAGCAGTGCTAACCACTGTGCTACCGTGCCGCCCGGAATCTTGGCAGAGGGTCAGGATCGCTAATCTGGCTTTGCCAGCGACACACACGGTACGGTGAACACATTTTAAAAATCAAGTCCGTGGCAAATTTCAACTGAACATGTATACCAGGATCGATCAGATCTCCTCAGACTGTAAGGGAGGAACACCTCGACAGACAGGAGATTTTCCTACGTATAAAAGTGGCTCTGCTGACAGCGTGATCGTCCGTCGCAAAACAAATCCAACTGAGGGATGGAGTGGATTCAACTCTGACCTTTCACTTCTGTTTTAGGTTCAGACCCACCCCAGAGCGAATAGATTAGAAAGACCCCAGGTCCGCGGGCTGCCAGGGTCCTGTGTGAAATGAGTTGGGCCAGGGCCACAGGGTACAAATCTCCAGAATCTGACACAAAATTGGCACCACAATTTCAGACAGGCCGCAGTCACGGGTCTGAGAGCAATTGTTTCTTTTCTCCTCATCTGGCTCACCGGTATCAACACTGCGGCCCAGTGGTTAGCATTGCTGCCTCACAGCGCCAAGGATCTGGGTTCGATTCACGACTTGGGTCACTGTCTGTGTGGAGTTTGCACATTCTCCCCGTGTCTGCGTGGGTTTCCTCCGGGTGCTCCGGTTTCCTCCCACAGTCCAAAGACGTGCTGGTTAGGTGCATTGGCCATGCTAAATTCTCCCTCAGTGTACCCGAACAGGCGCCAGAGTGTGGCGACTAAGGGATTTTCACAGTAACTTCATTGCAGTGTTAATATAAACCTACTTGTGACACGAATAAACTTTACTTTGTTTGGCCATGCTAAATTGACCCTAGTGTCGGGGGGATTAGCAAGGTAAATGAGGGTTACGGGAATAGGGCCTGGGTGGGATTGCGGTCAGTACAGACTCCATGGGCCGAATGGCCTCCTTATGTACTGTAGGGATTCTATGATTCTATTTTATCTGATTCTATTTTATCTTAAAATTCAAAAACATGTTCTGATTCAAATGGCTGAAGCCTGTTCCCAAGGCAACCCTGCTGTTTGGCCCTTTGGTACAATGTTTCAGTCTGTGTACTGCATCTCTGCAATACAGAAAAAAAACTACTTTTTTAACAGAACCATGAACTGCTTTCTCCTCTTAGCACTTTACAAACACTAACTTCACATCATTCCCTACAGGGAACCCGGAGAAACAGAAGGAAGCGGAGCTGAGGCACCGGGAGCTGGCACAGGAGGCTGGAGGCAGCAATGACTTTGTCACCTTACTCACCGTGTTTAAGAGGTGCAGAGAGAGGTAAAGGCGGAGCGGGAGGTTGAGGAGAATATCTCGGCTTAACCGGGACAGGCAGGGTAGAGTACCGAGCTAGAGTAAAAGCAAAGGATGCTGGAGATCTGGAATCAGTGCTGCTAACTCACTATCCTCGATTAAACATCAGACCCGCGAGGCTGGCAAGAGACGGGAATCTCTGACCATGGCAAGGAACTGTCTGTCTCACCTTCTGGCCACATTGCAGAAATAGCCAGCACACAAACATCTCCTCAGTAGCTCAGACTTGGAGCCGTCAAATGTCTCCGTGGGGAAGTCCTTCCTCTGCAAACAACAAGGACGTGAGCCTTTGGTTTAAATTTTGAGAGGCAAGTGAGACAGCCCACATGAGAGAGCGCAAACTAGCAAGAGTGAGCGACAAAGTGGAGGAGAGGGGGAAATACTGCCAAAGTAAGAAGTCTCACAACACCAGGTTAAAGTCCCAACAGGTTTATTTGGAATCACGAGCTTTCGGAGTGACTCAGGGACTCACCTGATGAAGGAGCACGCTCCGAAAGCTCGTGATTCCAAATAAACCTGTTGGGACTTTAACCTGGTGTTGTGAGACTTCTTACTGTGTCCATCCCAGTCCAACACCTACATCTCCACATCATGGCTTCTTTGTCAAAGGCATTTAAAAATATTTTTAAAACTGAAATTCAATTAAAACGACACTCGGCCACCCTCACCTGCTTGAGTTTGTTGAGTATTTCTCGCAGCTGTGTCTCTATGCTAAACGCAGTCTTCATTGCCCGCCAGTGGATCCAATGTTCACGGCACCAGGTAGCCGGGGAGTCACTGAGGGCGAATATCACATTGGTGAGTTCACAGGAACGGGGGGGACTGCAGCAAACCAACAACAGAAGAGAATAAACAGTTCATAACAGACTCCGCGTTGAGGACTGTGACTCACACAGGGTCGGCACCTACCTCATCAACAGTTTATCCTGAGACTGCCCTCCAGCACTTTGCCCAAGTGGCCATTCTTTATGTCCTGCGATCCCGCACGGGGAGCTCTGGAGCCAATTTGATCACGGGAGCTCCATAGCCCCTCCCTGCTGTCACTCAATGTCCACACACTTTCCAACGGCGGCACAGTGGGTTCGCACTGCTGCCTCACAGCGCCAGGGACCCGGGTTCAATTCCTGTCTTGGGTCACTGTCTGTGTGGAGTCTGCACATTCTCCCCATGTCTGTGTGGGTTGCCTCCAGGTGCTCCGGTTTCTTCCCACAGTCCAAAAATGTCATGGGGATTAGCAGGGTAAATACATGGGGTTATGGGGATAGGATCTGTGTGGGATTGTGGTCGGTACAGACCCGATGGACTGAATGGTCTCCTGCACTGTAGGATTCTATAGTCCACTGACTCTCGGGGGCAATTTAGCACGGCCAATCCACCTAACCTGCACATCTTTGGACTGTGGGAGGAAACCGGAGCACCCGGAGGAAACCCACACAGGCAGGGGGAGAACGTGCAGACTCCACACAGACAGTGCCTGAGGCTGGAATTGAACCCGGGTCCCTGGCGCTGTGAGGCAGCAGTCCTAACCACTGTGCCACGGTGCTGCCCTTGGTGTTAGGTGGCTCGGCCGTGCTAAATTGAGCCTTAGTGTCAGGGGGACTAGCTAGGGTAAATGCATGGGGTTATGGGGATAGGGGCTGGGTGGGATTGTGGTCGATGCAGAGTCAATGGGCTGAATGGCCTCCTCCTGCACTATAGGATTCTGTGATTCTATGGGGTGAACAGCAAACAGAAGCTCTGACAGGTCTTCCCATCCCCAATGAGGTGCACCGAGAGTAACTGTGGTACTCCTGTCCAGTTCTCTCAGCGCGATCTAGTTCTTTCAGGACCTCTATAGGCCAGCACCACATCAGGTGGTGGACCCAGTAAACCCTGTGGGCATTGCAATACCCTCGGGTCCAGTAAGCTTTCCCCCCCCTTTCTTGGTTTCTCTTCAACCTGTGCTCATACCCCCTTCCAGTGTGAACAGTCAACAGGGACAGGCTTTCTGTGGATGGTCCTACTTGGTTGCAGAGTGGGCCTTCAGGTTGTGGGTCCCATTCCAGCGACTCCAACTCAGAATCCAGGCTGACATTCCCTGTGCAGAACTGAGGGAGTGCTGGACTGTCTGAGGTGCTGTCTTTCAGGTGAGACCCTAAACTGAAGTCACAAACATTTCCAACACTGACCACACTTCAAAAGTACTTGGGTTTGAGACTTCTAGGTTCCAATAGGTGCTATAGAAATTCAAATTGTTTCTTTTTAATTAGTCCGTGTCCTCTATGATTATCACATGGATAAATTCACCTCCCCTATCTCCTATTAAGCAGTGCTTGCACCAGCCCAATTTACTCTGTATGCTGATAAAAGCAGAAAGTGCTGGAAAAACCCAGGTCCAGCAGCATCGTCCAATACGACTCTTCATAAGTTCATAAGATATAGGAGCAGAATTAGGCCATTTGGCCCATCGAGTCCACTCCGCCATTCGATCATGGCTAATATGCTCCTCATCCCCATTTTCCTGCCTTCTCCCCATAACCCTTCAACCCCATTACCAATTAAAAATCTGTCTAACTCCTCCTTAAATTTACTCACTGTCTTAGCATCCACTGCACTTTGTTTCACTGGAAGAGTTCCAACGAAGAGTCATATTGGACTCGAAATGTTAACTCTGTTTCTCTCTCCACAGATGCTGCCAGGCCTGCTGAGTTTTTCCAGCACTTTCCGTTTTCATTCCGGATCTCCAGCATCCTTTGCTTTTACTCTAGCTCGGTACTCTACCCTGCCTGTCCCGGTTAAGCCGAGACATTCTCCTCAACCTCCCGCTCCGCCTTTACCTCTCTCTGCACCTCTTAAACACGGTGAGTAAGGTGACAAAGTCATTGCTGCCTCCAGCCTCCTGTGCCAGCTCCCGGTGCCTCAGCTCCGCTTCCTTCTGTTTCTCCGGGTTCCCTGTAGGGAATGATGTGAAGTTAGTGTTTGTAAAGTGCTAAGAGGAGAAAGCAGTTCATGGTTCTGTTAAAAAAGTAGTTTTTTTTCTGTACTGAAGAGATGCAGTACACAAACTGAAACATTGTACCAAAGGGCCAAACAGCAGGGTTGCCTTGGTAACAGGCTTCAGCCATTTGAATCAGAACATGTTTTTGAATTTTAACCTATCAATTTAAACTAGGCACTTGAATAACAGCAGCCTATCAGATTTGAATTTGATGTTTTGGTAACCTGTAAACCAAATCCTATTGTGGGGATGTTGCTTTGTCATCAGAGGTATAACAGCCAGCTCCCAGCTCGAGAGCCAGCCAGCAACTGCCACAGCTCACAGCTTTAGAGAGAGAGAGAGACACACACAGCCAGTAACTGCCATCTGCCACCCTAACAGCCACATTTATGTCTTAAAAGAAAGCCTCATCTCGATAGTGAAGACAGCAGATTCCGGAAGATAAAACCTGGTTGTATTTTGAGAATGACTAAAAATTCTATACTTTTTGTTGATAAGTGGGAATTGGATTTATCTAGACAGCATTCCATTAGAATCATGCTTTATTCTGTTTGTTAACAGTTTAGTTAATTTGTTCACTGTTAATTAGATAAATAAAATGTTGCTTTTTCAGAGAGTCTCGGGTAGTTATTTTGATTTAGCCACTAAAAGTTGCTGATGGGCAGATCTTACCCCTTCTCACACACTCTTTAACAGATTATGAAGGGAGGTATTCCTCTTAGAGTGGTTAAGTGTTAGTTCTCAGAGAGGGGATCAACCTCCCCCTTTATAACAGGATAGAGTACAGTGTCCTCCTGGCCAGCCCTTCAACATCCACCTCGTGTTTCCCTCGCCACTCCCGCATTTCCTTGTTACTGTTTGAGGGGGTTTGTGACTGGTTTTCCCAATCCCTCTTCTGTGCCAAGCCAGCGGGTACGTGGGTCCACCATCTCTCAATGAACCCACCCTGAGTTGGTGACAGTGCGCCCGGAGTGGTTCTCCCTACTGTCATTCCTTCCCCTGCTGGGAGCTCACTGTTCTTCTCAAAGGCTCCCTAATGTCTACAGGGAGAGTGTGTCTTCTACCCGTCCCCTACCATTCCCAAATCTCCTTCCTCCCTATTTTCCTGAAGGCTCAGACCTTCCATACGGCACAGTGTGCCTGCCCCTCACCCTGGTGTCAGTGTTGCGAAGTTGAGTAGAATGTTAGAATTTGGTGTTTGTATAATTATAAAACAAATTGTAAAAATGCTAAGAGGTGACAGTATTACACGGTTCCTTTAAAAAGTTGTTTTTTTTCTGTGCTGAGAAAGGTAAAAAAAAATGCAAGTACAGATAGAGTGCCCAAAGTGAAACATTTGTATCGGAGGGCCAGGCAGCAATGTTGCCAAGGCAACAAACAGGCTTTTGAATTCAGCCAATCAGTTTAAATCAGGTACTTGGATACCAGCAACCTATTAGATTTAAATTTGATGGTTTTGGCAACCTGGAACCAATCATACTGTAGGAGATGTTGATCTGTCATCACAGGCATAAAAGAAGGCGGCAGTGGGACAATAAACTGAGAGAGAGAGCAACTGCCACCTGCCAGCGTAACAGCCTCATCCATGTCTCAGAGAAAGCTCCATCTTGGTAGCGAAGAAACAATAATACAGAAGAATCAACAGAGAAGGTCCAAAATATTCCAGAAGATACCAAACCTGGTTGTAATTTAGAGAGTGACTAAAATTTTATTTTTTTGTTAATAAGTGGGACTTGTATTTATCTGAACAGCATACCATTAGAATCCTGTTTTATTCGGTTTGTTAGTAGTTTAGTTAACTTGTTCACTGTTAGGTAAATTGTTACTTATTGACTTTAGAGTGTCAGGTAGTTATTTTGATTTAACCACTAAAAGTTGCTGAAGCGCAGATCGTAACACTTCACACTCACTCTTACAGATTGAGGCGACGTACTCCTCTTTGAGTGGTTGGGTGTTCGTGCTCAGAGGAGGGATCCACCTCCACTTCGTAAGTCAGACAGCCACCTCTCTGTAACCAAATGGCCATTCCTGGTACAGGAGTCTTGTTCAGGAATCTCAGCAGAGGGTGGGGGAAGAGATAGTAACCGTATCCAATCATGTCCACCCCACGGTGGTCTCTGGGCAATGATTAGAAGCTCCAAACTGGGTGCTGAAAATTCACCTTTTCCCTGGACCGAGACACTGAGAATAACTGCATTAACACTATTACCACCTGTCTGTGGTCACTGTGTGTGTTATTTCTCTCTGTATTGTTCATGCAACCAGCTGTCTTTAGAGTCTTAAAGCAAATGCTATGTACATTATTTACTCTTAATAGTGTTTCCGACATTAACTGCACCAAGAATACAGGAGTTGGGACGTCTTGTTGAAGTTGTACAAGACATTGGTAAGGCCACACTTGGAATACTGTGTGCAATTCTGGTCACCCTATTATAGAAAGGATATTATTAAACTAGAAAGAGTGCAGAAAAGATTTACTAGGATGCTACCGGGACTTGATGGATTGAGTTATAAGGAGAGGCTGGATAGACTGGGACTTTTTTTTCTGGAGCGAAGGAGGCTGAGGGGTGACCTTATAGAGGTCTATAAAATAATGAGGGGCACGGATCAGCTAGATAATCAATATCTTTTCCCAAAGGTAGGGGAGTCTAAAACTAGAGGGCATAGGTTTAAGGTGAGAGGGGAGAGATACAAAAGTGTCCAGAGGGGCAATTGTTTCACACAGAGGGTGGTGAGTGTCTGGAACAAGCTGCCAGAGGTAGTTGTAGAGGTGGGTACAATTTTGTCTTTAAAAAAGCATTTGGACAGTTACATGGGTACGATGGGTATGGAGGGATATGGGCCAAATGCAGGCAATTGGGACTAGCTTAGGGGTTTAAAAACAAAAATGGGTGGCATGGACAAGTAGGGCTGAAGGGCCTGTTTGCATGCTGTAAACCTCTATGACTCTAAGTCACCAATGTTGATTCCTTTGGATGGACTCTCACCTTGAGTCAGAAGGTCATGAGTTCAAACCACATTCTGGAAATTTGAGACAATTACCCAGGGTGACCCTTGACTGCAGTGTTAAAGGAGTGCTGCACTGTCAGAGAAGTTAAACTGAGGACTGATCAGGTAGATAATAACAATTCTATTCATGATGGTGACATAGTGGCAATGTCACTGGACTAGAAATCCAGAGGTTCAGGTTAATGCTTCAAGGACGTGGGTGGAATTTAAATGTGATACCTGCAGCAATGTGGTTGATGGTTTGAGTTATATGGAGAGGCTGGATAGACTGGGACTTTTTTCCCTGGGGCGTAGGAGGCTTTAGAGTGATCTTATAGAGGTCTATAAAATAATGATATAAAATGGATCAGCTAGATTGTAGAGGTGGGTACAATTTTGTCTTTTAAAATGCATTTAGACAGTTACATGGGTAAGATGGGTATAGAGGGATACGGGCCAAATGCAGGCAATTGGGACTAGCTTAGTGGTTGAGAAAAAAGGGCGGCATGGACAAGTTGGGCTGAAGGGCCTGTTTCCATGATGTAAACCTCTCTAATTAGTAAATCTGGAATATATAGACTCATGATGGTGACCCCTCCTGACTACTATCATTGATTGTAGAAAAGATTCATCTTGTTCACTGATGTCCTTTAGGGAAGGAAATCTGCCATCCTTACCAGGTCTGGCCTACATGTGACCCCATACCTGCAGCAAGGTAGTTGACCCTTAACTGATCTCTGAAATGGCAGAGCAAACCACCCAGTGGAAAGGACAATTAGGAATGGGTAACAAATGCTGCCTTGCCAGTGACACCCACATCCCTTGAAAGAATTTTTAAAATTCTCTTGATACCCTCAACTGCCATCAAGGAAACAGCTTGTATTCATATAGTGTCTATAATGTGGCAAAATGTCCTGAAACCGACCACTGAACTATTCAAAAAGGGAGGTAGAGAGAAAACAGGGAACTATAGACCAGTGAGTCTAACGTCAGTATTGGGGAAGTCACTAGAGTCCATTATCAAGGATTTCATAGTTCGGCATTTGGAAAGCAATGGGATAATCAGACAAAGTCAGCATGGATTTACAAAGGGGGAATCATGCTTGATAAATCTATTGGAATTTTTTGAGGATGTAACTGGTAGAGTTGACCAAGGAGAACCAGTGGATGTGGTTTATTTAGACTTTCAGAAGGTTTTCGACAAGGTCTCACATAACAGACTACAACGTAAAGTTAAAGCACATGGGATCGCAGGTAATGTCTCGAGATGGATAGAAAGCTGGTTAGCAGATAGGAAGCAAAAGGTTGGTATAAATGGGTCTTTTTCCGATTGGCAGGCAGTGACTAGTGGGGTACCGCAGGGATCTGACCAGGACCCCAACTGTTCACATTATATATTCATGATTTGGAAGAGGGAACTAAATGTATTATCTACAAATTTGCAGATGATACAAAGTTGGGTGGGAGGGTGAGCTGTGAGGAGGATGCAGAGATGCTTCAGTGTGATTTGGACAGGCTGAGTGAGTGGGGATCTGCATGGCAGATGCAGTATAATGTGGATAAATGTGAGGTTATCCACTTTGGTAGCAAAAATAGGAAGACAGATTATTACTTGAATGGGTGTAAATTGAGAGAGATGGATACTCAACGAGACCTTGGAGTCCTTGTACATCAGTCCTGAAAGTAAGTGCTCAGGTACAGCAGGCAGTAAAGAAGGCAAACGGCATGTTGGCCTTCATAGTGAAAGGATTTGAGTATAGGGATAAGGATGTTTTTCTGCAATTGTGTAGGGCATTGGTGAGGCCACATCTGGAGTATTGCATGCAGTTTGGTGTCCTTATCTGAGGAAGGATGTCCTTGCTTTAGAGGGAGTACAGAGAAGGTTTACCAGGCTGATTCCTGGGAAGACAGGTCTGTCATATGAGGCGAGACTAAGTCAGTTAGGATTGTATCCATTGGAGTTTAGAAGAGTGAGAGGGGATCTCATAGAAACTTATAAAATTCTAACAGGGTTGGACAGGATAGATTCAGAAATAATGTTCCCAATGGTGCGGGAGTATAGAAGGGGTAATAGTTTGAGAATAAGGGGTAAACCTTTTAGGACAGAGGTGAGGAGGAATTTATTCACTCAGAGGGTGGTGAATGTGTGGAATTCACTGCCACAGAAAGTAGTTGAGGCCAAAACATTGAGATTTCAAGAAGAAATGATGATGTGGAGATGCTGGCGTTGGACTGGGGTGGGCACAGTAAGAAGTTTCACAATACCAGGTTAAAGTTCAACAGGTTTATCTGGAATCACGAGGTTTCAGAGTGCTGCTCCTTCATCAGCTTCTTCATGAAGGAGCTGCGCTCCGAAAGCTCGTGTTTCCAGATAAACCTGTTGGACTTTAACCTGGCGTTGTAAGAAGAAATTAGATATAGCTCCTGGGTCTAAAGGGATCAAGGGATATGAGGGGAAGGGGGGAATCAAGATATTGAATTTGATGATCAGTTATGATCATAATGAATGGCAGAGCAGGCTCGGAGGGCCGAATGGCCTCCTCCTGCTTCTAGTTTCTACGTTTCTATGTAACTCTGTAGTGTGTAAAATGGCTGCCACCTTCCTTCATGCAACAGTGACTACAGTTCAGATTCTGGGACAACGTGTGTGTGTAAATTCAGGTTCTTCTTCAAGAGGCCATTCTTTTTACCTGGTCGAATGAAAGCATTTTCCACGGAAAGCATGGCAGCCACCGGAAGCAAAAGGCATTCGCACCCAAACTCCGCGGCTTTTATCACTGCCCGTGTCAGAGACGGCAGGAGAGGGAATTCCACCATCAGTCTCCCGAGTTTGGTCACGCAGCCCGTCCTGAGAAGGAGGAGAGGGAGAAGAATGACTCGCGAGGACTCGGCAAAAACCGAGGCTTGCTCACTCTTCCAGGCGGATAAAAATCCAAAGATGCTATTCCCACGTGTCCTGGCCAATATCTATCCTGCAACCAAAATCATTAAAACAGATTATCCAGCCCCCAAAATCTCGTTGCTGTTTGTGGGAGCTTGCTGTGCACAAACTGAACGCTGTTTTCGTCATATTCCAATAGCGCTTCGGTCCCAAGGTCCTGAAAGGCAAGAGGAGGGGAGGCGGTGGCGTAGTGGCATTGTCACTGGACTAGTAATCCAGAGACCCAGGGTAATGCTCTGGGGACCAGGTTCGAATCCCGTCACAGCAGATGGTGACATTTGAATTCTGTAAAAATCTGGAATTAAAAGTCTAATGATAACCAGGAAGCCATTGTCATAGAAGTTTCATAGAATCCCTATAGTGCAAAAGGAGGCCATTTGGCCCATTCGGTCTGTACCGACCACACCCAGGCCCTATCCCCGTACCCCGCGTATTTACCCTGCTAAACCTCTGGCACGAAGGATCAATTTATCATGACCAATCCAACCTAATCCGCACATCTTTGGACTGTTGGAAGAAACTGGAGCACCCGGAGGAAACCCACGCAGACACGGGGAGAATGTGCAAACTCCCCACAGACAGTGACCCGAGCTGGGAATGGAACCCGGGTCCCTGGCCCTGTGAGGCAGCAGTGCTAACCACTGGGCCACCCATGCCGTCCGTTGCTGTTGTTGTAAAAGCCCATCTCATTTACTCATGTCCTTTAGGGGAAGGAAATCTGCCATTCTTATCGGGTCTGGTCTACATGGATTCCAGACCCACAGAAATGTGGTTGACTCTTAAATGCCCTCGGGGATGGGCAATAAATGCTGGCCCAGCCAGCGACGCCCACATCCCATGAACAAATAAAAAACCCCCACAAATTCAGATCTTCCTGCTTCTTACATTTTCAGGAGGAAAGTTAATGGGACTTTAAGGTCCTGTCACCGGGGTTAAGTGACACTCTTCAATGAGTTCTGGACCATTGAGGAGAGAGCATGGGGAGGGGTGGGGGGAACAGGAGGGCAATGGGTAAACTGTTGTGTTACTGATTAGTATTCACCCCATGTGCCCCAGGTTCGATTCCTGGTCTCACATTCGTCAGCTGCCTTCAGTGATGGGAAGGTAGCTATAATTTGTCCTCTGTGGTGGGACCAAGGTTAACTATAAGCCGGGGATCCTCAAATTAAATCTGAACATGTTAGAAATACACAGTGTGGGAAGCCAACCATTTTATTTTTTATATATAGCTGAAAAAGGGGCTCAGGAGAGCTAGGAGGGGACATGAGAAGTCCTTGGCGGGTCGGATCAAGGAAAACCCCAAGGCTTTTTACTCTTATGTGAGGAATAAAAGAATGACCAGGGTGAGGTTAGGGCCGGTCAAGGACAGTAGTGGGAACTTGTGTATGGAGTCAGTAGAGATAGGCGAGGTGATGAATGAATACTTTTCTTCAGTGTTCACCAAGGAGAGGGGCCATGTTTTTGAGGAAGAGAAGGTGTTACAGGCTAATAGGCTGGAGGAAATAGTTGTTCGGAGGGAGGATGTACTGGCAGTTTTGAATAAGCTGAAGGTCGATAAGTTCCCTGGGCCTGATGAAATATATCCTAGGATTCTTTGGGAGGCAAGGGATGAGATTGCAGAGCCTTTGGCTTTGATCTTTGGGTCCTCACTGTCCACGGGGATGGTGCCAGAGGACTGGAGAGTGGCGAATGTTGATCCTCTGTTTAAGAAAGGGAATAGAAATGACCCTGGTAATTATAGACCGGTTAGTCTTACTTCGGTGGTTGGTAAATTGATGGAAAAGGTCCTTAGGGATGGGATTTACGACCATTTAGAAAGATGCGGATTAATCCGGGATAGTCAGCACGGATTCGTGTAGGGCAAGTTGTGCCTCACAAATTTGATTGAATTTTTTGAGGAGGTAACTAAGTGTGTTGATGAAGGTAGGGCAGTTGATGTCATATACATGGATTTTAGTAAGGCATTTGATAAGGTCCCCCATGGTCGGCTTATGATGAAAGTAAGGAGGTGTGGGATAGAGGGAAAGTTGGCAGATTGGATAGGTAACTGGCTATCTGATCGAAGGCAGAGGGTGGTGGTGGATGGAAAATTTTCGGACTGGAGGCAGGTTGCTAGCGGAATGCCACAGGGATCAGTGCTTGGTCCTCTGCTCTTTGTGATTTTTATTAATGACTTAGAGGAGAGGGCTGAAGGGTGGATCAGTAAATTTGCTGATGACACCAAGATTGGTGGAGTAGTGGATGAGGTGGAGGGCTGTTGTAGGCTGCAAAGAGACATAGATAGGATGCAAAGCTGGGCTGAAAAATGGCAAATGGAGTTTAATCCTGATAAATGTGAGGTGATTCATTTTGGTAGGACTAATTTAAATGTGGATTACAGGGTCAAAGGTAGGGTTCTGAAGACTGTGGAGGAACAGAGAGATCTTGGGGTCCATATCCACAGATCTCTAAAGGTTGCCACTCAAGTGGATAGAGCTGTGAAGAAGGCCTATAGTGTGTTGGCTTTTATTAACAGGAGGTTGGAGTTTAAGAGCCGTGGGGTTATGCTGCAACTGTACAGGACCTTGGTGAGACCACATTTGGAATATTGTGTGCAGTTCTGGTCACCCCACTATAAGAAGGATGTGGAAGCGCTGGAAAGAGTGCAGAGGAGATTTACCAGGATGCTGCCTGGTTTGGAGGGTAGGTCTTATGAGGAAAGGTTGAGGGAGCTAGGGCTGTTCTCTCTGGAGCGGAGGAGGCTGAGGGGAGACTTAATAGAGGTTTATAAAATGATGAAGGGGATAGATAGAGTGAACGTTCAAAGACTATTTCCTCGGGTGGATGGAGCTATTACAAGGGGGCATAACTATAGGGTTCATGGTGGGAGATATAGGAAGGATATCAGAGGTAGGTTCTTTACGCAGAGAGTGGTTGGGGTGTGGAATAGACTGCCTGCAGTGATAGTGGAGTCAGACACTTTAGGAACATTTAAGCGGTTATTGGATAGGCACATGGAGCACACCAGGATGATAGGGAGTGGGATAGCTTGATCTTGCTTTCAGATAAAGCTCGGCACAACGTCGTGGGCCGAAGGGCCTGTTCTGTGCTGTACTGTTCTATGTTCTATATAATTTTTATAACATTTTCCACAATGTATTTGTACTAACATTTTCTCACACGATATATCATGCTAAGGTCTCAGGTTTTACTTGGGCTGGGACATGTTACAATGTTACAACATGCTGAGATCAACATGTACATTCACTCGTGATCAGCTAACCTTGGCAGAGATCACTAACCCGTGGGCAGTGCATGATCAGAGGTCAGAACCAATTAGTGTCGGCCACCTCTGCAGATGTGTTTAATTAACCGATGAATGTGAGTGGGTATTCTCTGAAATAATATATAATAATGACTGTAAGAGAGAGAACAATAGGAGACTGGTAACATCATCTAACACAGAAAAGGAACTCCTAATAAACCCATACGCTTGTACCAGACCACAAGGTGTCGGCGAATTCTTGAACCTAACAACAGCGGCTGGGAGAGAAACGTGACGGTTTGCCTGGGTGTCTTACTAAAATGACCAAATGCCTGATGGGCTTAGCTGGCAGAAGGTTGTGAGCTCAAGACCCATTCCAGGACATGAGTACATAAGCCAGGCTGACACACAATACAGCACTGGGGGGAGGCTAGCTCTGGAATGTAGAAGGAGGCCCGCACTGGGGAGGGTGGCGGGGTGAGGTTGGGGGGGGGGGGAGGGGTAGTTGGAACTGATGAGAGGCCTGCACTGGTGTTCTTTACTAATTAATAAACTGAACACAAAGTCAGTGATGGGGTCACCCACTTACTCACCTGTCAATAGCATCATTCTGGTAAAGCTTCTTCAGTGCCTCCAGGATGTGCCTCTCCTCTGGGCTGTCAAGATATGGAAACCTGTCGAGTAACCCAAACAAACCTCACTCAGCAGAGAGCAGAATTCCATGAGAACGACATTGTTCCTCAGCTCCCCTGGTTCAGTGAGACACTGGACTGTGTGCCAGGCTGCACCAATCTGGGAGACCCCACCTGTATTTAACCTCAGTCTGCAGGATGCTATAATTGGCTTCTCCTTGTCGTCCTGGAGGGATGCGGTCCGCTTGGGGCCAATTACAGTAGACGGGAACCTGCTACCGATTGCATATTTGAGCCAATCGGCTCTGCAATAATCCTGATGACGATTGGCATTCTGGTCTGGATAATCCTGCTAACCAGGCTGGGTTAGTCTTAGCTGGACAAGTAGTGCAAGATTTACCAGTCCTTTTTGTCGGTAAGATGCTGGTTTGAGCTGGTTAAGCCCCACAGCGCTTCACTGGAGGTGGGGGTGAGGGGGGCAACTCCTGAATTCCGGCTCTTCAGATTCGGGTTAGTGGATCAGGCCCCACTGGGGAGTCTGCATTTCACATCAGGCAAAGGAAAGGTCTGAGCAGAGGAATTCTTCAGAGAGAAGGAAAGCAATTGGGGCTTGACTCAGGCGTGGTTGTCATATCGTTATAGTGTTAGTGTATTGGGAGGCACGGTGGCACAGTGGTTAGCACTGCTGCCTCACAGCGCCAAGGACCCGGGTTCGATTCCCGGCTTGGGTCACTGTCTGTGTGGAGTCCGCACGTTCTCCCCATGTCTACGTGGGTTTCTTCCGGGTGCTCCGGTTTTCTCCCAGTCTGAAAGATGTGTTGGTTAGGGTGCACTGGCCATGCTAAATTCTCCCTCAGTGCATGCGAACAGGCGCTGGAGTGTGGCGACTAGGGGATTTTCATAGTAACTTCATTGCAGTGTTAGTGTAAGCCTACTTGTAACACTAATAAAGTTTTTAACTAAAGGGAACTTACATTACGCCAGCACCACAGTTTGCGTGTCTATGCAGCTTAATGCCCTAAGCAGTGAGATCCTGGGTGACGTGGGAAGTTGCAGCTGTGGCTCCATAAAAAACTGGGCGAATTGAAAAACTACAGAAGGCAGAATTAATTATATATACTTAGCCCATTTTTTAAATTAACCCACACCCACTTCATGTAAACTCTCAGTGAGAAGGTATTCAACAGGAGAAAATGGGGGAGAGTTTGGCCCACTGAGATTTGATACAGTGGATTGGAGAGCTTTCTTTTAAAGTTTTTGAAGTTTAAAGTTTATTTATTAGTCACAAGTAGGCTTACATTAACACTGCAGTGAAGTTACTGTGAAAATCCCCGAGTCACCACACTCCGGCGCCTGTTCAGGTACACTGAGGGAGAATTTAGCACGGCCAATGCACATAACCAGCACGTCTTTCAGACTGTGGGAGGAAACCGGAGCACCCGGAGGAAACCCACGCAGACACGGAATGTGCAAACTCCACACAGACAGTGACTCGAGCCGGGAATCGAACCCGGATCCTTGGTGCTGTGAAATCTGGCTTCTTATGATTCTACAACAACACAAGGAATTGCACACCAGGTTTAGGTCTCTGCAGCTTCTTATCAGAAGTGGTTACCACTGAACACTTGGTCTCTATTTTGCCCTTCACACGTGCAGACATATGGGCAGTGGTTAGCACTGTTGCCTCACAGCGCCAGGGACCCGGGTTCGATTCCCGACTTGGGTCACAGTCTGTGTGGAGGTTGCTCGTTCTCCCCGTGTCTGCGTGGGTTTCCTCCGGGTGCTCCGGTTTCCTCCCACAGTCTGAAAGACGTGCTGGTGAGGTGCATTGGCCATGCTAAATTCTCCCTCAGTGTACCCGAGTGTGGGGACTAGGGGATTTTCACAGTAACTTCACTGCAGTGTTAATGTAAGCCTACTTGTGACACTAATAAACAAACTTTAAACACACAGATTCCAGCCAACATCCTCCATCTCCATGGCAGAGAGGAACAGAAAGGGCATCTGAACTGCTTTACCCAATAACATTGTTGACTCCGAGACACTTCAGGGTAAGGATCACGGATGTTAAACTTGCTCTCTGGATCTCTGGTACCATGTGATCAGACATGCATGTCTCCCAGAATTCTTTGCTGTAGATCCGGTAACATTTCCCAGCAGACGTTCTTCCAGCTCTTCCTGTTCGCTGCACAGCTTCACTCCTGCAACGGGCACAGGGGGTTTGAACTAAAAAGAACATTCACCTGATACAGTTCCCCCCCCCCCCCGCAAATATCTGAAAGTGATGCACTGACGAGACATTATCTTCCTTTCGTTCTTTACCAACTGCTAATTTTAAATTGTGTTTAGATTTTATGCATCAGAAGAATGAATAGGAAAAGGCCTGATCGATTGAATTTCTACTCAGTATGGATGGCACAGTGGTTAGCACTGCTGCCTCACAGCGCTAAGGACCCAGGCTCAATTCCGGCCTCGGGTGTCTGCGTGGGTTTCCTCCGGGTGCTCTGGTTCCCTCCCACAGTCCAAATATGTGTAGGTTAGGTGAATTAGCCATGGTAAATTGCCCCTTAGTGTCCAAAAATGTACAGATTATGTGGATTGGCCATGCTAAATTGTCCCTTAGTGTCCAAATGTGTGTAGGTTAGGTGGATTAGCCATGGTGAATGCGCAAGGGAATAGGGAAGAGGGAAGGTCTGGGTGGGATGCTCTTTCGGAGTGTTGGTGCAGACTCGATGGGCTGAATGGCCTCTTTCTGCACTGTAGGGATTCTATGGTTCTATGGAAAAAGAAGGATTTGCTCCATTGGAATTCTGTTCAATTGGAATGCGGGATTTGGAATATTGGGATTCTATATTTTCTGATCAGGGCCAGTGTGATCTCCTGGACTCGTTTCGATCGCCTCAGGGGGTCGGAGAGGAATTTCCCAGATTTTTTTTTCCCCATATTGGCCCTGGGGTTTTCACTCTGGGTTTTCGCCTCTCCCTGGAGATCACATGGTCTGGAATGGAGGGGTGGGGGTGAGTTAATAGGTTGTGATGAACAAAGCATCGTAGCTGTGAGGGACAGCTTGGTGGATAGGATATTAGGATGTAGATAGGCTGGAAAATTGGGCGGGGATCCTGGATTCAGGATTCAATCCTGGACCGGGGAGCGGCGCGGGCTTGGAGGGCCGAAGGGCCTGTTCCTGTGCTGTATTGTTCTTTGTTTGTTTATATAATGAGATTGAAATTCAGTGCATTCGTGGAATTAATTGTATTTTTTTTTAAACACTTACTTTGAGATTGGAACCACCGCCAGTATGTCGAGTCCCACTCGGGGGTTGTGATTCAGTTGCTTCACAAAGCCACAGTCCACAACATACCTGTAATTAAAGAGGTGGGAAGTGAGTTTTGCAGCACACAAAGAGGCCCTTCGGCCCATCATGTCTGTGCCAGACATCGAGCACCTATCCTCCCATTTTTCAGCACTTCTAGCCTTGTATCCTATGGCATTTCAACTGCTCATCTAAATACTTCCTAAATGTTGTGAGGGTTCCTGCCTCCACCACCCTTTCAGGCAGCGAAGTCCAGATCATTCCCACCCTCTGGTATTTAACACCACACAATACCAGTAACTAACTCCAATCACAAAACACAGTGCACTTTGCCTGATAACATAAGAGACTGGTTGAGGAGATACTCAATTCTATTCAAATATTTCGGGGTAAGAATTAAATCTCTCATCCCTTGGCATTGTAATTCTGGAGTCTATCACTTGACATTTCAGTAAATAAACTTTTAAATTGGTAGACAGATAGAATTTGCATTTATATAGCACCTTTCGCAACCCCAGGACGTCCCAAAGTGCTTTACAGCCAATGAAATGCATTCGGGGTGTAGTCACTGTTGTGATGTGGGAAACGCAGCAGCCAATATGCTCACAGTAAGCTCCTACAGACAGTACTGAGATATTGACTCTCTCAGTGCTACACTGAAGTATTCACTTAGATTAGACCCTGAAGTGTCAGGAATACTTTCCCTTTCTATTTGGCAGAGTTTCCTCAGGTTCCCTCAGATTGATATGTTGGAACTTGACAATCTTGTTCATTAACATGTTGTCAAGGGATTTTTTTTATTCATTCGTGGGACATGGGCGTTGCTGGCTGGCCACCGTTTATTGCCCATCCCTAGTTGCCCTTGGAGGGCAGTTGAGAGTCAACCACATTGCTGTGGCTCTGGAGTCACATGTGGGCCAGACCGGGTAAGGACGGCAGATTTCCTTTCCTGAAGGACATGCACAGTAGCACAGTGGTTAGCACTGCTGCCTCATAGCTCCAGGAACCTGGGTTCGATTCCCGGCTTGGGTCACTGTCTGTGTGGAGTTTGCACATTCTCCTCGTGTCTGCGTGGGTTTCCTCCGGGTGCTCCGGTTTCCTCCCACAGTCCAAAGATGTGCGGGTTAGGTTGATTGGCCATGCTGAAATTGCCCCTTAGTGTCCTGGGATGCATAGATTATCGGGTAAAATATGTAGGGATATGGGAGTAGGGCCTGGGTGGGATTGTGGTCGGTGCAGACTCGATGGGCCGAATGGCCTCTTTCTGTACTGTAGGGTTTCTATGATTTCTATGACATTAGTGAACCAGATAGGTTTTTCCGACAATCAACAATGGTTTCATGGTCATCAGTAGATTCTTAATTCCAGATAATTTTTTATTGAATTCAAATTCCATCATCTGCCGTGTCGGGATTCGAACCCGGGTCCCCAGAACATTAGCTGAGTTTCTGGATGAATAGTCTAGCGATAATACCACTAGGCCATCACCTCCCAAAGGTGGAAAAGGTTGTGAAGAAAGCATACGGCACGGTTGCCTTCATCAGCCGGGGCATCGAGTATAAAAGTTGGCAAATTATGTTACAGTTATATAAAATGTTTGTTAGGCCACATTTGGAATAATGTGTCTAATTCTGTTCGCTACACTACCAGAAGGACGTGGTGGCTTTGGAGAGACTACAGAAAAGATTTACCAGGATGTTGCCTGGTGTGGAGGGTATTAGCTTTGAGAAAAGATTGAATAAACTGGGATTGTTCTCCCTGGAAAGACGGAGGCTGAGGGGGCGACCTGGTAGAAGTTTATAAAATTAAGAGGGGTATGGATAGGGTGAACAGGTGGAAGCTTTTTCCCAGGGCAGAAATGACAATTACAAGGGGGCACAAGTTCAAGATAAGGGGGGAAAGGTTCAGTGGAGATGTGCGGGGGAAGTTTTTACACAGAGGGTGGTGGGGGCCTGGAATGCGCTGCCAAGTGAGGTGGTTGAGGCAGATAAGTTAGCAACATTTAAGACTTATCTGGATAGGCACATGAACAGGCGGGGAATAGAGGGATACAGGTGATTAGTCTAGATAGGACAATGTGATCGCCGCAGGCTTGGTGGGCTGAAGGGCCTGTTCCTGTGCTGTTCTGTTCTTTGTTCAGTTCTTTGTTCAGTTGGTTACGCCACCAGCTCTGCAGCAGGTACTGACAAATCTCCTGCTGCCTCTCATTAGGCAACACCCTCTTCTTAAGTTTGCTTATGTAGACATGAGAGGCGCCAGGTTTGATCTGTTCAATAACTCCCTCCGCAGCCAAACACCATCAATACTCAGTCTGGACTGGAGTAATTTTCCAGTCTCGCTCGAGGTACAATCGAGAGGTGGGCTGATGGTGTTTATGGATGCTCAGGGTGTCAGCACATTTGGAAGAGACGTTGAAAGAACCAAGGGCCATTAGGGACAGTAAAATCAAGCTTGCGTTTCTCACCTTATTCCGTCAATGGTCAAGGAAGTGGCTGCGATATTAGTCGCAACAACACATTTCCTGATGTGGGGTGGTGCAGGAAGAAAAACCTTTCTCTGCTGATCTGAAGGAGAAGTCACAGTTAGGATTGAGATCAGAGAATACTAGATGTCAATTAAAACAGTGCTTCCGCAATCAGATACAGTTTATTAGCTTAACCGTCAGAGAGATACCATCAGTGCTGGTACAGCACATGGTTAGATACAGAGTAAAGCTCCCTCTACACTGCCAGTGAAGGAAAGCCCAGGTGGTGGTGTTCCCATCTGTTGTCCTTGTATTTCTAGGTGGTAGTGGCCATGGGTTTGGAAGGTGGCAGCTTGGTGAGTTCCTGCAGGGCACCTTGTAGATGGAATACACTACTGCCACTGTTCATCGGTGGTTGAGGGAGGAACTGTTTGTGGAAGGAATGTCAATTAATCAGGCTGGATGGTGTCGAGCTTCTTGAGTGTTGTTGGAGCTGCACCCATCCAGGCAATGGAAGAGTATTCCATCACACTCCTGACTTGTCCCTTGCAGATGGTGGGCAGACTTTAAGCAAATTTCCTTCCCTCGTGCTTTCCCAATGTCTGGAACTCTTTGCCGCAGAAGGCTGTGGAGGCCAGGTCATTGAGTGTCTTTAAGACAGAGATAGGTAGGTTCTTGATAAAGAAGGGGATCAGGGGTTATGGGGAAAAGGCAGGAGAATGGGGATGAGAAAAATATCTGCCATGATTGAATGATGGAACAGACTCGATGGGCCGAGTGGCCTAATTCTGCTCCTATGTCTTATGGTCTTGCCAAGAGGGGAACGACTCAACTTCAGGCACCTCTTTCCACACTGAGTTTTCGGGCCCAAGCTTTGCCAATGAGGACCCATGGCTGCTCTTGTAGCAGGTGGGATAATGAAGGGCAGTCACACCATTCCACATGGCAGGAGCTTTATGTTAGTGCCCTTGTATTTTCTATCAGTGTTCTGGGAAAAGACGTTAAAGCTCCCTGACCCACAGAGAAGCAAACAAAGTCAATTGCAAAAAGAACATTAAAAAAAAAATTGCTATTGGCATTACCTGTTGACATAGACCCGTATAGTGGCAATATGAGCAGCCCTTCGACCGATCGATCCCTCACATCGTATTCGTAATCAATTGATTCCCCCTTGTGGAAAAGCAAGTCACATGCTCGCTCAATCTCTGACTGCCCTATAAAATGAAAATGGTTAAGGAGCACATGTTGGGCCTCATTCAGTGGAACAGAGCATTTTGCATCACGGAAACTTAAAGCACAAGAAGATGCCATTCGGTCCATCACTGAAAGAACAAAGACAGCACAGGAACAGGCCCTTCAGCCCTCCAAGCCTGCACCATTCATGATGTCTGCCTACACTAAAACCGTATGCACTTATGGAGTCCATACATACATAATCACATATGTACACTTAATGTTCAACCATACAAGACTCAGAACCTCTCTCTGTGAGACCTATCGAACATACAACATATACATGATTGAGGAGAGTGTTCCAGGATTTTGAGCTCATAAAATAAATTAGTTTCTGACATATATTCATCCACAAGATGTGGGCGTCACTGGAAAAGCTGGCACTGATTGCCCCGTTCCCCCCAGTTGTCCGACTGAATGACTTGCTAGACAACTTTTGAGGCTGTCAAGAGTGTATCACATTGGTATGAGACTGGAGTCATAGATAGGACAGGCCGGGTAGGGATGCCGTTTCCTTCCCTAATGGATATTAATGAACCAGATGGGTTTTTACAGCCCTCTGAAAGCTTCATGCTCACTTGTTGCCACCACCAGCTTTCTATTCCCATCTTTTTCCAAGGTGGAAAGTTGCTCTCGAATCCAAAGTGATGGGCAGAGGCTTCAAGAGTTAATGTTTTAACAAGTGGAAGTCAGAAAAGACTTTGGATAAATAAATTAAGGTACAAATGAAAGCTAAAATATTGAACAGAGTGATTTAAAACCCATTCATTTATGGTTAACGTCACATCATTAAACTATTTCTGACAATGAGGTCATTTTGCTTGTGTAATCGCAGTGTTACTCCTGGAAATTAGAGAAACAGACTGGGGGCACCTGAACCAGGCGGCAATGTCACAGTTAAGCATGGTGCAAAGTCAGAGTGTCTTTCAAGACATCGGGATAACACAAGGTGTTTTAGAGCCAATTGTAATGTCGGAAACGTGACAGTGAAACAGCACGTTTATCCTTCCATAAAAAGCAATTTGATAATCACCAGCTGATCTGTTTTAGACACATTATTTGAACAAAGAACAAACAGCAATACAGCACAGCAACGGGCCTTTCGGCCCAACAAGCCTGCACCGATACGCAGGTTTCTACCCGTCACAGACTCTGTCTACACTCCCCGCTGCCTCAGCAAAGCAGCCAGCATAATCGAGGACCCCACGCACCCCGGACATTCTCTCTTCCACCTTCTTCCGTCGGGAAAAAGATACAAAGGTCTGAGGTCACGCACCAACCGACTCAAGAACAGCTTCTTCCCTGCTGCTGTCAGACTTTTGAATGGACTTACCTCGCATTAAGCTGATCTTTCTCTACACCCTAGCTATGACTGTAACACTACATTCTACACTCTCTCGTTTCCTTCTCTATGAACGGTCTGCTTTGTCTGTATAGCGCGCAAGAAACAATACTTTTCACTGTATGCTAATACATGTGACAATAATAAATCAAATCAAATCTGTTCGCCTCCCATTCATGCGTCTACCAAGATATGCCTTGAATGTTGCTCAGGTGCTGCTTCCACCACCTCCACTGGCAGTGCGTTCCAGGCACCCACCGCCCTCTGTGTGAAAAACTTCCCGTAAACTTACCACCTCTCACCTTGAACCTGTGCCCTCTTGTAGTCAACCCTTCCATTCTGGGAAAAAGCCTCTGACTATCCACCCTATCTATGCCTCTCATAATGTTGCAGACCTCTATGGGGTCGCCCCTCAGCCCAGTGAGAACAAACCCAGTTTACCCAACCTCTCCTCGTGCCTAAAACCCTCCAGACCAGGCGACATCCTGATAGACCTTCTTAGCACCCTCTCCAAAGCATCCACGTCCTTCCGGTAGTGTGCCGACCAGAATTGCACGCATTATTCCAAACGCGGCCTAACTAAAGTTTTATACAGATACAAGAATGTATTGAGGGATAAGTATTGTCCAGGGCAACAGGGAGAACTCCCATGGACTTCGAGCTGTGGGGTCTTTTAAACCACCTGAGGGGGCAGAGGGAACCTCAGTTTAACCTCTTATCCAAAAGATGGCACTTCTGACAGTGCCCCAGTGCTGAGGGGGCAGCCTAGATTGTGTGCTCACCTCTCTCGGGCTTGAGCCCATTACCCTGACTCAGGCGCGAGTGCTAGCCACTGAGTCGAGATGACCTATCCTTTCATGATGGAGGGAATTTTCCAAGACAGCAGCCAGGAACATTGTGCACTTGGCTGATGAACACAGAAGGACGTCTGGGCAGGCAACTCATCTGCTCTGCAGTGTGGAGGGATTAACTTCTTAGCACCCTCTCCAAAGCATCCACGTCCTTCCGGTAGTGTGCCGACCAGAATTGCACGCATTATTCCAAATGCGGCCTCACTAAAGTTAGGCTGTGCTGCAGAACCAGCCCATGACAATGTGACCCACCTGTTAAAAACACCAGGATGTCTCCTTCTGATTCATTCATGTGAATGTCCAAAGTGACATTTACAACCTGGAAATGAGGAACAAGGCAAGATTGAGACATTCAGCAAACACCATCGTTTAGAAAGAAATAATTTGTATTTACACAGCGCCTATCACATTTCCAGGATGTTCTTCCGAGTCAACTGAGTTTGCAGTGTAATTACTATCCTGTTGGCAGGTTTGTTGACCTATTACACACAGCAAGGTATCAAAATTGATGAGTAACAGAGACAGAAGGCCAGCGAACCCAAGTTCTTGGTGCTGTTGGTTGAGGCAAAATATTTTTTCCCTTTATTCTGAGATATTTATCTCAAGAGGCTTGGAATACAAAAGCAGGGATGTACTTCTGAGGCTTTATAAAGCACTGGTTAGGCCCCATTTGGAGTACTGTGAGCAATTTTGGGCCCCACACCTCAGGAAGGACATACTGGCACTGGAGCGGGTCCAGCGGAGATTCACACGGATGATCCCAGGAATGGTAGGCCTGACATACGATGAACGTCTGAGGATCGTGGGATTATATTCATTGGAGTTTAGGAGGTTGAGGGGAGATCTGATAGAAACTTACAAGATAATGAACGGCTTAGATAGGATGGACGTAGGGAAGTTGTTTCCATTAACAGGGGAGACTAGGACGCGGGGGCACAGCCTTAGAATAAAAGGGAGTCACTTTAGAACAGAGATGAGGAGAAATTTCTTCAGCCAGAGAGTGGTGGGTCTGTGGAATTCATTGCCACAGAGGGCTGTGGAGGCCGAGACGTTGAGTGTCTTCAAGACAGAAATTGATAAATTCTTGATTTCTCGAGGAATTAAGGGCTATGGGGAGAGAGCGGGTAAATGGAGTTGAAATCAACCATGATTGAATGGTGGAGTGGACTCGATGGGCCGAATGGCCTTACTTCCGCTCCTATGTCTTATGGTCTTATGGTCTTATATAAGAGCATCACCGGCAAGGTCAGCATTTGCTGCCTATCCCTAACTGCCTTTGAACTGAGTGGCCTGCTCAGCCATTCCAGAGGGCATTTATGAGTTAACCACATTGCTGTGGGTCTGGACGTGTTTTCCAGACCAGGTCAGGACGGCAGATTTCATTCCCTAAAGGACATCAGTGAACCAGGTGGGTCTTTAGATGGACAGCACGGTGGCACAGTGGTTAGCACTGCTGCCTCATAGCGCCAGGACCTGGGTTCAATTCCCAGCTTGGGTCACTGTCTGTGTGGTGTTTGCACATTCCCCCCATGTCTGTGTGGGTTTCCTCTGAGGGCTCCGGTTTCCTCCCACAGTCCAAAAGACGTGCTGGTTAGGGTGCATTGGCCGTGCTAAATTCTCCCTCAGTGTACCCGAACAGGCATCAGTGTGTGGCGACTAGGGGATTATCACAGTAACTTCATTGCAGTGTTAATGTAAGCCTACTTGTGATGCTAATAAATAAACTTTAAACTTTTTAGGGTAATCAACAACAGTTTCATTGTCACCGTCACTGAAACTAGCTTTAGAATTCCAGATTAATTACTTCAAATTTCAATTCCACCAGCGACCATGGTGGGATTTGAACCCGTGTTCCCAGGCTATTCGCCTGGGCCTCTAGATTGCTTGCCGAGTGATATTATTGAAATGCCACCATCTCCCCAGGACACCATCTTGTCAGCACAACAACAACCTGCAGTTAGGTAGCACGCATCATCTAATAAACCACCTCAAGAGGATTCACAGAAGCCAATTCAGAAGCCAATTGACACCGAGCTGGAGGGGACAACATCGGAGCAGACAACTGAAAGTTTGGTCAGAAAGGTTGCCAGCGAGGTGTTTTAAGGGAGCGCGGTTTGGGGCGCAGGATTTCAGAATTTGGTGCTTAGACAGTTGAAGATGCAGGTGTTAAAGGCAGGGTAATGGACGTGAGTGATGCAATGGGTGGTCAGAGTTAGGAGGATGGGAAATCTCCCCAATCAAAGACTCCCTATAGTGCAGAAGAGACCATTCAGCCCATCGAGTCTGCACCTATTCTCTGAAAAGGTATCTTACGCACCCCACCCTATCCCTGTAACCCTGCACATTTCCCATCGCTAATCCCCTAACCCACACATCTTTTGAAGAGTGGGTGGAAACTGGAGCACCCGGAGGAAACCCACGCCAACACGGGGAGAACGTGCAGACTCCACACAGACAGTCACCCAAGGCTGGAATTGAACCCGGGTACCTGGCGCTATGAGGCAGCAGTGCTAACCACCGTGCCACCCCAATTACGTTCCATCAATGCAATGGGATCATTTACACAGGTAGACTGAGCTTAAAATCTCAGCCAAAGGATTGCCCCTTTGATAATGTAACTTTCCCTCAGTACCGGAGCATCAGTCGAGATCGAGTCCTGAAAGCAGCAGCTTCTAATTTAAAACATGAACTTAAACACTAATTTAAACACTCCTCCCCAGCACCATAAAACGTTCCAGTTGTAGCACAGTTTGGTATGGCTCCTGCTCTGCCCAAGACCGCACGAAACTACAAAAGGTCGTGAATGAAGTCCAGTCCATCACACAAACCAGCCTCCCATCCATTTACTCTGGGCCCAATTTTACCATTGCGTCGCGCCCATTTTCCAGTGCAAAAATGTGACAAAGTCGGGTGTGAGGCCATTAACGCGCCCCGCGCTGCGCCCACGCCTGCGCAGATTGCTACTTTACCAAAACCTGGGAATGACCACGATCCGATTCGCGCCCAAAACGGGCGCAATGGCGATTTAAATGCATTTGCATGCATTTATATCGAATTAATGAACTGCCCGCTCAACTTTATCAGCATTTCCCCCTTTACCGCCGCGTTCGCCGATCCAGAATTGCGCCAAAATGGACCTGCTGAATAAAAGTCTGAATCGGGCGCTCCAGCTGCTGAAGAGACGAGTTCAGCGCTTCCAACGGCTCCCTGACTCAGATCGGTGATGGGGGGGCGGGTGGGTCAGATCATTCTCTGGTTGGGAGGGGGGTGGTTGGGGTGGGAGGGAGGCCTGGTCGTTGTCTGGTTTTTGGGGGGTGGGGGAGCGGGTGGCGGAGGGAGGCCAGATTACTGTCTGGGATGGGGGGGGGGGGGGGGTACGATATATCTCTGGTGGGAGGGTCCGCTGCCACTCTGCGGGCGATCAGTGAAGAGGAAGGGGGGCAGAGAGTCGCGATCGGTCTGGGTAGTGGGGGGGTGAGTGGATAAGGGGGACAGCGATGTCTGTGGGGCCATCATTCCCGCTTTTCGTTCCTGGGAGCAATCTGACATGGGTGCGCTTTTTCAAATTTTTTTCTAACTGTGCATGCGCAGTTCAGAGCTCCGATCGTTTCGGCCGCGCTAAGCCCCGCCCACAGCGCGATTCAGACTCGTGATTTTTTTTTCAGGCTGAGTGTCTATGGGGGGTGCCTGAGAGCAGATTTTCAAGTTGGATCTGAATTGCGCCCAGATTCAGCACTTAGAATGAAAATGGTAAAATCAGGCCCACTGTATACACTTCCCTCTGCCTCGGAAAAGCAGCCAGCATAATTAAGGACCCCACGCACCCCGGACATTCTCTCTTCCACCTTCTTCCGTCGGGAAAAAGATACAAAAGTCTGAGGTCATGTACCAACCGACTCAAGAACAGCTTCTTCCCTGCTGCTGTCAGACTTTTGAATGGACCTACCTCGCATTAAGCTGATCTTTCTCTACACCCTAGCTATGACTGTAACACTACATTCTGCACTCTCTCGTTTCCTTCTCTATGAACGGTATGCTTTGTCTGTACAGTGCGCAAGAAACAATACTTTTCACTGTATACTAATACATGTGACAAAGTAAATCAAATCAAATCAAAACAGTCCAGCTTAAATTGGGCTGGTCACCCGCTTGTCGTGATGTGTTCACATTGATATATCGGAATAAGTCATTCGGAATCACCTCTTTAACAAATCCGGAGCTCTCTTTGTCCTTTGGTCCAATCAGGTTACAGAATAGTTCCTTGACGGGGTAAGTTCTGCCGGACACGTGACAGACAGGACATCTGCCCAGGAATTCCGAGAGTTTCTCGCTCTCCAGTGTGGCCGACATCACAATGACCTTTAGGGGAATCTCGCGCTCTCGCGACGGCGGCACCCAGGCCGACAGGGACCGGAGTAACCCAAAGAGAATGTCCTGTGGGGAGAAACCATGCTGCGTTCAGAGGTGATTTACACCATAAACTCTGCCCATTGCTGCACACATCGCAATGTCACACAAATGGACTGTTTTGCCGTCTCTGTTGTAAAGCAGCCGAGCAGATTGGTTGCGACGGGTTAGAATCCCTACAGTACAGGTGGTGGCCATTCGGCCCATCTAGTCTGTACCGAGCACAATCCCACCCAGGGCCTATCCCTGTAAACCCATGCAACCTCCCTTGTGGCAGGGTTCACGGATCTCAATGGGTAAACACACTGCCATGTGTGGATGACATAGGGGCAGCACGGTGGCACAGTGGTTAGCATTGCTGCCTCATAAAGCCAGAGACCCAGGTTTGATTCCGGCCTCGGGTCACTTTGTGCAATCTGCACGTTCTCCCCGTGTCTGCGTGGGTTTTCTCCGGGTGCTCCAAAGATGTGCGGGTTCGGTTGATTGGCCGTGCTAAATTGACCCCGAGTGTCAGGGAGATTAGCAGGGTAAATACATGGGGTTACGGGGATAGGGCCTGGGTGGGATTGTTGTCGGTACAGGCTTGATGGGCCGAATGGTCTTCTTCTGCACTGTAGGGATTCTATAATCCTAACAAGGTGGAGGTGCAGAGGAGATTTACCAGAATCAGGGTACCAGGGGTGGGGGACTTCAGTTACATGGGGAGGCTGGAGGAGCTTAGATTATTCTCCTCAGAGCAGAGAAGGATAAGGGGAGATTGAATGGAGGCTTTCAGAATTCTGAGGTGTTGTGATAGAGTAAATCAGTTGGTGGTGGAGACAGAGACCCTAAACTCGTTTAAAAAGTACCTGGATCTGCACCTGTAAGCTGCAGGACTTATGGGGCCGGGTGCAGGAAGGTGGGGTGTCCTCGGGCTGGCATTGACAAGATGGACCAAATGGCCTCCTTCTGTGCTGTAACATTTCTATGGTTCTATGGGGTGAGGTTGTGTTGTTGCAGGGGGAAACATCAGCTAAAAGATAAATCAGGTTCCCGTTTAAAACCCAAGCAGCAGAATTGTGGAGAGAAAAGTGTCTCGTAACTGTACTGAGGCTTCTCTCGTGGGCTTCATCCAGAATGATGATGCTGTACCGACTGAGGCCCGGGTCCTGAAGGATCTCTCGCAGCAGACAGCCATCGGTCATGTACTTTATCACAGTCTCCTGGGAAGAGAATAAAAATCAGCCACTACACAGGATTGGCAGCACAGAAACAGGCCAGGCAGCGTGACAGCTCTGTTTATGCTCCACACAAGCTACGGCCCAGCGAGAGACAGTGGCACAGCGGTAACGTCACTTCACTAGTAATCTGGAGAGTCTGGACAAATGGGTTCAAATCCCACCACAGCAGGTGGAGGAATTTTAATCCAATTAATAAGCTCTGGAATATAAAGCCAGTAATAGTGATCATGACATCATAATAACCAACCCATCTGGTTCACTAATGTCCTTACCAGGCCTGACCTACATGTGACCCAGGTTCAATTCCGGCCTTTGCCTGTGTGGAATCTGCAGGTTCTCCCCGTGTCTGCGTGGGTTTCCTCCGGGTGCTCCGGTTGCCTGCCACACTCCAAAGATGAGCTGGTTGGGTGGACTGGGGCCGTGCTGAATTCCCCCTTAGTGTCAGGGGGATGAGCAGGGTAGATACATGGGGTTACGGGGATAGGGCTCGGTGCAGGGTCAATGGGCCAAATGGCCTCCTTCTGCACTGTAGGGATTCTATCCCTCCAGCCATGTGTTTGTCCCCTTAACTGCCCTCTGCAGTGGCGCGGCAAGCCACACAATCCAAATAATAATTGGGGTTGGGCAACAAACACTGAGTTTTCCAGTGATGCTCACATTCCTGAAAGAATAAAGGAAATTCGATTCCTTTCTCCCGAATGTGGTGGCGCAGTGGTTGGCACTGCCGCCTCACAGCGCCAGGGACCTGGGTTCAAATTCCGGCTCGGGTCACTGTCTGCGTGGAGTCTGCACGTTCTCCCCGTGTCTGCAGGGTGCATTGGCCGTGCTAAATTCTCCCTCAGTGTAACCCAAACAGGCGCCGGAGTGTGGCGACTAGGGGATTTTCACAGTAACTTCATTGTAGTGTTAATGTAAGCCTACTTGTGACATCAATAAAATAAACTTTAAAAATCTATTGATCTTTGACCTCTAGCCTGGGCAGCCAACCTGCTGAGTCGCTGTCCATTCACACAGGAAAATTCAATTCAATTGCGCCTCTCTCACCTCAGAGGTGCAGTCGTCGAAGCGAACCTGGTAACCCACTCTCTTTCCCAGAGAGGTTTTCATCTCTTCCGCTGCTCTGAGAGCCACAGAAATGGCAGCGACTCGTCGTGGCTGTGTGACCCCGATCATTCCATGCCTTCCGAGTCCTGGATTGGGCGGCATGGGGTGAAGAAGAAAGCGAAAGGTTCACCAGTAATATTCAGCTGTGAGCTTGTCAAAAAGAAAAGAGAAACTTCCTAAATACCCCTTTCCCCCCCCCCAAAGGCTGGATCTGCTACAGCTCCTGGCCCAAGCTCATTAATCCCACTTGTGTCACAGCTATCCAACTGCAGAGGGCGTCACACCCGAAACCAATGGTATTAGCCACGGCTTGGTGGGTAGCATGAGTCAGGAAGTCTTGGGCTCAAGTCCCATTTCCGGGGTTCGAGCACAAGATCTCCCAGTGCCGTACTGAAGAGGTGCTGCACGGTTAGTGGTGCCGCACTGTTAGTGGTGCTGCACTGTTAGTGGTGCCACACTGTTAGCGGTGCCACACTGTTAGCGGTGCCGCACTGTTAGCGGTGCCACACTGTTAGCGGTGCCACACTGTTAGCGGTGCCACACTGTTAGCGGTGCCACACTGTTAGCGGTGCCACACTGTTAGCGGTGCCACACCGTTAGCGGTGCCACACTGTTAGTGGTGCTGCACTGTTAGTGGTGCCATCTTTCATATCAGATGTTAAACCATCTTCCCTCTCAGGTGGACGAGAAAAGATCCCGTGGCTGCTACTGCGAAGTAAACATGGGTGCTATGTCCAGTGTCCTAGCCAATAGTTATCCTTCAATCAACATCACAAAAACAGTCAGGTGATCTGGTCGTTATCACATTGCTGTTTGTGAGATCTTACTGTGCGTGTTTCCTGCATTACAACAGCCACTGCACTTTGAAATGACTTCACTGGCTGTAAAGTGAGTTTGGGACATTCTGAGGCTGGGGAGGGTGTTTATTTTACAGGATTGTCCTGTAATTGAGCCCACTCTCCCGTATTCCCACATGGATGCATTCGGGACACATGTTTCTTCAGAACTCACATCTTTACATTCCGCATTACCCCTGTAATACGCAGTGCCCGCTTTCTGCCACTTTGTGCCACATTGCAGCTCTGCTACCATCCCCTCCCACACACACTCAACTCCTGCCTTCCTCCCCTCCCTCCCACCCGTGTTCCTTAATCTTCTCCACAGGGGTCGGGGAAAGGCTCTATCGGAGTTTAAGTCCTTTCTTACCAGCCTGGTACAGATACTGTGGTAACTGGGTGGTCTTCCCACTGCCTGTTTCACCCGTCACTATGAGGAAGGGATGGTCCCTGACCGCCTGGACCAGCCGCTCCCTGTGCTGGAGAATGGGCAGCAACCTGGACCCAGACCCTCCTGATGTGGCATCCTTCAGGCACGGACCCGCTCCTTCCCCCCTCTTCCGGGGCATCCTGCCACACTGCCCTTCAGCAAACACAGAATGGTGGCTCCCAGCTCTTTCTCTTCGCTTTGACCCTCTTCCTTCCCTCCTTCCCTCCCTCTCTATTTCTTTCTTTCCCCCCTTCTCTCTGTTTTTTCCTCTTCCCTCTCTCTTGGCTTTGCTCCTCTTCTCCCCCTCACTTTCTTTTCCCCTTTTCTTTCTCCCTCTATTTCTCTTTCTCTATCCCTCCCTCTTTCTTTCTCTTTTCTCTCCTCCCTGAAAGGAGACAGGAAACATCAACACGTCGCACTCTGATGACATCATGGTGCCAATGAGAAACAAAGAATCTAAAAGGGAAAGAGGAGCCCAAAGTAGCTGCTGCCTCCCTCCCGCGCCCTCTGCTGCCACACTCCAGTACAGCAGCCTCTCTGCCTCCCTCCCGCGCCCTCTGCTGCCACACTCCAGTACAGCAGCCTCTCTGCCTCCCTCCCGCGCCCTCTGCTGCCACACTCCAGTACAGTAAATGTTTTAACAACACCAGGTTAAAGTCCAACAGGTTTATTTGGTAGCAAATGCCATTAGCTTTCGGAGCGCTGCTCCTTCGTCAGATGGAGTGGAAATCTGCTCCCAAACAGGGTAAGAAGTCTCACAACACCAGGTTAAAGTCCAATAGGTTTATTTGGTAGCAAATACCATAAGCTTTCGGAGCACAGCTCCTTCGTCAGATGGGGTGGATATCAACAGATATCAACAGATATCCACCCCACCTAACGAAGGAGCTGTGCTCCGAAAGCTTATGGTATTTGCTACCAAATAAACCTGTTGGACTTTAACCTGGTGTTGTGAGACTTCTTACTGTGCTTACCCCAGTCCAACGCCGGCATCTCCACATCTCAAACAGGGCACAGAGACACAAAATCAATTTACAGAATACTGATTAGAATGCGAATCTTTACAGCTAATCAAGTCTTAAAGATACAGACAATGTGAGTGGAGGGAGCATTGGGCACAGGTTAAAGAGATGTGTATTGTCTCCAGACAGGACAGCCAGTGAGATTCTGCAAGTCCAGGAGGCAAGCTGTGGGGGTTACCGATAGTGTGACATGAATTGTGTTTACCCCAGTCCAACGCCGGCATCTCCACATCATGACACTCCAGTACAGCAGCCTCTGCTGCCTCCCTCCCGCGCCCTCTGCTGCCACACTCCAGAACATGGAGATGCTGGCGTTGGACTGGGGTAAGCACAGTAAGAAGTCTCACAACACCAGGTTAAAGTCCAACAGGTTTATTTGGTAGCACAAGCCACTAGCTTTCGGACCGCTTGCTGCCCCTTCATCAGGTGAGTGGGAGTTCTGTTCACAAACAGGGCATATAAAGACACAAACTCAATTTACAAAATAATGGTTGGAATGCGAGTCTTTACAGGTAATCAAGATATTAAAGGTACAGACAATATGAGTGGAGAGAGGGTTAAGCACAGGTTAATCAAGAGTGTTCTCTTCCTGTTGGGGAACACTTCAGCAGTCACGAGCATTTGGCCTCTGATCTTCGGGTAAGCGTTCCCGAAGGCGGCCTTCACGACACACGATAACGCAGAGTCTCGCTGAGCAGAGACCGATAGCCAAGTTCCGCACACATGAGGATGGCCTCAACTGGGATCTTGGGTTCATGTCACACTATCTGAAACCCCCATGACTTGCCTGGGCTTGCAAAATCTCACTAACTGTCCTGGCTGGAGACAATACACATCTCTTTAACCTGTGCTTAACCCTCTCTCCACTCACATTGTGTCTGTACCTTTAAGACTTGATTACGTATAAAGACTCGCATTCCAACCATTATTTTGTAAATTGAGTTTGTGTCTTTATATACCCTGTTTGTGAACAGAACTCCCACTCACCTGATGAAGGGGCAGCAAGCGCTCCGAAAGCTAGTGTGGCTTGTGCTACCAAATAAACCTGTTGGACTTTAACCTGGTGTTGTGAGACTTCTTACTGTGTACACTCCAGAACAACAGCCTCTGCTGCTGACACAGAGAAAAACTCTGGAATAATAATTTCAGAAGGAAATGCAGTGTAATGAAAGGTGATATAGGAATACAAATCTTTCTTTTTATATTGAAGACTGAGGTCAATAAATTTGTGGACACAAAGGGAACCAAAGGGGGGATTAGGACAGTGTCGTATCACATTGTCTGGGACCACACTTGGATAAACTGGCCCACAGTACAATCCGTGTTGGTTGCATTCACACATCTGAGTTCAAGCCCCATTTACACTCCTCAACTATGATGTGGAGATGCCGGCATTGGACTGGGGTGATCACATTAAGACACCTGTGGGCACCTGGTGTTGTGAGACTTCTTACTGTGCCCAATCCTAAACTAGGCTGACACTCCCAGTGCAGTGCGGAGGGAGTGCTGCACTGTTGGAGATGCAGTCTTTTGGAAGAGATTTTAAACCAAAGCCCCATTTGCCCTCTCAGGTAGACTGAAAGGATCCCATGGCTCTATTTGGGGAAGAACAGGGGAGTGCTCCTTGGCATCTTCATCAACATTTATCTCTCAATCACAGTGGCACAGTGGTTAGCACTGCTGCTGCCTCACAGCGCCAGGGACCTGGGTTCGATTCCCGGCTTGGGTCACTGTCTGTGTGGAGTTTGCACGTTCTCCCCGTGTCTGCGTGGGTTTCCTCCAGGTGTCCGGTTTCCTTCCACAGTCCAAAAATGTGCGGGTTAGGTGGATTGGCCATGCTAAATTGCCCCTTTGTGTCAGGGGGATTAGCAGGGCAAATACGTGGGGGTTATGGGGATAGGGCCTGGGTGGGATCGTTGTTGGTGCAGGCTCAATGGGCCAAATGGCCTCCTTCTGAACTGTAGAGATTCTATGATTGTATAACCATAAAAACCAGGTGATCTGGGATGTTTGTTATATCTTCCTGTGTGTAAATTGGCTCCTGTGTTTTCTACACTACTGCATTGACTATACTTCGAGAGTGCATGAATCCGAAGTGCTTTGGGGCATCTTTAAGTTATAAAAGGTATTCTCAAAAACGTAATTATAGTTTTTCTTTTTTAATAGGGGAGCAGGAACAGAGATGCGGGGTGTACATACACAAGTCACTGAAGCAGGCAGGACAAGTTGAGAAAACTGTTTAAAAAGCGTATAAGATCCTTTGCTTTGTAGACAGTGGCATAGGATACAAAGAAAGTTATTGTTAAACTAGTTGGGCCTCAGCTGAGGTATTGAGTCCAATTCTGGACATTACATTTAAGGAAGGATGTTAAGGCCTTGGGGAGTGTTTCATATATACAGCTTCTCCAGTGTGTTCTCAGTGCGAAGTCTTTATTGAACTGACCTTAAGATGTTCTCCTCCATAGGCAGCCTCATGGTATAGTCACATGACTGCAGAAAGCCAGATGTGTCAATCAGGGAGGTTACATTTCAAAAGCCAAATGTCCCCTTTTCATATCAAACGAAAGGTACAAATACCCTCCTCTGCTAGTGAACAAAACATACATTTACATGCAGGATCCTGTGTGACTGTGAGTTACCCGAGTTACCCACTGTTCTCATGCATGGACAACTGTTTATTCCACTAGTCAGCCTCTGCACATGCATTATGTACATAGCCCGCCCCTTGGTGGAGCCAGTGAGCCATTGAAATCTCCATTTACATCAGTGGGACTGGAAGATCCCGTTGGCATGAAGTGCTGGAAAATTCCAGCCATAGTCTTTAAACTATGCAGGTCTCTGACTGGGACATGTGCAAGTTGATTTTAGCTGTTGTTCTGGACGCTGTTCCTTGTCCAGAGAGTGTCGCTCTCATGGTCCTTGTTGCCTTGGTGACTGCTGCTGTTCCATTGCAGTTGTTGGGACTCGTGGAGCTCTTGGATGGACAGTAGTTGTGTAGACGGTGCAGCTGGTAAGATCCCATCTCCCTGAGCAGCCGATTGTGGAGAGGGAGCAGCTTTGCCAGTTGAACATTTCTGTCTGCAGTTGCTCCTGTGTATCTGGTTGAGTTTTTTTCAACTCTTGCTTTGAGTTGCCAAATGTGGAATTGTGGGTCATTCCTTTCTCCTGGTACCTTTGTGCCGTCTCTGAAATGTGTTTACTCTAATCTTTCACAGCTTGGTTAAACAAACATTTCCGTCTTTCATACAGAAAGCCAGTATGTCAATCAGACTGGTTAAATTTCAAAACCCAGAGGAGATTTATCAGAGTGGCGCCAGCGATGAGAGAATTCAGTGAATGTAGAAGGTCTATAGAAGCTGGGATAACTTCTCCTTCGAGCAGAGAATGTTAGAGGGAGATTTAATAAAGGTCGACAAAATTATGAAGGGCTAGGGACGTAAGGAGACTCTCTTTCCGTTGCAGGTGGCACGGTGGCACAGTGGTTAGCACTGCTGCTTCATAGTGCCTGGGACCCGGGTTCGATTCCCGGCTTGGGTCACTGTCTGTGCGGAGTCTGCACGTTCTCCCCGTGTCTGCGTGGGTTTCCTCTGGGTGCTCCGGTTTCCTTCCAAAGACGTGCTGGTTAGGTGCATTGGCCATGATAAATTCTCCCTCAGTGTACCCGAACAGGCGCCGGAGTGTGGCGACTAGGAGGTTTTCACAGTAACTTCATTGCAGTGTTAATGTAAGCCTACGTGTGACACTAATAAATCAAATAAAAGGGAATTGGATAAATACTTAAAAGAAAAACATCGCTGGGCTGGAGGGAAAGAAGAAGGCTGGTAGGACTAATTGGATAGCCAGCACAGGCATGATGGGCTGAAAGGCTTCCTTCTGTACTAGAAGATGCTATGATTCTAGTGTCTATGATCCAAGTTGCTGTTCAGTGAGTCACCAGAGCTCAGTGATCACACGGTGAGATACTGCAAACCTCAAGATGTCCAGCAGAGGTCGCCAATTGTCCATGTTATGGGAGAAAGGTACAAAACAAGTGTTGAGGTCAACTGGTTTCATCAAGAGGCCAATTGAGGTGAAATAGTAGACGATTACTTCACTGCTGACCGAACGCCTCTGGGAATAATGCTTCTCTTCAAAGTCAGGGAGGTAATTTCTAAAAAACAAGACTTTCTCTCGCATTCTGAGAGAACCAAAGCAAAGGGGGCAGGAATTTATAACTAGATACAGGTTGTTTGGAGGTGAGATTAGGAATCATAGAATAGAATCCTACAATGCAGAAAGAGGCCATTTGGCCCATCGAGTCTGCACTGACCACAATCGCACCCAGGCCCTATCCCCGTAACCCCATGCATTTACCCGAGCTAGTTCCCCTGACTAGGAACTAGCTCGGGTAAAGGGGCAATTTAGCTTGGCCAATCCACCTAACCCGCACATCTTCGGACTGTGGGAGGAAACCGGAGCACCCGGAGGAAACCCACGCAGACACGGGGAGAACGTGCAAACTCCACACAGACAGTGACCCAAGCCAGGAATCAAACCTGGGTCCCTGGCGCTGTGAGGCAGCAGTGCTAACCCACTGTGTTACCGTGTCGCTGTGAGGCAGCAGTGCCCACCGCTGTGCCACCGTGCTGCTGTGAGGCAGCAGTGCCCACCGCTGTGCCACCGTGCCGTCCTGCTGTGCACAAAGTGGTTGCCAGGTTTCCTACGTTCCAACAATGAAGGTACTTCATTGGCCGGGATTTTGCAATCCCATCTGAATGGCGACAGGAGCGCAAAATCCCACTTCGCGCTTCATTCCGGTGGGAAATCCCGTCGCGCTTGTCCCTGCCACCCAGCACTGACGTACCGGGAATCTCGACCTTCAACACCTAGATCCTCATTATCATCAATTTTAATCTAATTATCAGCCTGTATGTCTAATAATGCCTCTCCCGTTACATTAACCATTCACACCGACATGTGTTACAACTGGTATCCCCCTGGCAAGCACCTGGCAGATAGATATGCTGGAGGAGCTCAGATGGGTGCACTGCTGAGGGGGAGAGAGAGGCTCTTGCCCGGGCAGCAAGGCATGGCATGGGCAGTACTGGGGTCAATGCCAGTGGGTGGGGTTGTTGTATTGGGTGGATGGGTGCAGGGGTGATGTGGGGTTTATGATTTGATTTGATTTGATATATTATTGCCACATAGAGTCATAGAGGTTTACAACATGGAAACAGGCCCTTCGGCCCAACTTGTCCATGCCGCCCTTTTTGTTTAAACCCCTAAGCTAATCCCAATTGCCCACATTTGGCCCATATCCCTCTATACCCATCGTACCCATGTCTAAATGCTTTTTAAAAGACAAAATTGTACCCGCCTCTACTACTGCCTCTGGCAGCTTGTTCCAGACACTCACCACCCTCTGTGTGAAAAAATTGCCCCTCTGGACACTTTTGTATCTCTCCCCTCACTTAACATACAGTGAAAAGTATTGTTTCTTGCGCGCTATACAGACAAAACATACCGTTCATAGAGAAGGAAAGGAGAGAGTGCAGAATGTAGTGTTACAGTCATAGCTGGGGTGTAGAGAAAGATCAACTTAATGCAAAGTAAATCCATACAAAAGTCTGACAGCAGCAGGGAAGAAGCTGTTCTTGAGTCGGTTGGTACGTGACCTCAGACTTTTGTATCTTTTTCCCAACGGAAGAAGGTGGAAGAGAGAATGTCCGGGGTGAGTGGGGTCCTTAATTATGCTGACTGCTTTGCCAAGGCAGTGGGAAGTGTCGACAGAGTCAATGGGTGGGAGGCTGGTTTGCGTGATGGATTGGGCTACATTCACGACCTTTTGTAGTTCCTTGTGGTCTTGGGCAGAGCAGGAGCCATACCAAGCTGTGATACAACCAGAAAGGATGCTTTCTATGGTACATCTGTAAAAGTTGGTGAGAGTTGTAGTGGATGTGCCAAATTTCCTTAGTCTTCTGAGAAAGTAGAGGCATTGGTGGGCTTTCTTAACTATAGTGTCGGTGTCCATTGTGGGGGAGGCTATGGGAGTGGTATTCTATTTAGACTTTTGTGTACTGGGGGGTCTTTAAAAAGCTACATTGCTGGTGTGATGGGCTCGATCAGAGATTGATGCGCTATCAATTAGGCAAAAGACTACTTGTGTGCCAATACAACTGGAGGCTTTTATTCCTAACAGAATCAGGAGCAGATCCCAACAGGTAACCGACCCGAACTGAACAAGGGGGAGGAGACAGCCACCTTTATACTAGGTGACAAGGGGAGGAGCCAAGCCGGCAGGGGATGTGTCCAGGCATGACAAACACACAACGGTGGTCCAAGTAGGACAAAGGCACAACTGAAGTCCACCACATTCACCCCTCCTTTAAAAAAACAACACGGGGTGAAGCGGAAACAATGTCACAAGTCCAGACAATCTGGTGGCTTGATCCGCCGTCGCGATCGTCGTAGTGCAGGTCGCAGAGTCGCCCGAGCAGGGAGCGGAGTCAGTTCAGGCTCCAGGCACTGAGCGTCGAGAGGAGGCGCCGGTGGCGTGAGGCAGACCCATCCGTCGTCCCGTCCAGTAGTCGGGTACTGCGTGGCGACGGCACCGGCAACTCAAGCGAGCTGTACATCGGGGTGAGAGGAGTGGGCTGTGGCCCTGGTGGTGTATGGAGAACAGTGGGAACTGGGGCTGGGGGGTGGAGGGACGTAGTGGGCTCTGGGCGCACAATATGGGAGACTGGGACTGAAGGGAGGAGGGGCGTAGCGGTCTCTGGGCGCACAACACAAGGGACAGTGGGGCGGAGGGATGTGGTGGCCTCAGGGGCACCCGCGGGTGCCAAGTCACGGACAGAAACCGTGTCCTCCCGCCCGTCAGGGTACGCTACATAAGCATATTGAGGATTAGCATGGAGCAATTGGACCTCCTCGACCAAGGGGTCAGCCTTATGGGTCCGGACATGCTTCCGAAGCAGAACGGGCCCCGGGGACATCAGCCAAGCTGGGAGCGAGGTACCCGAGGAGGACTTTCTGGGGAAAGTGAACATCCGCTCGTGAGGGGTCGTATTGGTCGCTGTACACAGGAGTGACCTAATTGAATGTAATGCGTCCGGGAGGACGTCTTGCCAACGGCTGACTGGAAGGCCCCTAGACCGTAGCGCTAATAGAACGGCCTTCCAGACGGTTGCGTTCTCCCGCTCTACTTGACCATTGCCCCTGGGGTTATAGCTAGTGGTGCGGCTGGAGGCAATGCCTTTGGCGAGCAGGTACTGCCTCAGCTCGTCACTCATGAATGAGGACCCACGGTCGCTATGGATATAGGATGGAAAACCGAACAGGGTGAAGAGCTTGTTCAGGGTCCGAATCACCGTAGCCGTGGTCATGTCCGGGCAGGGGAAGGCAAAAGGGAAACGCGAGTATTCATCGATGACATTCAGAAAATAAATATTGCAGTTAGAGGAAGGGAGGGGGCCTTTAAAATCAATGCTGAGGCGCTCGAACGCGCGAGTGGCCTTTATAAGGTGCGCCCCCCCCTGGCCGGTAGGACTGTTATGAATAAAATTGATGCGCTATCAATTAGGCAAAAGACTACTTGTGTGACAATACAACTGTAGGCTTTTATTCATTACAGAATCAGGAGCACATCCCAACAGGTAACCGACCCGAACTGAACAAGGGGGAGGAGACAGCCACCTTTATACTAGGTGACAAGGGGAGGAGCCGGCAGGGGGTGTGTCCAGGCAAAACAAACACACAACGGTGGTCCAGGCAGGACAAAGGCACAACTGAATCCACCACAGAGGTCACCCACCAACGAGACATGGTGGGACTTACTCATGGATTTTCCTTCTAACGAGGCGGTGGAGAAAGCCCCCTTTCGGGGGGCTTCAGTGCTGCCTGTCCTGCCCGCTGTCACACTCGGCATTAAATCCGGAAACTTCCACCCGCTTCTCAGGCAGCCTGTGGTCATGGGAAGAACTTCAGAAATGCAAATGTGAGTTCCTTTGACAATCCTTCTGATTTGAGGCCGGGAGTGATTCTGGGAGGAGGGAAGAAGGTGGGGATTGGTTTAAAGGAAGGATATTGGGAAGGGGGGAGGGGTGGTGGGGTGAGGGGGGGTGAGGGGGGGGGGGGTTAAATTGCTGCTGATTCCAATCCCTATGGAAATCGCTCTGTGACAACAAGGGGGTGGATTTCTCCAGGGACGGATTCCCCGCTCATCCCACACACCTGGTTGTCAGGGAAACCTGGGAAAATCCGGGATTGTCTTTGATTGCTTACACCTCACCGAGGGAATCTCCATCAGCCCGAGATCCGTAATTATCACAGACACAAAATTAATTAGAGTAAAAATCAGAAATGATCACCAGCTGTGTAACGCAAACACTCACTCACTCACACTCACACACTCACTCACACACTCACACTCATTCACACTCGCACACTCACTCACACACACACTCACACACACACACACTCACACTCATTCACACTCGCACACTCACTCACACACACTCACACACACTCACACACTCACACACACACACACTCACACACACTCACACACACACACACTCACACACACACTCACACTCATTCACACTCACACACTCACTCACACACACTCACACACACACACTCACACACACACACACTCACACACACTCACACACACACACACTCACACACACACTCACACTCATTCACACTCACACACTCACTCACACACACTCACACACACACTCACACTCACACACTCACACACACTCACACACTCACTCACACACTCACACACACACACTCACACACACACTCACACTCATTCACACTCGCACACTCACTCACACACACTCACACACACACACTCACACTCACACACTCACACACTCACTCACATACTCACACACTCACTCACATACTCACACTCACTCACACACACACTCACACACTCACTCACACACTCACACTCATTCACACTCGCACACTCACTCACACACACACTCACACACACACACACTCACACTCACACTCATTCACACTCGCACACTCACTCACACACACTCACACACACACACTCACACACACACACACTCACACACACTCACACACACACACACTCACACACACTCACACACACACACACTCACACACACACACACTCATTCACACTCACACACTCACTCACACACACTCACACACACACTCACACTCACACACTCACACACACTCACACACTCACTCACACACTCACACACACACACTCACACACACACTCACACTCATTCACACTCGCACACTCACTCACACACACTCACACACACACACTCACACTCACACACTCACACACTCACTCACATACTCACACACTCACTCACATACTCACACACACACTCACACACACTCACATACTCATACACATACACTCACACACACACTCACTCACACACTCACTCACTCACACACACACTCACTCACACACACACAAGCACACTCACACACACACTCACACATTCTCACATATACACACACACACGCACTCACACACACTCACTCACACACACTCACATTCACTCACTCACACGCAATCTCACACACATACTCACACTCACTCACACATCCTCACTCACACACACACTCACATTCTTGCACACACACTCACACTCACACACACACACTCACATTCTTGCACACACACACACACTCACTCACACACACACTCACATTCACTCACTCACACTCAATGCACATTCGCACACACTCAAAGAACAAAGAACAAAGAGAACAAAGAACAGTACAGCACAGGAAACAGGCCCTTCGGCCCTCTAAGCCTGTGCCGCTCCTTGGTCCAACTAGACCAATCGTTTGTATCCCTCCATTCCCAGGCTGCTCATGTGACTATCCAGGCAAGTCTTAAACGATGTCAGCGTGCCTGCCTCCACCACCCTACTTGGCAGCGCATTCCAGGCCCCCACCACCCTCTGTGTAAAAAACATCGCTCTAATATCTGAGTTATACTTCGCCCCTCTCACCTTGAGCCCGTGACCCCTTGTGATCGTCACTTCTGACCTGGGAAAAAGCTTCCCACCGTTCACCCTATCTATCCCCTTCATAATTTTGTACACCTCTATTAGATCTCCCCTCATTCTCCGTCTTTCCAGGGAGAACAACCCCAGTTTACCCAATCTCTCCTCATAGCTAAGACCCTCCATACCAGGCAACATCCTGGTAAAACTTCCCTGCACTCTCTCTAACGCCTCCACATCCTTCTGGTAGTGCGGCGACCAGAACTGGACGCAGTACTCCAAATGTGGCCTAACCAGCGTTCTATACAGCTGCATCATCAAACTCCAGCTTTTATACTCTATACCCCGTCCTATAAAGGCAAGCATACCATATGCCTTCTTCACCACCTTCTCCACCTGTGTTGCCACCTTCAAGGATTTGTGGACTTGCACACCGAGGTCCCTCTGTGTTTCTATACTCTTGATTGCTCTGCCATTTATTGTATAACTCCTCCCTACATTATTTCTTCCAAAATGCATCACTTCACATTTATCTGGATTAAATTTCATCTGTCACCTCTCCGCCCAATTTTCCAGCCTATCGATATCCTGCTGTATTGCCCGACAATGCTAATCGCTATCCGCAAGTCCAGCCATCTTCGTGTCATCCGCAAACTTGCTGATAACACCAGTTACACCTTCTTCCAAATCATTTATATATATCACAAATAGCAGAGGGCCCAGTACAGAGCCCTGCGGAACACCACTGGTCACAGACCTCCAGCCGGAAAAAGACCCTTCGACCGCTACCCTCTGTCTCCTGTGGCTAAGCCAGTTCTCCACCCATCTAGCCACTTCTCCTTGTATCCCACGAGCCTTAACCTTCTTAACCAACCTGCCATGAGGGACTTTGTCAAATGCCTTACTGAAATCCATATAGACGACATCCACGGCCGTTCCTTCATCAACCGTTTTTGTCACTTCCTCAAAAAACTCCACCAAATTTGTAAGGCACGACCTCCCTCTTACAAAACCATGCTGTCTGTCACTAATGAGATTGTTCCGTTCTAAATGCACGTACATCCTATCTCTAAGAATCCTCTCCAACAACTTCCCTACCACGGACGTCAAGCTCACCGGCCTATAATTTCCGGGTTATCCCTGCTACCCCTCTTAAACAATGGGACCACATTTGCTATCCTCCAATCCTCAGGGACCTCACCTGTGTCCAAAGAAGCGACAAAGATTTCCGTCAGAGGCCCAGCAATTACATCTCTCGTCTCCCTGAGCAGTCTAGGATAGATGCCATCAGGCCCTGGGGCTTTGTCAGTTTTAATGTTCCCTAAAAAACACTTCCTCCCTTGTAATGGAGATTTTCTCTAACGGATCAACACCTCCCTCCGAGACACTCCTGATTAACACGTCCCTCTCCTTCGTGAATACCGATGCCAATTCATTTAGGATCTCCCCCATTCCCTTGGGTTCTAAGCATAATTCCCCTCCTTTGTCCCTGAGAGGTCTGATTTTCTCCTGACAACTCTTTTGTTCCTAACGTATGAATAGAATGCCTTAGGATTCTCCTTAATCCTGTCTGCCAAGAACATCTCGTGACCTCTTTTTGCCCTTCTAACTCCCCGTTTGAGTTCTTTCCTACTCTCTCTGTATTCCTCCCAAGCTCCATCTGTTTTCAGTTGCCTGGACTTAATGTACGCCTCCCTTTTCATTTTAATCAGATCCTCAATTTCCCTGGTTATCCACGGCTCTCGAATCCTACCTTTCCTATCCTTTCTTTTTACAGGCACATGCCTATCCTGCAGCCTTATCAATTGTTCCTTAAAAGACTCCCACATGCCAGACGTGGACTTACCCTCGAACATCCTCTCCCAATCAACGTCCACCAATTCCTGCCTAATCCGGCTATAGTTAGCCTTCCCCCAATTTAGCACCCTGCCCGTAGGACAGCACTCATCCTTGTCCATTACTATCCTAAAGTTAACAAAGTTATGGTCACTATTTGCCACATGTTCCCCTACCGAAACTTTGACGACCTGACCGGGCTCATTTCCCAGAACTAGGTCCAGTATAGCCCCCTCTCTAGTCGGGCTATCTACATACTGTTCCAAAGAACCTTCCAGTATACATTTTACAAATTCCTCCCCATCCGGACCCCCAGCTCTAAGCACTTTCCAGTCTGTGCCAGGGAAATTAAAGTTCCCCACTACAACAACCCTATTTTTTCTGCACCTATCCAGAATCTCCTGACATATCCTATCCTGCACTTCCCGTGGGGCTGTTGGGTGGTCTGTAGTACACCCCCAGCATAGTGACTGCACCCTTCCTGTTTCTGAGTTCCACCCACAGTGACTCAGTACATGACACCTCTAAGTTGTCTACCCTCTGCACCGCGGTAATATGCTCCCTAACTAATATCACTACTCCCCCACCTTTTTTAGCCCCTCCTCTGTCTCGCCTAAAACACTTATACCCCGGAATATTCAGCTGCCAGTCCTGTCCTTCTTTTAACCAAGTTTCCGTCACCGCAACCACATCCAAATTCCGCATAAGCATTAAGGCCCTAAGTTCGTCTGTTTTACCCGTTACGCTCCTCGCATTGAAGCAGATGCACTCCAGACCTCCAGGCCCACTCAGGTCATCCTCCTCCAGAGTGCTCCTCTTCTTAGCTAGCCTTGCCCTGGCCCCCAGCTCAACCCCAGCCTCAGTACTTGCTGACCTACTGTTTTGTTCCTCACCCCCCTGCCACACTAGTTTAAATCCTGCTGAAACACTCTAGCAAAACTCCCAGCCAGGATATTTACTCCCTTCCAGTTAAGGTGGAACCCATCCTTTCTGTACAGTTGCCATCCTGACTTGAAGACTTCCCAGTTATCTATGAATTTGAAACCCTCCCTCTTGCACCAGTCCTTTAGCCATGCGTTTAACTGTAGAATCTCCCTGTTCCTAGCCTCACCTGCACTAGACACCGGGAGCAGTCCAGAGATTGCTACCCTGGAGGCCTTACTTTTTAGCCTAGCACCCATCTCCCTGAATTTCTCTCGTATGACCCCCCTGCTCTTCCTACCTACATCATTTTCACCAATGTGTATAATTACGTCCGTTTGACTACCTTCCCTTTTTAATATGCTCCCTACCCTCTCGGAGACATCCAGTACCCCGGCACCAGGGAGGCAGACTACCATCCTGGATTCTCGTTCGCTCCCACAGAACCGCCTGTCCGTGCCTCTAACCATTGCGTCCCCCACCACTATCGCTCTCCTAAACCCCTTCTTTCCCTTCCGGACCCCTGAGCCTGTCTCCGTGGAGGCGATCTGGTCCTCGTGGCTTACCCCTGGAGGGTCACCCCCTCCACAGAATTCAAAACAATATACCTATTTCGGAGGGGGACAACCACAGGGGATCCCTCCACAGACTGCTCACTCCCTTCCCTTCTCCCATCTGTTGCCCATCCCTTTCTTTTATGGGAGACTGCCACTGGGGTACTTTCTGGCGCATCACCCTTCTGACTATTACCCCTCCTAACTGTGACCCACGTGTCTTCCTTCCAAGACCCTGGTGTCACTACCTGACTATAACTTCTATCTATTAATCTCTCATGTTCCCTAACTAAACTGAGTTCATCGAACCGCAGCTCCAGCTCCCTTACACGGTCCCTCAGGAGTTGCAGTTCCATGCATCTGGCACAGATATGGACTTCCGGGAGGCAAGTCATCTCCAGGAACTCCCACATCTCACATTGACTGCAGTATACTGGCCTCCCACTCATACCTTCCATTTCCTTTTTAGTTTTTGGAAGATCAGACAAAAGGTGGGGAACAGAAGACAAACAAACAACCTTCCTCGCCTCCGCCGAAGCCCTGTGAGCCAAAGCCCTTACAGCTCACACTCTGCTCCCTGCTCACTCCGCTGCCCGCTCCTGACGCACACTCACATACTCACTCACTCTCACACACTCACTCACACTTGCACACACTCACACTCACTCACTCACACTTGCACACACTCACACACACTCACTACACACTCTCCATTGAAAAATGCAACACTGTCTGCAATAAAAACAGAAAATGCTGGAAAACCTCAGCAGGTCTGGCAGCATCTGTGCAGAGAGAAACACAGTGTATGTTTCGGTGATGGATGGGGTACCAATCAAACAGGGCTGCTTTGTCCTGGATAGTGTTGTGTTTTCTTGGGTGTTGTGGGGAGTATTCCATCACACTCCTGACTTGTGTCTTGTAGATGGTGGACAGGCTTTGGGGAGTCAGGAGGTGAGTTATTTACCAAAGCCTCTACTTTCTCAGAAGACTAAGAAAATTTGGCATGTCAGCTATGACTCTCACCAACTTTTACAGATGTACCACAGAAAGCATTCTTTCTGCTTGTATCACAGCTTGGTATGGCTCCTGCTCTGCCCAAGACCGCAAGAAAGTACAAAAAGTCATGAATGTAGCCCAATCCATCACGCAAACCAGCCTCCCATCCATTGACTCTGTCTACACTTCCCACTGCCTCGGAAAAGCAGCCAGCATAATCAAGGACTCCACACACCCCGGACATTCCCTCTTCCACCTTCTTCCATCGAGAAAAAGATACAAAAGTCTGAGGTCACGTACCAACCGACTCAAGAACAGCTCCTTCCCTGCTGCTGTCAGACTTTTGAATGGACCTACCTTGTATTAAGTTGATTTTTCTCTACACCCTAGCTATGACTGTAACACTACACTCTGCACTCTCTCCTTTCCTTCTCTATGAATGGTATGCTTTGTCTGTATAGCGCGCAAGAAACAATACTTTTCGCTGTATACTAATACATGTGACAATAATAAATCAAATTAAAATCAGATGTAAAGAACCTGATATTATTGCACTTTGTGTGACAGCCATTTTGGAATGTGTGTAATGTTCTTGCAGATATTTTAACAATAAAGTATATTTTTGGACAAGCAGGATGCTGTTAGTCGGGGCTTGCTTGCTGCAAGCTGGATTATAATCTGGACGCAAAGCAAATAGCAGCAATCCAGGGGATTTTCACAGTAACTTCATTGCAGTGTGAATGAAAGCCTGCTTGTGACTAATAAATAAACCTGAGCAATGTGGACCCGGGTCAGGTTCAGCTGTGGATCCAGGCCGGTTTTTGTTGCTGTCTCTCTGTTTCTGGCCGTGCGCCTTATCCATTTCTTGATTAAGTTGCACTTTCACCCAAGCGAAGGAAGCCCAATCGACCAATGAGCTTTCAATCCTCACCAAACAGCTGGGAAGTGAGAGGTGGTATTATTTATTTATGCGCCTCACAGCTGCCTCATCCTGACAATGTGGTCATGTTTACCCTGAGGCTGATTGAATCATTTCTGTAACCTCGCCGCCGTATGTTTTTAACCCTGGAAATGATCTTTGCCGCTGCAGGGATGAAGCAGCTTGCAACATGTTAGACTCTCTCTGTCTCTCTCTGTCTCTCTCTGTCATCTCGCTGAGGGTTCGAGTCCCAATGGGGTGCATCTTCAGTGGGAGCACTGCAGGGTCTTTCGAGACCAGACGTCACAACAATGTCCCCAGCTGCCTTCGTGGGCGGATATAAATGATCGCACGGCCACTATTTCGAAGAAGAGCAGAGGCGTTCTTCCCCTTGTGTCCCAGACAAGTGTTTATGTCTCAAACTCCAGCAGCACAGTGGTTAGCACTGCTGCCTCACAGCGCCAGGGACCCGGGTTCGATTCCCGGCTTGGGTCACTGTCTGTGTGGAGTCTGCACATTCTCCCCGTATCTGCGTGGGTTTCCTCCGGGTGCTCCGGTTTCCTCCCACAGTCCAAAAGATGTGCGGATTAGGTGCATTGGCCATGCTAAATTCTACCTCAGTGTACCCGAACAGGTGCCGGAGTGTGGCGACGAGGGGATTTTCACAGTAACTTCATTGCAGTGTTAATGTAAACCTGCTTGTGACGCTAATAAATAAAGTTTAAACATTGTTACATTAGGGCGACACAGTGGTTAGCACTGCTGCCTCACAGCGCCAGGGACCCGGGTTCGATTCCCACCTCAGGTCACTGTCTGGAGTTTGCACATTCTCTTCATGCTGGTTTCCTCCGGGTGCTCCAGTTTCCTCCTACACTCCAAAGATGCGTGGGTTAGGTGGATTAGCCATGCTAACTAAATGTGCCTGGTTATGGGATAGGGTGGGGGCGTGGGTAAGATGCTCTTTCAGAGAGTTGGTGCAGACTCGATGGGCTGAATGGCCTCCTACTGCTCTGTAGGGATTCGATGGAGATTTTCCTGTCATAGAATTATAGAATCCCTACAGCACAGAAGGAGGCTATTCGCCCCATCGAGGCTGCACCGACAACGATCAACCCAGGCCCTTTCCCCGTTACCGCGTTTATTTACTCTGCTAGTACCCCTGACACGAAGGGCCATTGTGGTTTGTGGGATCTTGCTGCAGTCTCTGGAGCGGGGTTTGAACCTGCAGCTTTCTGACACAGAGGTGGACCCCAGAGTGTCGTAAATTGGAAGGCGACTCAATGTGGCTTCAACAAGGGATGGTTTATTAACTAATCTAATCTAACATACAAGATAGGGGTCTTACAGAACTGCGATACACATCCACCCGTCCCTGGCTCCAACTGAGGGTCTTCCCTACCCCAGGACACGAGCCCCTCACTCCCAATTGGCTTCCCACACAGCCTCTCCCTGGGGTCCAGCCCAATCATGGGGCCCTGTAGGGATTGTCCCCTCCCAGGGGCCACGTTACCACACCAGAGGTTTACATGTTCCCCTCCTGCCCTCTCTCTGGTGCCCTGGGTTGATCGTTTTAAACCAGTCACTTGTTGACGTAGCAATAATCCTGGCGCTTGCAGTTACCTCATGGTGCACGTGAGGCATGCTGGGAACTCTGGGGGTGGCGGGGGAGGCGCTAAAATGGGCACCAACTGCAACTCAGAACAGAAGTGTTAGGCCAATAGGTGAAGGATGGTGCGGAAAGGGGGCCACACCGGGAGTGGGTGAGGCTGTCAGTAAAAACGACATGTTTACCTTGCAATGGCCAATAGAGGAGAGAGGAGATAAACTGTCCGTGTGTGGGAAGGTGAGTCAGGGTCATCGAGTGGATTAGTTACAGGTGTCAGAGTCTGCATCAACATGGCGGCAGGCGGCTGCTCTTTGGCGATGCTCACAGTGCCACAGGAATTAACTGGACCATCCAGCAAGGTGCTGAGAGGGAGCCTTTGGGCCCAAATCGCAGGGAATTCCTTCTCTTGAGCTCGCTACCTCTCGCTCTGTCCTCCTTTAGGACATTCCCCTCCCTTCATTGTCCAAGCATTTGGTCATCTGTCCTCACGTCTCCTTATTTGGTTTGCTGCCCAGTTTATTTTGCCCATTTAGTTTCTCACATCCTCTGGAGATCTCTGCGCTCCTCCAGATCTGAGCCCTTGCTTCTTCCTGATTATAATCAGTCCACCATTGGCAGCTGTGTCTGTGTCACCAAATCCCCTCTGTCTCTCCATCATCCATCTCTCCATCTCTCTATCTCTCTCTCCATCTGTCTCTCTGTCTCTCCATCTGTCTCTCCATCTGTCTCTCTCTCTCTCTGTCTCTCCATCTGTCTCTCCATCTGTCTCTCTATCTGTTTCTCTCTCTGTGTCTCTCTCTGTCTCTCTCTCTCTCACTTTGTAGCTCCATTTGTCTCTCTCTCTGTTTCTCTATCCGTCTCTCTATCTCTGTCTCTCTCTGTCTCTGTCTCTTTCTCTCTCTGTCTCTCTCTCTCTCTCCATCTCTCTCTCTCTCTCTGTCTCTCTCTATCCATCTCTCTCTCTCTCTCTCCATCTCTCTCTCTCTCTCTCTCCATCTCTCTCTCTCTCTCTGTCTCTCTCTATCCGTCTCTCTATCTGTCTCTCTCTCTGCCTCTCTCTCTCTCTTTGTCTCTTTCTCTATCTGTCTCTCTCTCTCTCTCCATCTCTCTCTCCAATTCTCCCAAAACAATTCTAAGTGTTGAATTTGTGTGAAAACTGGAGTAATTCACGCTGGTCTTTCCAGTGGGATTTTCAAAATGATTCTCCCACACTCTGTGCACTGCAGAGTGTCTGAGTGAGATTCACTCTGAAAATCTGGGGCGGGAACTATTCGCGCCCGAGAGGCTGACAGCAGAGCGCTGAATGGGCCACTGCGCATGGACCAACCTTTCAGAGTGGAGATTCGCGCCTGCGCAGTGGCCCACACTGCCGATCGCCGGCCAGCCCTGCATCCCCGCATTGCTGGCCTTCCGATCCCCCCACCCCAGATCACTGGCCTCCTGGACCTCTTGTGGCCAACCTCGATGTCTCCCCCCCACACGGCCAGACCCGATCTCCCCAACTGCCCCCCCCCCCCCCACCCCCCCACCCCCCCACGCCTCCGGCAGTCCTGACCGCCCCCACCCCACCCAGCTGGATGGCCTTTCCCGATCACCCTCTTCTCTCCCTCTCTCAATGATCCTCTGGCAGAGTGGCAGTGGGACCTCCACCCCCATGGATTGGCCCCCAAAAGGCCTCACCCCCAATAGGTGGCACCCCATCTGGCCCAGCCCTCTTGGCACTGCCCGATGCCTGGTGGGCAGTGCCATGGTGCCCCTTGGGCAGAGCCGGGGCCAGGCTGGCAATGCTCAAGGCCGCCTGTTCCCCATTAGTGGGGAGCAGTTGTAAACCCTGCTGGAGGGGACCTCTCCTGCCCGGGCAGGTTGGAGGGGGAGTGGTTGTGGAGGCTACGATATTCTAATACTTCATTTAAATATTGTAATCAGCTCTGTGCTGGAAATTGCCTGGTGACTCCTAACATCTTATCCCCAGAGACACGTGGAGGTCGTGGCACCCAGTGGGAACCTGCTAGAGCAGCGCAATGGGCTGGGAAAATCGCCCCTCCCTTTGTCTCTCTCTCGTCTCTCTATCTATCCCTTCATCTGTCCTCCCTCTGTGTCTCCCTCTCTCTGTCTGTCACTCTGTCCTCAATCTGTCTGTCAGTCTCTCTCTGTCTCTCTATCTATCCCTCTATCTGTCCCTCTGTGTGTCTCTCTCTCTGTCTCTCTCTCTCTGTCTCTGTATCTGCCCCTCCATCAGTCCCTCTATGTCTCACTCTCTGATTCTCTATTTGTCCCTCCATCTGTCCCTGTGTCTTTCTCTCTCTCTCTCTCTTTATCTACCTCTATCTATCTCTCTCTCTCTGCCTCTCTCTCTCTCTATCTTCTCCTCTATCTGTCTGTCTATATGATATTCTAATACAGTGGGGGGCGGCATGGTAGCACAGTGGTTAGCACTGCTGCTTCACAGCGCCAGGGACCCGGGTTCGATTCCCGGTTTGGGTCACTGTCTGTGTGGAGTTTGCACGTTCTCCCCGTGTCTCCGTGGGTTTCCTCCGGGTGCTCCGGTTTCCTCCCACAGCCTGAAAGACGTGCTGGTTAAATGCATTCACCCTAACAGGCGCTGGAGTGTGGCGATTAGGGGAATTTCACAGTAACTTCATTGCAGTGTTAATGTAAGCCCTACTTGTGACTAATAAATAAAGTTAACTTTATAAACCGCTCCGTCTGCTGGAGTGAGTGCTGAGGTTTGGGTGGTGGCAGTTCCCCATGTTGATCCAGTTCATTTGGCAATCAAGTTGTTTCTGGACTTGATCTTGTCCGTAGATGTTTTTAGATGTTGCTGGAAGGTCAGTGTCCTACCTAAGCTCACTCTGCAGTATGATCTGATTTGATTTGATTTATTATTGTCACATGTTGTTTCCTCCGTGCTATATAGACAAAGCATACCGTTCATAGAGAAGGAAAGGAGACAGTGCAGAATGTAGTGTTACAGTCATAGCTAGGGTGTAGAGAAAGATCAATTTACTGCAAAGTAAGTCCATTCAAAAGTCTGACAGCAGCAGGGAAGAAGCTGTTCTTGAGTCGGTTGGTACGTGACCTCAGACCTTTGTATCTTTTTCCCAATGGAAGAAGGTGGAAGAGAGAATGTCCGGGGTGCGTGGGGTCCTTAATTATGCTGGCTGCTTTGCCGAGGCAGCGGGAAGTGTAGACAGAGTCAATGGATGGGAGGCTGGTTTGCGTGAAGGATTGGGCTACATTCATGACCTTTTGTAGTTCCTTGCGGTCTTGGGCAGAGCAGGAGCCATACCAAGCTGTGATACAACCAGAAAGAATGCTTTCTATGGTGCATCTGTAAAAGTTGGTGAGAGTCGTAGCGGACATGCCAAATTTCCTTCAGCTGGAGTTGGTGGCGCTTTAACTTGTAGCCGTTCATGTGGATGTGGGTTTCTTTATTGGCTTTCGCTTTGTGAAGGTGGGGTAAGTGGGAGATTGTTTTTACTGTTTTTACAGGGCTTGGCACGAGTTATCACGAGTTGCAGTATTCTTTAGGTTTTGACAAGTTCTCCTTTAGGGTCCTGTCCAAGGACCCCGTATATAAATTCGGGAAGTAGTTTTTGGAAGCTCTTTTGTGTTCCAGTTGGACAGGGTTGGAGCCAGTACTCCTACACTCCTTTATAACGCTGCAATGCTGTAATACACTAAGGGGCAATTTAGCACGGCCATGGAGGGATTGAATAAACTGGGATTGTTCTCCCTGGAAAGACGGAGGCTGAGGGGGCGACCTGATAGAAGTTTATAAAATTATGAGGGGTATGGAAAGGGTGAACAGTTGGAAGTTTTTTCCCAGGGCAGAAATGACAATCACAAGAGGGCACAAGTTCAAGATAAAGGGGGAAAGGTTCAGTGGAGATGTGCGGGGGAAGTTTTTTACACAGAGGGTGGTGGGGGCCTGGAATGCGCTGCCAAGTGAGGTGGTTGAGGCAGTTACGTTAGCCACATTTAAGGCTTATCTTGATAGGCTTATGAACAGGCGGGGAATAGAGGGATATAAGCGGTTGGTGTAGATAGGACAACATGATCAGCGCAGGCTTGGAGGGCCGAAGGGTCTGTTTCCGTGCTGTACCATTCTTTGTTCTTTGTAATCCCCCCAACCCGCACATCTTTGGACTGTGGGAGAAAACCGGAGCACCCGGAGGAAACCCACGCAGACACGGGGAGAACGTGCAGACTCCGCACAGACAGTGACCCGAGCCGGGAATCGAACCGGGATTGTAGAGTTATCTGTTTAATGGGGGCTCCGGCTCCTTCGCCTCCCCATTAGTCAGATCAAATAACTCAGGGTGAGATTGTTATTTGAGCCGTGGATCAGGAACAACTCTCTCACTGTCGACCCGGAGAGTTTGCAGAAGGAAACATATTAGTGTGTGAAACGGCAAGCTGCTGACATCTATTTACACTGTCTTTACCCAAGCACAGAAAATCATCTTCGCAAACAGTCAGCTCCCGAGGACATCAGTGTGTTGTCTTGGTTACCCGTAACAGATGGATCTATAAATGCTGCATGTTATATCATCTCCATGGCAATCCTGCAGCCACCAATAATCTGGTGTAATGATGCTGCCTAATTCATGAATTGACACGTGTGGAGAGAGGAAATCCTCAAGTGGGGCCTGATTTTAACTCGCTGTTCCAGGGATGTGCTTTGAATGGGTTAAAACCAGGCCCGATGTGACAGGGCAGTTCCCCGACAGGCTGCACACCAGATGGCAGTGAGTCAATGAGCTCCAGGTTGCATGGGCTCCTGTTCCTGGCAGCCAGTGTGTGATGACAAGGCTTATCTTTTATTGAAGGCGGAGGGTCATTCATGCTTAGAGTGCTCGACCAGTGCAAAAAGCAGGATAAAAGATCTCGCCCCTACGTAGCGCCTCAGAAGCGATTCACTGACCATGAACTATGGAGTGCAGACGCGATTGCAATGTAGGAAACGTGGCAGCAATCTGCACACAGCAAGATCCCGCAATCAGTAGGGTAACAGTGACTCAGATCAAAATGCCAGTGGCGCAGTGGTTAGCACTGCTGCCTCACAGCGCCAGGGACCTGGGTTTGATTCCGGCCTTGGGTCAGTGTCTGTGTGGAGTTTGCACGTTCTCCCCGTGTCTGCGTGGGTTTCCTCCAGGTGCTCGGGTTTCCTCCTACAGTCCAAAGATGCGCAGGTTAGATGGATTGGCCATACTAAATTGCCCCGTAGTGTTAGGGTGAATATGTGGGGTTACGGGAATAGGACAGGACCAGGGTGGGATTGTTGTCGGTGCAGGCTCGATGGGCCAAATGGCCTCCTTCTGCACTGTAGAGATTCTATGATGATTCCCAAGTCAGGATGGCGAGTGACCTGAAGGGGAACTTCCAGGTGGCGGTGTTCCCATGGATCTGCTGCCCTTGTCCTTCTAGATGGGAGTGGTTGTAGGTTTGGAAGGTGCTGCCTCAGGAACCTTGGTGAGTGCTGCAGTGCATCGTGTAGATAGTACACACTGCTGCTACTGAAACAGTGGAGGGAGTGCCAATCAAGCGGGGCTGCTTTGTCCTGGATGGTATTGAGCTTCTTGAGTGTTTTTGGAGCTCCACTCGTCCAGGCAAGTGAAGAGTATTCCAACACACTCCTGACTTGTGTCTTGTAGATGGTGGACAGACTTTGGGAAGTCAAGAGATAAGTTACTCAGCACAGGATTCCTATCCTTTGACCTGCTCTGGTAGCCACAGTATTTATATGGATAGGGCAATTCAGTCAATGGTAACTCCCAGGATGTTGATACATCTACCTGAGGGACTGTACAATGATGATGAGAGTTTACAATTGAGGTGAGCCAGGAGCCAGAATAGATGATCAAGCGTGAGGAAGAGGGTTGAACAAGACTTGGTGTGAGTTAGGGTAAAGGCAGCAACAGATTTGATGAGCTTATGGACAGTGTTAGGTGGAGGTGTTAGCCATGTGTGCATTGAGATTGTCAAGTCTGGAGGCACCATTCGAAGGAGAACAGAGGAGTTCTCCTGGGATCCTGGCCAATATTTATCCTTTAACCAACATCATTAAAGAAACATTTAACTGGTGTTAGGGTACCAGAGCAGAAACCTCAAAGCACATTGTGAAGAGTAAGTAATCTCACTACACCAGGTTAAAGACCAACAAGTTTATTTGGTAGCACGAGCTTTTTGGTTGCTGCTCATTCATCAGGTGAGTGCCTGATCTCACTAACTGTCCTGGCTTGAGACAATACACACCTCTTTAACCTGTGATTAACCCTCTCTCTACTCACATTGTCTATACCTGTAAAGACTTGATTACCTGTAAAGACTCGCATTCCAACCATTATCTTGTAATTGAGTTTGTGTCTGTATATGCCCTGTTTGTGAAACAAATCCTGCACTCACCTGAGGAAGGAGCGGCGCTCCAAAAGCTTGTGATACCAAATAAACCTGTTGGACTTTAACCTGGTGTTGTGAGACTTCTTACTGTGCCCACCCCAGTCCAACGCCGGCAACTCCACCTCATGACTACATTGTGAAGACTGACTAGACCCCAAGATTTATTTTTATTTTTAGCATTACTGTGAGGATAAGGTGCTTCACTCCAGGTGTGATTCTATTGACACACAGGAAGCTTTTATAAAAACAAACTTTATTTAACAATACAGTTTAACTATAGCAAATGAATTCGCTTAATTTTTACCAATTGAAATATTTAAACATGGCAAGATACAATTTTTAACTGCTAACCTATCTCTATTAGCTCCATTTCAAGCAATATTCCTCTTATAGACTTAAACTTCTCTTCAAAATCAGTTAGCAAACTCCAGGCTTACGTGCTTGTACTTGTTAACTGCCTCAGAGCTTTTTGAACACCTCTGGAGAGAGGGAGCGAGAGAGACCTGTCTTTTGACAACCCCAAACTGTAGCCTCCAGAGAGAGAGAGAGACAGGGAGACAGAAAGACACCTCTTGCTTCTTTCAGGACCATCCAGAAAAATGACTGTCTCAAAACTAAAAGAGAACAGAGTGTTTTCCCTTCAAGCTTAGCTCTAACCATTCCCAATCAACCTCATCAAAACCCTACACTGAAACCTCAGGGGAAAAACCAAAATAAGCAAAAATGCCTTAACTCAGATTAAAGCAAACACATGCCTAACTAAAATCAATCATTAGCCTGCATTCTCAGCATGTGAGCTGCCTGGTGCAGACAAATTGGCACCGTCTAAAACAGTTGAATTTTAAACATACCCCTCACAAGAAACATTATATAAATGCATTTCTTAAAGGCATAGTATCAGGACTTCTGTTTCATTGCTGTTTATGGGGAGCTGGTTATATTCAAATTGGCCGTTATGATTCCTACATTGCAACAGCGACTACATGTGGCTATTATCCCCTAAAGGGCAACACAGCAGAGTATCAGACTCCAGAATGAGGGCAATAAAAGATCCCGCAAGAAGCGCAATGAGAGAATTGCAGAATGGAAACAAATCAACACTTCGTTGGAACAGACCCGACTAACAATGAAGACAAAGGGGTTTAGTTGAAGTTAAGACGAGTAGAATTGAAGGTTCCGTTTTTGAAATGTATATGTCCAATAAGAGTATGATGGATTTACCTTGGAAGAAACGTAGAAATTAAAGATCTAAAAAGAAACTAGGAACTATTGAACATAAAGAGGAATCAGCAAAATGAATTAAAGCTCGAGGGAAGACTTTAAAACAATGAGATGAAATAACTGACAGCAAACTTGAAAAAAGAATGGCAAAAATGGACAAGATGAATTAAGTAGCAGGAGCACTTAATGAGATGATGGAGAATTAACTGAACTCTTTGAAAAAGCAACCAGAAAATAAGAGCAAGTTCAGTGAAGAATTGAATCAGGTGAATGAGGTTGAAGAAAGGAAGCTTGACAATGAGAAATTATTCTCATGGTAGCACAGTGGTTAGCACTGCTGCCTCACAGCTCCAGGGACCCGGGTTCAATTCCCGGCTTGGGTCACTGTCTGTGTGGAGTTTGCACATTCTCCCCGTGTCTGCGTGGGTTTCCTCCGGGTGCTCCGGTTTCCTCCCACAGTCCAAAGATGTGCGGGTTAGGTTGACTGACCATGCTAAATTGCCCCTTAGTGTCCCAGGAGGATAGAGGGATTAGCGGGGTAAATATGTGGGGTTACGGGGATAGGACCTGGGTGGGATTGTTGTCGGTGCAGACTCAACGGGCCGAGTGGCCTCCTTCTGCGCTGTAGAGTTTCTATGAACTGAAGAGGTAAAAGCAGTGAAACTGGCAGCAGAATCAGCAATTCAGACAGAGAAAGAAACTGAGATTAAATGCCAGAACAAGAATAGAACAGCACAAAAACCAATACGATAAAATGGCCGATGAAAAAAATGCTAAATTGAAATGCTGGAAAAAGAAGAAACTTCATCACATGACCAAAAACAGAGCAAAAAAACATTTTAAGTACATAAATATGACATGGTGTCATGGTGTGAAACTTTGGTAGCGGATCATGTTCGATCTCTAGAATTATCGTTTTTGAGACCGGACTCCCGTCGTAACCAGTAGACATGGAGGGACTGATTGTTCGTAAACATGTGAATAACTCAAGGATTAGAGAGATGCTCCAGAGGTCAGTGTTGCCATCAAGAAATATTTTCGAACCTGTAAGCACCAAAGTACTTAATTGACGTGTTATAGACATAACTGATGATCCATGGACACAAGTAGTAATGAACTTGCCTCGACCAGAAAAGGTACAGGTTATTGCCGTTCCTGTTAACATCGAATCAGTGGAAGCATCTCACTTTACAGAATGACACCTCTCTACAAGAAACAGAAAAAAACCCCTCAAAGACTCAGTTTAATAATTGTCCAAATCATGTTTGATTAGACTTTGAGATTGAGTAACTTATTGAAGAATGTGTAAAGGAGTTAAAGGGGGAGGGATGTGGTGATTGTCCCTTTTTAAAGGCCGCTTTATGGAATGATCATCTGGCTTGGGGGATCAATTGAAGTTTTAATTTATTGGCCACAAGTAAAGCTTACATTAACATGGCAATGAAGTTACTGTGAAATTCCCCGAGTCGCCACACTCCAGCGCCTGACTGGGTCAATGCACCTAACTAGCACATCTTTCAAAATGTGGGAGGAAACCGGAGCACCCGGAGGAAGCCCACGCAGACACGGGGAGAACATGAAAACTCCACACAGACAGTGACCCAAGCCGGGAATCGAACTTGGGGTCGCTGGCGCTGTGAAGCAGCAGTGCTAACCACCGTGCCACCACAGAGTGTGCCAGGGTGAGGAACTTCAGCTAAGCAGAAGCTGTGATTGTTCTCTTTAAAGAAAAGATTGCGGGGAGATTGAATGGAGGTGTTAAAAATTATGATGTTTTTGATACAATTTCCTTTCCTACTCCGTTTCCCCTGGCTGGTATGTCAGTAACCAGAGGACACGGATTGAAGAGAAACGGCAAAAGAGTCAGAGTTCGATTTTTCTTTTTCCACACAGCGAGTTGCCATAACCTGGAATGCTTTGGGGTGAAACAGGTTCAATGCTACATTCTGAAGGGGAATTGGAGTCATGCTTAAAAGGAGAATACCACAGGACTATTGGGAAAGAACAGGTGACCAGCTGGAATGCAGAGTGTGTAAATCACCCCAGGGGTGGAGCTCTCTCTGAGCCAGAGGACATGTAGGGGACTGGGGCAGCCATGTTGGCTGCTGTACAGTTTTTCTTATTAATAAATACTTTTAGTGTTTCAAATAATGTTTGTGAAGGTGCATCTTTACATGACATTTCAAAAATACTTCATTAGCAATCGGTTGTGGAAAGGTCTGCACAGAACAAGGGAGGCAGGGTAGGCCAGACTGGCACCTTACGTTGTTCCATTTACAGGAATGGGTGTCACTGCATGGGAAGGTTCGCACTGTCCGTCCTTGATGAGCCACCATTCTTTCTGGTTGTATCACAGCTTGGTTTGGCTCCCTCTCTTCCCAAGACTGCAAGAAGCTAAAGAGGGTCGTGAATGAAGCCCAGTCCATCACGCAAACCAGCCTCCCATCCATTGACTCTGTCTACACTTCCAGCTGCCTCGGAAAAGCAGCCAGCATAATTAAGGACCCCACGCACCCCGGACATTCTCTCTTCCACCTTCTTCCGTCGGAAAAAAGATACAAAAGTCTGAGGTCACGTACCAACCGACTCAAGGACAGCTTCTTCCCTGCTGCTGTCAGACTTTTGAATGAACTTACCTTGCAGTAAGTTGATCTTTCTCTACACCCTAGCTATGACTACAACACTACATTCTGCACCCTCTCCTTTCCTTCTCTATGAATGGTATGCTTTGTCTGTATAGTACGCAAGAAACAATATATTTCACTGTATGTTAATACATGTGACAATAATAAATCAAATCAATACAACAGGGGACCATTACAAAGGGCAGTTAAGAGTTAACCACCTTGCTGTGGGTGGGTCTGGAGTCACAAATATGCCAGATCAGGCGAGAGCAACAGATTTCCTTCCCTAAAGGACATTAATGAACCGATGGGTTTTTATAGTACCTCCTTGGTTGCCATTACTGATATTGCCCAGTATCCGGGAGAGGGGTCTAGAACCAGAGACACAGTCACAGGATGAGAGGCAGGTCATTTAGGACTGAGATGAGGGGGGATTTCTTCACTCGGAGGGCAGTGAATCTTTGGAATTTCTCTTGCCCAGATGGCTGTGGAGGCTCAGTCACTGAGCATGTTCAAGAGAGAGATCGATAGGCTTCTACAGATTCAGAACATCGAGGGATACGGGGATAGTGCCATGATCTCATTGAATGGACTCAAAGGACCGAATGGCCTCCTTCTTATGCCCACCTGAGGGCAGACAGGGCCCCAGTCTCAGACAGTGCAGCACTCCCTCAGTAGTGTTCCGGGAGGGTCAGCCTTGACCTGGCACTTCCCGAGTAGAACTTGAACCCACAACCTGCTGACTTTGAGGCAATAAAGTAACGAACTGAGTCCCAGCCGACACTAAGGCAGTGGGGAGAATGTTTCGGGCTGAATTCGATTCGAGTGAAAAGCTGCCCTTAGCAGGAATGGTGGAAAACACACGAGGAATGAGAAAGGGGAGGGAACTTTCTATTGCTGTCACAGGTCAGAATATTAAACATATTGATGTCAGTGATGGTTCAGGCCACTAACTATCCAGTTCCCAGTTAATTAACAGGCAAATCCTTCCCTAACTTTGTCTCATGAAATTGGATCTCAGCCCTAATGTGACACTGAATGTCAGCATTCATTTCCGTAAAGTGATCTTGCGATGTGATTACTGGTATCAAGTTTATAATGTCCAGGTTCGGATGATTTGTTCTGCGCACTTAAGGAAGGATGTGAAGGCATTGGAGAGAGTGCACAAAAAATTCACGTCAATGGTTCCAGGGATGAGGAACTTCAGTGACGCAGATAGATCGATAGACGGGGGCAGCATGGTGGTGCAGTGGTTAGCACTGCTACCTCACAGCATCAGGGACCCAGGTTCGATTCCTGGCTTGGGTCACTGTCTGTGTGGAGTCTGCACGTTCTCCCCATGTCTGTATGGGTTTCCTCCAGTTTCCTCCCACGTTCTGAAAGACACGCTGGTTAGGGTGCATCGACCTGAACAGGCACCGAAGTGTGGCGACTAGGGGGATTTCACAATAACTTCATTGCAGTGTTAATGTAAGCCTTACTTGTGGCTTAAAAAAAACTTTTAACATCTGGAATAAATGTGAGTTGCAGTCCTTGAACAGCTGAGTGATCTGGTCAAATTCAGCTAAATAAAGATTTGCAATTTTACAGCCCCTTTCACGACATTGGGTTCCCCAAAAATACTTTGCAACCAACAAAGGAATTTTTGAAATGTAGCCACTGCGGTAGTGTGGGAAATGTGGCAGCCAATTTACGCACAGCAAGCTCCCACAAACAGCCATGGGATAAAACTGCTGTTTGAGACATAAATATTAGCCAGTGCAGCAAGAAGATCTCCCCAGTTCCTCCCGTGACTAACACAGAGGATTATCTACATTAATCTGAAAGGGAAGACAGGCTCCTGTTTTAACATCACATCTGCAAGGTGGCACCTACAACAGTCCAGATTCAAACACCCTTGCTCAGAGGTGAGTGCTACCCACTGAGATACAGGAGGAGAAAAGGGATGGAGATGGTGGGCCTGTGTAGCAGGGGTTACTGTTAGTGACAGGAAGAGTGACGTTTGCTGCCAATTGTAAACCGTGCAGCCAAATTTACGCCAAGTGTAAGGACTGGGAGGTGATGGCCTAGTGGTATTATCGCTTAGACTATTAATCCAGAAACTCAGCTAATGTTCTGGGGACCTGGGTTCGAATCCCACCACAGCAGATGGTGAAATATGAATTCAAATAAAAAATATCCTGGCTTGGATCACTGTCTGTGTGGAGTCTGCATGTTCTCCCCATGTCTGCATGGGTTTCCTCTCATAGTCTGAAAAACATGCTGGTTAGGTGCATTAGAAATCATAGAATAGAAATCATAGAAACCCTACAGTACAGAAAGAGGCCATTCGGCCCATCGAGTCTGCACCGACCACAATCCCACCCAGGCCCTACTCCCATATCCCTACATATTTACCCAACTAATCCCTCTAACCTACGCATCTCAGGACACTAAGGGCAATTTTTAGCATGGCCAATTAACCTAACCCGCACATCTTTGGACTGTGGGAGGAAACCGGAGCACCCGGAGGAAACCCACGCAGACACGAGGAGAATGTGCAAACTCCACACAGACAGTGACCCAAGCTGGGAATCGAACCCAGATCCCTGGAACTGTGAAGCAGCAGTGCTAACCACTGTGCTACCGTGCCGCATTGGCCGTGCTAAGTTCCCCCTCAGTGTACCCAAACAGGTGCCGGAGTGTGGTGACTAGGGGATTTTCACAGTTACTTCATTGTTGTGTCAATGTGAGCCTACTTGTGACTAATAAATAAAAACTTTTAAACTTTAGCGGGAGGTGGTAAGAGTGAGAGTGTTTCCTGGTTAGCCGCACTGCGGAAAGCAATGGCAAACCATTGCAGTCATTTGCCAATTATAATCATGGACCAATCCAATGGAAGTCCATGGTCATCAATGCCCTCTTCGGGTACTTGAAGGAAGCTGATATTAGCCGTGACCCCAGAGAAATCTTCCCTGCTTTGAGCTCGTGCCATGGGATCTTTTACCATCTGTCACTTCTGAGGGGACAGAAGGGGGTCCTGAGTCTAACATCTCATCCAAAAGGTAGATGCGGATGCTTGAGAGTCGGAATCACTTGGCTGCAGGACACAACTGCAGAGAATGGTGTTGACATCCGATGCCTGGGAGCTATTTATGGCACTTCACATTGATTTTTCCACAGACATTGGAAGAGTTTGCTATCGAAACCCGAGTACAGTATCCAGTGAGTAAATCCCACATCGTCAATCTGCCACAGACTGTCGGTTGATTCCGTTACTAAAATCCTTGCCAAGGTCTTAATTTCCCAATATATCTCCCAGAAAGTTACTTTATTGGTGTCACAAGTAGGCTTACATTAACACTGCAATGAAGTTACTGTGAAAATTCCACCACACTCCGGCACCTGTTCAGGTACACTGAGGGAGAATTTAGCACAGCCAATGCACCCTAACCAGCATGTTTTTCAGACTATGGGAGGAAACCCACGCAGACACAGGGAGAACACGCAAACTCAGCACAGACAGTGACCCAAGCCAGGAATCGAACCCGGATCCCTGGCGCTGTGAGGCAGGAGTGCTAACCACTGTGCCACCGTGCCGCCCAATGTTAGAAATGGTCTTTTTCTCCTTTCTACCTGTGGTACAGGACCCTTGGTCCTCAGACATCTTATTTTGTTTGTTGAATGTGGTATAATGCATCAAATCACATTAGTTACTCTTTGTGTTCCGAGTCAGAGTCAAATTGCACTAACTCTGTTTCTCTCTCCACAGATACTTGCGGACTTGCTGAATTTTTCCAGCACTTTAGACTTTGATTTCACCTACCTTTAAGCTTGTTTAGGACACAATACTGGCCTCCATATTCTGAAAAGGGTGCAGAGGCATTGAAGAAAGAAGATTCACAAAGGTGACACCAGGACTGAGAGGTTATAGCCATCAGGAAGAACTGAATAGGTTGGAGCTCTTTACTCTAGAAAAGAGAAAACAGAGTGGAGGTCTGATAGAGCTTTGCTAGGGTAAATCTAGAGAAGATCCTTCCACAGGTGAGCAAGTCTAAAATGAGGGAGCCAAGAGTATGAGTAAATCACTAATAAATCCAAGAGAATTCAGGAGAAACCCGCTATCACAGTGGTGAATGGCAATCATAGAATAGAATCATAGAAACCCTACAGTGCTGAAGGAGGCCAGTCGGCCCATCGAGTCTGCACTGACAACAATCCCACCCAGGCCCTATCCCCTAAACCCCACATATTTACCCATGCTGTACGATTGCCACTGGTCAAATGATCTTGATACCCAGTCCGCCTGGCTAAAGTCCAGACCCAGGCTGACAGCTTTCTAATGGTTACTGTCTGAGGCCAAAGACTCTCAGGTTGTGTTACCTCCAAGCTGAAATGCCTGGTGGTTTAATCCCCCTAACAGAGACAACCCGGGACACTAAGGGGAAATTAGCATGGCCAATCAACCTAACCCGCACATCTTTTGACTGTGGGAGGAAACTGGAGCACCCGGAGGAAACCCATGCAGACACGGGGAGAACGTGCAGACTCCACACCGGGGCCGGCATAGATGTTTCTGAGGGGACGCTCAAAAGATATATGAGGAAAAAAGTAATAGAAGGATATATGGATCAGGTGAGATGATGGAGGAAGGAAGTCCCTGTGTAGCATAGAACAGTTGGCCTGGTTCTGTCCTGTAAATTCTAGATAGCTTCCTGATGCCTTAGTGGTCAAACACGCTGGCCCATTTCTAAGACATACACCGAATTATATTATGTACGAAGGTTGTTTCAGGGTGGTTTAAGCACAATAATGTTTTCAGCACAAGGTATTCCAATCTACCCAGCAAAGGTGCAGTGAGTTGAGTTCTTTTGCAGAGTTTTAGAATGGCCAGCTCCCTCAAAGGTTCCTTTGTATTTTCATCGCTTCAGCTATTAGCTGGGCAGCAAGGGCTTAGCCTGACTTCAGCAAGAGAATCTCACGGTGCCAGAGGCTCCCGGAGAGAACGGGACTATTGGGTTCGGAGTGAGGTTTGTAACTGGGCCTATCAGGTTTCCTCTTTAATTGGGTGCCATGACACACAGTGAAACCTGTCACCATGTCACGGGGAGGGGGGCTCTGGCTTTGATATGCCATCGCCAGGCATTTCAGCTTGGAGGTAACCCAACCTGAGAGTCCTTGGCCTCGGACAGTAATCACTGGTCTCCCATTAGAAAGCTGTCAGCCTGGGCCTGGACCTTCACCAGGCGGAATGAGCATCAAGATCATTTGACCAGTGGCAGTCACACAGCATGAGTAGATGGCTCCACATCTACAAACATTCAATCCCTCCACCACCGACGCTCAGTAGCAGCAGTGTGTACCATCTACAAGATGCACTGCAGCAATTCACCAAAGATCCTTAGACAGCATCTTCTGAACTAAAGACCACTTCCATCTAGAAGGACAAGGGCAGCAGATACATGGGAACGCCACCACCTGCAAGTTCCCCTCCAAGCCACTCACCATCCTGACTTGGAAATATATCACCGTTCCTTCGCAGTCGCTGGATCAAAATCCTGGAATTCCCTCCCGAACGGCATTGTGGATCAACCCACAGCACATGGACTGCAGCGATTCAAGAAGGCAGCTCACCACCACCTTCTCAAGGGCAACTAGGGATGGGCAATAAATGCTGGCCCAGCCAGCGATCCCCATGGCCCACGAATGAATAAAAAAAAGCAGAACTGGATGGCAAAGCATCCCGACCAAATCAATGGGCAGACGTGCCACCGAATGGTGAGTCCACCATTGGGTTATAGAGTCATAGAGTCATAGAGGTTTACAGCATGGAAACAGGCCCTTCGGCCCAACTTGAACAGGCCCTTTGGCCCAACTTGTGGTTCATTAGGAGCTGTTTTTGAGCATGTTTTTTCTTTATTCATTTCAGAAGATTACCTCTGGTCGCTTGTCTTGAGATTCTTCTTCAATTCCATGTTGTACATCTCCCCTACCACCAATCGCAGGGACTTTTTTCATGTGAAGTTTATCCTGGGTTTTTGCGGAATACTAGACTATACACAAACACATCCGGTGAAGTTTTGGAGGCTGCAAGGTGATTCTGGTGCAGGCCTACCCAAACTGCGGCCTAACCGGGAAGGCATGTCCTGCTGTGGAGAGGTGAGGCAGTGTTCACCTGCTGCTGCCCACCCATTGACCGCTGGAACCCCAGGACCTCCCATGTCCCAGTGGGAAACGCTCCGAGGCCTCTGGCCCTCTCCCCACGCCGGACAAACCAGGGGGTCGGTCAGAACCCAACTGTCTCAGCGTGTTCCATTGGGCTCTGGAGAGGTGGAGAGCGGGTGAGGGGGAAATGGTTAGTTTTTCCATTGGTGAGAGACTTGATTCTTTTGGTAGAAAGCTTCCTTGAGTTGTAACGCAACAAAAATGGAGACCAGCGAATCCTGCAAAGGAACAGGAGGAGGCCGTTCGGCCCCATTAGCCTGTTCCGTATTCAGTTAGATCATGGCTGATTGGTTTGCAGATTCTCTTGCCCCCGTGGCGCGTTTCTTGGCGGTGGACGGAAGGTGACCTGGAGTTGGCCAGTGGCAGGATCTTGTAAGTTCCGTCACCATCAATGGGATTTTCCATTCAATCCATCCGACGGTACCAGGAAACCCGTGGCGGAGGTGTACCATCAGCTGGACTGGGAGATCCTGCCAGCAGGAAGGGCGGAAAAGTCCCGCCCAATATCTTAACTCCATCGACCCGTCTTGGTTCTGTAACTCGTAACAGATCCTGCCTAACAAAATTCTACCTTGGTTTGGAAATTTTCAATCGAGTCCCAGCTTTTTTTGGCAGATGGTCCCAGATTCCCACCGGCCTTTGTGTGAAGAAGTGCTTCCCAACATCATCCCAGAATAACCCGGCTATAACTTGAAGGTTACGTTGCCTGGTTTGGGACTCACTCACTAGAGGAAGTAGTTTGTATCTGTCAAATCTTTTAATCATCTTAATCATATCAGCGAGATCACCCTTTAATCTTCCAAACTCAAGGGAATTCAAGTCTAGTCTTTGCAATCTGTTCCCATGATTTAACAATTTATTTTTTCAGCCCTCCCACATCAACAACTCACTTGCGAAGAAAGGAAATTAAGATGCGGTCCCTCAATCCCTGGCCTGCAAGATTAACTGACCCACCTCACTCTGGCTGCTGAAGAGTCTCACGCAATCGCCTCGGGGTCCTGGGAAAATATATCAACCAGAGTTTCTGATCTCCATCGTTGCATTCTGCTGCAGAGTGTGGGGTTTTTGAGCGAGGGTGGGATCTGGGCGTGACGCACCCCATGGTCGAACAGTCTCACTCTCTCACTGCACCCACGATTGACTGGAGATCAGGGTGAAGCACCACGGGATTGCTCGCACCCCAGGAATGGCAGCCAGCAAGGGTCAGAGCCAGCAGGAGAGCTGGGGGAAGGGCTGACGCAGATTTAAATGATCGGCCCAAGAACCGGGTACATGGAGGAGAATTTATTTTATGAATGAACGGTCGCGATCTGAAATGTAGTGTCTGATATGGTGCCGTAAGGAGTCTCGCAATACCAGTTTAAAGTCCAACAGATTTATTTGGAATCACGAGCTCTCGGAGCTCTGCTCCTTGAAGGAGCTCCTTGAAGGAGCAGCACTCCGAGAGCTCGTGATTCCAAATAAACCTGTTGGACTTTAACCTGGTGTTGTGAGACTTCTTGCTGTGCTTACCCCAGTCCAACGCCAGCATCTCCACATCATGATATGGTGCCAGAAACAGATTCAATAGGAACTTTCAAAAGGAATTGGATAAATACTTGCTGAAGAGAAATTAACAGGGTGTATAGGGATAGAGTCTGTGTGCACAGATCAGAGCGAACTGGAGGGTAACCAAGGTTTCCAAGGCCTTTGCATGTCATCCTCTGAATTGTGAGGTGCAATAAATTGGCCTATGATGACTAGCCTCACACTATCCCTGCCTCCTCCCGTGAAGGTGGTGCTCTCCCCCCGTGGCAATGCCGAGACAGGAGATTCACTGCTCCGACAAATTATAGAACCATAGAATCACTACAGTGCGGAAGGAGGCCGTTCAGCCCATCGAGTCTGCACCGACCACAATCCCACCCAGGCCCTATTCCCGTAATCCCACATATTTACCCTGCTAATCCCCTGACACTAGGGTCAATTTAGCATGGCCAATCAACTAACCTGCACATCTTTGGACTGTGGGAGGAAACTGGAGCACCCGGAGGAAACCCACGCAGACACAGGGACGACGTGCAAACTCCACACAGAGAGAGAGTGACCCGAGGCCGGAATTGAACCCAGGTCCCTGGTGCTGTGAGGCAGCAGTGCTAACCACTGTGCCGCCCTCTATAGGTCACCAACCAGGAAAACTGTCATTGGTGCCCCAGCCTTTGGTACATAACTAGCTGTGCAAAGATGAAATATTATGAATAGGAAGGCGTTAATGGTTTTTTGGAGGCAGGAAGGGAGAGGTGCTGGTGGAAAATAGTTCCAGGAAGGGTGGGGAGGATGGATGGATGTCCATTTCACTTGACACCAGCTTCCTGTTCCTCGGGATCTTCCTGTGCTGTTCGGGTAGGTTAGAGTCAGCACTCAGCGACAAACCAGAGCCCTGCAGACACCACACCTTACACATAAATGCATCACCTGGGTGAATCTCACTGGAACAGTTCACAGGACAGAGCTTGACATACGGAAACGAGACAAGAAAGGGGAAATTCTGCACTTCAGGAACCTCTGGACGTTAAGACACACGTTGATGATTCATGGTTACAAAATAACTCAAGACACAAGGAGATAGGAACACAGATTGGGGGGGGGGGGGCAAAAGAGGTGCAACGAGTTTCTTTTTGGATGATGTTTAATATAAGCCTTCTTCATCACTGACCCTCACCCCCCCTCAAATAAAAAGACCATCGTCTAAACTTGACTGAGTTGGTTACATGCAGCCTACGCATTTCATGTAGGATCCTTAACAGCCAGCTGAAAGAAAGGGGACAGACCTACAACCTCAGCATGGGCTGCTTGAGAATGAATTTCCAAAGGGGGAAGTGCCGCCCACTGAGCAGTCCAGTTCCCAATGACCATGACTTCATCATCGAGCTATTAAAAATGAAAACTGTTTGGATGAGGTGAAGTCCTGGGACAGAAGCAGTTATATATTTAGCCAGAGATATTTGGAACTGTTATACATGGATCCTTTTTTATTTCTTCCTGGAAGACTCTCCCTGCTGGTACAAGCATGTATGGTAACATCATCTGGACAAAATGCATACTGCAATTTTCCATACACTATAGGGCAGAATATTTACCAGATGGATACCAGGGTGAGGAACTTCAGCTAAGCAGAAGCTGGAATTGTTCTCCCTAAAGAAAAGGTTGAGGAGAGATTGAATGGAGGTGTTAAAAATTATGATGCTTTTGATATTATTTCCTTTCCTACTCCGTTTCCCCTGGCTGGTATGTCAGTAACCAGAGGACACTGATTGAAGATTAAAGGCAAAAGAGTCAGCGTTCGATTATTTTTTTTCTACACAGCGAGTTGCCATAACCTGGAATGCTTTGGGGTGAAACAGATTCAATGCTACATGTTGAAGGGGAATTGGAGTCATGCTTAAAATGGTTAAGTGCATTGACCCAAACAGGCACCGAAGTGTGGCAACTCGGGGAATTTCACAGTAACTTCATTACAGTGTTAATGTAAGCTTTACTTGTGACTAATAAATAAACTTTAACAGGAGAATGCCGCAGGACTGTGGGGGAAAGAGCAGGTGACCAACTGGGTTGCCCTAAATGTCCGCATAGGCATATGGGCCGAATGGCCTCCTCTCCTGTGCTGTATGATTCGCAGCATGTGGTGAGACAGGTGGGTCAGAGCATTGGATCCTTTGTGGCAAAGGTTTCCAGATTAGGAACTGGGCCTGCCTTACAACTAGAGGTCCTCCTATTTATTCCACATGGCTATGCATGGCCCAAGGTCATTTGAACTGTTCAGTAATGTGCTGCTGAATAAAGGGTCACGACAAGCTCGCTGCTACATTAAATAATCCTGAATGGACTTTGTTTATATCAGGTGTTAGCAGATTAAAGATAATGCGCCTTTGAAAGTAGATTTCAGTCAAGAATACAATGAAACGCCAGGCAGGTCCCAGGTGTACTCTGTTCTGTCCCGAGCCTAGCAAAATGCAACCGGCCTCTTTTTGAACGATAAGTTTGGATAGAAAATTAAAATGTGGAGATGCCGGCGTTGGACTGGGGTAAACACAGTAAGAAGTCTCACAACACCAGGTTAAAGTCCAACAGGTTTATTTGGTAGCAAACGCCACTAGCTTTCGGAGCACTGCTCCTTCGTCAGGTGAGTGGGAGTTCTGTTCACAAACAGGGCATATAAAGACACAAACTCAATTTACAGATTAATGAATAATGATTGGAATGCGAGTCTTTACAGCTAATTAAGTCTTAAAGGTACAGGCAATGTGAGTGGAGAGAGCATTAGCACAGGTTAAAGAGATGTGTATTGTCTCCAGACAGGACAGCGAGTGAGACTTTGCAAGTCCAGGCAAGTCGTGGGGGTTACAGGTAGTGTGACATGAACCCAAGATCTCGGTTGAGGCCGTCCTCATGTGTGCGGAACCTGACTATCAGTCTCTGCTCAGAGCAGAGCAGAGACTGATAGTCAGGTTCCGCACACATGAGGACGGCCTCAACCGAGATCTTGGGTTCATGTCACACTATCTGTAACCCCCACGACTTGCCTGGACTTGCAAAGTCTCACTCGCTGTCCTGTCTAGAGACAATACACATCTCTTTAACCTGTGCTAATGTTCTCTCCACTCACATTGTCTGTACTTGATTAGCTGTAAAGACTTGCATTCCAATCATTATTCATTATTCTGTAAATTGAGTTTGTGTCTTTATATGCCCTGTTTGTGAACAGAACTCCCACTCATCTGACAAAGGGGCAGTGCTCCGAAAGCTAGTGGCGTTTGCTACCAAATAAACCTGTTGGACTTTAACCTGGTGTTGTTAGACTTCTTACTGTAGAAAATTAAAGGCAGCCAGAGGTGTCCACCCTCATCACTTGCTCTCTGCGACTCCTAATAGTGGGGATTAGTGGACTCCGCAGTAATCCACTCCAATTAGGTGGATTGGTCTTTTTATTTGAGGGGGGGTGAGGGTCAGTGATGAAGAAGGCTTATATTAAACATCATCCAAAAAGAAACTCGTTGCACCTCTTTTGCCCCCGCCCCAATCTGTGTTCCTCTCTCCTTGTGTCTTGAGTTATTTTGTAACCATGAATCATCAACGTGTGTCTTAATGTCCAGAGGTTCCTGAAGTGCAGAATTTCCCCTTTCTTGTCTCGTTTCCGTATGTCAAGCTCTGTCCTGTGAACTGTTCCAGTGAGATTCACCCAGGTGATGCATTTATGTGTAAGGTGTGGTGTCTGCAGGGCTCTGGTTTGTCGCTGAGTGCTGACTCTAACCTACCCGAACAGCACAGGAAGATCCCGAGGAACAGGAAGCTGGTGTCAAGTGAAATGGACATCCATCCATCCTCCCCACCCTTCCTGGAACTATTTTCCACCAGCACCTCTCCCTTCCAGCCTCCAATTAGTGCCCATTGGCAGTGCATCAGGACATATCTGCCTGGCTACTGAACGGCTCATATAAAGAGTGGCCTTTGAGCGCAGGTCAGGGAGGGCAGCCAGTCTCCACGGTAACAGAGCCTCATGGAGGAAAGAAAATGGAGGTTCCAGGCTGCCTGTAGCCGGACCCACCCTTCACACTGGCCTGTGGGGCGGCGGTGGCACAGTGGTTAGCACTGCAGCCTCATAGTGCCAGGGACCCGGGTTCGATTGGGTCACTGTCTGTGTGGAGTTTGCACGTTCTCCCCGTGTCTGCATGGGTTTCCTCCGGGTGCTCCGGTTTCTTCCCACAGTCCAAAGATGTGCAGGTTAGGTGGATTGGCCGTGCTAAATTGCCCCTTAGTGTCAAGGGAATTAGCTAAGGTAAATGCATGGGGTTATGTGGATAGGGCCTGGGTGGGATTGTGGTCGGTGCAGACTCGATGGGCCAAATGGCCTCCTTCTGCACTGTAGGAATCGATGATCTGTGACGTGGCAAGGCTAAAGCGATGGGTGAAACCAGAGGGTTAAGCCTCCTCCGCCTGGCTTCTGGGGTTGGACTGGCTCCTGTTAGAAATGTAATCGTTAAATGAATTATAGGATGGTTACAGCACAAAAGGAGGCCATTTGGCCCATTGTGTCTGTGCAGGCTCTCTGCAAGAGCAACTCACCTAATGCCACTCCCCCCACTCCCCCGAAGCCCCGAAAGACTTTCCTCTCCAGGCAATGACCCAAAGAGCCTGAAGTGAATCTGTCTCCACCATCTTCCAGATTCTCACCACCCACCGCTTGAAAAAGCTTTTTCCCATCACCTAAAAGCAGCAACAAGAGGCAACTGTGACTATTTCAAACCCATGGCCCCCACCACATGGAAGAACAAGGGGCAGCAGACACATGGGAAGACCACCAAAATACGGCAAGTTCCCCTCCAAGCCCCTCACCATCCTGACATGGGAATATATCGCAGTTCCTTCACTGATACTGGGTCAAAATCATAGAAACCCCATAGAAACCCTACAGTGCAGAAGGAGGCCATTCGGCCCATCGAGTCTGCACCGACCACAATCCCACCCAGGCCCTACCCCCACATATTTTACCCGCTAATCCCTCTAACCTACGCATCCCAGGACTCTAAGGGGCAATTTTTAACCTGGCCAATCAACCTAACCCGCACATCTTTGGACTGTGGGAGGAAACCGGAGCACCCGGAGGAAACCCACGCAGACACTAGGAGAATGTGCAAACTCCACACAGACAGTAACCCGAGCCGGGAATCGAACCTGGGACCCTGGAGCTGTGAAGCAGCAGTGCTAACCACTGTGCTACCGTGCCGAGCTCCCTCCCTTACGGCACTGTGGGTGTACCTACACTACATGGACTGCAGCGGTTCAAGATGCTAGTTCACTGCCACCTTTCTCCAGGGCAATTAGGGATGGGCAATGAATGTTGGCCTAGCCAGCGACGCCCACCTCCCATGAACGAGAGAGAGACAAACATCACCCTGGCCAAAGGACAGAATCAATGGCCCAATGTGAACCCTGAGGGAAGGTGTTACTCTTTGGGATTTGCACAACTCAGGTCAGTGTAGCTCCACCCCCCACAAGAATTGTTGCATCTCTCCATTGACAAACTAACACCTTAAAATGGAAAGAAAATACTTCAACATGAACTTAATACATAGCAGGGAAAATAAAGTGCCGAGTCGAAGATATGGGTCAGTCATCGCTGAATATATATATTATAAAAAATTCTTTTAAATATGAATATTTACAAGAGTACACAATATAAGACAAGTTCTGTATATATTACCAATTTCTTGTTTAAATAGGGGACAGCACATTATCACTTAAGGAGATGATCTAGCAGAGTGTACATCCTCCAGCCAATCGCATCAGGCAATGTGACCATGTCAGGGAATCGGTTCTGGTAGCCAATGGGAGCCATGGTTAGAATACTTCAGATCAAAGCGGCATCCAATCATAAGCTAGCTTTGGCTGCGACAACACAACGGCTAATTGGCTGCTTGAGCCAATGGGCTTATGGATGTACAACAGGCCACCCATCGTAGAGGTTCAGTGGAGTTGCTTTGGACATTGTTTTTTCATGCATGGTAGAAAACAAGGCAAGATAACAAGTCAACCACCGTGTTTCTGATATAGCCACTGACACACAATGCACAAAGTTCTGTTCCCCCTCTCCCTTACAAACATGTACACCAACTGCGTTGATGGGCCACACTGTCGTGTTTGGTCTTTGGACTTGCGGACCTTGTTCACTGCAGACCCTCCCCTCAAGTGGCGAACAATGGGGCTCTTTGGCTGACCAACGCTGCCGTGCGAGCCCTGGGCAGCAGTGCTGTCACCTTGGATATTAGTGGAATCCACGTGAAAGCTTCACACTCTGACCACTGGAAGAATTGGAAAGATCCCGCAGAACGAACAGCCAGACAGGAGGATCTGTCCTGCCGAATTTGAGTTGTGTCTGGATGGAACTTTAAAGTCAAGGCCCAAACATAAAGGGTGGCCATGCTGGGTGATCACTTCAGATTATCCACACCACTAACGCTTAACGGGGGAGGGGGGTCTTTCTCTTGTGTATTGGTACCAATTAATAAGCAGTCTGGTGACAACACAGCTGACAATTATGGCTAGACTTGTTACCTGGCTCATGTAACAGTGTGTAAACAGAGAGGTGCTTTGGTCAATATTTGGACAGATTCATTTGACCGGATGTACTGTCGACACGTGAAAGCCCAGAGGTCTGCTTGCCGCTGCCATGGATTTCAGCAGTGTTACCCAGCCTACGTTTGGTTACAGTCTAGCCGTGCATTATACACAGTTGCAATGGTCTTGACATCACTACAAAATGGAGAAGTGAAGAAAGCTGAAGTGTCACTCGACCACAAATCTCACACACGGGCTCTTTGTCATGGCCTGTAGGAGCCTACCGATTGGTTACAATTACCGGAGCGGGTGCGGGGGAGGGGTGGGGGGAAGGAGACCTGCTGCTGAACTGAGGCAGGATCATTCCCCAATATCTACCTGACTTATAACAGGTTCCATCCCAAGGTTCGGAACTCCCTCCCGTCCCAGCCTGGGTATGAGGTCCAATGGAAAACGTGATGTCTTGTTACTGTCAGTCCCGTATATAGGTCATGTGGAAAAACAGCAACGTTAGGAAGCCGTTTGGCTTCTGGGACTTATTCTATTATTCAATGATGGTTAATTCGCACTTTAAACTCCATTTGTCCACCTTGGTTCCACAACCCTTAACACAAAGAAAATCTATCCATCTCAGTTCTGAAATTTTCAACTGGCCCTCGCAGCGTATTGGCAGAGGGAGTTCCAGATTTCCACAACCCTTTGCGTAGAGAGGTCTCTCCGAACATCATCCCTGAAGAGCCTAGCTCTAATTTTAAACTTTTGCCCCCTTCTCCTGAACTTCCCTCACCAAAGCACATGGTTTCTATCTCCCCTGTCCACTCCTTCAATCACTTTAGTATCTAAATTAGATCACTCCGTAATCTCGGGGGACTGCAGCTTTAGTCTATGCAGCCTTTCGTGATCATTTAACTCGTATCCAGCCAATGAATCTGTGCTGCACCTCCTCCAAAGATCCATATTTTTCTCCTGAGTCGCAGTGCCCAGGAATGAATGCCACATATTAAACAGGGTCTAACCTGAGCCTTACATGACTTTATTTTGTTCAGGCCAACACTGCTTTGAGATCCAACAGTATGTGACAATTCTCACAGTATTTTACTCAGACTGGTGTAACCCAGTCCTCCCAATGTCCCCAGGGACTGTTACTGAGAGCGACTGAGTAATGGGTGGATTCACTAAGCCAGCAGCAGGAACCAGTGTCCACTGTTATTATCCATGCAGCTGCCACCTATGCAATTATCCCCTCCCCCTTGCTGTTTGCCAACTTTTGGAGTTTTAAGCATTTTGGTTAGGTGCCGTGTTCTGTGGTTTCCCTTTCAGCCCGCAGTCCCTGGCTTAGGAGGCTTTGCCCACGCTCCGTTACACAGACCTCGAGTGGTATTTTACTTCCCGCTCAGCTGCCCCACCCTCCTGCACCAGTGGGGCACCCAAAATGGGGCATCAGTTCATCCACACTCGCTCTCTCCGTCTCTCACGCACTAACAGAAGCACTGGCCAAGTCTCCCTCACAGCTTAGCTGTGATCAGTGCCGATCCATCACTGTCTTTCAAAGATTGACCCAGTTACAGACACTGATCCTTCGACCTTACGTCACCATTGTTTGAAGGGATCTGACTGAAATGGCAGGTTAAAATTAGGACAGCGGGGAGTAGGAGTTGAGCCTCACGTCCAGGGGTTGCCTTGCCTGACCAGCAGGCCCTGCAGGGTACAGAGGGTCTTGTAGAAACCACAAGTGCAATCCTGATTTCATTGGGAAAGGCGTCCTGTTGCTTAGGTTTCAGGGGATGTTGATTTTGGCAGCTTCTTGGTTGGATTGGCCCATTAGTGATGTTCTTAAAGGGGAATGGGATGACTATGAGACAGCCAGCGGCCATCAAAGGCGGCCCACCAGCAGCTGGGGCGAGGAGGGGGGAGCAGCCCCTCTCACATCCTACCCGCTCCCAGTTCAACTCTGCGCATGAATCAAACTCTCGGCTGCCAATGTCAGGTGGCAGCACGAGGGTCGAGGAGCACCGAGGGCTGGGTAGGTGCTGGCTCAACGCGGACAAGGTGGTCAGACGCTAACGTTCTTCCTCCAATGAAGGGGCAAGCATACCCTCGGCGCCTTGCATGCTTGGGGAGCAAAAATGGCCTTTTCGCTCCTGTCAGCCTATGGGCAAATGGGGTTGGGGAGGGGGGCGGTCCGGCCCTTCACCAGCTGACCGGACGGGGCAGGGACAGACGGACATGTCGAAGCTCCGGCCACCGACACTGAGCACGGCCTCAGCTCTGAATTCTCCACCTGCTGTTTTTTTTTAAAAAACTAAACGCGGTTTTGCCCTTTCACCTCCCCACATTCCCAAACAATGCTACTCTTAAGCGAATTGTCACTAAAACGCACTCTTCGAGTTAACTTAAGGAAAAGCAAAGTTGATTATCCTCGAGCTTTGGTGCAGTCGGGTCAGCCGCAGCGACGACAGACAGGAAGAGCCAAGAGATGGTCGACCACAGGAGGCAAAACAAAAAGACAAGGAGAGGATAACGATAATAAGAGAAATGCAGAGGCGGGCGGGTGGCTGAGAGATGGAGCCAGGCAGCTCCGCTCCTCCCACAACATGTACAACCAAAGCCTTCAGTTACTTCTCCTGTTCCAGGATGAAGGGCCCAGCAATCAGCTCCAGCAGGACCTCGTCTTCACTCCCAGCCATTGTCCTTAATCATATGAGCCAGTTCTATAATGTACTTTCCTTCTTTGTATTTCTGACTGCTCTCGAAGGCGTGCTCCTGTGGACAAACAGCAGCACTGAGTTCAATAGCCACAACAACAACAGCAACAGCTTGCATTTATGTAGCACCTTTTAACGTAGCCTGGGTAGCCCAACGCACCTCACAGGCGTGCTACCAAACAAAACCTGAGACCACGAGCCACGTGGGGTTGGTGGCTAAAGCGTAGATCAAAGGCGTAGGTTTTAAGGAGTGTCTAGATAGAGGGGCGCAGAGGAGGGAAGTCAAAAGTTGTGTGTCTGTGTGCGGGTTGTTTGTGTGTGTGTGCGCACGTGTTTGGTGTGTCTATGTGTGTGTCGGGTGTATGTGTGTGCGCGCGGTGTGTGGATGTGCGTGGGGGTGTGCGGATGTGCGTGGGGGTGTGCGCATGTGTGTGTGTGGGGGTGTGTGTGTGTGTGTGTGTGGGGGTGTGCGGGGGTGTGCGTGGGGGTATGCGTGGGGTGTGTGGGGGTGTGTGGGGGTGTGCGGGGGTGCGTGGGGGTGTGCGGGGGTGTGCGCGTGTGTGGGTGTGGGGGTGTGTGGGGGTGTGTGAGGGTGTGCGGGGTTGTGTGGGGATGTGCGGGAGTGTGTGGGGGTATGCGTGGGGATATGCGTGGGGTGTGTGGGGGTGTGTGGGGGTATGCGTGGGGTGTGTGGGGGTGTGTGGGAGTATGCGTGGGGTGTGCGGGGGTGTGCGTGGGGGTGTGTGTGGGGGTATGCGTGGTGTGTGTGGGGGTGTGTGTGGGGGTGTGCGTGGGGTGTGCGGGGGCGTGCATGGGGTGTGCATGGGGTGTGTGTGTGTGCGTAGGGTGGGTGTGTGGGGGGGTGTGTGGGGGGTCTGTGGGGTGTGTGGGGGTGTGTGGGGGTGTGTGTGGGGTGTGTGGGGGGTCTGTGAGGTGTGTGGGGGTGTGTGTGGGGTGTGTGGGGGGTCTGTGGGGTGTGTGGGGGTGTGCGTGGGGTGTGTGTGTGTGACAGGAAGCAGGGATGAGGATTTGAGCAGCAGATGGGCTGAGGTATGTGTGGAGAAGGGCAATGTTAGGGATGGAGCAGATACAGGGCAGTGAGAATCATAGGCAAATCTGCCAAAGCTGGCCATGGCTGCAGATACACTGGACAAGATCAATCTCGATCCTTCCCAGGCCAACAGAACCCAGACTCAATTCTTGAATGACACTGAGTGAGCGGAACTGAAGATCTGCTGTTAATCCCTGGATACTAAAGTTGCATACAACAACAACCTGCAGTTGTGATGCTTTTAATGTTGTAAGATGTCCTAAGGCCATTAACAGAGGCGTTATCAAACAAACTTTAGCACACTTGCACAGACATACATGTACAAGCAAATACAGACACAAGGAAATATACACAAGGAGACACCGGGGGAGGCGATGGCCGAATGATATTATCTCTAGACTATTAATCCAGAAAACTCAGCCAATGTTCTGGGGACCCGGGTTTGAATCCCGCCACGGCAGGTGGTGGAATTTGAATTTAATAAAAAAATATCTGGAATTAAGAATCTACTGATGACCATGAAACCATTGTCAATTGTCGGAAAAACCTATCTGGTTCACTAATGTCCTTTAGGGAAGGAAGTCTGCTGTCCTTACCTGGTCTGGCCTACATGTGACTCCAGACCCACAGCAATGTGGTTGACTCTCTGCTAACCTCTGAACAAGGGCAACTAGGGATGGGCAATAAATGCTGGCCAGTCAGCAACACCCAGGTCCCACAAATGAATTTTAAAAAACCACACAACACAAACACCCACATATTTTTCTTTCTTGTTGCCCATCCCTAATTGCCCTTGAACTGAGTGGCTTGCTAGGCCATTTCAGAGGGCAGTTAAGAGTCAACCACCTTGCTGTGGGTCTGGAGCCTCGTGTAGGCCAGACCAGGTAAAGATGGCAGATTTCCTTCCCTTTGGAATCAAATGGGTGCTTACGACAATTGATGGTAGTTTCATGGTCACCATCACTGAGACTAGTTTTATACTCCAGATTTGTTAGAATCACGGAATCATAGAATCCTACAGTGCTGAAAGAGACTATTCGGCCCATCGAGTCTGCACCGACCACAATCCCACCCAGGCCCTATTCCCGTAACCCCATATATCTACCCCACTAATCCCTCTAACCTATGCATCCTGGGACACAATGTACCTAACCTGCACATCTTTGGAGTGTTGGAAGAAACCGGAGCACCCGGAGGAAACCCATGCAGACATGGGGAGAACGTGCAAACTCCACACAGACAGTGACCCAAGCCGGGAACTGAACCTGGGTCCCTGGCACTGTGAGATAGCGGTGTTAACCACTGCGCCACCGTGCCGCCCATTTTGTTTCAATTTGTTATTGAATTCCAATGGCTGCCGTGGTGGGATTCGAGCCCACGTCCCCAGAGCATTGGCCTGGGTCTCAGGGTTACTAGTCCAGTGACAATACCACAACGCCACACCCCTCTCTGTACAGATAATCAAACACATGGAAATACACACGCCACCAACTTACATATTTCCAGCCCAGTGTGGTTTTGCAGTTTTCACAGTAAATATCAGCCACTGCGTGCAGGCCAGTGAGTAAAACACGCTCTTCTGCTGGTCCACAGCCCACATTAACTCTGCAAGGAGATTTCAGAAAACGTCAGTACTCCAACGGGGAAAAGGAAGACAAAACTTGCACTTGCAAAGCACCTTTTGCCACCTCAATACCTCCCAGAACACTTTACAGTCTAGTAAACAGGAGATTCTGGGTTCAAATCCCTTTGAAGTGATCGCTGCAATGGCACGAGGCAAGGTATCCCTTTCTTGCAAGTTAATATTGTCCAAAGTCCAAAGATGTACTGGTTAGGGTGCACTGGCTGTGCTAAATTCTCCCTCAGTGTACCCGCTGGAGTGTGGAGACTAGGGGATATTCTCAGTAACTTCATTGCAGTGTTAATGTAAGCCTGCTTGTGACACTAATAAATAAACTTTACTTTTATTGACTTTCCTTCTACAGAGATAAAAAAAACATATTTCGAGACTCCCCACAAATACAGGGTGGCACAGTAGCACAGTGGTTAGCGCTGCTGCCTCACAGCGCCAGGGACCAATCCGATTTCCGGCTCGGGTCACTGTCTGTGTGGAGTTTGCGCGTTCTCCCCGTGTCTGCATGGGTTTCCTCCGGGTGCTCCGGTTTCCTCCCACACTCGCAACGATGTGCGAGTTAGGTTGATTGGCCATGTTAAATTGCCCCTCAGTGTCAGGGGGTTAGTAGGATAAATGAGTGGGGTTATGGGGATAGAGCCTGGGTGGAATTGTGGTCAGTGGAGACTCGATGGGCCGAGTGGCTTCCTTCTGCACTGTAGGGATTCTATGAAAAAATTCTATGAAATGTTTTTGAAGTGTGGCCACCGTAGGAAATATTGTTAAAGGCACTATATAAATAACGTGAGTTGTTTATCTGATTAACTGTAGGCATACCCTCAAGGGGCTGAATGTTCTACTCTTGTTCCTCTACGGCAGTCATGGACTGGACTCTGCGGAAAGGATAAGGAAGCTCAAAATGGTTCAGACTATAGAGGAGGGGAGGAGTCAGAGAAAAGATAACAATCTAAACTTTTATAAACCGGGCAGCATGTAGAGAGCGAGCCACAGTGAACAACTAACAGTGAACTAACAACACAGTGAACCTCTAACTGGCCCCTGAGGCAAGTGGAGGCAGTGAGCAGTTTAAGTTTATTTATTATTGTCACAAGTAGGCTTACATTAACACTGCAATGAAGTTACTGTGAAAATCCCCTAGTCGCCACACTCTGGCACCCGTTCGGGTACACCGAGGGACAATTTAGCGTGGCCAATGCACCTAACCAGCGCGTCTTTCGAACTGTGGGAGGAAACCGGAGCACCCGGAGGAAACCCACGCAGACACGGGGAGAATGTGCAAACTCCACACAGACAGTGACCCAAGCTGGGAATCGAACCCGGGTCCCTGGCGCTGTGAAGCAGCAGTGCTAACCACTGTGCCACCGTGCCACTATTCGGAGCAGGAGATCACAGCTTCAGTCAGTCCCTGGTTTGTGTTGAGTGGCACACGGGAGCTCCGAGGGGAAGAAAAAAATGAGGGTCACCTCGGGTTCCTGCTCCCTGGTGGCACTGTGTGCATTGGGGGGGGGGGGGGGGGGAGGAAGAACCAGAGAGAGGGAAAGAGAAAATGAAAGGGAAAGAAAAAGAAAAGAGAGAAAGTAGACAAAATACTGCAGTTGCTGGATTTTAAAAAATTATTCTTTCACATGATGTAGGTGTCGCTGGCTGGGTCAGCATTTGTTACCAAGCCCTAATCGCCCTGGAACTGAGTGACTCGGCCATTTCAGAGGGCAGTTAACAGTCAACCACATTGCTGTGGCTCTGGAGTCACAGGTAGGCCAGACCGGGTAAGGACGACAGATTTCCTTCCCTAAAGGACATTCATCAACCAGATTGGTTCTTGCGACAATCGACAATGGTTTCATGGTTACCATGACTGAGATGAATGACGGAACAGGTTCAAAGGGCCAAATGGCCTCCTCCTGCTCCTATCTTCTATGATAAGCTTTATTTTTTCCAGATTTCATGAATTGAATTTGAATGGTGGGATTTGAACCCATGTCCGCAGAGCATGAACCTGGGCCTGTAGATCACGAGTCCAGTGAAGCTACCATCACCCCTCACCCCTTTCACCATCTGAAATCAAAACAGAAAATGTTTCTTCAGAAGGTGTTCCCCCCCACCACCCCCCCGCCCGTTCCCAACCCCCTCCCCGCTCCCCCCCCTCCCCGCTCCCACCCTCCTCCCCCGCTCCCACTCCCTCCCCGCTCCCATCTCCCTCCCGCTCCCACCTCCCCCCCCAACTCCTACCGTCCCCCCCCCGCTCCCACCCCCCCCTCCCCTCCCCGCTCCCACCCTCCTCCCCGCTCCCACCCCCTCCCCCCCTCCCCGCTCCCACCTCCCTCCCCGCTCCCACCTCCCCACTCCCACCCCCCCCTCCCCGCTCCCACCCATCCCCCTCCCTGCTCCCCCCCCCCACCCCCCTCCCCACTCCCACCCCCACCACCAGCTGTACACAAACGCACCCACTGGGTACTATTAACTCACGAAACCCAGCACTATTGGCCCAGGCTTCCCGCTTCGTAACCTTAAACATTCACTCCCTCCGCCACCGACACACAGTGGCAGCAGTGTGTACCATCTACAAGATACACTGCAGCGACTCATCAAGGCTCCTTCAACAGCACCTTCCAAACCCACGACCTCTACTTCCCAGGACAAGGGCAGCAGATACGTGGGAACACCACACCCTGCAATTCACTCACCATCCTGACTCAGAAATGTATTTGGTGTTTCTTCATTTTCACTGGGTTAAAATCCCGGAACTCCCTCCCTAACAGCACTATGGGCGCACCTACAACACATGGACTGCAACGGCTCAAGGCAGCGGCTAAATGCTGGCCTTACCAGCGACATCTCAATAATCAGAATAAAAAATAGACTAACAAGGTCTAGGTTACATTCACTGTACTGTGCAGACACAGTCCATTCAGCCCATCTGATCCATTCTCCATCTGAGACACCTCTCACTTCCTTCAACCCAAGTCACATGTCAACGCCCTCAGGTTTAATCCCAGTCTTTGCTGTTAGTTGATGGTTCCTGGGCCAGCTGTACAGGTGCTAGAATTGGCTTCAGTTCCATGCACTGATTTGGGGAAAGAGGACATTGGCCAGAGCTCTCACTCCCTGGTCATATCGCAGAATAGTACAGTGCAGAAGAGGCCCTTCGGCCCATCGAGTCTGCACTGACACATGAAAGACCCTGGCCTGCCCACTAATCTCACTTGCCAGCACTCGGCCCATAGCTTTGAATGTTATGGCGTGCCAAGTACTCATCCAGGTACCTTGTGAGGCATCCCGCCTCCACCCCCCTCCCAGGCAGCGCATTCCAGACCGTCACCACCCTCTGGGTAAGAAAGCTTTTCCTTAAAGCCCCCTAAACTTCCCACCCCTCACTTTTAACTGTCCAAATGTCCAGTAGCTGGAACTGAGTGAGCATACATGTCAGACTGGCTCTGATGTTCAGCCTGGAGTCCGGGGGAGATGTAGTTGGAGCGAATAATCCACCCCCGGATTTCCAATAAATCCAGTGATCTGAGCCACAGCAAAGTGTGAGAGACACAAGATAATACAAAGCCGAGGGGACAGTATTGAGCTGCGAGTTGGTTTAGCTCAATTGGCTGGACAGTTGGTTAGTGATACAGAGCGGACGCCAATGGCGCGGGTTCAATTCCCGTACCGGTTGAAGGTATTCATGAAGCCTTCTCAACCTTAAGACCATAAGACATAGGAGCGGAAGTAAGGCCATTCGGCCCATCGAGTCCACTCCACCATTCAATCATGGTTGATTTCAACTCCATTTACCCGCTCTCTCCCCATAGCCCTTAATTCCTCGAGAAATCAAGAATTTATCAATTTCTGTCTTGAAGACGCTCAACGTCTCGGCCTCCACAGCCCTCTGTGGCAATGAATTCCACAGACCCACCACTCTCTGGCTGAAGAAATTTCTCCTCATCTCTGTTCTAAAGTGACTCCCTTTTATTCTAACCTTCACCTTGCCTGAGGTGTGGTGATTCTTGGATTAAATCACCACCAGACTATGGTCATCTGGGACTATGGCGACTTTACCTTTCCATAAGATAAGAATCTGCCATTGTCAGTATACCCGGGCATCGGAACAGTACAAGACCAAGCTGGTGAAAGGACCAATTTCAACTTCAGAAAGGGCTTGTTCCTACAGTGCCCTTTGCAGCCAATTAGGTACTTTTCAAGTGTAACCCATGCATACAAAAAGTGGTTAACAAGCAGGAGGAAGAAACCTTGGCGATATTTCAGAGCCGGGTTAGTGAAAGGGAGAATGGAGGGTGGGGAACAGTAGGTGTTTTTTTTAAATGGTTGGGCTGGCTGAGGAACAAAGGGGTGATTTGATCTGGCTTTGTCCTCTGATACTCACACTGAGTTGAAGAGGTAAGCTCTACCTTGGCTCCCTTGAAAAGACTGGAAAGGAAACGAGAAAATAAATCAATGCCAAACTTTATACAAACACAAAAGATAGTGAGTAAGACCATTAAAGACAGAATGTGCAATTATACAGCATCTCTCACAATGGCAGGACATCGTAAAGCACTCTATGACCAACAAAGCACTTTTAAATCAGGGCCACTGGTTTAATGTAGTCAAAGGCGGAAGTCAATTTAAAGCAGCAAGTTACCACAAACAATGTGGTCATCTGTTTTTGGGATAAAATATTGGCCAGGATACCCTTGCCCTTCGTCGAAATAACACTGCGGGATCTTATACCTCCGACCGATAAACATGCGGTGGAGATGCCGGCGTTGGACTGGGGTGGGCACAGTAAGAAGTCTCACAACACCGGGTTAAAGTCCAACAGGTTTATTTGGTAACACGAGCTTTCGGAGTGCTGCCCCTTCACCAGGTGAGTTTGTGAAGGAGCGGCGCTCTGAAAGCTCGTGATACCAAATAAACCTGTTGGACTTTAACCTGGTGTTGTGAGATTTCTTACTGTGCCCACCCCAGTCCAACACCGGCATCTCCACATCATGGCTACCACTGACACCGCAAACCGCCGGCTCAAAGTGGGGAGGATCTCCAAGAAGATCGCGCATATCGACACATTTTTTCACTCACCTGATGACTGATACCAAATAAACCTGTTGGACTTTAACCTGGTGTTGTGAGACTTCTTACTGTGCCGACCAATAAAGACAGACAAAGGTTTGGTTTAACCTCTCAGCCAAACAACAGTGTAGCACTCCCTCAGTACAGCACCAGGGATGTCAGTGTGAATTATGGACTAGATTGCTGGGTGGGGTGCAGAAGTGATTCACTAGGCTGCTACTGGGACTTGATGGTTTGAGTTAAAAGGAGAGGCTGGATAGACTGGAACTCTTTTCCCTGGAGCATAGGAGACTTAGGGGTGATCTTATAGAGGTCTATAAAATAGAGGGACATAGATAAGGTAGATAGTCAACATCTTTTCCCAAAGGTGAAGGAGTCTAAAACTAGAGGGCATAAGTTTAAGGTGAGAGGGGAGAGATACAAAAGTGTCCAGAGGGGCAATTTCTTCACACAGAGGGTGGTGAGTGTCTGGAATGAGCTGCCAGAGGTAGTAGTAGCGGTGGGTACAATTTTATCTTTTAAGAAGTGTTTAGACAGTTACATTGGTAAGATGGGTATAGAGGGACATGGGCCAAATGCGGGCAATTGGGACTAGTCTAGTGGTTAAAAAAAAGGGGGGCGCACGGACAACTTGGGCCGAAGGGCCTGTTTCCATGCTATTAACCTCTAATGATGGGGACTCAAACTCTTGGACCTGCTGCCAGAGCAGAAAGAGTGCGACCCAATGAGACACAGCTTGGGAAAGGAGGAATGTGCGGAATATTACGGTGTGGGTTGGCTCTGTGTACTCCCGGCTAACTGAGCTCACAATTCGCAGGGAGCCACAAACCGCGGGGCTGACCTGTGTCCATTGCTCAGCGCCCAGTCCTCCCACGATGGAGGAAGCTTTGAGTCGGTCCCATCCCCACTGGAGATACTTTGCTTCCTTCTGCTGTTAAGAGGAGGAAGGAGAGAGTTTATAATCCCAGCAGCATTGCTGCACACACTCCCCCAGAACTTGTCTGCACATACTCCTCATAACCTTCCCAACGTGCAATACTGACAGGCAGGGAAAATCCGACTGACCCATTCAGCCTGCCTCACAATTCCAATCCTGGTTGCTTAGCTATGAGGAGAGGTTGGAGAAACTCGGGTTTGTTCTCACTGGAACGACGGAGGTTGAGGGGCGACCTGATAGAAGTCTACAAGATTATGAGGGGCATGGACAGAGTGGATAGTCAGAAGCTTTTTCCCAGGGTGGAAGAGTCAATTACTAGAGGGCATAAGTTTAAGGTGCGAGGGGCAAAGTTTAAAGGAGATGTATGAGGCAAGTTTTTTTTACACAGAGGGTGGTGGGTGCCTGGACCTCGCTGCCGGGGGAGATAGTGGAACCAAATACGATCGTGACTTTTAAGGGGCATCTTGATAAATACATGAACAGGATGGGAATAGAGGGATACGGTCCCCAGAAGGGTGGGGGGTTTTAGTTCAGTTGGGCAGCATGGTCAGTGCAGGCTTGGAGGGCCAAAGGGCCTGTTCCTGTGCTGTAATTTTCTTTGTTCTTTATTCTATTTAATACAGAAGAGTGCTCAGTGACAGGGACAAAGCTGGATTCATTGCGTACTGTAGCCGCAGTTTTGTAATATCTTTCTCAATTATATACTTTGATAAGATCCATTTTGGATGGATTGTACCATTGCAACACACCACTTATATAGAAATGTTTACATTAAATGGATTAATCTACAGTTGATATCTTTTACCGCTTGTATATTTAATGATTAGATTAAAACATTGTTAGCAACTTGCTACCGCCTGGAACGCTCAGAGTGAAAGGGCAGTGGAGGCAGATCCAATTGCAGCTTTCAAAATGGAATTGGATATACATTTGAAGGGGGAAAGTTGCGGAGTTATGGGGAAGGAGCAGAGTGACTAAGTGTGTCACTCTTTCAATGCAGGCACAATGGGCCAAATGGTCTCCTTCTCTGCTATGTGATTCTGGGACCAGGCTGGGAGTGGGTGAGAACAATCCAGGAGCAAAGGTTTGAAGTTAAAGTTTATTTATTAGTGTCACAAGTAGGCTTACATTAACACTGCAATGAAGTTACTGTGAAAATCCCTGAGTCGCCACACTCCGGTGCCTGTTTGGGTACACTGAGCTACGCACCCTCTCGATTTCTCAACCTCATCCACCGCTCACTGAGAGCAAAGGGTGTTGGGTTGGGGGAGGGGTCGCGGAAGAGCAGTTATAAGACCATAAAACATAGGAGCAGAATTAGGCCACTCGGCCCATCGAGTCTGCTCCGCCATTCAATCATGGCTGATTTTTTTTTCTCATCCGCATTCTCCTGCCTTTTCCCATAACCCCAGATCCCTTATTAATCAAGAACCTATCTATCTCTGTCTTAAAGACACTCAATGACCTGGCCTTCATAACCTTCTGCGGCAAAGAGTTCCACAGATTCACCACTCTCTGGCTGAAGAAATTCCTCCTCATCTCTGTTTTAAAGGATCGCCCCTTTAGCCTGAGGTTGTGCCCTCTGGTTCTAGTTTTTCCTACTAGTGGAAACATCCTTTCCACCTCCATTCTATCCAGGCCTCGCAGTATCCTGTAAGTTTCAATAAGATCCCCCCTTATCCTTCTAAACTCCAACGAGTACAGACCCAGAGTCCTCAACCGTTCCTCATACGACAAGCTCTTCATTCCAGGGATCATTCTTGTGAACCTCCTCTGGACCCTTTCCAAGGCCAGCACATCCTTATAAATGCAAACCCCAGCTCCCTCCAACCTGCTAAAACCTCTCGGACCCAGGAGCCAAATCGTCAACAGCAAGATCCTTCAACAACAGCCATTGCCGCTCAAAAACTACTTCACTGGCCGTAAGGTGCTTTGGGATGTCTTGAGAACTCTTTCCAGAAGACCTGTAAGTCATTCTCGAATGCAGAGAGCGCAGGCAGGAATCATAGAATCATAGAAACCCTACAGTACAGAAAGAGGCCATTCGGCCCATCGAGTCTGCACCGACCACAATCCCACCCAGGCCCTACCCCCATATCCCTACATATTTTACCCACTAATCCCTCTAACCTACACATCTCAGGACACTAAGGGGCAATTTAAGCATGGCCAATCAACCTAACCCGCACATCTTTGGAATGTGGGAGGAAACCGGAGCACCCGGAGGAAACCCACGCAGACACGAGGAGAATGTGCAAACTCCACACAGACAGTGACCCGAGCCGGGAATCGAACCCGGGACCCTGGAGCTGTGAAGCAGCAGTGCTAACCACTGTGCTACTGTGCTAACCACTGAACTGCTAACCACAATGAACTGTAAGGTTCAGCAGAAGGCAGGCAACTTGATTGGCATCCCACCCACCGCCTTAAACATCCACTCCATCCATTAACGCACAGCGTATGCACCGCACCAAGGCTCCCCTTCTCCCCGTGTCTGCGTGGGTTTCCTCTGGGTGCTCTGGTTCCCTCCCACACTCCAAACATGTTCGGGTTAGGTTGATTGGCGATGGTAAATTGACCCTTAGTGTCAGAGGATTGGCAGGGTAAATATTTGGGGTTACCAGGATAGGGCCTGGGTGGGATTGTGGTCGGGGGTGTAGACTCGATGGGCCGAATGGCCTCCTTCTGCACTGTAGGGATTCTATGACAGTATTTTCCAAATCAGTGACCACTACCACTGAGAACAGGGGAAGCTGATACACGGGAACACCATCACCTGCAAATTCCCCTCCAAGCCACTCGCCATCCTGACTTGGAAATATATCGGCCGTTCCTTCACTGTCGCTGGGCCAAAATCCAGGAACTCCCTCCCTAACAGCACTGTGGGTGTACCTACACCTCAGGGACTGCAACGGGTCAAGAAGGCAGCTCACCGCCACCTTCTCGAGGGCAACTAGAGATGGGCAGTAAATGCTGGCCTAGCCAGTGAGGCCCAAGTCCCATAAATGAATAAAAAAGTGTTCACGTCTGTTGCATCTGTTGAATTTATATAGCGCCTTTAACATAGTAAAACATCCCAGGGGCTGTTCAGGTGAGTTATGGATAAATCCTGACACTGGGGCTGGATCCTCCCCCCCCCGCCAGCCCACACGCATGTTCTCTGTTGGTGGAGGCAGTTCACCATTAGCCACTGGTGGGGTCTTCAGGTCCCGCTGAGGTCTACAATGTTTTGAACGACTTGCCCACCCCCCCCAGCAGGGGATCCACCACGATGGGGGTGGAGAGTGCCGCCTTTGGCAGGACCGGAAGATCCCAACTTCGGGAAGGGCCAGAAAATCTCGCCCCAGTCATAGTTGGACAGGTGACCAAAAGCTTGGTCATCGAGACAAGTTATAAGGAGCTAACTGTCGACAGAAAGAGAGACGGAAAGGTTCTGGGAGGGAATTCCAGAGCTTGGGATCCAGGCGACTGAAGGGATGGTCCCCAGTGGCGGAACAATTAAAATCGGGGATGATGCTCGAGAGGCCAGGATTAGAGGAGCACGGATATCTCGGAGGGCTCGAGGAGGTTGCAGAGATAGGGAGGGAGGGATGAAGCCATGGAGGGATTCGAAAGCAAGGGTGAGAATTTTCAAATCGAGGCATCACTGAACTGGGTGGAAGCACGAAGGGTTAAGGGTGAGTGAGTCAGGATAACCTACTGAGAGTTGGGATGGTGGGGGAGGGGGGACAGGGTTTAGACAAAGTCCATTGGAAGGAAGGTGAGGCAATGGCAGGATTCCACACTCCCCATCTCACAGCGCCAGTGGTAGTGGCAGCCTGCCCCCTACTCCGTCACACTGAGAAACCCAGTGAAGAAAGAGGGGCCTGTATCCTTAAAAAGAAAAACAAACATTGCACACTTTTTTTCTGACACGATTCATTCACAAGTCTGTCAAAAAAAACCCACCAGTTCCCCTCACTCCGGCAATCTCTGGTTACAGCAGGGGCTGACGGTCCGTTCGAACCAGTAGCATTTTCCACTATCTTGCTTGTTTTTACAGCGAATGCCACAGACACTGATGCTATTTCTGTGAAAGGCTGGAACAGCGTCTCTCACAGAAGGAGCTGTTTAAAGAAGGCAGGCGATGGAAAATATTGGATAACTGCACACTCCATGTGGCACTTGCTACCACAAAGGCCACTTTAGACAAATAGGATAGATTCACTTATAAGGGGAGGGATAAACACATGAGGGAGAAAGGAGTAGAAGGAGATGCCTGGTCGGGGTGATGGAGCTGGGTGGGAGGACACTTGTGCAGAGTAAACACCAGCATAGACCAGATGGGCCGAATGGCCCATTTCTTTGCTGTGCATTCAAAGGCGCATACCCTCGGAACGACAGAAATATCCCTTGCATTTCAACTTAGCGTCTCAGATCCAGGGGAGACAGTGGTGTCGTGGTCATGTCACTGGACTACTGATACAGGGGCCCTTGCCAATGCTCGGGGGACGCAGGTTCAAATCCCACCACAGCCAGTGGTTGAATTCAGTTACTTCATTGGAGAAAACATCTGCAATTGAAAGCTGGTGTCCACTCGGAGCACCCGGAGGAAACCCACGCAGACACGGGGAGAACGTGCAGACTCTGCACAGAGAGTGACCCGAGGCCGGGAATCGAACCCGGGTCCCTAGCGCTGTGAGGCAGCAGTGCTAACCACTGTGCCACCGTGCCGCCCTAATCTGTTGTTGTGGGTGTGGCTGCCGATTCCCAGGGCTGGGTTTTTCTTAAGTTACTAATAATATTCTGTATCTCATTGTCGAATTTAAATAATATTTCAATATATATCATTTAAAACAGGGGGTTCAGAGCAGAAAGTGAAGCTACGCTGAGGGGAGGATGGTCTCTGCGTTGACTGTGGCATTGGGAGAATGTTGGCCGGCTTTCCAGGACTATTAAAAACTATTGTGTTCAGTGCCAACTTCTCTCTCTCTCCCTCTCTCGCTCTCTCTGGCAGCGCAGTGGAATACTGCAGTGCAGTAGCACAGGCAGCCCACAGCTGCTCCCCCCAGACAAACTCCAGCTGTCAGCAGTGAGCACATGTTGTACGCTCTGAGCTCACCGTAACCATCACGAACTTTACTTTAATCTCCGTGGCACACCCATGCCGCGTCCCACACCCCCGCCTCCCTGCTCACCATACACTCCATTTCACAAAAATAAAAGAACCCCCCCCCCCCCCCTTACTGAATATCAAGAAGTTACGGAGAGAGAAAGAAGTGGAAAAGCACGAGACGTAACAGCCAGAATACGCCACACGTCCCTTCGAGCCTGTTCAGCCGCTCATTAAGATCGTAGCATCATAGAATCCCTACAGTGCAGAAGGAGGCCATTCGGCCCACTGAGCCTGCACCGACCACAATCCCACCCGGGCCCTATCCCCGTAACCCCACACATTTACCCCGCTAATCCTCCTGACACTAAAGGGCAATTTAGCCTGGCCAATCCACCTAACCTGTGAATTTTTGGACTGTGGGAGGAAACCGGAGCACCCGGAGGAAACCCACGCAGACACGGGGAGAACATGCAAATTCCACACAGACACCCATGGTCAGAATCGAACCCAGGTCCCTGACGCAGTGAGGCAGCAGTGCTAACCACTGGGCCACCTGTGCCAATTTAATCTTCTACCAATCTGTCCATCTCTGACTTGAATATTCTCGGTTAAAGTCCAACAGGTTTATTTGGTAGCAAAAGCCACACAAGCTTTTGGAGCTCCAAGCCCCTTCTTCAGGTGAGTTACTCATCTGAAGAAGGGGCTTGGAGCTCCGAAAGCTTGTGTGGCTTTTGCTACCAAATAAACCTGTTGGACTTTAACCTGGTGTTGTTAAACTTCTTACTGTGTTTACCCCAGTCCAACGCCGGCATCTCCACATCTTGAATACTCTCAGTAGTTGAGCTTCCATAGTCCTCTGGGTTGGAGAGATTCGCAAAGCGCCAAGTGAGGAAATGTCTCCTCTTAGAAACAGGGAATGGTTTGCATTCCAGGAGGAGGCCTTTTGGCCCATTAAGCCTGTGCTGGCTCTCTGTAGGAGCAACTCAGCCACTCCCACTTCCCTACCTTTTCCCCTTAGCCCTGCAGCTCTTTTTGCTTCTGGTGATTATCCGATTCCTTATCGAAGGCCTCGATTGAATCTACTACAGTCTCGGGCAGTGCATTCCAAATCCTAATCACTGGCTGCTTTAAAATGATTCCCCTCACGTCGCCTTTGGTTCTTTAGTCATTCACCTCAAGATGGTGCCCCCTGACTCACGGCCCTTCCGCCAATGGGAACAATTTCTCTCCATTTCCTCTGTCCAGACCCCTCATGCTTTTGAACACCTCCATCAAATCTTCCCCCAATCCTCTTTTCTCTGAGGAAAACAACCCCTGCTTCTCGGATCGATCCACCTAACCAAAATCCCTCATCGCTGGAACCAATCTCATAAACCTTTTCTGCTCCCTTTCTTAATGTGTTCACATCCTTCTTGAGCTGTCCGGCACGGTAGCACAGTGGGTTAGCACTGCTGCTTCACAGCTCCAGGGTCCTGGGTTCGATTCCCGGCTTGGGTCACTGTCTGTGTGGAGTTTGCACATTCTCCTCGTGTCTGCGTGGGTTTCCTCCAGGTGCTCCGGTTTCCTCCCACAGTCCAAAGATGTGCGGGTTAGGTTGATTGGCCAGGTTAAAAATTGCCCCTTAGAGTCCTGAGATGCGTAGGTTAGAGGGATTAGCAAGTAAATATGTGGGGGTGGGGCCTGGGTGGGATTGTGGTCGGTGCAGACTCAATGGGCCGAATGGCCTCCTTCTGCACTGTAGGATTTCTATGATTCTATGTCCGGAATTGGACACAATACTCCAGTTGAGGCTGAACAAGTGTTTTATAAAGCTTCATCATAACTTCTAGGGAGATTATTTTGCAGCTGTACACGGTGCTGGTGAGGCCACCTGGAGTACTGTGTACAGTTTTATTTTCCTTACTTGAGAAAGGATATACTGGCACTGGAGGGGGTGCAGAGGAGATTCACCAGGTTGATTCCGGAGTGGAGAGGGTTGGCTTATGAGGAGAGACTGAGTAGGCTGGGACTGAGGGGGGATCTTATAGAAACATATAAAGTTACGAAGGGAATAGATAAGATAGAAGCAGGGAGGTTGTTTCCACCGGCGGGTGAAACTAGAACTAGGGGGCATGGCCTCAAAATAAGGGGAGCAGATTTAGGACTGAGTTGAGGAGGAACTTCTTCACCCAAAGAGTTGTGAATCTGTGGAGTTCCCTGCCCACTGAAGCAGTTGAGGCTACCTCATTGAATGTTTTTAAGGCAAGGATAGATAAATTTTTGAACAGTAAAGGAATTAAGCGTTATGGTGAGCGGGCGGGTGAGTGGAACTGAGTCCACGAAAAGATCAGCCATGATCTTATTGAATGGCGGAGCGGGCTCGAGGGGCCAGATGGCCTACTCCTGCTCCTAGTTCTTATGTTCTAACTTGCTTGCTTTGGTACTCTCTGTGCCTCTATTTATAAGTCCAAGATCTTGTACACCTCTGTAATCACTTTCTCAGCCAGCCTGGCCTTCTCTGATGATATACCCCTGGTCTCTTTGTTCCTGCATCCCCTCTAGAATTTAATTCTTTATTTCATGTGCAAAATCCTGGAACTCCCTCCCTAACAGCTCTTTGGATGTACCTACGCCACATGGACTGCAGTGGTTTAAGAAGGCAGCTCACCACCACCTTCTAAGGGCAATTAGAATCATAGAATCACTACAGTGCAGAAGGAGGCCATTCGGCCCATCAAGTCTGCACCAACCACAATCCCACCCAGGCCCTATCCCCGTAATCTCAGGTATTTACCCTGCTAATCCCCCTGACACTAAGGGCAATTTAGCATGGCCAATCCACCTAACCCGCACATCTTTGGACTGTGGGAGGAAACCGGAGTTCCTGGAGGAAACCCACGCAGACATGGGGAGAACGTGCAAACTCCACACAGACAGCCACCCGAGGCCGGAATTGAACCTGGGTCTTTGGTGCTGTGAGTCAGCAGTGCTAACCACTGTGCCACCCTCAATCAGAACATCAGTGTTAATCTCAATATCTTACTTACAACAGGCTGAGATTGAAATCTCTCCTCTATAGCTTGCTATGGTGAGTTCCTCACGACCACAATAAATCCCATAAATAACCACTTGGCAACTCTTCCCCAAACAGAAGATTAAGGGATGATCTAACAGAGGTGTTTAACATGATTAAATGATTTGGCAAAGGTGGATAGTCTAGAACTAACCGGAATAATCTTAATTCAAGCTAGTCCACAATGTTAGGAATGGGTTAACAGACTTTCCAATTAAGTCCTAATTTGATGTCAATTATTCAATAGAAGTCACTGATATATAAAGGGGCTACAGGTGGCACTAGGTTGTTGGTGGAGATGGATCAAAGAAATAAAGGTATTTTATGAAGCAGCAGGACTTGTGTCTCCTTTACAGCAACCGAGAGGTTCAAACACACAGTGGGAAAGGCTTAAATAGCCTACTCTGCTTCCTACTCATAGAGTGGGGTGCCTCCAACTTTGGGAAAAGCTTCCCTAAACCACCTCCCGGTCAACTCTGGGACCCTCTCATGTGCAGAGAAAATCATCATCATTCTCTGCAACAACATGTTCTAAATGCAGAATAGCTCTTTGCAACAAGCTACAGAAGAGATAGATACAGGAATTCCTGAGGGAGCTGGGGTGGTTAATGCAATACCTATTAAGTAGTTGGAGACATCAATCGATCAGCAGAATCTCTGGCATTATTGGGTACAGGATGCTGGGATGAGGGCCACTTGTCTGTCAAATTGTGTGAGCCAGGTTCCACGGGGAGCAGAGAGATAGCAAGCACGAGGGTGACCAGTCGCAACCCTACGTTCCAGCGAAATCTGACAGGCTCCCATTGCTGGACTATGCAAAAATAACTGACCAATTGCTGACCAAGTCCCAGAGGTATTTCAATGATGCATATCTGCCAAGGCTGGAGCACTGGCTCAAACAACCAGGGACTAGCGATAGAGAACAGAAAACAACAGCTCCACAAACTGCATCCAATGCTCTCTGGGCAATGCTGCAATGATCAGAGAATCATAGAATCCCTACAGTGCACAAGGTGGCCATTCGGCCCATCGAGCCTGCACCGACTTTCCATAACATCCCCATAACCTCACATATTTGCCCCACTTATCCCCCTAAGCTCCACATCATGGGACACTAAGGGGCTATTTGCCATGGCCAATCCACCCATCCTACACACCTTTGGACTGTGGGAGGAAATCAGAGCACCCGGAGGAAACCCACGTCTTGGACATGGGAAGAATGTGCAAACTCCACACAGATAGTTACCCGAGGCTGGAATCAAACCTGGGTCCCTGGCGCTGTGATGCGGCCGTGCTAACCACTGTGCCACCATACCGCCCACTTAACAGGAGCCAGGATTGTAGAAGCACGGGTAATGGCACTTTGCCAGTACGGGGATCGAACCCTACAACCTTGGCATTATTAGCTTCACGCTCTAACCACCTGAGCTCACCGGCTAACTCTGTCACAAACACAAACAGACTTTACTGAGTTACTGATGGGACTGACAGAGATGCCAATACTCACAAGCCTGGCATAAAGAAGGGGCTTGCAATTATAGAGTACCTCTCACCACCTCATGACATCACATGGGAGAGGCAGTGGTGTAATGGCATTGTCACTGGACTAGTAATCCAGAAACCCAGGGTCAAGATCTAGGGACCTGGGTTCAAATCCCACCAGGATAGACGGTGGAATTTGAATTCAATAAAAAAATATAGAATTAAAAATCTAATGATAACCATTGTTGATTGTCATAAAAACCCATCTGATTCACTAATGGGTTGGCACGGTGGCACAGTGGTTAGCATTGATGTCTCACAGCGCCAGGGATCCAGGTTCGATTCCTGGCTTGGGTCACTGTCTGTGCAGAGTCTGCACGTTCTCCCCGTGTCTGCGTGGGTTTCCTCCGGGTGCTCCTGTTTCCTCCCACAGTCTGAAAGATGTGCTGGTTAGGTGCATTGGCCATGCTAAATTCTCCCTCAGTGTACCCGAACAGGTGCTGGAGTGTGGTGACTCGGGGATTTTCACAGTAACTTCATTGCAGTGTTAATGTAAGCCTACTGTTGACTGAAAAATAAACTTTAAACTTTAAAAATGCAGAGGGACATGGTGGTGTTGTGGCAATAGAATCCCTACAAAGCAGAAAGAGGACTTCCAGCCCATCAAGTCTGTACCGACTCTCTGAAAGAACATCTTACCCAGGCCCAACCCCCACCCTATTCCTGTAACCCCACACATTTAGCATGGCCAATCCACCTAACCAGCATGTCTTTCGGACTGTGAGGGAAACCAGAGCACCCGGAGGAAACCCACGCAGACACTGGGAGAACGTGCAGACTCCGCACAGACAGCAGCCCAAGCCGAGAATCGAACCCGGGTCCCTGGCGCTGTGAGGCAGCAGTGCTAACCACTGCGCCACCGTGACTGTAACTTCAATTCTGCATCCCACCTACCCACGATAACCTATCACCTCGGCGTTTACCAAGAATCTATTCACCTCTGCCTTAAAAACATTCAAAAACTCTGCTCCCCCCCCCCCAACCCCCCCTACTTTTTGCAGGAAGAGAGTTTCAGAGATTCAAGAACCTCAGAGAAAAACATTTCGCCTCATCTCTATTTTAAACAGGCGGCCGCCTTATTTTTAAATAGATCCCCTTTCTAGATTCTTCCACAAGAGGAAACAGCCTCACCACATCCACCCTGTCAAAACCCCTCAGGATTTTATACCTTTCAATCAAGTCACCTTCTTACTCTTCTAAACTCCAGCAGACACAAGCTTAGCCTGTCCAACCTTTCCTCATAAGACAAGCCACCCATTCCAGGTATTAGTTTAGTGGACCTTCTCTGAACTGGTTCAATGCATTGACATTCTCCCTTAAAAAAGGGAGTGCTGTACACTGTACTCCAAATGTTGTCTTCCTGGTGCCCGTTGCAACTGAACATAATCTTCAGTTGCACAGAGCAGTAGTTTACACATTTGGTGAATATTTTTCTACTGATGGAGTTCCCCCTGATCACACAAAAGCTGACACCCTACCAATGACACTGGAGTTCCCACCTCTGATCGGACATATTCCTGGAGGTTTCATCACATAACCTCCAAACACTCTGCTCCCGCCATTGGTCACCTGATATATCCATCTAACCACCAGCCCTCCCCTCACCAACTGGAAAGTGAATGGCCTCTTCATTATTTTTATTCATTCGTGGGTCATGGGCGTCGCTGGCTGGGCCGCATTTATTGCCCATCCCTAGTTGCTCTTGGAGGTCAGTTGAGAGTCAACCACATTGCTGTGGCTCTGGAGTCACACGTAGGCCAGACCGGGTAAGGACGGCAGATTTCCTTCCCTAAAGGGCATTAGTGAACCAGATGGGTCTTTCCGACAATCGGCAAAAGTTTCATGGTCATCAGTAGATTCTTAATTACATCAGATCATTTTTTATTGAATTCAAATTCCACCATCTGCCGTGGTGGGATTTGAACCCGGGTCCTCCGAACATGAGCTGAGTTTCTGGATTAATAGTCTAGCGATAATACCACATGGCCATCACCTCCCCTCATGCAACTGGATCATCACTCAAACCCAGTTTATTTCCCCGTGTGCAATATTTTTAGAATCAGCAAGCAAGGTGTTCAAAATAAAACCTTTTTCAAAGACATTTTCTTTCGTTGCCCAACAATTCGGCACGGTGGCACAGTGGTTAGCACTGCTGCCTCACAGCACCAGGGATCCGGGTTCAATTCCGGGCCTCGGGCCACTGTCTGTGCGGAGTCTGCACGTTCTCCCCATGTCTGCGTGGGTTTCCTCCGGGTGCTCCGGTTTCCTCCCACAGTCCGAAAGATGTGCGGGTTAGGTGGATTGGCAGTGCAAAATTGACCCTCAGTGTCAGGGGGATTAGCGGGGTAAATATGTGGGGTTACGGGAATAGAGCCTGGGTGGGATTGTGGTTGGTGCAGACTTGATGGGCCGAATGGCCTCCTTCTGCACTGTAGGGTTTCCATGGATTCTTCTCCCAGGTTTTTCGCAGCCGTGGGTCTGGTATAATTGCTCTTCAATCCACAGAGGCTGCAGACTGATCCTGGATATTGGTAACTCGATATGACACACATCAAGGGGAGATTACCGGAGAGGGAGGTTTCATTCCGAGCTCAAAGAGTGATTTTATCCCAGTGGTAGCTGGTCAGGTGGATGGTGATGGAGGAGAGGCTCGTGTGAGCATTGCTGCACTGTGATGTGTGTCAAATTATCACATCCTCGTCCCATAGCGCACTGTCACGTTAACGAGGTGCAGCCTTGCCTAAACTGGTCGTGGCAGAATGCATGAAGTATGCAGGAGGTGGAGGCTCTGGTGTTTAATGAAAGGCTGAGGGCTGCAGTTTAGACCACTCCCACCGTGGGCGGATAGGGGCGGGCCAGATGCTGGCATTGCGATCTTGCATCGAGTGACGCTTTTAGGAATTCAGTATGACATGGATTGATGATGGGCCACTGCCGAGACGCTGATCTATTACAACGCAGTCCCTCAATAAATCCGCAGCAACAAAACAACCCCTCCTGCCCATCTTAAATCCTTCAGTGTTGATAGCAACACTCAAGCGAATAATATAAAGCAGTGGTTCCCATCCTTTTATATGTCACGGTGCACCTCTATTATAATTGTTTTTAAATGTACACCTCCTATGTTCTCTGTCTTCTTCCCTTCTTTGTTTTTAACTTCTCCCTATCCTCTTGCCTGTTTTTTTTAACCTCTCTCTCGCTTCTCCCAGGGCTTTTGCGTTCTTTTTGAGTTTCTGCTTTTTGTGTGCGCGCACGCGTGGGACCTTCGTCTTCAAGTCCTGTTGGTCAAGACACATGGGCCTGACCAACTTAGATAATCTAATCCACACTCGCGAGGCTCTTTCCCAAAGAACAAAGACAAAGAACAGTACAGCACAGGAAACAGGCCCTTCGGCCCTCCAAGCCTGTGCTGCTCCTTGGTCCAACTAGACCAATCGTTTGTATCCCTCCATTCCCAGGCTGCTCATGTGACTATCCAGGTAAGTCTTAAACGATGTCAGCATGCCTGCCTCCACCACCCTACTTGGCAGCGCATTCCAGGCCCCCACCACCCTCTGTGTAAAAAACATCCCTCTAATATCTGAGTTATACTTCGCCCCTCTCACCTTGAGCCCGTGACCCCTCGTGAACGTCACTTCTGATCTGGGAAAAAGCTTCCCACCGTTCACCCTATCTGTCCCCTTCATAATCTTGTACACATCTATTAGATCTCCCCTCATTCTCCGTCTTTCCAGGGAGAACAACCCCAGTTTACCCAATCTCTCCTCATAGCTAAGACCCTCCATACTAGGCAACATCCTGGTAAACCTTCTCTGCACTCTCTCTAACGCCTCCACGTCCTTCTGGTAGTGCGGCGACCAGAACTGGACGCAGTACCCCAAATGTGGCCTAACCAGCGTTCTATACAGCTGCATCATCAGACTCCAGCTTTTATACTCAATACCCCGTCCTATAAAGGCAAACATACCATATGCCTTCTTCACCACCTTCTCCACCTGTGTTGCCACCTTCAAGGATTTGTGGACTTGCACACCTAGGTCCCTCTGTGTTTCTATACTCCTGATGACTCTGCCATTTATTGTATAACTCCTCCCTACATTATTTCTTCCAAAATGCATCACTTCGCATTTATCCGGATTAAACTCCATCTGCCACCTCTCCGCCCAATTTTCCAGCCTATCTATATCCTGCTGTATTGCCCGACAATGCTCTTTGCTATCCGCAAGTCCAGCCATCTTCGTGTCATCCGCAAACTTGCTGATTACACCAGTTACACTTTCTTCCAAATCATTTATATATATCACAAATAGTAGAGGTCCCAGTACAGAGCCCTGCGGAACACCACTGGTCACAGACCTCCAGCCGGAAAAAGACCCTTCGACCACTACCCTCTGTCTTCTATGGCCAAGCCAGTTCTCCACCCATCTAGCCACTTCTCCTTGTATCCCATGAGCCTTAACCTTCTTAACCAACCTGCCATGTGGGACTTTGTCAAATGCCTTACTGAAATCCATATAGACGACATCCACGTCCCTTCCTTCATCAACCGTTTTTGTCACTTCCTCAAAAAACTCCACCACATTTGTAAGGCACGACCTCCCTCTTACAAAACCATGCTGTCTGTCACTAATGAGATTGTTCCGTTCTAAATGCACATACATCCTGTCTCTAAGAATCCTCTCCAACAACTTCCCAGCCTGTGCATGTTCCGGGGGCCCGAGGTTCATCGGGTCTTGAAGACCCCGACCACAGAGCTAAAAATGGAGGCTAGTTTTAGTTTAATTGCATGAATTTTGAATCTTTTTTCGCAGTGCGCTTGGGTGGGGGCCGTGGAGTGTCTTCATGGTACACTGGTGTCCATAGTATATTGCTTGGGAACTGCTGATATAAAATACAGGAGTCCATTCAGCCAACTGCACTTGTGTTGGCTCCTTGGTTAGCACTGCTGCCTCACAGCGCCAGGGACCTGGGTTCGAATCCTGGCTTGGATCACTGTCTGTGTGGAGTCTGCACGTTCTCCCCGTGTCTGCGTGGGTTTCCAACAGGTGCTCCGGTTTCCTCCCACAGTCCAAAGATGTGCGGGTTAGGTGGATTGGCTATGCTAAATTGTCCCTTGGTGTCAGGGGGACTAGCTAGGGTAAATTCATGGGGTTATGGGGATAGGGCCTGGGTGGGATTGTGGTCGGTGCAGACCCGATGGGCCGAATGGCCTCCTCCTGCATTGTAGGGACTCTATGATTCAAGGCAGAGTACTCAATGAGTCCCACTCCCCCAGCTCCATCCCCATAGCCCTGCAATGTTTTTTCCTTCAAACATATTCTCCCCTTCGCTGTTGTAAGGTATAATAAACCTGCTGCCACCACCCTTTCAGGAGCACGTTCTAGTTCGTAACAACTCGCTGTGTAAAAACGCCTCCCCCACATTTCCCCTCTGGCTCTTTCATCGTCACTCAAAGGCTTTCAAGTCAGATTAACTTTTCCTTCTGTCGGCAGCTCCTGTCGGAGAGTTTCCGCTTTTCATTGCCTCGGATCTGGCGGCTCTGCCTTCAGCTGCCTGGAATCCACCTCCCCGCAAAGCCTCTCTCGCTCTCCTCCTCCACCAAAGATATTTCGATCCTAATATCACCTCATGTGGCTGAATATTGGGTTTTCCTTAATAACTCTCCCTTGAAGTGTATTTGTGTGTTTTACTATGTTGAAGGTCTGAGCTACATTCTGCAGGGTGTATGTGGGGAACAGGTTTGTACAATGTTTGTGAGGTGCTTGAGTAGTCGATATGCTGGATCTCTTAACCCCAAAGTTGAGAGATTAACCCACCCACTGTGTCAAGCGTCGAAACTGGACCCAGTAAAGCCGGGAGAGGAACAGAGAGTTTTCCCCCTAGAGCCAAGCGGGAGAAGGGAGATTTAGATAGAGCTATTCAAAACCATGGAGGTTCAGTTTGTAGAATTCTCATCTGGGAAGTACATGTGTGTCCAAGAACTTTCTTGGAAAAATCCAGGCCGATGCCTCAGTGCAGGACAGAGGGAGTGCTGCACTGTCGGCGGGTGGCATCTTCCAGATGAGACCAGAAACTGAAGCCCCTTCTGCCTGTTCCAGTGCACAGAAAGATCCCACAGCACTATTTCAAAGAAGAACAGGTGAGTTAGTCCCAGGCCAAATATTTAATCCCCAACCAGGTCCTCGGGTCGCCACACCCGCGCTGCTGTGCGCGCGAGCTTGCTGTGCGCAAACTGGCTGTCACAATCGTACATCGCAGCGATGGCAAAAACCAGAGGGTGCAAGAGGAGAGGTTTCTTTAAAGAAAAACGCAGCGAGTGGTTCGGATGTGGAATGCACCGCCTGAGATTGTGGTGGAGAGGGAGCTGCGCGTGGCTTTCAAAGAAGAATTGGATAATCATCTGAAGTGGAAGGAATTGCAGAGCTGCGGAGAAAAGACGAGGGGAGGGGAATCAGTTGAACTGCTCGTCCAGACAGCTTCATAGAATCATAGAAACCCTACAGTGCAGAAGGAGGCCATTCGGCCCATCGAGTCTGCACCGACCACAATCCCACCCAGGCCCTACCCCCACATATTTACCCGCTAATCCCTCTAACCTACGCATCCCAGGACTCTAAGGGGCAATTTTTAACCTGGCCAATCAACCTAACCCGCACATCTTTGGACTGTGGGAGGAAACCGGAGCACCCGGAGGAAACCCACGCAGACACGAGGAGAATGTGCAAACTCCACACAGACAGTGACCCGAGCCGGGAATCGAACCCAGGACCCTAGAGCTGTGAAGCAGCAGTGCTAACCACTGTGCTACCGTGCCGGACCTAGCTGTACAGACACGCACTGAATTGTTCATTCCATTTAAGATGCACAGGTGAAGGGCATGGTTTAATTGAGTACTTGGCGCACCATGAAGCCGAAACTGGCCCCCAAAATTATATTTGAATGTGATTTAATAAGTTTCCTTTAAGGTTTTTGTCTTTTGTTAGTGCCCCTTTATGACTTCAATTTGATTTAATATAGCTTGAGCTCAAAAGAGATTCAATTTTTTAATTTGATTAATCAGTCTATTTTACTGATAATGAGAGACGGCATCATTGGTTCCCCCATCCCCCGAATGACATTTTGGTTTAGTTTGATATGGTTCGTCTCAAATTCTGTTTTGTTACCGTGCCTGCCAAGGGGCTTCCAATTGGTTTAAATTGGCATCTTGTCAATTTGTTTGGCTGAATTTGTTTTGCGGGTACCCAGGGAGGGAGACTCTCCTCCTCTTGGGTCTGCTCCTGGACTTGGCCAACGTGGCCACGAACAGGTCCAGGCAAGAGGGGGGTGAGGGGGGGGGGGGGGGGGGGGGGGGGAGGAGGAAGAAGAGAGGGAGTCATCAGTCCCAACTTGTCGGCCCCTATTCCACGCCTGGGTTGATGCCCCGGTGTCCCTGGAGAGGGAACATGCGGTGTCCGTCAGTATTCTTGAGGCCTTCCCTGACCAGTGGGCACCCCAGGGCCTGGAGCTTTGACAAAGGGTCGGCTGGACTCGAAACGTCAGCTCTTTTCTCTCCTCACAGATGCTGCCAGACCTGCTGAGATTTTCCAGCAGTTTCTCTTTTGGCATCGTCAGCCCCGGGAGCGCTGCTTAATTTAACTAGATACGCTTCCTTTAAAGTTTTGGCCCTTTTGTGCCCCTTTGAAGGGTTGTCATTTTGTTCATTAGCTTATCTTATTGGTTTACCGTTCATTTGACAAGAGGGTAGAAAGGGAGGCTGCTGGGACACGGTTGGCAGTGGGTGGGAGGCAGACATACGCGATGCTGCATTCTGTAAATAACTTTTCAAAGGAAAGGCGATGCATCTGGTTTCATTCTTCACCGTCTGGCTTGGGATTCAATGATCATAAATAACCTCCTACTGTCCTGAAACCACACTATTATTCTCTGATCTCAGGGCAGGAAGAGGGTGGACAACATCAGCTTTGCAAAGAAGCAGCGAGAATGAATAATATATTAGAAAAGCTCACACCAGATGAGGTTAGCTAACTGAACAGCGGTGGGGTTGGGCCTTGGCAAGGCCCACAGCGTAGGGCTCAGTATTACATCGAGACGTAGTTGAATCATTCGCACCAATAACCAATTCACGATAACGTGGCTGCTTTAATACAACAATTTGCGCGCGTGCCTGTTTTGTGTGAATAACCTTCTGATCCAAGGTAAAAGCAAATGACTGCGGATGCTGGAAAATCTCAGCAAGTCTAACAGCACCTGTGGAGAGACAACGTTTCAAGTCTGGATAACTGGGGCGGCACGGTGGCACAGTGGGTTAGCACTGCTGCCTCACAGCGCCAGGGACCCGGGTTCGATTCCCGGCTTGGGTCACTGTCTGTGTGGAGCCTGCACGTTCTCCCAGTGTCCGCATGGGTTTTCTCCGGGTGCTCCGGTTTCCTCCTACAGTCCAAAGATGTGCAGGTTGGGTGGATTGGCAATGCTAAAAATTGCCCTTTAGTGTCAGGGGGACTAGCTGTGGTAAATGAATGGGGATAGGGCTGGTATAGGATTGTGGTCGGTGCGGACTTGATGGGCTGAATAGCCTCCTTCTGCATGAGTCTATGAACTCTTTGTCTTTTGACCTATTCAGTTAGTTACGTGGTTTATCTGAATTACAGAAAGAGAGATCGTTACATTGAGATAGTGGATATCTGAGAACAATTAGAGAACATTAATCTAATCGAGGGGTTGTAATGCTTTTATTAAAGCACTATAACAAAGTTCCACTAGTTTATAATCATTGCCCAAGGGATCAGATTGTTGCTTTGCAATGTCCTCCAGGCAAAGACTGCTCTCAGTGCCAGTTTGAAGGTAAGTATTTGGAGTTGGGGGGCAGGGGAGTGAGTGTTTTCTCCCCCCTCTTATTTCTGTGAGAAGGTGCCTAAGCTTTTAGTGCGAAATTCCACCTTTCCTCCCCACAGTGGTTAGCACTGCTGCCCCACAGCGCCAGGGACCCGGGTTCGATTCCCAGCTTGGGTCACCGTCTGTGTGGAGTTTACACATTCTCCCCGTGTCTGCGTGGGTTTCCTCCGGGTGCTGCAGTTTCCCCTCTCGGTCTGAAAGACGTGCTGGTTAGGGTGCATTGACCGTGTTAAATTCTCCCTCAGTGTACCCGAACAGGCGCCGGAGTGTGGCTACTCGGGGATTTTCACAGTAACTTCTTTGCAGTGTTAATGTGAGCCTATTTGTGACACTGATAAATAAACTTTACTCAAAAAGTACCAAGATTTGAAAATGCACACCATTCCTCCTGAGTGAACAGGGTAGCATTTGATTTTCTCAACTAGTGCAAAATGGATGAGAAAGTATTACATCAAAGTCAAGAAGAATAAAAATATCACGAGTACTTGATGGGATTTTTTATTTGGAGGTGGCGTCAGAAGTTGGCCATTTGCTTGTGCCACAACACTAGGGGAAGCACTTCCTGCACATGTGCAGACACAGTCTCAGTACAGGCGCTGGTGGCTGCAGTATGGGTCACAGGCGCATGCACAACTCTCCAACTGGCCACAGGAGTTACAGTTGAAGGATATGGAGGCACAGGCAGGTAGGAAAGGGTCAGTCATGATATAACCGATGGGGCGAATGGTCTCCTTTTGTTCCAATATGCGAGTCAGGTTAATGATTGCTAAATTTGATTTGTCACATGTATTAGTATACAGTGAAAACTATTGTTTCATTGAAAACAGGATCCCATTTCTCACCAAGCACAAGGTCAAAATCCACCCGGTGATTGTTCTCAGGAGGGTTGATAAAGGTCTCCCTCCTTTACACTGGGCCCTTCCTAAACCCATCATTTGTTGCCCAGCCCTCATTACCACTGAACTGAGTGTTTGCCAGGCCATTCCAGAGGGCAAGTGCCAGCCACATTGCAGTGCAGCTGGAATCATGTGTAGGCCAGACTGGCTAAAGGGCGGAATGGTGGCACAGTGGTGAGCGCTGCTGCCTCAGTGCCAGGGAGCCGGGTTCAATTCCACCTTTGGGTCATTGTCTGTGTGGAGTTTGCACGTTCTCCCCATCTCTGCGTGGGTTTCCTCTGGGTGTTCCAGTTTCCTCCCACTGTCCAAAGATGTGCAGGTCAGGTGGATTGGCTGTGCTAAATTGTCCAAGATATGTAGGTTAGGGGATAAGTGGAGTAAATACATGGGGTTATGGGAAAGGGCCTGGGTGGGATCCTCTGTCAAAGTCAGTGCAGACTCGATGAGCTGAATGGCCTCCTTCTGCACTTTAGGGATTCTATGAAAGGACATTAGTTGTTGTAAAAACCCATCCGTTTCACTAATGATAGTCTCCCGAACTTTCAATTTATTAGTTGAATTTAGTTGCCACCAGCTGGCATGGTGGGACTTGAACCCATGCTTCAGGGGATTAACTCTGGGTTCCCAGTACAGTGACATTACCAGTATATCACCATCTCCCCTAACTTGCTCCAAATCCCATTCGCCTCTAATCAATGTGCTCACTGATGTAAACTGGCTCCCAATCTGGCAACACATCAATTTTTAAATTCTCATCTTGGCATTCCAACTGCTCCACAGTCTCACCCTCTCCCTATCTCCATCAACTCCTCCGGCCCCACCATCTCCAGGTTCCTCCAGCACTGGCCTCCTGCGCATCCTCGATTCTAATCCCTCTTTATTGGTGGCCGTGCTTTCAGCTTTGGGATTCCCTCCCGAAACCACTCGGCCTTTCTCTCTGCCGTCAAAGCGCTCCATAACATCTGTTTCTTTGCCCAAGCTTTTGGCCACTTGCCCTTGCATCTCCTTACGTGGCTGGGTGTTGACACCACCATTCCAGCAAAGCACCTTGGCATGAAGGTGCAAAATGAGTGCAAATTGTTGTTGTGTGCCGGGATTAAGTCCTCGGATGCCCAGCTTACTGAGGTGAACGGGAGGACAATGCCTAGAAGGGCACGAAGGATTGACGAGTGTATTCAGCTCAATCAGAGCGTGAAAGCTGGCCATGCCCCACAACTCACTGGGAGCACGAATTATCCACTTAGACACGATTAATTGGGTCAATGGACAGGGATTGGCACCGCTCATCCCAGCCTCTCAAACAAACTGGATTACAGAGATCAATGACCAACCACAGAAAACAAAACCTTCAAATCCCAAATAACAAATCCACATATGAATAAATAAAAGGATCGGAATCGGCCAAATTGATCAGGGTGCAGTTTTCCTTAGTATTTAAGAGCTGGGATGAAGTCAGGTCAAAGGGATACGCAAGTTTAAAGTTTATTTATTAGGTACAAGTAAGGCTTACATTAACACTGCAATGAAGTTACTGTGAAAATTCCCAAGTTGGTACATGGCATGTAATGATGTGGCATTAAGGGGGGGGGCGCAGAGGTCACAAGTGAATCAGCTTCACTGTACAAGAGCAGCCCTTTCCTCACGGGCAAAGCTGCCAGTGAGAACTACAGGAATGGGACTGACTGCACTACACTGCAGAGCTGATGGGCTGAATGGCCATGACGACTGACCACTAAACTGCCCCAGGCTGGCTGAATTCACAGTGCACCTACCCATGCACTCCTGTGACACGGCATGCGGGGAGTCATCAAGTGCGATCTTCTGCTGACTCAGGTTTAAAAGGAGAAATACTTGCACCAGGGTGCACAGTGGTAACTCCATGGAGGCTGAAAGCTCTGCTGCAGAAAGGTGCTATGGTGCAAAGTGTCAGCTGTGGCTCAGTGGGGAGCACTCTTCCTCAAGTGTCAATAGGATGGCGCGGTGGCACAGTGGTTATCACTGCTGCCTCACAGCGCCAGGGATCCGGGTTCGATTCCTGGCTTGGATCACTGTCTGTGCGGAGTCTGCACATTCTCCACGTGTCTGCGTGGGTTTCCTCCGGGTGCTCCAGTTTCCTTCCACAGTCCAAAAGCCGTGCTGGTTAGGTGAATTGCTAAATTCTCCCTCAGTGTACCCAAACAGACACCGGAGTGTGGCGACTAGGGGAATTTTCAGAGTAACTTCATTGCAGTGTTAATGTAAGGTGACACTAATAAACAAACTTTAATTACAAGGGGGCACAGGTTCAAGGGGCAAAGTTGAAGGGAGAAGTGCAGGGGATGTTTTTCATAGAGTGGTGGGTGCCTGGAATCCACTGCCAGAGGAGGTGGTGGAAACAGGCACATTAGCAACATTTAAGAGGCATCTGGATGGGTGCATGAATAGGGAGGGAAGAGAGGGATAGGGACTGAGTAAGGACAGAATGTTTTTTTAAGCTTAGTTAGGGCATTGTGATTGGCACAGGCTCAGAGGGCTGAAGGGCCTATTCCTGTGCGGTACTTTTCTTTGTTCTTCTTCAAGTTGGAAGGTTGTGGATTCAAAGCCCCCAGTAGAAACTGGAGACCAGGCTCACATTCTGGTCACACTGAGGGAGCTCTGCTGCACTGTCAGTGATGCTGTGTGCTCTCAATGAGCCACTCAATGAGCCTTGTGATGTGTTGTGTTTATGACGGGGGGTTGGGATTCACTGTACAACATCAGATTTACATACAGCTGTTGTAGCAGAACCGGTTATTGTCCGAGATTTGTATACAGTTCAGTTTAGGCACAGTGGAAATAAAGGCTGATTACTCCACCTGAGAGTGAGATACAGTATACAAAAGAACAAATGTCCTTTCTTTTCACTAACAATACCTTTCACAATCACCCTCTTTTTTTAAAAAAAGCCTCTGTAGCTGACTGGTGTTTGTTTGTAGAACACAGTGCCCAGGCTGAGTGTGACACTTCAGCGTTGCTGGGTAGAAGGACAGCAGCAGGGAGCAGGTGGATGCACAGGGTCAGCAAGTACAAAGACAAAAATGTCAAAAATAAAAACAATTGCGTCTCGTTTTCCTAAAAGATCTCAGCCCCCAGCAACCCCCTGGGGGCTCATCACAAGAGTGAGACCCGAGGCTGCAGATGCTCACTGATGGTCCTGCACTGTTAGTGCTCACTTGGCGTACCTGTCCCCCTACTGTATGGAACCCTCAGAGTCCTGGGAGCTACTGAAGAACAAAGTACAGCACAGGAACAGGTCCTTTGGCCCTCCAAGCCTGCGCCAATCACATTGCCCTATCTAGACCAACTGCTTATATACTTCTATTCCCTGTTTGTTTATGTGCCTATCAAGGTAAGTCTTAAGTGTGGCTAACATATCTGCCTCAACCACCTCACTTGGCAGCGCATTCCAGGCCTCCACCACCCTCTGTAAAAAAACTTCCCCCGCACATCTCCACTGAACCTTTCCCCCCTTATCTTGAACTTGTGCCCCCTTGTAATCGTCATTTCTGCCCTGGGAAAAAGCTTCCAACTGTTCACCCTATCCATACCCCTCAATTTTTATAAACTTCTATCAGGTCGCCCCTCAGCCTCCATCTTTCCAGGGAGAACAATCCCAGTTTATTCAATCTCTCCTCACAGCTAATACCCCCCACACCAGGCAACATCCTGGTAAACCTTTACTGTTCACTTTCCCTCTCCTTGGCTGTGATTTTTAATGGGAATGCAGTCGAGGGGAAGCTAAATAAGCAGGTGAAGGAGAAAGGAATAGGAGGATATGTTGATTGGCTGAGATGAAATAGGGTGGGAGGAGGTTCCTGCTGTGCATTAGTGCCAGTACGAACGTGTTGGGCCGAATGGCCTATTTTTGGGGGTATACTTGCTAATGGTGTACATCTTTAGATTCATACATGGCTTTGACAGTAAATCTGGCCTGCTGCATCTTCTGGCTATCCTCAGCTGTTAATATGCATCTCTCCCACTCGGAATGTTTCCATTTGACCCTCAATCCGTGTCAAATCAGAAGCACATGTTCTGTAGTCCTTGCGACAACACATTCTCGTTCTGCACAGAAGCCCAAGACAACAGAAGCTTTCACTCATTCAGCCTGGACTAAGAGTCAAAGCTAGTGTGAAAAGACAGGAGACAATTCTAGTTATTCCTCCCTGTACACACTGAATCAAAAGAGGGTTGCTGTTTGTTTGGGCTTAGAATTCCCAATTATCCAGAGAGAGCGACAGCAATCCCAACTCCAGAAGTCAAGAACGCTGAGCACAGTGCAGAAAAAATAAAATTCTCACAAGAACTTGCGTTTATTTAGTACCCAAAGATGTAATAAAGCTTCAAGATACTTTATAGGAGCGAATCTGACATGGACCCAGTAATGATGAAAGATAATAACCAAAGGACACAAATTTAAAGGTGATTAGCAGCAAAAGGACTGGAGTCGACCAGAGGGGGGAAACTTGTTTAAAGTGTCAATGTGAAATGCATTGCTCACTAGGCTGCCACAAACAGGATTCCCTCTGAAAAGGGGAACGGAGTGAAATACTTGAAGCAAAAACTGTAGGGGTACCTGCAAAAGCCAGGGAGAGGGACTACCCAGATTGCCCTTTGAAAGATCTGCCATAGGCTTGATGGGCCAAGAGGCCGCCTCCTGCGCTGTACTGTTCGATGATCAAGGCAAAAATCAGGAAAGGTGACCAAAAGCTCAGTCAAAGAAGCAGATTTTAAAAGGGGCAAAAAGATGGAAATTGAGGGAGGGAATTGTAGAAGGCACAATGGAAAAAAAAAAAATCACTCTTCCCCCTCCCCCAATAAAAAGGCTGGGCTCTTGCTATTCTCCAGAAGGAAACAGCATTACTACCCAAGAAATATTAAAAAACAAAATGTGCTGCAGCAATGATGGAATAAAACTGAAGGCCTTCTGACTCTGCGTTACAGAGTCCAGTGCCAAAACTATAATACCTACCACACACCAACATTATTTCAAGGGGGCTGGAGTATACAAGTAAAGCCTGCAAGGAAAGATACATCATCATTGGAGGCAGTACAGGTTGGGTCTGTACTCCTCGGAGTTTGAAGAATAAGAGGTGATAGGATTGAAATATGCAAGATTCTTTGGGGGGGGCTAGACAGGGTAAATGTTGAGGGGATGTAGGCTGGCACAGTGGCTAGCAGAGGACTGGGCGACTGTCTGTGTAGAGTTTGTGCGGGTTAGGTGGATTGGCCATACTAAATTGCCCCTTAGTCTCAGGGGGACTAGCTAGAGTGAATGCATGGGGTTATGGGGATAGGGCCTGGGTGGGATTGTGGTCAGTGCAGACTCGATGGGCCTAATGGCCTCTTTCTGCATTGTAGTGATTCTGTGATGTTTCCACCCATGGGACAGTATAGGACCTGAGGGCATTGTCACAGAATAAGGGTGTTCATTTAAGATGGATTTGAGGAAGAATTCCTCTGAGTAAGGAGTCTTTGGAATTCTTTACCCCCGGAAGCAGTGGAGGTCGAGTCCTTGAATATTTTCAAGGCTGATATTAATAGATTTTTTTTAAAGTCAGTAGGGGAATTAGGGGTTATAGAGATAAGGGGACGTAGTGAGTGTGAGAACAGTTGTGATCTTATTAAATGGCAGAGCATACTCGAAGGGCTGAATGGCCTACTCCTTTTTCTTATGAGTCAGGAGTAAAATGGCACAGCGGTTAGCACTGCTGCCTCTCAGCACCAGGGACCCAGGTTCAATTCCAACCTTGGGTGACTTTGCACGTTCTCCCAGTGTCTGTGGGTTTCCTCCGGGTGCTCTGGTTTTCTCCCACAGTCCAAAGATGTGCAGGTTAGGGAGGGAGTAACAAGATAAATATGTAGGGTTACAGGGATAGGAAAGGGGGGGGTGGGCCTGAGTAAGATGCTCTTTCAGAGAGTTGCTGCAGGCTTGATGGGCTGAATGGCCTCCTTCTGCACTGTAGGGATTCTATGATTCTTGTGGGTGCTGCAGTTTCCTCCCACACTCCAAGGATGTGCAGGTTAGGTGGATTGGCCATGGGAAATTACCTCTTAAGCGTCCCAAGATATAGAGGTTAGGGGGATTAGTGGGGTAAATGCATGGGGTTGCAGGCTAAGCCTGGGTAAGAGTCAGTGCAGACTTGATGGGCTGAATGGCCTCCTTCTGCACTGTAGGGATTCTATGGTATCAGCAAACAAGGGATTAGTGAAACAAGACAAGGAGAAATACTTTTTTAAAAATTTATAAAGATGGGAGATGTTGCTGGAGGCAACTGAAGTAAACCAGAGCGATACAAACAGAGGAAAGGCCAAATACAAGCTGATACTCAGTATGTCATTGCTCTGCTGTTATTGAGTTATTAATAGAGCGAGAGATCAGGAGACAAACACCAGCACACTGGATACCCAGTGTATCCGTCTGTGCCATTTCTCTTCAAGAAGCTGGGTGTGTTAAGCTGGTAAAATCCTCTAAACTCGCCCCCCTGCACCCCCCCCGCCCCTCGCCCAGTCAGAGAATGTGACAGCAACAACAGGCTTTGTGAGCTAGTTATTCTGGATCAGAAACATTTATTTGTAGTTTTTTTTCTTTAATTTTATCACTGAATGCAAAAAGTTGACAAGAGGATTTAATAAAACTTGCCAAATTTGTGGCTTGGGGGGTGGGGTGGGGGGTAAAGCACTCTTGCCCGAGTCAGAAGGTCATGTGTTCAAGTCTCCCTCCAGGGACTTGGGAGAGCATCATCTAGGTTGACGCTCCAGTGTCAAAGGGGACATTACACAGGTGTTGACCGCCCTCTCAGGTGGATGTCAAAGAAAAAAGGGGGAGTCCTCCAGCGCAATGGTTATCCAGACCCTCAAAACAGATTATATATTTTTTGCAAGCCTGTGGGCAAATTAACTGCCCGTCTCCTGGAGCGGTGACTTCAGCACTTCATCGAGGCAAATGAATTTTAGCTTTTAAATGGATAATTATCTGAAGAGGAAAAAAAAAACATTCTGCAGGGCCACAAGGAAATAATGCAGGAGTTGAGAGCAGGCAGGTTGCAGAGAGCCCACACAGCAAACAATGGGCTGAATGGCCTTCTCTGCCACAACCATTCTTTGACTGGCTGCAAAGCACATTCTGAGGAGTGACAGAAGTGTGGGACTGTCTTCAAAATAGCTTCATGAAAACTGCCAAGACAGACAGCTGCCTGCAAGGACTTAAAGATTCAAATCCACAGAGAGGGGAAAGACCTGTTCATAAAAGCTGGGACATTGCCAGGTTTGAGAAGAGGTAAATGGAGATACTTAGGAATAGGAGTCTTCACTCAGAGAGTAGCAAGGGTGTGGAATGCCCTGCCTGCAACAGTAGTGGACTCGCCAACATTAAGGGCATTTAAATGGTCATTGGATAATCATATGGATGATATTGGAACAGTGTAGGTTAGATGGGCTTTAGATTGGTTTTACAGGTCGACGCAACATCGAGGGCCGAAGGGCCTGTACTGCGCTGTAATGTTCTATGTTATTCAGCCCCTCTATCTTGTTATACCATTCAACTAGCTCATGGTTGTGGTGGCACAGTGGTTAGCACTGCTGCCTCACAGCGTCAGGGACCCGGGTTCAATTCCCCGCTTTGGTCACTGTCTGTGCAGAGTCTGCGCGTTCTCCCCATGTCTGTGTGGGTTTCCTCCCACAGTCCCAAACGATGTGCTGGTTAGGGTGCAGTGGCCATGCTAAATTCTCCCTCAGCGTTACCCAAGCAGGCGCCAGAGTGTGGCGACTCAGGGATTTTCACAGTAACTTCATTGCAGAGTTAATGTAAGCCTACTTGTGACACTAAAAATAAACTTTAAACTATTTATCCACTCAGGCTCCATATCCCCTACCCAACAAAAAAATCAAATCTCAGGCCTGAAAACTAGCCCCCTTCCTTGGAGCAGAATATCAGATTCCTACAACCATTCTGGTGAAGTGGTTGCTGATTTCACTCCCAAATTAACCAGCTCTAACCTCCAGTCTCCTCATTCCTGATTACCTTCACCAGCGGGAGTAGTTCCCCTGTTCCCCCCCCTATTTTAGCAGTGTATCCACCCGACACCCAGTTCAGGAATTTAAAAGCCTGAAGACAAGAGTAGGAAGCTGAAGACAGGGATGTGAAGAGCAGCACTGTTTTGGGGAGGTGGCGATGAGTTTTAAGAGTAGGAGACGCTTTGATCTCAAGACAGCAAGAAGGTGAAGGAGGAAATGCAAACGGGAAGGAGGATGTTTAAGGGTATTGAGCCCCTCAGGAAGGATAATGAAATGAAGAAAGATTGGAATGGGATGCAAGCAGAAGACAAACAGCAAGTAGACTTGAAGTTAACAATGGGCTGGAGATGGGCATCTAAAGTTAAAGTTTATTTATTAGTCACAAGTAGACTTACATTAACACTGCAATGAAGTTACTGTGAAATTCCCCCAGTCGCCACACTGGCGCCTGTTCAGGTACACGGAGGGAGAATTTAGCGTGGCCAATGAACCCTAACCAGCACGTCTTTCAGACTGTGGGAAGAAACCAGAGCATCCGGAGGAAACCCACGCAGACACTGGGAGGACATGCATTCTCTGCACAGACAGTGACCCAAGCTGGGGATCGAACCCAGGTCCCTGGCGCTGTGAGGCAGCAGCGCTAACCACTGTGCCACCCTACAGATTATCCAGTTAGTCAGTCAGACAATCTTCCGTATACTTCAACTGACAAAGGAAACAAGGGCCTCGGTGAATAATGGACCAATGGTACATTCCCTTAACCAATGAGATTTGAGAAAGAAATAGGAATAGAATCTGGTTACAGAACAGAAAGAGGCCATTCAGCCCAGAGTGGTTAGTGCCCGGAATGAACTTCCTTGACAGCATACTGGTGGCAGATTCAACCATGGCTATTGCATCATTTTCTGGAGAGAAAAAAAAATTACCGGGCAACGGGCAAGAGGCACAGGAGTAGAACCAGATGATCTTGGAGAGTCAGCACAGGCTGGATGGCCACATTCTATGGTTCTGTCTGAGCTTGCCCTCTGCAATAGCAACACAGCCAGTCCCACTCCCCTTCCCCATAGCCCTTCAGTAGCTTATCCAAGCCATGACTGAATCTGCCTCCCTCACATTCAGACAGATCCTAACCACTCACTGCATTAAAAAAGCTTTATCCTCATGGCGCAATTGGTTCTTTTGCCGTTTATCTTCAGCGTCCTCCGGTTCTCAAACCAACAGAGAAAACGCTGGAAAATCTCAGCAGGTCTGGCAGCATCTGCTTTGACAAAGGGTAATCTCTCTGGGAGAGAGTGGGTAAATGGAGTTGAAATCAACCATGATTGAATGGTGGAGTGGACTCGATGGGCCGAATGGCCTTACTTCCGCTCCTATGTCTTATGGTCTTAAAACATCAGCTCTTTTCTCTCCTTACAGATGCTGCCGGACCTGCTGAGATTTTCCAGCATTTTCTCTTTTGGTTTCAGCTTCCAGCATCTGCAGTAATTTGCTTTTATCCTCTGGTTCTCAATCCTGCTGCCAATAGGCTGTCTACTTTGTCCAGATCCTACACGATTCTGAACAGTTTTGTCAAATATCCTTCCCCTTGCGATGAAAATAAAGGTGAATTTGAGTTAAATCAACGGCAGAATGAGAAATAATGATTGGATTTTAAAAGTCAGAAACAGAAAAATGTAAAAATTCACATTCAAGAATAAGAATAATTGATTTTCGCTCATCCCCATTCTGCCCAGAGGGGTTTGCACAGTAATGGCAATGTGTATTGTAAACAGCCCCATTGTTTTCCAAGCAAGTTCGGGCACGTGTTGTGGGCAAGTTTAAGTTTAGATTTTTTTTTTTTGCAATGCTATACTCTGTTCAATCCTTTGTTCTTGTTTTAACCACAATAGACCCTGAAGCCTCTTGTGTTAAGCCCAATAACTCAGTATTAAAGTTTTAATCTCTCAGATCTGCCCAGAGTAGGTGGAGGCACAGCGATGAGGGTTGGGGAAGGGGAGCAACTCCTTCCCTGTTCAGGCAGAGGTTTGAGCAGCATTGGGTGTAAAAAAAAAATAATCTGCGCTGCAGTTTCCCCCATGACCCCCAATAAATGCAAAGTGATGCATTTTGGTAGAAATAATGTAGGGAGGAGCTATATGATAAATGGCAGAACCATAAAGGGTGTAGATACGCAGAGGGACCTGGGTGTGCAAGTCCACAGATCCTTGAAGGTGACGTCACAGGTGGAGAAGGTGGTGAAGAAGGCATATGGCATGCTTGCCTTTATAGGACGGGGCATAGAGTATAAAAGTTGGGGTCTGATGTTGCAGATGTATAGAACGTTGGTTCGGCCGCATTTGGAATACTGCGTCCAGTTCTGGTCGCCACACTACCAGAAGGACGTGGAGGCTTTGGAGAGAGTGCAGAGGAGGTTTACCTGGTATGGAGGGGCTTAGTTATGAGGAGAGATTGGGTAAACTGGGGTTGTTCTCCCTGGAATGACGGAGGATGAGGGGAGACTTAATAGAGGTGTATAAAATTATGAAAGGCATAGATAGGGTGAACGGTGGGAAGCTTTTCCCCAGGTCGGTGGTGACGTTCACAAGGGGTCATAGGTTCAAGGTGAAGGGGGGGGGGGGGGGGGGGGGGGGGGGGGGGGGGGGGGGAGGTTTAACACAGATATCAGACGGACATATTTTTCACAGAGGGTGGTGGGGGCCTGGAATGCGCTGCCGGGCAAGGTGGTGGAGGCGGGCACACTGGGAACGTTTAAGACTTATCTAGATAGCCACATGAATGGAGTGGGAATGGAGGGATACAAAAGAATGGTCTAGTTTGGACCAGGGAGTGGCATGGGCTTGGAGGGCCGAAGGGCCTGTTCCTGTGCTGTATTGTTCTTTGTTCTTGTTCTTTGTTCTCGTTTGTTCTTAGGATGAGTCATTCCCTAAACCCTTGCGAAATCGCTGGCCCTCTGACTCAGAATCATAGAATCCCTACACAGTGCAGAAGGAGGCCATTCAGCCCATCGAGCCTGCACCGACAACAATCCCACCTAGGCCCTGTAACTCCACATATTTACCCTGCTAACCTACACACCCAGGGACACACCAAGGGGCAATTTAGCATGGCCAATCAACATAACCCGCACATCTTTGGACTCCAATCACTTGGGTTAATCGCCAGGTTATGTCCAAGGAGTTTAGGTTTAAAACCGATATTCATAGAATTGCAATGCACAAACATAGAATCATAGAAACCCTACAGTGCAGAAAGAGGCCATTTGGCCCATCGAGTCTGCACTCACCACAATCCCACCCAGGCCCTACCCCCAAATCCCTACATATTTACCCGCTAATCCCTCTAACCTACGCATCTCAGGACTCCAAGGGGCAATTTTTAGCATGGCCAATCAACCTAACCCGCACATCTTTGGACTGTGGGAGGAAACCCATGCAGACACGGGGAGAATGTGCAAACTCCACGCAGACAGTGACCCAAGCCGGGAATCGAACCCAGGTCCCTGGAGCTGTGAAGCAGCAGTGCTAACCACTGTGCTACCGTGCCGCCATACAAACAGTTGTAAGAAAAATAAAATTAGGGACAAGGTTAAAAGTTACAGGTCCTGTGGTTTATTTCCACCTGGATGCTTTAGGCACTAAACAGCCTGAGGTGATCAAGATGGGGTCTTGTTCAGCAACATCAGTTTGACCTTCTTTATTTGAGGGGGGGGGGGGGGTGTGGTTAAACTGGCATTAATGCCGATTTCAAGTTCTGCTTCCAGGGACAATCAACAATCACCATTTCAGGGTCATTGCTGGCGGAACAGCAAAGTAGTCATGGCGAGAAACTTTCTGGAGCCCTCTTGCCCAGATTTCACCAACCCTTCAGCAACATTTATCCTCGAAATTCCAGAGGTCCTTACCCAAGAAGTACTTATTGGAGTCACCAGGAGTATGGAAGGGCTTTGTTATTTTGCCAGAAATCCTCCCGGGTCTGCATAAGGAATGGGAGAGGCCAGGCAGCACTGCTAAAATGAGGTACAGGAGGGAGAGTTGGCATCACCTCCTTCTCCCTCCCCCCAACCATCTAAAAAGTTAGTGTCACAAGTAGGCTTACATTAACACTGCAATGAAGTTACTGTGAAAATCCCCTAGTCCTCACACTCCGGCACCTGTTTGGGTACACTGGGGGAGAATTTAGCATGGCCAATGCACCTAACCAGCACATCTTTCGGACTGTGGGAGGAAACCGGAGCACCCGGAGGAAACCCACGCAGACACGGAGAGAACGTGCAGACTCCACACAGACAGTGACCCCAGCCAGGAATCGAACCTGGGTCCCTGGCACTGTAAGGCAGCAGTGCTAACCACTGCCGCCCATGCGTGGTGCAGGTCACCCCCTCCTCTTGCCGGACCTCCTCCATAATGGTTGGATCCGAGAACCCTTGGCCCTTGAGCCAGCTGGAGCACTGCACATCTTCAGTGGGAGTGGACGCGAGGAGCCCACAGATATTGCTCCATGAAAGTGGCATCAAATCAACAAGGAGTGGTAAAGCTGCAGGTGTCTGTTTTAGCACCTCCAGAAACACATACAAATTAGGAGCTGGGGTAGGCCACTCAGCCCCTTGTGTCTGCTCCTGCAAGCTCAAATTTAAAAGGAGTTAGAACGAAAATCAGAACTTTCAGATTAGTTTTATGAGCATTATACCCATTTAGCACCATTTCTTGGTTCAAAACAGATCTCTAAAGGTTGCCACTCAAGTGGATAGAGCTGTGAAGAAGGCCTATAGTGTGTTAGCTTTTATTAACAGGGGGTTGGAGTTTAAGAGCCGTGGGGTTATGCTGCAACTGTACAGGACCTTGGTGAGACCACATTTGGAATATTGTGTGCAGTTCTGGTCACCTCACTATAAGAAGGATGTGGAAGCGCTGGAAAGAGTGCAGAGGAGATTTACCAGGATGCTGCCTGGTTTGGAGGGTAGGTCTTATGAGGAAAGGTTGAGGGAGCTCGGGCTGTTCTCTCTGGAGCGGAGGAGGCTGAGGGGAGACTTAATAGAGGTTTATAAAATGATGAAGGGGATAGATAGAGTGAACGTTCAAAGACTATTTCCTCGGGTGGATGGAGCTATTACAAGGGGGCATAGCTATAGGGTTCGTGGTGGAGATACAGGAAGGATATCAGAGGTAGGTTCTTCACGCAGAGAGTGGTTGGGGTGTGGAATGGACTGCCTGCAGTGATAGTGGAGTCAGACACTTTAGGAACATTTAAGCGGTTATTGGATAGGCACATGGAGCACACCAGGATGATAGGGAGTGGGATAGCTTGATCTTGGTTTCAGATAAAGCTCGGCACAACATCGTGGGCTGAAGGGCCTGTTCTGTGCTGTACTGTTCTATGTTCTAAGACACCCCAACTTCCCCCACAAAGTTTTTGATTCAATGTTGTTCCGATTAAATTATCCACTAATTCATATTAATGCAAAACAATGACAGAAATAACAGGAGCAGATTGAAAATTATGTCCCATGATGACACATCGCACACAGACACGGCGAGTAATGCACATCCATCACAAACATACACAAGCCCAGAGAGATGGAAGCACGTGTACAGAGGCTGGCCATTCTAAATCACATCCAAAGAAACTATTTAAACAGTGATCACACGGGCACAGCTCCTCAGACATGGAGAAAGGGAGGGAGGGGGGGGGGTTGTATAAATAGTTGGTACCAGCTCAAAGTTCAGTTTGTAAAGTGTGTTTGAACAGTCAGCAGCTGCGGGGAAGGACTGCGCGCTCAACCCTGACACAAAGGCTCCTTCTTCTCACCCAGACAAAGTGGGTCTTTAGTTTCCTGCACTGAAGCTTAGCTTGGGGAGGGAGGGGAGGGGAGGGGAGGGGTGGAACGACACACAAAACAACCACTGAACTACACACTTCCAACAATCAGGACATGAATGACATTCGAACAGACTCCCCTCCCACTTCAATACCGGAAGTCTCCCTCCCAGCCCCAGGTGTCCTCCTAGGTAGTTAATGGGGGGGAGAGCAGGGGAGGTAAACTGAGCTCTTTACTGGGTTTCTCAAGTGCCAGATGATGGCAGGAGTGGGAGGGGAGGAGACACAATTCCCAGCTGTACAAGTGCCTGCGCAAGAACAACATAGAGGAAAGGCAGAGGCTGTTTCTCCCCTGGCTGGAGAGTCTAGAACGAGCAGCATAGACTTGGGGTAAGGCATCTGCGATTTAGAAATAGCAATGGGAAATTTCTTCACTCAAACGGGTTACGAATCTTTGAAATTCTGCACCCCAGAGAGCTGCAAATGCTCAATCGCTGAATATATTCAAAAGGCTCTAGATTGATGGAATTTGAGCTGTGGTGATCAGGTGGGGAAGTGGATCTGTGGTAACTGATCAGCTAGGACCTTACTGAACAGCAGAGCAGGCTCCTGGAGCCTGAACAGGGGCCCCAATCCAATTCCTTATGTTTTAAAAAGAAAGCCTGCATTTCTATAGCATCGTTCGTGACCTGAGCATGTCCCAAAACACTTTACCATCAATGAGGTACTTTCAAAACATTATCCATTGTTTCAGCAGAGGAAATTCTGCAGCCAATTTGCACACAGCAGGCTCTTAACCTTCAATGGGATAACAAACAGCTAATCTTTATTTTTTAAAAACAGTGATGTTGGTTAAGGGACAAACATTAACCAGTTTAAAATCGAGAGAAGTCATGATGTTAGCACTGTTTAATGTCTCACCTGAAAGGCAGCACTTCCAACAGTGCAGCACTCCCCCAGTCACACAGCCTTGTGACCATTAAAAATACCCATTTAAAGTTTAGTGTCACAAGTAGGCTTACATTAACACTGCAATGACGTTGCTGTGAAAATCCCCCAGTCGCCACACTCCGGCACCTGTTCGAGTACACGGAGGGAGAATTTAGCACGGCCAATGCACCCTAACCATTTTGTTTTATTTACGGGATGTGGGTTAGACCAGCATTTACTGCCCATCGCTGGTTGCCCTCAAGCAGTAAGAGTTTTAACAACACCAGGTTAAAGTCCAACAGGTTTATTTGGTAGCAAATACCATAAGCTTTCGGAGCGCTGCTCCTTCGTCAGATGGAGTGGAAATGTGCTCTCAAACAGTGCAAACAGACACAAAATCAAGTTACAGAATACTGATTAGAATGCGAATCCCTACAACCAGCCAGGTCTTAAAGATACAGACAATGTGGGTGGAGGGAGCATTAAGCACAGGTTAAAGAGATGTGTATGGTCTCCAGACAGGACAGCCTGCAAGTCCAGGAGGCAAGCTGTGGGGGTTACTGATAATGTGACATAAATCCAACATCCCGGTTTAGGCCGTCCTCATGTACAGCATGTTACATCTCCACATCATGCCCTCAAGGAGGATATGGTGAGCTGTCTTCTGGAACTGCTGCAGACCAAGGTATAGGTACTGGAATCATCGAATCCCTCCAGTGCAGAAGGAGGCCATTCATCAGGTCACCTAGAGTTTATTGGTTTAACAGCCTAGTGCTCAAACAGGCTGTTAAAAGGCCCGAAACAGGAGTTGAACCCACGACCTTCAAACCGGGAGCAGAGCTACTATTACCCAAACCAGCACTGCCAAGTGGAGGCAAGCAGCAAGTATGGAACAAGTCCTTTGTGAAGCGCATCCCTTCCTACGAGACACGGGGCTACCTATGACATGCTTACAACACTGTCTTTATATTACCTGTATTTATAAAGAAAGAAAAGACTTGTTTTTATGAAGCGACTTTCCAAATCACCAGATGTCCCAAAGCACTTTATAGTCAATGAAGCATATTTGAGTTGCGGTCCCTGTTGTAATGTAGGAAAGGTGGCAGCCAATTTGTGCACAGCAAGATCCCACACAGAGCAACATAATAATCGGCAACCAAAAGAGAAAATACTGGAAAATCTCAGCAGGTCTGGCAGCATCCGCAAGAGGAAAAAAGAGCTGACGTTACGAGTCCAAAAGACCCTTTGTCAAAAAAATTTAAATGCTTCGGATGCTGCCAGGCCTGCTGAGATTTTCCAGCATCCGCAGTAATTTGCTTTTAACCAGATCATCGGTTTTCTGCAAGGGATATAAACATTGGGCACGACAGCAGGGATAACTCCCCTGCTTATCTTCATACGAGTCCCACAGGGTCCTTCACATCCACCCAAGGCGGACAGGCAAGACAAGCCCTCTGTTCAAACACCTTATCCCAGAGAGACGGCATGTCCGACAATGCAGCCCTCTTACAGTACTGCACTGGGACCTTGGGGTGAGACTTCAGCGCATCACCTTGTCACTCAAAGACGTGAAGACGGCTGCTCACTGAACCGCAGCATCTTTTAATATGCTCAAAAGTCCCAAAACACTTCACTGGAGGATGAACAATATTAAAAAACATATCCCAATTGCTTCTCACTTGGTTAGGTGGCCAAAAGCTGTGTCAAAGAGATGGATTTTAAACAGCACAAAAGGAGCAAGATGTTTAGGGAGGGAATCCCTAAACACGGATGCCAGAGTGGTTCGCACTGCTGCCCCTCAGTGCCGGGGACCCGGGTTCGATTCCCGGCTTGGGTCACTGTGTGTGTGGAGTCTGCACGTTCTCCCCGTGTCTGCGTGGGTTTCCTCCGGGTGCTCCAGTTTCCTCCCACAGTCCAAAGATGTGCGGGTTAGGTTGATTGGCCTTGCTAAATTGACCCTACTGTCAGGGGATTAACAGAGTAAATATGTGGGGTTACGGGAATAGAGCCTGGGTGGGATTGTGGCCAGTGCAGGCTCGATGGGCCGAATGGCCTCCTTCTACACTGTAAGGATTCTATGTTTATCCCCAGGTTTAGGACTCGTATCAAAGTCGTTGGCTCTGCGTCACCCACATTCGCTCAAAAAAAAACTTAATGGGTAATGTCACCCCCACTCCACTGAGTAAATGCTTCCGAACCGTACACTGGAGTCAGGAAATCTCTCTCCAAGCGGGGAAATCCAGTATCAGGTTCTCCAGCTCTAACACTGGTTCCTGCTCTGACTGCCCATCTGGCTTCGTTTCACTGCTGGGCTATTTTCTTTCCCCCCTGGGATGCCTTTCACTCACACACCATCAGAACTGCGGGAGCAACCTACAGAAAAAGGTCAGACATGGGTCACCGAGATACTTTCACCAATCACCCCCCCCCCCCCCCCCCCACCTCCCCTTATATCCGTCGCTGGAGATTAACACCTGCCCTGACGTTAAGTGCAGTAATTTAACACTTAAAACCTCTGCATGACACAGCAGAGCTCCGCTGTCTGGCTACTACTGCAGGAACGGGAAGAGGCCATTCAGCCCTTCAATCCCGTTCTGCCAGTTAGATCATGGCTGATATTTTACTTCCATCTACCCAGCTTGGTTCCATATCTGTTCAAACCCACGTCTAACAAAAATCTGTCAAAACCCAATTTTCAACTGGTCTCCTGGAGAGATCCAGATTTGTTTGACACAGTGTTTTCTGAATGGCCTGCTTCTAATGTTAAGGTTAAGCCACCTTTGTTCTAGACTCTCTACACCAGATGATAGTTTGCCTCTATATCAAATTCTTCAGAATCACCTCAAACTCCTCTCCTGCCAGAGTTTCCAAAATTCTGTTCACTTTAGAATTGAAGTCCACTACATCTCCGAAGAGTGGCCTACTGAATGACCCCTTGTCCAATCCAATGGAAACTCCAAGAAACAAGTAGAAGCAAAGTTAATTCTAATTAAGGATTTATTTCCACCCCTGACCCGACACTGATCTAACCACACGTTCCAGTGTCAAACATCTTGCAACACTCGCAAGGTACAGGTAACTGTACGCAACTGACATCTCCCACTGTTCAGTAACAAAGAGGAGGAGAACACAAATACTGAACAAAATACACAGGTGCACTCTGCTTTTTGCCTTTCCATTTGGTCAACAAAATGGTTCAAGTTCACGTGCGTGCATCATGGGAATGAGGAGGAATTGGCATGAAGCAGTGTTTCACTCTCACCTCCTCCAATTTGGTCTACCACACCCACTGCTCCCAATGCAGCCGCTTCTACATTGGGAAGACTAAAACAGAGATTGGGTGACCTCTGTGGAACAACACCGGGTGGCCTCAGTGCCAGGGATATGGGTTCAATTCCAGCCTTGGATCACTGTGTGGAGGCTGCACATTCTCCCCATGTCTGCGTGGGTTTCCTCCCATAGTCCAAAGTTGTGTTTCAGGGGGACTAGCTAGGGTAAATGCTTGGGGTTATGGGGATAGGGCCTGGGCGGGATTGTTGTCAGTGCAGGCTCATTGGGCCAAATGACCTTCTTCTGCACTGTAGGGTTTTCTATGGACATGCCCGGATGTGTCTACGACCCGTTGCCTTGGGAACTGCTGCTTGACTCAGCACCACAATCACATTGTACACCAATTGACGTTCAAAAGCCTTGGAGTAATATTCTGTGGCAAGGTGTCTACTGGAGTTTAAGCCTGCTTTCTGCTCCAGGACCTTCCATGAATCGTGTCCACATAATTCCTCCATTACTCATAACTTGGAAAGTCCACCACAACAGTAAAAAAAAACGATTAGGTCAGTACCTTTGAGATGAGCTCATCATGGTTTGCGAGGTGGGCTCGACAGTGGATGCAGCTGTACGTCCTGTGGCAGGTGGGCAGATAAGCCTGGAATGTCTTCGATCTCGTCATCTTCACCATGGGGGCCACCGGACGCAGCGCAAACTCCGGGCTGCTCCACGAGGCACTGAGACAGGTTGGTTCACACGGAAAACACTGGAACACGCAGGTGAAGGCCGTGGTGTGGCAAGCGGGTGGTGTGGCAGGGTTCCACACACTGCTGGGCACCAGGACGGGGGGAGGGGAGGGGGCAGGGCCACTGGCCTCGGAAAGAAGAGTGGGGCGGCCAAAGGGACTGGCGTCTAGTTCAACCAACCTGGCACAGAAAGAATCATTTGTTAGTGCTGTAAAAACACACAAACCAGCCCATAATGCAAGAACATAATAGGAGTAGGCCATTCAGCCCCTCAAGCTTGCTTCACCATTCAATAAGATCATGACTGGCCTGCAGCTTCAATGCCTGTTTGACACTTGTATCCCTCGATTCCCACACAGTATCCAAAACTCAAATGCCCCTCAGCCTTAATAGATTCATTGACTGAGCATCCAGTTTTCTGGGCGTAGAGAATTCCAAAGATTCGTTATCCTTTGAGTGAGGATTTTTCTCCTCATCTCAGTCCTAAATACTTGGCTCCTTATCTTGACCCTGAGGTAATGGACTCTCCAGCCAGGGAAATCAGTCTCTCAATGTCTCCTGGTCAAGTCCTCTTAGGAATTTGACATGTTTCAATGAGAAAATATCTCATTTAAGTCTCGTGACTCCTTGTATAAGAAGTCCTCCACCCAGAAGAACAAGGGCAGCAAACCATAGCATCCCTACAGCGCAGAAGGACGCCAGGTCGTCTGGCTCATCGCGTCTGACCAACTCTGAAAGATCATCCTTACCCAGGCCCACTCCCCCGTCCTATCCCCATAACCCCACATATTAACCATGGCCAATCCGCCTAACCTAGAACATAGAACCCCTACAGTGCAGAAAGAGGCCATTCGGCCCATCGAGTCTGCACCAACAACAATCCCACCCAGGCTCTATCCCCATATCCCTACATATTTACCCGCTAATCCCTCTAATCTACACATCCTGGGACACTAAGGGGCAATTTAGCTTGGCCAATCAACCTAACCCACACATCTTTGGACTGTGGGAGGAAACCGGAGCACCCGGAGGAAACCCACGCAGACCCGGGGAGAATATGCGAACTCTGCACAGACAGTGACCCGAGCCGGGAATCGAACCCAAGTCCCCGGAGCAGTGAAGCAGCAGTGCTAACCACTGTGCTACCGTGCCGCCCATCTTTGGACTGTGGGAGGAAACCGGAGCACCCAGGGGAAACCCAGATGTGGGGAGAACATGCAAACTCCACAAAGTCACCCAAAGCTGGAATCGAACCTGGGTCCCTGGTGATGGTACCACCCCTAATCTGGGATTAAAAAAAGCTAGCGTCAGTATAACAACCGTTGAAGTATCAAGTTGTGAAAATCCATCTGGTACCCTAAAATCTTTAGGGAAGGAAACCTTCCATCCTTGCCTTATCTGGCCTGTGGCCCCAGATCTCCCTTTATTGCCCCCTTGGCTTTCCTCTGAAATAGCCTAACAATTGTCAGGAAGGTGGCTCACCATCTCCTGGGCAGCAAATGCTGGTCTTAATAGCAACATCGTGTGGAATTAATGTTTTGAAAAGGTTTAAAGTTGGAGAAGGGACAGTAGGATTGTGTTCGGAGGATATGAGAAAGTGGCTGACATTGGATTAATTGAGATGAAAGGACTTGTACGGACTGAAAACCAGGACCGCCTAGGAATAAAATCATAGAATGCTTACAGCACAGAAGGAGGCCTTCAGCCCATCGTCCCAATCCTGTTCCTCTGAGCAACTCAGCTAGCCCCACTCAACCACTGTGTTCCTTTAACCTGGCAATTCTTTTCTCCAGATAATTATCCAATTTCCTGTCGAAAGCTACATTCTAATCTGCCCACAGTGCATTCCAGATCCTAACCACTTGTTCTATAATTTTAAAAAAAAAGGTTGTCATGTGGTGATTAAATTGGTGCTCTCCGATTCTCAACCCTCCCACCAATGGGAGCAGCTTCTCACCACCTACTCTGTCCAAAGCCATCATGATCTTGACCAGGTAGCCTCCTTTCAGGAAAATATTCCCAGCTTCTCCCATCCATCCAGGAGATTTGGGGTGGGGTGGGGGGGCAGTGGGAAGAAAGGTAGGAATGTTCTTGTTCAGGCATTGATCCTGGGGCAGGATGTCCCATGACTATCAGACTCCTAGAACTTCACAGCACAAAGAAACCATCTGACCCATTCTGCCCCTTTGATAGAGCTATCCAATTAATCCCACTCCTCCTGGCCCCATTGGTTTAACTGCAAAATGGGGGAAAATTGCACATAAACCACATCACTTCAGTGATTCGCAACACCTCCGGTTGATCCCATCACCAGTTCATAAGATATAGGAGCAGAGTTGGGCCATTCGGCCCATTGAGTCTGCTCCGCCATTCGATCATGGCTGATATGCTCCTCATCCCCATTTTCCTGTCTTCTCCCCATAACCCTTCAACCCCATTACCAATTAAAAATCTGTCCAACTCCTCCTTAAATTTACTCACTGTCCCAGCATCCACCGCACTTTGGGGGGCAGCGAATTCCACAGATTCACAACCCTTTGGGAGAAGTAGTTTCTCCTCAACTCTGTTTTAAATTTGCTACCCCTTATCCAAAGATTGTGACCTCTCGTCCTAGAATGCCCCACAAGAGGAAGCATCCGCTCCACATCTACTTTATTCATACCTTTTATCATCTTGTATACCTCAATTTGAGCTCCCCTCATTCTAAATTCCAGAGAGTATAGGCCTAAACTGTTCGATCTCTTCCCTTTGCAGTGATTGTGGTCCCTCGAGATTAATTAGGGTAGATTTCCAGTAAACCTGCTCTGTTACTGTACCTGCCTCCTTCCCTTTTGTGTTTCTCTGGGCCTTTTTACCCTCCCAAACCTAGGGGACATTAGTGAGCTGACCACTTCTGCAGCCACTACAAGGAACATTGCCAGGAGGTGCTGATAATGCATTTTATTATTCCTGATCCTTGGACCTAACAAGGCAGAAGAAACTGATCTTGCTACACCAGAACTGTTCAACTCAGCAAGGCAGAGATTGAAGAAAAGCTGGGATATGGTTTGAAATCCCAGCTCTCTTTAAAATACTGTGCCCTGTCCCTATAACCACCCAACCAGTAAAATAATGTGATTTGAACCGAGTGAGGAAGGGGCAATGAAGTGGATTTCTAACCCCCTCCCCATTAAAACAGCAGACATATTCAGCGAATCTACCCAACACGATGCTTAAACAAAGGTTAGACTTGATATTGCTCAAGGGAGAAGCATTGGCCAGATCACCAGAGTGAATTCCCCTGCTCGTTGGCACATAGTGCCATGGGATCCTTTACACCCTCCTGAGGCAGGAGAAAGAAAGCACCCCCAACAACGCAGCACTCCCAGTGCCTGCCGAGATAATGCGCTCCCGTCTCTGGAGGGGAGAGCCTGAAATCATGACCTCCTGACTCGAGTGAGACTGCTACCAGCTGAGATAAGGCTAACGGCTAATTAAATCTTACAGTGGGAGAATACTCCCTGTGGGACATTTGAAAAGATTGTCTTTTTCATTGCCATGACTCTGCAATTAATTCTCACCGACTGAAACAGAGGACTCAGTCTTACCAATATTCTTTTTTTTTAAAAAAAACAACTTTTAAAGCTGAAAATACTGAAGCCAAACGCAGGTCTCAAATTAAACTCTGACCAGTTCAAACCCCAAGAGATAAACTTTGATTTCCTGGAGAAATTTAGCTAACAATTCGGCACTGCTACTGGCTTTGGAACATAACACATTAAAGTTACTTTGTTCCTTTTAAAGGCGGCATCTTTCCTTTAAACACGGTGGCACAGTGGTTAGCATTGCTGCCTCACAGCGCCAGGGACTGGGTTCGATTCCAGCTTCAGGTCACTGTGTGGAGTTTGCACTTTCTCTCCGTGTCTGCGTGGGTTTCCTCCCACACTCCAAAGATGTGTGGGTTAGGTCGATTGGCCATGCTAAATTGACCCTAGTGTCAGGGGGATTAGCAAGGTAAATGAGGGTTACGGGAATAGGACCTGGGTGGGATTGTGGTCAGCACAATATTAGGGGGGGCTTCTTCACGCAGAGAGTGGTGGGAGTGTGGAATGAGCTGCCGGATAAAGTGGTAAATGCGGGGTCACTTTTAACATTTAAGAAAAACTTGGATGGGTTCATGGATGAGAGGGGTGTGGAGGGATATGGTCCAAGTGCAGGTCAATGGGACTAGGCAAAAAATGGTTCGGCACAGACAAGAAGGGCCAAAAGGCCTGTTTCTGAGCTGTAATTTTCTATGGTTCTATGGTTCACAGACTCAATGGGCCTCCTTCTGTACTGTAGGGATTCTATGATGACTTGCGAGTGTGGGTAGATGTTGAAGCTGGAGGTTTCTACTTTGATGTACTGCAGGATCACGGTCCTAAAAATTAAATTTTTAAAAAATTAAAATCCTATTAATTCAATAAGGAACCAGGGAAAGGACATGGAACAGACAATTCCATCTGAAGAGTTAACAGCACCCACACAATGGGCCGATTGGCTTCCTGCTGTGTTGAAAGTGCTACCATTCTATAAACCAGATATGGGCATGAGAGTGGAAACTTGCTCTTTGTAAAGATGCAACAGCTTTGTGGTTGTTACTCTCAGACTTTACAATCACATGATGCATATTTTTGGGGCTCTGTTGTAATCCTTTGGTAAAACAACAAATGCAATGCTGTGGGGGCGGAGGGTGTTACTAAATAAGAGTATTTGTGAAATACAGGTTCCGTGTAATAGCAGAAAGTGCAAGAGTTAGGTGACAATCTGGGCTAGGCTTGACTCCGAAACAGAAAGTTGTGGGTTGAAGTCCCACTCCACAGACTTGAACACCCAAAGCCAGCCCAGCATTTCCAGTACAGTACTGGGAGTGCGCCAAAATGTCAGAGGTGCCAACTTTCGGCTCCGATATTGAACTGAAGCCACTTCTCTCGGGTGGATGTAAAGGTGCTATTTTGAAAATAGCCAGGCAAGTTCTCCCTGGGTGTCATGCCAAGCACCTCAAGAAAAGAATGGTGGGCAGCACAGTGCTTAGCACAGCACCTGGGATCCAGTTCAAGTCCAGCCTTGGGTGACTGTGTGGAGTTTACACGTTCCCCATGTGTCTGCTGGGTTTCCTCTGGTTTCCTCCCACAGTCCAAAGATTTGTCGGTTGGGTGGATTGGCCATGCTAAATTGCCCCTTGGGGGATAAATCTGAGGGGTTATCATAGAAATCATAGAATCATAGAAACCCTACAGTGCAGAAGGAGGCCATTCGGCCCATCGAGTCTGCACCGACCACAATCCCACCCAGGCCCTACCCCCACATATTTACCCACTAATCCCTCTAACCTACGCATCTCAGGGCTCTAGGGGGCAATTTTTAACCTGGCCAATCAACCTAACCCGCACATCTTTGGACTGTGGGAGGAAACCGGAGCACCCGGAGGAAACCCACGCAGACACGAGGAGAATGTGCAAACTCCACACAGACAGTGACCCGAGCCGGGAATCGAACCCGGGACCCTGGAGCTGTGAAGCAGCAGTGCTAACCCACTGTGCTACCGTGCCGCCCCGTTATGGGGATATGGGCTGGATGCGATTGTTGTCAGTGTAAGCTCGATGGGCCAAATGGCCTCCTTCTGCACTGTAGGGATTCTATTATCTGTGTGGGATTTGCTACTGTGATTCCCTGCATTACAACAGTGACTACACCAACACAAAAAAGGTACTTCCATTTGCCATAAAACCTAGTTGGGGCAACCAGAAATTGTGCAATGTGCACACTATACCAGCTCTACATTACTGTGGCCGGGATACATTGTGTTTCACTGGTGTCATGATCTCAAAGACTAAAGCTGCTGCATTATACCTTCACAGTGCAGGGTATGTCATGATATTTTAATGATGAGTTGCGTTTATAAGAGCTTCCCTGGGCGCTTGCCATTTAATGTCGTGAATCAGTGACAGTGTGTACACGACCTCAGTGAAAGGGACATTCCAGCATTTTCCTTTCAGACTGAACCTTTGGAATTCTTTGACCAGACAGAAAGGCGGGGGGGGGGGCCATACAAATTCAGTAGAAAGCCGGAATGCTCTCTCCCCAACCATCTCCCTCCTGAGCACCCCCACCCCCTTCAAAAAAAAGGGGAAATTGCCTCCATCTGGTCCTATTTGGGATTTGGGATTGTTTTCGCTGGAAAGGCGGCGGCTAAGAGGGGATCTTATTGAAACATATAAGATGATTAGAGGTTTAGATAGGGTGGATAGTGATAGCCTTTTTCCTCTGATGGAGAAATCCAGCACGAGGGGGCATGGCTTTAAATTGAGGGGGGGTAGTTATAGAACCGATGTCAGGGGTAGGTTCTTTACCCAGAGGGTGGTGAGGGATTGGAATGCCCTGCCAGCATCAGTTGTAAATGCGCCTAGTTTGGGGGCGTTTAAGAGATCCGTAGATAGGTTCATGGACGAAAAGAAATTGGTTTAGGTTGGAGGGTCACAGTTTTTTTTTAACTGGTCGGTGCAACATCGTGGGCCGAAGGGCCTGTTCTGCGCTGTAATGTTCTATGTTCTATGTTCTATATATTGCTGGATTACTAACCTGGATGTGGAGGTGCCGGCGTTGGACTGGGGCCAGCACAGTAAGAGGTCTCAACACCAGGTTAAAGTTGGACTAAAGTCCAACTCTTGGACTTTAACCTGGTGTTGAGACCTCTTACTGTGCTTACTAACCTGGGCCATTGGTTATGTTATGGGACTAGTACTCTAGAAACCTAGACTACTAACACAGCACCACAGAAATTCAATTTTCCACCACTCCCCCCAACACCAATCACAAGAGTAGCTCTAAGAATTTGCTTTCAATTTTTTGTTAAATCTGGAAATAAAAACAAAACAGAATCAGGAAGAGTGCAAAGTTGGTGAATTGTTGTGAACTCATGACTAGTTCACTATCTTTCGGAAGGACATTACAAGTACCAACAAGATGTTGGGGAGGGGGCGGGGAGGGGGGTGCTGAGGAGCTCTTTGCAAAGTACACTGAAAAGAGTGATAAGCTTTTGAGGTATGGATCACGGACCAGCCCCCTGCAATTTGCTGCCACTGTGTGGGATTTTGCGACCCAGAGCCCTTTTCCAAGGGACTAGCGTGTGGTTGGGCAGACTGGGACTTGGCTCCTGAACAGCCAGAGCCAGGCATCTATCAATTAATTTAGTTCAGGGCCTGTTCCTGCAATGACTGGGGTTTCCATCCCCAGTGTGGGCAACCCACATTCATGGCAAAAGGAGCAACGGAGATGACAAGTGGCACAGTGGTTAGCACTGCTGCCTCCCAGCACCGGGGACCCGGGTTCAATTCTGGCCTTGAGTGACTGTGGAGTTTGCGCATTCTCCCCTGTGTCTGTGTGGGTTTCCTCCCACAGTCCAAAGATGTGCGGGTTAGGTTGATTGGCCAATCTAAATGGACCCTGGTATCAGGGAGATTAGCAGGGTAAATATGTGGGGTTACGAGAATAAGGCCTGGGTGGGGAATTGTGCAGACTCGATGGGCCAAATGACCTCCTTCTGCACTGTAGGGATTCTATGAGACACAAGGAGACATTGTTTCAAGCAGCGAGTGGTTAGGATCTGCAATGCACTGTCCGAGAGTTTAACGTGTTTAGAAGGTAATTGGATAATTAGCTGAAACGGATGATGTGCAGGGGATGAACAGCGATGAGCTGCTGCAGACAACAGGTCGAATGAATTCCTTCCGCGCTGTAACAATCCTGAGATTCTCAAGTGTGAGAACGCACCGAGCTTGCGGAAGCGCCTCTCCACCTCCCCTATCATCTAGAAGGGCAAAAACAGAAATATCACAAAACACCATGTTCCTCTCCATTGAAGACACTAACCCTCCTGATCACCATTGCTGGATCAGTACCTTGGAAATCCCTACTCAAAACCATTAGCGCACCATCAACATCACGGACTGCAGCAGTTCAAGGAGAGCTTGTGCCATCATATTCTCAAGGCAATCAAGTGTGGGCAATAAATGCCAATCTTTCTGCCAATTTAAATAATCAATGCAGGATAAAGAAACTTGGAGGAAGTGCAGCATCAGAAGTGATGACAAACGGGAGCAGAAAAATGATTGCTCGACCCTCATGCAGCCCATTCCGTCAGTTATTTTTTATCTATTTCATCCACTTACGAATGCGGGCATCACTGGTTAGGCCAACATTTATTGACCACTCTAGTTGCCCTCGAGAAGGTGGTAGTGAGCTGCCTTTAACTGCTGCAGTCCCTGAGGTGTAGGTACACCCACGGTGCTGTTAGGGAGGGAGTTCCAGGATTTTGACCCAGTGCCAGTGAAGGAACGGCAATATATCCCCAAGTCAGGATGGTGAGTGACTTGGAGGGGGAACTTGCTGGTGGTGGTGTTCCCAGGTATCTGCTGCTCTTGTCCTTCTAGATGGTAGCAGTCACGAGTTTGGAAGTAGCTGCAGGAGGAACCTTAGTGAGTTGCTGCAGTGCATCTTGTAGGTGATACTCACTACTGCTACAGTTTTGATGGTGGAGGGGGAAAGGGTGCCAATCAAGTGGACTGCTTTGTCCTGGATGGTGTTGAGCTTCTTCAGTGTTGGAGCTGCACTCGTCCAGGCAAGTGGAGAATATTCTATCACATTCCTGAAGTGTGCCTTGTCAATTGTGAACAAGCTTTGGGAGTCAGGAGGTGAACTACTCATTACAGAATACCTTGCCTCTGACCTGCTCTTATAGTGCAAGGAGGGGGACAAGGACAACCCAGTTCAGTCCTGGTCAATGATAACACCCCCGGATGTGGATAGTGGGGGATTCAGCAATGGTAAAGCCCTTGAATATCAAGAGGGGGATGGTTAGATTC